>NC_072380.2:18010000-19260000 GCF_028885625.2 Pongo pygmaeus | reverse complement strand
AGATTGCCTGCAAGGGTAAGGCATTTAGGTTTCGTCATTTAGATAATGGCTAGCTCTTGATGATATTTCAACAAGAAAATAATATGATCACATCCATATTTTAGGGAGATTTAAAAATCAGAGTATAGCACCGTCTAAGGGCCTCTCCAATTGCGTTTGTCAAAATATGCTAGAGTGTACCTCAATAATAAACAAACCGCACACCTCAAAAACTCAACAGAAGTCTTTTTCTCTCCCTCACCCACTCCATGTCCCATGTGGGTCAGTCTGCTCCACATGGACCCTTGACAGGCTGTCTTGTAGCTGCACCATCTGGATGGAGTACAGGCCTCAAGTCAGGAAGGGAAGAAAGCTTTTGCCACATGGTCTTACCTAACTGCAGAAGAGCTGGGATGGTTTACTAGTGAATGGAATATTTGCTAAGCTATAACCATCTCTGCCACACCAGTAGAAAAAGAAATTCAACTATCGAGATAGGGTAGTTTAAGAGATACTGGCAGAGTGGGGATGGGGTGGGATACAACACTTAAAACTTGTGGAGCTCATCTTGGGCCAAAAAGCCATGGAAAGGCCGGGCGCAGTGGCTCACGCCTGTAATCCCAGCACTTTGGGAGGCCGAGGCGGGAGGATCACGAGGTCAGGAGATCAAGACCAGCCTGGCTAACGTGGTGAAACCTCATCTCTACTAAAAAAAAAATACAAAAAATTAGCTGGGCGTGGTGGCATGCTCCTGTAGTCCCAGCTACTCGGGAGGCTGAGGCAGGAGAATAACTTGAACCCAGGAAGCAGAGGTTGCAGTGAGCTAAGACCACACCACTGCACTCCAGCCTGGGCGATGGAGTGAGACTCCATCTCAAAAAAAAAAAAAAAAAGCCATGGAGAAAGTGGTGATGCCTATAAAATATATCCTTCTGTGTCTCATCCCCTTGCTTTCACCACTGCCCATAGATAATTGTCAGTGGCCCTCTACGTAGACAGTTGTGGGCAATTAAGAAGTGTTAAGTTTAGCCTAAAGCTGCCTCTTTACATATTTTAAGTTTGGCCTAAAGTTTCTCTGTACATAGTGAATTGTAACCTAACTGGATGTGTAAAGAGCCTGTACCCTCCTCTTGTGCCAGTCACAGTTTCGACCAGAGGTAGCCAACTGTTCAAACCATGTTCCAATAAGGCAAATGGCGAGCGAGAAACAATTCGCCTGTTTCTGTACCTCACTTTCTTTTTCTGTCCATAAATTTTCTGGGACTATATGGCTGTGATGACACCTCTCTGAACCTATTCTGGTTTGGGGGCTGCCCGATTTGTGAATCATTCTTTGCTCAATTAATCTGTGTTAAATTTACTTTGTCTAAGGTTTTTCTTTTAACCGAAGTAAGTTGATGGAGATTCTAGGTCTGGTGGGGTCTGGGAGGGTCTGTGGAGGTGCAAGGCTACGGCCAGATATGGACTTTTCAGGAATGTGGATCCTGATGTAGGTACTTCCCCTTTTACCTCTCTGGCCTCTCTGTGAGGGAAAATTAACTCATTGGCCTCTGGTTGAAAGATAAAGACTTCTTGCAGAACATACGGGGAGAGGAGACAAAAAAGAGACAGAGAAAGAATGGCACAAAGAGAGAAGAGAGAGAGACACAGAACAAACTACTTTATGCCAGGATAAAGGCATAAAACATGACAATATGTTAATAGTGGTTGTTTAGAGGCAGTGAGATTACAGATTCTCTCCCCTTCCCATCCCCTCCCCCTCCCCCCGTCCCTTCTCCCCCCCTCCCCATCCCCATCCCCTCCCTGTCCCCATCCCCTCCCCATCCCCTCCCCTCCCCTTCCGCTTCCCCTCCCTTTCCACTCCCCCTCCCTCTCCACCTCCAATTCCCCTCCCCCTTCCCTCCTCTGCCCTTCCCTTGCTTTCCCAGAGCAGGAGGCTCCCACGTTGGCCAAGGCTGGAGTGCAATGGCCCAATTACGGGTCACTGCAACCTCTGCCTCCCAGGTTCAAGTGATTCTCCTGCCTCAGCCTCCTGAGTAGTTGGGACTGCAAGCAATCTCCATCATGCCCAGATAATTTTTCCTTTTTGTATTTTTGGTAGAGACAGAGTTTCAACATGTTGGCCAGGCTGGTATCAAACTCCTGACCTTAATTGATCCGCCTGCCTCGGTCTCCCAAAGTGCTGGGATTACAGGTGTGAGCCGCTGTGCCCGGCCTTTTTCTGTTATTTTACTTCCTTTATTCTGTATTCTCCCATTTTAAACTTAAGCAGTAATCATTTTCATTTAAAGGCAAATTGTTTTATTTGAAACAAATCAGAGGTTCCTCTATTTATTCTGACAGTGGCTTTGTAGGGTTGACTACATTTTGATTATTTTTTGCACTACACAAATGAAGAACAGAAAAGACCAGCAAAATATTCCAATTTCTCAGTGAAACTAACACTAGACTCAATCAAGGATCTGAGGCTAGAGTTTGGACAATTGCCCAGGCAGGCTGGGGAGGCGGGGCTCCAGGGAATGGGGGTGGAACCTGGCCTTGGGAGTGGAGCTTGGTTTTGGGGGTGGAGCCTGGCCTTGGGGGTGGAGCTTGGCCTTGGGGGTGGAGCTTGGCCTTGGGGGTGGAGCTTGGCCTTGGGGGTGGAGCTTGGCCTTGGGGGTGGAGCTTGGCCTTGGGGGTGGAGCTTGGTTTTGGGGGTGGAGTCTGGCTTTGGGGGAATGGAGCCTGGCCTAGAAAGTGGAGCTTGGCCCTGGGGATGGAGCTTGGGCTTGGGGGTGCAGCCTGGCCTTGGAAGTGGAGCTTGGCCTTGGAGGTGGAGCTTAGCCTTGGGGATGGAGCTTGGTGGCTGGGCACAGGCCACCCTCACTGCCACCAGGATGGAGGCAAAATCAGGATGCAGCAGAACCAGGACCAGTGCTACTCACCCAGATTTACATTTCTTCCTATATGTTCAGGGCTGAGATCTACATCTGACTCCTCAATTCTCTGGAGAATATTCTATTTCATCTGCCCATGACTTAATAATGGAAAGAATTATATTTGATTGTTAAGAATCTCTTACTGATTTAAATACTTTTAAAAAACACTTCGTAAAGACAAAATGGATGTTAATTTTGTAGTATTTAGCGCTGTGACTCTAGTCAGCAGCAAGCGGCAATATTATCTGAACAGGCATAAAGATGAACACTTAAAGGACCAGAAGTTTGGGGCTTGCAAAATAATTTGCAATGACTGCGAATTATTTCCCTGTCTAAAACAACTCAAGATGGTAACTTGTGGTTGTGCAGTGGGCATTCTTTCCCTCTGCATCATTGCAGAGGTTACTCAATCGTTCTGATTTTCCAGCTGTTTCTAATCAAGTTAAATGCAAATTTAAAAACATGCTCTGAACTGAACTCACACCATCGCCTGACATCATTGTTCCTGCTTTAAGCAGCCCAGGGGAGCAGAATCTTCTTAGTGCCTGTTTACAGTGCATACTGTTGTTCCTCACAGAGAGGGTAACTACGAAATACTGTTGATTAAGCCAATCTGCTCTCTTCTTTCTCCAGCCCCCTTTTCTTTGTAGGTCTCGTTAGAGAGACTGTGTGCCAAGCCAGGGCATTTAGTCCAGTCTGGTGTTTGACATGGGCCAAATATGATAACTAAGGCTTCAGATGACATCACCAGGTTCTGATTATTAGCCAGAGCCCAGAGGTTGTTCAAACTACCTACAAACTGTTCAAACTACCTGCAGACTTCCTACAAACTGTACTACATTCTCACTTCTGACCATAAATGCAAACACCCCAAGTAAAATGCTAGCAAAACTTATTCTACAAGATAGTAAAGGACTGTAGCAGTCATGTCCCATGTGAGGGAGTATAGAATAAGTGTAACTGGTAAGAGCCCAGCCTCTAAAAACAGGCAAACTCGTGTCCAATTTTAACTCCCACTTACCGCACAATTAACTTCACCTCTCTAAATACTAATTTTTCCATCTGCATAATGGAGAGACTATGTCTCTCATTGGTTTATTGAGTGCCTGGCTCAAAATTGGAGAGGAAACTATAGGAAGAAAAATGGCTCACAGTCAGTGAACAGCAGAACCAGGATTCAACCTCACCTTCATTGGACTCAGAACCTGAGTTCTTAACCTCTAAGCTGTAGTGGAACCATGAGGCAGACATAAAAAACCATAGGGTTGCTTTTCTGCTCAGAAAATAATAATATAAGCAAATGAAGAAACCAGAAGGAAACCATGAAGGAAAGTGTATAGACTTGGCCACATAATTTTTTAAAACTTTTCATATAAAAAACAGTTTAAATAAATTTCAGAAGTAAATAACACACCACATTGAGCAAAATATTCACAATATATTGTCAACCTAAATCGCAGAGACTCTCTAAAAGAGGAGATGTTACTTAAGAATAGAGCTTTGCAATGGGAATAGGCATGTCATAGTAAACTATGTGCATTTTCAGGGAGATAAAGAAAGACAAAGGTTTCCAAAGAGAAAAATGAGGAGGATTACATAATTGTTTTGAAATCATTATCCTTGGCTACAAAGATCAATAACAAGGGTGACGCCAGTCTGAGGCTGGAGAGGCCAGTTGCTGGACAGATGTTCTTGCAGAAGTATTGTTTTGTGTGTAGGGTTGTGATGGCCTTTGTTCAAGGTTGTGGTTTTTGTAGTCTTTTTTGTTATCACACACTGAAGCATGAGAACCCACTTTCCAGGGCCTCCCCTGGCTCTGTTTCTCAGGATTTTCTTTTCTTTTCTTTTTTTTCTCGAGATGGGGTTTTCCTCTTGTTACCCAGGCTGGAGTGCATTTGTGCGGTCTCAGCTCACTGCAGTCTCCGCCTCCCAGGTTCAAGCGATTCTCCTGCCTCAGCCTCCAAACTAGCTGGGATTACAGGTGTGCGCCACTACGCCTGGCTAATTTTGTATTTTTAGTAGAGATGGGGTTTCACCATGTTGACCAGGCTGGTCTCGAACTCCTGACCTCAGGTGATCTACCTGCCTTAGCCTCCCAAAGTGCTGGGATTACAGGCGTGAGCCACAGTGCCTAGCCTTTCTCAGGATTTTCTTAACATTCATCACTCCATTTTGATTCCAATAACTTTCACGGTATATCGGTTAATATTTTAATACAAAAACATCTTTAAAGGTGTTTTAAAATATGAATATTCAATGAACAAAGGGAAAATTGAAAATTCAGAAAATAAGAAATACAAATGTGAAGCCAATAAATGTGAGGAAAATATGGAAAGAAAGAAAAATTATCCGGAATCATTAGATCGAGAGAATGTCCATGCTGTAGGGGTCCTTCTTTGGCACGCTTTTTCCTCTGAGTCCCATGTCTTCCCGAGCTGGGCATGCGAGGCCTGTCAGAACTCAGCGTCTGCTGACCTGCCGGCCTCCTTTCCTCCTCTTCTCCTCCATACTGCGTGGTCCAGCGCGCAGGACATGGTAGGCTCCTCACATTCCCAGATTTCACCTCCCTGGTGTTGGCTACCTGTGAGCTGCTCTGCTGAGGCATGAATTCACATTACAGACGTGTGAGGGGTATGAGCTGTGAGTCATCCAGCTAGTGAGTGAGCCTAGCTGGCTTCAAGCCTTCTCAATGGACTGAGCCTTATTGTTTCATATTCATCGTTAGGGCATTCTCATAAAGTAATAAAAGGTGTTTCTTTTTGCAAAATGGCCACGAAGTGGAAGTTAAGTCAAAGCACGGAAGTGTTAGAAAGTTTTGGTTCTCAGCCAGAAGAAAGAAATCTTGGGTATCAAATATGCTACGCTGCAGCAGCCATAGTGGTATTCATGAATAGAATATTCTAGCAGCCCTGCAGACGAATCCCTTTGCATGTTAGGAGTCTACTGCCTTGCTCTTCCCTGCATGCGTGTGCCTTGAGGCTTGAGTGCTTTTGCTCCTGTTTCTCACCCTTGTGCTTCCCTTCCCCACCTCTGAGGCCAAACCTCAGCAGCGCTTCCTCTGCAAATGGCAGAGTGGGTCTTGTCATCTTTGTATTGCCTCCATGCTTTGTCTGTGCAGGGTGTAACCCGGAGAGGTTAAGGGCATGAACTTGAGAGCCAGACTGCCTAGGTTCAATCCCACCTCTGTTATTTATCAGCTATGTGATCTGGAGCCTGGTTACATAACCTTTCTGTGTCTCAGTTTCCTCATCTGCTAAATTGTGATAATAATAGCACCTGTCATAGGGATGTTGTAAGCCTTAAATAAATTAATAGCTACAACATGCTGAGGACAGTGTCTGACATACAGGAAGCAGTGTTTTGTTATTCTACTACGAACCTTCCCATGCTTCATTATATTACCAGAAAGGGGTCTCAATCCAGACCCCAAGAAGGAATTCAGGGCAAGTCCATAGGGTAAAGTGAAAGGAAAGTTTATTAAGAAAGTAAAGGAATAAAAGAATGGCTACTCCATAGACAGAGCAGCCCTGAGGGCTGCTGATTGCCCATTTTTATGGTTATTTCTTGATTATATGCTAAACAAGGGGTGGATTAGCACCTCCCCTTTTCAGACCATATGGGGTAACTTCCTGATTTTGCCACGGCATTTGTAAACTGTCTTGGTGCTGATGGTAGTGTAGCAGTGAGGACAACCAGAGGTCACTCTTATTGCCATCTTGGTTTTGGTGGGTTTTGGCCGGCCTCTTTACTGCAACCTGTTTTATCAGCAAGGTCTTTATGACCTGTATCTTGTGCCAACCTCCTGTCTCATCCTGTGACTTAGAATGACTTAACCATCTGGGAATGCAGCCCAGTAGGTCTCAGCCTTATTTTACACAGCCCCTATTCAAGATGGAGTTGCTCTGGTTCACACTCCTCTGATAATTTTTAACAGTTTTTATATACAGCAAGACTTTTTTTTTTTTTAAGTACTACCGTAACTCAGTCATGTAGGAAAAGTGTAGTCCCTCTAACTTGTTTGTAGTTGTTCTGGGCTTCCTCATGAATTGACAGCTACCACCTCCATCCCTCTTTCTCTGAGAGATAACGTAACCAAACTTACTTTGGCTTTGCAAACTGAGTTTGTTCCATGATTTAAGCGTCTCATTGACAATGTCCAATCTTTGGGAAGTTTGCTTACTTGCATGCCCCCAATTCTACCGAGACGGGGAGGGAGGATGGCCTACCTCTGATGGAGGATTGCACGGTCCTTTGATCCATGCCACACTCTCTGATTCTCTGTTTGCATAGCTGAGAGAGGATGTTCCTGCATTCTGCTGGGGCCTACTACCACTGACTCACACTTAGCTCTTTCTCAACTCAGGAATCATCTTCTTGCTGATTCAGTCCCCCAAGGTGTAGACTACTCCATGACACTGTATGTTTTCTATTCTCCCCCCTATTCCAGGTGGTCTACTCCCAGCCCTCCTGCAATGATGCTGGCCATAACTTAGCATCCCTGCTGTATGACTTGGGTGTGGGAAGCCTAAGAGGGCAAACTGGAACCTTCCTCTGCCCGAACTGCCTGCTCTGCCTTTTGCTTTATCCTGGGATACCCAGGTTGTCCCAGGACCCCCTGCCAAACTCCTAAGTCCTCCATCCCCCAGTATTTCCCAAGTCCATCACATATACAACCATCTTTGCCAGCCATCTTATTCCCACAATCCCTTGGAGGAGAAAGGGGCTTTCCTCCTCTTCTCCCTGATTGGCTGTACTGTGAAGCTCTGTGGTCTGGACAGCCAATCCTGGCCCGTTCTTTTCTTCACATCATATCTCAATAGTGCCTGGCTCTCAAGCTGATTTTGCAATGAAAAGTTCTGTTTTGAATGTTAGAATTTGACTGCTAATGTTTTTGGCATTCATTTCTTTGGCAACAATTTAAATCCCCTCAAGGCAAGTGAAGAAAGAAGGTTAAATACAGTAAACTCCCAAATGTACCTACACACAAAATACAAAATATTAGCCCTGTTGTTTGAGTTTATCTCCCACTTAGCCTTTGCACTCAGCAGGGGTGGGACTTTCTCCTATTTAGATTTGAATCCTGGCTGTACCACTTACTCAGTGATCTTACACAAGTTGCTTAGCCTGTCTGTGCCTGTTTTTCTTTCTTCTTTTTTATGTGTAAAATGCAAACAAAAATAATACCTCGTGTGATTGTTTGGAGAGCTAAATGTCTTACTGCATGGAAAATTTTCAGAACAGTGCCTGGCATATAGTAAGTGCTCAACAAATAAGAACAACGATTATTATGAGCTCAATCCTTGTCCAAAGTATTTTACTCAATAAATGTTGGTTGAAAGATCACACAGTGAGGGTATAGATCAGGAGGTCTGAGGATCAGCAAAGAAATATGAGTTTAATTGCATTGTTTCCTAAAAAAGAGATCACCTGTAAGAGCAACACTCCCTGCCTATTGCAATCGTAAGAGAAATTGCAATAATAGTAGCTTAGGGAGGTGAAAAGGGTATGGCCCATCTCACTTGCAGCTGTGTTCAGGTGAGCCACATGACCCTGGATAAGCCATGCCACTCTTCCAATCTTTCTCCCATGGTTTCATGAGATGTCTAGGTTTCTTTCAGTAAACAGTTACATTCCTTATTTCTCTGAAGAAAGAGCATGTAGATTTTTGGCTTAGATTTGTGGAGTAGCATCCACCCAAAACCCCCTTGGATGATCGAGTCCTGCTTTAAATGGTCTCTTGTACAACAAGACAAATTCAAGTGAATTTTTCTTGAGCTTTCTGCAAAACAATATTTTTCTTAGATCCGCTCAAATAGAGTATGCAAATTAAATATACCTGATCATAGTGTGACACACCTGTAGTAGTCCCAACTACTCAGGAGGATAGCTTGAGCCCAGGAGTTTGAGTCTGCCATGAGCTATGATTATGCCACTGCCCTCCAGCCTGGGTGACTGAGGGAGACTGTCTCTGAAAGAAAAAAAAAAAAAGAAAGAAAGAAAAAGAAAGATTGGAGTTGTCTAAATGCATATACTTTGAACTCTTTACCTCAAGTTATTTTGTTTAAAGGCTTTGATGAATTTAAATGTGAAATCCTGTATGAATAAACCAATAGCAGCAAATGTTTAAGCACTCTTTGAGAAGGCACTTACTTAAAAAATAAAACCTGAAAGCATTACATTCATATTACATTCATTTCTGTTACTCTGTTTAGTCATCATAATGTAGATGTTTCTAGTGAAACTTCTCAAATTTTCTTCAAAGTATTCAATATGGCCCAGATTCTAATGCTTTAAGAATCTTGGCATAATTGTTTGACTATCATTTTAAAAATATTTGATAGCTATAAGTGGTGATAACTAACCTTTAATGTTATATTCATAAGTTTGTTTATAATCTGCATATTCTATGTGAGTGGACCTAGGAAAAATATTGTTGTGAAGAAAAGTTCAAGAATCATCTTTAGTTCCATCTTATATTATTATGTTAATTAATTTATATATGTATACGTTGTCTAACAACTGTTTGTGTGTTAATTTAACTGTCTTCCATTTAAGAGTATATTAACAAATTATTTAAATACCGTAACCACATAGTCTTGGGCTAAATAAATGGCCAAGATGAGAATAAATATAGTGACATAGGTTTAACCCAACAATGCTGATGAAAAGAATATTCACACGTGAAATTTTTTCACTTTATTTTTCTGGAGTACAAGTCCTTTGTTCGGACTAGTAATTACTCATTTTCCATTATTGACTTTCAGTTCTCCAAATTCATCTCTTTCTTCTTATTCTTTTTATTTTCTTTTTCTTTATTTTATTTATTTATTTATTTATTTATTTATTTATTGTTTTTGAGACGGAGTCTCCCTCTGTTGCCCAGGCTGGAGTGTACTGGCACAATCTCAGCTCACTGCAACCTCCACCTCCCGGGTTCGAGGGAGTCTCCTGCCTCAGCCTCCCGAATAGCTGGGATAACAGGTGTGTGCCACCATACCTGGCTAATTTTTGTATTTTTAGTAGAGATGGGGTTTCACCAGGTTGGTTAGGCTGGTCTTGAACTCCTGACCCCAGGAGATCTACCTGCCTAAGCTTCCCAAAGTGCTGGGATTACCAGCGTGAGCCACTGCACCCGGTCCCTTTCTTCTTATTTTCTATTTACTTTTAATTTTAGATCATATTCTACTGCTAGTTGAATGCCTTTCTCCATTCAGACTTTAGAAGCTGTAAAATTTCCTTTCTGGGATCTCTTAAAAATTGTTTTATTTTTCTTTCTGGTTCTCTCTTTCTTCTCTGTAATGTTATGGTATTCCTTCCTGGCATGTCATGCTTTTACAGAATTTTACTGATTGTGATTGTTTCCTGAGCTCTATATATAGCCAAACTGTGCTTGAAAGCAAACTATCAATGCTGTAAACTGCCCTGAAACGCTTATGTATCTGTCAATAAAGCTACATGGAAATAAAGAAATTAGACAATGGTTTATAGTGAGCAGTCTCTGCTGGAATATGCCTGTTCTCTTTCAAATGGAAAATCATGCTTTCTCTTTCCACGGGATAATACTTTTCTATTCTGAGTAATCCATAGTCCCTTGCCGTCCCCAAGGTAGAATTACTTCATCTAAAGGCTGCATAGGATGGTAGAACTCCTCCAGCATTGACACCCTCTTTGTGCGTGTAAGTATAAAGATCAACTCTGAATCAATCTTTAGGAAGATGAACAAAATTAGCTCTGATGGACTTTGGTCAAAACACACACTGTTAGGAGGAAGAAATGTTAAATTCTAAAGGACTTGCCAAGCTGTATATCTAGAAGTCGCATTAATACAAAGTAGAATCAAATGGTGTGAAAGCTGGAAAGGGCCTAGAATCAACTAGGGATTCTCTCTCTCTCTCTCTTTTTTTTTTTTTTTTTTTTTTTTTTTGAGACAGAGTTTCACTTTTGTTGCCCAGGCTGGAGTGCAATGGCGCCATCTTGGTTCACTGCAACCTCTGCCTCCCGGGTTCAAGCGATTCTCCTTCCTCAGCCTCCTGAGTAGCTGGGATTACAGGCATGCACTACCATGCCCAGCTAATTTTGTATTTTTAGTAGAGATAGGGTTTCTCCATGTTGGTCAGGCTGGTCTCGAACTCCTGACCTCAGGTGATCTGCCCACCTTGGCCTCCCAAAGTGCTGGGATTACAGACGTGAGCCACCGTGCCTGGCACAGGTTCCTCTCATTTTAAAGATGATTAAATAAGGTTCAGCAGCCAGAGGGGCTGCACCTCATTTCCTAAGCCTCCCTGGGAGTGATTGGTAGGACCAGAAGTAGCACCCGGCTCACTGCAGTGCCCTCATTGGAGTTTGTTGGAGATGCCAATGTCTCCTTAAATCCGTTGCTGCAATGAAAGGTACTGCAACCTTCTAGAGATCTAACGGTTATGCTAAAACCTAAATAAATTGGAGGATATATTTTCCTAGGGTTTTGCTTTCATAAAGATTTACTTAGTTAAATTCAGACTGTCAAAGCTACACCATGGTTTTGAGCCTTTTCTTGTATTCGTGGACTGCTTTCTGTGGATTTTGGTATAGGTACATTCCGTTTTCCCTTATTTTGCATGTAGTTTTAAAATAAGAAGGAGTTTGTGGGTAGGGCTGTTTTAATAGAAACATTTGGGAGAAAATTCCACATTTCCAAAGCATACTGTCAACATGGAAAAAAACAAATGTGTTGATTTTTCCTTTGGGCTTGATGTTTCTGCATGGGTCTTAGTCATAGCACAATATATGGAAAACTCATAGGACGTTATTTTAGCAAAGGGCGTGAAATAGAATAGTTATCTAAAGAAACAAGACATCCAGGCAGGAACCCAAGCACCTGGCTTTCTAAGATACATAGCCTCATTTGGAATCGCCGTTCCCTTCCTGTGTGTGCAGTGAGTATGACTTTTATAGGCACAGACTTAAGTATGCAGAAATCTACCTAAATTTTTCTATAATGAAACCTGAAGCCTATCTTAAACCTCCATTCTTCCTGAAGATAGAAAGTCTAGCCAGTTCCAAGCATACCTATCACGGCAAGGGTTTTCCAGTCATTTTAGGATTTTCCTTGAAGCCCACTTCTTCTTTTCCCTGAAAAATGATATACATTCCATGGGCTTGTCTAGCACCATAGCAAGGGCAGGGATGGCACGGGTGAAATTGTGTATTCTCCAGTTGTTCCCTTTCGTACTGCAGCATCCAGTGAGAACAGTCCTATCTGGTCCTTGAGTGTGGTTCTCTCTGCACCTACTGGGGGTAAATTCATCTCTGTCTCTCCATGGGCTGCCGGATGCATACCCTTATCTTGACCAAGAGATACTTCATATGTCTCCAAATCAGAACCCTGGCTTTTTTCTAAGTACAATTCCCATTTTTTCTATCTTTTTTTTTTTTGAGACAAAGTCTCACTCTATCACCAGGCTGGAGTGCAGTAGTGTGATCTTGGCTCACTGCAACCTCTGCTTCCCGGATTCAAGCGATTCTTTTGCCTCAGCCTCCCGAGTAGCTGGGAATACAGGTGCATGCCACCACTCCTGGCTAATTTTTTTGTATTTTTAGGAGAGACAGGGTTTCACCACCGCTCCCGGCCATTTTTTCTATCTTCATCTACACTCTTCCCTCTATTTGTAAAGGTTTTTTCCCACCCCAATTATCTTGTCTCAAAACAATATCTGAATTGAAAAATATCCTAAATTCTGGCCACAGTGGGCCCTTCTGCGTCTCTGGCCACAGTCTGTCCGAGTGTACCCACAGCTGCTGTCTTTGTTCTAGGCTTATGGAACTGTCTAGACCCTGTAGACACTTGTGACATGGGCCCTAAACTCCTCACTTTTACATTCTATTTTTATTTATTTTTTTTGTTTGCTTTTTGTTTTTTTTTTATTCTCATATTTATTTATTTATTTATTTATTATTATTATTATACTTTAGGTTTTATGGTACATGTGCGCAATGTGCAGGTAAGTTACATATGTATACATGTGCCATGCTGGTGCGCTGCACCCACTAACTGGTCATCTAGCATTAGGTATATCTCCCAATGCTCTCCCTCCCCCCTCCCCCCACCCCACAACAAGCAAAGACTTGGAACCAACCCAAATGTTCAACAATGATAGACTGGATTAAGAAAATGTGGCACATATACACCATGGAATACTATGCAGCCATAAAAAATGATGAGTTCACGTCCTCTGTAGGGGCATGGATGAAATTGGAAATCATCATTCTCAGTAAACTATCACAGGAACAAAAAACCAAACGCCGCATATTCTCACTCATAGGTGGGAACTGAACAATGGGAACACATGGACACAGGAAGGGGAACATTACATTCTATTTTTAAAGTGAACTTAGCACAAGGCAAGGCACAAATATAAGGTGAGGGATAGATAGATAGGTAAGTAGATATCTATTTGTCTAACTTGCGCTGTCTCTTTCTCTCTCTCATTATAATTGTTAGAAATAAAAGTAAGAACAGGATAGAGAATCCAGAGGCCCACCTACAATCCCCACGCTGGCCACAAACAGCCTGTGTGACTTTCAGAGAGTCCCTCAGCTTCCCTGAGCTTCTATGCTTCACCAATATAATGATGGGGTGGGATCAGGGTATGTGAAGACCTCTTTCCATACTGAAATCAGATGAGACACCTTTCTGATGGCCCAGCCTCCCCTCTGAACTCTTCCCTCAGACAGGATTGTTTTCATGGAAGTGGACTTGATGTATCTACTTGCCATGAAGCACCTCTGTGCTCAGGGTGAAGTAATTCCCTCACCCCTGCAAGCACGGCTGGTGCGAGGTTACCTTAAAAACAAAACAAAACTAAACTGAACTAGTTTATCCACAGATAATTGAGAAGCAAAGGCTTTGAAGCAACTAGAAACCTGTGATAGCAATAACTTTACATTAGAGTTCAACTTGTGAGATGAATCAGGTTGTGGATTATCTTCCACACGTGAATTTTCCCTCTCCTGGCATGAATATAAAGCACATCTTTTAACTACATGGTGCCATGCTAGTGCTTCATCCTGTTCCTGGCAGTGGGATTCGGACTTAGAAAATCAAGTTCTAGCATTTTAGGAGCTTAACGCTGAAGTTGTGGTTGTTAGGTTCACACCCTGATTCTTGGTTTGGTTTTGTTTTGAGATGGAATCTCGCTGTGTCACGAGGCTGGAGTGCAGTAGTGCGATCTCAGCTCACTACAACCTCCACCTCCTCAGTTCAAGTGATTCTCCTGCCTCAGCCTCCTGAGTAGCTGGGACTACAGGCATATGCCACCACACCTGGCTAATTTTGTATTTTTCGTAGAGACGGGGCTTCATCATGTTGGCCAGGATGGTTTTGGTCTCTTGACCTTGTGATCCATCCACCTCGGCCCCCCAAAGTGCTGGGATTACAGGTATGAGTCACAGCGCCCGGCCCACATCCTGTTTTATGAACAACATCAAAATGGCAGAACCATTGCTGACTTTAAGTTCACATGAAGAATGTGCTTGAACAATTCCCAGTACTATCAGTATTGTGAAATAATTCCTCTGAAAGATAAGAATCACTGGCTTCTACGTGCTTCTTTTCTCTCATCGTCATGTTCTTTTACCCCAGTTTCCTTACATTTTTTTAAATTGTTTCAGAGTTGTTTTATTTTAGATTGTGAGACAATTATTAAATCAAAATTAATTTATCCAATACCCTTTTATTTGAAGTTTTACTAGAAAACGTATTACATTTTATTTTTTCTTAATCCGGTTCTGTAAAAATGTCTCGTAATTTTATTCATGTATAATTTTGGTTACTTGAATTTTTAAAGAAAACATTGTTTTTGACTATGGGAGTCAACTCAACATGGCAAAACCATTTTTGAGATGATGATATAACAGGTAGTGAAACAGCTTAAGAATTCCAGAAAAGAAAAACGAAAGAAAACTGGGTATAGGCTTTGCTCTACATATCACTGGATTAGAATGAGTTTAACATTAGCTAAAACTGCTTTGAGTTGTTTGGATAATTAAGAGATTGCCATTTTTATCTTGAAACAACTAGTGATAAATCATCCAAGAGCACTAGGATTGTGATAAAGAATTTGTGAGGTTTGGTGGATCCACTGCCACCCCCACACCACCTTCCCATGACGAGCTATCACTAATAAATTCTGGATATTTAGATATTATGCCAGCCATGTAATCAGATTTATTTAATTGGGCCGGGCAGGTGTGTATTTACTTTAGAAAAAATGAAAAAGACAAGATTTATGAGAAATATTTGAAGGCAGTAAACTGTGGCCAACTCTTATCAGTTGGTATTTCTACAAGTTCAGAATATTTTAAACCTGATTTACTAGACCTGGGAATTTTCAATGTAGTCTAATTCTTTACTCAAAGACATAGATGTGAAAATTTTAGGCAACCTTCTAAACCTTTTTCACCATGGATGAAACTATAACTTAAAGAATAATACTTAGAAGGATTAATTGGACATCAGAGTTTGAAATAAAACTTGGACCACTTTGCATACACTCTTCTCACTTGACATTTTAGCTACATAATATGTACTTTGAGTACAACGTCAAGCTTTAACAAATATTTAAAGACAAAGAAACAACATTAGTAAAACACTAAAAGGCTCATTTTATATTTGTTTTAGATGTTTTAGATACTTGCAATGGATTAAAAATGATGATTAAAAGGTTGCTTGTAGTACAGTTTTGCCTGCTAAATTCTCCACATTTTGTAACTTGTTTTATTTCTTTGGGTGTAAAGCGTTTTTCTTGCTATTGTGATATTGTACATGTTTTGTCCCAGTTGTATAGTAATGTTTGAGTCCATCATCCAGCTTTGGGTGCTGAAATCATACAGCTGTCAAGACTCGCCTTTGTTTCCGTTAGACTGCTTTTCAGTTCTGTACTGAGTATCTTAAGTACTGTAGAAAAGATGTCACTTTCCTTGTTTTTGTTTTTTTTTTTTTTTGTGAGACGGAGTCTCGCTCTGTCGCTGAGGCTGGAGTGCAGTGGCGTGAGCTTGGCTCACTGCAACCTCCGCCTCCCGGGTTCAAGTGATTCTCCTGCCTCAGCCTCCCTCGTAGCTGGGACTACAGGTACCCGCCACCACGCCTGGCTAAACTTTTGTATTTTTAGTGGAGACGGGTTTCACCATGTTAGCCAGGATGGTCTCGATCTCCTGACCTTGTGATCTGCCCGCCTCAGCTCCCAAAGTGCTGGGATTACAGGCGTGAGCCACTGTGCCTGGACCACTTCTTCCTTTAAGGGTGTTTTGTAATATATATAAGGACTAGAATTGTGTTTTTAAAGAAAAGCATTAAAGTTTGATGATATACTACCTGTGTTTTCACCATTTGAAGTGCTGTTTAGTAGTTGAAACTTAAACTATTTAATGTCATTAAATAAAGTGACAAAAATTTTTGGCCGGGCACAGTGGCTCACGCCTGTAATCCCAGCACTTTGGGAGGCCGAGGTGGGTGGATCACAAGGTCAGGAGATCAAGAACATCCTGGCTAACACGGTGAAACCCCATCTCTACTAAAAATACAAAAAATTAGCTGGGCGTAGTGGCGGGTGCCTGTAGTCCCACCTACTCGGGAGGCTGAGGCAGGAGAATGGCGTGAACCCAGGAGGCAGAGCTTGCAGTGAGCCGAGATCGCGCCACTGCACTCCAGCCTGGGTGACAGAGCGAGACTCCATCTCAAAAAAAAAAAAAATTTTTTTTAAGTTATCTTCATCTTATTCTAATATATTGTTTGTACCCGTATACCTGTCTACCTTAAGAACTAGATATGTTGTGTTAAAGTGTATTATTTTGTTTTCTATCTATATATGATTGCATTTTCCTCATCTAAAGTAGCTGATTATAGAATGAACAGTTCGGGAGTAATATGTATATACTATTTATCCATATCTTTCTATATATATGTATAAATCTTCAAGACTCCACCTCAAATGTCACCTCTTCCAAGAAGCTCCGTGATTCCGCCAAGCCAGAAATAATCTCTTTCTGTGCCAAACCTCTTAGTATACTTCATTCTCTCATATCACTCACCACATATTTTGTATTTGGTTTATTTGCATCCTTTTCTGTCTTACTTTCTAGACTGCAAGTTGCCTGAGAACAGAAGACATTCAGTCTTATTTATTAAAGAACAGCCATAGGATCTGAGTGTGTGAATGCTCGGAATATGTTTTCTGAATGAATACAATGATTGTGTGGATCAGCTTTCACTACGATAATGTTGTGTTTTAAGAGAAAGTTCAGTGGCTTGCAGCAACAAGCATTTATTTCTCCCTTGGAGGTCACGGGCAGTCTGCAGTAGTGCTGCTCCAGGCTGCCTTTGGCTTCATATATGCTTCCTGTGTCTCTAGTCTGGGACTCAGACTGATGGAGACACTTCTATCTAGAATGCGCACTTTCCATAGTGGATAGAGAGTGGATGGAAGATTAGTGGAAAATCTCCAAGAATCTTTTTTTTTTCTCCTGTGACCTGGAGTGCAGTGACGCGATCTCAGCACACTGCAACCTCCAACTCTGGTTCAAGTGATTCTCCTGCCTCAGCCTCCTGAGTAGCTGAGATTACAGGCATGCACCACCATGCCCAGCCAATTTTTGTATTTTTAGTAGAAACAGGGTTTCACCATGTTGGCCAGGATGGTCTTGATCTCCTGACCTTGTGATCTGCCTGCGTCAGCCTCCCAAAGTGCTGGGATTACAGGCGTGAGCCACCGCACCCAGCCTCCAAGATTCTTTAAGCCTGCAACTAACAGGAGTCACTACTTCCTTCATTCCATTAGCCACAGCAAGTCAGACAGCCTAACGCTTGGAAGTACATTTGTCCTGGGGGTGGGGGCAGGACAGGCGCAGAGGGGAGAGGAAATATTTGCAGAAAAATAATACAATTCACCCCAAAGCTAATGAAGAATTTGAAGTGGAAAAGAAGCAGAACCAGAGAGGAGACTCAGTGCTGTAGCAAAGTTGCCATCAATCTAAGTAGCTGCCCTCCAAAAAAGTGTTCACATTAAATGTCCATCCTTATAAATGCTCTAGTTGGAGAGTTGTCATACACGTAGCTTTAGCCCACTTGAAAAATATACACAAGTGGAGGAAAATACAGATCAGCTATAGAAAAACATGCAGGCTTAAAACCTTGGAAGAAAACCTAGGCAATACCATTGAGGACATAGGCATGGGCAAAGGCTTCATGATAAAACACCAAAAGCAATTGCAAGAAAAGCCAAAATTGACAAATGGGATCTAATTAAACTAAAGAGCTTCTGCACAGCAAAAGAAACTATCATCCGAGTGAACAGGCAGCCTATAGAATGGGAGAAAATTTTTGTCCCACAAGCACTGCTGACAAAGAGCTTGCCCTTTGTCAGTCTGCCCATCTGACAAAAGTTTAACATCCAGAATCTACTAGGAACTTAAACAAATTTACAAGAAAAAAAACAACCCCGTCAAACAGTGGGTGAAGGATATGCACGGACACTTCTGAAAAGAAGACATTTATGCGATCAGTAAACATATGAAAAAAAGCTCATCATCACTGCTCATGAGAGAAATGCAAATCAAAACCACAATGAGATACCATCTCACACCAGTTACAGTGGTGATTATTAAAAAGTCAGGAAACAACAGATGCTGTCAAGACTGTTGAGAAATAGGAACACTTTTACACTGTTGGTGGGAGTGTAAATTAGTTTGACCACTGTGGAAGACAGTGTGGCGATTCCTCAAGGATCTAGAACCAGAAATACCATTTGACCCAGTCATCCCATTACTGGGTATATGCCCAAAGGATTATAAATCATTCTACCAAAAAGACGCATGCACATATATGTTTATTGCAGCACTATTTACAATAGCAAAGACTTGGAACTAACCCAAATGCCCATCAATGAGAGACTAGATAAATAAAATGTGGTACATATACACCATGGGATACTATGCAGCCATAAAAAAGAATGAGTTCATGTCCTTTGCAGGGACATGGATGAAGCTGGAAGCCATCGTTCTCAGCAAACTAACACAGGAACAGAAAACCAAACACACTGATAAGTGAGAGTTGAACAATGAGAACACATGGACACAGGGAGGGGAGGGAGAGCATTAGGACAAATACCTAATGCATGCAGGGCTTAAAACCTAGATTATGGGTTGATGGGTGCAGCAAACCACCATGGCACGTGTATACCTATGTAACAAACCTGCACATTCTGCATGTGTATCCCAGAACTTAAAGTAAATATGTATATACATGTAAAAAATATAAATATAATAAAATAAAAATAAAAATGGAATTGGTATCCTCCAGTGAAGTGATCCAGGAGAAATGAAAAAGAAGGCTAATCTATTTGGGATCCATGTTTCTTAGAAGATAAAGACAAAGTAACTCAGAGATTACATCAACAATTTCTCCTGCTGACAGTTTCCAATCAAAAGCAAAGAGCATGCGCATATTTGTCAGGGTCATTGGCAATGGTTCTCCAGCTCTTTTGCCCCTTATCATACTTCATTGTGCGTTTTTCGTTCCTGCTACTTGCTTTATCTATTTCCTGCCCCTTCTCTGGGCTTTCTTTTTCTTCTGTGAGTTGCCACACCATTAAGAGGTGGTGTTAAACATGCTATATGGTGTGATATATTCTTAATAAATGGAAAATAAAACTACATTTCAGGATGTTGGTTGGGGTTCATAATAAAAAAGAGACTAACATGCAGGCTTTCCCCCAGGGAACTCAGAATGGATAGCT
This sequence comes from Pongo pygmaeus, assembly GCF_028885625.2. NCBI lineage: Eukaryota > Metazoa > Chordata > Mammalia > Primates > Hominidae > Pongo > Pongo pygmaeus. Next base: position 19,240,334 of record NC_072380.2, on the reverse strand, counting down.
CTTTTCCCCATCTGACCCAGGCTTAGGGAAGAAATGGAGGGCGCAATCTTAATGGAATGAAGTTTCTTCTTAAAAATTTTAAAACATCTTTATTGGGATATAATTCACATGTCAGAAAATTCACTCATTTAAAGCGTACAAGTCAGTGGCTTTAATATATTCAGAGTTGTGCAGCCATCACCACCATCTACATTTATAGCATCTTCATCAACTCAAAAAAAAAAAAAATTCCATACCCACCAGCGACCTTTCCCTGTTAACTACCCTCTAACCCTAGGCAATCACTAGTTTACTTCTGTCTTTATAGATTTGCCTATTACGAACTTTGTATAAAAAACAAATAATATAATATGTGGTCTTTTGCCACTTCTTTCTTTCACCTAGCATATGTTTTCAAGACTCAACCATGTCATAGCATGTGTCAGTACTTCATACTTTTTTTTTTTTTTTGAGACAGAGTTTTGCTCTGTCACCCAGGCTGGAGTGCAGTGGTGCGATCTCGGCTCGCTGCAACCTTCAGCCTCCTGAGTAGCTGGGATTACAGGCACGTGCCACCATTCCTGGCTAATTTTTGTATTTTTAGTAGAGACAGGGTTTCACCATGTTGGTCAGGCTGGTCTCAAACTCCTGACCTCATAATCTGCCTGCCTTTGCCTCCCAAAGTGCTGGGATTACAGGCGTGAGCCACTACACCCAGCCAGTACTTCATACATTTTTATGGCTGAATAGTATTCCATTGTTTGGCTATACCACATTTTGCTTATCCATTCATCTGTTGATGGACATTTGAGTTGTTTTCACTTTTTGGCAATTATGAATGCTGTTGCTATGAACATTTGTGTACAAGATTTTGAGTGAACATATATTTTCATTTCTCTGGCATATACACCAAGGTGTGGAATTACTGGGTTATATGCTAACTCTACATTTAACCTTTTCAAGGACTGCCAAATTGTTTTCCATAGCGATGGCACCATCTTATATTCTCAACAGCATTGTGCAGGGTTCTGAATGTCTCCACATCCTCACCAACATTTATTATCTGTCTTCTTGATTCCAGCCACCCTAGTGTAACTGCCCAATGCGTTCACCTTGCCTGCTGCCTAGTGGGAGCTGGTTTATCAAGACAGGGGAATTGCAATGGAGAAAGAGTAATTTATGCAGAGCTGGCTGTGCGGGAGACCAGAGTTTTATTATTACTCAAATCAGTCTCCCCGAGCATTTGGGGATCAGAATTTTTAAAGATAATTTGATGGATGGGGCTTAGGAATTGGGGAGTGCTGATTGGTCAGGTTGCAGTTGGAATCATAGGGGGTCGAAGTGAGCTTTTCTTGCTTCTTCTGTTCTTGGGTGCAATGGTGGAACTGGTTGAGCCAGATTGCAGTCTGGGTGGTGTCAGTTGATCCGTCTAGTGCAGGGTCTGCAAAATATTTCAAGCACTGATCTTAGGTTTTTCAATAGTGATGTTATCCCCAGGAGCAATTTGGGAAGGTTCAGACTCTTAGAGCCGGAGACTGCATGACCCCCTAAACCATAATTTCTAATCTTATAGCTAATTTGTTAGTCCTGCAAAGGCAGACTGGTCCCCAGGCAAGAACGAGCTCATTTTGGGAAGGGCTATTATCAATTTTGTTTCAGAGTCAAACCATGAACTGAATTCCTTCCCAAAGTTAGTTCTGACTACACCCAGGAATGAAAAAGAACAGCGTAAACCTTAGAAGCAAGGTGGAGTCGGTTAGGTCTGATTTCTTTCACTGTCATAATTTCCTCAGTTAAAATTTTGCAAAGGCAATTTCCCTAGTGCTGTGTCATGGTGGTTATGATTTGCGTTTCCCTAATGACTAATGTTGGGCATCATTTCATTTGCTTATTTGCTGTTTGTATATCTTCTTTACAGAAGTTTCTACTCAAAGACTGTGCTCATTTTCAATTAGGTTATTTGTTTCTTTATTATTGAGTTGTAAGAGTTCTTTATGTATTCCCAATACCAGCCACTCATCAAATAAGTGATTTGCAAATATTTGCAGTGCCATAAATGGCGTGGAGCATACCCACCCCAGCATGTCCCATTCTGTGGGTTGCTTTTTCATTTTCTTGATGGTCTCATAGAATGAAGTTCTTCTGTTTTTTTTACCTTTTTTTTTCTTTTTTCTTTTTTTTGAGACAGGGTCTCATTCTGTTGCCCAGGTTAGAGTGTGCTGGTGCTGGCATGATCATACAGCTCACTGCAGCCTTGAATTCCTGTGCTGAAGGAATACTGCCTCAGCCTCCTATGTAGCTGGTACCACAGGTATGTACCACCACACTTGGTTAATTTTTAAAAATTTTTTAATAAAGTCAGGGTCTCACTTTTGTTGTCTAGACTGGTCTTGAACTCTGGGCTCAAGCAATCCTCCTGTCTTGGCTTTCCAAAGTACTGGGATTACAGGCATGAGCCACCAAAACCCGCCTGTCTTTGCTCTTGGAATTGACTTTTTTCATGGCACTACCTCTGTGCTGCTTCTGCTGCATTAAGATGCTGGGACTGGGGCTGCTGAAAGCTATGGCCTCACATGCTTTTCTCCCCAAATCTTGACTTTTGTGTTCAGTTTGTCAGCATGAAGGAATTAAATTAGCCCCGACTGTGACTGTACCTCCACAAAAAGCAAAAGCAATCCCACTTTCTCTGTTTGTATAGCAGCTATAGTCCTGAACAAGTCACCAAACAATGAGTCAGTCCAGCTGTGGCCTGGCCAACAGCCTTTGGGGAAATTTCTGCTTCACTTTGATGGACTCCTTTGCACCCCAGCTGGAGCCAAGGTTGCCAAAGCCTTTCAGATTAAAGTAAAAGCTCGGGCGCTCCTTCTTCTCTGGGTCACATCACCATGAGTATTTGTTCTGTGTTGTGTTACGAAATTATTTAACTCTTCACATTTAGTCTCAGATAATCCAATTAGAAAAGGGTTGGCAGGCACCGTGCACACTATACTGCACCGACTAAATCAATTGTCTCTCTTGGAGTTGTTTCAGAGGTACCCCAAAAAGCTCTATTATTTCCAATTAACGTTCCATGACCATACCTGCACGTTCTCAGTCTTCCCTCTATGTGAAATGACCTAATTGAAAATGCTAAACCCATGAATTCCCAAGCATGAGTGTGCCTTTTTAAAGCTAAAATCTCTGGAGATCCCTTTGTTTTCAATATGTGAGAGGGCTTTGGTGTGCAAAGCCTGCTTTCAGTTTCAGGCAGTCTTTCAATTAGCAAATGTAAGCATGTAGGGAGCTATTAAAGGTCAAATGTTCTTAACTTCATTATTAAAACTGACTCAAGGCACACAGAAATTAGGAGCCATTTATGGAATTCTCAGAGCTGTCAGGCCTGCCATGGACAGACTTACAAATATTAGGTTCACCACTCTCGAAACTCTATGCAGTTGGGCAGACTCCATGGATGATGACAACACTTACTGTCTTAGATAGGCTTCTGGAACAGGTCCTGAGACCTGTTTTTTAACAGTGTTCTGAGGAACCACATCTGTACAGGGGTGCAGGTTCCAGGCCTGGGCACAGAAGGAAGATGAGCTGCAATGTAGTTGTTCAGAGGCCTCAGGCAACCCCACAGGGAGAGTGCAGCTGGAAAGGCCCTGCCGGTTATCCTTAATCAGGCAAGAGGGCTGAATCTTTGTACTTAGCATGAGCCAATCATTGAATGTGGGCTGGCCCTGTGGTAGGGGTTGACTTTGGGCTAGGCAGCAACTAGGCAGTTCCTGGGGAGAGACTCAATTGGGAGCTGCCACTAACACTTCTGGCAGCTGGGGGAGTGGGTACCTTGGTCCACCCAGGGACACATGGACCGCACACCACTCTCCACCACACACCACCACTGCCTCATGTTGTAGGCTGCAGTGCCATCGATGACGTGGAGGACAGACACTGCAGCATGTCTATTTCCCAAGCCTCTTCATTCCCTCCTCTATCATCTGCCATCTGTTTTTTTTCTTTTTTTATATTGTTCATAGCAAGGTAGGAATTTTCCCTGAACAAAAGTAATGGGTTTTGACCTGTTATATTTAAGCCATGCATGGTGGTACATACCTGTAGCCCCAGCTACTCGGGAGGCTGCGGTGGGAGGATCACTTGAGCTCAGGAGGTCAAGGCTGCAGTGAGCTATGATAGCATCACTGCACTCCAGTTTGAGCAAAAGAGCAAGACCCTGTCTCCAAAAAAATTTTTTTTAATTTAAAAATAAATTAATTTTAGCCTAAAGCTGCCTCCTTATATATTTTAAGTTCAGGCTAAAAGTTTTTCCACATATAGTACATGGTGAACTGTAGCCTAATGAATGTGTGAACAGCCTGTAACCTACTCTTGTGCCAATCACAGAGTTTCAGCCATTCAAAGGTGGATAACTGTTCAAATCGTGTTCAAATAAGTCGAACACCAAGCTGTAACCAATCCAGCTGCTTCTGTACCTCACTTCTGTTTTCTGAACCTTACTTTCCTTTTTTTTCCCCATAAATCCTCTCCAATCCTGTGGCAGCACTGCAGTGACTCTGAACCTATTCTGCTTTGGAGGACTGCTCAGTTCATAAATCATTTTTTGCTCAATTACACTCTGTTAAATTTAATTAGTTTAAAGTTCTTCTTTCAACAGCCCAGAGGAAAGGGCCAATGGCAGCTGGTGAAAGAGATGGTTCTCAAAACTACATTAATAACTTGTAAATGCACGCATCTATTATTTTTGTTTCAGGGTCTGACATTTATTCTCAGAAGTTCTCTTTCATGATGATTGACATTCGTTCAACAAACCCACATTGCACACAGGCATCTACTGTAGATAACTGTGTAGTTCAATTTGCTCTTTAATGTCTTGTTGTGCCTCGTTTCCTCCCCATTGCTGCACATGAACCTTGTCTGTGACAGCCCCCACTACCTCAGCCTTGGCCCATAGATGAGGCCATCATTGAACTTTATAGAGAACCTGGTTCCCTTCCATCAGCACACTCCTGACGACCTTGGTAAGGCTGCATCTGGTTCTCCTGCAGAAACTGATCACCTGTAGGTCTTCTGTTCTTATCTAGTATATGCAATCCAGTGTGTTTACTTCCCCAAGCCTCTCCATCTCTTTCTCCACCATCTGTCCTGGCAGTTCTTGCATTTCAGCCTCCTTAGCCTGGGCCATCACCTCTTCCGTGCTTCTAGAAGCCATTTTAGTAGCCAGCTGACACCATCTCCAGGAGGCCTTTCCAAGATGCTCAATTCTCAGTCTTGAGAGAGCACTCTCAAATTTACAACCTTTCCTTCATCTGGTCTTATGTTCTGACCCCTTGATCATCACTTTCAGCATTGAGTCTCTTGCCTGCTCCTCAGGCTGTGGCTGGTACATGGGTCAGGAGGTCCTGACACCCCCGGATGTATAATCCCTTTCTCTCTTTATCAGGCCCAGCACATCCTCGGCTAGGGGCTAGGTTAGGCAGCAACGTAACTGTATTTATAGGCCTAAGGGCCAAGAGAGGAGGTGGGGGACACATTTTGTCTTGTGGGTAGAGGCTCCCCACACTGTCTTCCAGCAATGGGGATGAGTATTCTTACATTCTTCCTAGGGAGGGGCGGCCCACCTCTGCAGGCCCAGAGGATTTAGAGAATTAGGAGTTCCAAGATTGAGGGAAGGAAGGCTCTGAAATCAACCTGGGTGTCCCCATCCTAGTATTAGAGTACTGTTCTTTCACACCAGGGTCCTGACCTTGCCAGAGCAGATCTATCTTGGCTGGGAGTTTAGCTTTCCTTGGAGCCCTGCTGTTCTGACAATTAGGTCCTAAGTCTGCTGGTCAGCTTTCTCTGCCTTCGCCTAGGAGAGGACAGCCTCTTTCTATGCTGCAAGAAGGCCCACTGGCTTGTCCACATTTGATTTCCCACGGCCTGTACATTGCTGTCAGGTTTTCATTATATTTTCTAAAGTGTCAGACTACGTTAAGGCAGTAGAATTGGATTCCATTGTCATTATAGGCACTGATTCTTCCAAAGTTTTCAAATATCTAATACTTTATACCAGCCACTGCATTTCCTTCTGCTACTATACTATCTCCATTTGCCACTGGTGAAAATTTTAAGAACTAGGCTGTGCATTAATTTCCTTGCACAGTCTGTTCATAAGAAATTACCACAAATTTAAGTAGATTAAACAATAGACTTTTAATCTCTCATAGTTCTGGAGGCTATAAATCTCAAATCAAGGTATTGGCAGGGCCATGATCCCTCTAAAGATGCAAGGGGAGAATCCTTCGTTACCGCTTCCTGACTCTGGTGGCTCATAGCATTTCTTGGATTGTGGATGCATCACTCAAACCTCTGCCTCCATCTTCACAGGGCCTTGCCCATGCCTCTCTGTCTGTATGTCTTCCTCTCTTCTTATAAGGGTACCAGTCACTGGATTTAAAGCCCACTCTAAATCCAGGATGATTTTATCCCAACAACCTTAACTAATTACATCTACAAAGACACCATTTCCAAACAAGTTATATTCTGAGTTTCCATGTAGACATGAATTTTGGAGGGACACTATTCAACCCAATATAGATGGCCACTTTATATCAGGAGCTATTTGTACTCAACTTACCACCAGTGATGGGATCCTTATTGCCAGCGAGGTAGCAACTGACCCATTTCCCAAGCCTCATATTACCTTTTCACCTACCCAGCTTTATCAGTTGGTCTCTCCAGGAAGCAGACCCTGAGACTGTTGAGCCTGCAGATTGTTTATTAGGAAATGCTCCCTGTGTCAACACCTGTGGAAGGCCAGGGGGAGATGCCAAATTTTACAGTGGGAGAAGTGAAGCTGCAGCCACCCCGGCAACCCCAGAGGGAGCTTTGGAGCTAAAATCACTGGTCAGAACTGGCCTGTGTTGGGCCAGAATGGTTGGATGTTTATTCACTCAAATCTATCAGTCACCAGATATGGGATGCACTGGGAAGGGCTTGACCTTGAACTAGGTGGCTCTTTGCAGATGGGGTAATCCCTGAAGGTACTGACAGTTGAAGGTTGTCTGCTAATAGTCCTTCCAGAAATAGGCAAGAAGTCCTTCCTTGATGGAGATCTGGGTGGTGTGTCACCATGTCCAACATGAGGACTTAAAACACACAGATGAGGGTGAAGGTGGGTTTATATTTTGGTGAGTACTGTAGACATTCCAAATTCTGAATCTCATGACACAGGACCCATTTGGGGCTCCACTAGCCAATAATTAAGCCCACAAACCTCAGTCAGGAGTCACTCAATAACAACAAGGTTGAATATATAGCAGGAAAGCCTTTGTAGAGTTAGAAAACACAACAGCTATCACCCTCTGAATTTGAAATTAATGTTGTTATTTTAGAAAAAAAATAAACTAATATTCTGGAAAAGTTAACTGGCTTGCCCAAAGTTACCAGGTATGGACATGAATATCTATTTCGTTAATGGTTTTTATTTTTCACATTTTTAAAACTTAAAAAATTTTTAAATTTTTATTTTTATTTTTATTTTTCTTATTTTATTTTAAAAATAGAGATGGGATCTTGCTATGTTGCCCAAGCTGGTCTCAAACTCTTGCTCATATATATATATATATATATATATATATATATATATATATATAATATATTATATATAAAATATATTATAAATATAATATATTATATATAATATATTATATATTATATATAAAATATTATATATAATATAATTATATTATTATATATTATATATATTATTATATATATTATATATAATATATATTATATATTATATAATTATATAATATAATATATATTATATATATTATATAATTATATAATATAATATATATTATATATATTATATAATTATATAATATAATATATATATATAATACTAACCAATGTTGTACAAAATATATGGAATTATTGGTTTTTAGGTTACATGCATCAGAACCAGGACCAGGATAAGGCAATAAAAGACACAGAGTGCAATACTTAAGGAGGACTTCCCTCTCAGGTGGCATCCCTACGCTTGCATGATCCTGAGAGTGAGGGCCTCCTTGTAAATGTGAAGCCCCAGGCACCTCCTTGACTCACCCAAGTCCTGACCCTTCTGAGCATACACTTTCAACTCTAATAATTTCTTCACACATTGCCCCTCCACATGTTGGAACCAATTTACGGTCTCATCAGCAATGTATGAGAGTTCCAGTCATACCACATTCTTGTTAAGTGTGATGGAATACTTGAAAATTTTTGGTAATCTTATGGGTGTGTTGGTTTAATCTGTAGTTCACTTATTACTAGTCAATTTGAGCATGATATTATTAGCCATTCAGGTTTCCTTTTCTGTGAATTGCCTTTCATATTCTCTCCCAATTTCTATTGTATTGCCTATCTTTTTCTTGTATTTAAGAAATATGTATATATACACACACATATTTATATATACATAAAATGTGTATATATAAATAAACACATATTTAAATATACATATATATATATTTTTTTAAAATATACAGACAGGATCTTGCTCTGTCACCCTGGAGTGCAGTGGTGCAATCATAGCTCATTGCAGACTCGAGCTCCTGGGCTCAAGCAATCATCCCACCTCACCTTCCTGAGTAGCTGAGACTACAGGCATGTATCACCATGCCTAGCTAATTTCTTTTTTTTTTTCTTTTTTTTTTTTTTGGTAGAGATGGAGTCTCAGTGTGTTGCCCAGATTGGTCTCAAACTCCTGGCCTTAAGCTGTCTTCTTGCCTCAGCCTCCCAAAATGCTGCTATTACAGGCAGGAGCCACTGTGTCTGGCCTGTTTTCTTACTGATTTATGAGATCTTATATTCGAAATCCTAACCTTTTTGTGTTATATAGGGGTAAATATAGATACAGATATTATTGTAGATATATTCTCCCAGTCTTTGTTTTGTCTTTTATAGTCCTTTGTTACACAAAATTGTACATTTTAATATACTCAAGTTATATCTCTTGTTACCTTTTTTATTGTATTTTCTCTCTGCCCTAACCAATGCTGTACAAAATATTTTCATAAGTTTTATTCTAAAGTTCAAATTTTTGCTTTTAACTTTTGAATCTTTACTCCAAACATACTTTTGTATATGGTATAAAGCTTTCTACAGGAATAACTTATTTCCATAAAGAGAGAAAAAAGTTTAAAGATTATTTATAAATTTTGACTCAGGAATTACACTTATAAAATTTATCCCAAAGAAAGGAACAGAGATGTATGCAAAGACTTACTAGAGTAATGATCACTTCATCCTATTTATATGGATGAATTGCAGATACTCTAAATATTTAACAGTGGGAAGATGGGTGAAATAAATTTAGTTATAGTTATGTAATGTAACAGCATAAAGCTATAAAATAATAATACATTTGGAGAAAATTTAATGACATGGAAATAAGTTAATGATAGATCTTAAGTGGAAAGAGAGAGTTAAAGCAGTGTACATAGCTTAATATTATTTTGTGGAAAAATATATAAATATACACATAAAAAAGTTGAAATACTATTTATTAAGCTGTTACTGGTTGTTATCTCTGGGTTGTGAAATTATGGATGGATGATTTTCTTTCCTTTCCATATCTATATTTTCTTCAATTAATATGCATTACTTTTTTTTTTTTTTTTGAGACAGAGCCTCACTCGTTTGCCCAGTCTGGAGTGCAGTGGTGCAATCTCGGCTCACTGCAGCCTCCCCACCCCAGGTTCAAGTGATTCTCCTGCCTCAGCCTCCCAAGTAGCAGGTATTTTAATAGCAAAAATGGAAAGTTGTTTTAAAACAATCATTCCAAGGAATGAGGTTAACAGAGCACTCATGAGTGCTTAATGTGGAATAAATCATCTTTGTCATCTAGTACCATAGTTAGAAGGATTGAAAGCCCAGAATCTTCACGACAGAACTGAAGTCGAGCATTCTGCTTGATGGTCTTATGTATTTCCATGGTCCCATGTCCTGATTTGGGATTCAGAAAATATGACTATCATAACCCTATAGGTTATGGATGCCTGCTGAAACCTCATAGAGGCTCAATTCCATATCTTAATCATTTTAATTCCGATTTATTTTTACAGAAGTAGGAATCAAGTTTGTGGTTCAACAACTACAATTTAGTGGGGCAAATATGGTCATTCTGGTAGTTATGAAAGGTGTTGCCTTCCTTGAGATGAGGCGGGAAGCCTCTTATCAGCCAGGGGATGTCATAAATGACTTGAAGACGCCTGTTGTTGAAATCCTGTGATTAGTAGGAAGTCCAAAATTTTCTCCCGACCCAAATAAGCCAGATTTTCTCAAACACCAAATAAAACCTGGCCTTGGTTTGACCCTTTTGAGAGATGCTTTCATTTCTTTTTCCATCACCAGTAGGACACCCATGCAGTATGCTTTATGTAAAAAAATCCTGAAAAATAAAATGAAACAGAATTTTAATTTCTTACATTTGGAAAAGATTTTAAAGCATCCAGAAGTACCAAGATTAATTTAATAGATAAATTGGGCCGGGCGCAGTGGCTCAGGCCTGTAATCCCAGCACTTTGGGAGGCTGAGGCGAGCAGATCGCCTGAGGTCGGGAGTTCAAGACCAGCCTGACCAATATGGAGAAACTCCGTCTCTACTAAAAATACAAAATTAGCTGGGCATGGTGGCGCATGCCTGTAATCCCAGCTACTCGGGAGGCCGCGGAAGGAGAATCGCTTGAACCCGGGAGGCGGAGGTTGTGGTGAGCCGGCGGTTGCAGTGAGCCGGAGATTGCAGTGAGCCGAAGGTTGCAGTGAGCCGAGATCGTGCCACTGCACCCCAGCCTGGGCAACAAGGGCAAAACTCTGTCTCAAAAAAAAAAAAAAAAAAAAATACATTGAACCCAGTGGTGTGCTACTTAGTGTTAGTAACTAACTGTCCCTAACTCTCCAGAGGAAAACACAGCATTTGCTGGTTTGTAGCATTGGCTGATTTCTGTGGTGTAAATACTTCAACCATGGCTGATTCCAAGCCACCTCCGTGACGCCACTGAATGGGCAGATGGGGAAGAGCTACACATGATCAGCTTGCCTGGTGTGATCCAGCTCCAGGCTGGACTGCAGTGGCGTGACCTCAGTCACTACAACCTCTGCCTCCCGGGTTCAAGCGATTCTTCTGCCTCAGCCTTCCGAATAGCTGGCATTACAGGCACATGCCACCACTATTTTTTGTATTTTTAGTAGAGACAGGGTTTAGTAGAGACATGGCTATTTTTTGTATTTTTAGTAGAAACAGAGTTTCACCATGTTGGCCAGGCTGGTCTTAAGCACCTGACCTCAGATGATCCACCTGCCTCAGCCTCCCAAAGTGCTAGGATTACAGGCATGAGCCACCATGCCCGTCCGGGCATTTCTGGTTATACCCAATAACCATAAATAATAAATGTTAATAATTTAGCAGTTTTGCATGATTTTTTTTTTTACTAAATAAATAAAACAGTAATAATGCTGAAGTACTCTGTTTCTCTCCACAGATTCATTTCCTCACCTTCCTCCCCCAGCAACAACCATTATCAAGAATCTGGTATGTATTCTTTTAGACCATGTTTTTGCACTCTTCCTACATGTATATGTATGCAAAAGAATACATAGTTATGCTTTGCATATTTTAAATTTTTATCTAATGCTATCATGTTGTTCATGTTCTTCAACTTCCTGTCCCCTTCAATAATATGTTTTAGAAATCTATTCATGTTAATACATGCAGATGCAGTTCATCTATTTTAACTGTTGACTGTACTCTATTGTATGAAAATATCACAATTTATTCATCCTTCCTCTTACAATGAATACTCATATTGTTTCTAATTTTTTACTAATACAAATGATGTTTTAATAACCTTTGAGGCATGTCTGAGTATATAAAGTTACTAGACCTAGCATTGAAATGAATGGGTTGCAGGGAATACTTATTTTCTACTTTAGTAATACTGACAAATTGTTCTCCAAGTAGTTGTTCCAATTTGCACTCCTTCCAGAAATATATGAGAGTTTCTCATTTCCCATATCCTTGTCAATTCTTGAGATCACCAGGCTTTTAAAGTGTGGCCAAACTTAGGGTATGAAATATCTTTTTCTGACTTTCATTTCCCAGACTACTAGTTAGATTGGCCATTGTACTAGTTAGTGTAAAGGCTAAGCAGCTGTAACAAAGAGACCTCCAGATATATTAATCTAGGTAAGAATTTCAATAAAAAAGATCTTTTTCTTACTTAATCTTATGTTGGCTAGTCCAGGCTGCTAGGAGGGCTCTGCTCCACACAGTCACTCAGGGATCCTTCCATTTGCTACAATGCTATCCCTTAGGTCATCAACCTTGCCTTCCTGGTTGAAGTCAGGTTGTTGCCACATACCAGCTTTTGGAAAAAAAGACAAGCTCAGGGAAAGCAATTTCCTTGCAGACAAATTAGGCAGAAGTTGCACACGTTTCTTCCAGTCACATTTCATTGGCAAGGACTTAGTCTCATGAATAGGAAATATATGTGTCTGGCTGGGCAGCCATGTCCAAGAAGAAGGAAGGAATGGAGAAAGTGCTAGCATTCCTTCCCAAGCAGATGTTTGTTGACTTTTTGGATTTCTTCTTCCATGACTTGGCTGGTAATACAATGTACCCATTTTAATTTTGCTTTTTTCCTTATTGTTTCATAGGAAGCCTTCATATGCTCTAGTTTTGATTATTTATTTATACAATAATTTTAATTGTTTAAATGCACCAGTATATGTATCTCAATAAAGCTATTTTAAAATATTCTCAGTTGTGATTTAAACAAGCCAGATCATATTCTTTAGCTAAATTAATATTCTTTTGTAAAGTGAATAAAACTACTCCCATCCCAGTTTTCTCTTTTCTGGGAATATAATTTTACCTATTAACTTAATCAAAATTATAGTTTCATGAAAATTTCTTTAGGCTAATGTAAGCTGCTCAAAGTTAAAAGAGAAAAAAAATGTGGCTTCTTCGATACTATTGAACCCTCCAAGAATATCTGACAATCTGTATGACATTGTGGTAATTTTTTTGACCACTCTGAATTTCAATTTTCTCAACTGTAAGTATGATATTATTTGCTCTGCCTGCTACATGATATTGTTATAAGGATCAAGCAAGATAATGCAGAGAAAATGTTCTGTGGAATGCAAAATTTTTAAGTGTTAGGAATTAGAATTACAAATAGTATTTCAATAGCATGCAGAAGATTTCATTTGAAATGTCCTAAGTCTTGTTTCCAGTTTTACTGTTATATTCTACATACCATTTACACAGATATTCCATACTCTATATCAGGGGCTGACCTTTGGCAGTCACTACCACCTCTGGGTGTGTGTGTGTACATGTTTGTGTGGGTGTGATTGGAATAACAGCCATGTGCCCAACGACATCTGTGTGAGTCAAGACTCTCCTGAGAGCTGCCTTTATTTTGAGCAGCTCTGTTCCTAATGGCAACCTGGGAGGCTGGCTTTCCAGCCTGTTTTCAAGCAGTGCTCAGCTAAGCCACATCACTGCAAGGTATGCTTCAGAATTTCTATAGCTGTTTCAGACCACCCCAGCTTGGCATTCATCACTGCCTTCCCTGGGCAGTTCTCAGTTTCGTGCAATGTCTCATCCTGCCTGTCACACCCAGTGACAGCCTGTTATAGTCGGGTGGGCAGCACTAAATGCCTGCTCCCTGGCTCAGCCCCATCCGTCAGTGCCTTTCCCCAGCATCTCTGCTCCAGCATCGCCTTTCATGGGGAGCCGCAGGCTTGGCAGAGGAAAAATAGGGCTGATAGAGACAGAGAAAGAGAGAGAAACAGGAATGCCTTGGGGTGTGATTTTTACTTTATTGGTGATAAACCAACTGTGAAAAGTTAGAAAGGAGAATTTTAGCAACATGTTGAAGAAGGGAGTTCTTTAAAGGGAATATAGGAAAAGCTTCATAATTTTATTGATACACTTGAATTTAATTTTAAAAATAAGGCCAGTAGTACTCTTGCATCAAAATGCAGGAGAATTATTTAACGCTGTGTAGCCCAACCCTGTAGGTGTTAGGAATACCCCCGTGAGGAAGAGGAAGTGAACTGAGGTGACTACATGGTGGCAAAAGTCAGGAAATTAGCAGAGTTAGGGTTTGTGTCCTCCCTCCTACCCAGGAAGGGATTAGCACTGACTCATTTCATAAACATTTATTTAGCAACTTCTATATGCCAAGAGTTATCCTCCATGCTGGGATATAGCAGAGGCTGAAACAGATGAGGCTAAATCTTTTATGTCTGGGATTTTACTGCTTTCATGGAACTTAAATTGGGTTGGCAGGGCATGGAGGAGGTTAATGGCCAGAAACAGACAGAAAGACACATGATAATTAAAATAAATAAATAGTTACATGTCAGTTACCGGTAAATGCTAAGTGTCATAGTCCACTTTGTGTTGCTATAACAGAACTCAATAGATGGTAACTTATTTATAAAGTAAATTTATTCTTCACAGTTCTAGAGGTAGGGGCATCTGGTGAAGGCCTTCCTGCTGCATCATCTCATGGCAGAAGGTGAAAAGATCAGAGTATGAGAGTACAAGTGAGCAAGAGAAAGCCAAACTTGCTTTGATAACAAGCCCACTCTTGAGATAACTAACACACTCCTGTGATAATGACATTAATCCATGAGGACTCTCCCTTCATGACCTCATCATCTCCTATCCAGCCCCACCTCCCAACACTGTGGCATTGGGGATTACGTTTACAACACATGAACTTTAGGGAACACCTTTAAACCATAGCACCGTGTAATGATTTTTAAAAAGCAATGTGAAAGCAATTGAGGTCATTAAAGAATATCTTTCTGAAAAAGTGACATATAAGCTGCTGTAGATCAAATGTTTATGATCTATAGCATCCACCCCCAATGCAAAAATTCATATATTGAAATCCTAACCCCCAATGGGAGGGTGTTAGGAGATGGAGCCTTTGGGAGGTGAATAGGTCATGAGGGTAGAGCCCTCATGAATGGGACTAATGCCCTTCTAGAAGAGACCCAGAAAGCTCCCTTACTCCTTGTACCTTGTGAGGACTCAGCAAGAAGATGGCCATCTGTGAACCAGGAAACGGACCCTCACCAGACAGAAAATCTGCCAGCACCTTGATCTTGGACTTCTAGCCTCTAGAACCATGAGAAATACATTTCTCTTGTTTATAATTCTCTGTGGTATTTTTGGTATAACAACGTGAACTAAGACATAAGTTGAGACCTGAGTGATAAGAAGTAGCAAATCATGTTAGTTAGGAGGCCAGAGTGCATTGAGCAGAGGCCTCAACTAACATGAAGGACCAAAAGTAGGACCAAGTTTAAAAGGTCCCAGTGAAGCTAGGAAGAAGGCCGGTGGGCCTAGAGTGGGGCAGGTGAGGGCAGAAGGCAAGGAGGTATGTGTGGAGAAGTGGCTGACCCTGGATCACACAGCTCAGTCAGGTGGGTTTAGGATCAGGAATCACAAGTCCAAGGGTTTAGCCCAGACACAGATCCCCTGCTTGGGGCATCTGGGGCACTGAGGAAGCTGTGGCTTTCAGAATCAGGTGACTGTAAGATTCAGGGAGTTTTTCTGGGTGTGCTCAAGGAACAGAGTTTGGTGATGGAGGGCAGACATTGAGGAGTGAGGAACCGTTAAAAAAACAGGGTCCAGCCCTGGAAGAATAGACTAGTGGGTATTGGAAAAGTTGGTGAAGGTCTCAGGTGAATGAAGTGAAACCCCATAACAAGACAGAACAGAGAGATATACTTCTTGTGAAGGCTGAGTAGGGACACTGCAGGTCTTCACTCACGCAGGCATCTGGGACTCAGTTCAGCCCCTGGGATCCATAGCATGGACTTGGGACAGCGAACATCTCCAGAGCCCACTTGCTCATACAATGGGAGCTCCAATGTATTAAAAGGTCAGACTTCTCTTGGCTTAAATACTCACCTGGTTGAGCCTAAAGATGGCAGGTCATTTTGCAAGCACTGAGAGAGACAACCAAATGTAATGAATCTTGCTTTTGATGTTTTAGGATCAAATTCGGAGCTCTGTGTCTTTGAGTTTGGGTACCTCTCAAGCCAAATCTTTAACATTTTTTTTCTACATTGTAAAGCAATCAACTGATGAAGGAACAAAGGTGAAAGTTCACTGTGAATAAGACTTGATTTTGCATTCCAAAGACAAATATACCCTGGATTAGGTTAGCTACAAATTGAAGCTTTATGTGACAAGTAACATCTCAGGATAGCAGAAAATGTCCCTGTTTCTAAAGACGCACTATGTCAAACCGTAGTCTCTAATTTTTGTGGCAAGGAAAAACTTCACATGGCCCCAAAGCCCGTACTCTTATAATTAGACCATCCTGTCTCCAAGTAAGCATATTTTTCCAATTTTTATCTATTGTAGTCAAA
The DNA here is from genome assembly GCF_028885625.2 of Pongo pygmaeus. Taxonomy (NCBI): domain Eukaryota; kingdom Metazoa; phylum Chordata; class Mammalia; order Primates; family Hominidae; genus Pongo; species Pongo pygmaeus. The sequence goes on along the minus strand of NC_072380.2, from coordinate 19,223,925 downwards.
TTAGACCACAATTATGTGGAATTAAAATGAGGCATCATTCATGGAGATGTAGTGCCTAATGTTAAATTAAAATGTATGTGCCTGTTTGCTGAGTTGAAACCATATAGATAGATAATACACCTGATTAGATACAGCATATGGAGTGCTTTTTTTTTTTTTTTTTTTTTTTTAGACAGTCTCACTCTTATCGTCAGGCTGGAGTGCAGTGGCATGATCTCGGCTCACTGCAACCTCTGACTCCCTGGTTCAAGCGATTCTCCTGCCTCAGCCTTCCAGATAGCTGGGACTACAGGCATGTGCCACCATGCCCGGCTAATTTTTGTATTTTTAGTAGAGACAGGGTTTCACCATGTTGGCCAGGAAGGTCTCGATCTCCTGACCTCGTGATCTGCCCACCTCAGCCTCCCAAAGTGCTGGGATTACAGGCGTGAGCCACCACACTTGGCCCTGGAGTGCTTTCTATAAAAAGATAACAATGAAGCTGTCAATATTTTCACTAAAGGCATTCATTTCTTCATGCCTTACTGTAACAGTCCCTAACCTTTTTGGCACCAAAGATTGGTTTTGTGGAAGAAAATTTTTCCACGGACTGGGGCAGGTTGGGAGGGGGTGGTTTCAGAATGATTCAAGTGTATTACGTATATTGTGTACTTTGTTTCTATTATTATTACATTGTAATACATAATGAAATAATTATGCAACCCACCATTGTGTAGAATCAGTGGGAGCTCTGAGTTTGTTTCCCTGCAACTAGGCATCCCATCTAGGGGTGATGGGAGACAGTGACAGATCATCAGGCATTAGAGTCTTATAAGGAGCGTGCAATCTAGATCCCTTGTGTGCGCAGTTCACAATAGAGTTTGTGCTCCTATGAGAATCTAATGCCGCTGCTGATCGGACAGGAGGCGGAGCTCAGGCGGTAATGTAAGCAATGGGGTGTGGCCATAAATACAGGTGAAGCTTTACTCACTTTCCTACCGCCGCTTACCCGCTGCTGTGTGGCCCAGTTCCTAACAGGCTACGGAATAGTACTGGTCTGTGACCCCAAGGTTGGGGACTGCCATCTTACTGTGTCCTAGGCACTATGCTGAGCACATTTTACACCATCTCATTTCCCTTCTATTATGCCATTGTTTCTAAGTAAAAGTAATGTAGTCAACAAATCTCCTGGCTTGGGGATTTCATCTGGTCTGACTTACATCATTTGACTTATAGCAAATTTTCCATTAATGTATCTTCTTTACTTCATGAGACTTGAGAAATCACTTATTTGAACTTATTTTTTTTCTTGCTACAATGATGGCAGTAATACATTAACTATTTAGGTTGGTAACAAAAGTAATTGCCATTTTAATGGTCTTTGCCATTAAAAGTAAATTGACTGCCACTGCACTCCAGCTTCGGTGACAGAGTCAGACTCCATCTCAAAAAAAAAAAAAAAGAGAAATGACTCTAAGCAAAAAGAAAAACCCAAAGCTTTAACAGATGATGAAGAACCCAATCAAAATCTATTAAAAAGTAAATTTACTTTTTATGGCAAAGACCGCAATTACTTCTGTTACCAACCTAATAACTACTTGGTTCATAGATATCGTAGTGAGAAAGGACCTTGAGAGGCGTGAACCAGGCTTCCACCTTCAGACAGTTGGGGCTGTCTTTTCACAAATAGGAGGACAAGACTGGTGAAGTCACCTGCTCAAGGCCACACAGCTGGAGAAGGGCACAATCAAAACCAGCGTCCTGGTCTTCTGTCTCCTATTAAGATCTCCTTTCCCTAAGCTGAGCTTCCAGTAAGAGCAAGACTCAAGGTGTGTTGGGATATAGCACATGTCTGCCGTTGGTTCTCCCTGATCCTTTGTATCTGTAAAGCATAGAATGAAAGGGTGAGGGTGGAATAAAACATGGTTCCTGTGAATGGCATTTTGTGCTTCTAACTGGCCAATTTGTGAAGAATTTAGGAAAGGCACTAAAACCAAAAACCATGGCTCAAAATAAATAAGCATCACTCTAAGGAAAAGGATCAAGGCCTTGTAACAACATTCTACCCAGATGATGAGATTCACATGCCTTCCTCCTGCCTCGCCCCTTCTACTGGGAGCACGACTGCTCCATCCTTTCCAGTTGCCAACATCCCAAACCTCAGCTTAGGACAACTCCAGTGTGCAATACAGGATTTAAAAGGAATAAAGAGGGAAGATGCTGAGGGGACCTTTTTTTTTTTAAAAAAAAAAAAAAAAAAAAAAAACAGCCTTGCTCTGTCACCTAGGCTGGAATGCAGTGGCGCAATCTCAGCTCACTGCAGCCTCTGCCTCCCAGGTTCAAGCAATTCTCCTGCCTCAGCCTCCCAAGTAGCTGGGATTAGAGGCACGCACCACCTCGCCCAGCTAATTTTTGCATTTTTAGTAGAGACGGGGTTTCACCATGTTGGCCAGGCTGGTCTCGAACTCCTGATCTCAGGTGATCCACCCGCCTCAGACTCCCAAAGTGCTGGGGTTATAGGCATGAACCACCACTCCCAGCCCTGAGGGGACCTTTCTGCCAGGCCCCAGTCATTTTTAAAATGCAGAAGTGGCAATTAGCACAGAGACTCATTTGTGTATGTGTGTGTGTATGTGTGTGCATGTGTGTGTGTGTGTGTGAGTGTGTGTGTGTGTGTTGTCAGGGAGCACTTTCTTCCTTATGACTGCGCCTGAGAGCCAGTCTTTCCTGACCCACTAATGAGTTTCCTGCAGGGCAGAGAAATCACCCCTCCCACCATGAAAAGAGCCAATTGCAGAAAAATCTCTAGTGAGAGAGAAAGATCTGAACAAACATAAAATGGACATTGACTTAATGCAGATGCTGGCACCACCCAGGAAATGGGGAATAAAAGGCAGTGTTTGGGGAAAAGCAGGAGCATCTCTTGAAAGGAAGGAGAAAGCAAAGGAATACATTAAAATACCAAGAATTGGCAGCAAGGAATTTGTTTTATAACAGGCATAGCTGTGTCAACCAAAACATGTAAAGAAATGACTCTGTAAGCAAAGACTGGGCACGGTGTTTCACACCTATAATCCCAGCACTTTGGGAGGCGGAGGCAGGTGGATCACCTGAGGTCAGGAGTTCGAGACCACCCTGGCTAACATAGTGAAACCCCGTCTCTACTAAATATATAAAAATTAGCCAGGTGTGGTGGTGGGCACCTGTAATCCCAGCTACTTGGGAGGCTGAGGCAGGAGAATTGCTTGAACCCAGGAGACGGAGGTTGCAGTGAGCCGACACGGTGCCACTGCACTCCAGCCTCGGTGACAGAGTGAGACTCCATCTCAAAAAAAAAAAAAAGAAAGAAAAGAAATGACTCTAAGGAAAAAGAAAAACACACAGCTTTAACAGATGATGAAGAACCTAACCAAAATCTGAAAACTGCTTCCCAAGTTGTAAAACTCTCATCTCCCTAGTGAGGAGGGATTAGAGCTTAAACTGTGCCCACTCTGGCATAATTTATTTACAAATAAATTATATATCCATAATTAAGCACATCAATTTAACAGAAGTGTTTACTCATAATACTGCCCATACCGTGCTTGATGATTTATTCTTATATGACTCCTTTGCATTTAAAGTATCATTAGGGAGCTGAGTAACAAACATGGCTAAATTTTGATGGGATTGGAGGCTGGGGAAGAGAGGAGGAAAGGATACGAGACCCCAAGAATTAGCTGGATTTTGCAGTGGGGCTCTCACAGCCAAAGACCATTGTAGATTAGGGGTCTCTACCTTTACCTACTTGCCAGGGAGGAGGGTGTGATGGAGCTAATGACCCGAATGAAAAGTTCCAACAGCAGATACAGGGTGTGCTAGGGAACTGAGTCAGTGTGTGAGTCAAATCCCACCCCACCCAGGAGCAAAACGACAATGGAGTCTTTCAGAGCATGGGTGTGAGTCATGCCAGAGCATCAAGCCATGCCATGCGACACTGTGACATCACTCCTACAGCCTCCATCTGGGCCCACAGAGCGGCTGTGGAAACAGTGATTGGATTTAAATCAAATTCAACTCTATTAAGTTAACCTTTGAAAGGTCAACATCTGCTACTTGCTTTTTGGCCAGGCAGCAATCTCGACAATGAATGCGGATGGCTTCATTAATGAGGCTTTGATAATAGAAATCTGGGTCCTGATTAGACTGTATGCAGCATGTGTTTGTGGACTCCAGTGTATTTTACTGGGTTTCTCAGAGTTGTCAGTTGTATATAGGAAATTATAATAGCAAAGGTATTTTTAAAATGTCTGAATTAGCCAGGCAGGTGGTGGCTCATGCTTGCAATCCCAGCACTTTGAGAGGCTGAGGCAGGTGGATCACTTGAGGTCAGGAGTCTGAGACCAGTGTGGTCAACATGGTGAAACTCTGTCTCTAATAAAAATACAAAAAGAAAAAAAAATTAGCCAAGTGTGGTGGCTTGTGCCTGTAATCCCAGCTACTTGGGAGACTGAGGCAGGAGAATCGCTTGAACCAGGAGGCAGAGGTTGCAGTGAGCCGAGATCTCACCACTGTACTCAGCATGGGCAACAGAGCGTGAGCCTGTCTAAGTCTAGCTATATTAGCACTAAGTACATGCATGTGTGTGTGTGTGTGTATGTATAAGATTACAAAGTGCTTATATGCACAAAATTGTTCAAACTGCATATATGCTTTTTTTTTTTTTTTTTTAAGACAGAGTCTCACTATGTCACCCAGGCTGGAGTACAATGGCATGATCATAGCTCACTGAAGCCACATCTTCTGGGGTCAAGCAGTGCTCCCACCTCAGCCTCTCAAGTAGCTGGGACTACAGGTATGCACCACTATGCCTGCTAATTTTTTTCATTTTTTTTTTAGAATCCCTCACAAAGTGCTGGGATTATAGGCATAAGCCACCATGCCTGGGCCATGGAAACATTTTTGTTACAACAATAAATGTCCAACAATAAGTGCCTAACTGTAGGATATTGTTTAATTAGATTATGATATGCCTGTACGATGGGATATTATGAAGCTGTTGACAAGAAAAAGGTACATTAATATATATATATATGAGCATGCATGCTATTATAAAATACTATTATTTTTAAGCATCTTAAGATATTTTAAGTGAACTAATCAGTTTTCTGACCTGTGCTGTCAACAGAATTTCTGATGATCAAATAATAAAACTCAGACAATGTTGGTTTTGTGCCATCAAAAAAAAAAGAAAAAGAAAAATACATAGTAGCATCCCATTTATGTAAAAATAAGATAGACATAAATATAAGTCTATATTAAGGCTTAGACAGTCTCTGGAAAATGGAAAAATAGCTATTAACTGGATTAGGCTCAGGAGAGGGACTGGTGGGCTGGTAGAAATAGAGTGGTAGAAGAAAGAATTAGTTGGTTAAAATTAGTTTTCTTCTAAATGCATCTTTTAACATATGTCAAACATTAAAGACACAATAAATGCATTCAAAATTCAGAAACCAAACGATCATTACTAAGTCACTGGCTGCTGAAAATACACTTTTAAACTTGTTCCAAGTTTCCGTAAATAAGGATTCAAGTGCCCCAAAGCAATTTCATTGTTAATGTTTCTATACTTCCATATTTTCTTTTTAGCATGATTTCAAGGAATTTAGGGGCATTTTCTTCCTAGATATTTCCTTTCTCAGTAATTCAGACAATCATTGATCTAATAATAAAAAGGAAGCTATTAGAGACTCTGTGTGCCAGATATTACTCATGCTTGATAAATTGCATGCCCAAGGGAATATAAAAAAAGCACATCAACAAAAATAGAATTTAATTCTCATTGATTAAAACGATATGCGCCAAAGAGTTCTTTTTATGGAAGAGGAGAAATAGCAACGTATTTCAAGAAATCTAACCACTGAATGCAGAAGATTATGGCCCCCCCATAGGTTTCAACTATTCAATGAGCTTTTCTTGATCATTTATTTGTATCAGGCATCTTGTTGAGAATTATTAGCAGGACAGTATGGTAACAGAATAAATAAGTTAAAATAACCATTACGGGCTGAGCACAGTGGCTCATGCCTGTAATCCCAACACTTTGGGAGGTCAAGGCAAGAGGATCACTTGAGGCCAGGAGTTCGAGACCAGCCTGGGCAACATAGTGAGACTTCTTCACAAATAATTTAAAAAGTTAGCAGGGTGTGGTGGCACGTGCCTGTAGTCTCAGCTACTCAGGAGGCTAAGGCAGAAGGATTGCTTGAGCCTAGTAGTTTGAGGCTGTAGGGAGGTATGATTGTGCACTGCACTTCAGCCTGGGAGACAGAGTGAGACCTTGTCTCAAAACACAAATGCACACCACACACATACACACATATCATTGCAAATGCGCTTCAATAAGTGGTAGAGGCCAATAAGAAAATGTATTTCAGCAAGCAAAGAAGAGGAAGAGGCCTTAACAGGAGAATGTATAAACTGGCATATAGACATGAAAGAATGAGGTATTTAGCAAGAATGCTGCAAATCCTAGGTTGGGAGGATACACATCTCCAACTGCATATTTAACATCTCCATGTGGATATCTAATAAGTATCTCACAGTCAATGTATACCAAATTGAGCTTGTTATTCCTCCATGCCCCGACCCTATAGGCACCTCCCATGGGTTTCCCCTTCTCAGTTCATGGCGAGTGCATCCTTCAGACCAAATGCTTGGGAGGCACTATTGACACTTGTCTATAGTGACAGCCAAGGTGTCAAGGTATCAGCAAATCCTTTTGGCTCCACTGAATGGATCCAGAACCCAGCATATCTCACCAGCTCAGAAGCTTCCACCATGGTCCAAGTCCCCCTCATCTCTTGTAGGGTTGCCCCACTTCGATCTGTCCTTGACATAGCAGATAGTGTGATCTGTTTGCATAGCAGATAGAGTGATCCATTTATACTGCAAGACAGATCATGCAATTCTCTAGCTCAAACCTCCCCTCCAGCGGCCCTCATTCTACTCTGTGTAAAAACCGGTCCTCACTGTGGCCAACAAGGCCCTGCCTGACCTGGCACTCCCCCTCCCTAATTCACCTTCCTCCCTCTAGTCCTCTCTCTTGCCTACCTCTGCATCCACATTGGCCTAGCTTTTCCTCCAGCCTCCCCAACCGACTCATTCCAGCCCTTACAGTCTCTAGGTGATGATCCTTCCTGGAACGGGTCCCTCACCCTCCTCCATAAAATGGCAGTCTCCCCCTTACACCCTATTCTCTTCTCTTTTATTTTTGTCATATCACATATCGCTATCAAATACATTCCTGGAATATAAACTCCAGAAAGGTAGGGATTTTTGTCTGTTTTGTTCACTGCTGCATCACCAGAACCTAGAATGGCACTTGGAATATTGTAGGTGTTCAAGAAATATTTGTGAAATTTGTGAATCAATGAGAGAGGTCTGAATGGGGTCTGAAATGATAGAAGTTGAGGTTAAAGGGCTACACAAGGGCCCAGCTCCAGAAGATGTCATGGTAAGAACTTTGGACCTTATCAGACAATAGAAAACTGTGGGGAAAATATAGATATAATATACACAGATACATATAAAAATATACACACATCATAAATACAGCATGAGGTGGGGGGAGGCAGAAAAACGAAAAGTTAAAAAAATTATTTGCAGCCGAGCGTGGTGACTCACACCTCTAATCCCAGCACTTTGGGAGGCCGAGGAGGGCGGATCGTGAGGTCAGCAGATCGAGACCATCCTGGCTAACACGGTGAAACCCTGTCTCTACTGAAAATACAAAACATTAGCCAGGCATGGTGGCAGGTGCCTATAGTCCCAGCTACTCAGGAGGCTGAGGCAGGAGAATGGGGTGAACCTGGGAGGCAGAGCTTGCAGTGAGCTGAGATCGTGCCACTGCACTCCAGCTTGGGCGACAGAGCAAGACTCCGTCTCAAAAAAAAAAAAAAAAAATTATTAACACTGTGAGGAAGGAGAAAATGACACAAATTCCACAGACGTTGTAGAGTAGAATTCATGAAACTTAGTAGCTAAATTAGTGAGGAAGGTGAAGGAGAACAATGACCCAAAAGTAACTCTGAGTTTCTAGCCTGGGTGTTTGGGCACGTATGGATGCCATTAAATGAAGTCAGAATGTTTTTGACCTCAGAGGAAGCTATAAAAGCCAATGGTGGTGTCTTCCAGGAGGAAATGCGAACTGGCTGGCTTCCAGACGTTATAATTGATCTTATGCTGTGAGTCCATTTTAAAATCTCGCACAAGTGGTGTCCCGCAGCAGATGGTGGACATACTAGCTATGACCCATCATTCAGTTCCTTAAAGGTTCTGTCTGCATGTTGCCAAGACATCTGGATGAAAATGAAGCACTCAGCATATCTTTTGTGTGTTTACGTGACACCATGCGTCTTGAGAGCGACGACATCTTTTGGTTTCTGTCAGGGCGTTTGATGTTTTAGAAATGTTGCCTTGGGCTCATTGATGAGGTTCCACTTACGAAACTTTAAAAATCACTACAAGAGTTAAGCATTTTAATATGGATTTAAATCTAAGCCTGGAAATATGGGGAGATAAAAATAAGCAATTCATACTTAGATTGGAGATACTTGGAACTTATTAGATAATACTGCAAAATTATAGGATAGAGTGCTTTAACATCACAGAGAAATTTAATGAACATAAAAGTAATTCATATACTGCTAAATAGAAGAGAGGAAGAGAAATAAATAACATCTAAGTAGATGCTGACATAATACTTGCTAATGTTGTATAACATATTAGAGTAAGAATCGCAATTATTCAGGCTGAGTTTGTTCTATAAAGGCACCCTAGGACATATGCTTTGAACACAGATAGACTTTATTTGAATACTAAGTGTAAGAATATTCTTAGCTTCTGTAAAGAAATAAGCTTCCTCTTGTTTATCCTGAGCCATGTGATTCTCTCAGTATAGCTTTCGTTTTCTAACTTTTGATAGAATCCTGAACCTAAGAAATGTTTCACTCTTTTCTTTGTCCCATCACAAGAAAAATTCCAATGTAATAAAATGGAGAAGCACGTCCAATGATCAGTGGCAGCTGTCTCTTGGTCTCCATCGCAGCTCATAGTCCTGCTGGTTGTGCTCCCAGGAATGTCAGTACAGGCCTACCAAAAGAAGCTGGAAATGCAGTTTTTCCTACAAAATCTCCCTTTTGAAAAGGTTAACAAGCAAGTAAAACATGTGAAAGCTCTGTGTGGGCCAAGAATAGACACAAAAACTAAATACATCTGTGGGCTTGAGTCTAAGTTGGAACCTGTTTTTGAGTTCGTAAAACTTGAGCCTCAAGTCCGTTCTCTTGCTTGACTTCATAACGACCCAGTGACATAGTCACTCTTATCATCTTCTCTTTCTAATATTGTAGTGATCTCAGCGAGAATGAAACACTTACTCGAATTTCATAAATCCAAGTCTTCTCCAGTCTAAGCCTTCCAACCCAAATTTTGATCTAGAATTTGAATATAGATGCATCTGGTCACAAAGCCTACACACTACCTCAATTCTAGTGTACACATTGGAAGCACTTTGCCATCAGGTAGTATTAGGAATCCAATTACTGTGCAATGATTACATCCATACTCTAAAAATCATATTGAATGGGGAAGGATAAGAGGGAAAAGGAATATAGGCAATGTTGCCTAGGTTTTTCTGTAATTTAAATAAAAGAGAAACAGATTTCATTAATTAAGATATAATAAGGAATCTCACTAGAACCTATTCTTCATTAGTGATTGTTACGGGTTGAATCGTGTCCCCCACACAAGATGTTTTCAAGTCCTAGCCCCTACTATGTGGTCTTATTGGAGATAGTGTGGTTGCAGATGCAATTAGTTAAGATGAGGTCATACTGGATTACGGCAGGCCTTTCATCCAATATGTCTGCTGTGTGGTACACGAATTATCCCAATAATTGCATAAATGCCTTTAGTTAGGCATTGATTTCACCTTGAGAGAGTGACCTCAGAGTGTGAGTCGCCAGCCTTGTTGATAACTGCTTACTGGAAGCTCACTCACAACTCCCAAGGTTATGCTTGGAGTACAGGCCTTTGGTCCCTATCCAAGGATGTCCTGTTTGGTGTTTGGCAGTCACTTGAGTTCAGCTTATAGCCTTGTAATGACAGGAACCAGTGACCTCATGAACTAGCTTGTTCTTCTTTAGTAACACTACTTATTAGGAAGTTATTTGGTTGAGTAAGAATGTACCTCATTATTGGTCATTATGATATCTTGCCCTCTGAAGCCACAGAGGCTGAATTCATTGTCTCTTACATATGACAACTCATGTATTAGCTGAAAATAGTTATGCATTTTCATTCATTTTCTCTTCTCTGGGACAAACTCTTTCTGTATCTTTCCTCATTTCTTGTGCATCATGGTTTCTGGTTTGTTATGATCCCTTTCAATGTGTAGGATCTGGAACTCAATCCTATTGCCAAATTTGATCAGTGACTCAGAATGGACCATCAAATCTTTCTTGTTTTGAATACTGTGGGAGAGTTTAAACAGTGTGTTAAGCAGTAGGCTAGAGTTTTTGGCCATGAAAAAAAGAATGTATAAAGCTCACCTCTTACTTCCAAAGTGTGATGGACTTGTCTAGAGCCTCTGAAGGAATTGAATGTAAATCAAAAGTCTATCAATGTATAGACTTTCAGTTCAGTGGTTCTCAAAACACAGTTTGTAGACTTCTGTGGAATCTCCAAGATCCTGTCAGAGGATCCGTAAGAGCAGAACTATTTTCATAATAATACTAAGACATTATTTGCCCTTTTTTGCTGTGTTGATCATGGCACTAACGGTGCAAAAGCAATAATGGTGTTAAACTACTGGCACATTGAACTACGACATGGCACAAAACTGTGTTAGTTGTCATAGTATTCCTCACTACCATGCACTTTTAATGAAGGAAATGCTAATTTTACTTAAGAACGTACTTGGCCAGGCCTGGTGGCTCATGCCTGTAATCCCAGCACTTTGGGAGGCCGAAGTGGGTGAATCACCTGAGGTCAAAAGTTCGAGACCAGCCTGGCAAACATGGTGAAACCCTGTCTCTACTAAATGCAAAAAATAAATTAGCCAGGCACAGTGTCACATGCCTGTAATCCCAGCTACTTAGGAAGCTGAGCAGGAGAATCACTTGAACCCAGGAGGCGGAGATTGCACCATTACACTCCAGCCTGGGCAACGAGAGTGAAATTCCATCTCAAAAAATAAAATAAGTAATAAGAATTATTAATTTTATTAAATCAACCCCTTGAGCACACATATCTTTACTATTCTGTGGGACAAAGGGGAAAAACACACATAAAGTTCTGTTGCCTACCAGAAATGCACTTGTTTGATTCTCAAGGAGAAGTACTTTTATGATTATTTAGGTTGCAAGGTAAACATGCCACTTCTTAAAATGGAACACTATTTTTACTTGAAACAAATGACTCACATACAAATTATGGTTATTTAGACTTGGATATTTCACAGTTTCTCGAAAATGAGCCAAGTGAGTCAAGCAGATCACTTAGAGCACAACAATGGGCAATATCACAACAATGGACAATATTTGTTGCCAATAATAATATTTGAGGTTTCAAGTAAAAATTAGCATTTTAGGAAACTAATATCTGCCACCATGCGTTTGATACTTTCCATACATGAAACTTCTCTGATGAGATTAGCAGTGATGTTGACTAATGAGATTTTTCAATGTTTTGTTATGAAATGTGTCAACATTTAGAATGTTTTTGTAATGTAGCAAACAAATATTTTCCAAATGGCAAATGATGAAACAAAATCATGAATGGATAAAACAGCCATTCAAGGTACAAAATGTACTGACGGGTTTTGTTGTAAAGAGATTTAGAAAGTTTATTGATATGGTTTCAGATAGAAGCTGATATCAGAATTCAACTTTTCTATTAAGCCAGACACTAAAGAAATTTGCTAATATACAAAACAATGCCTATCTTCTCAGTACATTTTTTGTTTTGTAAAATACAGTTATTCTTTATGAAATATGTTGCCTATGTTAACATGTAATGGGTTCATTATTATAGCTTTTAAATAAACTAATATTGTAAAATTTTTTCAGTTTTAATTTCTTTTTTTTTTTTTTTTATTTGAGGCGGAGTTTTGCTCTTGCCATCCAGGCTGGAAAGCAATGGCATGGTCTCGGCTCACTGCAACCTCCACCTCCCAGGTTCAAACAATTCTCCTGCCTCAGCCTTCCGAGTAGCTGAGATTACAGGCACCCGCTACCACGTCTGGCTACTTTTTGTAATTTTAGTAGAGATGAGGTTTCACCATGTTGGCCAGGCTGGTCTCAAACTCTTGACCTCAGGTGATTCGCCCACCTCGGCCTCCCAAAGTGCTGGAATTACAGGCATGAGCCACCACGCCTGGCCCAGTTTTAATTTCTAACAGAGTAAATATTGGTAGTTATAATCTACATAAACAAGCTCTTTGGCACCCTCAATAATTTTTAAGAGTGTTAAGGGGTCCTGAAACCAAAACATTTGAGAACTGCTCATTTTAGGTAACTGAGTTTGCTAGGAAACAGAGAATTTCAAGAATATCTGTAGTGCTTTGTCATTGGTAAGATTACATTTCTTTCTAATCACTATGCATCTTTCAGTGAAATCAAATGGGTTTCTAATAAATGTTTGTTGTAACTACTGTAAAATAATCATAGCTAACACCTAGTGAATACTGACTATGCATCAGTCTCTGTGCGGGACAGAGAGGATACAGCAGCATTCAGACACCATCCCTGCTTGGTGGAGCTTAGAGAAATGGAAAAGACAGACACTCAATGAGAATCTACTGGGTGGGAGTGCTACTGGGTAGCACTATCTTCAGGATGCTAGAAGGCATCCTAGTTCCTCCCTGATCCGAGGACACACTGGAAACCTGAGAAGAGGATGGGTTTAAGATATATTTGGTGGGATTTGGGGACAGGACTTGTGATTAATTAGATACAGACATTAAGGAAAAGAGGAAGGATGAAAGGATTACTAAGCTTGGTGGCTTAAGTTCATTCCATCATCAATTCAACAAGTATTTGTTCAGTACCTGCTGTGTGCCAGGTATTCTAAGTGTTGAGAGGAGAGTGCCAAGCAAGAAAACTCATGTTAGTGAGACGGGCTGTTGAGAGGAGGGGGCAGATCATCAAACAATTGATCAATCGGTCAATAAATTGTTAAGGAATGACTGCCATTGCAAAGCATTAACATAGGCAGATGTAAGAGAGAAGGACAGGGAGGCCACTTTGGATTGGGTTAGGGAAGCTCGTCTGAGGAGATAACATTTAAATTTAATTTTGAACAACAAGGAGCAGCCAACCATGCAAAATAGGAAAAAGAATGTTCCCGGAAGAGGTACTAATTGATGAAACTATTTGAAGCAGAAATGAGCTTGGTGAGATGATAAATCGAGTTGCCATATTTAATGAATAAAAATCAAGGCACCCAGTTAATTTTGAATTTCAGAGCAGCAACATTTTTTAAAAATATAAGTATGTATGATGCACTATTTGGGACATGCTATACTAAGAAAAGAAAACTTTGCTGTTTATCTGAAATACAAATTTAACTAAGAATATGCAGAAAATTCCAAAGAACAAATAAAAGCTCTTAGCACTAATAAGTAATTACATCAAAGAGTACAGGATACAAGGCTAATATACAAAAATTAGTTGCTTTTCTATATACTAGCAATGAGCAATTGGAACTTGAAATTTAAAACACACCACTATTTACATTAGCACCAAAAAAGGAAATACTTAGGCATATGTAAATCTAACAAAATAGGTACAAGAGCTATATGAGGAAGGCAATAAAATTCTGATTAAACAAATAAAAAGTATCTAAATAAATGGAGCGATAGTCCATGTTCCTGGATAGTAAGACTCAATGTTGTTAAGATATAATTTATTTCCCATATGTTCTACAGATTCAATGCAATCTCAATCGTAATCTCAGAAAGTTATTTTGAAAATATTGACAAACTAATTCTAAAGTTTATATGGAGAGGCAAAAGACCCAGAATAGCCAACTCAGTATTGAGGAAGAAAATCAAAGTTGGAGGACCGACACAGCCCAAACTGATTACAAAGCTACATTAATTAAGACAGTGTGGTTTTGGCAAATGAGTAGATGAACAGATCAATAGGACACAATGGAGAGCCCAGAAATAGACCCACATAAATGTAGTTAACTGATCTTTGACAAAGGAGCAAAGGCAATTCAATGAAAAGAGTACAGTTTTTCAACAAATATTGCTAAAATAATTGGGCATTCACATGCAAAAAGAAAAAACAAAAAACAAATCTAGACAAAGACCTTGCACTCTTCATAAAAATTAACTCAAAATTGATCATAGGCCTAACTACGAAACCACAGAACCTAAACCATAAAACTATAAAACTTCTAGAAAATAACATATGAGAAAAACTAAGTAATCTTGCATTGGTGATTAAAATTAAAAACTTCTTTTCTGTGAAAGATACTGTTAAGAGAATGAAAAGACAAGCCACATACTGGAAGAAAGTGTTTGTAAAACATATATCTAATAAAGAACTTGTATCCAAAATATACAAAAAAGCCTTAAAATTTAACAATAAGAAACCAAACCATTTAATTAAAAATGAGTAAATGATCTAAACAGCCACTCATTAAGGAAGATTTACAGATGGCAAATGGCATATGAAAAGATGCTCAATGTCATGTCATCAGGGAATTGCAAATTAAAACAAACTATATACCTATTAGAATGGTTAAAATCCAAAATACTGACAACACCAAATGCTGGTGAGGATGTGTAGCAACAGGAACGCTCATTCATTGCTGATGGGAATACAAAATGGTACAGCCACTTTGCAAGATATTTTGACAGTTTTTTACAAAGCTAAACATAGTCTTACCATATGATCCAGCAATCACACTCTTTGCTATTTATCCAAATGAGTTGAAAACTTATGTCCATACAAAAACCTGCTGCTGTGGTTTGAATGTTTGTTCCTTCCCAAACTCATGTTGAAATTTAATTGCCATTTTAACAGTATTAACAAGTGAGACCTTTAAGAGGTCATTAGGCCATGAGGGCTCTGCCTTCATGAATGGATTAATGTGGTTATTTTTGGAATGGGTTTGTTATTACAGAAGAGGGTTCTTCATAAAAGGATGAGTTTGCCCCCCTTTGTCTCTCTGTCTCTTGCCCTCTCTTTGCCCTTCTGCCATCTGATCTCTTCCACCATATAATGATGCAGCAAGAAGGTCCTTGCAAGATACTGTCACCTTGATATTGGACTTCCCAGCCTCCAGAGCCGTGAGCCAATAAACTTGTTTGTTATAAATTACCCAGTCTCAGGTGTTCTGTTACAGCAGCAAAAGCAGACTAAGACACCTGCTCATGAATGTTTATAGCAGCTTTTATTCATAATTGCCAAAACATGGAAGCAAAAAGATGTCCTTTGATAGGTGAATGGATAAACAAACTGTGGTTTGTTCATACAATGGAATATTATTCAACAACAAGAAATGAGCTGTCAAGCAAGCCACAAAAAGACATAGAGAAACCTTCAAAGCATATTGTTAAGCAAAAGAAGCCAGTTTGGAAAGGCTGCATACTGTATGATTCCAACTACAAGACATTCTGGAAAAGGCAAAACTATAGAGACAGTAAAATGTTCAGTGGTTGCCAGGGATTGATGGAGAGTGGGAAGAGAGTTGAATGAGTGGTGTGGGGAATTTTTAGGGCAGTGAAACTATGCTGCATAAATACTGTAATCGCCAAAGAAGATAAACAAACAGCTGATAAGCACATGTCATTACACATTTGCCAAAGCTCTTAGAATTGTACAACATAAAGAGTGAATCCTGATGTAAATTAGGGACTTGAGTTAATAATATCAGGTCAATGTTAGTTCATCAGTTGTAACAAATGTACCACACTAATGCCAAATGCTAACAATAAGAGAAGCTGTATATGGATTGCGGAGGGTAAATAGGAACTGTCTGTACTTTCTGCTCAGTTTTTCTGTAAACCAAAAACTGCTGTAAAAATAAAAGTCAATTAACTGAAAAAAAATTTAACGGGAATCCTTATCTGACAACCCCAGGAACAGAGAGGCCAGTGTGGCTGTACTTAGTGGGTGAATGGAAAGTGGAATGAGTTTAAAGAAGTCGAAGTTGAGACAGGCCACATTATAGGAATATTGAAAGCCAGAGGAAGGTTTTTATTTCCTTCTATGTGTAATGAACTGCCTTTGAAAAGGTCAGTATTTTAAAAATTCTTTCTGGCTTCTGTAGGGAGAGTAGATGGTTCCTACAGTGGAAGTCCAGAGATGTTTACAAGGTTATTGGTTCAGCCCAAGCAAAAGCTAATGTGAGCTAGTTGGTGGCAGAGGAGATAGAAAGCAGTGGTCAGATCTCTGAAGTGAAGACAGAAGCTACAGTTTTATTTTGGAACTGGGGGTGGAGAGCGAGTAAAAGAGAAGAATCCAGCCAGGCGCGGCGGCTCAGGCCTGTAATCTCAGCACTTTGGGAGGCCTAGGCGAATGGATCACTTGAGATCAGGAGTTCCAGACCAGCCTGGCCAACATGATGAAACTCCATCTTCACTAAAAATACAAAAATGAGCCAGGCATGGTGGCAGGCACCTGTAATCCCAGCTACTCGGGAGGCTGAGGCAGGAGAATCACTTGAACCTGGAAGGCAGAGGTTGCATTGAGCTAAGATTGTGCCACTCCACTCCAGCCTGAGAAACAAGAGCAAAACTCTGTGTCCAGAAAAAAAAAAAAAGAAACAAAGAAAAGAAAAAAGAAAAATCCAGTACAGCAATGAAAGTTTTGCCTAAGCAATTGGGTGTCTTGTAGTACCATTAACACATATGATAAACAATAAGTACCAAAAGTAAAGAGTTATTTTTGTCCTTTTAAGTTTGAGATGCCTATTAAACATCTAGGTGGAGATGTCAATTTTACTGAGCTAGGAGATGATATTACTAACTTATACAGCAAACAATGGCAAGGGAGCAGTTTGCATGGGGAAAATTATAAACTGGGTTTTCAACGTGTTGAAAATGAGATGCTTGTGAGAGACCTGAATGGACGTATTGAGTGGGCAGTTGGGTATCTTAGCCTAAAACTATGAATTGACATCTGGCCTGGAGATAGATAGCATTTGGTAGTTGCTGGTATATCAGACACAGTTTGGAGCTATGGGGTTGAAAGAGGTGACCTCTTGAGGAGTATATATGTTGTCATCATTTCTACACCAGAATGGCATGGAGGAGGGGTAAGCGTTCTCTCAAGGCTGCCTATTTCTCACCCTAGGCTATAACCCAGGTCTTCTCTCCTTCAGATCCTCAAATTTTAAAAAACATTTCACTGGGCACTCCCAGCTTCTGGAGGCTGGAGATGGAGGCAGAGCACATGGTCCATACACTACCTCTATTTTATTTTATTTTATTTTTTGAGACAGAGTCTGGCTCTGTCCCCAGGCTGGAGTGCAATGTCACGATCTCCACTCACTGTAAACTCTGCCTCCCGGGTTCAAACAATTCTCCTGCCTCAGCCTCCCGAGTAGCTGGGATTACAGGTGTGCACCACTACGCCCGGCTAATTTTGTATTTTTAGCAGAGACGGGGTTTCTCCATGTCGGTCAGGTTGGTATCGAACTCCTGACCTCAGGTGATCCACCTGCCTCAGCCTCCCAAGGTGCTGGGATTACAGGCGTGAGCCACCATGCCCAGCCACTACTTCTAATTGTATTCTTCCTCTTCCTTGTCTCTCTCTCCTCCAATCTTAGAACTATTTAATAAGTCAGATGGTTGGGAAGGGGCCGGTTCTACATAGTCACCATCACTTTGTGCCAGATCGTCACTGAAATAAACCTTAAAACTTGCTTTATTTCTAACAACTACGGGAAAGTGCTGCTCTGTGTCACATAGTCCAAGTCGGGTTAGAGTAGGAGACAAATAGGACAAGCTGGTTAAAACCAAAAATATAATTTCATGCATTTGTTTCTTACTGCAGGCCCTGTCTTCTCTATTCTGTACATCAATCTTTTCCATTTCTTTAAATTGCAATCCAACTTATTTATCAGTACACTGGCAGAATTTCATTTTTGAGAACCTTCCCATCATTCTTGAAATACTCTCTCCTTTAGTTTCTGAGAGGGAGGTTCTAAGGTAAAGATTCTCTAGGAATGAGATAATAATTGCAGGGAGCTAAAATTTGGTTTTGTAAAATCGCTTATGCTTTTATAAAAATCTTAATCTGGACAATTATCTGGGATTAGTGCAGAACTATTTATTTTCTAATTCCTTTCCTCACCAGAATTATTTAATGTCCATGTTTTGAAACTGCTTTTAAATTGAAGTATAACATGAATACACTAAGGTATCAAATCTTACAAAAGGTTCACACAATTGTAAGAATTGGGCAATTCTTACAGGTTAATGAATTTTAAACAAGTATGCAACTGTATACCCTAGAATTTAATATATATATATACATATATATGTATATATGTGTGTGTATATATATCTGTGTGTGTGTATATATATATGTGTATGTGTGTGTATATATATATATATATATATATATAGCCAGGCACAGTGGTGAGCACCTATAGTCTCAGCTACTTGGGAGGCTGAAGTGGGAGGATCATCTGAGCCCAGGAGTTCGAGACGGCCTGGACAACATAGTGAGACCCAACATAGTGAGACCCAATCTCTTAAAAAAATCTTTTGTTTTCTTTCCAGAATAGTAGAAATAAAACACATCACAGAAAACATAGTTATGTTGCTTAATCTCTTTAGATGAACATTTTTTAACTTTTTGGCCTAAGGACCCCTTTACACTCTAAAAACAAAAATTATTGAGAATCCCTAAGAGATTCTGGCTTTTGTTTTTATGAGAGCTAGCAAGCTAGCTAGATATATGAGATATGTATGTATGTTAGATGTAAATATGTTATAAATTAAGTCTGAGAATGTTGTGAAACATGAGAATACACAAGTACACATTCCATGAGCTGATAAAACAATGACATCATGGAAAATTCTCCTGCACACTTGTGATTAAAAAGAGAAATAATGATAAGTGATGCTGTGAAGTTGAAACACTCATACATTCTTCCTGAGATTTTAAAATGGTAGTGCTGTGGAAAACAGTTTGACATTTGCTCAAAAAGTGAAACTAGAGTTACCATGTGACTCAGCAATCCAACTTCTAGGTACATAGATGAGAGAATTGAAAACATATGTTCACACAGAAACTTGTACACAAATGTTCATAGCAGCATTAGTTCAAAATAGCCAAAAAAAAGAAACAATTCAAATGCCTATCAACTTGGGAATGGATAAGTAAAATATGGTGTATGTATAAATGAAATACTATCCAGCCATAAATGGAATATTATTCATGTAGGAATGAAGTACTGGTTCATGCTGCAACATAGAAAAACTTTGAAAACGTTACCTAAGTGGAACAAAAACAAGACAGAAAAGACCACTTATTGTATGATTCCTTTTATATGAAATATCCAGAATATGCAATCCACGTAGACAGAAAGTAAACTAGAGGCTTCCAGGGGATGGGGGAAGCAGGGAATGGAAATGACTGCTCACAGGTATAGAGGTTCTTTTTTTAATGGGGGAAATGTTCTGGAATCATATAGTGGTGATGATTTTATTGCAAATTTACTAAAAACAACTGACCATACTAAAAACCACTTTAAAATGGTGAATTTCACGTTATATGAATTATATCCCAATTAAACATTACCACATAAAAAGGTATCCTCTAGAAATTATTATCTGGAGCTTTAGAGACAACTTTGTGATCTAGAAAAATAAATGGATAAAGGAGCCTGTACCGCTGATTTTTGTTGAGGAGGAATGTGCCGAGGTTTCTTGTTGCCAGACTGAGTGGGCCTCCCAGATAAGCAGAGTCGGGCTGAGTTCTTGGGTCACTGCGCTCCCCGGGCAACGGCTGACATGCTCCATGTTTGCAATTGTGATTGTTCAAGCTGAATGAACACAATGTTGTTGTAGCGGAAGAAAACCCACAAGAAAGTATAGATAGGCCAGTTTAAGGGTGCCTGAGTTAGGGCAGAACTTTTTTCATATGTTCTTGTAAAGCTCAGGCACAAATAAAACTAGCTAACAGAAAGAAGGAAACAGGCCTGGTGCGGTGGCTCACGCCTGTAATCCCAGCACTTTGGGAGGTCGAGGCAGGTGGATCACCCAAGATCAGGAGTTTGAGACCAGCCTGGCAACATGGAAAAACCCCCACCTCTACTAAAAATACAAAAATTAGCCAGGCGTGGTGGCCCACGCCTGTAATCCCAGCTACTTGGGAGGCTGAGACAGGAGAATCACTTAAACCCGGGAGGCGGAGTTTACAGTGAGCTGAGATCACGCCACTGCACTCCAGGCTGGACAACAGAGTGAGACTGTGTCTCAAAAAAAAAAAAAAGAAAGAAAGAAAAGAAAAAAAGAAAGAAACAAAACGAAAACAACACTATTACAATAATAAAAAAAAAAGCACGTGGGTCTCATACATCATCAACAAATTATTTATGCATAGAGTGCCTTTTCTCTGGTCATTCATGGAGGTTTAGGATAGATGACCCAATTAAACCAGCCCTCATTTGAATTCACTCCCAAAAGAAGA
This sequence comes from Pongo pygmaeus, assembly GCF_028885625.2. Lineage (NCBI taxonomy): Eukaryota > Metazoa > Chordata > Mammalia > Primates > Hominidae > Pongo > Pongo pygmaeus. Next base: position 19,203,253 of record NC_072380.2, on the reverse strand, counting down.
ATGTAATGGTAAGAGAGTCAAGTTTAACGACAAAAAGATGACATTTTCAAAAACATATGAGCCAATTAAAAGCTCATTATCCAGAAACCCATCTGATGGTGTCAGATGGTTTAAGTGTTAGGAGAAAATGTCTGATGAACCTTTTCTTGAAGCTTCCCCCAGATCTACTGCTGGAGGAAGAACCACTGATTGAGACAGGGAAGCAGTGGAAAACTCAGGCTGCAGGTGGAAGCTCAAAGGGGAAAATGAGATGGACCTGTCACAGAGTCAAGGAACTTTCAGAAAAATGGCTCTCAACACACCAAGCAATGGGATGCAGTCACTGGCCATTGAAAGTGGAGCAGTAGCTTCAGGTGTCACCTTCTTTGGGGAATGTGGCATTTTCAAGGGACCCTGAGCATGAGAGAACCTCATCTGGATTTTCAAGTCATGACTCAGATGGTCCCATGGGGGCAGAAGGAATGAGGGTGTCCCAAACAGACTGGCATGTAGAAATTCTATGTGGTATGCAAGATTTGGGAAGTACATTACGGCTTGTGTATCATGTAGGCTGGCTATACTAGAGTACTGAACTTATACTAAAGCAATAGTACTCAGAAGAAAATAGTAATTTGAAAGACATTTGAATATAATTACTGCATATTGTAAACGATATATAGAGTTACATATTTCACTCACTCTCAGAAGAAAATAAATGGGATTTTTCTAAAAGACAAGAAATTATACATCCTTTTCATTAATGTTCTCATGTGCTAGCTTTATGCAAAATGAAATTTAGGTACAAAGGGCAGTAAGCAGTAACAAATATGAAACACCCATCTGGAGTGGTATGTGAATAGTTACTAAGGAAAGGTTTCCAAGAAAGGAACCATAAATGCTTTCACCAAAGCCGGATAATTAGAAGTGTTAAAGAAATAGTGTAGGTTTTCTTTTTTTTAAGTCCTAGTTATGGTAAATCACATCTAATTACATTTTTAGTTGCCAGTTTCTACCCAGATCCTTGAAATCTTTCAGGAAAATGAATTTAAACCATAATTCTTAGTACGAAATTTGAGGATAAATAAACTTTCTTTTTTTTATATTTAAATTTTTAATTTTAAAAAAAATTACAAAACTTAGCTGTTTTTCTTTTATATATATATATTTATTTATTATTATTATACTTTAGGTTTTAGGGTACATGTGCGCAATGTGCAGGTTAGTTACATATGTATACATGTGCCATGCTGGTGCGCTGCACCCACTAACTCGTCATCTAGCATTAGGTATATCTCCAAATGCTATCCCTCCCCCCTCCCCCCAATAAACTTTCTTAATACATTAGATTGTTGCACAGTTTCTCAAAATAAGTTATAATCTTAACATGAACACGTCTTCACACACACTACTCTTTTCATAATTCATGGAATTCATTTTCTCTTTACGGTTATACTAAAAAGATTCTACGTATCTTCTTTCTGTGTTAGTAGATTTAGAGAAGGTAAATCTAATTACTATAATTGTATATAGCTTTGCAAAGACTGGCCCACATCATAGAGAGACAGCATGCATTATCCCAGTATATCTGAAACATATCTGGCAACCATTATAGCACCCACTGAGTTGTCTTCGAGTTAGGGCATGATTGTGTGAATAAGCAAATAAAGCACAGAAGGGAAAAAGTAACCTTTGGGAAAGTGGCTCAGAGCAGCGTAAGTGAGTAGATGAAGGGCCCAGTTCCTTGCCCTGCCTCCCAAGCTGTGGCAGCCCACAGCAAGGTTCCAACCCTGTATCTGAAACTCATGGGGTCAAGTGTGTTTCAAACTCCCAGGGGTTTTGGACTTCACGAAGATGATTTCTTAAGAGACTCTGCCCTCTTCTTCCCACAGAGAGGGAAATCCCTTCCTAGGCTGTCGGTGGAAAATCCTCTCCAGTGTCTTCTTTGTCCTCTGTCTCCCCCACAACCCTTCACAATAGAGCATGGGCAAGAGACAGCAGCGCCAAACAGGAGGCTGCTACCTCTATGTGGTGCCCCCGACAGTGTGCCCTGTAAAACGTGGATTTGACGTTTAGTCAAATTAATAGATTCTTGTTAGGAACACGCCCAAGAGAAGGAGTGTAATTACTGTGGGATTTGGTGAATCATAGTGAATATGTGAGTAACCAAGTAATTACCCTAGGGAATCTTTTCCTCTATCATCCACCTTTACCTAAATTATATGTTAGCATCTAAGTAGTCCTTGGTAATCTGATGATGTAAAATTGTTTAATTTCCTAGTGTATTTAAATGGGCGAGGTATCCCTGTCTTTTCTCCTCTATTTTCTTTCTCATCCCACTGAACTTTGTGCCCCCAAATCAAGTTAAATGAAATTAAAAGTATGAACAAGGCCAGGCGCAGTGGCTCACGCCTGTAAACCCAGCCAAGGCCAAGGCAGGTGGATCACCTGAGGTCAGAAGTTCAAGATTAGCCTGGGTAACATGGTGAAACCCTGTCTCTACTAAAATGCAAAAATTAGCTGGGCATGGTGGCGCATGCCTGTAATTCCAGCTACTTAGGAGGCTGAGGCAGGAGAATTGCTTGAGCCTGGGAGGCGGAAGTTGCAGTGAGCCGAGATAGCGCCACTACACTCCAGCCTGGGTGACAGAGCTAGACTCTATCTCTTAAAAAAAAAAAAAAAAAAAGGATGAACAAATTCTGAAAAGCTTTATTTTGGTTACTGAAATAACTAACACCTTGTCCTAAGCATAGTAAAAGTAGTCAAAATGAGGTAAGACCATCTTTTTAGCTATGGACCAATTTTTAAGGTAGGACTGGCATAAATGACAGTTTGGGAACCGCATATGCCATTTTGTTTGTCCCCATACCCATGAAATGAAGGAAAATGATGACTGGTACTTAGTTGGAAGCACTAAGGGTATATCAGAAAGGATTTACTGGGCAGGTGCAGTGGCTCATGCCTGTAATTCCAACACTTTGGGAGGCCAAGCAGGAAGATCTTTTGAGGGCAGGAGTTTGAGACCAGCCTGGACAACAGAGGGAGATCCTGTCTCTATATTTAAAAAAAAAAAAAAGGCAAAAAAAGAAAAGAAAAAGAAAGGATTTACTAAGGCTGTGTGGACCAGTGCCATTCCATAGAAATATAATGTGAGCCACATTTATCGTTTAAAAGTTTTTAATAGCTACATTTACAAAAGTAAAAAACAGGTAAAATTAATTTTAATAATATATTTTAAACCAATATATACAAAACATTAAGATCCCAATATATAATTAATGTAAAAATTAATATTTTACATATTCATTTTTTATACAAAGACTTCGAAATTGAACGTGTATTTTACACTTAGAGATAATCTCAATTTGTAATAGGCCCATTCCACGTGCTCAATAGCCACGTATAGTTATTAGCTACCTTATTGGAATGTTCATGGAATGTGAAAGTTTAGAAAGCAGGGCTGGCACCCAAATCCTCAGCAATCTGTGATTCTTCTGGAAAAAGAATGGCCTCTACTTTGAAATTTCTTTCATATTTACTCTACTATATATTATAAACTGAAATAAAGACCATCCGTTAGAAAAATAATTTTATTTTTAGTACTTCCAGTAAATCAGTAAAATACACTAGATTCATGCTGAGAATTTTACATCATTCCTTAGTTAAATAGGAGTCACAGTTTGAATCCAAAATTTGAGGAAACTAAAAACAGACACATACACCAATAGAACAGAATAGAGAACCAAGAAACAAATCCACACACCTACAATGAACTCAGTTTTGACAGACGCCAAGAACATACACTGGGGAAAAGACAGTCTGTTCAATAAATGATGCTGGGAAAGCTGGATATCCATGTGCAAAAGAATGAAGCTAGACCCGTAGGTCTCACCATATACAAAAATCAAATGAAAATGGATTAAAGACGTAAATCTAAGACCTCAAACTATGAAACTACTACAAGAAACCATCAAGAAACATCTCCACGTCATTGGTCTGGACAAAGACTTATTGAGCAATACTCCACAAGCACAGGGAACCAAGGTAAACATGGACAAGTGGGATCACATCAACTATCCAGTAAAGGATACAATTAACAAAGTGAAGAGACAACCCACACAATGGGAGAAAATGTTTGCAAACTACCCATCTGACAAGGAATTAATAACCACAATATATGCAGAGCTCAAACAACTCTATAGGAAAAAATTGAATAATTAAATTTACAAATGGGCAAAAGATATTGAATAGACATTTCTCAAAATAAGAAATACAAATGGCAAACAGGCATATGAAATGGTGCTCAACATCATTGAGATCATCAGAGAAATGCAAATCAAAACTACAGTGAGATATCATCTCATCCCAGTTAAAATGGCTTACTATAAAAGACAGGCAATAAGAAATGCTGACAAGAATGTGGAGAAAAGGGAACCCTTGTACACTGTTAGTAGGAATGTAAATTAGTACAACCACTATGGAGAACAGTTTGGGGTTTCCTCAAAAAACTAAAAATTGAGCTACCATATGATCCAGCAACCCTACTGCTGGGTATATATCCAAAAGAAAGGAAATCGGTATATAGAAGAGATGTCTGCACTCCTATGTTTGTTGCAACACTGTTTACAATAGCTAAGATTTGGAAGCAACCTAAGTGTCCATCGTTAGATGAATGGATAAAGAAAATGTGGTACATATACACAATGGAGTACTATTCAGCCACAAAAAAGAATGGGATCCAGTCATTTGCAACAACATGGATGGAACTGGAGATCATTATGTTAAGTGAAATAAGCCAGGCACAGAAAGACAAACATCGCATGTTCTCACTTATTTGTGGGATCTAAAAATCAAATCAATTGAACTCATGGACATAGAGAGTAGACGGATGGTTACCAGAGGCTGGGAAGGGTACTGGAGAGTTGGGTGGGGGGAGGTGGGGATGGTTAATGGGTACAAAAAAATAGAAAGAATAAATGAGATGATTTGCCAGCACAATAGCGTGACTATAGTCAATAATAACTTAATTGTATATTTTAAAACAGAGAATGTAATTGAATTGTTTGTAATTCAAAGGATAAATGCTTGAGGCAATGGATACCCCACTCTCCACAGTGTGCTTATTTCACATTGTATGCCTGTATCAAAATATCTCATGTACCCATAAATATATATGCCTACTATGTACCCACAAAAATTTTTAAAAATATAATTAAAAATTGAAAAACAAACAAGAAAATGGGAGAAAACTGCAATAAGAAAGGGTTTGCCCATTTATCTTTTTGAAAAAACATTTGCAGAATCATATATATTCTGTTGACTTTAACCCTGAAATCCTGTTAGTAGCAACTTAAATTGCTCTAACGAAAGCACAATGCATGAAAAGAGATGCTAGGAAGTGAATGTTGAAATGATTCAAAAATAGACTTTAAGCTTGTTTAGGCAATTAGACTGCTTCTCTGCTGAAACCAGGGAATTTACATTTTACAGTCTTGTTTTTCAGCAATCATTCTGCATCTAGAATTACTCAACTAGAAAATGAGAAGAATAATAACAACAGCTGGCACTTATTATAGGCATTGTTCTCAGTGTATTGCATTTATTGATTTGTTTAATCCTCACAATAACCATGTGAAGAAGACATTGTATTTTATTCCCACTTTAAGAAACTGAGACCGAAAAGGTACAGTAACTCACCCAAGATCACACAGGGAGGTATAAATGCATCCGAATTCAAACACATGTTAATAACCATTTCACTCTGACGCTTCACCCATTAGCTTTCCAGGATAAGGTCAAAAAATATAATACAATGATATTTGATTATTTTAAATAGAAAGTATAGTATAATACATTGTTAATATTAAAAATAACTCTTGGCTGGGCCTGGTGGTTCATGCCTCTAATCCCAACACTTTGGGAAGCTGAGGCGGGTGGATCACCTGAGACCAGTAGTTCGAGACCATCCTGGTCAACATGGTGAAACCCTGTCTCTACTAAAAATAGAAAAATTAGCCAGGCGTGGTGGCAGATGCCTGTAATCCCAGCTACTAGGGAGCCTAACGCAGGAGAATCGCTTGAATCCGGGAGGCGGAGATTGCAGTGAGCCGAGACTGCGCCATCGCACTCCAGCCTGGGTGACAGAGTGAGACTCCATCTCAAACAACAACAACAACAACAAAAATCTCTTAGAGGCTGAGAGTGTTGGCTCACGCCTGTAATTCTAGCACTTTGGGAGGTCGAGGTGGGCAGATCACTTTGAGCTCAGAAGTTTGAGACCAGCCTGGGCAACATTGTGAAACTCCATCTCTACTGAAAGCACAAAACTTAGCTGGGCCTGGTGGTGAATGTGTGTAATCCCAGCTACTTGGGAGGCTGAGGCTGGAGAATCGCTTGAACCTGGGAGGCAGAGGTTGCAGTGAGCCGAGATCCCACCACTGCATTCCAGCCTGGGCGATGGAGCAACACGCTATCTCAAAAAAATAAAATAAAATAAAATAAATAACTGTTGGAGAACATGACTTTTATCAAAGAAAATCCAATTTTGTTTTATGTTTAAATGATATGTAACGTGTCTCATGTTGTATCAAGATAGCTAAAATTTAAACTTATTCATTCATATATTCTGCTCAAATATCACCTGTCAATGAGGTTTTCCCTGGTCACTTAAAGTAAAATAGTAATAGTCTTGCCCAGCTCTTGGTAAACTTAATCTTCCTTACATATTTCATATATTAAACGTGCTTACATATTTTTGTTGTATCTTTTTCCTTCCACTATAATGTAAGCTCCACATAGGTGAAATATTTTTCTCTTTTGTTCGTTGCTATATCCCAGTACTTACAAAACAATGCTTAGATATTTTACTATTTATTTATAATAAATTTATTACTATTTACTTATAAATCCTCAAGAAATATGTATTAATTTAATGGGTGAAATTTTGTATTTATTCATTTATTTATGCCAAAACAACATACAGAGCAATTATGTGCATGGGCTTTGGAACAAGACAGACTTGGGTTAAAGTCACAACAGCCATTTACTATTTGTAAAATAAACAAATCAAAATAATTATATTGACCTTGTAAGATTGTTGGGAAGATTAAAACTGGCATAGGGGCTGGCATAAGGCTATGCCCCATGAATGTTATTGCTATTATTTTTATACATTTTTAAAATTACTTATTCATTTGTTAAATAAGTACAGTATCAGACACCATGTTAATTGCTTAAGAAGTTTAAAAATTAAAAAAAAATCTCCTTTGATACAAATTACAGCTTTTATACTGCAGGACTCAGGAGAAGTAAAGGAAATCTTCAAGGACTTTCTTACCCACACAGCTTCTAGTCCCCACTTCTGTCTCCCAACTATAAAGTAAGTAAAAACAGAAACAGGAGCTGGGAACAGTCAGCAACGAGAAATGAGTGTTTCCTTGAGAGCAAAGGCCATTGCAATAAAAAGCTCAAGCCTCAGGCCAGCACCAGGTGGGTGAGCTAAACTTGCTATTCTGGTGCGAACCAGAGAACTCCAAAGGGGACTTTAAAAGCGCCCATTTCAGTAGCAGCAAAAACAGGCACAAGTTCTCTTTTTAGAAATCAGCATGATTTGCATGGATTAATATCGAGCAAATATGAGTTCACAATCAAAGATCAGCAAAAACACAAAGAAACAAGTCAGACTGATGAATAAGAAGGAAGTAAACAGACTTAGACCCCAAGGTGTTCAGATTTTAAAAATTATTAAAGGACATAAAATAATTAAGTGGGAAGTATTTATAGAAATAAAGAATGGTATCATAAACAACTTGATCAAGAAACCAAATGATAGGTAGATCTACACAAGAGCGTAATGGAACTTTCAAAAATGAAAAATATAGCCAGACACAGTGGATTATGCCTGTAACCTCAGCACTTTGGGAGGCCGAGGCGGGCAGATCACTTGAGGCCAGGAGTTCAAGACCAACCTGAGCAACATGGCAAGACCCTCATCTCTACAAAAAATACAAAAATTAGCCAGGCATAGTGGCTTGCACCTGTAGTCCCAGCTATCCAGGAGGCTGAGATGAGAGGATTGCTTGAGTCTGGGAGGCTGAGGCTGCAGTGAGCCACAATCATGCCACTGCACTTCAGCCTGGGTGACAGAGGAAGACCCTGTCTCAAACAAACAAACAAAAACTCAAAACTAAAACAACAACCAAAAACAGGGAAGAGAGAAAGGGAGAAAGAGAGAGAGAGGGGGAGGGAGGGAGGGAAGGAAGGAGGGAAGGAAGGAAGGAGAAAAAGAAAGGAGGGAGGGAGGGATTGGACAAGGACAGAGTAGAAAAAAAGTGAGAAATATAATTGTTAAAATAAAAACTCAATGAACAGATTCAATAGTGAATTAATGGCAACTGAAGAGAGACTATATCAGCCTAGACACAGGAAATATGTGGAAGGAATATGGAGGATGGAATGATGAGTTCTACCACACATATTATCAATCACAGCCACAGAGGTAGAGAATAGAAAGGACGGAGGAGAGGTGGTAACTGAAAAGCAAAATGGGTTTCTGATGAAAAACTTATATGTACAGAAAGCTTAGTAAACAAGATCAATAAAAATACAACTGTACCTAGATAAGCCCTAGTGAAATTGCAAAATATTAAAAGCAAAGAGAAGATCTTAAAAGCAGCCAAAGAAAAAAGGTGGCTCACTTACAGAGGTATGACGATGAAACTTGGAAGACATGTCAACACACACAGAAAGGAAGCCAGAATGATGTGTACCTGTTATGCATCAATAAAATATTATAAAATAAAAGACAAAGTCAGATATTGTGGAACAATATCATCAACAGCTGAATGAAAACCCAGAAAAAACTGTTTCAAGAATGAGAGTAAAACAACAACCGTTTTAGATAATGAAAGGCTGGGGAAGTTGCCACCAGCAGACCTTTACTAAAGAAACTTCTGAAGACTCTACTTCAAGATAAAGAGAAATGATTTTAGAAGGACTGTATGATATGCAAGAAGGAATGGTGAGCAAATATATTAGAAAATATGCAGTTTATTGGCCAAGCCATGGTGGCTCATGCCTGTAAATCCCAGCAATTTAGGAGGCAAAGGTGACAGAATTCCTTGAGCCCAGGAGTTCAAGACCAGTGTGGGCAACGTAGGGAGACCCCGTCTCTACAGAATTTAAAAAATTAGCCAGGTTTGGTGATTCATGCCTGTACTTCTAGCTACTCAGGAGGCTGAGGCTGGAGGACTGTTTCAGCCCAGGAGTTGGAGGCTGAAGTTGCAGTGAGAAACCGCAGCTTCAAGACCCTCCACCACTGCACTCTAACCTGGGCAACAGAGTGAGACCTCATCTCTTAAAAAAAGAAAAAAGAAAGCAAGTTGTTTATAATAAAAATTATGATGTCTAATTGTGGAATAAAGTATTCCAAGGTTATTTTAGTTTGAGAGAGAGACTAAGATATTGATTACACTTGGGCTTTTTTACTTAAATTTCAAGGAAAGTAACAGAAGAATAACAATAGAATATTTAGCTTCCAAACCAAAAGAAAAAAAAAGAAGCCAGAGGATAAAAAAAATAAATAAAAACCTTGTTAAATTTTTTTAAAATGCAAGGAAGATGACAAAAGAGGCATGGAAAAAGTAGGACAAATGAAAATAATCAGTTAATGTGTTATAAACAAGTCTAACTATATCAATAAGCACAATGAATGTAAATTATGTCATTTTGCAAGTTAAAAGCAAAGTAAACCATGAGACAGGGAGATTGTCATCACTGAGGAAACAATTCCAGCTATACGCTATTTATGAGACACACCTAAAACATAACATCAAAAAGTCGAAATAAAAGCATAGAAAAAGGTAAAATGGAAAAATGTTAATTTAAAGCAAAATCATATTAAATAACGCTTTGAGTGAACTGCCCCCAATCCTACAGAATTACTTTCATTTTAATAAATTCTTTTGTCACAAGTTTCCATATTTTTGTATTACTGTATTTGTGATATACATTTAATTGTTTTTTTCTTTTAAAATATATTCTCTTTTAAATATAATATAATTATTTAAAATACAATCATTTCCCAAATTTTTAGGTACTTTTTGTTTTTTAATTTGAGGTAATGTCTCACTTTCTTGCTTTGTTGCCCAGGTTGAAGTGCAGTGGTACAATCATAGCTCACTGCAGCCTCAACCTCCTGGGCTCAAGCAGTCCTCCCACCTCAGCCTCCCAAGTAACTGAGCGTGTAGGCACACACTACCATGCCTGGCTGATTTTTGCATTTTTTGTAGAGATGGCCTCTTGCTGTGTTGCCCAGGCTGGTTTCGAACTCCTAGCTTCAAGTGATCCTCCAGCCTCAGCCTCCTGAGTAGCTGAAACCATGGGCACATGCCACCATCCCTGGCTAATAGTTTGCATCATTTCATAATAGATACTTAGAGAATGATTGTTAAATATTTCTGACCTTTTTATAATTCAGTTATATTTCCTATGGGCACTGTGGTTCATGCCTGTAATCCCAACACTTTGGGAGGCTGAGGCAGGAGGATTGCTTGAGGCCAGGAGTTCGAGGACCAGCCTTGGCAACATAGCAAGACCCTGTTTCTAGAAGAAAAAAATTTAATTAGCCAGGTGTGGTAGTGCATGCTTGCAGTCCCAGCTACTCGAGAGGCTGAGGCAGGAGGATTGCTTGAGCGCAGAAGCTTGAGGTTGTAGTGAATGATGATCATGCTACTGTACTCCAGCCTTGGCAACAGAGTATAAGACCCTATCTCTAAAATTTTTTTTAATTAAAAAAAGGTTTATTTCCTACATGAGCATTTCAGTAATTAATTTATTAAGTTTATTACCTACTATGTGAAATAAAAAATTCATTTTGTCTTAAGCTCTCAATCATTACACTTCAGAGTCCACTTGTCATCTGAATACCTGTAGATTTAGGGACTACACATGTTCATCTTACACATGCCATTCAGATTTGATAGATTTTGAACATGATGCTGTTTGGACTTCTTGCAGGCTGAAGTGTTCTTCTCTTTTAGCATGTCTTCACATAGCTCCACCTATCTGGCTGATCATTTTGTCTGATCATTTTCTTGTTCCTTTTGAAGAGGGTAGAAAGAAAACAGCTGCTCTGTTAGGTAGGACTTAGATTTGGGGGTACAAGACCTTTGAACAAAGCCTCAAGATGGGGCACAAAACTGAAGTGGAGGTGCTCAAAAATATGAAGAGACAACACCATCAACAACAATGATAATAAATGATATTGATATTGGACTTACTATATGCCCTGTGCTATTTAATCACATTATATAACAGTGCTTAATTATGAGCCCACAAAGACCTTGAATACCTGTTCTTCTCTTTCTCTTCACTCCCTTTGTTTCAAAAGAAATCAGAGTCAAATGATAGGAATTCAGGCACATTGCCCGTGTGCAGAAGCTGTAAAGCTGGCATCAGTATTCCCATTCATGTGCCTCTCTTCTGGGTCAAGAGGACATAATGACAGTATAGATTATTAAACAAAGGCGACTTAACTTAGGGGCAGGAGGCCAAAAAAAATTTTAAAAATTCCAAATAAACAAACCATAAAGGTCAGCGCTAATGAGCAGAGAAAGGTCTTGTAACTAACATTCTCCAAGGCTCTGAGGAACTTAATAAAATTGGATTATGTTTCAATGATTGGCATCAGAACAAAGCTAAATAATAATAATCATACAGTTAGCACAGTACATACAAATTATTTTTGTACATAATTACAGATTTATGCAAACTAATGAACCAGATGAACTCCTCACTCGTCTCTGACTGCAAACTTTTGTTTCCCTTTTGGGAGCTGAAAAAAAGTCAGTGTGTCAGCAATTCATCTTTTTCTGCCCATTGGATCATCATGCAGAAATTAAATGAGGTGCCTAATTGTGAATTTAAATATCAACATTCTGTTGAACTGTAGGACGATGTACTAAAATGTTTAGTTTGCATTGCATTTCAACACATTTGTGTCATTCTGAGTTTGTTAATTTTGGATTGTGAAAAATGAAAGTTTTGCATAAATCTAAGTTGTACTAAGGGCCTTGTGCCAATATATTTTTCATATTGTTTTGCAGAAGGATACGCATCAATCTGTTTGATCTCATCTTTTAAAATCTTCTTAATAGGCTGCAGAAAGCAATTATCTCTTTAATCTCAAACATATAGCCATTATATTAATCTTTTGAACAGCTCCCAGAAAGTGTAGTAGTTTGATCTGGCAAGCTAAGTATTTGACACCAGTATTATCATGATGTATTAAAAACCAAACCAAACCATAACAAAGCAAAAAAGCAAGGTTCTTGTTGCCAATCAGTTGGTTAGTCTGTGCTAGAGTCACTCCTAGGCCCTTGCTCTTGCCTCCTGACAAATGGTCCATATCTGAGAATAGAGACTGGTTAGACCCAGAGCTGTAGCCCTCAGCCATGGACCTGAGTCTATGTGAGTTGTCCTTTGCCAACTGATAACAGCAAGATTTCTTATTACAATTTAAGCAAAGTGAGTGTGCAACACGATATTAAATATTATATATGTAAACAACATGTAATGTGTGCTGAATGTCAGCTCACTTATGTAATAGCTTATCTTACAACTGTCTCTTTATGTGGTGAATGTCCCTCACTACCCTTCTAACTATCATCACCATCCTCCCAGTCTAGTCTCAGCCATCATCATGCAGACTTAGGTCACTGTAACTCTTCCCTCATTTTCTTGCCTTCAGTTTCATCCCATTTAAACTGCTCTCCACGGTAAAATTAATCTTCCTATAATAATGCAACTATCATGTCATACTCGGCTAAACAACCTAGAGTGGCATTCAATTGCCTATAGAATCAGGCTCAAGCTCCTCGATCTAGTTTTATCATCGAGCTTCTCTTTCTTCCTTCCTTCTTCTCCTCCTTTCTTCTTCTCTCCCTCTCTCTCCTCTCTTCTTCCTTTAACTTTTTATTAAATTATAATACATATAAGAAAAAATGTACATAGAATAAATTTACAACAGCTTAATGAATTTGCACAAAGTGAACATACCCAAGTAACACCCTGATCAAGAAAGAGAAACTTACTACCACTCCAGGAATTCTTTCTTTCTTCTGCCACCCATCCATCCTCAAGGAATCCACTAACCTGACTTCTAACAGCAGAAGTTAATTTGATCAGGCTTAACTTTGAATAAACTTCTTCTACATGCAGGACTCAGGAGAAGGCTCTGATATGGTGGACATGATGCCTCAGGCCCTCCAAACCTTACAGCCTACGGCAGCAAGTCTAATTTGAGGGCATGCAGCTGATGGATCTGAGTGTCCTGAGATCTCATCTGCTGTAGTCAGAATTTACTCAGGAACTGCCAGCTGGAGGTATCAGTGTGACAGCTGATGAGCAATGGGTAGGGGGAGACTGGCAGTGGGTAGGGTTTGATGACGATGATCTGAAACTAATATCACAGACTTCACCTCCCTCCCATTTTCCACAGTTCTGCTCCTTAGTCATTTCTTCAGCTTCCTACTCACTGCATTTTGACAAAAGGCACCTGCAGCTGTGGCATTCAACCCTAAAGTCCCCCAGTTAATACTTAGGGCCTTTTGGATGCCAACTGGAATGTCCCCCACCGTGGGAGGGCTTCTGATGCTGCTCCACCCTAAAGAGCATTCTTTCTGTGTTCCAGGGGCAGACCTGAGAAAATACTTTTTATCTGTGATTCTTTTTAACAGAAATTAAATGAATGCTATTATTATAAAGTTATTATGATGACTTTATATAACAAGGTGCCTTATTCTAAACTGGAGAATTTTCTGAAGCGTTTGTATTGAAAATGTAATATAAAAATAGTGAACTAGTGATTGAAGAAAAGTCAGGGGCCATTACTCATCATCCCAACCTAACTCTACAATGACTTTAATTTTTGTATATTGTCTCCCGGGTTGTTTCCATATGGACTCCAATTTTTATACACTATGGTTATTGTAGAGCTCTTATCAGAAGACTATTTTTAAATGGCCTTGTTTATGCAAGCTCTTTGCAAAGGGAAAATGTTACTATGTATTCATAAAATCTTGGCTTTCTTTTCTGCAAGTTGTCACCTTAGTAGCAGACTCTCATTCTGTTCCTTCAGGGGAGCTGCACAGCTGAGGCTCAAACAAATGGCAAAGATACCCATACATGAAGTAGCCTGAATTCTTACTTCCTCTGTCAGTTGCTTTTTAAGTAAATACAAAGAAATCACCTTAACCTTGTTGTATTTCAGAATCTCCAGGAGTAATGTATGAAGTTAGTCTTGGAGATTCTAAAGTATAACAAGGTTGAGGTGATTAACCTACTGATATAGTCTGGGTGTGTGTCCCTGCCCAAATCTCCTATTGAAATGTTATCCCTAATGTTGGAGGTGGGGCCTGGTGGGGAGTGACTGGATCCCAGGGCATATTTCTCACGAATGGTTTAGCACCACTCCCCTTGGTGCTGTTCTCAGGATAGTGAGTCTTTGTGAGATCTGGTCGTTTAAAAATGTGTGGCACCTCCCCCTGCCTGGCTCCTGCTTTCCCCGTGTGAGGTGCCTGCTCCTGCTTCATCTTCCAACATAATTGTAAGTCTCCTGAGGCCTCCCCAGAAGCCAAGCAGAAGCCACTATGCTTCCTATACAGCCCACAGAAACATGAGCCAATCAGACCTCTTTTCTTTATAAATTACCCAGTCTCAGGTATTTCTTTATAGCAATGCAAGGATGGAGTAACACATCTGCCCATCTCAGAGGATAGTCTATTAACTCAACAAACTTATTTGAGCATCTGCAACATATGCACAAGGCTCCTTGCTAGGGACTGGAAAGCAACTGAGCCAGAAACTGCAGCTCCTGTAAGTCACCATCTGTGGACAGGTGAGGGCTCTGGTACAAATGAGTGATGTTCACTCAGGAGAAGACTAAAATCAGGCCTTGGATCTGGGTTCTGGTTTTGTACAGTCCCTGCTTCTTTTCCCTGACCCTAGAACTTTCTAAGAATGGCCCCCTGGGTGGCCTCTGGCATCTGAACACTCCAAGCTCAGATTCCCTCTGCCCATTTCCTGTAGGCTTCTCTGATTGCCTGCAAACAGCTTCCACCCACACTCTGTTTAGCCTTCCTTCACCAAAGCCTCATTCTCTGTCTCTTTCCTAATCAGGAATTCAGGGGTCCCTCAAACTACAGCCCCCTACTATGGGAGGCCAAGGCAGGAGGACCATGTGAGCCCAGGAGTTCGAGGCTGCAGTGAGCTGTGATTGCACCACTGCAGTCCAGCCTGGGCAATAGAGCAAGGCCCTGAAAAAAAAAAAGAGAAGAAAGAAAGAAAGAAAGAAAGGAAGGAAGGAAGGAAGGAAAGAAAGAAAGAAAGAGGAAATAAAGAAAGGAAGAGGGAGAGAGAAGAAGGAAAGAAAGAGAGAGAAAGAAAGAAGAGAAAGAAAGAAAAGAAAGAAAGAAAGAAAGAAAAGAAAGAAAGGAAAGAAAGAAAGAAAGAAAGAAAGAAAGAAAGAGAAAGAAAGAAAGAAAGAAAAAGACAAAAATTAGAGCCCTAACCTTTGGCAACACAACACATATCCTGTTTAGCCTTCCTGGAAGGGAGGTTTGGGGGTCCTTAGAACTACAGGGACCTCCCTTCAGCATACACCTCCTGCCTCAAAAATGCACATAAAAAAAGTTTTCTGCTGAAGAGGGAAAAAAATGTCTTAAAACATCCCATTTTGAATTGCATATCCCACTCCACTTACATAAATTCAGAAGTGGGAGTAGTGGTCTCTTGATTGAAAGGATCTTGCAGGATGTTGCAGAAAGAGTGAAATTTGTGTCAGGCATTAAAGACAGATGAGACTAAATTAGGTAGCACTAGCAGGTAAGAGCATCTTGCATGGAGGAGCACTGGGGGCCAAGCTCAGAAAGGGGAAAATCTAGAATATGTTGGAGGTCTGCGAGGACACGGATCCAGCAGGAAGACGTTTATGCAGGTGTCCCAAGAGAGCTGCCACCCTGGACCACATGGACAGGACTGTGGTCCCAGACCACCAGAGCCAAGCCTCCTGTAAGAGGCCATCAGGCCAAATCTCACTGCGCACATCTCCCTTTGCCTCACCCACGGAAGAGGTCCCAGCATCCCATCATCCACTGTCAACAGAGCTCTCACTCTCACACATCTCTGTTTACTCCTCTTCGACCAAGTTCTCCTTCTCTTCCACCATAAAATGTCTCCATCTCACAGCCTCCCCTTGTAACATTCTCTTCATCTCCATTCTGAAATGCAGTGGTTTTCTGAAACCACTTCTCCCATGGCCACCAAAGGCTGTTTTATTTCCCATACTCCACGTAACCACGTAAGGTAGGTGTTTTCCTTTCTTTCCTCTGTCACCACCAGACCATTGTCCCCTTTTTCCTGCAGAAACTTTGCCCTTTGGGGTTCTTGTGACTTGGATACACCGTCTCCTTTGTTACCACCACCACCCCACCCCTCCTTTTTAGTCACTGAAGATTTTAGTTTCTGGTTCCCTGTCTTCCTCTCCACCCCAAATTCTGTCATCACTCTTTGTAACCTCAGCATTCCCAGGAAAGGCCATTTCAGTCCCCTGGCATCTCAGTTTCTTCACCTCCTTATCTCAAGGGATCTTTTATTTCCATCTACTTCAGTCACCCACTCCAATAGTTGCCCCCTGGATCATTGTACAACCTCTAAAATCTTGAAGGCCAACATCAAGCTCTTGGGCCATCCCATAACCTTCTAGTTTATTTGTCCAAGTATCCCTACTAGAAAAGTCCTTCAGTTTCTTCATGGCATCCACTCCATCCATTCTCTCACTTTCTCACTGTTCATCGATATCCTCATAAATGCCTCCTTTCTTGCCTAGTTTCAATTCCATATTCTACCATTCTAGTTACTTTTTACAAAGACCATAAATTCCTTTATCTTCCATAGCTTCATGGATAAACTCAGCCTTCTACTTTCTCTGTGCGTGAGCACAACTGCAAAAAGTTATATTATTTCTTTCATTCCAAATTAATGACTTTAGACTTCGAATGAGCTCTCAATTGCTTGTCGGTGGTCTTCTACTTCTCTGGTAAGCTCAACTTACAGTTCTCCTGCAGAATCAATCTCCCTCTCTTTACTCAATCAGTCTTGGCATAGACACACATTCTAGTATCTCCCTCTCCAAACCCCTGAAGCTATGACCTGTCAAAGCAGAACTTCTCTAAAGGATTGTCTGTCTATGATCCTTCTATTCCTTGATTCATTCCTCAACCAACTCCAAACTGTTTTCTGCCAAAATTGTATTTCTCAACCCAATGTACTCCAGGATGTCAAATCCAACAGTGAGTTTTCTAGTCAGTGACTGTGGTAGGCTGCATAACGCCCCTTGCCCCGAGATGTTCCCGTCATACTGTCCTCTGCTGTGAATACTCACTTTACAGAGCCCACCTTGCAGACAGGTCTGAATCAGAGACTTCACACATGCGAGTCCCTCTGCCTGGAATGCACAGTCCATGTTCCACCTTGTAATCTTTTTAGGGAAGTCCTCCTTGATCCCTAGTGAAGTGCCTTTCCCCTGTGATTCTCTGTTACGGCATCTGCTTCGTGACACTTCTCACAATGAATTGGTATGAATTGGTTTGTTTTTTAATTATATTATCTTCTCCCTTAGTGATTCGATGGAAAGCTACACAAGACCTGGAGACACAACTCTTTTATTCACTGACATTAACCTGACCATTAGCAAAGTTCAAGGCATGTAATATAGATGCTTAATAAATATTTGCTGATGTTCGTTATTGAGAGGGAGGTAGCTGAAATGGTAAAGTGTTATTAGAGGCACACAAAGCTAGAAAGTGAGAGGCCAGATTGTGGGGAGTACCGAATGTGATATTGGAGAGTTCAGACTTAATGGATATAGAGAAACATGAAATATTTTGAGCCAAAAAAACCAAATTGCTTGTATCTGTGTTATGGACAAATATCCCTAGCAACAATATGAGGGATAGATTACATTAGAAAGAAAATTGGAGGTGGCTGGGCAAGGTGGCTCATACCTGTAATCCTAGCACTTTGGGAGGCCAAGGAAGGCGGATCACTTGAAGTCAAGAGTTTGAGACCAGCCTGGCCAACATGGTGAAACCCTGTCTCTACTGAAAATGCAAACATTAGCTGGGCATGGTGGTGCACACCTGTAATTCCAGCCACTCAGGAGGCTGAGGCAGGAGAGTCGCTTGAGCCTAGGAGGAGGAGGTTCCAGTGAGCCAAGATTGCACCACTGAACTCCAGACTCAGTGACAGAGTAAGGGAGACTTTGTCTCAAAAATAAACAAGAAAAAAAAAAAAAACTGGAGGCAAGGCTCTGGAAAGATAAAATGATTCAGCAGATATATATATTTTGAGAAGGAAAGAGGATTATATGAAAGCTAAGTTATATATAGTAACATTTTATTAAGAATTAACATTATTAGATTCATTTAATAATTCAGCCTTCGGTTTGTTGTGTCCAGATTATTATAGCTTTGGAATGAATGTCCCAGGTTATCTCAGGATATATTTATTCCCACAAGCTATAAAGCATTCATAGTTTGTGGTTTGGGGGCTAATCAGGCCTAAAAGCGTCTCTCCACAGTAACTGGAAAAAGCCTCCCATATTCAACTGACTATTTTTAAACACAAACAACCATTCACTCCTTCCAAATCTGATTGCTGTAAACTTGGTGAGCAAGCCCTCTTCTCAGGTCGTGTGTGTGCCAGCTCTGAGTTCTGAAGCCTGGTGCCTTTGAATTATCTGGATTGAAATAGTGCCTGGAAAATGTGATTAAAGTAGTGGATGAGTTTTGAAAACTTAGAAAATAGCCATACAGGTTTTAAAGATGGGTTTAACATGAGCAAAACAAAAACTAATTCTACCCAAAGTACTCGGGAAAAAAAAAGAAAGAGGCAAAGAACAGTTTTACTCTAAACACCAAGAGAAACAGGCAATGGAGAAAGAAAGGTGTTGACTTTATGCCAAGAGACCTTCTTTAAAGCAAAGGGCTTTAGAGAGACGTTTTTTCAGATGCTGTCTCTAAATCCAAACATTTTCAGTGGCACGAACACAGTGGATGTGTTTGGTTCCATGTCAGTAACGCATGAAGAGATAACAGGGGTGAAAGTGGGTCCGCTACCTGCTGAAATGCCCTTGCAACTCAGGTACCTGCTTCAGGGGCTCTGCAGGTGGGGCGCCTCCCTTATTGTCACCCAGCACAACTGTCATCCACCCTCAACTGGCATCCCCAGCACAGTAGAAACTCAGAGAAAATGTGGGGAAACAAAATGGAAACTACCGTGAAAGGCAGCTGAATTTCATTAACTTCAGTTTTCATTGTTAGTACAGAAGGTTTTATATTAATCCCTAGGTAGTTCTAGGACTGGAGTGATTTTTCTTGAAGAAACAGTGCAGGCTGAGTGTGATGGCTCATTCCTGTAATCTCAGCACTTTGAGAGGCTGAAGCAGGATTGCTTGAGCCCAGGAGTTCCAGGCTAGCCTGGGCAACCCAGAAAGACTCCTTCTCTACCAAGAAATTAAAAAAAAAAAAATTAGCTGGATGTAGTAGCACACACCCATGGTCCTAGCTACTTGGGAGACTGAGGTAGAAGGATTTCTTGAGCCTGGCAGGTTGAGGCTGAGGCTACAGTGAGCCATGATCATGCCACTGCAGTCCAGCCTGGACAACAGAGCAAGACCCTGCCTCAACACAAAAGAAACAAACAAGAAGAAATAGTGTAATGAAAAGAAAGGAAAAAATAATAATTCAAGTAAAAAAAACTTGACAGATTAAAGCCAATAGGCATTCACAATGTGTTTAAGTGATTTTATGCCAGTGTTTTAAAAATGTATTAATGACATACATCTGTCATGTACTTGAACCTCTTGGATTAAGACTATAGAATGGAAGATACAGATAATGATGAGCCAAGGAAAGGGGTCCTCATCTGGGCATCAGGGGACTTGAATGCTAGCCAAAGCTCTGCCTCTTACTAACTCTCCAACCTTGGAACATGTAGCTTCACTTCTCTGACAATTATTCCCGTCTTAGACTAGAAGGTGGCTTTCACTTTAGAAAGGAGGACCAACATCTCAGGGACTGGCAAAGACAGAGTCTGTAGATGTAGATGTGTTGGAGTGGAACAGAAGGCTGGCCCCCAGCTTGGATGTCACCCTTTCTACAGGAAAGGTGGTGAGTTCATCCATGGAGAGGAAGAAGCAGTAGCCTGTGTGAAGAGGAGCTGGGGAAGGGTGTCTCTGGCAAGTGCATGGGAAATCAGGAAAAGCTGGCAAAACCACAGTGGCGTTTACAAGCACAGACTTGTAGTGAGCTCACTCATGGCCCCTCATGGTCCTAGCATTCCCCAATTTGTGGAGTAAGAACAGGGAAATCCTGGAGCAGTGGGAGGGCAAGAGGGAGTGAGGACCAACAAAAGGTCCTGGCCGGGCCTGGGGGCTCACGCCTGTAATCCCAGCACCTCAGGTGGCCCAGGCAGGGGCATTGCTTTAGTCCAGGAGTTTGAGACCAGCCTAGGCGATAGAGAGAGACTCTGTCTCTACAAAAACACTTCTTTAAAAAAATGAACTGGGTGTGCTGGCACATGTCTGTGGTCTCAACTACGCAGGAGGCTGAGGTGGGGGGATCGCTTGAGCCCAGGAGTTCGAGGCTACAGTGAGTGGTGATTGCTCCACTGCACTCCACCCTGGGCAACAGAGTGAGATGCTGTCTCAAAAAAACAAAACAAAACAAAACAAAGTCCTGTGCTCAAAGGTCTTAAAGAAACATCCCAGAGTACTTCCTTCTTGAAGATTTGTGGTTCATGTTATCGTACTAAACTAGTATGCTAACCTAGCATAACCTAGTAACTATACTAGCATACCAACTAGTCCTGCAGTAAAGAAACAGGGTTAACTATTTACTTCACCATTCTAGAACTTGCTTGACTAAATAAACTTTTTTAAAAAGATATGTTTGTTAAAATTTCACTGAACATAATAGATACAACATCATTCTAGGGTATAAAATTCAATCTCCCTGAGAAGGTATATAATGCCTCTAGGATCAGGCTCCTGCCACTCTCTGCTTCAAACTTTATGATTAGTTGCTACTGACCCAAACCACCTGGGGGCTCATCTGTCCACCCCTGCTCACCCGCCACCCCTCAAGTCTGCATGCGCCAGCCTGCCCTGCAGATTACACGCCTCATGGTTTCTTTGTGTGTGTGTTTTGCTCATGCAAAACCTAAGTGCTCTCTCTCCTCCTCTTTAACTGCCCAATTCCTAATTATCCTTTAAGATTCATGTTACTCAGAATTACCCTAAAGGGCATGTTGTCATGAATATTTTGTGACCTTGAGTCAAGCCATTTGTTCAGAAAAATAACCCCCTTGTTCATAGTAATCTCAATTCTATAAATTGCTTTCTTACATATTATGTCGCTTAGTTCTTGCTTCCGTTCTGTAAAGCAGACTGTATTATCATCATCATTTTATTAGTGAGAAAATGAGCATTAGAGAGTCCAAGTGACTTGCCTAAGATCACCCGCTCAGGAAATGGCAGAGGCAGGCTGTCCTCAATTTCAAGCCAAGCCCTGCCCATTCTGTGGGTTTGTAACTCATGAGGCATAGAAGGACTCAAAACATTTGAGCAGCTTCTTTTAAAACAAATAAGCTAACCATTTCTCCCTCCCATCTCTTCCTCTGTCATCGTCACTGCCAGCACTGTCACATCTGCCTCTCAGATGGGGCTGTGGTGACCAGGAACAAGAGCATCTGGAGTTAATGAGAAATCATTTGTAACCCCTGCACACATCTCTTCTCACAGCTGCTGCTCTTCCCAATTTTCTGCTTGGATGACTTTTTTAAAGCATGTTAACTGTTTTTTTCCTATTGCGGAATGGAAAACAAACAGCACAGTCACATGTGTGTACACACACAAGTATATTTCCTTTAGATGCGAATATTTGCTAAAACAAGGACCCGAAAGGGATGAAGCTTGTTTTTAAAAACATTGTTACATTATTTACCCTATTTCTAAAGTAGAAAATGACCAAAGACGAATTCTCCAATTGTAATTGTGAATGAGCTTGGTAAACCTGGGCCGCTGCAGGTCTTCATCATGAGCTGCCTGCATTCTTGACTTCTGTTGAGTTCATGGAGGATGTTGAGTGCTGCTAAGCTTGCCCTTGGTCTGCCTGTGGCCCATTCTCTCCTCCTTCCACCACCACCCACCTGCAGGAGCTGCTGGACCTGGCAGTGTAGAAGGAAGCAGTCTCAGAAAACCACTTGAAGCATGATATTAGGGATAGAGGGTTTTCTCCTCCCAGAGTAGCTAATATTTTCAAGGAGAATTCACTCTTACCCCCCAAGACAATGCTTAACCCAGAAAAATTAATCTGTAAAGGTAGAACTCTTGGTTCTATGGCACTCTGATGGGTGCATTTGCATCTTATGGAAGGACCCTTTCCTCTCCTACTTACACGGCTGTTTCACTAGAGGGGAAGGAAGACAGGTTGAAAATCAAGCCCAACTGCATGTATGTGCTCAAGGGAATAAGCAGCCATTTGCCATCAAGAAGACCTAAAGAAAAGCCTTATGCTTCAAACAGTTGCTTTTTGATTTTTGTGTGTGTGTGTTTTGAGACAGGGTCTCCTCTGTCATCCAGGCTGGATTGCAGTGGCGCAATTACAGCTCACTGCAGCCTGGAACTTCCAGGCTCAAGCAATCCTCTCATCTCAGCCTCCCGAATAGCTGGGACTATAGGCATGCTCCGCCACACAGGGGTAATGCTAATTTTTGTTTTGTTTTGTTTTGTTTTTGTAGAGATGGGGTTTTATCATGTTGGCCAGCCAGGCTGGTCTCAAATTCCTGGACTCAAGTGATCCATCTACATTGGCCTCCCAGAGTGTGGGGATGATAGATATGAACCACTGTGCCCGGCCGTGGTTGTTCTTTTAATTGTTGCTTTCCTCCCACTATGTGTCACACTTCATCTACTTGGTGTGACTTCTTAAGATAAATAAGGCCATTCTTCCACTATTGCGAGATTTGCTTCTGAAAGGCATAGAGCATGTGAGCTGAGCACATGTGCTCCTATCCCACTCATACCCTGCCAAGGTTGTCCATACCTCCAGTTCTGCCAGGCAGAGGTGAACCAGATCACGGGCCCACTCAGTGTGACTGCATCCCCACCCAGCCTGAGTGCCCCACCCTAGGCATGAATGGCACTGAGGGCCCTTCCAGTGGAGCAGCAGGACTTCAGAGCCCCAGGTTGGAGTTGGGACAAAAAAGGTTCAAGAACTGGCTTTGCCTCTTGTTAGTGACCTTGGGCAAGTTGATTCAGCTCTCAGGCCTCAGTTACTTCATCGCTGTAGCCCGGGGAGGATTAAATTGAGTAGCCAATGGGAACTGCTTGTCTCACAGGGGCACTAGATACAACTGCAGCCATTACCAAGGTCAACAGACATGAGCTGACTACTTAGAAAACGTGCTCTTAGAAGTAATTCCTATTCATCTAATCAAGGTTTTGTGAAGGCTGCTTCCAGTAAATGCACAACACTGTGAGGATGACCTCACTGAGGAGCAGTGAGAGTTTAAAGGGAGGAGGTACAGACCCTGGCTCCTGCCTGGGTGACTTAGAGCACAGCCACCCCACACCTCACTCCTCACACTCAAATGGCATCTACTGCAGCTTCCCACTCACTTCATGGTGTGGAACTTGAGCCCTGCCTGGCTAAAGGACCCTGTCTCTCACTGCCCAGCACTCTTTAGCATAAAGGGCTTCAGAAACCATGAATAAGAGAACCGGCCGTCTGGGCTTGACACAGAACAGAGCATTCAAACTCCCCGTGTGGCTCAGTACTCTTGTCTGTTTGGGCAGTCTTTCCATTTACTTCAAAAGCAGTCTGCCTGTGTGATCAGCTGCCAGGGTAGGCACATATCAACCTAAAATACAAAGAAGTGCTCAGAACGTGCCAATGTGTGCATGGGATGGGGGTGGGGGCTGGAAGGGAAATAGAAACAGGATGGAAATGAAAGACTCTTTCTAATTAGAATGTTTCTCAAGCTTTCCCATCTGGTTCTTCCAGAAATAATAATCACAAGGGGAAATATCTGACACAGTGTCATCTCCTGAAGAAATGAACTGGGCTTGCTTTTCAGGGAGAGGCAAAAAATGGTCACCAGGGACTCAGTTTGGAAAAAGCAGGAGTTTAAGAGGTTGAGGGGATGATGGGCCCTGGCTCCTGGAGAGGAGGTGAAAATGTTTTCTTCTTTTCTTTCCCTCTCGAAATCTCAGGTCTTTATCTTTAAAATACAGTTATCTCCTAAATATACTAATTAGGAAGCAGCCTGGCATCATAGAAACAGCACGGACCTTAGAGCCTGAACGACCTGGGCCCGCATCCACTCCATTGCTGTCACTTCGGGGAAAGAGTTTCACTTCTGCAGACTTGTGTCCATGTCTTTGAGACAGAGATTCTAATATTTACTTTGTTCTAAAGATTAGAAGTGATGAATGTAAAATGTTGAAATCTTCACCTCTCCAGGGGATGATATTAGGATATGGAGCCTTTGGGAGGTGATGGGTCACAGGGGCAGAGCACTCATGAATGAGATTAGTTTCCTTATAAAAAAGACTCCAGAGAAACCTTCCACCCCTTCGACCCAGTGAGGTTGGAGTAAGAAGACCACTGTCTAAGAGGAGGCAGCCCTCACCAGACGCCAAATCTGCTGAGACCTTAATCTTGGACTTCCCAGCCCCTAGAACTGTGAGAAATCAATTTCTGTTGTTCGTAAGTCACCAAGTCTATATTATTTTGTTATGTAGCAACCTGAATGGACTAAGACAGTAGCTATAATCATCATCATCATTGCCAATACCAATATTACATGAAGCTCACATGGACAAAAATTTTCTTATAATAGTGGAAAAAAAACTAAAACTCTGACTCTGAAGATGCATTTCTAACCAGTAGATAGAATATCCTAGAACATCTTGAAGCTTTATTTGTTAAAGTATGAGTAGGGATGGTCAGTGCTAGTTCTTACCATTGCTCTGATTCTCCTAGGTCATCTCTCAGCTCAGTCACCTCATCTATGCCCTTGACACACACTCCCTTAACACGCTCATGCCTCCCTAGCTATTCAGGTTTCAGTTCCGCCAAACTCTCCCTCAGTCTCGTGTCCCATTCCAGCTGTACCTTGTCTCTCACTTTTTCTTGACTTAAGAATGCAGGTCATTTTCCAAACACAATTCTTACAGCAGGAAAAGGCTAAGATTACCACATTTTTTTCTTCCTATCAGCTGTGAACACCCACCAGGTCACAACCAAATTGGGCATAGTGACTCCAAAGAGCTCTGCAAGTCAATGCCAAGGATAGACAGTGGTGGACTCCACCATCTGGGAGAATGAATGAGAATTGGGAGGCAGGTTGTGCCTCCTTTGATCTAAAACTCTGAATGGAATATTTCCAGGAATCCTTGGGATTTTCCTGGGTCTTAAGCCTCTAACACTTGTTCTCTGGAATCATCATTCCTTTGAGATCACTGGTTTTCTTCACTTCAATCAATGGTCTTGATAAAGTACCATTTTTATACAATCTTGAATCACATAAGTTCTTAAAAACATTAGGGAAACAACGTTAGAAACGGTAAAGCTCCCTGATGAGCAAAGGGAGCTCATGTGGGGTGGGTGGATCTTTCTTGGGAACCTGGGCTTTGAGGCCAGGAAGTACAGTCAGGCTGGACATGCTGTTTACATTAAGTCCACTGGTCATAGAGAGGAGAGGAAAGAACCAGACCTGTATACCACCTCAACCACTGTTCTCCCTAATGATGTCACCTTCTGCAAGCCTCTCAATCTCCCCCATTCTCTCTTTCTGCATTTCCAAGAAGGGGATCATGCTGCCTACTTCTTAAGGTTGTCATAAGGTTTAAGTGAGAGAAGTTGGTGCTCTGGTGTCTCCCCCTCCTAAGAACGCTGTGCCCACACCCCTTGTCACCATTGTTACGATTCTAGAATGTTCTTTTTCTCTGTAGAAGTGATGAGAAGAAATCATTATCACAAATAAAGTACACTTTTAATGATCTGTTGTTTGCATTCATAGTTTATGAATCTTGAAGGTCTGTGGTGCTAGCAAAAAAATAGGGCCTCAACTTAGCATTATTTCAGTGCAAGAAACCTTGAGACTTTAGAGAAATCGCAAACAATGATTAGTTTAGAATTACTGTTAGTAATAATAATATTATTATAACAACATTCATCACAATTCAAGGATCTAACATACACAGTCATGTGTTGCTTCATAATAGGAATATGTCCTGAGAAATGCATCCTCAGGTAATTTTGTCATTGTCGAACATCACAGAGTGCACTTTTGGACACCTAGATGGTATAGCCTACACCTAGGCTTTCTGGTCTAGCTTACTGCTCCCAGAGTACAAACCTGTGCACCATATTGCTCTACTGAATACTGTTGGCATGATAATACAATGATCAGCATTTGTGTATCTAAGCATATCTAAACATGAAAAAAGTATAGTAAACATACAGTATAAAAGATAAAATATGGTCCACCTGGCCGGGTGTGGTGGCTCATGCCTGTAATCCTAGCACTTTGGGAGGCCAAGGTGAGTGGATCACTTGAGGTCAGAAGTTTGAGACCAGCCTGACCAATATGGCAAAACCTCGTCTCTACTAAAAATACAAAATTAGCCAGGTGTGGTGTCGCACACCTTTAATCCCAGCTACCTGGGAAGCTGAGGCAGGAGAATCACTTGTACCTGGGAGGCAGAGGTTGCAGTGAGCTGAGATCACACGATTGCACTCCAGCCCAGGCAACAAGAGCAAAACTCTGTCTCAGAAAAAAAAAAAAAAAAGAAAGAAAGAAAGGTCCAACTATATAGGGCACTTACCATGAATGGAGCTTAAAGGACAGAAAATTGCCCTGGGCGAGTGAGTGAGTGAGTGGTGAGTGACTGTGAAGACCTAGGACATTATTGTACACTACTGTAGGCTTTATCAACATAGTTCGCTTGTGCTCCAACAAATTTATTTTTAAAATATTTTTCCTTCTTCAATAATAAATTAATCTTAGCTTACTGTAAAGGTTTACTTTATAAATTCTTTCATTCTTTTAACCTTTTGTCTCTTTTGTAGTAGCACTTAGCTTAAAACACAGTTTCCAGCTGTAGAAAAATATTTTCTTTCTTTATATCCTTATTCTACAATAAAGCTTTTTTCTGTTAACATTTTTTTCTTGCTTTTTAAACTTTTTTGTCAAAGACAAGGGCACAAATACATACAATTGCCTAGACCTACACAGGGGTCAGGATCATCACTATCACTGTATCCCCCCTCAAAATCCTGTCCCACTGGAAGGTCTTCGGGACTAAAAACAAGCATGGAGCAGTCCTCTTCTAGGATAGCAATGTCTTCTTGTGGAATACCTCCTGAAGGACCTGCCTGAGGCTGTTTTACAGTTAACTTTTTTTTTTTTTTTTTTTTGAGATGGAGTGTCACTCTCACCCAGGTTGGAGTGCAGTGGTACAATCTCGGCTCACTGCAGCCTCCGCCACCTGGGTTCAAGCGATTCTCCGGCCTCAGCCTCCTGAGTAGCTGGGATTACAGGTGCCCGCCACCATGCCTGGCTAATTTTTGTATTTTTAGTAGAGATGGGGTTTCACCATGTCAGCCAGGCTGGCCTCAAATGATCCGCCCACCTCGGCCTCCCAAAGTGCTGAGATTACGAGCATGAGCCACTGCGCCCGGCCAATTTTTTTATAGGTAGAAGGAGTACACTCTAAAATCATGATAAAATAGTAAATACATAAACCAGTAACATAGTTGTTTGTTATCAAGTGTTACATACTATAGTACATATTATCAAGTATTACGTACTATACATAATTGCATACAATTGTATGTGCCTGGCAGCATAGTGGTTTGTTTACACCAGCATCATCAGTGATGCACTGTGCTATGACATTATGACAGTGACCACATCACTAGATAATAGGAATTTTTCAGCTCCATTTTAATCTTATGGGACCACCCATCACTAGCCGAAATGTCATATGGTATGTGACCTTATATCAGTTTTGTGTTTACAAAGTATTCCTACATAGATTATCTCATTTGACCTGCAAAACAATTCCATAAGGTAGGAAGGGCAGAAATTTACTTCGTTGTGTTAAAACAATGTCCACTGAGGTTCAAATTTGCTGTGAGTCACAGCTAATGATTAGTTACTCCAGAACTCAGACCCACTTCCCCGACCCCAAATCCGTTGCTGACCCTCCTACTTCCCAATTAATTCCTCAGCTCTTAGGTGCTTTCCCGTCAGACAGGAAGCATGAAAACATGCATGTAATTACCTGTTGCAGGTTAAAAAAAATTATCCATTTCATGAAACAACTCAAACTGTTCTGTTGGGTGAACAAGTTTTCTCCAGGATAACATGCGGGTCTAAATTCAAAAAGTAACTAACATTTATTTTACAGAACCGATTAGGTAGCAGGCACTATGCTAAGGAAGCCTTTTGCACCTACACTTAATCTTCACAACAGCCCTTGAAAGTAGCTATTTTTTTTTTAACTTTTATTTTAAGTGCAGGAGTACACGTGCAGGTTTGTCATATAGGTAAACTTGTGTCCTGGGGGTTTGTTGTACAGATTATTTTGTCACCCAGTATTAAGCCTATACACAATAGTTATTTTTCCTGACTCTCTCCCTCCTCCCACTCTCCACTCTCCAATAGGCCCCAGTGTGTGTTGTTCCCCTCTGTGTGCCCATGTGTTCCCATCACTTAGCTTCTACTTACAAGTGAGAACATGCAGTATTTGGTTTTCTGTTCTTGTGTTAGTATATGAACACTTTTCAAAAGAAGACACACATGTGGCCAACAACTATATGAAAAAAGCTCAACATCACTGATCATTAGAGAAACGCAAATCAAAGCCACAATAAGATACCATCTCACATGAGTCAGAATGGCTATTATTGAAAAGGAAGTACTTATTATTACTTCATCTTAGAGAAGAGGACCCGATTGTCAAAAAGACCAAGTAAATTGTTGATATGGTTTGACTATGTCCCCACCCAAATCTCATCTTGAATTGTAGTTCCCATAATCCCCCACATGTCACAGGAGGGACCCAATGGGAAGTAACTGAATCATGGAGGTGGTTACCTCCATGCTGTTCTCATGATATTGAGTTCTCACAAGATGTGATGGTTTTATAAGAGGCTTTTCCCCTCTGTGCTCTACACTTCTCCTTGCTGCCACCATGTGAAGGACACGTTTGCTTCCCCTTCTGCCGTGATTGTAAGTTTCATGAGGCCTCCCCAGCCCTCCAGAACTGTGAGACAATTAAACCTCTTTCCTTTATAAATTACTCAGTCTCTAGTATGTCTTTATGAGCACTGTGAGAACAGACTAATACACTTGCCTAAGGTCACACGGCCACACAGTGGAAGTAGGGCTGAGAAATGTCTGTGTGGCACCAAAGTCTATGCTCTCAAATCACTCTGCTGTTTACTCATGTTTCTCTGACACTTTCCCCCACATCTCACACAGAGCTCCCATCCCCTAAATGCCTCCTAATTCTTAAGGGTGTCCCAAGGAAATGTCTTACATGAATCCTCCAAGTCAGCCCTCCTCTCAGCTCTCAAGTGTCATCCACCATTTCTTTACCTTTCTCCCATTTCAGCCCACACAACCCAGAAATGAAATATTGGGCAGTAATCCCCACTGTGGTGAGCTTGCAAATAAAAAGAAGAGAGAAGTGCTCTGGACACACTACCAGCATCACCATGGTTCCCTTGGTACTTTACTTCATTTGGTTTAGAAGTTGGATGTTTGAAATGGAAAGAGGTGAAGGAGTGAAACTTCTCATCTGATAGCTCTTTAAAGCCCCTGCCTACTTGGGCAGTTGTGCCTTCCCTGAGCTTCACATTCCTTAACTGCAACATAGAAATGATGCCACCTACTTCACAGGATTGTGCTGTGCCTTGAATGAAATACACTATGCAAAGCCCCTGACATCATGGTTAGTACCTTCAGAAGGTTTCTTCTCACCCAAATTCCTGTTCCATACGAAGATATAGTTTCCCATGTTATTGGCAGTTAATCAGTCAACACGCACTACTGTTTGTTGAGTGATTACAATGTTCAGACAAGTTCTTGTATAGGAGAGTGTGAAAATTACCTATAGAGGACTAGACATCACTTATGTAAAATGTTTTATGAACATTAATGTAATGAGATCAACATACAATTACAGTTAGACATAATATGGTTTTGTCAAAATTTTCTTTGTAGATGTGATAAAAAGGATTATAGCAGCCGGTGCCTGGCCTAAACAGATTTGAACACATTTCTAAGTGAGATGTAGATTGAGTCACTTGCCAGCTATCTGGAAATGTGGGCAAAACCTCCTTAACCTTTGGTGAAAAAACTGTGTGAAGACCTTTAACAAGGAAAACTATCATAAGACTCCAACTGGGCATCCTGGCATCCTGAGAATTTCCAAGGATTCAGCCTGGCCAGCCGTGGTCAGCCAGGGCCAGTGGCCCCTGATGCCCCAGGGGTGCTGCCCATGTGCGGGGATGCTGAGGAGTCAGGGAGGGAGAATTCACCCAGGTTTGACACAATGCTGCATGCAGAGCAAGGAAGTTCTAGACCACATGCTCACTTTGTTTTGGAGGATGATTTCCTGGTTCCCTTTTAGTCAGGTTATTTCACACTGATGAAGACTAGAGCTTTCTCAGACCTGCCTTCTTTCCTCCTCAGGTACAAAGTCAGCATGACTCGAAAAGATTCCTTTCCCTCTGAGAGGTACTGAGCCTATAGAAATACTCTGCATGTGAGTGAGTCAACTGAATTTTAAGATGATTTCTTTTCTTCTTCCTTTTGTCTCATTTTTTATTTATTATACTTTTCAATTACCTATTACAATTTGCTAAAAAGAAACGATCTCCATTTTTAAAAAGCACTGCCATGTTCTCACAAGTTAAAGGGTTAGATTATTTTTTTCTTCCCTCTAATTAAGATGGGCTAAATTATTTTTTAAAACAACAACAACAAAAAGCCCTTCCAGCCTAATTTGTTACCTGGATTTTTTATTTTTAATCTTATTTCTTCTTTCTCTCTTCTTTTATGTTTTTCTTTTTTCTTATTTGTTTCTTTTTCTTCCTTTCTTTCCTTCTTTCTTTCTCTCTCTTTCTTTTTCTTTCTTCCTTCCTTCCTCTTTTTCTTCTTCCCTTACTTCCTTCTTCCTTCCCTCCCTCCCTCCCTCCTTCCTTCCTTCCTTCTTTCTTTCTTTTCTCTCTCTCTCTTTCTTTCTTTGATGCTAAATATCTTCTGCATGGCTGCAACAGAATACCACTTCCTTTTCATTTTGTGGGGTGATACCAAATTTCTTTCATGCTGCTCTAAGAAAATACCATAGACTGGGTAATTTATAAAGAAGTGAAATTTGGTTTCTCACAGTTCTGGGAACTGGGAAGTCCAAGATCAAGGCACCGGTGCCTTGTCTGGTGAGGACTTTGTCGTCTGGAGGGGAGGAATACTGTGTCCTCATTGGGTAGAAGGCAGAAGGGCAACCTACTGCTCAACAGCTGTGAGAAACTTCTTTTATAAGGGTCTTAATCCCATTCATGAAGGAAGGCACCTTCAGGATCCAATTGCTTCTGAAAGGTCCCACCTGTTAATACTATCACATTGGCAGCACCAGAATTTTGGAGGAGACACAAACCATGACACCAAGTATTTTGATGTGGGACCTCTCCTAGAGAACCCATAAATGACCACAGGATTTAAAGTGCAAATTCATGAAAACATTAAAGTTGCTTACAACTGTTTGTTGCGCACTTTATCCTAGAGGTCTTAAAAGTATTTAGTAAAAATAATGCAAACAAAGTAGATGAAAAGTACACTTCAAAGCCTATTGGAGGCTTCATTTATAAACCAGTGTCTCACAGGTCAGTCACCAAATAACAAGAATAGCTAACACAGAATTTAGGATTAAATTATGAAATGAATAGTGTTTTCATTTCAAATAGCAGGAAGGGGGCAGTGAAGAAAAAGTGATTCCATTTAGACACACAAAGGTGAGAGGGGGCCGGCCACAGTGGCTCACACCTGTAATCCCAGCACTTTGGGAGGCTGAGGTGGGGCGGATGGATCACCTGAGGTGAGGAATTCAAGACCAGCCTGGCCAACATGGCAAAACCCTGTCTCTACTAAAAAGTACAAAAATTAGGTGGGTGTGGTGGCGGGTGCCTGTAATCCCAGCTGTTCCGGAGGCTGAGGCAGGAGAATCACTAGAACCCGGGAGGCGGAGGTTGCGTTGAGCTGGGATCATGCCACTACACTCCAGCCAGAACAATAGAGCCAGACTCTGTCTTAACAAAAACAAAAAAAAAGGTGAGAGGGGTTGTCTTGACTGTCCTCACTGTCACCCCTCACTTGTAGATTATTCTCCACTAATATCTTTTTGTGATTCTGTGATACAAGTGCAAAGTCCAGCTCCTTGGCCAAGATCATTATCTGACCCCCCTATTTTAAGACTCCCCTGGGTGCTGAAGACATGTTGTTTGCTTCCTCAGGCTGTCGGTGGAACCATGGGGCTGAGTCACGTCTGCCCACAGCTGCTGCTGTTCGCATCCCTGGGCACTGAGGCCTGAAACTCCACCCTGGCAGCGACCAGCCCGACCCCCCTGGAGGAAATGGCTGGGCAGTTTCAGCAGCAGCAGATGAAAACTTCCTTCCTCTTCATCCAGCTGCGGGCTCCTCCAGCCTGCACTCTCCCCGCCCTGTCTCCAGCGGCAACCCCAGGGGGCCTGGAGGAGGGACACAGTTTCCCAAGTCCCAGGACAGGCCTCTTGGCAGGCTGGGACCTCAGGCGCACACAGGGCTCAGCTGCCCCTCCTTTGAGGCTGCTGCAGAAGGCAGGCCCTGAGACGGAGGAACCAGCTGCTTTCACTTGCTCTGCTCCAAAGGAAAAGAAGGAAGGGAGGAAAAAATCCCAGGATCCGGACATAAGCAGGGGTGGTGATTGCAGATCCCCACATCACAGGCATTGCCAGGCCCCTGCCTCCAAGACATTGGGCTGGCTACAGCCCCTGACATGGAGGCTTCCTAGCCCAGCTCCCGTCATGAGTGATGAAAGCAGCAGTCCCTCCATGGGCTGGAAGCACTGGCTAGTCACTTCTGCTACCCAAGATCTGTGGGGCATGGACCCGCGATGCAGGGATGCCTTGGGATGCTCCCCTCCAAGGGCTGTCATGGTCCACGCTGCAGATGGAGCGGAAAGGACTGTGCTGAGCAGAGGTGCCGAGACCTGCCAAATACTCCCCAGGAGCTGTAAGGAGGCCACAGGTACCACGGTGCAGGCGACAAGGGCACGGCTCTACAGGTACTGTCCAGCTGTGCACACCAGCAAGGGCTGCCCAGCCCCACCTGCCACTCTGCCTCTCAAGGTAAGAACTCGCATGGCCTGAATCCCAGAAGAAGAAAGGGAGCCAGGGGACAGACGTGCCACCCTGGCCCCCAATTTCTGGCGTTGGTTCTTTCCTCTGCTTAGATGGGCCACACCTCAACAGCAGAGGTACCCACGAGCCGTAGCCTTCCCAGGCCTGGCGTTGGCTCTGTCCTCTGCCACCTTCCAGGCCACTGGAAACATTTTGTTTGGAAGAAGGCAAGGTTTAACTATTTCCCGAGATTTCTGCCAAAGACGGGAAAAGAAAAGTCAGGCACATTTTATAGGGGAACACCAGAAGGAAGGACAAAGGAGGTACCCAGACATTTATTGGGCCCTGTGATGTGCTAGGCATTTTCTCACATCCCATTACTCCTCTTAACCAATTTGAGAAATAGAGCTCCACAGCTCCAGTTTCAGATGAGGGGATGGAGACGTGACTGGGCAAACATCCTCCCCATCCTTGCAGAAAGACAAGGGCAAAAGCAAAGCCTGTTCTCCAGAATGGGTATTGGGAACAATGGGGGAGGCTCCAGGGAGCTGTGGAGGTTTCCAGAACCAGAGCACAGCCTTGGAACTCAGCCATACCCTACTGTCATCTGTGAACACCTGACTTTCTAGGGCTCTCATGTACCTTCCATCTCCCCAACACACCTAGACCACCACCAAATGGATGTGCAGCCTGGGACAGGAGCCTCCATTCCCCATCAGGAAGGGGAAGGCAGCCTTCTGTGGCCTCCAGGGTCTTTTCCAGCTCTGTGGGCTCCTGTTTCCAGCTCTATGGGCTCTGTCTCTGATCATGGCCTTGCCTGCCCTTGTTGTTAGCATCTCACACTCCACACTTCTGGCCCAGCCTTCCCGTTGTGCTTGTGCCTGCAGCCCACCCTCTCCACCTAGCTCAGGTGCACTGTTCTCAAAATGGGTGGACAAAACTTAAAATTATGCATTCAGCTTTCTTTTCTTACAGTGTGGACATCTCGCTATCCTTTGCACGTGTGTGAGCATGAGGGTGGAGGTGATGAAGGGTGTGGAGGGTGGTGGGATGAGATGGAAGGAAGAGGGAGTCACTGGAGTGTTGAGGGTTAGCATGGAGAGGAATCTCAGGGAAGTCACAGAAGAAATGAATGAAATTCACAGCACCTGGCAGGGGCCTCCCATGGGCTTAGAGGGGGTACCGCTTCATCTGAACACCATGCCCTCTCCTGCAGGCTTCTCACGGCACCCTTCCTTCCCTTTTCTCTTTTTAACAAGGGCCTGCATAGCCACAGTTAAGAAACGGGGAGAAAGTTCTCTCCAGAGTAGCACTCTTGGAGGAAGAGATGCTAGCATGCTTCCTTAAGAAATAGTTTACATTCCATCCTAATTCTTGCATCTCTCATTTCCTACCAGGATTTAGGAGGAATGACATATTCCTGCATCAGATCCCATCTCTGTATGTGGGGTCACACAGTCATTGTTTGTGTACTTCAGTACACAACTGGCCTGATGACTTGAAAACCCATCTTTTCCCATTCTCCCCTCCCGCCTTTGGGGGATAAGCTGAAGCCTCAGAGCTGTTGCCATTTCTCTGGGGAGAGGCACTTTGGGAATTGGTCCAAGTGTGTGGATCTCACCCTTGTCCACCTAATTCAGAGGGCTGCAAATGGGCCCCCGACATCTGCTCGGTCTAAGTTAAAGGTTGGAGGCTTCCTGGCTAAAAAGTTAGAAGCCCCAAGTCCAAGTCCTTACTCAGGGCAACCCACCAGAGCTCTCTGAGGCTCAGTTTTTCCATCATGAAAACACTGATGATGTCCCCTGCTTCACATTGCAATGGAGATTTGCGGACTAAAGTGAAAGGGGCCCTCAGTAGTCCTAAGGGAGAAAAGAGGAGAAGCCAAATCAATGAGACACCAGGTAGGACCAGGGAACCCGTGGAGTCAGAGGTGGTCAGACAGTGTGATTCCCTCTGCCATGGGGAGAGAGAGGAGTTGGGAAATTAGCACCCTTAGATCCTGTGGGTGCTGTACGGCTATCACTAACCAGGGAACCCCTGCCCAGGGTTGGGTGTTAGACAAAGCAGCACAATAATTTTTCCATGTGTCCAGCCCTGGACAGATTAAGGTGCTATCTAGACTTGAAAGATGAGTGTGTGAGAATTACTCAATCCTTTCATGTTTTGGAATGTAGCTATATGAGTTGTTGCAAAGTATCAAAAAGCTGATTAAAATATAATATCTTCTTGACCACTGTGGATGCTAATGCCCTCGATCCCCCACAGTAGAAGCTTTCAGTCGATGAACTTATGGAAAATGTACTCAGTTATGTTTATTAAAGTGAGACGTTGGTTACAGGGAAGGAAACTCCATTCCTACACGTGTACAGTAGAGTTGAGGTCCTAGTGTCAATTTGGAAAATCCTGGATCTGAAGAGTAAACTTTCTTCTTTGCAGGATTCAAAATGGCTCAATTTGTTCTCTCAATGATGAAACATCACAGGCTCCAGAGTAAAAACTGTTGGCTTGCATCTTTCCAAGTATTATAAGAAATGAAGAACAAATCTTCACTGGTTGGTTCTTAGTTTATTCTATGACCAGGCTTTAGTAAAAATAATCAGAGCGTTCTGTGACCTGGATGGCTTCCATTGCATTATTTCCTCTTATGAAAATCTCGAAATTCTGCAAGGATGTATGTTATTATCACCCCACTTCACTCTTGAAAGGACAGATGATTGCAGATGGTAAGCAATTCCATGGGACTAGGACGAAGCAGCTTGGGCCCAGCCCTCAAGTTGTCTACCCCAAGGCCAGGGCTCTCTCTGCCTTCTTTCACTGTCTTTCCAGCTGGCAAGATTTCCTTGGAAGTAACCCTACCTTTCCTGAGGCCTGGTGGTCTGTACTGCACTCCTAATTCCTCTGGTGGAGAGGGTGGGAGAAAGACCCTCAAGACTTTAGGTCTAGTGACCTAACCTAGTACGAATGAATCCAGCCAGCTTTCTAGAAGCAGTGAAGGCCTAGGTGTTGGGGATGTGGAGTCTGAGCTCAGGGTGGTGCCAGCGGACAGCTCTAACATTCCTGTGGTGAGTCTGTCAGTGTGAATCAGAGAATGTTCTATGGGCTGGGGCCAGAGCCTTCCCTAACCATCTCCCGGGCCTCATGTGCTGCTGCCCCTCTGTGGGAACCCAGGGAACTGTTCACATTTGATTTGAACTTGGGGCTAAAAATAAGAGGATTAGGAAAGCAGACCCAACTCAAAAGAGAGGGGGGAAAAGCTTTCTCTATCATCGTTTTGGGACATTTCCACATCTTAAATTTTTTTTTTGCTAGGTCTTCATATTTTACAGATTTTGTGTCTTAAAATAGCAGTGGCTTTTGGTATATAAGCAGCCTTAGAAAATTAGTGAAATAAATTTTTTAATGTCCCTCATTTTTACTGACCTCAATTTTATCTATGGCTTTGAATTTGCAAAAAGATTGACTGCTCTATTTTGGTCTTCCTTTCTCCTTTCCTACCTCACCATTGGTCCTCAAAACCAATTCACTTTTTGAGCTTTGATCACTAGCTTGTAAGACTGTTCAGGGTTTAGGAGACAGCGAGGAAATGATCATGACAGGCAAGGAGCCAGTGAGGGGGTTTGTGTGAGAGGGAGACAGGCATTGGGACACCATTCATTTATCTAATCAATGGAAATGCGATGGAGGTCTATTTTCTCATATGCAGACACTGTCTAGCAGACTAGGAAAAATAGTGTGAACTCTCTGTCTTGGACTGTTATTCCTTAAAATCAAACTAATGTCTGAAATGCAAATCTATAAAGTACATTACCTTTTGGTAGAAAGTTTTTGTTTAATTCACAATATGACAAAGAAGCTCTGGTTTTGCTGACAAACTAGCTCTGTGGCCTCTGACAACTCCCTGAACAAAGCTAGCTTCTCTCATTTTCTCCAGGAAATCTTTCTACCTCAAAAATTCTATAATACCTATGCATCTATGAATACAGAAAGGGAATGAAATTCTTTGAGGAAAGGTAAGTATTAAAACAATTTATTTTGGCCAGACGCGGTGGCTTACACCTGTAATCCCAGCACTTTGGGAGGCTGAGGCTGGCAAATCATTTGAAGTCAGGAGTTCGAGGTCAGCCTGTCCAACATGGTGAAACCCCGTTTCTACTAGAAATATAAAAATTAGCCAGGCATGGTGGCAGGTGCTTGTAATCTCAGCTACTGGGGAGACTAAGGCAGGAGAATCACTTGAACCCAGAAGGTGGAGGTTGTAATGAGCCAAGATTGTACCATTGCACTCCAACCTGGATGACAGAGCTAGACTCTGTCTCAAAAAAAAAAAAAAAAAAAAAAAAGCTATTTTCATCTATCTCAGCTTATCTCTATAGATTCATTATTTTGTCAAATGACTTCACTACAGGAAACTTACATATAGAGTGAGCTTACCTTTCTTAGGGAAAACTGGGATTTCCATGAGGAGCAAGACATTCAGATATGAAAGGGTCAGTGCTTTCTTTGAACAGTAATACAAATTCCCACCACAGAATTTTGGACCAGTATTGCAAACTGTCTGTCCTATAATGGTTCTAGTTAAATAAAGTCCCCTTCTACGAGTTGAACATTGACTCCCTGGTCTACTAAACCCCCAGGAAGCAGTCGCTTACCTCATAAAGTTAAATATTTCGTTACTCAAGCCTGTTTGACTTCTGGTCTGTCATAAGTTTAGAAGTTGTTTTTCTCATAAAATTGTATTCTAGATAATTCTGTCTTTATATTAATTCTACTTGGTGAGTCATTTAGAATTTTATAAAAGAAACTAGAACAAAGAAAGAGCATGTACAAATGCTCATATAGTAATTTTAGCAGAAATATAGATTAAATGTGCAGTGAAACATCCATTTTAAAAGATTGTGGTATTTAGGAGGTAGTATTGATGGGTTTGAAAAGCTTATCTTTAGTTCATTTTACGCTACATTGGTTTTGACACAGATGTCTTGATTTATTACTTGAATAAATAAAGCCTGAGATAGCAGAATGGGTTTCAATCCTTTTTCATCTTGTGATTTGCCTTGGTGTTCCCATGACAACGTTCTCTTGCTCTTTTTCTTTCCTTATCCCATCCTCAACATTCACGCAAAGGAGTCCTGTGGATCGTTGTATAGGTGCAATCCTCCTGGAAGTTCAGCGTCTGGATCCACCTATAGGAAGCAGAGGGCCAAGAGTGCAAGGACACCTTTACAGCTGTGTCCCTTGCAACATGTTGAAAAGCAATTGGATTGGGAGCTGGGACTCAGGGACTCGATGCAACTCCAATAGGTCTTGTTTTTCATCTCTCCTCTGCTATCTTCTGCTTGCCCGTTCTTCAGTCTTCTCTGAATCCCCCTTTCTCTTTCTGCCCGTCTGCTTACTCATCTCCCTACTCCACAGGGAGGAATTTGACCAACACCACTCCCAGGTTTACATCTCTTCTCCTTAGAAGACAATCCAGGCTAAGACTGAAATCTCTTAGGCCTGCATCCCTGGGAAGAGACTTTTTGGTCTGATGTGGGCTGGTACCCACTGAGTCTACTATGGTGGGCACAGAGGTAGATGCGGCTCACATTGTGCTAACAGGGGTGCTGAGATCCTGAAGGTGGTTACACCATGGAGGTCTGGGAAAGGCACTACTCATAAAGGTTGATGGTGAGCACAGATCAGAGGAGGAAATATAGACAGCCAACTCAATAAATGCCCAGAAACACTTGCAGAGAGTTGTCAGCTGAGAGTGGAAAGTAATTACTTTGTATAAGTGTTCTATCTGAGCTCTCTCCAATTTAACATTTTGAGATTAAATTATACATTAATGTATAATTAATATAGAATCTATAAGTGTACTATAAAATTATACATGTTATAGCCTTTGGGGAGATTTTTAAAAACAGCATCCTTTAACTTTGTAATATATTAGAATCAAATCATTACCTGAGGAGATTTATAAATAGATTTGCTTCCACAATCTGCTACAGGTTATGACACGGTAAAAATTTTATCTTTGAAAGACTTTTGTTTTCCTGGCTTGGCTTGGTGGCTTATGCCTGTAATCCCAGCGCTTTGGGAGGCCGAGGAAAGAATCTCAGTTGAGCCTGGGAGTTCGAGGCTGCAGTGAGTTGTGACTGTGCCACTGTACTCCAGCCTGGGCAACAGAGCAAGACTCTGTCTCAAAAACAACAAATTTTTTTTCCTTGTAGATTTATAGAGACTATAGGATGCAATGAGACTTACAAAGACCTAGTGAAAGCAGGTTGTATGGTAATCAAATGACTATCATGGATTCCGCATGTGGTCTCTTCAACTTTACATTAGTTCTCTGGGACTCCTGACCCAGTATTCCAGAAGTCACAACATCAAAAAGTGGTGATTAGCCACATTCCCTGAATTGGGTTATACTGAACCTTGAACTGTACCTTATGACTTAGCATGTCTGTTAAATAAGCATAAATAAGCAAATCTATTTATAAATCACTTCACGCAATAATTTGATCCTAATATATTACAAAGTTCAAGGATGTTGTTTTTAAAAATCTCCCAAAAGCTATAAAATGTATATTAGCTTCCCTAAAGTTTGAGAGAGCTCTGGTAGAACATTTACACAAAGCAATCGCTTTACACTCTTAGCTGACAACTCTCTGCAAGTGTTTCTAGGCATACGAAAAATGTGGGCAAATGACAGAATGATGGCTACATGGAGGTGACATTGTCGGATAATGGCAGGGCTGCATTTTTTTTTTAAGGACGTCCACCTTCCTTCCTTCTAAAGTCATCAGCAGCTATGACTCTTTTTTGGCTGCCCTTCATGTTGTGCATATTTCCTGTGATTATATTTAGTCCATTTTAACTTTTGGAATTTAACTTTCAATTTTCAGGATGTGTGATTTTGCATTAACCTTTCAATAACCAGGTCCGGCAGATTATGAGGTAAAAAGCTCCAGGGAATTATTCAATCACTTACAATGTTATATCATTGGAAAATCTCATTTTATCTGCAGGGAGCTTGGCTGCTCTTCATTGAGTTCTCACTGATTGTATGATGCAGTATCCATGAAAATGTTAAACCATTTGTCTCATGTCAGAGATATCTCAGAGAAGTCTCAGGAGACTTTGTTAACATAGACTCAATCTTCTCCATAAAGCATTTCCAATATCCTACAACAATAGCGCAAATAATAAATAAAAACAATGGTGAAAGTTAAATGGTAATGAACAATCAAGACTAGGAAAATATATAAATAAAAGTCAAGGTCAAGGAAGGACGAGGTTGAGATTAGAAAAGCAACCCAAAAGTCCATCCCATAAAGGCCTACAAAGCTGGTATGTTTGACATTCAGACTTAGCTCTGTGCTTCCTAGCTGCCCAAGGTCAAAGAGTCGCACGGGTAGCTGTATAGCTCTAATTGTGAGAAGGGTGAGGAGAGAAGGAAGGGAGGGAGGAAGGATGCGGGTTCTTTTAACATGTCCCACAGAAATTCTCTTTAAAAAACAAATTTTGGTTGACCTTTAAAGTAACAATTTAAAAACAACATTTTGGATTAAAACTTTTCTAATGAGCATTTCATATTCACTGTGTTTCTCTTTCCTTAAACATCATACACATAACATAATTTAATCTGATAATGTAAGTAATCACCCTAGTCTTGCTGCTGGCACCCAAGTATTGCTTGCTGGTACTCTTAGATCTTTAAGACTATTTGCCCTTATATTTAATAAAATTTTATATTTGCACCTCTCCCACTAGTACTCTGCTGAGTTCTTTTTTATTTTTAGTAGTTTTTCAGTTTCCTCTGTTCTGGCCTATCTCTTCTCACTGTTATTCCTATGCCTACCTCTAACATCCTTTTCTAAATTCACCACAGGCCAGGAAACTAGAAAACAAATTTGTTTCTATTGCAAGGCAAGTAGATCCAGCTGTACTGTATGCTTTAAACAACCTATAAAATAAATATTTTCAACTGAAATAAATCATTCCTACATTTCTTTTCATGCCATTTGAGAAAGCTCATGGAAAAATTCTTACTTTTCTCATCCTCAATCTTTACTTGTAAGTGAACTTTTTCTTAGCATACTCTGCAAATTGCCCTTCCACCATCTTTTTTATTGAGCGCATCCTCCATAACAACCTATCTTTTTATACTGTTTTGTGAGCCGCTTCTGGCTGGCGCCTGCCTTTTCTTCATTTATTAGGTTGCCTTGTGTTTATAGCATGTGAAGCTCTTTGGAGAAAAAGCATTACAGAAATCCAATTAGAAGCTATGTATTCAAAGTGAATGCAGGAATTACATTGTTGATTACGTGTAAGTTACCATATTCATTATTAAATTAACTTATTAAATGTTTCTCTGGGTCCTTTATAATCCATACAACAGAAGATTCTTTTTCTGCTTTCTATAAGCTTTTAGGGCAGATAAACATACATGCAAAGAGGCTTTTTAAAACATATAGCATGAAACACTGGCAGTATATTTACAAAGGTTTAATACTTTAGTCAGTGCAAGCCTACAATGGGGTAATTACTGTCCAAGTTACTATCTGCACATCGTAATTTGAGGAAAAAAGTGACCATTTTTATTCCATTGAGTCAGAAGAGAGCCTCAGTAGAGATGCACTTCAGGGGCCATCAGAGTGAAAGAGGAAAAAGCTTGGTGAATTGAAAGAATGTAAAGAGGATTTGAGTTTTGGACTTCTCCTGAGTTCATGTGTGAATTTCATAATTCATTAGGAACGAATATAGCAACGATGTGATCATATACACATGCAGTAAATTGGTCTGAAACCTGAAAATTAAGATTAAGGTTTATAGGCTGGATGCAGTGCTTCATGCCTGTAATCTCAACAATTTGGGAGGCCAAGGTGGGAGGATCACTTGAGGCCAGGAGTTTGAGACTAGCCTGGCCAACTGAGTGAGAGACTATCTCTACAACGAAAATGAATCCATTTTAAAAATTAGTAATTAATGGTCAGGCATGGTGGTTCATGCTTGTAACCCCAGCACTTTGGGAGGCCGAGGCGGGCGGATCACTTGAAGTCAGGAGTTCGAGGCCAGCCTGGCCAACATGGTGAAATCCTGTCTCTACTGAAAATACAAAAATATTAGCTGGGCATGGTGTCCCATGCCTGTAATCCCAGCTACTTGGGAGGCTGAGGCAGGAATGTTGCTTGAACCTGGGAGGCAGAGTTTGTAGTGAGCCAAGATTGCACCACTGTACTCCAGTCTGGGAAACAGGGCAAGACTCCATCTCAAAAAAAAAATAGTAATTAATTTTCAAAAATATGTCTGAGTTAGGCCGGGCGCGATGGCTCACTCCTGTAATCCCAGCACTTTGGGAGGCCGAGGCAGGCAGATCACAAGGTCAGGAGATCAAGACCATCCTGGCTAACACGGTGAAACCCCGTCTCCACTAAAAATACAAAAAATTAGCCGGGCGTGGTGGTGGGCGCCTGTCGTCCCAGCTACTCGGGAGGCTGAAGCAGGAGAATGGCATGAACCTGGGAGGCGGAGCTTGCCGTGAGCTGGGATCGCGCCACTGCACTCCAGCCTGGGCGACAGAGTGAGACTCCGTCTCAAAAAAAAAAAAAAAAATATATATATATATATATATATATATTTCTGAGTTATAAAATTATACCTTTTATTCAGTCATAAAAATAAAAATGGTCAACTACATGTATGGAAAACAATACAATGTCATGAAATGAAGTACATATTTCAGCATAAAAAATATGCATCATTTAAGACAACATTGGAGAATTTGAATTCCAGATTAGAAAATCTGGACCTAGATTGTGTGTCTGTACATCACAGAGTGGTGGCACCCCCCGGACCCGGGAGATTTCCCCTCATCCTGGAAGATTCCCCTTCCCGGGTGCCAGGCAGTGATGGCGACTGAGTAAGGCCACCCTGCAAGACCTGTTGCTAAGAGACAGCAGAAACACCGCAATGGGTTCTGTAAACTCGATCCAAGCCAGTGACTTGAAGCTGTTTGCTGGTCAGACCGTGTTGGGAGTTGGGGAGCTGAGGTTGCTTTGGGAATGCTGCTTTGGATGAGGCTCCCAGCGCAAGACTGCAATCTTGAGGCAGCACATAAACAATTCTGGGCTGTGGGGCACGGTGGCTCGGGCCTGTAATCCCAGCACTTTGGGAGGCCGAGGTGGGCAGATCACGAGGTCAGGAGATCGAGACCATCCTGGCTAACACAGTGAAACCCCGTCTCTACTAAAAATACAAAAAATTAGCCGGGCGTGGTGGTGGGCGCCTGTAGTCCCAGCTACTCGGGAGGCTGAGGCAGGAGAATGGCGTGAACCCGGGAGGCAGAGCTTGCAGTGAGCCGAGATCGCGCCACTGCACTCCAGCCTCGGTGACAGAGTGAAATTCTGTCTCAAAAAAAAAAAAACAAAAAAACAGAATTCTGATGTTTGAATAGCAAATCAGAGCAGGTGATTCAGTTGAGAATAAGCAGGCTGTGACCCCTGAACAAAAATGCCATTTAGAAATTTGTGACCCCTCTTATAATATGTCAGTTCACAACAGTCCTGTACAGATTGGCTTTTCTGCCTTTTTCCCTCTCAGACAAGACAATTATTAAGACCTCTTAGGCCTATCTTTTTTTTTTTTTTTTTTTTTTTTTTTGAGAGACAGTTTCACTCTGTCGCCTAGGCTGAAATGCAGTGGCGTGATTTCGGCTCACTGCAACCTCCACCTCCTGAGTTCAAGCGATTCTTGTTCCTCAGCCTCCCGAGTAGCTGGAATTACATGGGTGTGCCACCATGCTGGGGTCATTTTTGTATTATTGGTAGAGATGGGGTTTCGCCATGTTGGCCAGGCTGGTCTCAAACTCCCAACCTCAAGTGATCCGCCCGCCTTGGCCTCCCGGAGTACTGGGATTACAGGTGTGAGCCACCGTGCCCTGCCAGGCCTGTCTTAATCATGAAGCCTGACCAAAGAATTTGTAGCATTAATTCCCCACCTCATCCCTTTTCAGGTTTGCTCGGCCTTTGCTGCAGGTGGAACAGTCCGTGCCTTATGGGGAAAAAAAATGGGTTATCATTCTGTTAAGAGGCAAGAAAAAGAACAAAATAAGTTATTCATGAATTACAAGTATAGCAGGTATAAAAATCAACATTCTCAGAGAATTAACCATTTTATTATCTTTAATAAAATCTAGCCCCAAATCCTCATCCTACTGGTCCAGCAAGAAATTCAGTCTCAGATAGTCTCAGGGTTCCCTGTCCTTTACAGTTGGGCCAAGGGTCAGGAAATTTCAATGGTACAAAAGCGTTCATGCATTTCCACGTTCACTTGAGTCCTTCTGCATGAACTCAGCGCAGTACAGACTTCAGAGCCAGATGGAAAATAAGGATTATGTGAGTTATAATATGTAAAGAGCTTGGAATTGAGCCTAGCACAGAATATGCAGACCCTGGAGAGCCTCCCTGCTTT
The DNA here is from genome assembly GCF_028885625.2 of Pongo pygmaeus. Lineage (NCBI taxonomy): Eukaryota > Metazoa > Chordata > Mammalia > Primates > Hominidae > Pongo > Pongo pygmaeus. The sequence continues at coordinate 19,158,314 of NC_072380.2, read as the reverse complement.
GATTGCCAGTCCTCCATCCACCCGAATTTTGGCTCAACTGCCTCTCACCCTAGGCTGCGTGCTTTCAGGTCCAACAGTTCCACTGCTTCTGTGTCCTGGTTGCATTTGAGCAGCTGGGAGCCCATGGCCTGAGTTTTCTCTCTTTTCTCCATGTCTGAATAGAAATGATTTTTCTTTCCCACCTCTCCCATCTTGAAATAGAAACACAAAATGTATTATTTTCGTCTAATCATAATTCTGTGTTCTGTATACCTAATGTCTTAATTCTCCATAAATTTATCATCCACTGCACTTCAGAACAAATGAGACTTTGAAAACAAGAGTATTATTGAGGCTTGGAAATGTTCAGAAAACCATCTGGGCTCCGTGGCTCAGGCCTATAATCCCAGCACTTTGGGAGGCCGAGGTGGGCGGATCACTTGAGCTCAGGAGTTCGAGACCAGCCTGACAAACATGGTGAAATCACTAGAAAGTTAGCTGGGCGTGGTGGTGGGTGCCTGTAACCCCAGCTACTGGGGAGGCTGAGGGAGGAGAATTGCTTGAACCCAGGAGGTGGAGGCTGCAGTGAGCAGAGATCATGCCACTGCATTCCAGCCTGGGCAACAGAGGGAGACTCCGTCTCAAAAAAAAAAAAAAAAAAAGAAGAAATATTCAGGAAACCAAAAGAGCTCTGTAAAGTTGCAAGAGTGAAGTTATGTGCATCACGGTCCTCTAACAAGGTTAAGAAGTAGAAGGCAGACCAGGCGCGGTGGCTTACGCCTGTAATCCCAGCACTTTGGGAGGCCGAGGCGAGTGGATTGCCTGAGGTCAGGAGTTCCAGACCAGCCTGGCCAACATGGTGAAATCCCATCTCTATTAAAAATACAAAAATTAGCTGAGTGTGGTGGCAGGTGCCTGTAATCCCAGATACTCGGGAGGGTGAGGCAGGAGAACCTCCTGAACCTGGGAGGCGGAGGTTGCAGTGAGCCGAGATTGCACCATTGCACTCCAGCCTGGGCAACAGTGCAAGACTCCATCCCCCCTACCCCCTTCCAAAAAAAAAAAGAGAGAGGAGAGATGAAAAAAATGATCAGGAGAAAATCCACAAGTTTGTAAGTTATCCTGACACTCAAGAACTCTTTGAAGAGGGTTTAAAAATAAAAATAAAACACTAGGCCAGATCTGCCTAGCCTAACTAAAGGAAAGAGTTAAAGAAAATTTGAATTTTACAAAAATGGATGAATACACCTAGATTGATTATCTGGATACAATGTCCTGGATTCAACTTTGCTTGGTTAGTGCTGAGTTCCAGTGACTTAAAGAATCAGTCAGAGGGCTGTGGGTCAGCAGTGTGGAAAGTGAGGTGTACAAGACAATGTACTAGGTACTGAAAGAAAATAGTGGTGCTTCTGTTTATATATATATTTCTTATTTTTTGAGACAGAGTCTCACTTTGTCTCCCATGCTAGAGTGCAGTGGCACTATCTCAGCTCACTGCAACCTCCACCTCCCAGGTTTAAGCGATTCTCTTGCCTCAGCCTCCCATGTAGCTGGGTTTACAGGCTTGTGCCACCAAGCCTGGCTAATTTTTTTGTATTTTTAGTAGAGATAGCGTTTCACCATGTTGGTTAAGCTGGTCTTGAACTTCTGACCTCAGGTGATCCACCAACCTCGGCCTCCCAACTGTTTATATTTTTATATCTTGCCTCTCTAGCTTTATTTTTGTTGGGTTTTTTTTTTTTTTTTGCACATGACATACTAATACAATAGTATAAATATATCAGTCATAAATCAATATGTATATTTTGAAAGTGAATGCTCCAAATGATTTTGCTGTTGGAGTGCAGGAAAATAAAATGTTTAAACCTTGCTAGGCATATCACATTAAAAACAAATACTATCTACAGGACAATTTTCTGTAAGTCTTTATGCCTCTCGTAGCCATAACAATTCATCTGAAATAGGGATTGAGTACCCAGAGCTATGGGCAACAGTCTATTTTGTGACACTGCTAACCAGAAGAAACCTCTCCTAATCCAGCTACTCTGGAGGCTGAGGCAGGAGAATCGCTTAAACTCTGGAGGTGGAGGTTGCAGTGAGCTGAGATCGTGCCACTGCACTCCAGCCTGGTGACAGAGTGAGACTCTGTCTCAAAAAAAAAAAAAAGAAAAAAAAGAAAAGCTTTTTAAGATGAGTTTGTGTAGAACTGCCAGATTTCACAAATAAAAATAGCAATATTGGGGAGATACTTAAGCTCACGAATATTTGTTGTTTATCTGAAATGCACCAGATGTAACTGGTGTCCTGTATTTTATCTGACAACCTTAGTTTAGAGTCAGTTCTGGTTTTGAAGTCCAGCTAGCTGAGTGATTCAGGGCAAATTCCTTAACTTCTCTGAGCCTCACTTTCTTTGTACTCTTTAGTTGTTGTGAACATTCTTTTTATAAAAGATTCGAAGCCCTTAGCTACTTCCTGCACATTGTAGAAAACGTTCTCACTAAATCGTAGGTATTATCATGATGATGATGCTATCACTTTCAACACAGTTTCAAGTATTTATGTACAAATCTTATCTCCCTTACTAGAAAGGAAGATCCACGTTTGCACAGATGTACATGTAATGGGTGCATAATCTGCTAAATTTTGCATAAATTCAGCTTCTGCCCAAGCACTTTTAGAGAGTCTAGTGACTGTCAACTTGGCTGGCCCCCTCTTCCAATTCTATTCCTTTTCCTTTCCCTTCCCCCGTTGGAAGAATGGTGTTTTGTTCTGAAGTTATTTCAAGCAAGCTAGGCCCTTGTGGAAACTGCCTTACTCAGCTTTTATAGGCCAGTGGATCCCACAGCCCAAATAAGATTTATTGTTATATTAAATTTTAAAACTCCCCTGTGTAATTCTTTGAAACTGCGGATGAAAATGAATAGCATTTATGAGAACCATTGTAAAGATTTAATGACATTTGCATTCAAGCTGCTGAAAGTAAATAATTACCGCACTGGGTGGCTATTCTTCTGCTGAATTTAGAAGTTTAAAACAACTTGCCCTGTGTTAGCTTGACATTAGTTTGAATAGCCCCATCAGAACTGTGAGTTGGGTATGATGGAAGCTGAGGTATTTCTATAGAATTATGAAGCATAATAAGGATTTGGGGGAGGGGAGCCAAAGTGACAGGGGATGGTAGAAGGGACTTGCTGGACTGTTCACCTTTCCAGGCCACCCCTTGAAAGGAAGCAGATGTGGGCGATTTAAAAGCAACTCCATTTTTCGCACAGTCAGAGCCAGCCCAACTGCAGATGGCCTGTACATCGCAGCACCAAGCACATCCCTGGTCTAATGTGTCAGTTCTTTTTTTTTTTTTTTTTTTATACTTTAAGTTCTAGGGTACATGTGCACAATGTGCAGGTTTGTTACCTATGTATACATGTGCCGTGTTGGTGTGCTGCACCCACTAACTCATCATTCTCAGCAAACTATCGCAAGGACGTGTCAGTTCTTTGTCCTGCCACCCCTTGCTATCAAAAGGGAAGAGGAAGATGAGCGTAATGGTTCACACAAGTAATCCCAGCACCTTGGGAGGCCGAGGTGGAAGGATTGCTTGAGGCCAGGACTTCAAGACCAGCTTAGACAACATAGTGAAACCTTGTCTCTACAAAAAACAAAATTATCCAGACATTGTGTTGTACACCTGTAGTCCCAGCTCGTCAGGAGGCTGGGGCAGGAGGATCTCTCAAGCCCAGAAGGTCGAGGCTACAGTGAGCCGGGATCATGCCATTGCACTCCAGCCTGGGCAACAGCGTGAACCCTGTCTTGAAAAGGAAAAAAAAAAAAGAGGAGGAAGAGTAAAGTGAGAAGAAAAGCCATCTGAATCTATTTTTTTTTAAGTCCCCAGCCTTAGCTTCCCCCATGTCAATTCCACCATCGCTAAGGATCTCAAGGGGCTGTGTCCTCTTCTCATGCGTTCTGGGGACTCTGGCAGATATCACCTCTATGCGGGCTGCAGGGGAGCCAAAACCAAGGGATTGTGTAGCCAGTCCTGTATTCCCAGCACACAGACCTGAGCTGTGAACTGATGAACTGGGTTGAACTTTCAGGCATATGGAAAATCATTCTCTTCCACATCTTGATCAGAAATCACTTCCCATGTGCCTGACTGATGGAGGGATTTTCCTTCGTATCCCCAAGGGTCCCATGTTGGAAAGTTAAAGGGAGATAGCTGCCGTTAGCTGAAAAGATAGAGGGCATGGGTAGATATGCCAGGAACATTCCTCCAAGGTGGCCAGAAAAAGGTCCAGAGGGCTGGGTTTGATAAGCCCAGTAGTCACCCAGTTGGCTCCAGTGGGAGGAAATGAGTCATGCAGAGGCAACTGCTGTGGGTCTCTGGAGAACAGCTCCTGCCTGCTTCGTTGACCCCTGCTGTGGCTCCCTGCAGTTCATAAGACAACAGCTCCCATCCTGAGCCTTGAGTGACACCCCTTGCTGCTGGCTTGTGACACCCTGGGAAGCCTCTGTGCCTGGACCACCCAATTGTGGTTCCGCCTTCTGGTTCTACCAGCCCACTTATGTTGGATTTCCCATCCTTTCACAAGCTGTTCGAGTTGTACTCAGAGAGTTATGATTTGAACTTTTTCGTTCAAAGAACACATGGTCAGAGTCCAAGGGCTATTCTGGTGCCTTCTGTGGGAGGCGTCTTGGAGAATGCAATGACTCTTGGTGCAATGATGTCTTTCCATTTCCTTATCCCTCAAATGAAGACTTGGATGAGGTGACTCTTGAATTTCTTCCCAACTCTCAGATTCTGTGAGCCTGAGCTAGAATGATAGATATGAACATACTGTACAGTGCAAGAGGGCATGGAAATTTCAGGTAGCATTACTGTAGTTACTATTAGTTACTATTACTGTCATATTTTCCTCTGACTTATCTCACAAACGAAGGCACAGCACAATACCGATTTCTCTCAGTTTACAGTTCCTGCAAACTGATCAATTTTTTTAAATGACAGTCTGCCCAAAGAGCTCATCAGTCTTACATCTTTGGTAAATAGCTTTCACTCATTTAATAAATACTCATTGTTAGGCTCTGTGCTAGACGCTGTGATTATAGCTAATAATAATAGTCATAAGGCTTTTCTTTGAGGTGTTTATAATCTGACTGAAAAGACAGTCATTGAATAAATAATTTAAAAAAGGATGAGTGTCCCCAAGAATGTCAAGATGCTATGGAAATGAATAATTGGGGCACCCAGCCTGGTTTTCATGGTTAGGAAAACTTCCTGCCAGAAGTGACTTCCAGGCTAATAGTATAAGCTAACATTTATTGAGCATTTATTATGGGTGGGTGGGCATGTTATGTGCATTATTTCATTTAATCTTTGAAAGAACAACATCAGATAGATTCTATTATTGTTTCTACTTTATAGACAAAAGAAATCAAGGCATACGAAGTAAAAACATCCCCAAGGCTCACAACTAGTTGGAGATAACCTCTGAATATGAGTACAGGTAGCTGCACACCAGGTTCTGTATTGACTGTGGAGTAGACGAGAAGCTGGATGAGTCTGGAGATAAAGATTGAGTCAGACTCTGCAGTACCTGATGTACTGTGCAAAAGCACCCTGGAAGAAAGTGTCAACTGGTTGTGTAAACTTGGGAGGGCATTTATTGGTTGAGCCTCTGCTCCCTAAGATGGTAGTGTGTTGGTGAAAGAAAAAACAAGCTACTTTCTAATTCAAAAAAGAGGGAGACAAAATGGCCTACATCCAGCCAGAGGTATAAAGGTTTGTTAGAATTAAAATTTCTTTAAAGAAAAATTTTCTCAGAACTGAGATGGATTGTGTAATCAAATTTTCTAATAAGCCTTAAGTTATAAAATTCTGTAATGGTTTTAATGACATTCTAACTAGTATCTACCAGGTGGGAACTGTTTTTAAAAATTCAACAAATTTAGTTTAAAGATCCAGTTGGCTTTTATTAGCAATTCATGAATTGGGCAGCATCCCATCTAAGGATTTAGAAAGGTGCTGCCATGACTTGATCAAAGGAGGTGGGTTTTTGTGTTATTGTGAAATATTTATTTGGTCTTCAAACCCATTTCCCAGCATACAACTCTTAAAATCTTTAGAATTTCCAAAGTGGTCTTTTTGTATGCTAACAAGTTGACTCATGGCTGGTGGCTTCGGATTGGAGGGGGTCACCAGAAGGATCAAGGCAGGATTAGAGGGTTGAGACTTTCAGCCCCACCCCCCAACCTCTGGGGATGGGAGAGGGGCTGAGGGTTAAAGTGATCATCAGTGACCAGTGTTTTAATCAATTATGCCAGTATAATGAAGCCTTCATAAAAACTCAAAAGGATAGGGCTTGGGCAACTTCTGGATAGCTGAACACATGGAGGTTCCTGGAGAGTGGCATGCCTGGGTAAGGGATGGGAGATCCATGCCCCTTACCACGTGCCTTGCCCTGTGCATCTCTTCCTATGTATAGGTTGTAATACCCTTTGTAATAAACCAGTGAACGTGTTTCCCTGAATTCTGTGAACTGTTCCAGCAGATTAATCAAACCCAAAGAGGGGATCGTGGGAACCCTAACTTGAAGCTGATCTGTCAGAAATTCTGGAGGTCCAGACATAAAACTGGTGTCTGGTGACGAGGGTCAGGGTATGCAGTCTTGTCAGACTGAGCCCTCGAGCTGTGGGAATCTGACGCTATCTCCAGGTAGATAGTATCAGAATTTAATTGGAGGACACCCAGCTGATGTCCACCACAGAGGTGATTGTTTACTTGGTGATGGGGAGAAAGAGGAGAAACTTCCCACCACACACACGTTTGGTCACAGAAATCTTCTGTATGGATTATTATTGTTATGGTAAGAGCAGGAAAAAAAAACGTAATTTGTGTTTTTTCCCCTCAGAGTTTTATAGGCAGAAAAAGATGGAAGAAAGCAGACACAAGGAACAAAAAGCAGACTGGTTATTACAAAGTTACTTTCCTTATAGGGTTAAAACAGAGGGGACTTCCTTATGCTGGCTCAGGTAAACTGGACCCCTTCCTAGTGGTTGCTGTGAATCTCCTGTTTTTTGGAAAACTAGCCCATTTTAAAGTTTAGTTTAATTATGTGGCACTTAACATGAATGACTCCATTTTGGTTTGGTCTGTTCTGTTGGGACCTAGTGCAGGAGCTCAGTCCAAAACAATGGCCTCCTATAAAGTTTATTTAATACAATGAAAGTAAATGTTCACTGCTTTACTTCAAGCTAAATCACAAAGGCATTGATTCTAGCAAGTTCTTGTTTTTAATTCCTGGAATTTCATGTTTAGACCAAATAATTCTAGCAAGTTCTTGTTTTTAATTCCTGGAATTTCATGTTTAGACCAAATAATGAAGCAATACTAGAATGCTGGGTGGGAAGAATTTTATTCCTAACATTTTTAAAGCATAACTCAGAAAGGTTCATCTTGGACATTTTTCGCTAGGGGGGACCTCATAACATTCAGAAGATTAATTTGCTGAGCAGCGTTTAGATTCTGTCAGTATTATTAGAATGTTTCTCCCTTTACTTGAAAAGAAGCCATTGGAATGTCCCTAACACAAAGAAATGATAAATGCTTGAGGTGATGACTACCCCAGTGACGCTCATTTGATCATTACGCATTGTATGCTTGTATCAAAATATCGCATTTACCCCATAAATAGGTATGACTATTATGTAAATAACAGTTAAAAATAAATAATTAAAATAACATAGTTAAAATAATAATTAAAAATATTTTTTAAGAAACGAATCAAAAAAGGAGAAAAAAGAAGCCATTTAAGCATTCTCATGTCTAATATTACTCTATTTAGGTACACGCTAGAGGTGTCTTTAATTATTAGGAATTACATGCTATTAAATCTTAATTAACTAGAATTCAGCTACTTGGAGTTCTCAGTTTACTTGAATTTCTTTTTGTTGTTGTTGCTATTTCTTTTTTTTCGAGACAAAGTCTCACTTTGTCACTCAGGCTGGAGAGCAGCAGCACGATCTTGGCTCCCTGCAACCTCTGCCTCCCAGGTTTAAGTGATTCTCCAGCCTCAGTCTCCTGAGTAGCTGGGATTACAGGTGGGCAGCACCACGCCTGGCTAATTTTTGTATTTTTAGTAGAGATACGGTTTCACCATGTTGGTCAGGCTTGTCTCGAACTCCTGACCTCAAGTGATCCACCCACTTCGGCCTCCCAAAGTGCTGGGATTACAGGTCTGAGCCACTGTGCCCGGCCTTGAATTTCTTTTTTGTGCTGTATCTAAGCCTTCAAGGAAATTGCCAGATTATAAGATGCTAAAAATAAAAAATAAAATAAAAAACAACTCTTATTTTAAGACTAAGGAATCCCATTCTGACTATGCACCTTCGGGCCAGGATTCTGTGTCCTCCAATTCTGATGCACTACCACACTTCTAGGGAAGAAGGACATGAACTTGGAAACCAGGTGGACCTGGGTAAAAGTCTTTACTACACTCGCTATTGATCTCTGGACGTGCTATTAATATTTAATTTCTTGATAGCTACATTCATTCATCTGCACAACAGGGATGGTAATGCCTGTCTCACCGCAATGTAGTGAGAATCAGATCGCGGGGTTGTGTACGGAAAACAGAGGGCCAGTCCGTGATAGGCCCTAAGGAAATCGAAAGCATTTAAAAATCTAGATTTAGCCTGAGCCACCACAATTATCACAAATATGTAAAGAAATGTGACATTACATTTGCTATTCTGTACTACCTCTGGCAGAAAATTATTCCTTCATATTTTCAAAAGATGATTTTAACAATGTCAGTTAAAATTGAAATATTTTGGTTAGCTAATAAATTGGTTAACTCTTGGTAAGCTGCTATTAAAATCAGCTAACCAGAGTTCCCAATTTAGAAAATACCCAGGTTAATAAAAGATTGATTGTCCTGTATTCAGAAACTACAGTGTTTTCCCTACAGAGAACAGGTGCATCTTACAGACTCAATGGAACTGTCAACTCTGATTTTAGCAAATTTCAAATAACAGTTAGAAACTGGTGCTGTTTTTCTCTGCCTTTCTACACTAATTAAATCTGTATTCTTCAAGTCCAGCTGTCTCACGCATGTCTTCTAATTAATTTCTTCTTTTTTTTTATTACCAAATACCTATCGGCACCTTCACTTTTGAATAGACATTTTTTTCTTGACCATTTTTGAGTTTTCTTTTCTTTTGCATTTGAGGTAAAACAGATCAAATCAGCTAGATGTGATTTCTGCAAAAAGATTGATTTTTCATACGTGAGTGATCACATGTCTGTAGTAACATCTTACATGAAATGCATGCTAATCTACCTGATTTTGGTCAATATGGATTTTGATGTAATGTAACGTTTCCCAAAAATGTGGGCTTTAAGTGATAACACAACTTCTATTATTTTTATTTTAGAAATTAAAATACTTTAAATCTACTGCTGCATCTACTTTAAAGCATATTAGTATGTGTCTTTTACTTATAGAAAATAATACTGGTTTTCCCTTTATTAATAATAAATCTAAAGATTGTTTTTAAAATGATTTAAGTAGAAAAAGCATTAGGAATTGAACGGTTGTTATTCATATACGACAAAAACTGTGTAGATGCTGTGTCGTGGAGTTAACTGGGGAAACAGTGGTCTTTTGTTGGTCTTAACTGCGTGACTTGAACAAGTCTCTACTCTTCTGAGTTTCAGTTTCCTCATCTGCAAAATGGGGTTTGGACTTGATGATCACCCCATCAACTGTAAGCATTCTAATGTAACAGACAGCGTTTTATTCACCTTTCTATCCCAACTGCAAAACACACCGAGAGGAACACCAGTCTGCCTCAATGTTTGACTGCCAGGATTCCATAAATTAACTGAGACCCCGCCGCTTCTGCTATTCAAACATCCCTCTAATTCTATGTCCTTAGTTAGCATTTTTGCTCAGTTGCTTATTGGTAGGAATACGTTGTGTAGCCATCAGCTTGAATATTTAAACCACTGATTGAGTTTACTTGTGTCCTGCATGAACTAGGTGCCATAAAGGAAGTAAGAGAAGTCTAGAAAATGAAGAATGGCCTCAAAGAGTTCACAGTTTCATTGGGAAGGCACTTGGAGGACAAATTAGCCAGACAGATAATCAATACAATTGGGTGTAATAAATTTTACCCAGATGGGGAGGGAAAGTTGTCAGGAAGTTTAGGTAGAAGATAGGACATGACCTTGAAGGAAGATGAGCTAAAATAAGGATAAGAAGAAGAAGGAGAACATTCTAAGCTGGGTTCATCGTGTGTGTAAATTCTGGGAAGTGATTTTTTTTTTTTTTAGACGGAGTCTCACTCTGTCGCTCAGGCTGGAGTAGGGTGGCACGATCTCGGCTCATTGCAACCTCCGCCTCCTGGGGTCAAGCGATTCTCCTGCCTCAGCCTTCTGAGTAGCTGGGATTACAGGCACACCGCACCACACCTGGCTAATTTTCGTATTTTTAGAGAGACAGGGTTTCACCACATTGGTCAGAGTGGTCTTGAACTCCTGACCTCATGATCCGCCCACCTTGGCCTCCCAAAGTGCTGGGATTACAGGCATGAGCCTCTGCACCTGGCCGGGAAGTGATTTTTTTTTTTAAATGCATGATTTAACAAGTTCACCAGCAAACAAACAAGATAGTAATACCTGTCTGCTCCTGATTCAAGCACAATATTTGCAATCGACATACTTGTGGGTTGAGTCATTTTGTTAATAATAGTGTGTTTTGTTTTGTCTTGTCGCCAATGATTAAATTTTTCACCATGTCCTTTTTAAATTTCCCAAAATATTTTTATTTTTATTCTCTAATTATAAGGATCTTGACCAACTGAATGACTTCATCTTTTTTGCTTGTTTGTTTTCTCAATGTGGTGTGGCTGTGTGTGCACGTGCATGAGTGTTTGTGCTTATTTTCAAGGAGTCAACTACGATTTTATATATTTCTTTTTAAGCAGTCTGTGTAGTTATAGGAAAATGGGAAGGGGTGAGGATAAATGAGGCACAAGCAGATGCTGCTGGTGGAGGCTGGCACCTGGCTGATGCCCGTGGAGCATGCCAAGGCTGTGAAGGAAACCCTGGCTAATGAATGTGCCCCACTGTGTTTTGTGGCTGGCTGAAAGAAGTCAAAGAAAGGGCCGGTCAGAGAAGGTAGGAGCCAGGAGCCTTCAACAAGGGGGCTGTTGTTACCCTGCCAAAGAAGATGCCTAGATAACCAGGGATGGGCACCGTCAAAGCCACTTGCCATTTTTAAACCTTGTGCCCTTGCATGACTGGTTGCTTCCATGTCTCATCTTTCAGTTCCTTCTTTCCCCCTTCAGTTAACTTTATAATTGAGGCAATAATAAAGAAGAAGTCCATCCTGTCAGTGGAAAACAGCTATAACAGTGGAAGAATTATTGATTAGACTTTGGCATGGAGGCATATTTCACACTGCCAAGATCTATTGACATTTGTTGCTGTTGTTGTTGTTGTTTGAGATGGGGTCTCACTCTGTTGCCCAGGCTGGAGTGCAGTGGTGCAATCATGGCTCACTGCAGCCTTGTACTGCTGGGCTCAAGCAATCCTCCCGTCTCAGCCTCCTGAGTAGCTGGGACTACAGGTGTGTGCCACCACATCTGGCTAGCTTTTTGTTTTTTGAAGAGTTGGGGTCTTGCTATGTTGTCCAGACTGAGACATTAATATGTTAGAGTGGAGCTATATATAAGATCTATAGACCTCTGTGGTTACAGATATAAGGAAATCAGTAATCCTAAAAGTAAACTGTAGATACCTATATATTGGTAAACAGGAGGTATTGATAACAAAATCTCTGCTCAAATGTTCCTAAAACTGTTTCTTGGAAACTCATTTCACTTTTAAAGCTTTTTCTCTTTTTCAGTTTTCTTCTAGTCACCTGAAACCACATAATCCTTAAATTCCAAAACTTTAAAATGTATTCACTTCCTTCAGCTGATGTTATTCACAAGTAAGGAAGAGGAGAAACTGCATCTCAGCAAAATCCTGGATTTTCAGAGCTAGGGCCCTTCCTACATAATATGACATAAAGGTTGTCATTTGAAAGGTCAGTGACATTTAAGGGTGGACTTTTGTCAAAAGCACTTATTTCAAGCCCAGATTTGACAGCAGCCCATGCATGCTTGCTAATCCATTGATTTTCAGGTCCTGCCCCATTGCTGGGGATGCAGCTCTCTGCACAGAGCAAAGCCAGAAGTTCCCATGGTTATAGAAGACAGAGCCTGGTAGGTGCCTTGGAGAGGAGGCTGGGCAGATGGAGCCGAAGGGCACCCTGGCAGGTTGGGAAAAAAGAAAATGATCCCAGAGAAAGTCCTTGAACTTTCTGTGAATTGTTTGTTTCCTCTCTCCTTTATCTTTACAATTTATTTTCTAACCTTTCTTCTTTCTCTTGTGGGAATGATTAAAGGTCTCAACTCAGTGCTTTACAAACATAGAATTTTTTTTAATTTCTTGACTAACTGATAGTAAACTTTTGCTCTCATAATCTCCCTGTCTAGGCACGGGGTAGGAGAAGGACGGATCTGATCTTACCCAATAAAGTACTTTGGTCCCACCTGATACTGGTTTAAATCTTAGACTTTTCTAAAAGTTTAGATTGCTCGGGCTAGTGTTTTGTTCTGCACCAGCTGCTACTGGTGCTGCTGGAAATAGTGTGTTTCAGAGCTTGGTGTACCCTGCTTTCCTTGTGCTTCTCATGAGCTCTCCTTTTTTTCCTTTGAGTTCCATCATCTGCAGAAGTAACAACAGAGCTGGAGGCTAGAGGGACATCTTCCTACGCAGGTAAAGGGGGTCTAAGGAGTTGAGAAGCCTGGGTGTGGTCACTCCTTTGCTGGCCCCTGTTGTGGCACCATTTCCTGGTTTGATTCCTGGCACTGTGAGCCAGACTCAGCCACAACTGGGTGTTATTTGGATGGAGAGACTTTCCCGTGACTTAGATTCTCGTTATTCTGCTTTTCATGTCTCTGCTAAAATGGAGATTTCTGTGTGGATGGCATAAGGAATTTCCATGTGCAGCATTCGTCCTCAATACGGCTAACCAGCCCAAAAGATCACTGGGGGACAGTCAATCTTTTCTGTGGCTCTTGCCAGCCATATATGCTATATCTCTTCAGGTTGGGCAGCTCTGCTTTGCAGAGTGAACGCGAGGGCCAGCTATGGGAGCCCATCCTTCAATTAACCTCACTTGGGTCACAGAAACCAGCTGAATATTTGCCTTGATTTCCAAAGCCATGGAGAACAATGGCAACATCCTCACTTCCTCTTTCCAAGGTGCTCCACGTGATGGCTCCCTCTCACCTTACAGGCCTAGGTACTGATGAGCCACTAACCGTCAAAAATAGTTAGATAAGGAGCTGGCACTGTTCTCTAATTTCCAGAAACATCTCCAAACTTCAAGAAACTTTTGTACAATGTGCTTAATCACCCAATTCAGGGAAACGGAAGAGATACAGGTAGAATTTAAGTTGGCCCTAGGTGGTAGGGTAGACAATACTTTTTAAAAAAAATTATCATACAGTAAAATTGACTTGTGTCTGTGTGTGTGTATGTACAGGTCTATGAATTTTAACACACATATAATATAAATGTATGTAAATTATATATAAATTTTATATATTTATATTGTATATGCTATTATATATTATGTATCATAATGTAATATATCATATAATTTTACATTATAGATTATATTACAAATGTTTATATAAATTTGTACAACTACCACCAAAATCAGGAAACAGAACTGTTATATCACCCAAAACAACTCATTAATGCTATCCCTTTATACTTATACTTTCTCCCCACCCATAATCCCTGGAAACCACTAATCTGTTCCTCATCGCTGTAGTTTTGTGTTTTCAAGAATATCAAAACAGACGAAACCATAAAGTACATAACCCACTGAGACTTGTTTCTTTCACTCAGCAAATCTCAATGATTTTGAGATTCAACCAAGTTATTTCATGTATCAACAGTTTGTTCCTTTCTGCTACTGAATATTCCACTTACAGGTGACCCTTAGTTTGTTTACTCATTCATCCTTTGAAAGACATTTTAGTTGTTTTCAAGTTTTGGTGATTATGAATAGAGCTGCTGTAAGTGGTCATGTAGAGGTTTTTGTGTGAATGGAAGTTTTCAGTTCTCTAGGGAAAATAGGAGGGGGATTGCTGGGTCATATGATGAGCATATGTTTAACTTTTATAAATAGCTGCCAAACTGTTTTCTAGAGTGGCCCTGTCGTTTTGCACTCCCACCGGCAATGTATGAGAGAGCTAGTTTCTCCACATCCTTGCCAGTGTTTGATATTTTCTTTTTCTTTTCTGCCATTCTAATAAATGTATAGTGGTATCTCATCATGGTTTTGGAATTTACTTCACTAATAGCTGTCCTTATAACCTATTTGGGGTCCAGGAGGCCCTCTGCTTTGGGGGCATAACTCTTTAGTTGCTAGATGAAGCAAATGTTTAGCAGGGTCCCAGAGAAGGGGCCAAGATAGGAGGAGAGGTGGGGTAAGGTGGCTCAGGATGGTAACTATTTACAATCAGTATGAAATATTTCACTGTTTAACAACCAGTATAGCCAAACTAGTAGAGACCATTGAATGTAAGTCCTGGATCTTGCAAAGGAACACAGAAGGCATGACCAGAGTGGTGAGCAGAGGTTTTCATGTCATAGAAAACTGAAGGGTTAATTGTGTTTCATGCTGCTGAGATGAGGCCATGTGGAGACCTTGAAAAGAGGTCAAGAGAAACTTCCAAGGAAAGATGGGGGTGAAACCAAATTCTAGTAGGTTGAAGAGCAGTATGTGTATATCGCTCTTGGAGAAATTAGGTTATGAACAAGAGTAGAGAAATGAGGCAGCGGGTGGAAGAATGCATAAAGAGATAGTAAAACATGTTCATATGCTAGTGAGAGCAGTACAGGGAGTATGTGCTGTTGATGCAGGATTGAGGGGTTAACCAAGGGGACCCAGTTTTAAGAAGGAAAGAGATGAAGTAGCATCAAGAGCTCATCAAAAGCTAGCTAGAGGCAAACCAGCATATAGGTTTGGTGATAGCAAGATGAAAGTTCATACCCTTATCAGATAGCTTCTATTTTCTTAATAAAGTGTAAGCTGAGCTCATCACCCACAGCGTGGGAGATTAGAGGGAATTTTTAGAGCAGAACAAGCTTCTACCTAACCTCTTGTGAATTCTTACACAGTGAATCCCTTTATTGCATTCTTTTTATCTCTATTTCTTTTTCCTTTTGTCTTTGTTCGTTTATTTTGAATTCATGCCACTAAGGAAGGGGTCAGCAAGGGATATTTGGATATATTTGCACCAGACATATAATCAGGTTTCACTTAGCTTCCCAATATGGAACCTAGAAAACCGGTGACGGGGTTTGGAATAGTTGATGAAGGAGACAAACTGATAATGGAAAAAGTGCACAGACATAATATGTAGTTTGGAGCCTTAATGGAATGTTTGCTGCCTGCTGAAATTTGGAAATGATAGCAATTGCTTTGCTAATATGATTTCTACTTAGATATATCTTCATTTGCCCGTGCATTTTTTCATGCTAATTAGATTGTGTACATGGAATTTGTCCATGCTTTCCATCAGGAGCCTTCTTTTTTCTTTATAATTGTACAACGTGTCAAAACTCTGACTTCTCTTCTAGTGAAAGGAACAGTTCCAAGAAATTTTTAAAATTAAATCCACATATTCAGACCCAGTTTCTGACTGGCTCGATCAATTATGTTATAGGAGGGTCAGTTTTATTTGCAAAGCTGCAACCATTAACTGCTTGAAGGCTATGACAGGTTTCTTTTGTGGACTTTTTTTTAAGTAATAGATTCTACATTGAAATAATATATTTTGTCTGCCTGTATTTGAAAACGATCAAAGAAAAGGAAGTTATCCCACAAAGAAGTTACTGTAAGTGATCGCATTTCAATGAGATTAAAACTCAAAGAATAGCAACAAGGGGCAAAGTATTTAACACTAAGGAGAAGAAAAGAAGTCAGACTGACATAAAGATTTTTCAAGATAATAGAGTTACGTTACAGCAGAATGTGTCTTTAAGGAGGTGGGTAGCAGCATTTTTAGTAAGAGAGCAGATAACCTGGGAAAGTAGTGTGTTCTCTTGACATATGCATCAGGAAGGCTGAGTGTTGAATTGCATTGATTTCTGTGTCTACCTTTGGTGAACAGCTTTCCAATCGAATTTAATGTAATCTGAATACAGGAAAAGGAATCACTGCCAAGATGAAATCTCTGTCGCCACAGGTCACAGCAGGAGGTGTGAATTCAGTGAGGTTAAGGATTTCAATGCACTGGTCTTAATTGTGTAACTGCTTTGTCAACACTCTGTATCATGAGCACCAACTATACTTACCCTTTCTAAATCTTTTGCCTGTTCTTGATATCTTGACCTTAAAAACCATAGCTTAGTCCTTTCTCCCCAGGACTAATGATGTAGACCAGTGGAAAAAAGTCTACAAATCGGCCGGGCGTGGTGGCTCACACCTATAATTCCAGCACTTTGGGAGGCCGAGGTGGGTGGATCACCTGAGGTCAGGAGTTCAAGACCAGCCTGGCCAACCTGGTGAAACGCCATCTCTACTAAAAATACAAAATTAGCTGGGCGTGGTGGCGGGTGCCTGTAACCCCAGCTACTTGGGAGGCTGAGGCAGGAGAATCACTTGAACCCAGGAGTTGGAGACTGTAGTGAGCCGAGACCCTGCCATTGCACTCCAGCCTGGGCAAAAAGAGTGAAACTCTGTCCAAAAAAAAAGTCTACAAATCATCTAGGACGTAAATGTGTCATTAGTTTTGTATGAACTGCCTCTTCAGTAACCATCCTAAATTAAGCTAGGCAAGACTATTCTATGGCAACATAGCAACGCTTGGCTCTCAGTGGATTAACACAACAAAGGCTTATTTCTTGCTCATGCAACTCAAGTAAAGAGAAGAAAGATCAAGAAGGGGAATCAGAGCTTTTCACTGCCTCAGCCCAGAAGTGACAAATGCATCTCACATTGTCTAGGACAAGTCAGTGCATTGTCTACCTCTACAGGGGTGAACAGGTAGTCTTCCCTGTGCCCAGGTGAGCACTAGAAGTTTCTATCACAAATTTTCTTTCTGCTGGTAATATATAATAACATATGTGTCTATAGTGTATAATGTATATGATATTCTCATTTTCTAATTGACTTAGTTTAAAGGTTCTCCAAGCCTAGAATTTCAGGTCTGTCAGGATTAAATATTGTTTGTGCTATTAGATGTTATCAAGGGATAAATTTGTTATTATGATTCTGTTTGAGAATAGTTTCTTTAATCTCAGTTTTACAAAATAGTTTTAGCTCACAGGTATTGTTAATACGAAGTTTACCAAAAACATGAATTCCTTGGAATAAATCTGGCAGATACCCAAAGGTAGATTCCTTACTGCATTTTCAGCATATAAAAAATTAGGGCAGATGTGGCGAAGAAAATGGAGATGGTAAAAATAAGTAAACAAGTTGAATCCCTGACAAGATGATTATAGAGCTCTGGGAATATCATTTTCTCCTTCCCTTCCTCCTTTCCTTTCTTTTTTCTTTCCTTCAACAAACGTTATTCAGTCTCTGACATATGCTACCAGTTCTTCCAGGCACCAAAAAGATGATCATAAACAAGGTAGCCATTGTCCCTGCATTAGTTCGGGTAACACTGGATACTCTCACAGATAAACTCCTGAATCTCAAGGGCTTAACAGAATGGCAGTTTCCTTTAAATTCCTGTACAGTCCAAATGTGTGTTTCTGAGCTGTGGGAGGATGTTTTCAGTCAGTGATTCAGGGTCTAGCCTCCCTCACTTACATGACTCCATCAATTCAACATGTGGCTTCCAAAGCACTGGATGGCAACAAGCCCACGGCAGGAGAAAGGCCCTAGAGGATCCCATGAAAGGGAGTTTCATGGGCCTGGTCTAGCAGTGCTGTACATCAGGCCCAAGTACCAGTACAAGTTAGGGTCAGAGGAGAAGACACTTAAAGGACAGGGAGAAGTAAGCTAAAGGAGTCCTCTTTTCGCTTAACTAACCTCTATGGTGAAAGCCTACCAAGTAAGCAGTCTTGTAACTCCAAGACTGCAACCTTCCTTAGGTGAACAAAAATCAAAATTTCATTCATTCATTTGTACAAATAATTATTGAGTGCCTTCTCTTCTGGGCACTTTTCTAGGTATACAGAATACTGCAGTGAACAAACCAGAAAAAAATCCTTCCCTCACAGATCTAGTGATAAAGTTTAAAGTACCATTAGTATGTCACTTTTTTTTTTTTTTTTCTTGAGACGGAGTCTCACTGTAATTCTCCTGCCTCAGCCTCCTGAGTAGCTGGGACTACAGGCGCCCACCACCACACACCTAGCTAATTTTTGTATTTTTAGTAGAGACGGGCTCTCCTCATGTTGGTCTCGAACTCCTGACCTCAAGTGATCCAGCTGCCTTGACCTCCAAAAGTGCTGGGATTACAGGTGTGAGCCACCACACCCGGCCTATGTTCCCTCTTGATTAGGCTTTAGGTGTTTTTCCAAGTTCATCATAAGTCTCTTTGTTTCCTTACTTCATCTCCTCATTTGATAAGAAATGAAGCTTTCTCTAAATCACTCTGTCCCAGTATTCTCTCCTGTGAGATTTCATTTTATTCTTTTTCTCTTTCAAGAAGAGAGGAGTGGGTGTGTGCAGCAGAAGGCAGTGGGGAGGGATGATTCTGTCCTCAGCACTTGTTCCAGAGCCACCACACATCCCCATTTGTTCCCACCACGTGCCTTTAACACATTACTCCAGTCATCCCCTGTGCACCATAGACCCACTTTCACCTTCCTAAGATGACTTTAACCCTTGGGATTTCTGTCTGCTTGAATTTATAACGAACCAGTGTGGTGAAAGCCTACCCAGTGAGTCATCTTGTCACTCCAAGACTACAACCTCCTAGCCACTCACCCTCCTAGGGAATTTCCCTAAATTCACCCGTGTGGCCAAAGCCCTGGCTCCAGGATGCTCATCACCTGCCTGACCTTCCACAGTGTGAAAGCTCAAGGTGGGGAATTTGTCATTGTCAGTAGGAAGTGACAAGCAGGCCCTCTACAAGTAAGTTTGGACAGCTTGGCTGGACTTCCTCTACCTACTCACATTCAAAGCTGCACCCAAGCACCTGCCCCTCCCCAGTGTGCCTGATTTTCAAGTCCTGGGGCACCTGACGGACCCACCCACCCACAGCTTAGGGGGCTCAAGTCCTGACCTTCAGCTATCACCAAGATTGGCAGCAACTAGACTCCTTCCCACTTTGTGTAGACAATCCTACCCATTCTGATGTTACCGAACTCCTTTCCCAACTTGGACTTCTGAATTAGCTGAATTAACAATGAAGGCTCCACCCCATTCCTCAAGATCTGAATTTAGGTAATGAAGCACAGCTAGAGAAACTACAAGAAACAGTTTGTAGACTAAACCAATTCTCAACTCTTGACACTTTGCTTTGCTCATTTTCTGTATTTCTTTTCTTTTTCTTTTTCTTTTTTCTTTCTTTTTTTTTTTTTTTTGAGACAGAGTCTCGCTCTGTCACCAGGCTGGAGTGCAGTGGTGCGATCTCGGCTCACTGCAACCTCTGCCTCCCGGGTTCAAGCAATTCTCCTGCCTCAGCCTCCTGAGTAGCTGGGACTACAGGCTCATGCCACCACACCTGGCTAATGTTTGTATTTTTAGTAGAGATGAGGTTTCACTGTGTTAGCCAGAATGATCTCGATCTCCTGACCTTGGGATCCGCCCACCTCAGCCTCCCAAAGTGCTGGGATTACAGGCATGAGCCACCACGCCTGGCCAATTTTCTGTATTTCTTTAATGAACTTTCTTTCTCACCACAGTGGCTTTTCTGGACCATCCTTGCTCTCTTCCAGCCTCCACCTTTGTTTCCATCCAGTCTCGCTCCTCCCTGCAGACCTTGCCATGGAAAGCCTGAAATTGGGCAAATTGTGGACCCTGGCACAAATGCCCTATTCCTCATTCTCCATCACCCTGATCTAATTTTATTTCTACATCTGTTCTCTCTTTTTCTTGCAGTATCAGAGGAAGAGATTTTCCTATTCCTTCCTGGAGTTAATTAATCTAACTCTGCTCTGAATTTCTTTACGCCTGAGCTAAGAGATCTTACTCCTGTAGCCTGTCATTTTTCATTAGTTCTTTGTGTTTTTCTTCCAGAAACAAATGTGTGAGTTCTTGCACTGTGCTAGGTATGGTGGATACAATAATGAACCAAATGTAACCCCTGCCAGCAGTCTAGTAGGGGAAGATGGTAACATGCTAATCCCCTAACTATGTTATAAATCAGCATGACACAGTGACAAATCGTTCAGCAGGTAGTTACTGGAAGGAGCAATTATTCTGATTGAGGATTTTTATTTCCTCTACTGCCTCAGAGCCAATTTCCACATTCCAGGAGCAGAAAGAATAGAAAGGAAGAAAATTCATGCAAACACACTCATTAAAACATTCACCCATTCAGAAAATATTTATTGAGTGCCTACTATGTGCCAGCACTATGTGGGATGATGGAGACACCCTAAGAAACTGCATTCATGGAGTTTATAGATAACTAAAGATGACAAGTTTTGATAACACAAATAAGTATAAGCTAAAAAGGGGCAACACTGAGTCATATGAGAGTATGTAATAGAGGGTGTAGTCTGATCCCAGAAAGCAGGAAAGCCTTCTTAGGACCTGGAATAATGGAACTGAAACTGAGAACTGAAGGACGAGCGCTGGTTATTGAGGCAAAGATGGGAAGGAATGAGCATCCCCTGAATGGGACCAGAGGGAGGAGGGTCTCTTGGACCAGCTTAAGAAGCTGCATGTTTATTCTAAGAGCCATGGAACTGCTGAAGGTCTTTATGCAGAGGTGAGACGTGATCAGATGTGCACCCTACCTGCAGTGTGGAGAGGTTTGGATAGACTCTAGGGACATTGAAAGAGCACTAGAGTTGGAATCTGGGTCGTATGTCCTAACATCAAATCTTATGAGCCTAAAGATGTTGAGCAAATTCTCTTTCCTTTCTGAGGCTCTGTTTCTGCCTCAGGACACCACGACAGTTGGGAGAGAATGTGAGTGACTAGCTCCTGGCTCATGGGAGGTCTTCAGCCCACTTGTTTAATTCCTTATTTTTTTCTGTATTTTCTAAGCCTCTTAGCCATTTTTTCCTTGACAGGCGGGGATATGGGCATGGGTGTAGATTGTGAAGCCCACTGCATTTTTGTGGCTAGTTCTTTTTCTGCTCAAAAAGGACATTCTGGCACACTTCCAAGGCCCAAAAATGACAAGTCATTTTAATTAGAACACTTTCTTTTTTCTAATTTGCAAATTGCAGTCCTCAAAGACTAACTTAGGAGAGCTGACATGGCCTCCTTGACCTACATTATAAGTAATGAGCTCTTGATCTAAGAATTAATGCAGTCTCCATCATGAGTTGATTGGCGTGTTTGAACAAAAGTGTTATGTTTTCAAAGCTCTGGCTTATTCGAGACTTTCAACTTTCTGTTGAAAAGTGGTTGGAACTAGGAATTTTAATTGCTCCATTCCTTCCCTTGTCATGATTGGTTTTTATTAATGGGTTTGTCAGTTAACAGGTTACACTGTAAGTGGCAGGGATGGGATTCCAGTCAGGGAATCTGGCTTCAGACTCGATTTTGTCATGCCGCTCTGTATCTCACTAATCAATGCAGGCTCAGGAGTCCTAGGAGAGAAAATAACCTATGTTTTTACCTTTTCATTAAAGAAGAAAATAAAGACATCTTCACTATTGTCTTTTTTTTTTTTTTTTTTTTTTTTTTTTTTGAGACAGGGTCTTAGTCTGTCACCCAGGTTAGACTACAGTGGAGCAATTGTGGCTCACAGCAGCCTCAAACTCCTGGGCTCAAGTGATCCTCCTGCCTTGGCCTCCCAAGTAGCTTGGACTACAGGCATGCACCACTATGTCTGGCTAATTTTTTTTAAATTTTGCAGAGGTAGGGTCTTGCTGTGTTGTCTGGGCTGGTCCTGAACTTCTGGCCTCAAGCATTTCTCCTGCAGTGGCCTCCCAGAGCACTGGGATTGCAGGTGTGGGCCACTGTGCCCGGCACATCATCCTTTCTCATAGATTGTAAAGGCACATAAAGGTCTTAGAAGCACAGGGAGCTCATTCACACATATGGCTTAGATTTAAGGGATTTCTGACCTCTTCCTTGGGTGTAGGACTACGATGATGGGAGATAGTCTCCCCTCTCCACCTTGCAAGATATCACCTCCTTTTGGAGACTATTATGGGATGACTTGTGTCCTCCTCAAAATTCACATATTAAATTCCTAACACCCAGTACCTCCAAATGTGACTGTATTTGGCGACAGGGCCTTTAAGGAGATAATTAAGGTAAAATGAGGTCATTAGGTAAAATTAGATAGGGCTTTAAAGAGGTAATTAAGGTAAAATGAGGTTATATTGGACCCTAATCCAGCATGACTGGTGTCCTTATAAAGAGATTAGGACACAGGCAACACAAAGACTGAGGGGTGACCCTGTGAGGATAGAGCAAGAAGGCAGCAAGCCAAGGAGAGAGGCTTCAGAAGAAACCAAACCTGCCAACGCCTTGATCTTGGCCTTCTAGTCTCCAGAGCTGTGAGAAAATCAACTTCTGTTGCTTAAGTCACCCAGTTCGTGGTGTTTTGTTATGGCAGCCCTAGCAAACAGATACAGAACCTGAGGAGCTCTACCAAATCCATGTAAAATGAGGAAGCTTGATTAAGATTCCTTGCTTCCCTGCTCATATAGAATCCATTGTCTTCTGATAGTGACAGTTCTCTCTGTTTTGTGAATGAGGCTGCTTACTGCTTCAAAAGCAAAGTGTATCTCTACGGCTGTCAACTCAGCATTTCACAGTTCTCGTGTTTATTGGCCATCTTGATAACTTAGAGTCTCTGTCTCCCTTACTTCTCTCTCATTTCTCTTCCACGGATATACAAGCTAGCACTTTAGCAGTTAAACTGCTTTGAGTACATAAAGTATTAATTCAGCAGCTTAGCCCCATTTCATTATTTTATCCATATAGTTTTGCAAGCTTAATGGTTTTTACCATTTACCATGCTCAAGGCTGGAAACCATTTCTCCAGGAATCTGACTTTCAAAGGTGCAGGCTTTAAATGAGGATTGCGCTTGTAAAAAGTCCCATAAAAAACATCTTTAGGTGCTCTTAACCACCGAGTTGATATGTCGGCCAGGACTCTGCAGCCCGTAGGAGAGGGTGGGCCACCTCTCTTTAAAGAGCCAAATAGGTTGGTTCCATTGTCCTACCAGGTTCCCTGGCATTCAGATTTATTTCAGCCCCAGAGGGCAGCCGTGAAGCTTGGCCTCGCCCTGGCTGCCAACTGTGGCAGAGGCTTCAGGAGGATGAATTCAAAACTGTCTGCCCTGGCTCTTTGAAGTCTTTGGATGTGAACATACTGCTTGTTTCTAGGTTTGGGCAAGCCAGGAATGCCGACAGGTTGGTCAGTGGAGCTGCTGAAGAGGCAAAGGTAGAAGGTGAATTTCCATGCTGCTTCATTAAAAAAAAAAAAAAATCAATCTAGCCAGGAGACACTCAATAGCCAAACCTGGCTGTGAGTAGGCATCACCTGACAGCAGGGGCTTCCGACTAAGAGGCCCACCTGGCCACTGCAACAGGCTCCTGTGCAGTGTGAGATGCTAGCTTCTGCCTGGGGCACAGATACCTAGTCGTCCTTATTCTAATGCACACACATTCTTAGGGAGGAGAGGGATAAGTGTCTGCTTTGTTCATTTACATCATTCAACACATCCCTACTGAGTGCCCATGTTGTGCCAGGTATGACATAAGGTGTGGCAGAACAGCAATTAACAGACAAACTTGGTCCCCGACCCTGGGGCTTGATGGCGTAGTTGTAAAGGAGGCAAAGGTTGTGTTTCCCTCCCCAAAAACTCAAACTCTATAGCTCCCTGTTCTTTGTCCTTTCCTCCATTCATTTATCCCCCTCCACATTCTTACCTCCCAGAGGTTTGCATCCTAGAAAGAAGGCTGCAGGAAGAGAGTGACATTTATCCTAGGGCATGAATCCTTAATGGTGGAATTTTATCATCTGACTAGAAGATATTTTATAATAAATGAGCATCCTGTGGACTCTCCAAGGCAGGAGTTCTGAATCCTTTGCTTGCGGTGAAATCTATACAATGCATTACTGTACCCTGGAGGCCACATGAAGGTTGTCCCAGGGCACAGAGAACTGCAGGGTTAGGGAGGGACCTCCAGGCTTGCACATCAGCAGTGCATTTTATCATCAGCATATCAACAGCTGAGTGGCACTGAATTTCTCCGCTGAGGCTCTTAAGCACCTGGCTTAGTTTCTGCTTCCTGCAAAGAGATTTATGTCCCTGTATAACAGAGGAATAAGAGGCCTGCTGGCAACGAGCCCCAGAGAGGGAGTGGGATATGCAGAGGATACACTGATAAATGTAATTGCTGGAAGCTGTTGGTCCCAGGGCTGCCAGCCCTAAGATTTAACCCCTAACTCTCCAGGTAGTATATGATACAACCCACTCTTGATGCGAGACAAGTGTTCACCTGAGATGCAAACTTGAGAATTTTGCTGCTGTCACTACCCAGTTTAAGGCCTTTTCTTCCACTGCAGGACAAACTAACTATTACACTTGCCAAGGCTTGAATTACATAAGCTTCATTATTAAATACTGTTTAGCAGTGTCGACAGTATTTCTTTGAAACTTCTTTTGTCAGCTTTAACAAAACCTCATCAGATCTTACTGAAAGGATTGGCATCTGGAGCTTTATTTGGTAATCCAACATTGCATCAACTCAGAAGACAAAGGAGCTTGAGCTTGTCTTGGAAACTCAAGGCAAAGTTATACTTGGGCATTTCAAAAGGCAGAAAGAAATGGTAAGGAATACAGTGCCAAGATTGAGTAAGAATAGGCATGGCCCTTTGTTGAGCCTGACCTCAGCCAGATGCATGATGCTGGGAATTTAACTCATTTGCTGAATGAATAAGTGATGGCCCAATAAAGGAAATCAGTTGGTGCTAAAAAGATGAAAAAGTCAGAAGTATAAGATCTAGTTACCAGCCGGGCACAGTGGCTCAGCCTGTAATCCCAATACTTTGGGAGGCCGAGGCGGGCAGATCACGAGGTCAGGAGTTCGAGACCATCCTGGCCAATATGGTGAAACCCCGTCTCTACTAAAAATACAAAAATTAGCCAGGTGTGGTGGCACATGCCTGTAGTCCCAGTTACTCGGGAGGCTGAGGCAGAAGAATCGCTTGAACCCGGAGGCGGAGGTTGCAGTGAGCCGAGATCAGGCCACAGCACTCTGGCCTGGGCAACAGAGCAAGACTCCATCTCAAAACACCACCAACAACAGAAGATCTAGTTACTTCACCCTTGTTCCATACAATGTTTTCTTGTTTCTTGTTGTGTAATTCCTATAAGAGTTTGCTTCCCCAAACTTAACTTGAAATTAATTTCAACCATCCTTGGTAATCATCTATTAGGGGCAGAGGATAAGGGATGATGGTTATAGCCAGAAAGGAGATTTAAAAGAAATGACTTGAGAATCTAGTGATGATTAGACATAATGCAAGCCCTGAATTCAACTGGGAATAAAAACACTTACCTGACAGGTTATTGTGAGGCTTTAATGAGAATGTTCATAAAGCATCTACTGGAATGCTAGGACCTAGGAGGTGACCCACAAATGTTAACAGCATCTTCTCCACCCCTCAACTCTAGCTGATTTTTGGCTGAATCAGATGGCTAGATTCTTTTACTTCCTTCCATTTCTAGGATTTCCTCCCCCTTTAAATGGAGAAGGTGTTCCTGAAGGAAGGGATAATTACTTACTGTCATTCTATAAAGAGATCTAATCTTTGCCAGAGCAAAGAATTTCCTAATCACTTGGGTAAACTTCTGTAGAATCGGTCCTAGAAACCAGGTACTGAGAACTGCCGCTTTCAAGAGGTCTGTGCTGTTGCTTAGAAATGCTTATTGTTTGTCCAGGAAAGAAGCTTGGCTGTGTTCAAGGGAGGCTGGCTACTATCAGTCTCACCTCCCTTAACACTTTCGTTAAATTCAAAATGAGAGCTATATGAGAGGGATATACAGGTCCCTTGTCAACTTTTTCTATTGTCTTGTGAATCTCTTAGTTTCATATCATATTCTCCTTAAAATTTTCCCTTTACTGACTGTAAGAAATTAAGTCCAAACATTCAAGGCTTTCACAATTCGGATATTACTTTATTACTTTTCTTTTTCTTTTTCTTTTTGGGTTTTTGTATTTTGTGTTTTGTTTTTGATGGAGTCTTGCTCCATCACCCCAGCTGAAGTGCAATGGCATGATTTTGGTTCACTGCAACCTCTGCCTCTGGGGTTCAAGCAATTCTCCTGCCTTAGCCTCCCGAGTAGCTGGGACTACAGGTGTGCACCACCACACTCAGCTAATTTTTGTATTTTTAGTATAGACAGGGTTTCGCGATGTTGGACTGGCTGGTCTTGAACTGCTGACCTCAGGTGATCCATCCACCTTGGCCTCCCAAAGTGCTGGGATTACAGGCACGATCCGCCATGCCCGGCCTGGACATTACTTTTCTTAAAAGTCTCATCTCCATCCCACGTTGGAACATGCTTAAGCCTTCACATTTTTCTATATAATCTTTCCCGTCTCTCCACCAGACTCCTGTTCATCCTTGAAGAATCTCTTCTGTAAGGCTTTATGATACCACTGAGCAAAGTTCTCATAGCACTTCCATAGTTCTTTCAATCTCACAGTACATTTGTGTTTTAATTATATTTGTATGTCTTTGTTCTCATTAGATGGCAAACTCCTAGAAAAAATTACCTGGCATTAAAAGTCTTGGTGACTAGATTAAGGACTATGGAATGACTTACAGTGAAAAAGAACAAAAGATACTTTACATTCATTTGATATCTGTAGTGGATGCTTTCTAGGATATAATTGATACAATCTTATTTAATCTATTCAACAATCATGTAGGGTTTAACATATTTACAGATTAGTCAATGGGCTTAAAGATAGAGTGATTTATTTAGACTAATTAAGGAAGAGCCTAGAATTGAATCCTATCTGATGCTCCAAAGCTCAGGCTCTTGCATTACACCAGGCTGGCTCAGGAAAGGGCAATTATATAATCAAAGATACAGGCTGGCATTAGTAAACAGTGTGGATTGAGGAGAAAAAGCAGCTAGGAGACCGGAGCAGTAATTCAATTGTAAGGCAATGAGGGCCTAAATAAGATTAATAAATAGAGAACAATCAATGAAAGTGATAGATATTGATAAGGAGGAGCCAAATAGAAAGGTCATGAAAACGAAAAGCAGATTCATAGAGCTCATCAGTGTAGCACAGCATCTTACTTGCTTCTGACTGTGGCTGAACCAGAGTTGAGATGGATGGCTCTGAGGCCTGTGCAGTAGGGGCAGGCAGAGCACAGTCCTGAGGCTGGACTCCCACAGGAAGGTGCTCTGGGCCCTGGGGCTGGGATTGCTGCTCAGCAGCTTGTTGAGCAGAAAACAAAGACTCAGATCCTGCAGAAAATATCATAAAGCAGTTAAAGCCTGTCTTAGTCTATTTTGTGCTGCTATAACAAAATACCACAGACTAGGTAATTTATGTTGAACAGAAATGTCTTGGCTCACCATTCTGGAGGCTGGGAAGTCCAAGACCAAAGGACTGGCATGTGGTAAGGGCCTTCTTGCTGTGTCATCTGTGGCAAAAGGGGAAATGGCAAAAGAAGGAGCCTACTCTCAAAAGCCCTTTTATTAAGGCATTAAACCCACTCATGAGTGTGGAGCTCTTATTGCTTAATCATCTCTTAAAAACCCCATCTCCCAATACTAGTCCGTTGGCAATTAAACTTCAGCATAAGTTTTGGAGGGGACAAACCCTCAAACCATAGAAATGCCTATTCAAGATTTCATACAATATGTGGTCATGGTATTTCCCCCAACAACTCTAAACCTAAAGGCGACCTGCAAAAGTAATAGATTGGACACCCATCTACTAGTTTCTTTCCCAGCCAGAATTTGTTAAGTTCACAGGGGATATTGGCAACTGTACAGAAAGTGCAGCACATCAGCCCTCCAAAAACACTAACAGATGAGAGAGGTGTTTGTGAGATCTGTTCAGCTGAATATCATAGTATGTATGGAAAGGTTTTTGACCTTTAACTACCACTAAAATGGTTTCAAAATTTGTTTATATAGCATGATTCTACATGTACAAATTTTTACCACAGCCATTTTGGCCAAATATCCTATTTACCAGTCTATCCTATTGGGCAAAATGTGTGGTCTGATGTTAAACATGGAATTGATCTCTTGGTTAGTAGGCTTCAAGTCTTGGGTCTTTACAGGAATTCGACTCTTTTCTGTTCTGCCCATTTTTTATAAACCTCTTCTTTCTGTAAGGCCAAAGTAGTTTATGGATAAGAACCAGATTATTGCGGAGAGGAGGTAGGTTGAATTGAGGAACATTTCTTTTTGTCAGTACCTCCAGCCTATTTGTATTGTTGGCCAGCTCACTGGTACAATTAATCTTTTTGATTTTATAACGATGGAAGTTGTGTTTAACTGGAGATAAGAGCAATTAATTTTTTTCTTATAAAGTTGTGCTTTCTTTTTAGGAAGTACAATTTTTTCATAAGTACTTCAATTGAAAAAGGGAGATAATTGGACTTTTGGCAGCAAACTCAAACATTATAAGTGAAATTAAGATGCCCAAGTCTGTGCTCAATAGCATTGTATGGGTTTATGATATGCCTACAAGCTCTTCGTGAATTCAGTTATTTTGAATTCAGTTGTATTTCAGCAACCAAGGCAAAAGTATTTTTGTGAGGTGCTTTTTGTTTATATCCCAGGATTTTATTTAGAAAGAAAACTGCACAAATTTCATTGGTATCCAGACATGGTCAACTTTATTGAAAAGCAAAACACAAAAACCCTACTTTGCTAGCACAAAATGTAAGTTTTTTGATATTTCAATCACTAATCTTCTTCTGTTACATATCATTTTCTTTACTTTCTATATAATGGATCTAGATTTAGTGTATCTGTCACTTTGGTTTTAAACGTGTGCCTGGGTTTGTTTGGAGAACATGTTGGGGACTTATCCTCATGTGGAAGCCATCACCTCACATTTCACTGAGCCTCTGGAAGGGAAACAATTTTGCAGAATGTAATTCTAGAAGCTGGGTCACCTGTGAAATCACATTGGAATTTGATATCCTTAAGAAAAACAAGGAGCCTACAGGGACAAAATATCATATGTGCAATGTAGGATTCCAGACCTTTCCCTTCCCTTTTATTATGTAATGTTTTAAAAGCCACATGTTCATTCAGCTGTTTCTCATCAGTTTTGTTTTGTTCCCATATAAACACATACACACAAAATAAAAACAATTTTAATAAAGAGAAATTGTTTTTTCTCTTAAAGTTTCTTTGATGGTGGAATTCATGTAAATCTCTGAATTATGAAAAAGTTAAAAAAAATCCAAAATAGAATTTAAAACAAAATGCAGTTCTGACTGTGTCTTTTGTCTTGTCTCCCCTTTTCAAATATTTTCCTTCATTCTTTTAATCCTCTGTAAAGCCACATAGGAAAGGCACAATTTTGAAATAATATTAGCAATCGAGGTTTCTGGTTTATTTTTAACAAGGATAAATAATTCATCAGAAAACTTTTGCAGATTATATCAAAACAAAGAGGAATGCTGGTTGTTCAGAACATGTTTGGACACATCCCTACTCTTGTCTCATCTATTTGAAAGCTGCCTGGGCATAGTCCAATGTGTTTACCTGATACATACTGACTTACAGTTTTTAGCTGTCTTTGTGGATAACCCAGGTAAGTGCAAGAGATGTAGCATTTCCAGTAGTTACAGCTTTGAAAAGTGACATAGCACACTGGAAAACATTTGCTTGCACTATCTGCACTGAATTTCATTTAAACAAAGCATCGTCACTTGGATGTCCATAGAACTTTATAGCTTTGTGGTTTTCATACACATTCTCTTTTTATTATTATTATTATTACTATTATTATTATACTTTAAGTTTTAGGGTACATGTGCACAATGTGCAGGTTAGTTACATATGTATACATGTGCCATGCTGGTGTGCTGCACCCATTAACTCGCCATTTAGCATTAGGTATATCTCCTAATGCTATCCCTCACCCCTCCCCCCACCCCACAACAGTCCCCAGAGTGTGATGTTCCCCTTCCTGTGTCCATGTGTTCTCATTGTTCAATTCCCATCTATGAGTGAGAACATGCGGTGTTTGGTTTTTTGTCCTTGTGATAGTTTACTGAGAATGATGGTTTCCAATTTCATCCATGTCCCTACAAAGGACGTGAACTCATCATTTTTTATGGCTGCATAGTATTCCATGGTGTATATGTGCCACATTTTCTTAATCCAGTCTATCATTGTTGGACATTTGGGTTGCTTCCAAGTCTTTGCTATTGTGAATAATGCCGCAATAAACATATGTGTGCATGTGTCTTTACAGCAGCATGATTTATAGTCCTTTGGGTATATACCCAGTAATGGGATGGCTGGGTCAAATGCTATTTGTAGTTCTAGATCCCTAAGGAATCGCCACACCGACTTCCACAATGGTTGAACTAGTTTACAGTCCCACCAACAGTGTAAAAGTGTTCCTATTTCTCCACATCCTCTCCAGCACCTGTTGTTTCCTGACTTTTTAATGATGGCCATTCTAACTGGTGCGAGTTGGTATCTCATTGTGGTTTTGATTTGCATTTCTCTGATGGCCAGTGATGATGAGCATTTTTTCATGTGTCTTTTGGCTGCATAAATGTCTTCTTTTGAGAAGTGTCTGTTCATATCCTTTGCCCACTTTTTGATGGGGTTGTTTGTTTTTTTCTTGTAAATTTGTTTGAGTTCATTGTAGATTCTGGATATTAGCCCTTTGTCAGATGAGTAGGTTGTGAAAATTTTCTCCCATTTTGTAGGTTGCCTGTTCACTCTCATGGTAGTTTCTTTTGCTGTGCAGAACCTCTTTAGCCCCTAACTCATTTTATGAGGCCAGCATCATCCTGATACCAAAGCTGGGCAGAGACACCACCAAAAAAGAGAATTTTAGACCAATATCCTTGATGAACATTGATGCAAAAATCCTCAATAAAATACTGGCAAACCAAATCTGGCAGCACATCAAAAAGCTTATCCACCATGATCAAGTGGGCTTCATCCCTGGGATGCAAGGCTGGTTCAATATACGCAAATCAATAAATGTAATCCAGCATATAAACAGAACCAAAGACAAAAACCACATGACTATCTAAATAGATGCAGAAAAGGCCTTTGACAAAGTTCAACAACTCTTCATGCTAAAAACTCTCAATAAATTAGGTATTGATGGGACGTATCTCAAAATAATAAGAGCTGTCTATGACAAACCCACAGCCAATATCATATTGAATGGGCAAAAACTGGAAGCATTCCCTTTGAAAACGGGCACAAGACAGGGATGCCCTCTCTCACCACTCCTATTCAACATAGTGTTGGAGGTTCTGGCCAAGGCAATTAGGCAGGAGAAGGAAATAAAGGGTATTCAATTAGGAAAAGAGGAAATCAAATTGTCCCTGTTTGCAGACGACATGATTGTATATCTAGAAAACCCCATTGTCTCAGCCCAAAATCTCCTTAAGCTGATAAGCAACTTCAGCAAAGTCTCAGGATACAAAATTAATGTAAAAAAATCACAAGCATTCTTATACACCAATAACAGACAGAGATCCAAATCATGAGTGAACTCCCATTCACAATTGCTTCAAAGAGAATAAAATACCTAGGAATCCAACTTACAAGGGACGTGAAGGACCTCTTCAAGGAGAACTACAAACCACTGCTCAATGAAATAAAAGAGGATACAAACAAATGGAAGAACACTCCATGCTCATGGGTAGGAAGAATCAATATTGTGAAAATGGCCATACTGCCCAAGGTAATTTATAGATTCAATGCCATCCCTGTCAAGCTACCAATGACTTTCTTCACAGAATTGGAAAAAACTACTTTAAAGTTCATATGGAACCAAAAAAGAGCCCGCATCACCAAGTCAATCCTAAGCCAAAAGAACAAAGCCGGAGGCATCACACTACCTGACTTCAAACTATACTACAAGGCTACAATAGCCAAAACAGCATGGTACTGGTACCAAAACAGAGATATAGATCAATGGAACAGAACAGAGCCCTCAGAAATAACGCCGCATATCTACAACTATCTGATCTTTGACAAACCTGAGAAAAACAAGCAATGGGGAAAGGATTCCCTATTTAATAAATGGTGCTGGGAAAACTGGCTAGCCATATGTAGAAAGCTGAAACTGGATCCCTTCCTTACACCTTATACAAAAATTAATTCAAGATGGATTAAAGACTTAAACGTTAGACCTAAAACCATAAAAAGCCTAGAAGAAAACCTAGGCATTACCATTCAGGACATAGGCATGGGCAAGGACTTCATGACTAAAACACCAAAAGCAATGGCAACAAAAGCCAAAATTGACAAATGGGATCTAATTAAACTAAAGAGCTGCTGCACATTCTTTCATTTAATCTTCACAAAGTGCATGCCTTTACCTCGAGTCTAAGGCCCAAGGAATTCTGACTCCACATATAACTAAAACGAGTATCACCCAACATTCCCTATGGCACTCCCATAGATAGGATATTAGCTCGGCCAGCTCCAGTTAGCTTTGTTCTTCTCTGAGTTAATTCATTTCCCAGTTTGCCTCTGGTTTACAGGAGGTAGTGGGCCATAAAAGTAGATTAAGAAGGTTCTATATAAAATGGGATCGAGGTTGGGTGTGGTGGCTTACACCTGTAGTACCAGCACTTTGGGAGGCTGAGGCAGGAGGATTGCTTAAGCCCAGGAGTTGGAGACCAGCCTGGGCAACACAGTGAGACCATGTCTCTGTAAAAAACACATTTAAAAATTAGCTGGATGTGGTGGTGTGCACCTATAGTCCCAGCTATTTGAGAGGCTGAGGCAAGAGGCTCACTTGAGCCTGGGGGTTCAAGGCTGCAATGTGCTATGATCGTGTCTCTGCACTCCAGCCTGGGTGACAGAGTGAGACACTGTCTCAAATAAATAAATAAAATAAAAATAAAATGGGATCAAGCTTCACAGTGGGTAGAATCTCAGAGTAAGAGAGCTTGGATAACCTGTGGTCCAAGAACAACTCAGGGACAACATTCCTGATTTCCTCCCTTTTCTAAAGGGATATTATACCTCATCAGTTAGCTTATTCAGTAAGCTCATCACTTGCACCAATATATTCTGGTCCAAGCCACTGTGATCTCTCACCTGGCTGATTGCAGCAGATTCTGAATCGTAAGCAGTCTTCCTGCTGTCACTCTTGTCCTGCCCCAACACCCATGCTTTATTCTCCACAGGGCAGAAAGTGAGCTTTTAAAATGTAATCAGGCCAAGTTACTCATGGGCTTAAAATCCTCTAAGGTATCCCATCACAGTTAAAATCTAACTCCAGGCCAAATGCGGTAGCTCATGCCTATAATCCCAACACTTTGGGAGGCAGAGCAGGTGGATCACTTGAGCGCAGGAGTTCGAGACCAGCCTGGGCAACATGGCAAGACCCCGTCTCTACAAAACATATAAAAATTAGCCAGGGGTGGTGGCACGTGCCTGTGGTAGCCCCAGCTGCTTGGAAGGCTGAGGTGGGAGCATCACTTGAGCCCAAGAGGTTAAGGCTGCAGTGAGCCAAGATCATGCCGCTGCACTCCAGCCCGAGCAACAAAGCAAGACCCTGTCTCAAAAAATAAATAAAATAAAATTTAACTGCAAAAGCCTTACCATAGCCTCTGAGGCCTAGGGCGCTGGCTCTTGCCTGTCTTCCTTAAGTACTCTGCACTGACCATGTGGAAGTTCTTGCTGTGCTTCCAGCATACCAAGCTTGTTCCCATTTCGCAACCCATGCTGTCTTTTCCTTCTGCCTGAAAGGCTGTTTCCGTTCCTGTTTGTGTGGTGCATTCCCTCATTCATTTAGGTTGGTGCCCAGATATCATCTTCTGACACTATCCTAACTAAAATAAATACCCCCCAACCCTTGAGTCACTGATAAACCCTTGACCTGCTTCATTTTTCTTCACAGTTCTTTTTGTTCCCTGGTACCATATAATAAGTTTATTTGTGCAGATGTTTACTGTCAGCCTCCTGCACTAGACTGTAAGCCCCATGATGGAGGGGACTTTTCTCCTTCATTCTCCACTATTTCCCAGTGTTGTTGCATAGTAGGTATTCTGTGAATATATATTAATGAGAGGAATAAATTAATTATTAGAAAAATTCTCTTTCCATTTGAAGGCTGAGTTTATGTGGGGTGAGAGATGACTGTAAGACTCCATCCCTGGGTAATTGAAAGAATGATGCAAGTGGGACATCAGGAGCCACAGGTCTGAAGGGTTGGGAGGGACATGATATTGTCCAGTAGACTCCCTTAGCCTAGAGAAAGGGTTTGATGAAGACCTCTAGGTCATATAGCAAGCATATCAGGGACTGGAGTCCATGTCTTCTGAGTTCCCTGGCTGGTGTTCTTTCCATGACATCATAGCATCTCTAAGAGTCAGGAGGAGGAGATGAAGTCAGGATACAGAAAAGCAGTTAATGGAAGATGATAAATTCAGCTTGGGACATGCTGAGCTTGAGGTGTCACTGGGACATGCAAATTCAGATATCATGTGCTGTTAGAATGAAAAACTGAAGCCCAGAAATAAGCACAGATACATGCACTGATTTTGTAATTGAAACTGTGGAAAAAGATTTTCAAGGGTAAACAGGAAAAAAGAAGCATGGGGAAAAGAATGCAAAAGCTCTAACCTTTGCATATGAAACATGTTTGCAGAGAATAAGGGATTCCCATCGTGTCACAAAGCCAAGGAAAAAAAGGTCAGTCAAGGAAAAGTCAAGTAAGACAAGGACTAGCAGGAGGAAAGCAGTTTCAGCAGTGTGGAGTTAAAGGTCAAATTGCTGGGGATTAAGATAGTGAAGATGAGGGGGCTTAGTGGTTAAGAGCTCTGGAGTTGAACTGCCTGGATTTGGAGCCAGACTTTAGCATTTACTGTCTGTCCTTGGGCAAGATTTTAAATCTATCTATGCCTTATTGCCTCATATACTAAACAGGAATAAAACTAATACCCATCACATAAAGGCATTATGAGAAATAAATGAGATAACCTATTTTAATTGCTTAGCCCAGTGTCTAACACATAATAACTACTCAATAAATTAAGGTATTGTTTCTCTTGATAGAAGTGTGGGATCTAAGGTCCAGGCGCACACCTTCACAGCATCTTAGGAGGTCAAAATGGGAGGTTCACTTGAGCCCAGTAGTTTGACACCAGCCTGGGCAACATGGCAAGACTCTGTCTCTACAAAAAAATTAAAAAATTAGCTGGGCATAGTGGTACATGCTTGTGGTTTCAGCTATTCAGGAGGCTGAGACAGGGGGATCGCTTGAGCCCAGGAGGTTAAGACTGCAGTGAGCCTTTGCACCACTGCACTGCAGCCTGGGCAACAGAAAGAGACCCTGTCTTAAATAAACAGATAGATGGATAAATAGATAAATAAATAAATGTGGGGTCTAGGGGGAATAGAAAGGTAAGACATAAATTTGAAAGATTAACAGCGTCAAGGGAAGACTTCTTTTGAGTGATAAAAGTTCTGTAAAGAAAGAAAAAGGGACCCCAAATTCAGGCAAAGTGGTTAGTTTTAAGGAAAAGAAATTAGATGGTAAGAGAGGAACATAAAACAGATTATAGGGATGAGAGGAGCTCTGGAAAGTTTGATAAAGAGAAATGCATTCTAAAGTCGCCTTGTTAGATCAGTTCATAGCCCAGCTTATTAAGAGCTTTTGAGTCCCTCTTTCTTACACGCCACATGTTGGCTGATAATTCCAACAATCTGAGGTAATATGGTTTGATAAGTACTGCACAGGGCTAAGGATAGATCAGGATTCAAGGATTAGTTAGGGTTTCCAAGAGAAACAGAACCAACAGAATCAATAGGAGATTTTATATGTAAATAATCTATACTATAAAATTTTCTCCTAAAATTGTATATATATACTTTTAGTATGTATATAACTTTAATATATATTAAAATCTATATGATTATATATATTAAATATATAGAGAGAGATTTGTTATGGGAATTGTCTTATGTGATTATGGAGGCCAAAAATTCTCATGATCCACTATCTGCAAACTGGAGAACCAAGAAAGCTGGTGGTATAATTCGGTCCAAGTCCAAAGGCCTGAGAATCAGGAACCCATGGTGCAAGTTCTGTTCCGAGTGTGAAGGCCCAGGAACTAGAAGCACCAATGTCCAAATGCAGCAGAAGAGGATGTCCCAGCCTAAACAGAGATGGAACTCACTCGTCCTTTGCCTTTTTGTTCCTTCAGGCCCTCACCAAACTGGATGATGGCCACTGATATTGGTGAGGATGATTTTCTGTACTCAGTCTACCAATTTGAATATGAATCTCTTCTGGAAACACCCTCACAGATACCCAGAAATAATTTTTTACCAGCTATGTGGCATCCCTTAGTCCGGTCAATTTAATACATGAAATCGGCCATCACAAATCCTTCCAGCAACCATAGGAAAGCCCCTGTAAGTTGCCACGGACCTATCATTTCACACAGTCTGGAATCCCAGGGTTGGAAGGTGTCTGAAAGGCCATGTGGCCCAATGTCACCCAAATTCCCTGGGCATCATCTCCAGCAGCCAGTTTTGTATCAGCTGTATTTGGACAGTGTCCCCACTGGTGGCTCTCAGCATCTTGCAAGCAGACCTTTCTTTCTCAGGTCAGATTCTTTAGCACAGAAAGTTCTACCATTGATTTACCACAGGGCCTGAAATTGCCATTTTCAATCATTCCTCAGGCTTAAGGGATCGAAATATCCCTTTAAGCCACAAACACGTTACCTGGCAATAGAGTAAGGTCTGCAAGAGAGTCCTTTGGCATTCACATGGGATGATCCCAAGGATAGGTAAATTCTAATTAGTGGTGGGAGTAGGGGCTGGGACACAGGGGATGCTGAAGACAATAAGACACAGCTGAAAGGGTCAATCCTGGGGACTTGCAACATGAACACACAGGATATTCAGAGGAAGATTAATGTTGAAGTCAAATTCATCCTTCTTCACATCTTTGGCCTCTTCTGGCCCTAGATGAGTATTGAGGTGAACTAGTGTCTAAAGAAGAGCCCTGGTCTGATTCATTACCACCACGTACAAGAGGACGTTTCAATGACTGGCAATGAGATAGTCCATTCAATTCATTACAAAGTACTCAGCCTGGGGTTCATGAATCTGGCCTAAGGAAGGATAGCTGAAGGCATTCTCAGTTTACCCGTGGATAAGATTTCCAACCCAAGCCACATCACCCTACCACAATCCAGATGGAGTCCAGCCCATTCACTCCATCTGCAGCACTCTCTGAGCTCAGCTGGTTTGCTTATCTTTGTGTTTCTTTAGTACTTTGTGTTTCCTTATCTGTAAAATATTTTACCTATTAGAATGCAGAGAGCTGGATTAGAGGATCTCTGGTGGACTTTTCCACTTCTAAATCGTATGATATCAGCTATGGGACTCCAAGACTTGAGAAGTCAATGACAGGAGGCGGGTCTAAAGGAGCTTCAAAATTTCAACCTAGGACAGACTTAGGGTTGGAGGAGAAGGGAGGGGACTGGGTATGGAACTGCACCTTCCTGGTAAGCAGCTGTTTTTACTGAGATTGCATAAGCATTGGGGGCCACTGGGGAAATTGACAAGATTTGGGGAGATCTAAAGCTCTCCACAAGCATTCCTTGAGCCATTCTGAAAATAGTTCCTGGTGGGTGATGTGGTTAATTCCTTCAGCTCTGCATTGACAGCAATCTCCATCCTCCTTTCTGTATTAGGAAATTAAAGGCTCAGCAGTGGTAATTTGAACATTGCAACGGCCATTAGAAAATATATATTTTTTGGCTGGGCATGGTTACTCATGCTTGTAATCCTAGCACTTTGGGAGGCTGAGGCATGCAGATCACTTGAGTCCAGGAGTTCAAGACTAGCCTGGGCAACATGGTGAAACCCTGTCTCTACTAAAAATACAAAAATTAGCCAGGCATAGTGGTATGCACCTGTAATCCCAGCTACTTGAGAGGCTGAGGCAGAAGAATGGCTTGAACTCGGGAGGTGGAGGTTGCAGTGAGCTGAGATCAGGCCACAGCACTCCAGGCTGGGCAAAAGAGTGGAACCCAGTCCCCCCCCACCCCTCCCCCCCCAAAAAAGT
This sequence comes from Pongo pygmaeus, assembly GCF_028885625.2. NCBI lineage: Eukaryota > Metazoa > Chordata > Mammalia > Primates > Hominidae > Pongo > Pongo pygmaeus. Next base: position 19,119,876 of record NC_072380.2, on the reverse strand, counting down.
ATACCAGTTTTCATTGGGATATTTTGGTCATCACTATATGCACTCATATTCTCTTCTGCCTGAATGTATAATGTTGGTTAAAATGTGGCCAAAAAAACCATAACTTTGGGAGGCTGAGGTTGTAGGATTGCTTGAGGCCCAGAGTTTGATACCAGTCTGAGCAACATAACAAGAACCTGCCTTTAAACACAAAAAACATAAAAGGGAGACTAGACAATTTTGTTGTTGTTTTTTTAACAAATCCTTTTCCTAATTCAAAGATGAAATTATTACTATTAATGGAAAATAAATTGCTTTATTTTGTCCATAAACACTGTGCCATTTATGATAACACTAGCATTAACACTAAACACTGTGCATCCATTAATAGCAGTTTTCATGTTCATAGTGCTTTACCAACAACTAATTAAACAAACCTATTTTAATTTGTTGCCATGGCAGTAAATAGAGATACACAGAAATGGCTGTATCCATCAAATTCATTCTTAATTCCTGAAATATAATTCAGTTTGGGCAATAAATCATTATTATGTAGTGCTATAATGTGTTTAGGATGATAATTACTACGTTCATAATGAAAAGATTTGCAAGTATACATAGACACATGCAATATCAAACATTTATGGATGACAATTTTTATATTTGTTACTCAGAAAAGATTTTCCTTTACTGAATCTGATAGTCAAAAATGAACATTTCATCTGCAATCATTACTCTGTTCATATCTAATCTATTATGTTTGCTCCTGAGCATCCATCTCTAGAAGAAGGGCATTAGAATGAAAGAGGCCTCAAAAAAAATTTGCCTCTGAATTAACAGAGAGATCTGTTCATGGTTAGCCTGTGAGGAGAGGGGTTGCAGAGGGAGGGCAGGGAGAAGAAACAGTCACTATCTTCATGTATCTGGAGGGCTTTGAAGTGGAAGAACGGGAGTTGTGGTTTGTTCTCTGGGATCCAGACCAGAGTGAACATGTGGAAGCTACAGGGAGGCAAGTGTGATTCAGCGTGATGTGAAGGCCTCGTCTGGAGTTAAAAAGACTGGGCCCAAATCCAGACTCCGTCCCTTCTGCAAGTCTGTCTACCTAACCGCTCTAAGCCACAAGCCTGCTGCAGGGGGTCATCTGGGAACTTCCAAAATAACACACCCAGTAAAGCACTGAGGCCTTCATCTGGTACCTAGCGAGTGATGCATGACTGTCAGCTCTTTATGTGATAGTATTTGTCTTTAAAAGGATGTTAAATGTAGAATGACTGCTTTGCAAGGCAGTGACTCACTTCTCTGGCACGGGAAGTAATGAAGCAGAAACTGGATGGCCACCTGTTAAAAATATTGTCTAAGGGTTTCCTGCTTTGAGGGTGAGGTTGAAATCAATGATTTCCGGGTCCATATGATTCCATGAATTTTGCAGAAGGAAGGGAGAAAGGACATCTATTTTAATCCTTTAACCTTTTCTATATTGTATTCTTGCTATAATGTGATACCTGGGGGATCTAGGCTGTAACACAATGTTATCGGTGAAATGGTATTATAGAGAGCAAACTTTTCTCTTGCAGACTTTTTCCTGAACTAGCCTTAACTCTGGGAAAAAGAGCCACTAATTCTGACGCCCCAGTCTCTGCCAGGTTTTCCTCTGAGATCCATTAGATCCTTTACAAATAGAGATTTTTTTCTCAACTAGCTTTCCTAAGTCTGTGGCCCATTGTGTTTTAACATTACAAACTATTTCCTTTCATATTCAGAATATTTTCTGTATATAATCATGTTTCCCTAGATATTTATTTATCTTTACCTTGTTGCTTAACCCCTCTATCAGTGAGAGGGCATGAACCAATCTAGATTTAAATAACATGACCTTCCTTCTCATGTTTCTTTCTTTTTCTTTAATAACATTGTATGATGATCAGCTTCTGCCCAGTTGCTGAATGTTTGCGCAGAAACCACTAACATCCATACAGTTGTAGACTTGTTTGTGGGACTGTGGTGTCAATTCCATCCCAACCACTTACGAGACTTCAATTTCTGGGAGTGCTGCTCTCACTAAGATAATTGGCTAATAATGGCAAGGAACCCACTAAAAACCTTAAAGCAAAGCTGAGAGAGAGTCAACGGAAAAGGGAATGAGAAAATGAGTACTAGGGAGGTAATCAAGGCAAGAGTGAAAGGGCTAAATATAAATGGTACAAGAAGAGAAAAAAAACAGATTTTAAAAAAAGAAAAAAAAAGAGCTCAAAGCAGAGAAGGAAGGAAGACAGGTTTTAAATTGTCCTGATTTTCACATTACATCTACATAGTTCTTGCAAATGGAAGAGAAACACTATTCTTAGAGAGAATCAAAACTAAACTTCGAAAAATAAAATAGGTAGTAAAAGACAAAAGAAAAATACCAGTTTGCTGTTAGCTGTTCTACAATCAATCATTTACTAGAAGAACTATAACAGTAGAGGCGGAATAAACTAGTATGTCTGGTATGGGCACTTTCCATGTGAAAAAAATTAAGGGAGAAAATCTCACATAAAAAAAATGTTGGTTGTGTATCTTTCTCTGTCTATGAAATAACTTTTTAAAAATCACATAACATCTTTTTTTTCTGAACCAAATGGATTCAAAATAGGATCCTGGGTTTGTCTCTCTGTGTGTGGTTTTGTTCTGTCTTTTTTTGTTTTTTGTTTTGTTTTGTTTTGAGATAGGGTCTTGCTATGTTGGGTCTTGCCCAGGCTGGTCTTGAAGTCCTGAGCTCAAGGGATCCTCCCACCTCAGCTTCCCAAGTAGGGATTACAGGCAGGTACCAACATGCCTAGTTAGTTTTTTGTTTTGTTTTTTACTGGTGACATTTATGTGGCATTTTCCTCAAGTAAAACATTTTTGACCGTTAAACTAGCCTTCTTAATACTTTCAGAAGTTATTTAACAATAATATGAGCATATTCTACTTATATTCACAAAAAATGAGATATAATTTCTACACTCTAACATTAATATTGAATGTTCATCAGCTATAAGTTACTAATATTTTCTTTGGAAATATTTTCCTACCAGAAAAACTTTAATAGCAGATGAATGTAGCTTACATTACAAAATAAATCAACTTGGATTTCTTTCTTTCTTTTTTTTTTTTTTTGAGACAGAGTCTTGCTCTGTCACTCAGGCTGGAGTTCAGTGGCATGATCTCAGTTCATTGCAGCCTTGGCCTCCCGAGCTCAAGCAATACTCCCACCTCAGCCTTCTGAGTAGCTGGGACTACAGGCATGTGCCACTGTGCCTGGCTAATTTTGTTTATTTTCTGTAGAGATGGGGTCTCACTACCAGTTCAAGACCCAGGCTGACCTTGAACTACTGAGCTCAAGCAATCTTCCCACCTTGGCCTCCCAAAATGCTGGGATTACAGGAGTGAGCCACCACACCCAGCTGCCTTCAATTTTAATTTGTTTCTAAATATTGTATTTAACATATGAACAAGAGCGATAGGCAGATAAACCACATCTCACTTACCGTGTGTGTGTGTTGGGGGGTAGTGCAACTGGATGAACTGTTGAACTTTTAAAAATAAAAATTCCTCAACAAACCTTTTGTCTTTTATATAAAATAAAAGGAAATTATTTTTTACTGTTTGACAAATGAAGACAGTGTTTAGAGTAAAATGACCAGGTAGGGCCCATTGGTTTCAGATTAGCATCCTGTGTTGGTCCCCTCGCTCTAGGCGTTCAGAGGCCTGAGCATCCCATTCCCAAGTCATTTTCAATGTGCAGAAAGGATTTCCCTAAGCAGGCTATCATTTCTCCAAAATAGAAGAGATCGTGGGATGCGTCTAATTAGGAAATTTTCAAAGTAAAATATTATGATGTTTCTATCCAAACAACTGTATCATGAAGAGTCTTTAAAAGGGTTTTCTCATCTGTAAACTGAGATTGAGTTAGATAATGTCTAATGCCTCTTTTAGTTCTATTTTAGTTCAGTTCTATGAGACTGAGTGTTTTGCTTATGGGTTTATTTTTCTGCCCCTATTTAGTTAACATACATAAACAAATTGATCATTAGAATGTCACCCATTTTCCTCCCAAGTAGCACCCAGCAGCACTATGATGAGTCAAATATAGTTGTTGTTAATGGAATGGCATCCTAAATCTCCTTATTAGAAAGCCTTTTAGTCCATTTGTTGGGAGGGAAGGGAACACCCTCACCTACATATGTGTTTGATACTTTTTCAGATTGTTCTTGACTTTGTCATATCAAAAAGCAGAGGTCAGCTCAGCAGAAAATATTATAGGAGGACGTTGCATTTACCATATAGTACTCTGTTCCCTATGTGATTTTTCTCCACAAAGTAGTATGCCAAATGTTATTAAACCGATAAATGCTTTCAAGATACTTGATCCACATTTCTTTGAACAAAATAGTTCTCTTCCAGCTTTCAAATGTATAATAAATAATATGCTTATTATTGATACCTGATTGAGTGTAGTTTGGGCTGGGTATTAGTCAACGGAAGTAATCATCCCACTTTAATAGAAACCCTTAAGTTTCAGTACATGAACGCAATAGAAATTTATTTCTTGCTTACTTCACAGAATATGTTGGTGAATGTCCTGGTTTTGCTGGACACTGACAATCCTACAGTAGACAGAGAGGAGAACGCAGATGCTCTCTTGCAGATTGTAGGTGCTAGGCATGAAGTGGTATATCGTGCTGCTGGTACATAGTCCATTTGCCAGAACTGGTAGCATAGCCCCACCTAGATAAAATCAGACTAGGAAATGTAGTCTTCCTTTGTGCCTAGGAGGAAATTGAGATGGTTTGGGAAACACACAGGACTGTTTCTGCTATGATCTTCTATAGCAAGGAGTTATGTTTAGAAATGAGTTGAAGAAGAGGGACATGAAAGAGAAAGCAGCTTATCCAGGCATATTTTTCATAACCAAAATTAGGATCGCTCTCAAAGGCTGTGACAAAGACCATGTTGAATTCCTTTGATGATCTAGAAATCATCCAAGTGGTAGAAGTTTAGAAGTGGTAGAAGGTTAGAAATTAAGTCGATATGGGGATGGAGAGGATAAATAATAATTCATAGATGATAAATGATAATTAAAAAGAGATTTAATTGGTTCACAGTTCTGTAGACTGTACAGGAAGCTGGTGCTGGCAGCTGCTTGGCTTCTACGGAGGCCTCAGGAAGCTTACAATCATGGTGGAAGGTGAAGGGGGAGAGGACAAGTCACATAGTGAAAGCAAGAGCAAGAGAGAAAGTGTGGTCGGCAGAGCTGCCACACACTTTTAAGTAACCAGATCTCATGAGAACTCACTATCAGAAAGACCGCACCAAGCCATGGATCATTCACCCCATGATCAAAATACCTCCCATTAGGCCCCACCTCCAATGCTGGGGATTACAATTCAACATGAGATTTGGGTGGGGACAAATATCCAAACTGTATCAGCAGACTAATACAATAGTACATTATGATCAAATAGGGTTTATCTCAAGATGTAAATTTGGTTTAACATTTGAAAACTAATCAGTGTAATTCACCAAAATTACAGCATAAAAAAGAAAAATCATATAAGTATCTCAAAAGATGCAGAAACAGGATTTGACAAAATTCAATACCTATTCATGATAAATAACTTTCAGCAAATTAGGCATGGACAGGAATTTCTTCAACTTGACAAAAGGCATGTACCAAAAGCTAACATTCTCCTTAATAGGGAAAGACTGAATGCTTTTCCCCTAAGATCAGAAACTAAGCAAGGATGTCTGTGCTTATCACTACTATTCAATATTGCATTAAAATTCCTGACCAGTGCAAAAAGGCTCTTTACAGAGAATAAAACTCTTTATTCACAGAAGTCATGATCAGCTATGTAGAAAATCATTATTAAGATTTTAATTTAAAAACTGGTAGAAATAATAAGTGAGTTTAGCAAGGTCACAGAATTCAAGATCCACATACAAAAATAAAATTTGTTTATTAGTGAAAATTTTGAAATAATAATTAAGAAAATAATGCTATTTATAGTAGCATCAAAAAGCATGAAAATACTTGGGTATACACTTAAAATATGTGTGATATGGTTTGGCTGTGTCCCCACCCAAATCTCATCTTGAATTGTAGTTCCCTGTGGTGAGAAGAACCCAGTGGGAGGTAATTTAGTCATGGAGGTGTTCACCCTCATGCTGTTCTCGTGATACTGAGTTCTCACAAGATTTGATGGTTTTATAAGGGGCTTTTCCCACTTTTGCTCTGCCCTTCTCCTTGCTGCCATCATGTGAAGAAGGACATGTTTGCTTCCCCTTCTGCCATGATTGTAAGTTTCCTGAGGCCTCCCCAGTCATGCTGAACTGTGATTCAATTAAACCTCTTTCCTTTATAAATCACCCAGTCTTGGATATGTCTTTATTAGCAGCATGAGAATGGACAAATACAATGTGCAAGTACTGTACACTGAATACTGTAGAACATTGCTTAAATAAATCAAAGGAAATATAAATAAATGGATATAGAGTGTTCATGTTTTAGAAGACAAATTGTTGAGATTTTCAATTCCCTCCAAGCTGACCTACAGATTCAGTGCCATCCCAATTGACATCATACTGGACATTTTTAATGAAACTAATATATTAATTCTCAATTTATTTGGACATACAAAGAACCTAGAGGAGTCAAAACAATTTTTAATGGCAGAACAAATTTAGAATACTTACACTACTTGATCTCAATATTACTATAAAGCTAGTAATGAAGACTTTGCATTATTGTAAGTATAGAGACATAGATCAACGAAATGGAAGAGAGAGTTCAAAAGTAGTTCACATATATAATGGTCAATTGATTTTCAATAAGGTAAATGCAAAAGGATAATCTTTTCAAGAATGGAATACAACAATAGGATATCTATCTGGGAAGAAAGGATCCTCCACTCTTAACTCATAGTACATGTGAAGATTAACACATAATGGCTCATAAATGTAAACATAAGAGCTAAAACTATAACAATTCTAGAAGCAAACATAGAAGAAAATCTTTGTGGCATGACATTAGGGAAAGATGTCTCAGGACACAACATAGCACAAATCATAAACAAAAATGGTAGACTGGCCTCATTTAAATTTAAAACATTTGTTCTTCAAAGACACTCAAGAAACTAAATGGCAAGCCAAAGCCAGGGAGAAAACATTTACAAAATACATATCTGATACATAAATTGTATCCAAGATGTATACAGAATTCTTGCAATTCAGTAATAGTACAAAAATGCATCTTAAAAAGTGGGAGTTGGGCACAATGGCTCACATCCATAATCCCAGCGCTTCAGGAAGCCAAGGCAGAAAGATTGTTTGAGCCCAGTGATAGCTTGAGGCTGCAGTGAGCTATGATCATGCCACTGCACTCCAGCCTGGACAACAGAGACTCCAACTCCAAAAAAAGGTAGATTGGCTTCGTAATCTACACAATCTTCACAATCTTCCAACTCGAAAAAAAAGGGCAGGGGGGAGTGGGAGGGGGCAAAAGATTGAAGCAGGCACTTTATGAAAGAAGACACACAAATTGAAAATAAGTACATGAAATGATGGATGCTCAATATCATTTATCATTAAGCTATGCCAGAGAAACTACAACAAAATACTCAAAAAGCTAAATGTTTTTTTAAAAGTTGACAATACCAAATGTTGGCCACAATGTAGAATGCTGGAACTCTCATACGTTGCAGATGGGAATGCAACACAGTGTTAATAGCATAGCCACTTTGGAAAACTGACAGATTTTTTTAAAAGTAAAGTTAAACATGCTTTAACCGTATGTCCCAGTAATATCACTCCAGGGTATTTATCCAAGAACAAACATGTACACACAAAAAATTAAACATAGATGTTCATAGCATTTTATTTGCAATAGCCAAAACTGGACAGTACTCAAATGTCCATCAACTGGTGAGTGGAAAAACAAATTATGTATCCATACAATGGAACACTGTCCAATAAAGAGGAATGACTAAAGACCCATATGAAAACATGGATGAATCTCAAAAGCATTATGCTATATGAAAGAGGGCAGAAACAAAAGAGCTCATACCATAGGAATCTATTAATACAGAATTATAAAAAAGACAAAACTACAGAGAGCTAAAACGCTGTCAGCAGTTGCTATGATCCCAGCATCCACAGGGATGGGATTGCTGGCAGAGGGGCGTGGAACTTTGCAGGGAGCATGAGGAGGGGGTGAAATATCCTAATTGTAGTGGAACTTACACAGCGCTATACATTTGCCAACTCTCATTGAATTGTACACAAAATTGATGAGTTTTACACTATGAAAATTATATTTCAATAAAGCTGACTTTGAAGGAGAAAATTTTTCTCTGGGGTTTCTGACTGTGGATTAATAGAAATCAAAAAACCAAACAGCTGGGTTCTCAGAACTTACAAGTGAAGTGGCTCAAAAAGCTCCACTCTGTCAGAATTCAGCCCTAGAAATTTGTTAACTCTTGCAGGTAACTCAGCAGTTATGTCAGGAATGAGAGTCTTTTTCTTTTTCTTTTTTTTCCCCCTTGGAGAGCTCTGTTCTGACAGAATGAGAGTCTTTAATAGGGAAATTGAGAGAGAGCTGATAGATTTCCTTCCTTTCAGAAACAAATGTACAGAGATTTTCCAATGTAAGGGTTCATAATGCGTGTATTGTGCAATGAGAATTCTATCTGCAGTCCTCTTACCAACTTTGTTGATAATGTTTACACCATTTCTCTCTTTAGAGCCACTGAAATCATAGGAATTCTTAAACAACATACTATTCTTGCCCAAAATAAGAAGAGAGAATTCCTTCATTCACTCATTCATTCAGTAAACATTTTCCTTTCTTTCTATTTTTTTTTTTTTTTTTTTTGAGACATGCTCTTGCCCTGTTGCCCAGGCTGGAGTGCAGTGATGTGATCACGGCTCACTGCAGCTTCAAACTCCTGGACTCAAGCGATCCTCACAACTCAGCCTCCCAAGTAGCTGGGACTATATGTGTGTCCCACCACACCTGGCTTTTTTCCTTTTTCTTTTTTCTTTTTTTTTTTTGGTAGAGATGTGGTCTCACTATGTTGCTCAGGCTAGTCTCAAACTCCTGGCCTCAAGCTATCTTCCCACCTCAGCCTCCCAGAGTGCTGGGATTATAGGCGTGAGCCACCACACCTTGTCTCCTTTGGTGAATATTTATTAATCACCTCCTACATGATAGGCAATATACCCAGTGCTGGAAACTAAAAGTAAATATACAAATAAGGTGTGGTCTCTGTCTTCTGGAGAGCTCTAACTTCTCTGAGGTTTTTGGGGTCACAATTCAGAACATTGAGAGTGAGCTTCTGCGATTTGCCCTCGTCACTGAAAACTTAACCAAAAAAAAAAAAAAACTGAGAATCATGGAGATAAAGACTGCTTTTAATAAAGCTCTTTAAATCCTAGAATGTTGGAATTTGGCAGTCAAAAAGGCCATCCTTCCCATTCAGAGAAAAGAAATGAAAGCCTAAGAATATGACGGTCCTATGGGATATGGTTTGGCTGTGTCACCACCCAAACCTCATCTTGAATTGTAGCTCCCATAATTCCCATGTTTTGTGGGAGGGACCCGGTAGGAGGTAATTGAATCATGGGGGCAGGTCTTTCCCTTGCTGTTTTCCTGATAGTGAATAAGCCTCACAATATCTGATGGTTTTATAAAGGGTAGTTCCCCTGCACAGGTGCTCTTGCCTACCGCCATGTAAGACATGACTTTGTTTCTCCTTCGTCTTCCAGCATGATTGTGAGGTCTCCCCAGCCACGTGGAACTGTGAGTCCATTAAACTTCTTTCCTTTATAAATTTCCCAGTCTCAGGTATGTCTTTGTTAGTAGTGTGGGAACAAACTAATACACCATGGTAAAAGAAAATGGTTTCTCTATTCACACTACACTTCTGACACTAAATGTGTGGGTTTTTTCCACATCAAGTAATTGTCCAATTCTCTGCAGATGCCAGCTGGGAATCCTAAAATTATGACACGATCTACCTGGAGTTTGCATCATACACACAAGTTAAAATCCCACAAGACTTTCCCCAATTCAGATGCCAACAGTAAGTCTGGGGTTGCCACCAATACTTCTGACCACGTGGCCATAAATCAGAGGTTCCCATTGATACTGTGGGGTAGGAGAGCTAACCCCAAATGATGGCAGGACCTCAACCCTGGCCAGTGTCCAGGCTCTTGACACCTGGACAAGTCAAGGAATTCACCATCAAGAAATTCAAGGACACCGTCAAGAAACTCAAGGACGAGTCAGAAAATAGTGAAAGTCCGGAGCTTTGTGACAAAGTGAAAAGACACACTCAAGAAAGGGGAGTGTGAGTGTGTGTACTCAAGAGAGTGAGTCATGCCCAGTGGGGTTTGGAGTTTCTACCTTTATGGGTTTCTTTAACCAAGGGGTGGAATATTCATGAAGATTTATAGAAAAAGGTAAAGATTTCTCAGTACCGTGGTGTCATCCATGTTTACACCAAATATGGGTGTTCCATGAACTATTATGGCACTAGTGGGTGTGTGATTTAGGGTGTTAATTAGTGTGTAATGAAGTCCTAGGTGAAACCTACGCCAAATCCAGCACCATGTTGAGTCTGGTTGGTCTTAGTCAACTTGGCCCTCATCCTGGCCTTCATCCAGGGTCTTACTGGTCCCTAGTATATGCAGCTCTTTCAACAGCTCCTTTTTGCTAGTCATGAGACTGCTGCTTGGAATTTTCTGTTCTCCTACGACTATCGTGTCTCACTGTGACCCCTTTCTCAGGATTGATAATTTACTAGAATAGCTCACAGAACTCAGGCTCACAGACACTTTACTTATGTTTCCTGGTTTATTATAAAAGCTACAACTCGGGAACAGCCAAATGAAAGGAATGCATAGGACAGGGGATTGGGGATGGTTCAGGGTTTTCATGCCCTCTCTGGGCACACCACTCTCCCAGCACCTCAATGAATTCACCAACTCCTAAGCTCATAAGTCTCCCAGTCCAAGACCTTCTATAGAGCTTAATCTCCAGACCCCCTCTCCCCTTTCTGGAGGTCGGTTGTGGGGCTGAAATTTCCACCCCTCTAATCATGTCGTCTTTCTGATAACCAACTCCATCCTTGGGGAGTCTAGGGGCTCCATCCTAAGTCACCTCATTAACATAAGCTCAGGTGTCATCATAAGTGGCTTCTTTATGAATAAAAAACAAAGGACTCAGGAAATTCCAAGGGTTTTAGAAACCAGGACAAAGACCAAATATATTTTGTTTTATCCCACACAGTTAGACAATGAGTTAGTGGGACTCTTTCTGTCTTCTGACTCTGATTTAACATTTCAGAGGACCCTTGCATGGTCTTCGTTATCTCCCTTCATCACTCCCTGCAGAGCAGCAGTGTCTCTAAGCCCTGCTGTCCTCTTGGAGACATTCCAGGGTACTTTTACAATCTAAAAACATGCAAGCATAGGTAATTTCCACAGGTTATATGTGAAATAACGTATCTTGGGGAAAAAAGATTGTAAGTGAAATGCTTAGTTCAGCAAAGGAATGTTTTCTATGGAATCCCCCTTCGATAGAAATATTGATTTTGAAAACATTTCATTATTGGAATAATTCGGAAAAAGTGATTTATTTGTGCTCTGAGGGAAATAGGGACTTTCTTCTCAAATGTTTACAGGAATTATTTTGATAGTAAAGCATTTTCTGATAGAGTAGGAGGATGCAGATAAGTTTTTGAGCATGAAACAGAAAAGCAGCTGCAGCTGTGTACTTAGGAAAAGGTTTGGTTTTTGTTTTTAATGGTCGAGTCTGTACAATACAGTACATAGTGCTGTACTAAAAAGCTTTACACTCACATAAAAATAAATCAGTGCAGTCATGTGATACCTTGTGACCAAACTTTCATTTGTTGTTTATCCGGTGTATCCTATGTGCCAAAGACTGTGAAGCAGTGCTGTCAATAGAATTATTTGTGTTCATGGAAACGTTCTAGATCTGCAATGTCTAAATATAGTAGCCATTCTCAGTGGCTCATGCCTGGAATCCTAACTCTTTGGGAGGCTGAGACCAGAGGATCACTTGAGGCCAGGAGTTCTGGACCAGCCTGGGCAATATAGTGAGAACTTTTATCTACAAAAAAATTAAAAAAAAAATCAGTGGGGTGTGGTAATGCATGTCTGTAGTCTCCAGCTACTCAGGAGGCTGAGGTGGGAGGATCGCTTGAGTCCATGGGAGGTCAAGGCTGTAGTGATCTATGACTGCACCACTGCACTACAGCTTGGGTGACAGAGCAAGACCCTGTCTCTAAAGAAATAATAAATAAATAAATAAATAAATAAGTAAAGTCACCACTAACTACCTGAACAGTTGAAATATGGCTAGTGAGACTGAGAAATGAATTTTAAGTTTAATTTTCTTTTAATCCATTTAAATTTAAATGGCCACGTAGTCTACTAGCTATGGAATTGGACAGCATAGCTGTGAGAAATAGGAAATACAAAATGCCTCAATATCCACAATGTGACTGTAAATGATTGAGCTAGATGTGGATGGAGGATTGTTTCCAGCAATATCTATCCACAAAGGACATCTCTCCAATCTTTCAGAATCATTCCTTCAAATATAAGACTCTACGATGGAGGTGATTAAATTGATATCCTATGTACACATATATCTATAGTGAGTAAACAAAATGCTATGACTCTTTCAAGCTAAGAAGTATGAGAAGATGGTAGAGTGGGACCTCCTCTGTCTTGGGTGCTACTGAGGGGACAATGTAATACACAGCAAAGTATGTCCAAGTGTATTCGGGACAACATCTACCCCATGTACAGATTTTTTTTAAAAAATGGTCCTGAGACTTTGTTACACAATCTTGGATCCCTTGTCAGTCAGATCAAAACTATAAAAATAAGTGCTAATGAGAGGAGAACATGAGGAGATGGTGATGAGAGCTGTTGTCTGGCTCTACTCTCCATTGGAAGAGAGCTGGGTGCTACTCTGTAGCCTCAAGCCTAGTAAAAGGAGTTCAAAGAGACCTGTTGGAGAAATCCCAAATGGTTCCTGGTAGCTGGAAAACACTGAAGATGGTGGCCTCGCTCATGCTCCAGAAAACCAATGGAGGCTGCTTCTTCCCACAAAACCTAGAGTGAGAGAGGGTTGACCAACTGCTTTGGGAGAGGGACTAGGGAAGCCCTTGCTATGTGGTTGGGATCAGCCCACACTCCCAGAGTTGCTGAGGCAAGGGGCATGTGTGAGTGTTTCTTGTGGAAGAGATGTGGGCCACGTGCAATAGAGTTGGCATGGAGTCTATCTTCTTGGGGTCCACCCAGTAGGGTGGGTGGGAGAGGGCAAGGCTCAGCAGGAAGAAATGTTCAAGTGGGTACATAGGACTGAGGAACTGGAATAGAGGACCCCACTTAATATGGTTTGGATGTTTGTCCCCTCCAAATCTCATGTTGAAATATGATTCCCAATGTCAGAGGTGTAGCCTGGTGGGAGGTGATTGAATCACGGGGGCAGATCCTTCATGGATGGCTTAGCACTATCCTCTTGGTGATAAGTGAGTTCTTGCTCTGAGTTCACATGGGATCTGGTTGTTTTAAAAAGTGTGGCACCTCCCCCTACCCTTCTCCTTCTCTCACAATGTGACATGCCTGCCCCTGCTTCACCTTCTGCCATAATTATAAGCTTCCTGAGTCTCGCCAGAAGCTGAGCAGATGTTGGTGCCATGCTTGTACAGCTTGCAGAACCTTGATCCAATTAAACCTCTTTTCTTTATAAAGTAGTTGGTCTCGAGTATTCCTTTATAGTAACACAAATAGATTAATATATCACCCACCCTCCCTTTCACACTGCGCCCTTCCAGTTGAAGCAGAAGAGAAGATTTGATGCTAAGTCAAGTTTAGACTAAGGATGGCATAGTTTAATTACTGAATTGACACTATGCTTAGAGGACCTACAAGTGAGCTGAATAATTGGGCCTGCAAAGTTTTCACATAATGCCAGGGGAAAGTTTCTCCCACTGAATAAAAGGATCACAGCAGGTAGTTTTGGTCAGCCAGGAATGGAACTTATTCAAAATCCTGGTTATGATACTTACATGGATTTCATCAGATTTTCTCTTTACAATTCCAAGAAGCTATGGGTTTTTTTTTTTGTAACAAAAAAACAAATAAAATATAAATTAATTTCTGTCAGCTTGGAAACCTGTGTATTAACTAAATCTGTCTTTTTAGTTAATTCCAGATGTAATTATTTATGCAAAAAAAATCGGGAGTGAGTATTAGTAACACTGGATTGGGCATAAAACATAGCTTGAGACAAACTGAGATTGCTAGAATTACAGGCATATAGCACTATCTCTTTCATTCTTCCTGAAAATAATAGAACAGTTTTGATAAAAAGAGAAGTGATGACTGCAGGAGGTAGGGAGAGAGCAGAACGCAGACACTGCTGATTGAAAACTGTAGAAAGGAAAAGGTTTCATGTAAAAATAATCTGAAAATGTTCCATTAAAGAACATTCTTTTGTTTTCCTCCTACTTCACCGACTGCTCGTTTCAGATTCCTCTGCATGTTCTTACTCATCTCCCTAATTTCTGAGCATTGGAGTGCATTAGGCTCTCCTCTTTTCTCTTCACCATCCACTCCTTTGGTGATCTCATTCAGTTTCATGGATGTAAATATCATCTCTGTTACAGCTCCCACTCCTGCCTGTCCCCTGAATTCTGGTTTTGTATATCCAGTGGCTTGCCTGGCACTCCTCTGCTGAATGTCGAAAAGTTAACTCTAACTTAACATGTCCAAAAATTACAGTCTGATCTCCCATCCTAAATCTTGTTACTTCCACAGCCTTCCCCTGTTAGTTAATGCAACTCCATTTTTCTGGTAGTTCAGTCCCAAACCCTTGAGTCATCTTTGACTCTCTTTTATAATGTACATTGACACATCAGCAAATTCTGTCAGCTCAATCTTCAAAATATGACCAGAATCTCAACATTTCTTATCTCCTTCTTTGCCACCATCCTGGCCCAAGCCACCATCATCTCCTGCTTGAATTGTTGTAGTAGCCTCCTAATTCACCTCCTTGCTTCCAATACATAATACAGGGTGATTCTGGCAAAATGTAAGTCAATCATCTTACCCCTCTGCTCAAAATCTACCAAGGGCAGTTAAGGGTCTTTACAACACCTATGTCTTTACAACAACCTATAAGGTCCCACTCACAACATCTCTGACTACCTTTCACCTAGCTCACTCAGCCCTAGGCACACTGACCACTTGCTGTGCTCAAAACACACCAGGCAAGACCTCAGGGCCTTTGCACTTATAGTTACATATTTGCATGGCTTTCCTCATCACCTGCTTTAGGTGTTTACTCAAACTTAACCTCTCAGTGAAGCCTTCTCTCAATATCCTTTGCAATCATCTACTGTCCTGACGCTATACTCCTTATGCCTTATTCTTTTCCTTGTTTTGTTTTTCTCCAAGACACTCAGCATCATAAAACATCACATATATTTACTTATCTTGCTTATTTTCTGTCTTCTCAAGCTCCATGAGGGAAGGGATGCTTTGTGCTCCACTAGAGTCAGTAAACTATACCTAGCACATGGTAGATGTTGGATAAATATTTGTCACATGAATGAATGAAAGAATAACTACTCATAAGAAGGATAGTAAAAAATAAACTGAACCTTTATTATAGAGACTTAACCTCAGTTATTTGGGTCTTGGGGGAAAGGTGAACTGAGTATGCCCTATGCCTTGGACCACCCTCTGGTCTAACATTTCTTGTGCACTTACTATACTCCCTCCTCAGTTTTCCTCTTTTCTCCATTCTCTTCCATCCCCTAAGCACATGAGCCACCTTTCTGCTCTTTCCTTCTTGTCTCCCATCCCTCTTACCCACCCAGCATACACTCAGCATTCAGTCGAGTCCCACCAGGCAAATGCCGTGGTGAATTTTGTGTCAGACATATTCTCTCAGCTTCACCTTGAGCTTTTAAAATCCAAGCACATCATGATTTTAGATATGTTGACTATTTCTGCCTTGGGTAGTGGCAAATTTTAATTCAAAAATTTTTTGTTGAGCCTCGACTACAGACCAGGCACAGTTCTGGAAGCTAGGAATACAATAACAAATACATAAGACTGGCACTTATGTTCTCTATTCTAATATATCAGTGGTTTGTATGCAGTTATTATATGATTTATAAGGCATCCTATCTGTGCACTTAAGCAGTTGTAGGCAGCCTGCTTATTGAAAATACTGTAGAGGTTAGAGTTGCTTATGTATTTAAAATAAAAACCCTTTCCTTTAAATGCATATTTTAAGACTCTTGGATTGCTTGAGAATTGATAATAAAGAGGAGTGAGCCATAGATCACAAGGGAAAAATACTTAGTTTTTTTTATTTTTTGACGTGAAATGACTCACATCTGTGAAATGGCAAAACTCATAATAGAGATTAAAAAAAATGAGTTGTTGAGTTTTAAGTTTAAAGCATTAACCTGAAGCCTGGGGAACTCATCTGTTTTCATGATTCCTTCCATCTCTGTTTTTTTTTGCTTGTCATTTATTTCCAGAGCTAAGTAAATTACCTAGGCTTTCACCAGGAATAAGAAACTTATCTTCTGGCTGGGCGCAGTGGCTCACGCTTGTAATCCCAGCCTTTTGGGAGGCCGAGGTGGGCAGATCATAAGGTCAGGAGATCCAACTATCCTGTCCAACATGGTGAAACCCCGTCTCTACTGAAAATATCAAAATTAGCCTGGTGTGGCTTTGTGCGCCTGTAGTCCCATCTACTCAGGAGGCTGAGGCAGAAGAACTGCTTGAACCTGGCAGGCGGAGGCTGCAGTGAGCTGAGATTGAGCCACTACACTCTAGACTGGGCGACAGAGCAAGACTCTGTCTCAAAAGAGAAAAGAAACTTATCTTCTGATTCTCATGAGGATAGACTTGGGTAGTCAAGTTTTTGGTGTTCAGACACACTCGATTCAAGAAAAAGTATTTTCTCTGGTTTTGGATCAACACCTCTATCTTTAATGCCCAAACAAATTCCAAGTGGCTCTCCACCTCTACCTTTAGTGAGATGTTCTCAGCTTCAGATTTATTAGCGCATGCGTGCTTTCACGTGCACACACATCTACATATCTCTTAAGCTTTCAGTCTAAAACAATGAATTGACTATTGGAACATTTCTCTTGATTCAAAATTATACGTTTTTTCTTTTATTGAAGTAAAATTGATATACGAGCGATGCACAGCTTTTAAGTGTAAAATTCTATGAGTTTTGACAAATGTAACATCACCCAAATAGAACACCTGCATCATCTTAGGAAGATCCCTTATGCCTCATTTTTTAAACAAAAAGAGCATTTAATATTAATCATTGCATAAAAAACGAAATGCCTTGAAATCCTACAGTTATACATGAAAGAAACTTGAGAGGTCTTCCAAAATTTGAAAACATATTAAAAGTGTAAATGTTGTTATCAGTAATAAATGTGAGGGTGGGATTTTTCTGAATTGTCAATAATAAAATTGTGATCAACCATGCTAGAGAAAAGACTGGGCTATCTATTCAACCCATAGAAAATGTTACACAATCAATCTACCACTTCATACCCACTAAGATAGCTATAATCAAACACAAAAGCAATAATCAATGTGGGTGAGGATGTGGAGAAATTAGAACCTTCATACATTGCTGGTAGGAATGTAGAGTGGTGCGGCCACTGTGGAAAACAGATTGGAAGTAAAGTTATGCAGTTACAATATAACCCACAATTTCTACTCTAGGTAGAATGGAAAAGAGAAACAGAAACATAACATGTACATGAAAACTTGTACATAAATTTTTGTAGTAGTGTTATTCCTAACAGCCAAAAAGTAGAAACAACTGAAATGTCCATCAACTCATAAATGGATCAATAAAATATGGCCTATCCACACAATGGAATATTATTTAGCAATAAAAAATGAAGTTCTGATATATGCTACAGTATGGATGAGCATTGAAAACATTATGATAAGTGCAAGAAGCCAGTCACAAAGAACACATATTTTATGATTCATTTATATGAAATGTCCAGAATAGGCAAATCTGTAGAAACAGAAAGTAAATTAGTGTTTGCCAGGGACTGAGGGGTTTGGAGGGAAAAGAGGAGTGACTGCCGATGGGGTTAGGGTTTCTTTACGGGATGATGAAAAATTTTCAGAATTGACTGTGGTGATGATTGCACAAATCTGTGAATATGCTAAAACACATTGATTTGTACCCTTTAAATGGGTGAGTTATGCAGTATGTGAATTGGATCTTAATAAAGCTGTTTAAAAAAAATCTTTCCAATGAGATTATCCAGAGTATGTAGCTAAGCTGGGCACGGTCGCTCACGCCTGTAATCCCAACACTTTGGGAGGCTGAGGCAGAAGGACTGTTTAAGCCCAGGAGTTGGACACTAGCCTAGCCATATAGGGAGACCCCATCTTAAATAAATGAAAAGTTAGCCAGGCCTGGTGCTGTGTGCTTGTAGTCCCAGATACTTGGGTGGCTGAGGTGGGAGGATTACTTGGGTCTGGGAGGTAGAGGCTGCAGTAAGCTGTGATTGCACCACTGTACTCCAGCCTGGTCAATGGAGTGAGATACTGTCTCAAAAAAAAAAAAAAAAAAAAAAAAAAAGTATGTAGCCAAAATACTTAAGGAAAAAAGTATTGCTATGGCTTGAATGTCCCTGCCAACATTCATGTTGAAATTTAATTGCTATTGTAATAGGAGTAAGAGGTGGGGCCTTTAAGAGGTGATTGGGTCATAAGGGCTCTGCTCTCATGAATGCTGTTATTAAGAGAGTGAGTTAGTTATCTAGAGAATGGGCTTCTGACAAAAGGATAAGTTTGGACCCCATTTGCTTCCCGTCTCTTGTGCTTGCTTGCTATGTGATGCTTTCCACCATGGAACCACCCTCACCATGTGCTGTTGCTGTGCTCTTGGACTTCCAGCCTCCAGAACTGCGAGAGATTCATTTCTTTTCTTTATTAATTACCTAGTCTGTGGTATTCTCTTATAGCAGCAGAAAACAGGTGAAGACAAATATTACTGAAGTGTTTTAGGAAGTTTATTAATACAAAATATTATGTAGGCAGTAGATAAAACTATTGTGTGATTTTTCTGGATTTGGTAATGTTTGTGGGATTTGTCAACTCTTAGAAATTTGTATTTGAGATTTTTGCAATTCTAAATAAACATTCATGTTGTACTAAAAAATATTCCATAATCTGGGCTTTTCAGTGACCTTCAGAAATAGGATGGATTAACTGTATGCATGAATAGTACATGATGGAATTTCATCTTCCTTTTCATTTCTTCTTTTGACCTCCAGTATATAATGTCTTGCCTACTGTATAGTCTCTCTTTCCACACCACATACATTAGGGCTCATGGGAAGAGGTGGGGCAGGAATATGTTATTGGATAAAATACACACTAGCCCATGCCTAGGTGGTCTGCATGCCTCCTTTCTTTTTACCAGGGCGGGTGCTTGTGTATTCTGACACTAAACTTGAGCACTGGGGGCTATGGTAGCAGAAATGACGATTCTTACTTCATTTTTAATATTTCCAAAAGCCTAACAAAATATTTACACACAAAATACATGCTGGCAAAATGAAATGTCAATGTTTATTTGATTTGCTTTAGGCTTCATTGACTTAGTAGTGGTAACACTGGCTAATTTATGCTCATCAAAATCTCTAACCATTTTATCTTTGATTATTTATAACTGGACGAATGAATGATTATTTAATATATGTGATCAGCTTTTTAAGTACAATCTTAAAATATTTTGGCTTCAAGGATAAAACCAATTAAAAATTCCCTTTGCAATGAAAATTGGAAATACATTTCTGTGGCTTCCCTTTTGAAATGCTCCTTTATTGAACATTCACTATAGGCCAGGAGCTTTCCTTAATTTATCATGCTAATAACACTTCTGAATGGCATTATTAACCCAATTTTATAAATGAGGAAACAGAAGCTCAGATTATAGATGTCTATGCCCAAGTCCCTTAACTAGAAATATCACGGAAATCTATGTCCACCCTGCCTCCTATATGATTAGTTATTTTTTTTTTGTTTATGAGTTGGTTAATTTCCCAGGTAAAGGCCAGTAGGCCAGTGGTCAAGCATCAGGGTAGCAACTACATTTTGTACTCGGTCTTACTTTTGATGCTTTGCCAACAAAACCATGAAGGAAGGCAGGAGTTGACTGGGAATAGGCACACCGGGACTGTCTCTGTAGGGTATGTACGCAAGGGTAAAGGGAGATCACAAACGAGAAATATGCTTATATTAGTCCATTTTCACACTGCTGATAAAGACACACCAGAGACTGGGCAATTTACAAATGAAAGAGGTTTATTGGACTTAAAGTTCCACATGGTTGGGAGGCCTCACAATCATGGCGTAAAGCAAGGAGGAGCAAGTCACATTTTAAAGGGATGGCAGCAGGCCAAGAGCTTGTGCACCAAGTGCTCCCATTTTTAAAATCTTCAGATCTCGTGAGACTCATTCACTATCACGAGAACAGCCCAGGAAAGACCCACCCCATAACTGAATCACCTCCTGCAAGGTTCCTCCCACACACCTGGGAACTGCGGGAGTTACAATGCAAGATGAGATTTGGGTGGGGATACAGCCAAACCATATCAATGCCCAAGTGACCGGGGTGCTTCCAAACCTACACATCTGCTCACACTGCTGCTCTGGCAGGGGGAGCATGGGCTGCGGACGTTTTTCTGAAGTTGGAGTGAATTTGTATAAAGGCATACCCTTCCTCATGCTGGCTCCTCTGGTGGGTATCCAAGGCTGCCTTTGATAGATGCAGTTGGGGCAGCCAAGGCAAAGTAGGTGACTTATGTGGCCTTGGTGCATCTCAGCTATGCTCACCGGGCAGCCCATGCTGACATGGTGGGCGAGATCGTGGGGCCACCAGGGAACCTGACTCCACTCCCATGTCTAAGCTTGGCCAAGTCAGTCACTTCTCGTTATTGGGGCGTCTTCTACCTGTCACTTGAAAAAGATTGTTCTTTGGAACAATAAGGCGGTAACACATACACGGGACCACTCTGCAGCCGGCCACACAGGTTCCGCCTCCAGGTGCTTGGATGTACTTAACGGACCTCCCTGGGGGAAAGATTTGAGGTCTCTCCGTCCCTCTACCAGGGGAGGGCGCCGTTCCAGCCCTTGCCTCTGCGGCACAGATCAAAGGACGGAGGAAGAAAGGTGCGGGTCTGGGGCACTAATGTTCGAAAATGCAGTTTTAAGTGACCTCTCCCCGGGCACGCACTGTCGGTGGGGACAGTCCCGAGGCCAGGCTGCGGGGCGCCTTGGGGGGACTCGCCTCAGGGGAAATGGACCTTTCAGGGCTCGACAGGTCCCCGGGACTAAACGCTCCGGCCGCGGATCGGTGCCGGGGGAGCCCGGTCAGAGAGGCCGGGACCCCGAGGGACGCCTAGGTGCGTGTCTTGAAGCCCGCGTACCTCCAGCCCCGGCGAGACGGCGCCCAACTCGCGGCTCCAGTCACACGGCCCTTCCTGAGAGGAAACACCAGGGAAAGCACCTCTCACTTTTCTCAGGGTGGGAAAACTGTGAAGGAAGAAGACAAAGCAACAGGCAGGTTTCTGCTCGCGGGCTGGAAGCTGGGCCCAGGGCGGGCGCGCGGCTGCGGGAGGCAGCGGACTGTCCGGGCCTCTCGAGGGCTGCACTGCGAAGGTGTGGATCGCCTCCAGCCTCCCCCGGAGGCCCCGCCCTTGCCCTGGAGACCCCGCCCCCGCCTCAGAGGCCCTGCCCCCTCCCCCTCCCCGAGGCGTCGGCCCCGCCTCTCCGCCCTCCGCCCTCCGCCCCCCGGGCCCGCCACCGCCGGCCCCGCCTGCGCCGCCTTCGCTTTGACGTTACTGGGGGCCGGGCGGGCGGCCGCAGCGGGCTCGCAGCCTCGCCAGCCTCCGCCAGGGTGCGCGCGGGCCGCCGCCTCTCGGCCGTCCCGGGAGCCCAACAAAGAGCACGCGGCGCTGGCCGCCGGCACTCGCGCCCTGAGGCTGCGGCCCCGGAGCGCCCGGCGGCGATTTCGGCGCGCGGCCGGGCGGGCGATGGAAGATGGAAGGAAGGAGCGCAGCGGTGAGCTACGGGGCCGGGGCGCGGGCGCGGGGTGCGCACGCGGCGCCGCTGTCCGACGTGGGGTTTGTGTTGCTTTGTCGCTGCTCTGTCCCCCAGGATCCCGGGGCCACCTGGGTTTCTGCTGTCTCGATAGGTGCTGGGTACGATTTTCCTCTTCGCGCTTGCTTGCTTTGTGTTTTTTTAGGAGCGCAGCAGGGTCAACTTTGTGGTATTAAGGTTTAGGGGTTTTAGTTCATCCCTCTGCTTTGAAAACCTCAGACTTGGGAGAAAAGCTATCAAAAGAAGGCAACATGAAAGAGGACCTCATATGCCGATTTTTCTTTGCCCAGTCAGCTTGTATTTAGGGACTATCACGTTTCTGTCAGAAAGAAAAAAAAAGACTAAACTAAACAAACTTGAATTGAGCGAGCAAACAGACAAGGGAAGATTATTCGGTGCAATTCCCAGGAGCTTTTACAGATGTTTAAGTCATTCTGTTTTACATGCATTTAACTTTATCCGCCGTTTTCAGCTTTCCGTTCTGGCGAATGATGTTCTGAATTTTTTTTTTTTAAACACATTAACACCGATTAGAGGACGTGGGTTTAGAATGTTGTTGGTGACCTAAATAATAAATGTTTCGTTTTGCCATTCCCCTCGATGTCAAAGGATGTTAAACGCCCACTAGGCAGAGGATGGAATGGGCACCACGATTTCATTTTCTAGACACTGGTTCTCCCGACAGTGGGATCCAGGATTTCCGCTCCAGAATAACTCTTGAGTGGGTCCAGGTGTTGGTGTAGGGAAGACGGAGATCTGGAAAATTACTGTTAAGTGGGATTCTGGCAAAAAATGCCTCAATGCATTCGTTGTAACTGAGTATGTGCAAAGGATTTTGCAAAGCCCGGTAGCCAGGTGAGTAGGATAGGATTTCTGCTTTCAAGAAGCGTGCTTGAGAGCTTGCCTGGGAGAGACTTATGCGTAGGCTACCATGGAGGATCTCAGAGGAAGCTTCTGGCCTCCGGGCTTGGAAGTTCTCAGAGAGGAGCTGGCAGTTATGCTGGACCTGGAAAGGGAGGGGTTGATTGGATTTTTGTGAGATGTGAGGAAAGGATGTCCCCAGCTAAAGGAAAGGAAATTCACTTTCTACCCTTTTCCAAGAAATGATCCTTTCTTTTCTGAGAGTATTTACAAACCAAGAGATTTTCTTTTAAAAAAGTCATGAAATTCCTCTTCAGCAGTTAAAAGTGCAACATGCTCAACATCACCAGTTAAGCAAATGCAAAATAAATTAGCACCTTTTCAACCAGTTTTTAGTGGCTGGCTGGATGTCCTTCCACAACGTTTTTATATCCATCCACAAGTGATTTGTCTTGTTAAATATTTCATTAATAGAAGCTTTTTGTACCAAAAGGAGTAGAGTGGTATCAACAAAAGAGACTTGGATCTGTAGGTAGGACACCTAGCTTAGAGGCTTTGCCACTGACTGGGTGAGTTTTTGCCACTGTCTTGGGCAAATTATTTAACTTCTGTCGCTACAGTTTCCTGGTTGGGTGAGGGGATTAGGTAGATGCTCTTTCAGAGCCTTCTAGCCTTACCATTTGATATTTCCATGTCTAGACACGTTTTATGCATTACTTATTCAGTGACGTACTCTTAATTTCACATTCTAAATATCTGTTTGTGTGTTCTGTGAATGGATCAGCACTCTTATCCTGACCATTGAATGTGGGAGAATGATTAGAGCTACAAAGCTAAAATAACCTTATTAAGGCCAAATTCCATGGTTGAATGTTGTTTTTTTTTTGTTTTTTGTTTTTTTGTTTTTTTAAATGCGAGCATAAGAAGCTTGATTTGCCAATCTTAATGTGTGTCTTCTTTAAAGAAAGTTTTGTTGACACTGCTCATTTCATTTGTGACCAAAGAATAACATGGTACCTTATTATGTACATTGCACTTAAGCAATTCAATTCTGCTTTTAATCAGATACTAGTAATTTAAAAAATTGAGTAACCTTGGAAATTCTTACAGGCTAGTAAATCTTGGGAATTTGGAAATAAAAAAATAAAGTAAGATGGAAGTAGCTCCTTGAAAAAGAAAAATTTAGAGGTACTTTCTGTCAATGGCTCTGCCCTCTTTCTAAAACCTTGATATTTACATATTTGTTTGTCAGCCCTGATGGAAAATTATTTGAGTGGAATTTAGCATAGCATTACATTGAAAAAACATGTCCATGGTACTGCTACTTTTGGAGGTGATTTTTTCGTCTTTTATAGAAATTCAGGTGTGATTTGTCATGCATTATTCATAAACTAAGACACCAGTGTGGTGATAGGTTAATTGCAGTCTTGGTTAAGAGATGCTGAGGCAAAACCATGTGAATATTAAAATGTGTATCTGCTTTGGCTTCAAGACTGGTTTGTTTGAGGTTTACATGGGGTAGTGTCATTTGGACATTATGAAAAGAGTATCTTTGGGTTTGGGTTGGATTGGGAGGTGAGTTATGGATAGTGATCGTTTCCAGTTTTTGGAAATGAATTCAGATGTGATTGAAGTTGAGTCAGACTGTAAAAAATAATCTGGTGACCAAAGTCTGTGGAGTTTAGTATGTGAATCAGGCTTATAGGAGGCTGGGGGTCTAGTGTGACCTTGAATTACTGCTGTTGTGATTCTCACCATTTAGGGGTTCTTCCCGGACCGTCTGGGCCAAGCACAGAGGTCCTTGGCTTCCCTTTGCTAAGAGTGGAGGTGTTTTCACTTTGAATATTGCCTCTCAGTTCTTCCTAGTTCTTTTACAGTTAAACCAGCCTGGCTTTCATTTAGGAGAGTACAGGATCCATGTGAAATTCTCCAGAGCGTTTGTTCGGAGTGCCCATATCTTGACAGCTTGTGTTGTTTGTGATATTGTATGCAGACTCAGAGATTTGCTGGAAAGAATTTAAGTGGTGGCATTATTTTTTCAAAGACTGTTTCTGAGTTACGTTGACCATCTTTCAAGGACATTTTTCACAAGCTCCAAATTAAGTAGTGTTGTAGTGACTGTTGCAATTTACAATGGAGAAAAAGGATAATTTGCAGCATATAGTTAACAAGTTATTCTTAAATCCAAATTACCAAATGTCCATGCCTCATTTGAAAATAAGGCATAACTCAACATTAATAATGAATCTTTGCGTGTGCTATCTTATTTGTATAAAAATAGTGCATGTCCCTGCAGTGCTTGTTTGCTCTACCAAAAGAAAGGTTTTTCACTGCGCCCAGAAGGTCAACAAACTTGGGCCCAGTTGGTGCCTAGTGGGCAGGGACTTTGTTGACACGTCAGGGCACAGAGGTGGCAGAGCATTTTCTCTCTTGGTGACACCGGTGGTGTGAGGGATCCACCCGCTCTTCTCCCCCTCCTTCGTGTCAGGCTGTGGCCATGGTAGACCACTCACTCCTTGAGGCTTACTTTGCAGCAAACAGCCATCTGGTTTGAAATTCCCTTTCCTCTGAGTATACATCAGTGAGATGAATCAGAATGATTTATACATGTTGAAGGATATTTTTAAAAGATTATTATTGGAGTTAGGGATTTAGGATAACTGGCAAAATTAACATTTTGACCTAAGCTGGTGTTCTTTTCTTACATAGTATTTTCACATGGGTCTTCTGAGAAAGCAGCGTTTTCTTTTAAGTTTCATGTTAAGTCCTGATTTTTTTGTTGTTGTTGTTGACACAAGATCTCACTCTGTCACCCAGACTGGAGTGCAATGGTGCAGTCTCAGCTCACTGCAACCTCCGCCTCTCAGACTCAAGCAATTCTCCTGTCTCAGCCTCCCGAGTGGCTGGGACCACAGGTACACGCCACTGCGCCCAGCTTAATTTTTGTATTTTTGGTATAGACGGGGTTTCATCATGTTGCCCAGGCTGGTCTCAAACTCCTGAGCTCAGGTGATCTGCCTTCCTTGGCCTCCCGAAGTTCTGGAATTACAGGCATGAGCCACCAGGCCCGGCCAAGTCCTAACTTTTGGAAAATGCTTATTTCAAGTGATATTTTCCTGGCATGAGACATTTTTACAATCACAGCTAATATTTATTGAGTTCTTACTCGGGTTGTCTCCCTTAGTCCCCATGACAACCCATGAGGTCAGTACTGTCATTATTTCCATTCTGAAGTCAGGAGAGGTTAAGGAACCTACTCAAGATCCCACAGTGAGTAAGTGGCAGAGCTGAGACTTTAAACTCAGGTCGTCCAATTTTCTTAACCACCATTCTGTTTTTATGTCTCAAAGTTAGCATTGCGTGTTGCAGAAACTGAGCTCTTTGCCTCTAATATTTAGATTATTCGAGTCTTGGAATCTGAATATTGGATGACTAATTCATCACCAACCATTATACATTTGTCGGCTTAATAGCGGGACCAGATTTGTTGTTTGGCTCAAGAGGTAGAAATGGTGTAATTAAACAACAACAACAAAACCCCTGGGGTGTCTAAAAGGATCGCTGTAGGACCACATGTAAGGAGTTCCACGTAGTTATATGTCATTAATTGGAATTCACAATAAAGCAGATTAACAAATTAAAATGGAATGTATTTTAATTTCTTTTTAATTTCTAATTTAATTTCTAATTGCATCACCTCAGAGAAGTGATCTAGATGCTTCAACCACAGTGGGTGTTGACACAGTGAAGGCTGCTTTTCCTTGTTATTTCTTCCCACAAGCTGGGGCTTAGAGGTTGTTGAGAAAAGGAGCTTGAAACAATAAGGAGGAGGATGGGGAATGAGCCGAGGGCATTCATAAGATCAGGCGGCAGCTGCTCCCTGTTTCCCTGGCCTTCTGTTCTCAGACCTTTGCTAAGAAAAAGTGAATTATAGAAATCGAGCAGCTTGGTTTTCTTATGCCTATTTGGTCTGTGGACAACAGAAGTAGAAAATTTTAATAGAAGCAGCTATAGCTTCTTTTGTTTGGCCTCTAGGAGATTACTGGTTAAGGGCCAGTGGAACTGCTTTTCTCTGTATATGGAAACTTACATGCTTTTTTGAATGTAGATTTTCAACGACTTGTACTTTCCAAGAAGTTATTTGATAGGCACAGTTTAGATTGAGTCATGGGACACTGGGAGAGGGGAAATTTAGATGTAAGAGTGATGGCACAGATGATGCCATTAGATGGCTGCTGTCTTTGTGACTATATTATTTTCTGGCAAAGTTATATTGGAAAAATGCTGAGAAATTGACAGCAGGTTTTGTGATCTTCCAGAGTGTCTCCTCTGGCTCTGCCTTCATGTCCCTACAAGGTGCAAGTAATGAGTGTTTGAAGAGGCAAGATATTTCTTGAGTCTGAAACTTTGTTTGAATATCAAAGTTACTTTTGGGCAGATTTTTATGTTTTGCCGATTCATTTCTAGTGGCTACAAAAGGTCTGTGAGCCACCTTCCCCACCTGCTGATGCTTATATCTCCCTATAAAAATCTCCCTTGGCCGGGCGCCATGGCTCATGCCTGTAATCCCAGCACTTTGGGAGCCTGAGGCAGGTGGATCGCCTGAGGTCAGCGGAGTTTGAGACCAGTCTGGCCGTCATGGTGAAGCCCTGTCTTTACTAAAAATACAAAAATTAGCCGGGCGTGGTGGCAGGTGCCTGTAATCCCAGCTACTTGGGAAGCTGAGGCAGGAGAATCACTTGAACCCAGGAGGCGGAGGTTGCAGCGAGCAGAGATTGTGCCATTGCACTTCAGCCAGGCAACAGAGGGAGACTCCTTCTCAAAAATAAAAATAAAAATAAAAATAAAAAATCTCCCTTGAAGAAAAATTAACCATTGCTTTCCATGAGCTAATATCTGAAAGTATCAAGGCAGAGACTGAAGTACAGATATTATTATGCTATTCATTTATTCATTCAGCAAATATTAAGTGCTTACCATGTGCTGAGCTCAGTGTACGCTCCAAAAAACCTTGTCCACTGACCTAGGCAAACCTCACTTGGATCATACTAGTGCGAGTCAAACTTCACAATTAGCAAATACTGAAACTACAGTACCTAAGAACTCAGAACTTGTGAACTTTATAGAATCGATGCAGTTACTGCCTGAATCAGCATTGTTCAATAGAGCTTTTACTATGATGGAAATGTCCCATATTTGCCCTGTCCAATAAGATAATCAGTAGCTACATGTGGCTTCTAAGCATGTGAAATGTGGCTAGTGAGATTTAAGAACTGAATTTTAAATTTTATTTAATTTCAGTAATTTAAATAGCTTCAGGCAGCTAGTAACTACTATATTAGTGCAACTTTACAGCAAAAGTGCTTTTTTAATAGATGGCATTATCTGTCCTGGGCTGTCATTTCTTGCTCTCTCTTTATTTATTTTTTTTGAGACAGGGTCTCATTCTGTCGCCAAGGCTGGAGTGCAGTGGCAAGATCTCGGCTCACTGCAACCTCTGCCTCAGGCTCAGGCGATTCTGCCTTAGCCTCCAGAGTAGCTGGGACTA
Source organism: Pongo pygmaeus (assembly GCF_028885625.2). NCBI lineage: Eukaryota > Metazoa > Chordata > Mammalia > Primates > Hominidae > Pongo > Pongo pygmaeus. The sequence continues at coordinate 19,091,249 of NC_072380.2, read as the reverse complement.
CAAGTGTGCACCAATCATGCCTGGCTGTTTTGTATTTTTAGTAGATACGGGGTTTTGCCATGTTAGCCAGGCTGGTCTCGAACTCCTGACCTCAGGTGATCTGTCCCCCCTCAGCCTCCCAAATTGCTGGGATTACAGGCATGAGCCGCTGGGCCCAGCTGGCTGCACTTGACTTTTCGTTGCAAGCTGTAGATGGTTCCCTAATTTCTAGCCCTCTTTGAATATGCCTAGTATCACAGTGAATATTCAGGTGGGCAGTGCTGTATATCAAAGCTAAGGTGTTTTGGGGACACCTGCAGAGCTGTCTTGGAGGCCCAGTTGATTTTCATTGTAGATGAAATTGACAGGAAAAATGCCTGAATAGCATCTATATTGGCAAGGATTGTGCTGAGTTTTAAAGATAGGTAAGTGAAGGTGCCTGTGTCCAGTGGTTAGAAATAAGGAACATTCTAATAAGGCAGTGGAACAGAGGAAAAAGGTCTTACTCTTTATCCCCAAATACTGTGTAGTGACAAGTCTGGAAAGTAGACAGTCACATTCGCAGGCTCCAGGATTTCTTCAGAGTTAGCCACGTAGGAATAGTCTTGAGGATAGCAGTGTGAAATTCTCATGGTTAGACCTCTGTTGAAATACATTTTAATTTTGAGTTTTGTAATTTGCGGTGGAACCACAATATCAAGGCATAACAATACAAAAGTGTGGGGATAGGAAGAGGAGAAAGAATGACATCTATTTAGTATTTATTATGAGCTAGGTACTATGTGAAACATAGTATGTGTGAGTGTGTGCATGCATGCATCTGTATGTATTTATATATTCTTTTTTTTTTTTTTGAGATGGAGTTTCGCTCTTGTCACCCAGGCCGGGGTGCCATGGCGCGATCTCGGCTCAGTGCAACCTCTGCCTCCCGGGTTCAAGTGATTGTCCTCCCTCTGCCTCCCGAGTAGCTGAGATTACAGGCACGTGCTACCACACCCAGCTAATTTTTGTATTTTTACTAGAGATGGGGTTTCACCATGTTGGCCCAGGATGGTCTCAATCTCTTGACCTCGTGATTCGCCTGCCTCGGCCTCCCAGAGTGCTGGGATTACAGGCGTGAGCCACCGCACCTGGCCTGTATATCCTTTATAGTATTGAAAGGTAGGTGGTGTCTCCATTTTCAGAGGATGAAATTGAGGCTCTTGGAGATTAAATGGGATCCTTTTTTTAAACAACTTTATTGAGATAGTCACATACTATACGATTCACTCATTTAAAGTGTACATTCATTGATTTTTAGTATGTTCATGGAGTTGTGCACCCATCACCATAGTCAATTTTAGAGCATATTCATCACTTCTAAAACAAAGCCCAGGCCAGGCACAGTGGCTCACACCTGTGATCTCAGTACTTTGGGAAGCCAGGGTAGGAGGATCTCTTGAGCTCAGGAGTCTGAGACCAGTCTGGGCAACGTAGTGAGACCCCTTTAATAGCAAAAAAATTTAAAAATTAGCTGAGCATGGTGATGCGTGCCTGTAATCACAGCCACTCAGGAGGCTGAGGCAGGAGGATTGCTTGAGCCCAGGAGGTTGAGGCTGCAGTGTGTCGTGATTGCATCGCTGTGCTCTAGTCTGAGTGATAGAGTGAGACCCCGTCTCAAAACAAAACAAAACAAAACAAAACAAAAATCCCCAAAAAATTCCAGACCCATAAGTTGCCACCTCTCCCCATTGCTCCTATCCCTCATCACAGGCAACCACTAATCTATTTTCTGAGTCTGGATTTTGCTGTTCTGCACATATCATGTAAATGAAATAATACAAAATGTGGCCTTTTGTAGCTGGCTTTTTTCTCATGTTTTCAAATGCTCATCCTTGAAGTAGCATGTGTTATTAATTCATTCCTTGCTATTGCTGAATAGTATGCCGTTGACTAGATGGGTCACATTTATTTATCCATTAATCAGTTGATGGGTTGTTTCCACTTTTGACAGGAATCATGCCACTCTGAACACAAGCATACAAGTTTTGTAGCCATTCTAGTGAGTGTGAGTTGGTATCTCATTGTGATTTTGCTTTTCATTTCTCTAATGACTAATGATGTTGAATATATTTTCACGTGCTTATTGGCTGTATTCATCCATTTTCATACTGCTGATAAAGACGTTCCTGAGACTGGGCAATTTGCAAAAGAAAAAGATTTAATGGAATTATAGTTCCACATGGCTGGGGAGGCCTCACAATCATGGTGGAAGGCAAGAAGGAGCAAGTCATGTCTTACGTGTATGGAAGCAGGCACAGAGAAAGCTTGTGCGGGCAAACTCCCATTTTTAAAGCCATCAGATCTCATGAGACTTATTACAATCAAGAGAACAGCATTGGAAAGACTCACCCCCATAATTCAATTACCTTCCACCGGCTTCCTCCCATGACACACGGGAATTGTGGGAGTTACGATTCAAGATGAGTTTTGGGTGGGGACACAGCCAAACTATATCATTGGCCATATATTTTCTTCGGAGAAGTGTCTATTCAGATCCTTTGACCGTTTTTAAATTATATTATTTGTCTATTTACTCTTAAATTTTAAGCATTGTTTTTATATATTCTGGGTTCAAGTCTCTTATCAGATATATGCTTTGCAAATAGCTTCTCTCATTCTGTGGGTTGTCTTTTCTCTTTCTTCTTCCTGACCTTTGAAATAAGTGAGGTTCTTAAACAGAGCACCAGAGGGCTTAGCACAGTTCTAGGCCCTCATGTATTTTCCAAAGTGAGTTAACAAAACTTTAAGTATGATGACTTGTGTAACAGATATTGTTATTTAAATATCTGGTTGGAAGAAGGATGGAGATTTAACCTTTGCCTGAGCTATTTGAGAGGAACCACAAAGCTCTGAAGACTTGAGACCCTTATGTATACTGAAAGGAAATTTTGGAAGCCAGTTCTCTGGAGACTTTTATGTATAGAAAATAGTGTTCTCCTCCTGGATTAGACAGAGAATTGCTTGAAAGGAGGACACCCTACCTCGAAGACCCTTCTTGATCTTTTTAGGTACTGTAATGTCGTAATCTAAATAGTGTTTCCCAAACTTGTCTGTCAAGAATTACCTGGTTTCAGATTTCTAGGGCTGCCTGAAGATTCTGGTACAGTGGTTCTGAAGGAGCAGTCTTCATAATCACCCCATGCGAGTCTTAAGATCGGAATGTTTGGGAAACTGATCTCACCTGGTAATAATGGTGACCTTAGTGGTTGCCCCTAGAACTTAATTAGTTCTCTTTAGTGGGTGTGGTGTCCAGTTGACAAACATCCCTGCCAGGGAGATTACAAGGAGCTGATCAAGCCAGTCTGGCTACATTGCTTACCTCAGCACTGGGTCTTGATCCAAGACAACCCAAGTCCCCAACCCCCCACCCCCTGCCAGTGTGGTAGAGATGGGTCACAAAAATTTAAACCAGGCCCACAGACATTTTCAAGTTATGAGGTTGCCACCACTCTCTTGGGAGGAATCCTCCCTCCTTCTTCCCTCCTCTTTTAAAATGTGTTCATATTTTCTTACCATTGCTGAGTCTCTGGAGGCCTCCCATAGCCACACAGATCTCCATGAAACTCAATGGGGAGAAAAGGGCATGGAAAGAAAAATAAACATCTTACATAATCTCTACACTTTGCTTGTTTTATGTGGTTGATTAAGGTCTCCTGAAGAATTTCAGGAGAGTGAGAAGTATGAAGTTGGGAGGGGGAGACTCACTTATCTGACCTCTTTATTTTTGTTTTTTAAAGACGGGGTCTTGCTCTGTTGCCCAGGCTGGAGTGCAGTGACTACTCCCAGGCGCCATCATAGCTCACTGCAGCCTTCAACTCCTGGCCTCAAACAATCCTCCTGCCTCCGCCTCCCAAATAGCTGGAACTACAGGGGTGCCATTGTATTTGGCCCTGTTCTTCTCTTAAAGGATATTCTGTGTTACCAGAGGCAGTGCAGCATAGCGGTTGGAGTGTGCCCTTGAATTGTATAGTCTGATTTGCTTCTATCTGTGTCACCTTGGGCAAGTTATTTTAACATCTCTGTGCCTCACTGCGTCATTACCTCATGGAATACCTCACTAACATTTAGTGGTTAGAAGGGGCTTAGACAGTTTTGGAAAGACAGTAAGTAGGCAGTAAATGTGACCTGGATGGTAGGTTATACTTACCTGCGTGGGAAGTGGAATTATTATTGCCCGTCTTAAAGTCACACACCTATTAAACGGCAAAACTGGACTTTCTTGTACCCTAGACTGTGATTGCCTACAGGTGTGCTTTATGGAAGCCAGGAGAAAAATTGTAATACACTCAGCCCTCTGTTTCTATGGGTTCTGCATCATGCATTCAATCAACCTCAGATCAAAATATGCAGAAGAATATTGTGTCTGAACATGTATGGACATTTGTTTCTTGTCATTATTTATTCATATAGTATAACAACTATTTACATAGCACTTGCATTGTGTTAGGCATTCTATGAAATCTAGAGATGATTTAAAGTATATGGGAAGATGTACATACGTTATGTGCAAATGCTACACCATTTTTTTTAACTTTTAACTTTCAATGTTTTTCTATAGAAAACCTGCACATAAAAGAATAAAGAATTCATGCAGTCATGCCAAATGACCATCACAATCAATCTTGATGGTACTCTTCAGTAGATACTAGAACTACTAAGTTGATATATGCTTGTTCCTTAAAAATTGTACCTCATCAAGGTGAAATAAATGCGATAATAGGAACAGTAAGAACCATGTGTTTATAAGTGCCTGAGGGTCAAGCTCTTTACATGTAGACCAGAAAGTTACACACCCTAGAACACCAGCAACTCACAAGGAAGATGGGGGAGTTGTCGCCTTCCTTCCTTGGAGGTCTTTAGGCTGGGAAAGTTCCATGTAGGTGTGATTTTGCTTAAAGATAGAGATATAAACTTTATGACCTCTCAAAGTCACTTTCTGGCCAACAGCTTTAGCAGTTCTAAGAAGGAGCAGTTTCATTTTGCCTTCAAGGGATGTTCCTTTTCTGTGTCCTAAGGCAGGGTGATCAGTTAGTGAGAGAGGATGATGTGTTTGCACCAAGCTGCTAGCAGAGATGAGTGTGGCCCAGCTCCAGTCCTGACCCTTCTCCCCTTGTCTAGTCAACCTCAGCCAGTGCAGGGTACCCGGGGAGGGTCACTGTTAGTCGGCCTCAAAGGCACTGTTGGTGGCTCTCACATATTCAGACTTCTTCTTGTGCCTTGTCCACAGTTTCCGGGGGTTGCTGGGGACACTGCAGGAAGTACTGCCTGTCAGCGATAGGGAAGCTTCTGATCCTTGGTGAATGGTTGGATACTCTTTGGTCATCCTGAGATGTCTGAATCCTGTCGTCTGAATACCTTCCTTCTCTGAGCCCGGGGCTGCTGCCTCCACCAAGGCTGAGGCTGGAGCTTTCATTGAGATCCAAGACACTGGAGGAATCAAAGATTTTTCCATGTGCTCGATTCCTATACAGATTTGATGCTTTGGGTACAAATCTCCACTTGTTAGCCAGTCAGTCAAAGCAGAATTTCTAAAGGCCTTTGCACCAAGCAGCGAGACCAGGCAATAGGGTCAGCCAATGACACAACTGCCACTCTTCCAGAGACGCTGGAACTAAGGTCTAAATAAGATCAGTGTGTCAGTGTAGGTGCATTGACTGCAACAAATGTACCTCTCTCGTGGGGGTTGATAATAATGGGGGAAACTGCGCATGTGTTGGGGGCAGGAGGTGTATCGAAAATTTCCTTACCTTTAGCTTAATTTTACTGTGAACCTAGAACTACTCTAATAAATAAGCTCTACGGGCCTGGGCAACATAGTGAGACCCCACCTCTACAAAAAAGAAAAAATTTAGCCAGATGTGATGGTGTGAGCCTGTAGTCCCAGCTACTTGGAAGACTGAGGAGGGAGGATTGCTTGAGCCTAGGAGGTCAAGGCTGCAGTGAGTTGTGATCACATCACTGCATTCCAGTCTGGGTGACAGAGCAAGATCTTATCTAAAAAAAAAAAAAAAAAGTCATTTTAAAAAGATAATACATGTGGAAGCATTTAGCACTGTGTTTGCGTGCGGCAGGTGCTCAGAGAATGTGTGCGCTTAGTTCCTTCTTACTCGTTACACCACTTTATATAAGAGATTTGAGCACCTTTGAATCCCCAAATCTATGACCAATCCCCACTTCTTCCCTACTTTACCGAGGGATGACTATATGTGGTGCTTTGGCCCAGGGTCCTCATTCAATATGTTTCTTTAGTGAATGAGTTAAACCCCACAGGCTGTTACAAAGCTAAGTATAGAAACCCTATTAAGAATACACGGCAGACTAGGTGCTCTGACATTTAGCCTCGTCTAATAGCAGAATAGAATTTCCTGAGTCAGCAGGATTTCTGGCCTGATCACTTTTTTGCTATTGGCTTCACGGTGGCTTCATCTTCTGTTTTGGAGACAGGGAATTTTCCCCATTCCCTGGGCTGCTTTTAGAGCTTCAGGTATGTGACTTTCATTAATAGCTCTCTTGCAAATGGCAAGAGAGTAATGTGTTACTATGGATTTCCTCACCCAGCTCTTTCCCTTCTGGCAGAGACTTCTGATAAAAGTAGATAAAGGCTTGGGCTGTGTTCACCTGGTGTGATGTAACGGTCTCAGAGATCTGTTTCATTCATTCTTTTGATTTTATCAGGTTTTTTTTCTCTCTCTCCTTTTTTTTGAGACAGAGCCTTGCTCTGTCAGCAAGGCTGGAATGCAGGGGCATGATTCTAGTTCACTGCAGCCTCGAACTCCTGGGCTCAAGTTATCCTCCCATTTCAGCCTCCCAAGTAGCTGGGACCACAGGCGCACACTAACATGCCTGGCTAATTTTTGTATTTTAACTTTTTGTAGAGGTGGGGTCCCGTCATCTTGCCCAGGCTGGTCTCAAACCACTGGCTTGAAGTGATCCTCTCACCTTGGCCTCCCAAAGTGCTGGGATTACAGGTGTGAGCCACTGTGCCAGGTCATATTTTTTCGTTTTGAGTGCAATTCTTACTACCTTCTCGGTGTGGCTTGTATATCAGTTGATGGTCTCTCATATTGCTGTGTCCTGCTTGGGAAAAAAAGTCTAATAAAATACAATATCATATTCTAAAACTGGAGCTTATGTAAAGATAATATAGTTTATAGATTTAAAAGAACTTGATAGGCCTGGAGGAATTAAAGCCAAAATTTTAGAAGCGTTACTAAAATAAATATGTCTGTGATTAGTCAGTGAGAAAATATCATCATTTATAAAATCGTTAAGTAATGATTCAGAGGGAAGTTCAGTAAGATTCAGAGGGGAGTTAGAAAGATAATGGTAATTCCATTTTTTAAAAAACTTGGGTGGTGTAGTTAGTATACAGAGGTATTTCCTTCATGAATATTTGTATTTTATAAATATTTTGTAAAGTTTTATTTTGCCTCTGTTTAGTAAAAAATAATTTTAAAATAAAAAATTTGTCAGTAGACTTCTCTTGTGGCCATTTAATGGCTTCTTTCTAAAGCATTCCGTTTAGCAATACACCTCTCTCTCATTATGCCTATGTTTGTTTTACATAATATTTAAGTTACATAATTTTGGTAGCAAGTACAACCAGCACAAATCCATTCGGGTGCAAACACAACTGATTCTTGGTAATCGCCACCTCAATCGTGTGGGCAGAATTTCATGAGCTTGCTGTAGTCTTAAGACCACAGCTTGAGCACCAGGTACTGATTTTTTAATTCTATTTATCTGTTACCAGCTGTGAGCAGCGGGTATGAGTGGGCATCAGCCAGCATGTCTTCCTGGGTAACTTGTGTCACCTTGTGAGACATCCTGGAGTTGGTTAATTGGAGGGTGGTTAAGAATTTCTGCTGTATACATAACTTCAGAAACAAAAGCAAACCTGTTATGGTCTAAGAAATGAAAAGGGATATTATAAGGTAGAGACATTAGGACATTCTTTCCATTTTGTTCTAAAATCACTTTTGGCATTTATCTGCCTCACATCACTTATGTTGTGTACAAAGCTACTTCCCTCCTGAATAATTTATTTCCACATCTAAAATGTTTGCTGAAATTATTTTGCTTTCCTTTCACCTGGAAGATAATTTTAGGTTTTTAAGAAATGTGGTTTATAAAAATAGGACCCACCATGTCCATCTACTGAGTGAGTTACTAAAGTATAACAAAAACATTTTTTTCTGTCTTGTACTTGAGTCCAGAAGTTCACTGAAAATGGGTTACACCTGGAATTTATGTATCATTATAACTGTAAAGTGCTTTGTACTTTGCATCATAATTTCTCTTTCATCTAAAGAAATCAAAGTCCATTATATTAGCCTGGCTATGTTCACCTGCTTGCAGAAAGGGTGGACCTTTTGGGACCCATTTTTTTGTTTTTTGTTTTTGTGGAGACGGAATCTCGCTCTGTTGCTCGTGCTGGAGTGCAGTGGCACGATCTTGGCTCACTGCAACCTCCGCCTCCCGCATTCAAGCAATTCTTCTGCCTCAGCCTCCTGAGTAGCTGGGACTACAGGTACATGGCACCACACCCAGCTAATTTTTTGCATTTTTAGTAGAGACAGGGTTTCACCATGTTAGCCAGGATGGTCTCAATCTCCCGACCTTGTGACCCACCTGCCTCGGCCTCCCAAAGTGCTGGGATTACAGGCGTGAGCCACCGCACCCGGCCCGGGACTCATCTTTTAAATGAGCTCTGGTGAAGCAGGTCCAGGGTTTTGAGAAAGCCTAGCACCCTTGGAGTGTTTCAGGGCATCTCTCAGTTAAGAGAGCTTTTTCTTTACAATGGGCCAGATTTTGTATGTGGTTAATTTAATTATCAAATTGGAGCAGCTTTGTCTTTTCCACGATATCTGAATATATGTGCATACCAAGTGACTTATTTAAAATACAACTCTTTTAAAAGGCTACAGGGCATACTGTAATAGGTCATATGCAGTTCTGTGTCACGGTCACTTTTCTTTCATTCATACATTCATTCAACAGATAGTGTTTGAGTGTCTCCTATGAACCAGGCATTATTTTAGGTTCCAGAGATACAGTGGTCAACAAAACAGACAAAAAAATAAATAAATAAAATAAAAATAAAAAAAGAAAAAAATCCTTGTTCTTACAAGGTAAGACAGACAGTGTATGAGTTGTGTCTGCGTGTGCGTGTGTGTAGTATGTTGATAGCATGAAGCCCTTCAGGGAAAAATAAGGCAGAGGAGAGAGTTTGGGAGGGGGTGGAGTTGCAGTTATAAATGGGTGGTCAAGGATGACCTTGTTGAGGTGACGCATGAGGAAAGACCTGAAGAAGGAAGGTAAGTGCACCGGGAAGAGGGCACGGCAGGTGCAGAGCCCTGAGGCAGAGCCATACTTCCTGCCTTCCAGGAACAGGGAGACCAGTGTGACTGGAGTAGAGTGAGCAGTGGGGTTGGACCGGACACCGTCACCAGGTCCTGTGGGGCCTTGTTGCTATTGCAAGGGCTTTGGTTTGGACTGAGAGTGAGCAGAGAAACCTGTTAGAGAGTTTCAAATAAAAATGGGACATGATCTGGCTTATGTTCTTGGAGGACATGCTGCTGCTGTGTCTCATGAGAATAGACTGAAGCGGGGAAGAGTGGAAGTAGGGAAACCAGTTGGGAGGCTGTTGTAACCTAGGTGAGCGAGGGTGGTGGCTTGGACCACCGTGGAATGTTTTGAAGGTTGAGTGGGAAGGATTTTCTCATTGTCTGAATGTGGGATGTGAGTGGGAGAAAGCATGGGTGACTTGCAAAATATTGACCTGTGCATCTTGAAGGATGGAGGTGCATTAACTGAGATAGGGGGAGGCTGATTTTGGAGGAAGGATCAGGAGCACAGTCAGGGAGCTGTCTGGTAGGCAGCTGGATATATTTATCTGGATTACAGAGGAAGGGGCTGGGTTAGAGGTAAACATTTGAGAGTTGTCAGAATATACAAACTGGATGAAAACCACAGGGTGTGAGTGTCAATAGAAAGGAAAAGAAGTTGAGGGCCAAAACCTGGGCTACTTCCACACTGAGATTGAAGAGATGAGAAGGCACCAATAAAGGAGAATGAAGGAAAGCAGCGAATGAGGGAAATCGAGAGTGCGAGGTCTTGCGAGCCATGTGAAAAAACCGCTTCAAGCAAGATGAGTCAGATTCTCCCGGGAAGTAAAGTAAAATGAGGGGCAAATGAGATTTGACCCAGGGATTTAGCAATGGAGATGTCATTGGTGAGGTTGATAACCAACTGGGATTATGGTGTAGTAGTGGGGACCAAATGTTGATCAGTGAGGATGTAAGAGAGCGCAGAAGTAGAGAAACGGAAACATCAAATGTAGAAAAATATCGCAAAGATTTTTGCTGTAAAGAGAATGTGAGAAATGTAGCTGCAGGGAGAAATGGGGTCAAGAGATGTTTTAAAAATGCAGGAAGTAACAGCATGTTTGAATACCAATGGGAAAGACAGTAAAGAGGAAAAAAATACGATTCTCCATGTAGTAGCATAATTCCCAAAGGACCTTTGGTGTAGTTTAAAACAGCCAAAATCATCTAGCTTATTGTTGTAAACACTAATTTTTGTTAATGCTGTTGATTTTTTCAACATAAAGTCCTTATCTTCTCATCTCCATCAAAAATCAAAACTTTTTCTTTTGTCTGACCCTTTAAATAAATGTCTTTTGGGTATGAATTGTGTCTGCTCATGTTGTTCAACCTCAGGGAGTCCCTAGTTCTGTTAATAGTTATGCAATATGCATGGATCTGAGGTACACTCTGTCCACATGTTTTCAGTAACTGATGACTTCCTTAGCTCTCATCTGAGGCACAGATTCCCCACCGTCCATTAAGCATGTATAAGATCGCATTTTCCAAGAATTTATTCAGTCAACTAAATGTTCATTGCATGCATTAAACACAAAAGACCCCATGTTTCCAGGTAGCAACCACAGGGCAACAGATAGGTAATAAGAGTAAGAATTTAAAGAAACCAATGTCCTTGGATCTTGTGTGGATGACCAGTTGTTTCCCAGACATTACTGTGGAAATCACCTGGGGACATTGTTGAAGTGAAGATTCGGATTCTTTAGTTCTGGAGTGGGGCCTGAGATCTGCATCTTTAACAAGCTCCTAGGTGATGCTAGGGATGCTGGCTGATATGGTTTGGCTGTGTCCCCACCCAAATCTCATCTTGAGTTGTAGCTCCCATAATCCCCACGTGTCATGGGAGGGACCTGGTGGGAGGTAATTGAATCATGGGGGTGGGTTTTTCCCTGCTGTTTCTAGTGATAGTGAATAAGTCTCACGAGATCTGATGGTTTTATAAAAGGCAGTTCCCCTGCACGTGCTCTCTTGCCTGCCGCTATATAAGATGTGCCTTTGGCCGTTTGCTTTCCTCCATGGTTGTGAGGCCTTCCTAGTTAAGCTGAGCTGTGAATCAATTAAACCTCTTTCCTTTGGAAATTACTGAGTCCCAGGCATGTCTTTAATAGCAGCCTGAGGACAGACTAATACACTGGTGCACCTCATTTTGAGTAGAAAGAGATCTTAGGGTAATACTTCCTGGCTTATTTTTTCTCCTTAGTTTTTGCTTCTGCTCTTCCTCTACTTCTCTATTATTGCCACATTGGGCCTTTTCCAGCTGGAACTTTCAGACTCAGAACAACAATACATTGTTGTAGCATTTGTTGATAGCATTTCAGTATCTCCGCTTTTCACTCTGCATTTTTATTGATCTTTGCAAAAAAGCTACTGGCGTCTGGGAGTTTTGTTTAGTAATTAGATAGCTGAAGAGACTAGGCCAAGTTTCATTTGCATTATATAGGGAAGGCCAGACTTCTGGGTCTCATTCACATCCCAAGGCCATGTTTGTCCTAGACCTCTGAGTACATGCTTTGGAGCTATAGGCAAAGTCCCAGTACTGGGGCCAATTTGCCAGTTCAGTTGTCAGTTTTTAAATTCTCGGGATACCTACTTGCTAAGGCTAAATCTCTTCAGTAAACAGCTCCCTTACTGGAGGGCAGTCCTTTGGCTTTGTTATAAATAAATTTTGTCAGCTTGTGGAAAATAGAATAAATCTTTGAAAGTCACCACTGGCTAATGAAAGCTTCTTAGATGGCTCTAGACTGGACACGGTACTTAAAAAGTGCCTATAAAAGGATATGTTTTGGTGGGGGTTGGAGAAGAGTTTGAAATTAATTATCTGAACTCTGAAAATTCCTGTAAATTCTACATTTAGTTTCTGCTGTACTTTAGACCATATATCTTGTCCTGAATTTAATGAGGCATACTTTTTAGGATCTTCTGTATGGGTGCTATTCAATAGAAATATGATGAGAATTTCCCATGTAAGTTTAAATTTTCTAGTAGCCACATTAAAAAAAAAGTAAAAAGAAATCAATGGAATTAATGTAGGTAATATATTTTATTTAACCTACTATGTCTGAAATATTGTCATTTTGACAAAAGCTTAGTGATAATTTATTTTCTTTGCTTGTACTTAGAAATCTGGCCTATATTTTATGCTCACAGCACACCTGCCATATTTCAAGTGCTAAATGGCCCCATGTGGCTGTCATATGAGACAGCACAGGTGTATATGCAGAGCAGCTGCAGGTATGACAAGCACAGTTTTATTTGTTTCTTTATCTCATAATTCTCTGTTAATACCAACACATGATTGGCTGTAGTGAGGCATATATCGTTAGTTAAGTATTAAAATAAAATAAAGATGGATTTTTTTATAGTAATCTTAAAATCTACCCTAAAAGCAAATGGATGTTTCAGAAAATAGATAATTATAAATATGCAGAGAATACTAACATGTTGATTGACTTCAGCAATGGCTAACAGAGATGAGGACCTATAAAAATTGAAAATGTCTGAGACTTCTAGGTAATACATTTTTAGCAACATTATTTAGGATAATTTACTGCCCCCTCATAAGGTAGATAGGTCCTGTCATGACTCACATTTTATAGATGTGAAGCCTGAGACCAGAGAGGTTAAGTAATTTGCCTTAGATCACACAGTGGGTAAGTGGTAGATCTAGGATATGGAACTCTAGTCAGTCTGGTTCCAGAGCTCACTCCCTTCAACTCTGTGCCAGACTGCCTTCTCAGCACATGTCAGTGATACATACATTTGCTTCATCTTTTAAATGGTATGATTGAGGGATGGTGCTCTTTAGCTGAAAAAAGTGATAGATATAATCAAATTATGTTGATATAATCAAATTGTTTGATTGATATAATCAAATTGTTTGATTGATATAATCAAATTGTTCTGGAAAACAGAGGATAAATTAACTCCTTAAATAAATCATACCCTGTTTGCCATTAATTTTAATTTCAGAGTTACTTTATCTTGGTTTCTGATTGATCTTCAATTTAAATTGAGCCTCAGCATTTTTTCTGCCTATCCCTGATGTGGGGAAAAACAGCTAATAATGTATAAGGCAAACTTTCAGTGTTATTGAGAGCTAAAGCATACAACTAAATTGGGGAGATACGCTCTAATACTCATGAAATAGTATTACAATTTATTGTTACTAGCAATCACAGCAGCAGTAACCATTTATTGAGAGGTTACTGTCTGCCAAACCTTGTGTTAAGACTTTACACTCATTATCTTATTTAACTGTTAAAGCAATGCTGTCAAGTTGGTTTTATCTTCATCAATAAATAAGTGCCAGAAACAGTACCACTATAGTCTGAAACAATGAGACTCTGAGAATTATTTTATTGGATTCTGGGTGTCACATTTAAAGGGGGACATTAACAGTGAACAAGTAGGTGAGTGGTGAGAAAATCATGTGATGTTAGGAGAGGTCATGGAACTGCGATCCTTAACCTAAGGAGAGAAGACTTAGTGGACATAATAGTTACCAGTAAGTGTTTGGAATAAAGGATAAGATCTAAAGAGAAAACTGACTCTGGCAAAAAGGAGTACACTCACTCTGTCTTTCTCTAAGGAATATAGAAAAGACACTTACAAAATTTTCTTATTTTGGATTTTAATCCAGTTTTAATGGGACAGAGGCTAGGTCACTCCCTAGATATTCTGGATTAAATTATTGCATTTGGAAGATTTGGATTATACAAGAAATTAGGAATTGACCGTTGGATGAGGTGTCTATTTCTGATTTTGTAATAAATTGTGTCCTTTAATCAGATTATTTTTATGATAGAAATAATTATTGAGTTGTTTTATAAATTAAGTTGGAGATTGTGATTAATAATACAATATCAGAGCTCAGACAGACCTTAGAAATCTTGAAGTCTAATGTCATTTTGCAAATGAGGAAACAGAGAGAAAGAAAATGAATTAAGGACAAAGTTGGACAAGTACTCAGGTGTTGACTTCAAGTCCACTACTTAAAAAAAATTATGGTTTCTAATGTATGGATGAAGAAGACTCAATCATTTCTAGTACATTTTTAAAGGTCCTGTTGAATCTTCTCCAGAGTTAACAAAATGAAGTAGCCTGAAGTTCATTTGTCCTAATTAGGGCACACTTGAGTCCTTTTTGGTTATCTTATCTGCACTTGGAGTTCAGTGATTTTCCTAAAGAAAAGCTTTCAGTTCGTCAACTTCTTTTATTGTTAGTGTTTTATTTCCCTGGAAACCTGTGTATCTTTTTATTGAAAGGATAAGAAAGGATATACTGGCTCTCTGAATTTATCCATTCATTCAACAAGTGTTTACTGAGGTGTGTACCAAACACTTCCAAGCACAATTATAGGGTCATTAGCTTTTACTGTGAGATGAGAAACCATCAAATTGTTTTGAACAGAAGATTAGAAGATTTTTTTTTTTTTTTTTTTTTTTAAGTATCACTAACAAATTAAAAGGATTCCCTGGGAGTTTCAGCAAGCTGTAGTCCCACTTGCCTTGATTTAATGAGACATACCTTTTGATCTCAGCACACAATTGGGATTAACTGCAGTTTGAGGTCTGATCCTTATTAGTTATATAACTAAATTCACAATAAAGCCTGAAACTTTTTCATAAAAACAGAGTATAAACCTGTTAAAAATGTTCTACCATATACTGGTTTGAAAACCATTATGAATTCATGATGGAATTTGAGCGACCTAGGTTTGATGGACAGTTTCACTGATGATTCGATTTTGGGCAAATGTATTAATTTTTCTGAGCCTCAGTTTCTTCATTAGTAGAATGAGGGTAAAACTTGTTACATAGGAGTGGTTTTGAGGGTTGAACGATTTAAGGGAAATCATAACTGTGAAATGCTCATCCCCATGTCTGGTGCATTGTAGATATTCAATAAAAGCACAGCCATTTTTTTGATAATTTAGTCAAGGAGATTTTAAACATGGGTGAAAGTTGTTTTGAAGCTAGATTGAGGGTGCTAATTCAGAGCCTTAATTTATTTTTACTTTAGAGCTCAGACAAAATGTCTTTAATGCCTTTGTCTAAAGGTCCTGACATGGAAACAAGCATTAAAATGACACCCCTAACTTAATTAACACTTTGTTTTGCATGTGTATGAATTAATCTTTTTAAATGTCACTAACTGTTTTGGTGGTGTCACAAATTGACAAATGCTCCCTCCCTCATTCCACAGGTATTACCAATTTTGGACCAATTCTGGTGGTTCAGCTATCAATTAAAGCAGTCAGAGAAGGCCCTGCCTGTAGGTCACAGTTGACCCTAGCCACAGGACACCCAGGGAAGTGGTGTACTGTGAAGCCTCTCCATGGAGTGTCAGGAGTCTGTGTGTGTGTGTGTGTGTGTGTGTGTGTGTGTTTTCTGTTGCCCAAGATTATTGTCCTCCGAGAGAGTAAACACATCACCTTATGACTCTGTAGCCAAGTTCACTTCTGTAATAATTTTTTGTTTGTGTATTTTTACCACTGGAAATTTAGTCTGACTTAGTTCAATACTGTATCTAGACCAGTGTCTGGTCAAAAGTATTAAATTTGACTTGCTAATCTCCATGCGGGATGAGGGAGAGACCCTATATAAAACTGAATTGGGCCCATGTAAAACCCGTGTTTCTGGTGCCCCGTTTTCCTTGGGCTCTGGCTGGCAGCTTCTTCTACCCCAGTTATATATTTCACTTTCTTGGGGCTGAAGTGTCAGCTAGCTGAGCTGATAAATTTATCTGGGTTAATAGAGAGTTAGAGGATCATGTGGTCCTTTTAACTGTCTTTGGAGGCAGGATTTTGCTTCCCCCCTCCTCAGTTATTTGAAAGCACTTTGGCAAAACTGAGATCACTGCATTACTGCTAATGTAACACTGCAGCTTGGTTGATCTGTTAGTGAATGTAATCATCAGGGGAATTACAGATCATGGAAAGGTAAGTGGAGGACAGGCCTCTGAAGAAGGTATTCACAGGCACAGGCAACCTTTTCTGATTGTATACTTACTTTAAAGTATTCTTTTTTAAAATTTTTAATTAAAACTTGTTCCCTTATTACCAAAAATATCCTGGTAATTGTAGATTGCCTGGGTGGGGATGAGGAGAAGTTGCCAGTTTAAGCCAAACCACATGGAGTGAGAATGAGGGAAAGGTGACTTCAAGAAGAAAAAAGGTGTTCTGTTACCAGAAGAAGGAGCGCTGGCCAGGCAGGAGCAGCAGATGTCCCTGGCAGATGAAATGGCGCTGGCCAGAGGAAGCATATGCCGTCCAGGGGAATATCAAGCACCAAGGCCATGGGCAGAAGAGAGCGTCACATATGAAGAACTGAGAGAAGGCCAGGCGGCAGAGCCAAGTGGGGAAGAGTGGGTGGAGCGGTAGGAATGAAGGCGTGAGATTGCAAAGATAAGCTGGGGCCAGCCAGATCATGCAGGGCCTTATGGCTAAAGGAGGGTACCTGCATTTTATCCTATGAAAATGGAAGGTCATTGAAGAGGTTTAAGAAGTTTAGCCTTTTAAAAAGATCACTCTGCATGCCCTGTGAAGAATGGATTGAAGAGGGCAAGAAAGGAAGCAGAGAGATTAATCAGGGAACTTTTGTAGGTGAGAGATGAAGGTTTCTTGGACAGGGATGGTGGCAGCTGTGCTACAGACAAGTGGAAAGATAAATGAGCCACATTTTGTGTAGATCAACAGAACCTGATGATTGATGGGGTGTAAGGAAAGGAAGAATGACATAGATTTCTGCCTCAATTAATGGGGATTCTTGGAGTTGCCATTTATTGAGATGTAGCACTCTTGTTGGATATTGCTTTGTGTTACTCACATCCTTCCACCTAGACTATAAGCTTCTTAGATCAAAGATAAGGCAGCATTTCATCTTTCTTCACCATTGATTCTAGCACAGTGCTGAGGCATTAGAATAGCCACTTGGTTGGACATGTATCAGGTAGGTAGTTGATCCAAATCCTACTTGCAGAGTGGCTCTTGAGAGGTGGCTTAAAGGAACAAAAACAAGTGCCATTTGTTAGGATATTTATTGTTGTTGGTTTTTAGATTTGTTTAAGATGATGCAAGTTATGTAAGAAGAAGGTACCATGAGCATAGAAAATGTAATTAGACCTCAGAGCTAAGGAGATTTGCCCAAGATAATTTATTAATAGAGCTGGGACATTCTCTTAATCCCTAGCATTCTCATTAAATCATCTAACCTATACTTGCTATTTTGGGTAATTTTTGTTTCCTGACTAAAATCTGTGTTTCTTTTTTCTTTGATGCTCTTCTACATGTTAAAAGTAGAACAAAATACCAAATTTATTCACCTTTGATGCTTTGAGCTTCTCAGTTCCTTCTGGTCTCTTTTTGTTTTTCTCCTTTCCAAAACTCATTCTGAAGGACCCATGAAAAGAGACTGAAAGCAGAAGAAATCTGTCCGGTCACTCAGCGACACCCACCTGAGGTAATAGGGCAAATGAAACCACTTCAAAAATTGTTCTAGAACAAAAAATGGCTTCTAGAACATTGCGCAGTGTCTAGCTCCAGTGCACAGGAGGTGCTCACTGGTTACTGAGACTCAGCCCTGCTACCTTGTGTTTTTACATCCATGGCCTTTGTCATCTCTGGCGTGCTCTTTATTTCTTCCTAAGAGAATTTTAAAACCGGAGGAACTGAATAGAGGCCATCTGAAAAAGAATGCCTACACAACCCAAGTTATCTTTACCTGGAGTCCCGACCATGCAGGCTGCTGTTTATTAGAACACAGTGACAGTCACATGGTGGGCTCGGCCCTGGCTTGCAGTCAGCTTTGAAGCCCTCATGGCAAAATGGCAAGCGCTCACATTCCCGGACAAACACACGCTTTTTGTTCTATGTCATTTTTCCATTGCTGTAGACTTGTAAAACAATGATTAAGAGAATTTCAGAAACCAAAGTTATTTTCCCTGCTCTTATTTGCATATTTCTATTCCTTAAAAGTTTCTAAGGTAAAAAAGTCCCAAAGTTTGGGAACTCTCTTCTACACCTTCAAGTCAACACTTTTTAAACATGTGATAGTGTCATTAATGTTCTTGTGAATAATGGTTTAAGTAGTGTGATTGGAAATAGAGCTGTGGAGGAGCTTGGCATGGGGGTTGGGTGAGCATTTTTGAGTTGGGTAATTAGTCAGCTACAACCATGTAGAACAGAAGTGATGATTAGACTAATTAGGAAAGCCATTTCCTAAGTGCTGTGGTAGACCCAAGGGCAATGGCCTGGAAATGCTGCCTTCCCTGATTTATTTGATTGATGAAAAGCAGGTTTTCCACTTACGGGCTTATTTATTTTTTAAATTAGAGATTTGTTTGTCGCATTTTCATCGGTTACAGTTTTATTTCCAAGATAACAGAGAGGCAGGAATGTCTTATTCGCAGTTTGGGGATAGGGCTTTCATGCTTTTCCTTTCATTTCCTTTACTACACGATTCTAGTGGAGCAGACTTATCAGGACACTTTTAGTCAAATCTTTGCAAAGGACTTGCATGTTTTATGTAGTCAGAATTCAATTCAAGCAGCTTTTCTAGTGACAGGCTGCTTTCTGGTCACCTTTATACACCTAACTTATTCATGTGTATATATATATATATATATATATATATATATAAAATTTTTCTAACATTCATTGGTGCTTACTGTGTGCCAAGCACTATTAAATGCAAGGGATTCAAATATATCTAGCAGTTAAGGGCTTTGTTTTGTTCAGTGTTATTGCCCCATTGCTAGCATGGTGCTTGGCTTATAGTAGGTACTATATAAATATTTGTTGAAAGAATGAGCAACTTAAAGCCTAGGCCCTTGTTTTGTATTTTGTGTGTACACTCAGATTTAGATTATGTAATTGCAGCTCATTTTGCAAAACGGATTTATTATTTTCCTTCTTTTTCTTTTTTTTTTTTTTGACACGTGGTCTTGCTCTGTTGCCTAGGCTGGAGTGCAGTGATGCAGTCACGGCTCGCTGCTGCCTCTTGGGCTCAGGTGATTCTCTCACCTCAGCCTCCTATGTAGCTAGGACTATAGCACGTGCCACCACACCTGGCTGACTTTTAGAAATTATCTGTAGAGATGGGGTTTCACTGTGTTGCCCAGGGTGGTCTTGAACTCCTGGCTTCAAATGATCCTCTGCCTTGTCTTTTCAAAGTACTGGGATTACAGGCAGAGATTTTTGGGAGGCCGAGGTGGGTGGATCACGAGGTCAGGAGATCAAGACCATCCTGGCTAACACGGTGAAACCCCGTCTCTACTAAAAATACAAAAAATTAGCCAGGCATGGTGGCAGGTGCCTGTAGTTCCAGCTACTTGGGAGGCTGAGGCAGGAGAATGGCGTGAGCCTGGAAGGCAGAGCTTGCAGTGAGCCGAGATCACGCCACTGCACTCTAGCCTGGGCGAAAGTGCGAGACTCCGTCTTAAAAAAAAATAAAAAATAAAAAAATAATTAAAAAAGAAAATAAATTTCTGTAAAATAAATCTCATTTATTTCCTGGTAGTTTTAAAATTTAAGCTAAACTTCAAAAAATTTTCTTCTAAAACACAATAAATAATACCACGAGTGTTGTATATCTTTTAAAAATAAAAGTGTGGAGTGAAAATGTTTTACCAAATTATTAGGTATAGTTTGCAAAGCACTATTATGCATAGTATGTTGTTCGCCTCCCTGTGACAGCACCATTAACCCATTTGTGCTGGAGGTTGCAAATTTTTTTGTAAAAAAATCAGACCTTGGCGATGACCTTGAGCAGTAGGATGTACATAACTCCCACAAGCTTAGCGTTCCAATAATGGAACACTAGGCATAAATGGGTTAAAGTAGGCCCACGGTGTGTGAGGTCCGGAAAAGTGAGTTGATTTTCCTCAAGTCCTCATGGATTAGGCATGGGAACAAGTTCCTTATCTGCCCACTGCTGACTGTTTGTTCTGCCTCATCTTGGTCTTCTCTTAATGGAGTACTCTCTTTTGTACCCAGTTTGCAAATGGCTACATTAGCCCGCTGGGTTTAAAGAATCCTTTAGGGGTATTCAGCGATAAGTGAAGTGTATAACTCTTCAAAAACAGCCATAGTAATCTATCTGCTAACCAGATAAAGAAATACAGCACCATTAATAAAATGCTTGTGAGATTTTTTTTTCAAACGTTGAACTTTTTTTTTTTTTTTTTTGCTGAGACCATTTTATCTCAAGAAAGAGCTTATGGACTTCATGAGAATGTGTAGTGAAGCAGAAAAAGCCAGAGAGACCTTACTGAATTCTCTGATCCTTGAGTGTATTTTTCTGATACAAAATGAGGTAATAATACCAACCTTGCAAGTGTGTTCTGGGAATTAAATCAGAAACACAGTGCAACTCATATGAGGTACCCAGTATTTGACAGTAAAGACAAAATAAAAACACAAACAAAAACAAGTAAAAAACTTAACACCAAGGGGTGAAAACAATTTATGTGCCTTTGAAAACTTGATAACTGAAATTCTAATTACAGTCATTTATATCTATTCATTAATGCAGTTTCTCCAGGGACCTCTACTGTTAACCCTATTTCAGTTATTCTCTGTATGTGAAAGCATCAAAATTATTTTCTTTTTAAGATAAAACTCCTAAATTCATTTTGACCCTGCACAATTAATCTAAGTTAATGAGGTTTTGTTACATCATTATCCAGTGTGTATTTTAAGGTTCTACTTCTGTGCTACTCTACATTTTGTGACCTAGGAATTTTAGATACAACTGTAATCTTGGTCTTTAAATAGAACTTTGAGTAACAAAGTGAGGTAGAATATTGACAGCAAACTTTGATAATAAAATGTAATTATAATATAATACTATTAATTTAGAGTTAGAAAGTATCCATTAAAAAAAGTATCCATGAATGTCCAAACTAAATAGGAGATATTTAATTGGCTTCTAGGAAAATGAAATACATCATTCTAATATTTTAATATTTAGAAAAGATCTCATTACAACTTAAAAAATGATTTTTTTCTGATAAGTGCCATTGACTTCATTTAAATGTCTGCTTTTAGTAGTCAAATCCCAGAAGAAAATGCTATTTTTAGGAGTATGTTTAACTGAAAAAGCTCATATTTCTATTCAAGTTTAGGCAATTACTCTTGACAAAAGACAAGTAAACTAATGTTTCATGATAAGGTTCCCAAGTATCTCAGACTTAAGCAAAGACCCCAAATTATAGTTGGTAGCTTTATTGCAGCTTTCATTCAAAATATGTTTTATATCATCTCTTAACTAGGGAATTCCTGGTGCCTTCCTATTAGGATAAATAAGCAACAAACACAATAGGACAGTGATTGTATTCTTAAGTATTAGGGAATTTAGGGCCCCAGATATTCTATATGCAGATCTCTGTGCTTATGTTTGTTCATTTTAATGAGACTCCAAAGGCTCATAATTTTATAGGAGCTATAGTGTTTCAGTTCCAGAACCAGGTAAAGACAGGGCAGCCCTCCACTCTATAAAAGCGAAGGATGACTGGGCGCGGTGACTCACGCCTGTAGTCCAGCACTTTGGGAGGTCAAGGCGGGCAGATCATTTGAGCTCAGGAATTCGAGACCAGCCTGGCCAACATGGCGAAACCCCATCTCTACTA
The DNA here is from genome assembly GCF_028885625.2 of Pongo pygmaeus. Taxonomy (NCBI): domain Eukaryota; kingdom Metazoa; phylum Chordata; class Mammalia; order Primates; family Hominidae; genus Pongo; species Pongo pygmaeus. Next base: position 19,069,218 of record NC_072380.2, on the reverse strand, counting down.
AAAATATAAAAATTAGCCGGGTGTGGTGGCGAGCACCTGCAATCCCAGCTACTCGGGAGACTGAGACACGAGAATCGCTTGAACCTGTAGGGCAGAGGTTGCAGTGATCCAAGATGACACTACCATACTCCAGCCTGGGCAACAGAGTGAGACTCTGTCCCCCCCGCCAAAACAAAAAAGCGAAGTGTGATGGGTCAGGGTTAGGACCATTTCCTGGTGACATTGAGCTGGTTAAGTTGGTGGATCTATGAGGGGGAAACTTGGAAGTGTTGGCTGCCTTCACAGCCTCCAAGGTCTTTGCCTTGTGCACTGCAGCCTGGCGGTACTACCCCACAGTCAGGTTGGCAGGAGTATGATCTTTTTTGTCTGTCTTATGGGATAATAATGAATATTTAATTTTATTATTTGGATAATTTCAAATGTGAAAAAATTTAAAAACCTCAACACTTTATAGCTACACTTAAGGAATTATAATACAATTTGGTAAGACTACAAAATTCACAAAATTATATTATGGCCTCATTTTAAAAACTGAAAGTTGTTCCTTCAAATGCTCAAATGGTTTCTTTGATAACATTTTTTGAGAGCATTCTTTAAAAAATGTATTACTGCCCCATTTTTTTGGTATTTTTAATGCATGCACTTAATACTGTTTAACTTTTAAAAATAATTCTGGTTGATTGTTTTCAAATATTTTAATGCAGTGATGTTGCCTTCATGGGCTATAAATTTGTACCATAATGTAAAGACATTATGTTAGGATCATTTTAATGTATGAATACCTGGGCTTTAAGTAAGGATCTGTTGAGAATTGTGTAGTTCAGTTATGTGGTTTAACAACTAGAGAGTCAGCTCTATTGTAAACATATAGGCATAGCTTGTTTTATTGTGCTTTGCAGGTATTATTATTATTATTATTTTTTTAATTGAAGGTTCGTGGCAACTCTGTGTTGAGCAAGTCTTTCAGCATCATTTTCCCACTGTGCTCACTTTGTGTCTCTCTGTCACCTTTTTGTAATTCTTGCAATATTTTAAACTTTCTCATTATTATTATTATATCTATTGTTATGATCTGTGATCAGTGATTTTTTTTTTTTTTTTTAAATAATGAGATAGTGTCTCACTTTGTTGCCCAGGCTGGAGTATGGTAGCACAATCATATTTCACTGCAACCTTGAACTCCTGGGCTCAGAAGATCCTCCTGTCTCAGCCTCCTTAGTAGCTGGGACTATAGCACATGCCAGCATATCCAGCTAGTTAAAACATTTTTTTTTTTGCAGAGACAGAGTCTGGCTATGTTGCCTGGCTGGTCTTCAGCTCCTGGACTCAAGCAATCCTCTTGCCTCGGCCTCCCAAAATGGTAGGATTACAGGCATGAGCCACTGCACCAGTCAGTGATTTTTGATGTTGCTCTTGTAATTGCTTTGGGACACCAAGAACTGTGTCCTTGTAAGATGGAGAACTTAATAAATGTCGTATGTTTTGACTGCTCCATGACTGGTCCTTCCTCTGTCCCACTATTCCCTGAGACACAACAACGTGAAATTAATCCAATTCATAACTCTATAATGGCCTCTAAGTGTTCACATGGAAGGAACAGTTGCATGTTTTTCACTTGAAATCAAATAAATGATTAAGCTTAGTGAGAAGGGCATGTTGAAGCCAGGCCAAAAGCTAGGTCTCTTGCACCAACAGTTAGCCAAGTTGTGAATGTAAAAGAAAAGTTCTGGAAGGAAATTCAAAGTGCTTCTTCAGTGAATACATGAAAGATAAGAAATCAGAAGCCTTATTGCTGATATGGAGCAAATCTGAGTCGTCTGAATGGAAGATCAAATCGCTACAACATTCACGTAAAACAAAACCTAATTCAGAGCAAGCCTCCAATTCTGTGAAGGCCGAGAGAGGTAGAGGTAAGGAGGCTGCAGAAGAAAAATTGGAAGCTAGCAGACATTGGTTCATAGGGTTTAAGGAAGGAGGCCATCTTTATAACATAAAGGTGAAACAGCAATTGCTGATGTAGAAGCTGCATCAAGTTATTCAGAAGATCTAGCTAAGACCATTGATGAATGAGGCTGTGCTAAACATCAGAGTTTCAATGTAGACAAAACAGCCTTCTATTGGGAGAAGATGCCGTCTGGAACTTACATAGCTACAGAGAAGTCAATGCCTGGCTTCAAAGCTTCAAAAGACAGGCTGACTCTTGTTAGGGGCTAATGCAGCTGGTGACTTGAAGTTGAAGCCATTGCTCATTTACCATTCTAAAAATCCTAGGGCCCTTCAGAATTATGCTAGATCTACTCTACTTGTGCTCTATAAATGCAACTACCAAGCCTGTATGACAGGACGTCTATTAGCAGCATGGTTTACTGAATATTCTAAGCCAACTGTTGAGGCCTACTGCTTAGAAGAATATTTATTTCAAAATTTCACTGCTCTTCAACAATGCACCTAGTCACCCAAGAGTGCTGATGGAAATCTACAAGGAGATGGATGTTGTTTTCATGCCTGTTAACACAGCATTCATTCTGAAACCAATGGATCAAGAAGTAATTTTGACTTTTAAGTCTTATTATTTAAGAAATATATTTCGTAAGTCTGTAGCTGCTATAGATAGTAATTTATCTGGTGGATGTGGGCAAAGTCAATTGAAAGCCTTCTGAAAAGAATTCACCATTCTAGATGCCATTAAGAACATTCGTGATTCATTGGAGGACATCAAAATACTAACATGAATGGGAGTTAGAAAAAGTTGATTCCAACCCTCATGGATAACTTTAGGGGTGAGTTCAAGACTGCAGTGGAGAAAGTAGCTAAGATTTGATAGAAATAGCAAGAAAACTAGAATTAGAAATGGAGCCTGATGATATGACTGAATTACTACAATTCCATGATGCAACGTTAGTGGATGAGGAGTAGCTTCTTATGAATGAACAAAGAAAGTGGTTTCCTGAGATGGGATTTACTCCTGGTGAAGATGCTGTGAACATTGTTCAGTTGTTAACAAATGATTTAGAATATTCCATAAACTTAGTTGATAAAGTAGTGGTAGGGTTTGAGAGGATTGACTTCAAATTTGAAAGAAGCTCTACTGTGGGTAAGATGCTGTCAAACAATATTGTATGCTACAGAGAAATCTTTTGTCTTAAGAGACCATTGATGTGACAAACTTCATTTTTGTCTTACTGTTTAAATTGCCACAGCCACCCCAGCCTTCAGCAGCTACCACCCTGATCAGTCAGCAGCCATCAATATTGAGGCAAGACCTTTCATCAGCAAAAAGATTACAACTTACTGAAGCCTCAGATGATTGTCAGTATTTTTTTAGCAATAAAGTATTTTTTAATCAAGATGTGTACCTTGACATTGTTTTCTTTTTAGACATAATGCTCTTCCATAGTTAATAGACGGCAGTATAGTGTCAACAACTTTTATATTCACTGTGAATCACTGGAGTGACTCACTTTATTGTGAGTTTGCTTTATTGTGATATTCACTGTATTGTTGTGGTCTGGAATTGAACCCACACAATCTCCAGAGTATGCCTGTAAATACAGAATCTTAACAGGAAGTATTCTAAATACTTTTCAAGTGCTAGCTTACTTATTCCTTAAAACAACCTGATGAGTTTGTTTTATGGTTATCTCTGTTTTCCAAAGACACAGGGATGTTAAGTACCTTATCCAAGGTCACCCACTAGTAAGTGATAGAATCTGGACTTCAATTCATTTAGTCTGGCACTGGAGCCTGCACTCTTTAAATCACCATAGTAGTCTTTCTGCTTCAATAATGAGTGGACTTTTTTTGTGTGTGTGTTGGGGGGTGACCTGTGACTTTTCTTGCTTCTTTCGTGATTTCTATATGTCTTGAAACCACTATATTTCATTCGTCTGTTAATTCAACAAATATTTATTGAGTATCCATTATGTGGTGCTGAGGGCTAGCAGTATCCTGGTGGACCCTTGTGTTACAGCCTAGGTGCCCAGCAGTCATTGACTGTTGTAGCTTAATGTCTAGGAGGGAAGACAGGCATAACAAAGGGAAACTCACTGGGGAGGAGGGCAGGGACAGGGGAGCCAGGGTGCAAAGAACTCTCTGAAACTAGGACCTGAATTAGGTTCTGAATTAGGAGTGGGGATAGTGAAGGGTGTAAATAGTATTCAAGTGTTCTAAGATCAGGCAGAAGGGTCAAATAACTGATTAACTTTACACTTTGATCAGTTGGATATATTTATTGTAATTTCTAAGATAATGAAAGCCTAAAAGCAGTGTATAGCATCTAAACTTGCGCATGTGTGGAGGGAGAGAGGGAAAAATAAAAACGAAACTAAATCAAAAGAATGCAAGAAAGGAGAGAAAGATAAAATAGGTGAGATGAATAGCACAAATAAGATGGTAGATGTAAACCCTAATGTATTTGTAATTATATTAAATGTGTATGTTCTAAATGTACCAATTAAAAGATAAAGATTGTCAGACTGATAAAACCCAACCAACCAACCAACCAACCAACCAACCAACCAACCAACCCACCCAACCCACCCAACTAGGTGCTACTTTCACCTGACAGAGAGGGAGTACCTCCAGGAGATGAGAAATGACAAGAGGTGACCATAAGATAAGCTACCTCCATCTCCTTCCCTGTCTGTCTACCCTGGAAGCCACCACATTTCTAGGAAAGCCACTGGACTTCCCACTCTAAGTGCAGCGGAGGTGGTCTTGGGAGGTTAGCAGTGTCTGGATTACTCAGGTCTGGCTTTCCCACCAGCTTGTGAGGAACTTTTTGGCAGAGGTGGAGTCTCACTCACATACCTCGTGCCTTCCATGGTGTTTTGCAAGCAGTAGGTCTTTAAGTAGCATTTATCATGTGTATACATTTGATTTCCATATGAGATTGTAAACTCTTTGCAGGGCAGAGAACCTGTTACACCTTTGTGTTTTCCATAATATCTGCTAAAACGTAGATCAGTGTATAATTACTAAAACGTAGATCAGTGTATAATGAGTGATTCTTATTTAATTCTGTCGAGATTAAATCCGATTTCTGTAGAAGGATACTGTTCCACCTTTCAATGATTTGGAGGTTTGTTTCCACAGCAGAGAAGAAATAAAAGCCACTTTCTGCAATAAAGACCTGATAACCTACTTTTGCTTAAGTGGATTTTACAGTAGGAGAGTATATTCTTTTATTTCTTCTTTTCTTTCTTTTAGTTGTAGCAAGAATTTCTATTAAACTCCACTCATTGGGCCAGAGACTCTTGTGGTGTTAGTGAAAAACTTGTCCCTTGCGTAGCACCCTGTCTACACTTGTGAGTTCATTGGCCAGTCAGTGGCCTCAACTCCGAGCTCTAACAAGAAGAATATATTCATTTTTATTTTAAAGAGCATGATTTATTTAATATAAAAATAAATGCTTCACTCATGTATAAGCTGTAATGAGATATTAGTAGTAAAATAATAAAAATATTTTCCTTGGAAGAACTGTTGGGCAGACCATATCAAAACAGCAATTTCTGGTTTTGGAATGAAAGATACTATTGATTCTATTAATCCAAATGCCAACAGTTCTCTGGTTGAGTAAGAATGTGCTGCCTAAGAGAAAACTCACTTGGCATCATGTAAGAGCTGCTCATTATGACTAGAAAGAAATTACATAATCCAAAGTAAAAGCAAGTCATTCTGCTTTTAATTACAGTGTATAAAAATTAAAACATGGGCCGAGGGTCTAGTTGGATATACTTCTTGGCAACAGACATTTTGGAAGCCTGCAATGAAAAATACAACAAAGATGGCTATGTGCTGGCTGCCCCCCAGTGTCCTGGTGGTTTCCCATTTAGTGACTGTATTCAGTTATTGTGAAATCACAGAATTTCAAAGCAGGAAAAAGACCTCAGAAGTCTCTTCTTACCCATTCGTCCTCCAGATGAGAAAATAAGCCCACAGTGGTGAAGGGATTATAGTGAGGTCGTATAGCGAACTTCAGAAGGAACACAGGCATTTGGACTCCTGTCTGGCTTTCTTTGAGACTGAACTGCTTTGCTGCTGCCTGGAAGCTCTTCTGTGGTTGTGGCCTCTTGCTGGCCTTAGTGTAGTGATAAGGGGGTGGGAATGAGGGTAGAGGGTAGGAGAGAGGAAGAGAGAGAGGTTGAAAGAGAGAATGAGTCGTCATTGAGAGATAGAGAAGATGATAAAGAAAGAAGCATGTCTGCTTTGCTGCTTCTCAGAAGTGGTACCAATGAAGCAGTGCTCTGAAGCAGCGTCTGGTGCATCAGTGAGCTGCGGAGCCTGGCAGTGGTTGAGGTGTGGGAACATTCTATACCTGCCATTGGCTCCTCCTCATTCCTGCACTGTAAACCCCATCTTGAGGTTACTGTGTCTGTATTTATTGCCTCTAGTCCAGTCTAATCGTAGATGTAGCCGTCTCAGGTTATGGAGAGATGTTAAGGAGAGAAGGGGCAAATTGAAATGTGCATGTTTTAGAATTTGTTAATTTTCAGATTTTTTGAATCTTAGCAAAAGGATTTCCTGAGTATAACCTCACGTTTCCCTTTCTACTTGCAAATCTGAACAAAATCCTGTGACCTTCCTTGCTTACTTAGAGCTGGACATTGTAAGAGAAGTCATAATACAAACTGATTTTCTGAAAGTATTTTGAATGTTTTAGTTATTCTTTCCCAGTTCACTCAGAGTCCATTATGGATTTGCTGCTGTGAAAAAAGTGTTGAAACCCAGCGTGTGGACATGCAGTGTTGCTTTTAGCCTTGCAGGCAGTGCCCTCTGGACTTTTCAGCAAACTTCAGCTCTGAGCTGTGTTACCTGCTTTGGCTCCTATTGCATTTACCTGGGGCCAAATTCTGGCTTTCAAATCCCTCCCTAAAGTCAGGTGGGAGCCTGGCCCAATGGAGAATGGCAGTCTTAGGTAGTGATGATCAATTGCTGTTTTCCTTGCTAGCGTCATGATATCGAACATATGGGTTCTCAGTAAATCATGTATTGTTTACTTTTTTTTGCTCAAAAGTCCATCTCTGGTTACATCATTGGAAGCCTCTCAGTTTAACCTCTTCCTTTGTGGCTTCTATGGTTGGAAATAAATTACGACACTTAAAATCTTATTGCATAAGTAATGTCTGAAAATATAAATAATTTATAATCCATCTCCCAGAGAGACCACTGGTAATATTTTAGTGCATGTCTAAATTTTTAATGTACACTTATTTACATAACATTAAATATATTTTAATAAAAATAACTTTGGGCTTTATATACTGTTTTTTACTAACAGTTCTCATATGACATGTTCTATACATCTCTCATATCAGAATACAATTTTGTATTTTCAAAAGACAAATCTCTCTTATCTTTTTAAATACAGATAAGTATAAAGAAAATAAAAAGGCCCATTATCTTTCAGTCCATGTGACATGTTAAAATGATTAGTAATAAAGCAAATAACATTAGTTGGCTGCTGACTGTATGCCAGGGGGACTGTTTTATCTGTTAGCTCCTTTAATCCCCACAAAAGGCATCAGAAGTAGTTGCTATTATTAATCCTGTTTTACAGATGAGGATACTGAGGCTAAGTGTTTAAGATAATTCCCAAAGCCATACAGCTAGTAGGAAATGAGCTCAGATAGTCTGGCTCAAGAACCCAATTTTTTTTTTTTTTTTTTTGAGATAGGGTGTTGCTCTGTTGCCCAGGCTAGAGTGCAGTGGTGCAGTCTCAGCTCACTGCAACCTCTGCCTTCTGTGTTCAAGCGATTCTCCTGCCTCAGCCTCCCAAGTAGCTGGGATTACAGGCATGTACCAACACACCCGGCTAATTTTTGTATTTTTAGTAGAAATGGAGTTTCGCCATGTTGGCCAGCCTGTTCTCCAACTTCTGACCTCAAATGATCCACCCACCATTTCTTAACCACACACAAACCGTTAGACTTTAAATACAAAGTCAAACAATAGTCTTTCCCTATTTTTTAAAAAATCTTTCTCTGTCAGCATGTACAGAACTACCTCATTCTTTATAACAGCCACATATATGTCCTTTGTATACTTTGGTTTAACTGTCTCCTTCACTACTGATGGACAATTTGATTGTTTTCAGATATTTGCAATTACAAGCAATGCGGCAATATTCTCATACTAATGGTACTGTTTATTGAGTGATAAAATCAGCTACTATGAGTAAATGCATAGAACAGTGCCTGCTGCATAGTAAGATCAGTGATTTCTATTATTATTAGTAATACTGTGTGCCATGCACTATGCTTGAATTTAATTCTCAAAATATCCCTATGAGGTAGATACTGTTATTATCCCTGTTTTACGTTTGAAGACATTAAGACATAACGAGGTTAAATAGTTCTTGTGTCATGTAGTAAGTGAAATCTGTGATTTGAACCCTTTTGGAATCTTGACTACTGCAAACTACATATGCCCAGCTTCAAGGGGGTCAGAGATGGAGAAAGCCTTGGTATTGGTAAACATTAGTAATGTCCACATATACTCCTACCACAAGGATATGAAATTGCTTGTGTCACTATACCTTTCTAGTCCTGGGTATCACAGAGGCTACAATTTTTAATTGGTGAAAAATAGTATTTCAATGTAATTTGTAATTTATTTAATAATAAGGTTATACAATGTATCTTTATTGGGCATTTGTATTTCTTTTTTTGTAAACTGTCTTCATGGTTTTATTGGATAGTTTTATTTTTAATAATTTTTATAAGCTCTCTGTAAAATAAAGAAATTAGATTTTGAATTCTCCTATGCATTGCAAATGTCTTTCTAGTATAAGCATTTTAATGACTGTATTTTACATTTTATGGTGATATTATAGTTTATGTGAATGGTGGGACTTTTGTTCCTTCCAGTGTTTCATTACAATGCTATCAAGAACATCCATTTATTATTGAATTTTCTTTGGAAATTTCTTAGAAGTGTAAATGATGGATGGAAGGGAATATACATTTTTAAGGCATTGATTCATATTTTCTGTCTCTCTAGAAGAATGATAAAAGTAGGTTGACCATCAGGGTATGACGGGGTGCCTATTTCTCAATAACCAGTGATATTACATATTATTTTTAAAACTCTTGGCCAATGTGTATTTTTTTATTATGAGTTAACATTGAGACATTTTCCATATGTTTATTTGCAGTTAGTATTTCTTCCTTTGTGAATTGCCTGTTCATGCCTTAAGAAGGATTTTGACTATATGTGCTATTTTTAAAATTTTATAAAATCAGTTATCTAACAGTGGAATGAACCTTCCCAACACTGATGGTATTAGAGCAAAAGATACTGGAAATGTTTCAGGAAAGGAATGAATGTTTATTAAATTACTATCATAAGTCAACCTTTATACTTGTTATCTCTTTTATTCTATTTTAATCTTATAGATAAAGAACAAGGGACTTGGGTAAGCCAAGTGACTTATCTATAGTTCTATAGTTGTAAATGGCAGAAATCAGCTACAAACCCTCTTCTGCGTGACTTTTAGCATATTCCTTCCATCCCACCAATTATAGCCTTCTACTCCTGAGCCATACAGAATCACATTAGTAGTAAGTTAGCTGGCTGAAGCCTATGGTACGTATTGGCAAAAAAAAAAAAAAAAAAAAAAAAAAAAAAATTTCAGAAAATCTTTATCTAGAAACCTTCTGTGCATTTCAGAAACTTGGTGTTCTTTTATTTTGATTTTTCCGCAACTGTTTTATTAAGTACCCTGATATATTAGGGATGTAGAAAACGGGGGGACTAGGCAGAGACATTTTTCCTAATACCGCTGAGCTTTTCCTCTTCCCCACCCTTCCAACCCTTGTCCCTTTTGAAAGCTTTGCTTCCCACCTGCCACCCAGCAGGCCTCAGCACTGCAGGGAGTGAAACCTCTGCCAGCCTCTTGTCCTCTCCTCACTGTTGTGTTTCTCTTCATACTCTGGTACTTAGAATGTTGCTTTTTCTATTTCTCCAATGCCATGGCAACAGTGCATGGTAACTGCTTCCCTTCTGGTCAAGGAAAAAGATTTTGTATTTTTCTTTCCCTTTGACCTGTTTGTAATTAGCACCGTGGTCCACCCTTTCCTCCAGTGAAAAGCAAGGAAATACCAGGCTGTAGTCAAGACTGCAGGACCTGCTGGATGTATAGCTAGCAGGTCTTCTGCGCTCCTTTGCAGCAGTTTAAACCCAAGCCCAGCCTGATCATTGATTCTGAAACAGCACTCAACCCTCCACCCCTGTTCCTCTGCCCCTTCACTCTCTGCTTTTTTTTTTTTTTGACTTGATATGTTATATTGGAGGTTGGTTCCTTCAGTCTCCCTCCACTAGAATGTAGGATCCAGGGGAGTGGGGTTTCCTTTTGCTTGTTGCTCTGTGTGTTCCCTGGGACTAGTGCGTAATGGGGTTCCCTAAGTTCTTGCCGAATGGCACAGTATTTGGTAGTGGAAAGCCTGATTTCATTTCATAGAATTTGCTCTCCTTGCATCTTTTTCTTTCTTAAAGGCAGTGTCTGGGTTGTATGTGGCCCTCCCTGGGAAATGTGGTCAGTTTCAGAGGATTTTGAAGTCTATCAGATCCCAGGGCCTGAGCCAAGTCAGAGCCTAGTTGGAGTGCATTGTAATTGACATAAAAGATTTGCATTTGAAATAACTCAGAGGTTGGTTTGAATCCTGTTGCCCGCATGTTTTTAGTCACTGTCTGAGTTTGAGGAAGGCTTTTTGAGCCTTTTTCTTTATCTGTAACATAGACATAATAACGCCTACCTTGGCTTGAAGTGAAGATTAACTCTGACAGTCTATGGAGACAACTGGTACATAGAAAAATAAATGATGGTGGTAATATGGTTATTAGTATTTTAGTTTTCTTCTGTGTGATTTTCTGTTGGTAAATGGAGTTATTTTCTCATTTGTATTGTAGACTACTCAATGGTTAAAAGCTAGATTGGGTGGCTTTGGAGTTTGATGGTCTGGGATCCTGTCCTTCTGCTACTTAACAGCAATGTGACACTGTGCAAGAGCAGGCCTCCGTTTGTAAAGAACAGTAAATGGTCCATAATAGTAGTATCGACGTCGGAATGGACAGAAAGGTTTGATCAGCACAAAGTTTGTTTCATAGTAAGTCCTTAGTAACTCATATTCGATAGTTTAATAATAACAGCAGAATGAAAGAAGCTTAAACTTCATCTAGTCCAACTCTAATACTCCCACTTCATGTGTAATTCTGCCATGTAGAGCAATAAAGATCCAATTGGTATCCTTTTCAGATGTGGCCTTTCATATATTTAGGATTGAGTCCTGTTATGAACTGACTTGTATCTCCCTAAAATTCACATGTTCAAGTCCTAACCCGTAGTGTGCCGACTGTATTTGGAAGTAGGGCATTTGAGGAGGTAGTTAAGGTTAAATGGGGTCATAAGGGTGGGCCCCTAATCCAATAGGACTGGTGTTCTTCCAAGAAGAGGAAGAGACACCAGAGTGTATACACACAGGAAAGACCATCTGAGGACAAGAGCAAGAAGGTGGCTGTCTCCAAGCCAGTAAGAGGGCCGCCACCAGAATCCAACCCAGATAGCACCATGCTCTTGGACTTCCAGCCTTCAGAACTTTGAGAAAAATGTCTGTTGCTTAAGCCACTCAGTCTGCTGTCTTGTTATAGCAGCCTAAGCAGACAAATCTAGATCCCTTTTCTTTTCTTATGTCATCATCCCCATCTTGAGGGGGTTTTCAGATGCCTCTGCATCATTGTCACCCTTGTCTCAATACTTTCACGTGTCAGTGTTCTTTTTAAAATGGGAAACCCGGAGATGAACTCAGAACCCCCAGACGGTCCGAGCAGTTTGGGTGCTGGACATTGCTCTTACAGTGGAATCGCAGATTGTGTGAGGTAGTCCATCGAATAAACCCCCAAGACTCAGGTCTACATTATCCTATATTGGGTCTATTACTTTTGTCCAAATTCAGAGTTTTGTCTTGTTAATTTCAGCTTTTGTTTGTTTCAGACTCTAGAAAATCATTTTTTTAGAAATCTAGTTGGACAGGACCTTAGAAGGGTGGCCTAGCCAGCCTACCCACTTTCCCAGTGATGCTTTCCATGCTGTGTGTCTTAGTTTGAGCTGCTGTAGCAAATTATCATATACAGCGTGGCTTAAACAATAAACATTTGTGTCTCACAGTCCTGGAGGCTGGAAGTTTGAGATTAGAATCCTTGATGAGTGTCCTCTTTCTGGTTTACATGTGTCCTTACATGGTGTAAACAGAGCTACCTAGTTTTCTGGCCTATTCTTATGAAGGCACTGATCCCATTCATGAGGGCTCCACCCTTATGACCTAATTACCTTATAGAGACCCTACCTCCAGATACCATCATACTGGGATTAGGCTTTTAATATATGAATTTGGGGGGAACACATTCAGCCCATTGCTCTCTTCCTAGCAGTGGCTGCCTCCATTGGTGGAGGTACTGTTTTGTTGTGAAACTTGTTCCAGGATTGGATTCCTTCAGATGTTCCGAGGAATTAGCTATGTTGAGTCAAAATCTGACCCTGTGATAACTGCTGCCATTTGATCACATCTGTCTGCTTGTTATGCCTGCACCTGGCAGTCTCTTACAGACTCCCTGCTCCCCTCCTGTTGTCTGTTCTGAACATTATAACAGCGTTGTATTTAGTATCATTGCGGAAAATCAATTCCATTTCCTTTTCACAAGCCAAAATTAGACAAATGGATCTAGAAGTACATAAATAAAGTAGGAGCCTCATTGACAGAGAGACACTCTATTTGGTTTGTTTTAATGAATAGCTTTCATCAGATCATACTCTATGAAAATAGATAGAGGAAATAGGCTCTTCATTCCTTATTATTTGAATTAGTAAGAGTCATACCTTTCTTTTCTGTTTAGGATGATAGGCATTAAATCTTCATCTGACTCTTTATAGTGTTTTGTTTATTATTATTTTTTTTTTGAGACAGTCTTGCTTTGTTGTCCAGGCTGGTGTGCGGTGGCGTGATCTCGGCTCACTGCAACCTCCGCCTCCCAGGCTCAAGCGATTCTCCTACCTCAGCCTCCTGAGTAGCTGGGATTATAGGCACCTGCCACCATGCCCAGCTAATTTTTATATTTTTAGTAGAGGCGGGGTTTCACTGTGTTGGCCAGGCCGATCTTGAACTCCTGACCTCAAGTGATCCACCTGCCTTGGCCTCCCAAAGTGCTGAGATTACAGGTGTGAGCCACTGCACCTGGCCTCTTTATAGTATTTTAGAACTGGAAGGGACCCTCCGAATCCTATTTTCCACATTCCTTCATGGCAGAATTATCTTTTTTTGTGCCAAGTCCCCTTCCTTTTTGAGGGAGTCAAAGGCAGATGCGAGGCAGGACTCAACCTCCTTGTGCTGAAGCCAGGGGGCTGCAGCCTCCCTCTCCCACCTCTGGCCATCAGATTGGGCCTATGATCTGAGCACAATCAACCCCACCCATTCTGGTATTTTCTCAGGAGAATGGTTCTGTTTGTGAAGACTCTTGGGGCCAGCTAGGCCAGTTGATGGGGCATTGTCCTCATGACAGTGTTCAGGGTCCAGAGCCCAGGCGCATGGGAGGGGACTGTCCACTGAGGGGAGGCCGTGGTGGCTGCAGTGACTCGGGCAGCCTGTGGTGTGGCAGGACCTTGGCTGAGCTTTGCCTTGCTTGTTCCCGCCTGAGCCTGGGTGTCCGGCCCTCCCAGAGACAGGGAGCTTCCCCAAACCTTGCCAGTAAACACACACCTTTTCTACCTAAACTAACTTGAGTCCATTTTGTTTTTAACTTGTAATCCACATAGGAAGGTCGTTATTTGACTGTTTTAAACGTGTGGCCTAGGATTCTGGGGTTTATTCATTCCTGCCTAAGCACATGCGAGGTCTGCATGGTCTCATTAAGGAATGCATTCCCTGAGGTGGATAATTGCTATTTATGTGGCAGTTAGGAATTTTTTTGTCTTTTTTTTTTTTTTTTTTTGAGACAGGGTCTCGCTCTGTTGCTTAAGGTGGAGTGCAGTGGCATGATCTCGGCTCACTGTAACCTCCGCCTCCTGGGTTCTAGTGATTCTCTTATCTCAGCCTCCCAAGTAGTTGGGACTACAGCCTCCCAAGTAGTTGGGACTACAGGTGCACACCGCCACGCCCAGCTAATTTCTGTATTTTTAGTAGAGACAGGGTTTCACCATGTTGGTCAGGCTGGTCTCGAACTCCTGACCTCATATGTTCCTCCCACCTCGGCCTCCCAAAGTGCTGGGATTATAGGCATGAGCCACCGCCTCCAGGCCTCTCATCTTTAACTGATTGATTTTCAGAGGACTATTCTAGGAAAGACTAAATGTTTTCACCTTTTCAAAACAGGTGCTGTTAAGAGAAGGAAGATGGATGGGGAGCATGCCAGGATGTTGGCATTTAGGATATGGGAAGTTGTATAAAGGTGAAACTACGTCTGATTGTCTGGTAGAAAAATTACAGTCTAATTAGAAATGCTGAAGTTTTTCCAGACCTTTAGGGAATTCATCGAATTGCAAATAAAAGAAAATAAGGAATGTTGGTTTGCCGGTGATTAGATATATTGGGGGAAATGAGGTTGTTTCTTTTCTTTTCTTTTTTTTTTTTTTGGAGGCAGAGTCTCGCTGTATCGCCCAGGCTGGAGTGCATTGGTGTGATCTCAGCTCACTGCAAGCTCCGCCTCCCGGGTTCACGCCGTTCTCCTGCCTCAGCCTCCTGAGTAGCTGGGACTACAGGCGCCTGCCACCACGCCCTGCTAATTTTTTGTATTTTTAGTAGAGATGGGGTTTGACCGTGTTGGCCAGGATGGTCTCGATCTCCTGACCTCGTGATCCGCCCGCCTCGGCCTCCCAAAGTGCTGGGATTACAGGCGTGAGCCACTGTGCCCGGCCGAGGTTGTTTCTTGTTTTTCCTTTTACCTAGCGTTTCTTTCTTTCTTCAAAAAAGTAGATAGTGTTTATTAATTTTACTGTGCAAGCAGGAATGTACATAAACTTTTAAAATTCTTAAAGCTATAGGTATTTTGCACACTGTTTTAAAAAATCCCTTGTGGGGAGATTTTTTTTTTTTTAAATATTTATATGGAGACCATATATCTGTTGTGTTTACAGACCCATAATGATGGAACTACCATTTCCTCCTGAATATTTGCTCCTCGTGACTAGAATTTTTGGACTTTGAAAGATCCTTGGGTTTACTTTAACTTACAGGTATGTTTACAGGAATTCAGGTCTGTGGAGTAAGATAGCCAAGGCTAATAGTTATGAGACATCCCATGTAATAATTTGAATATTGAATTTACCTAAAGATGAACATTCAAAAGATCAAGGGCATTTCATTAATGTAGTCTTAAATTATTTTGCTAAACAAAGAAGGTATTGTGACCTCTCTTTAGAAATGGCCACTAATAAAAAGTTGTTGGTATAACATAATTTTTTTAACAAGGACTAAAACATGCATAGATTGTCTATCATTACAGAGTCCGCTGTCACCCAGAAATTTTCTGGTTATTAACAAAAATTTATAGTGTACCATGGATTTCTATGCAATTGAACGTGAAGCTAATATTATAGTCATTTTATTGCTGGCTGCTGTTGCGTCGAAATTTAGATGTCTTATTTTCAGATTTGAATTAAGACAACGTGCTTTGTAGGACACTTTAACAGCCAACGAATATTTGTGGGAGAGGGATTTTTAAGAGAATGTATAGTTATGATGTGACTGCTTTGCACTTTATAGCTGTTATTAAAGTGGATTCCAGTAAGGTAAGTCATTCTGGAAGGCATTGCTGAATATTACCTCCTTCCCCTCAAGAAATTTTATTAAGTTAATATATTTTATGTTGTAATTTAAAGATTTAAAAGAATATTTTCCTTTTCATAGTAGACACTCTGGAAGGCTATATACTTATTTCTGTGATGTTATAATAACTCAACACATGCTGCTAAATCTTTTTTCTTTGGAATTGTCTTCATATCCCCCACTGCATTTTAAAAACATATCCCCAGTGGTGTTGGGCCTTTATATTTTTGTGGGTGGATTGTGTTTTTTTTTTTTTGAGACAGAGTGTTGCTCTGTCACCCAGGCTGCAGTGCAGTGGCACGATCTCGGCTCACTGCAACCTCCACCTCCCGGGTTCAAGCGATTCTTCTGCCTCAGCCTCCTGAGTAGCTGGGATTACAGGCATGCCACCACCACGCCCAGCTAATTTTTTGTATTTTTAGTAGAGACTTGGTTTCACCATGTTGATCAGGCTGGTCTCAAACTCCTGACCTCATGATCTGCCTGCCTCTGTCTCCCAAAGTGCTGGGATTACAGGCGTGAGCCACCACGCCCAGCCCAGGCCACAACATTTTAAAGTGTGCTCTGCAAGCTGGGTGACAGCAAGCTGGGAAATAGTTTTTCTTTAGTCTTGAGATGTCTATAAAGAAGCCTCCATCGTGTGATGTGAAAACTGGCTTCGAAGGTTCTTTCAGAATAGGAATTCCAAATGATTTGCTCAGGATTCCTTGAAATAACGTGTGTGATTTTCTAAGGTGACCATTTGAACGAGGACAATTGATTTAGATATACACATTCTGCTTTTAAAATAAAGTTTAAAGTCTTCTTGTAAAGTTTATGATCTCCTTGTAAACTTTGCCTCAGTGTCATAGAATCCTGATGAGTCAGAATTGGACTTGCGGGGAGGTTTTCTGAGTCGGAGAATCTCAGTTGTTGGGTAGAAACATAAGGTGTTCTTAATTGAGGCCAGTGGCTGCCCTGAAGTGGTGCACAGTTTTGTGTGTGTGTGTGGAATTTCCTTCTCTGCCAATTTCAGGAACTATAGAAATGTGGACATTAATTTCTGTTTATAAATCTGGAGCCACCGTGAGGAGCTTGAAATGAATGTCTCCTGTGGTCATAGTGCTCAGTGAGTTCCTCAAAGCAGTTACCAGTCTGGTTTCGGTGGTTTAGATTTGGATCTTTTGCTAGCCTTTTGTGGAACTTGGATATTGGAAGCAATTCTCCTCGCAGCTCCCAGGAATATGTGAATGGGCCCTTGATACCTAATTCTAATTCTGAGCACTTGGAAAAAGTCCGTGTTGGGAGAAGCCTGTATCTGCCATCAGCTGATTTTCCTGATAACCCGTGTGTACCTTTTACATGCCTCCATTTCTGGTTACCAACTTTATCATGTGACTCTTTTGGCAGCTAGTAGATATTTTTAGTAAATATAAAGGAATTCCTCCTACCACCATCTGAGGTCATTTGCCTTTCCTTGATTTTCTAATTTTCTGGTTGAAATAGTAAAGAGAACCCTACCCTGATGGTCAAAGGTTCTAAGATGTTTTGTGGACCAGCTCATAAAGGCCTTCAGCAGGGCAAATCTGGTATCTGCTGGGCTTTCTGGAAATAGTTAAGTGAGTCAATAGGTAGCTTTGATGTTGTCAAGTTTAATATGGAAATAGCATTTTACTACTAGTAATCTTAAGATTTTTTTAATAGAAAATCCTGGCCGGGCGCAGTGGCTCATGCCTGTAATCCCAGCACTTTGGGAGCGGATCACCTTAGATCGGGAGTTTGAGACCAGCCTGACCAGCATGGAGAAACCCCGTCTCTACTAAAAATACAAAATTAGCCGGGCATGGTGGTGCACGCCTGTAATCCCAGCTATTCGGGAGGCCGAAGTGGGAGAATCCCTTGAACCTGGGAGGTGGGGGTTGCCGTGAACCAAGATCATGCCATTGCACTCCAGCCTGGGCAACAAGAGTGAAACTCCGTCTCAAAAAAAAAAAAGAAAAAGAAAATCCTAAGTGGGATTCCACGCTGATAGGTCTTACAGCCCATGTGAAAAGAAAGCCAAGTAAAAGCTTTTATGGCAAGATATGTTCCTGTCTGCCTGGAACGGTTTGGACCAGGCAAGCAGATTGGAATTGTTTTTCCTCTTAAGTTGCTTTGTTTTGTTTTTGGACATGTTTTCCCTGAACTACACCTAATAGCAAAGTGCACCTAACATCCCTTCTCCCCCTACCCAAGCTGTGCTTGTGAGTGTGTCCTAAAGCAGCATGCTTTAGGGTATCATCTATTTTAAGACTAATTTGAAAATTTTATGCCAATTTTGCATTTCATTTAAAAAATATATTGAAATATCAAAATCAGATTTTAAATGACCATCTATTCAAACTGAGCCCCAAGAAGATGTGCCCGTTGGTCCGGAAACATTGTGTCCTCCTGGGGCACACTGGTTTGTAATCCTGGGGATCTGAGGAGTCCCCTGTTTGAGAAGAACAGTTATAGGGCATAACTGGAAGCCAGGAAGTCTAGGGAAGTATTTTAAAAAATGACTCTATTTGTGTTTTTTGGTTTTTTTTTTTTTAAGACAGTCTCTGTCTGTTGCCCAGGCTGGAGTGCAGTGGTGCAGTCTCGGCTCACTGCAACCTCCACCTGCCAGGTTCAAGTAATTCTCCTATCTCAGCCTTGCGAGTAGCTGGGATTACAGTCGTGCACCACCACACCCAGCTAATTTTTGTATTTTTAATAGAGATGGGGATTTCGCAATGTTGGCCAGGCTGGTCTTGAACTCCTGACCTCAAGTGATTCGCCTGCCTCGGCCTCCCAAAGTGCTGGAATTACAGGCCCGAGCCACCGCACCTGGCCTTAAAAATGACTCTATTTGACAGCCTAGTATAGGTGTGAAAACTCTGTGAGAAGTGGAATGGCAGTCCACCTGGAACGTATGTGGTATACAGCTGCCTAATTAAGAAACCCATCTTAGTGAGCATTTTCTTTAAAATAGCCTGATGTAGTCAACTCTTTACTGAGATTCAAGTCGACTGTTTTCTCTGACTGAGTGCCAGCCGTAATCCTGGGGAAAGTTATACAGCACGTTGGTGATTTGTTTTTTCCATCTTATATGGGAGATTAAAATATTTGTTGCCTACTCTCCTCATCAGGTGTTGTGAGGATTAATGAGATCATTTTAGTAATGTGCCTTAAACTCACAAGAGGAAATGGGCATGGAAAACCCCAAACCCCAGGTGTTATATTACCAGGAGCTTAACTCAGGCCTGGCATTTACGCTGCTGTTATGTGTCCATTTATTTTGTTCACGTATTGCTTTTCGCATTACAATTCTGTATTAAGCTTCAGATCCATCTCATGGGTGTGAAAATATCCACGTGTCAAAATCAAGAGTGGGCCTGTTGGCTTCACATGTTTTCACTTGCCATCCATCTCCAGAATCTTGCAAGCTTGACCTACAGCTTGTTGGATTGGACACTTTTTATGTACACTGCTTACTGCGTTTTGCAGCTTTGAGTCTATCTGTGGGGACTCAGCTGTTTCAATAACTCTAGGCTGTAATTGTTGAGAGCATTGTTTAAACCTTGTGCTCTACTTGAGTAGTAAATGGTCATCGTGGCAACCGGGCATGCGTGCTTTCTCACTAGCGTGTGTGATGCTTGCTGTCACTGTCACCCCCGCTGAGCAGGGTAATGGGATGAGAGAACAAGGCCTTACCAGCACAGCCTGTGAATGTCTCAATAGCGGGGACGCTGGTTCCTCAAGGGCACAACCTACTCCCTTGATTTCAGCTGGAGGAACTTCTCTTGGGCCTTGGCATGATGTGCTCATATATCTTTAGGTACCCAAAACCTGACTTGTATAACTGAGTGTGAAAGTCAGTTGCCAGCATCTTCAGAAGGATATTATTTCTGAATGACCAATGAATGAGGTTATTGTCATAGAAAACACAGCAAAGTTTAAAATAATGTTGATATTTGGGATGGCAGAATTGGTGGGGGAGGAAATGAGATGGGAGAAATATAATTTTAAACTGTAAAAATTCCAGTGAAGTATAATGCTTAATTGTTAGCATATTCTAAGCAATGAGTTAGCCGCATTTAAAAATAGCTTTTTAACATGAATGAACCTTTTTATGAGCTGAGATTCAGTGAAGAATAATTTGGTCATGGAAATGGTGTTTTAATAGTTTGTATTAAATATTTTAGGGCTGGGATTTAAACAAATAACATTTTAGAGCTGTAAAAGCAAAAAGTCTGACCTGAAAGCCACACAAATAATTGTAGTTCCTGAAATATAGCCCTGTGAACAAATCTATGTCACCTTGTTTATAATGTACTTCCTTTGAGTTTCAAAATAAGTAAAAGGGTGGCTTGGATGTAAAATGGAGGCCACTGGCTTTGAGCGAGTTGAGAGCAGTGGTAGACACAGGAGTCTTTTGTGCCTCTCTGGGGAAAATTAGGCAGTTCAGAACCACTCAGAACATTCCAGAAGCTTTGGAGATCAAGGAAGGCCTCTCCATAAAGAAGTCAAGAGTAGCTGATTGTTCATGAGGTCACACTTTAAGGAGATAATCATTGCCTCTCTTGTGAATTGATTCTAAGGCAACACAATCTTTGAAGTAAAAAAATAAGTGCTCCAGGTTTTAAGGAGTAAAGCATTAGTTTTGTGCAAAAAGAGTCATTAAGGTTATTAGTTTTGTGTAACAAGAATTATTAATGGCCAGGCAATGTAGCTCCCAATTACAAGATTGGGAGGCCTAGGTGGGAGGATCACTCGAGCCCAGGAGTTCGAGACCATTTTGGGCAAAATAGTGAGACCCCACCTCTACAAAAAAAAAAGTTAAAACAATTAGCCAGGCATGGTGGCACATGTAGTCCCAGCTACTGGGATGGCTGAGGTGGGAGGATCACATGAGGCTGGGAACTCCAGGCTGCATTGAGCCATGATCACACCATTGTACTCTAGCCTTGGTTACAGAGCAACACTCTCAAAAACAAGCAAAAACAAACAAAAAAACCCCGAGTTATTCATTAGATTTAGATAATGCTATTTCTTATAACTCTTACTTTAATTGAGGTATTTTGCCTATAAATATAGGCAAGTATACGCAGAAACTATGCATGTGTGTGCTGTCTTCTTACTAAGACATTATTTCTTCTCTTCATGAAGAAAGCCTGCCTACTAGGGCTAAATTACCTGAAACAAACACCATCATTCACAGAGAGACAGCAAGTAAGCAAGATAAGCATAGAATATGTAGGGTGAGCGACCCATCTGATCTGCTGGGGCAAGTATTATACCTCTCACTCTGTTCAATGACATATTTGCTTCATGTTTTGATAATGTGGCCTGTATATTTTAACTGTGAACAAAGTCTTAAAATATTGCTATTTCATTAAATTTGGAGTACTATTAATAAATTGTTTATACGTGAAACATTGCTGTTGGCCATTCATTCTGTCCCCCCATTTCTTATTTTCTCCCAGCTAGCGTTGTATAGCAGAAATTCTTACACAAGACAAATGTAAGGAAGTAATCAGTGATTCTGATTTTTAAACACTGTGATGGTCTCTGCTTACCTCTCTGAATCGTTTTGAGAGAAGAAAATTGGATTTGTCTTGTTGATGCTTTGCAATTTAGTTGGCAAGTCGCATATGTATAGAATAAGAAAAAAAGAAAAAATGCTAAGATTCTTGAGTGGGAATCCATAGTCCACAGAAACCTCAGAGGCTCTGGTATTTGCATGAGAAAAGTTTTGAAGGAAATTTTTAGTTTAGAAACACAAATTCAGGAGGTCAAATTCTGTGGTTTGTAGTAAATGGAAATATATATGGTGATATGGTTTGGCCCTGTGTCCCCACCCAAATCTCATCTTGAATTGTACGCCCATAATTCCCATGTGTTGTGGGAGGGACCTGGTGGGAGATCATTGAATCATGGGGTCGGTTCCCCCATACTGTTGTCATGGTGCTGAATAAGTCTCACAAGACCTGATGGTTTTATCAGGGGTTTCCACTTTTGCATCTTCCTCATTTTCTCTTGCCGCTGCCATGTAAGAAGTGCCTTTTGCCTCCCTCCATGATTCTGAGACCTCCCCAGCCATGTGGAACTTTAAGTCCAATTAAACCTCTTTTTATCCCCAGTCTCAGGTATGTCTTTATCCGCAGTGTGAAAACGGACTAATACATATGTTGTGTAGGCTGAAAGAACTCTTCCAAGGACCATGGCATATCTTGGTTCCACCAATGGCCCGATGTGACCTTTAACCTTTCTGTGTTTCCTTATGTGCAAGATAGGAGTGACAAGAGAACCTAGATCTTCAGGTGGCTGTAAAGATTAGTGTGGCAAGATAAAGTTCTTAGCCCAGTGCCTGGCTCATAGTATATAGTCATGCGTGACTTTCTCTTTTTAAGAAAAAAAATTTAAAACAACAAAAGTTCTCTAGGCAGAGTTAATTCTTCACAGTGGGAGGAGGTATTTAAACTTCTGGGCAGGATGCTGTGGAGGGAATTAGAGCTTGTTAGTGAATTGGAATAACTCCAAGCCCCTTCTCAACCTAGCACTGATCTTTTTACCTTGTAAAAAAAGACATTTCACTGGAGATGCATTAGCAATATAGTTTGCCATTTTTTTTCCAAAATATTATCACCTCCTCCCACCAAAAATACCTTTTGCTGTGCGTGTGTGTTGTCATATATTCCCAACTTTAATGAAAGCCAAAGATTTTTAAGTTTTTTAATGTTGAGGAAATTTTTAAAGGCAATTCCTGGTATTTACAACAAGCTATTAAATTTATTTCATCAATTATTTTCCTTTTCTTCTCTGTTGATAACTTTAGTCTACAACAAGATTTTAAGAATTGCAATGGACCTATCTTTTTTTTTTTGGAGATGGAGTCTCGCTCTTCTCACCCATGCTGTAGTGCAGTGGCACCATCTTGGCTCACTGCAACCTCTGCCTCCCAGATTCGAGAGATTCTCCTACCTCAGCCTCCCAAGTAGCTGGGATTACAGGTGCCCGCCACCACGCCCTGCTAATTTTTGTATTTTTAGTAGAGATGGGATTTTACCATGTTGGCCAGGCTGGTCACAAACACCTGACCTCAAGTGATCCGCATGCCTCGGTCTCCCAAAGTGCTGGGATTCATTATTTTTAAATATAAAATTTTTGCAAAGTGAAAGCCGATGTCATAGATTTTACATGGTTTTCACAGGAAAGCAAGCCATCAATTAGTGATGTCCTTTATGGGCTGGAGGGAGTGAGTGCTGTGTAGTGGAGGAAGCACACACACTGTTGACCAGGATTTAGGAATAGTTTTTTTAGGCAGTATATCTGATTTATCATGTTCTTGACTCAAGACGAATACAATATCTTTATGGTAATTTTAAATACCTCTTTAGAGGAATATTTATATCTACAAATAACTTCTGCATTTATTTATTTGAGGCAGAGTCTCGCTCTGTCGCCCAGGCTGGAGTGCAGTAGCGCTATCTCGGCTCACTGCAACCTCTGCCTCCTGGGTTGAAGCAATTCTGCCTGCCTCAGCCTCCCGAGTAGCTGGGATTACAAGCATGTGCCACCATGCCCAGCTAATTTTTGTATTTTTTAGTAGAGATGGAGTTTCATCATGTTGGCCAGGTTGGTCTTGAACTCCTGACCTTAGATGATCTGCCCGCCTTGGCCTCCCAAAGTGCTGGGATTATAGGCGTGAATCACCACGCCCAGCCTGCATATATTTATTTTTATGGCTCTTCTGTTATTTTTGTCCTCCTTGTCTTAAGTAGCTTAACTAGTAACCTTCTTTGTGTACTGTATTGTTGTGTCATTGTGTTAGTAACTGTGGACTCCTAAGTATTGACTTGTCAAAGTAAAAAAGAATATTGTTTCCACCATCACTTTATTAACAATGATTCTGCTTAGAGAGTTCTTCAGATTTAGTTAAAATTTCTCTGTTACTGAATGTCTCTGTTTTTCAGTAGAGTAGTAAACTGTCTAGTTGCACTTTTTCTTTCACCACTGGTCTTTTTGTTTGTTTGTTTTTTTGGAGACAGGGTCTCACTCTGTCACCCAGGCTGGAGGGCAGTGACTGTTACTCATGGCTCACTGCAGCATCGACCTCCCTGGGTTCATGTAGATCCTCCCACCTCAGCCTCCTGAGTAGTTGGGAATACAGGTGCTCACTGCCACACCAGCCTAATTTTTTATTTTTTTGTAGAGATGGAGTTTTACCATGTTGCCCAGGCTGATCTCAAACTCCTGGCCTCAAGTGATCTGCCCCCTTGGTCTCTTAAAGTGCTGGGATTACAGATATTAGCCACTGTGCCCAGCCTGTCTTTAAGAGTATGATTACCCCCCTCAGAATTAAATAAATAAATAAATAAATAAATTGCCATTTTCCTCCTTCTAGAAGCCTCATTTTCAGCTCTTTAAATTGTCTTCGTTATTCTTTTCAGTTAGTATCTAATTGGGATCTGTTGGTTATACATAGAAAGTATAAAAATGACTTACTGCTTCCCATCTTTAACAGCCCTGTTGTGTGAAAAATGTCACTAAGCAGCAGTTTACTGTCAGCTGGTGATCTATTGTGACCCTTAGTACATTTATGCATTTCCTAATTTCTTTTCTTGATTTGTTTTTATTCAGTTTTTTGTTGGACAGCTTTCCATTATTTTATGATTTCTGCTTTATTACTCTGATATTGAGAACCCTTTTCTAAATCACATCTAAGTAACTAGTTTTCTTTATTGCCATTTCTCTTGTCTTGTGTCTGTGTCTTGTATTCTAATCAGACATGCCATTGATTACTAATCTTCAGAAGACACTTCTTTGATCATGCGTTCTCTTTATTAAGATTTCTTCTTACCTATTAAAGACCACACTCTGCATTCTGACATTCATAATTTTTCAAAATTAATATAGTTGAGCATCATCTTTGTTCCGAGCATGCATCTAAATGATGAAAATTCAGAGAGCTAAACAAGCACTCGGTTTTATTTTGATAGAGAAACTGCTATCAGTATACGAGACATTGTAGATGTTGAATCAAAACAGTGCCCAGGCATTAGGTTCCATAGGAATTCCAAGGAATCGATAATGTGTAATTTTTCTGGGGATGGAATGATTTTTCAGGTTGGAGTGGGACTTGTACTGTGCCTTGAAAACAAGGATTGAATATTAGTGAAGGAGCCTACATTTCCCTGGCCTCATGTTTCCAGCCTGAGGGACCACAATGGGAAGAAGAGTAGCTTATCTGATTGGTGAATTTGTAAGGAGATCCTCAGCTCAGCACTGCAGGGCCTCTCTGTTCAGAGATGGTTCTGTACTACAGCCTTTTCTGCCTTGTATTAACAGACCTGGCCTTGCTGGCATGGCTTGAGGTTGTCTAGCTGTGCCAGTGACTGGCTGGGGAGGTCTGGCTAATTCTTGTCACTGATCTTTAGCCATTTTCTCTAGTCAGCTTTTATCAGTAATAAAAGTAATGTGTTGATTCCCAGTTCTCTTAGTGGAATGTGAGTGTGGGCAGAAAGGGAAGGTGGGTGGAGTCATAAGGCATTAAATACCAAGGACATGAACACCAAGGAGATGGGCACCGTTGCTTAGTGTCGTGAGCAATGAGAGAGAGTTGGAATAGGAGACTGGAGTCAGATGTGCAGAGCTAGAGTGTGAGCTTTATTTTGTAGGCTGAGGACCCACTGAAGGTTTTAAAATGCTGTAAAGTGTACAGCGGGTTATTTTGGTAGTATGAATCCAGTAGTGCTGGAGAATGGATTCCCCAGGGCTTTTTCAGTTGGAATCCATGGATCTTCTGGCTTTGGATGTTCAGAAGGGAGACGGATATGAAACACCCTGAAATGATATGTAAGCTATTTTAAAGGGATCATCTTTCAGAAAGGGATTAAGAACCTCCACTTAAGCTGGGCGTGATGGCCCATGCCCGTAATCCCAGCACTTTGGGAGGCCGCGTTGGGCGGGTCACTTGAGGTCAGGAGTTCGAGACCAGCCTGGCCAACATGGTGAAATGCCATCTTTACTAAAAATACAAAAATTAGCTGTGTGATGATGTGTGCCTGTAATCCCACATACTTGGGAGGCTGAGGCAGAAGAATCACTTGAACGCAAGAGGTGCAGGTTGCAGTGAGCCAAGATCACACCATTGCACTCCACCCTGGGCAACAGAACAAGACTCCGTCTCAAAAGAAAAAAAAAAAAACACCACTTAACTCCTCTGTATCCTGTTTGTGTATAGGACTTATTGGAACAAAATTTTACCATTAAGTATGATGTTTATTCTGGATTTTTTAAATAGTGCTTTAAGCAGATTTATAGAAGTTCTTTGTATACCTAGTTTGCTAAGGTTATTTTTAAAATAATAAATTGACATTCAGATTTATTGCATATAATTTTCTGCATGTATTCTGCTAATCATATGGGTTTTTCTCCTTTCATCTATCAGTGTGGTAAATTATATTGATTGAGTTCTAAAATTAAAACAGCTTGGCATTCTTAGGATAAAGCCAACTTGGTCATGATAGATTATCTTTTTGTTGTTGAATTAACTTTGCTAATATCTTGTTTAAGATTTTTGCATTTAATGTTGCTAGGTTGACCTGCATTTTTCATTATAAATGTTTTCTGTAATTCCTTGAGTGCTCAGAAAGAATCTATGCCCTGGGAACCCAAAAGTAAATAAATAGATATTCCCCCAAAAGAAAGTAAACAAAAAAGGGAAATAGTAATACATGTGTGTAATAAATAAATAAAACAAAAGGGCAGGACCTATAAAACAAAGGCCTTTCTCTCACCTCAGAAACCCACTTCCCCTAAGACAATCTCTGTTACCAGAGGATAGCCTGTGTGTTTGTGTGCATACATAATTATGTAGATGATACATTATATGCATACATTATTATATATGTAACAATATATCTTGGAGGTAGTTTCAGTGTAGCACACAAGGTTTTTCTCATTCTTTTTTAATATCTACTTATATTTTATTATATTTTCGTATATTAGCCAGGCCCTTGATGACATTCAAGTTCTCATATTTTGCTGAAATGAACATCATTGTACCTTCCTCTTTGGTATGTGTCTGTGGAATAAATTATTAAGAGTTGAGTTGCTGGATAAAAGGTCATATGCGTTTCAGATTGTGGTAGCAATAGCTAAATCATCTTCCAAGAAGGTTATACCTCCTTACACTCTAACAGTGTATGAGCGTGCTGTGGCAAATATCTGAAGTGTTCTGGCCAAGACTCATTTCCCACAGCCCAGGTCATTTGAAGTCTCAGTCATGCTAGCTGCACCACAGTTCACCCCACCCACAAGTGCATTCATTATTAACTTGGTGATCTCATGAGCTTTGGCAAGCAGTGGCTTCCTGCTAGAGAGCCTCATAAGAACCTCAGAAACTGCTGTGTTCTAGATGAGCAGGAATTGAGAGGATGTTGGCAAAATGCCCAAACAAGGTATTGAAGCTGTTCTGCCTACCTTATTCATGAGTCTTTTTTTAAAGCCCTCCTTGTCTAGGCCGTAATGGAATAGGTGAAAGAATTGTAGCAAATGCTGGCCATCTTCTGTCAGCATTCCAATGCTAATAATGACTGGAGGGAACAGAGATGGATGAGAAGATGTGGAATTAGCTGTTGGGCCCGTGGATTCTATCTAGGGTGTTCTTACCTTTCACTGTTTGCCTGAGTTGAAGTCATTGCTCACATTGTACAGTCACTGTTGTTTCCTGTGTGGTTGTTTACTCTTTTTTTTTTTTTTTTTGAGATGGAGTCTTGTTCTGTCTGGAGTGCAGTGACGTGATCTCCGTTCACCATAACCTCCACCTCCCTGGTTCAAGTGATTCTCCTGCCTCAGCCTCCCGAGTAGCTGAGACTACAGGCGCGTGCCACCACGCCCAGCTAATTTTTGTATTTTTGGTAGAGATGGGGTTTCACCATGTTGGGCAGGATGGTTTCAATCTCTTGACCCTGTGATCTGCCTGCCTTGGCCTCCCAAAGTGTTGGGATTACAGGCGAGAGCCACCATTCCCGGCCGATTGTTTACTCTTAAATCCAGGTGTGTTGAGGTGATAGATGCCCCAAGAATTGGCAGTCACTGCTTACTGAATAAGAAGTAGTTAAGATTTCATCTTGGGAGAGGAGAAGTGGTGGGGGCATGTAACTCTTGGTTATCCATATGTTATTTTTATAAACGGGATCCCCAACTGGAGTCCTGGTTGCCACCAGAAACAGTGAGAAAGCAACACCCAGGAGCCTTGCGTGTGGCCTCAGCTGATTAGGTCAGAGGAGATTAGGGGTAGGGAGGCAGGGAAAAGCCAAACCCTGGATCCTTTGTCTGTTAATTGTCCCTTCTGTTATTAACAATCATTTTTAAGCTAGAGAGGGATATATGTAAAGCACTGAAACTTTGCTAAAATAGCCTCAAGTTTGTGTGCTATATTAACCAACACTGAGAAAATATTAAAGTGACAAAACAAAATAAGTGATCCTCTAAGCACGACTCGGTTGGTAATGTATATAAAGATTTTTATTAATCTGATTCTTTTAAGGTGATTAGGTCTCCCTTGCTCAGAAACCTTCATCACACCCATTTCCTTAAATTGACTACCAAATAAATATACTCTAAACTCTTGAGCCTGACATTGGAAACTTTTTAGAGAGAATCTGCCTCTCCAGTGTAATCATCTACTTTCTTACGATTTGCAGTGAAGTTCATGGACCAGCAGCATCACCATCACCTGGGATCTTGTTAGAAATGCAGACTGTCAGGCCCCACCCCAGACCTGCTGGATCAGAATCAGAGTTTTAGCAGGATCCAAGTGTTGTGCATGCCCACCCCAGTTTGAGAAGCCCTGATCTCTTATACTTCATTCTTCTCAGCCTTCGTTCATGTGATACAATCTGCTGAACGGGCCTAGCTCTCATTTTCTAAGCATGTTTTACACTTCTCCAGCGGTCTGCCTTTCCTTAAATCATACAGCTTCCTCAGAAAAGTCTTTTTCTTTCAGTTTTCTTCTTCCTTCCATTCATTCAGTTGATTAGGGGTCTAAAATATAGGCCGAGCATGATGGCTCATGCCTGTAATCCCAGCACTTTGGGAGGCTGAGGCAGGTGGATCACCTGAGGTCAGGGGTTCGAGACCAGCCTGGCCAACATGGTGAAACTCGTTCTCTACTGAAAATACAAAAATTAGCTGAGGCGGTGTCATGCGCCTGTAGTCCTAGCTCCTTGGGATGCTGAGGCTGGAGAATAGCTTGAACCTGGGAGGCGGAGGTTGAAGTGAGCCAAGATCGTGCCACTACACTCCAGCCTGGGCAACAGAATGAGACTCCGTCTTAAAAATAAAATAAAATAAAATAAAATAAAATAAAATAAATAAATAAGTAAATAAATAAATAAATAAATAAGTATGCTAAGAATGATGATTTGGCTTGAGATTCAGACATGACTGAAAACACAGTCTCTGTCCACTCCTGGGACAGGCTTTCTGGAGGACAGCTCAGCAACATGTATCAAGAGTATTGAATATGCATTTCCTTTGATCTCAATGTTGTCTCCTCTAGGAGATTTTCATAAACGAATAATCAGAAAAGAATGTAAAGAAATGTGTAGAAGGTTGATTGTTGCAACACTATAATAGTAAAAAATTGATAAATGAGTGAATTGTGTTATGCATAAACTTTTATATAATCAAGAAAGTAGTATATATGTAACCGAAATGAAAATATATCAACATTAACAATTATATTATTAAATAGAGAAAGACAGGCCCTGTGGTGTGCCTATAGTCCCAGCTACTCAGGAAGCTGAGGAGGGAGGATCCCTTGAGCCCTGGAGTTCAAGGCTGCAGTGAGCTATGATTGTGCCACTGCATTCCAGCCTGGGTTACAGAGTGAGACCCTGTCTTTAAAAAGACAAAAGAGACATCATGTATATCAGGTATCTAGTGTGGTGCTGCCCCTTCAGATAGATTCCAGAATGAAGGAGATGCCAGGAGCATCTTCTTCAGCCTACCCACACCTGGAGCAGAGCCACAGTTGGCCCTCAAGCAGCCACAACGTCTGAGCAAGAAATAAACCTTCACTTTAAGGTACTAACATTTGAAGGTGATTTGCTACTGCCACTACTAATCTAGCGAAAGCTGACTAGCACATTGTGTACTCTGCTTATTTGACTCCCTCGTTGTCTGCCTGCACCTTGATGTTATCTATTTTTTTGGCATCTGTCCATCCTAACCTGACGTCACTTACAAAGTTGACACAGTTCATTGAACTTGGGATGAGGGTGGAAAGATTAATGTTGTAATTCCCTTGGATTAGAGCAGTGTTTCTCAGTGTGTGGTCCTTGAACCATCTGTATCAGAATCCTTGTGGGGTTTGGCAGGGATACAGAATCTTGAGCTCCCACTGCAGGCCTGCGAAAACAGAATATTTGGGGTGAGGTTTTAAGGAATTCTCAGATATACCCAAGTTTAGGAACCACTGGACTTGAAGCTAGACAAATACTTCATCAGGATGTTACTTTGTGCATCCCCTCCACCACTGAAATTGGAATATGATAGACAGTGTCCCTTGGTGTTCTTCTCCGACCAGAACCCTTTTTTGTGATGGATGGATGGATGAATGGATGGTTGATTGCTTCTGGGTTAGGGAACTAAACGTTGGTCATCTTTATGAGAAAATTTTAGCCAGATTTGATTCAAGAACTACATAACACTTGGCAAGTAAAATGAATGAGTACCTCAACTGATATACTTTCTCCATACTACTCTGTTTTTTTTCTTATAAAAATTAAATTTTAGTTACATAGTTAATTCATGAGTACATTCTCATAGAAATTTAAAGCATTACTGATGAGGTCAAATTCAGCATTGAACCCCTCTCCAAATCTTGGGCCCCTCATATCCACTGTGCCACAGGTATCTTTTTTATTTTTTCCAGATTTTTTTCTATGTATGTTTATGTGCCCTGTTAATATTTATGGCTAATACAGATGGTCCTTAAGATGGTTCGACTTAAGATATTTTTCAGCTTATGATGGGGATGTAGCCACATCATAAGTTGAGGAGCAAGTGTATACATTAAATCTTCTGTACCAATACAGCTGGTATCCATTCTCATTGAGCAAGCATCTGCTGAAATTGCTCAGAGCCCTGTGTCACTGTTTGATATTTTGAGTATCAACCCTGCAGTTTGTACTTGTACTACGTATGTGTGTGAGGAGTGTATACATATATATGTATATATGTGTGTCTTAAGTGTCATACTACACATATTTTTTTCAGTTTGTTTTTTTATATATGTAGGCATACATCCACGTCAGTATATGCGAGTTTACTTCATGTTAAAAAATTGCTCCATTGTATTCCATCCTATCATTTATTTAGCCATTTCTTTTCTTTTCTTTTTTTTTTTTTTTGAGATGGAGTCTTGCTGTCGCCCAGGCTGGAGTACAGTGATGCCATCTCAACTCACTGCAGCCTCCGCCTCGCGGGTTCAAGCAATTCTCCTGCCTCAGCCTCCCAAGTAGCTGGGATTACAGATGCCTGCCACCACGCCTGGCTAATTTTTGTAATTTTAGTAGAGATGGGATTTTAACATGTTGGCCATGCTGGTCTCGAACTCCTGACCTCAGGTAATCTGCCTACCTTGGCCTCCCAAAGTGCTGGGATTACAGGCGTGAGCCACCACGCCTGGCCTATTTAGCCATTTGTATACTGATGGACAGATTGTTTCTAGTTTTTGCTATTACAAACAGTGCTGCCATTGATATATTTATATATGTTGCCTTGAGTATCTGTTCAAATGTTTGTAAACCATATGTATGTACATACACACATACATACGACGTACACACACACATATGGAGAGAGACAGATGTATATGAACATGCTGGGTCACCATTAATTTATACCCCAACCAGGAGTTTATCAGTTTCCTCATAGCCTTTCAAAATTGTCAGTCTTTTTAATTGTTGCCACTATTGTGGGTAAAAACTGGTGACTTTGTTTTAACCTGTGTTTCACTGATCGTTAGGAAGATTGAAGATCATTTAATGTGTATTCGCCATTTGTATTTCTGTTTCTTAAATGGTCTGCTTTTATCTTCTGCCTGTTTTTCTGCTAGGTTATTGATGTGTTGGAATTTGTTATATATTAGATATTTAAATATATGTTGCAGATGTTTACTCACAATTGATACATGTCTTTAATCTTTGCTTATGTTGTCTTTTATCATTTGTTTTTGCTGTCAGACTTGTGGTGGTCATTCTCGATTTTATATAGTATCTGCTGGCCATTAGCCCTTCTCCTCAATAAGTTGTTTGGATTCTTACAAGAATTAGAAAAATAACTAAATTTCTCCAAATTGTCCATATGTAAGAGCTTCGAAGGGCTCTCCTGAATAAAGTGTATTTAATTGCATGGACTTTTAAACATGTATGTTTTGGCCACTCTGAAAATCTGCTTTCTATATTCCAAATATGTTTGCTGGATTATTGTGCTCCAAATAATGGAACTGTTACTCTAACAATCCTATACTTTGTATATTTAATTCATTTGTTCTTGTTCACAAGATGATTTGTTATCAGCCCCTCACAGCACAATTAGGGATTTGTAATCAGAGTCACATCAGTAGTCTTTGTAAATCGATGTAAGCTGTTAACTGCGTTGAACCAGATTTTACTATCATGTGTGTCAATAAAATGTATAAGTGATCTCTGACTTTCACACGTGAATCCCAAAAGTTTACTTACAGTTTAATTATTTGGAGCTCTGTTATTTTTCCCCAGAAACAAGTCCGTTTTTAGGTCTCTGGCAAGCTCAAACAAGCATTCTTAAAATTAACAGTTTATCACATTATTTTTATGTTCCAATTACGGATGTAAAGGTAGAAAGAATAAGCCTATAATCTTCAGAAGCTCTGGAGATCAGTGACCATGGGGTAGGTGTGTGGGTAGGGGAGGAGTAGGATGTAGACGTCTTTAAAACTAAGAAATTGAAGACATCTCTTGGTGAATCATTTATTCTCCAGTGTTCTGTATTTAAGAACAAAGGTAACTGGCATCCACCCATTATTCTTTAGTTCGTGCATTGGCTGTTGAAAATGCAGTATTTGTGAGACTGAATCAGTCTTATGTAGCAAGGAACATTTCCCAGTTTTTTTTGTTTGTTTTTCTTTTTTGAGACAGAGTTTTGCTCTTGTTGCCCAGGCTGGAGTGCAATGGTGCGATCTGGGCTCACTGCAACCTCCGCCTCCCAGGTTCAAATGATTCTTCTGCTTCAGGATTACAGGCACCCACCACCACACCAGCTAATTTTTTGTATTTTTAGTGGAGGAGGGGTTTCACCATGTTGGGCAGGTTGGTCTTGAACTCCTGACCTCAGGTGATCCGCCTGCCTCGGCCTCCCAAATTTCTGGGATTACAGGCGTGAGCCACTGCGCCTGGCCCATTTTCCAGTATTATATTCCTTGATTGCTTGGGTCCAAAAGCAACTTCATGGCTAATGGCATTATTTTCACTAATTGCACAAATTTGAAGCCATTGATGAAAGCAACTAACAATGTTAACATCAGTTGTAAAATACCCTCAAGAAGCCAGAAATCCTAACTTGTCAGTGCACTTTTCCAGGTACTTTGTGGTTGTGGTTTGTGTTGTAGGAATGGTGGCTGTGGCCCTAGAGGATTGGGTTTTGTTCCTTGTTTTCCACTGCGCTGCTGTTCCTTGGTCCTTTTTGGTTTGTTTTTTGTTTCCTTGAGACAGGGTCTTGCTCTGTCACCCAAGCTGAAGTGCGGTGGTGTGATCATACCTCATTGTAGCCTTTAATTCCTGGACTCAAGCAATTCTCCCTGCTCAGCCCTCTGAGTAGCAGGGACTACAGGTTACAGGCATGTGCCACCATACCTGGCTATTTTTAAAATTTTTTGTGGAGATGGTGTCTCACTATGTTGCCCAGGCTGGTCTTGAACTCCTGGGCTCAAGCAGCCTTCCCACCACGGCCTCCCAAAGTGCTGGGATCGTAGGTGTGAGCCACCATGCCCTTTTCTTTTTGAGGGCTTTGTTGTATACTCATATAGTTCCAGAATGAATATTCCTCAACATCAGCATGCCTAAGAATCACATGGAGGAGTCAAGTCAAAATGCAGGTTCTGCAGCTCCATTCCTAAGAATCTGATTCAATCTAGCAATCAGCAATTTATCCGCAAGCACCCCAGGTAACCCATTGCAGCTCGGCCCTAGAGCAACAGAAATACTGTGTCTCCTATGTTGGCTGTCTCAAGTGCACGACACAGGACCGTTCTTGGATCACTTGCGTCTGTGGGTGAGGCTGATAAACTCTGTCAGGGCACCAGGGAACAACCTGATGTTCCCCAAGAGGTCATTGACCAAATGGGTCCTGGAATTTTATATTATATATATTTAAATATATGAATTATAAATTGATAAGTTATAGTTGTATATATTTATGGGGTACAAAGTGATGTTATGAAGTGAAATAAGGAAATAAGCTAGGCATAAAAGGGCAAATACTGCATGTTCTCACGTGTATGTGGGCTCTAAAACAATTGAACTTATAGAAACAGAAAGCAGAATAGTGGTTACGAGAGGCTGGGGTGGGGGAAATGGGGAGATGATGGCCAGAGGGTGCAGAGCCTCAGTTGGACAAGAGGAATATGTTGTTTCTTTTTTTTTTTTTTTTTTGAGCTCTATTGCAGAGCACCTTGAATATAATTTTAATAATAGTGTATTATACATTTCAAAATCACTGAGAGCAAATTTCAAATGTTGCTACCACAAAATACAAAAAGTATTTGAGGTGATGGATGTGTTAAATGGAAAAGTAACAGAGTTCCTCAAAAAAACTAATAAAATAACCACTTTTAATATGCTTCTGTAAACAATTCCTTTCTGAGAAGTTTATTCCTTTTGGATTTCAACGAATAGTTTGTGTCTTTGAATATTCATTACAAATAAATAGTTTGTTTCTTTATAAAAGTTAAAAAGGTATAATGGGAACTTTTTCATATTGCAGGTAGTATGAGTATCCTGACAATGCTATAGTTTAAATAATGGAGACCTTCTGAAATAAAAATCCAGGTACTTTGTCAGTTTCTCTAGTGTGTCTTCACCTATTGACTGCCCTCAGAACCTCCCTGAAGCTGGGATGTAAGAATTTCGCAATGGAAAGTCAGGCAGTTAATGCATCTTGTCTTGTCAGGACATTTCGAAGAATGACTTTACTGGTAATTGACAGGAGTATTAAGCACCCATATAATGTATTTTACTTTTCTTTATCATTTTAAATTAAAATTTAAAATATGATGAAAACAATTTGTCAAGACAAGAGATAGTGTTATTTGTCTGAGAACTGATGTGAAATTTTTTGCTAAATTTATATTTTTAGGACCTTTTGCTCTCTTTGGTGGCCCTCTTTAACTTGACCTTACAGACATGTGTTTTGTAGATGCTCTGAGCTTAGTTTATGGACAGTTCTTCATAATGTTCATCTGTTAACAGCCAGGGATGAAATGCTTGGTATCATCTGGTCACGATTTATGTCCTATACACAGAACCAAAGCTTTCCACTGAGCGACCTGACTTCTGATTTTCTTTGTCATATGAAACTCATGATCATTTGCTTGGAGATATTTAGCTTTAATGAAATTTAGGTGGGCCATGTATTTTCTTAACAAATATCAATGCAATGATTATATTATTTTAAATATTTCATGTGTTATTTTAGTGTAAATCACAACATGGATTTCATGAGTTTCAGAATGTTTATATTTGCCTAGGAGATTATTTTTTTTCTGTATGCATGTAGGTTGGGTAAATGATTAATACTGTGTAAGTAGAAAATAACATTGGTTTAATTTGTTTGATCACTGGTATAACTCCTTGGAAGAGAAGAAAACTATGAATATATATATATATGTTTTTTTTTTTTTTTTTTTTTGAGACGGAGTCTCGATCTGTAGCCCAGGCTGGAGTGCAGTGGCACAGTCTCGGCTCACTGCAAGCTCCGCCTCCCGAGTTCACGCCATTCTCCTGCCTCAGCCTCCCAAGTAGCTGGGACTACAGGGGCCCGCCACCACGCCCAGCTAAGTTTTTGTATTTTTAGTAGAGACGGGGTTTCACCGTGTATATATATTCTTATCTTAATCAAGAGCAATCTTTTGCCTGTCTTATTTGTAAGGTGCAGTTCTAGGTATTACATGTTTCACTTAAATACACAGTTGCTACCAAGAGGTCACTTTCAAGTTAAGGGAAATAGAGATATAGCAAACTAAGGTGAGAAGACATTTACTTCTCATGATTCCCACCTTAAAATCACATTTAGCACCTGTTTTTCTCTTAGTCAAAGTAACAAATTATGTTTTTTAAAAATATAGAGTGGATTTCATTTTGTTTCAGAAGTTAGTGGAACTTCTGAAATGACCAAAGACACCATGATATTTTCAAAGCAGATTTAGGTGACTAAGGCTGATGCTTATATGCAGTTTCTTTGTAGGACTTCTTCTTCCTAGCCTTTTCCAAGGTTTCAAGGCTTTTTTGAGGTTTCCGAGTTTATAAGGAATCAGGAAAAATATTTATTGAACACTTCATGTGAGCCTGTAGTCTCTGCTTTGCATAGTACTTGTTTTCATCATTCTCAGTACCCGACCCGCCTCCATTTTTTTGAGAAATAAATAAAGGAGCATTTATGAATGTTATTTATTCAGCCTGGTTGATTTCCTCATAGGGATCCTGATTATGCTGGGCTGACTTTTAAAGTTCTCTGTAGTTTTCAGCTTTTCCTCATGTGACCCGACTTAAATCCCCAAGTGCTCTCCCAACGTGGAGAGCTCCATCCTCCTGTTAAGAACCCAGAGTCTGTAGCCAGTAAGATGTGTTCAAAGATTTAACAATGTTTTTATTTTTTAAATGCA
Organism: Pongo pygmaeus; assembly: GCF_028885625.2. Taxonomy (NCBI): domain Eukaryota; kingdom Metazoa; phylum Chordata; class Mammalia; order Primates; family Hominidae; genus Pongo; species Pongo pygmaeus. The sequence continues at coordinate 19,032,489 of NC_072380.2, read as the reverse complement.
AATATTTATACTATCTGCTTCATTTGTGAATTTTAAACATTATCAGAAGCACACAGGTCCAGAATCTGAGGAAGGCAAAAAAAGGTCAGGAATAGGTAAGGGAAAAGGCGAGATGAAGTCTTGAATCACTAGGTTTATTGTTTGCTGTCCAAGGCCGCCTGTCTTCTCAGTCTGTCATTACTGATCATGAGATGGTGGGAAAGGCGGAGGATATGCTGTGAACTCATAATAGTCGGTTGTTAATTTTCTTTCAAATTCTTTCATTGAAGGTCTCCAGCTCTTTAGTTACTGCTGTCTTAGTGAAGGAGTGTGAAGAAGACTTGATCCCTCTATCCTACTTTGGTTTTATGGGAGCCTTTATTACAAATGAATGTGTACCACCCTAGCTTTCCAGCTCCCAGCTTTCTACATCACACTTCAAAAAGCATAAAGCAGCTACCACCATTGGTAAGAAGCCCTAGAGTATTATGAATTCAGAACCTTGCCCAGGCGAGGCACGGTTCCTAGAAGAGGGATAGAATCTTCCCATTTGGTTAAAAGACAACGAAAATGGGTCCAACATGAAGGTTACCAAAGGAAGATTCGTTTGAGCATGTTAAAGGCATCCTTTCTTGTCCTTTCCTCTGCTTTCACATGTGTGTCGATGGAAGCCAGCTCGTGCCACTGCGGCTCTACTCTGGGCCCCCTGCCACCCCATATGGCCGCTGCTCCTTGACCCCATGCCTGGAGGAGCAGCAGAACCCCGGCTTCCCCTTGTCCCAGGGGAGCGTCTTTCACACTGGAAATGGACAGAGTGAAGAGAGCAGCTGGTGGGAAAATGAGAATGGACCTCCAGGGGCTTTTAAAAAGGCCATGAATGCAGTTATTGGTCTTGTGCTCACACAATTAAAAACAAGCTGGCAGCGGGGCTGCATGATGACAGGGTGTGGACCGAGGCTTGCTTTTTGCCGACGTCTTCTCCTTAGGCTGGTGGTCCATTTCCTGCTTTGCCCTTTGGTTTCCATGCTGTTTCTAACCTTCACAAATTAAAGATTGGGCTTTTCAGTTACCCGGTTTGTCTCCTGGCTGTTTTGTCTGTGAAGCTCTCTATTCTTGAGAGGCGTTCTGTCCCAGTTTTACTTTTTTACTTGATGTTGTTACTGACTTTTGGAATATCTATCCACTTAGTCTGTGAGGTGACGAGGGACTGTTTGTAGGGAATACGTGGGCCATCCCCTTCGGCCCAAGCACGAGCATCTTCCCCATTTGTTTATGTGCAGTGTATGTCAAATATATATTTTTATTTTATTATTTAATTTTATTTTATAATATATTTTATTTATTTTTATTTTTTGAGATGGAGTCTTGCTCTGTTGCCCAGGCTGGAGTGCAGTGGCACAATCTCAGCTCACTGCAACCTCCATCTCCCAGGTTCAAGCAGTTCTTCTGTCCCAACCTCCCAAGTATTTGGGATTACCGGCACTGCCCACCACGCCTAGCTAACTTTTGTATTTTTTTTTTCAGTAGAGACGGGGTTTCACCATATTGGTCAGGCTGGTCTCGAACTCCTGACCTCAGGTGATCCACCCACCTTGGCCTCCCAAAGTGCTAGGATTACAGGCGTGAGCCACTGTGCCCGTCAAATTTTATTTATTTTATTATTTAATGTTATTATTATTATTTGTTGAGACAAGGTGGTGTTCTGTGCCCAGGCTGGAGTGCGGCGGCACAATCATAGCTCACTGCAGCCTCAACCTCCTGGACTCAAGTGATCCTCCTGCCTCACCCTCCTGAGTAGCGGGGACTATAGGTGCATCACACTATGCCTGGCTGATTTTTTTATTTTTTGTTTTTTTGCACGGGGTCTGGCTATATTGCACAGGCTAGTCTCAAACTCCTGGCCTCAGGCAGTCCTCTCAGTTTGAGCTCCCAAACCATTGAGATTACAGCATGAGCCACTGTGCCTGGCCTCAAATATATTTTTAAAGGAAAAAAATGCTACACATGCTAGGACTTGAATCTTCCTCTTTATTGCCAGATAAACTGAGGGAATGGATACTTTTCTTTGTTTTTCAGCAGTAAAAAATTTTTAATTATAGTGGAAAGTCTTAATTACAGAGAGAGAGCAAAGTGTATTTGGATGATCTGTGCTAACAAGGAACAGTACAGGTGGAGTAACAAGTTACATGTTAGTCTTGTGATTATCTCATTAATGACTCGTTTGTACTTGAAAGCAGCAGAAATACATTTATGGAAAAATATGAATGTGAACTTATTTATTTATTTTTTTTGGAGTTGGAGTCTCGCTCTTTCACCCAGGCTGGAGTGCATGGCGCAATCTCGGCTCAGTGTAACCTCTGCTTCCTGGGTTCAAGCGATTCTCCTGTCTCAGCCTCCTGAGCAGCTGGGATTACAGGTGTGCGCCACTGCGCCTGGCTAATTTTTTGTAGAGACGGGGTTTCACCATGTTGACCAGGCTGGTCTCAAACTCCTGACCTCAAGTAATCCACCCACCTGGGCCTCCCAAAGTGCTGGGATTACAGGCGTGAGCCACCACGCCTGACCGGCTTAAACTTTTTAAGTCAACTTAAAAAGGTTTCTCAGTGGTGAAACCTGGCAGATCAAAGTGAATGTGATCTGTAATTGGACAAATTGAAAGTGTGTGCCACTGATAGGTTGCAAAGAGAAGAATAGCATCGTGAAACATGAAGATAAGCCCAAGTTGAAGAACGTTCTGTAAAATAACTGGCCTGTAACTTTCAGAACCCTCATAGTCATGAAAGTTAAGGAGTATAATGGGATATAGTAGTGGGGTGGTAATAACCAAGTGGAAGCTCTTAAGCTTCACTGTAGGAGGATCTGGTTAAGTTATTTACTTGTAGAGTCCTGACTTAGTTTTGTAGGTTTTCCTTCTTGGTCTAGCTGCATTCCTCAGTGAAACTCTTCTGGTCTCCTGCTTGCAGGGTAAAGTATAGGGTGCCACAATTTCATTAGCTTGGTGAGTGAAGAAATCTAAGCATCTTAACATCCAGCATACAAATCCCAGTTTCCACTATGGTATCTTTAACTTCAGTAGTGTCTGGTGTCCCCTAGGCCAGAGTGCTCTTTGAAAAATCTCTCTAGTTAATAAAATTATTGTTTTACCTGAGTAGGGGAGGGGCTATCGCCCAGTGTAGTGGAGGCAGGGATCTGAGGACTTAAGTGCTTGATAACCATTCCTTGTGAATAGTCCTCTGTATCTAAGCCACTCCCTTTTCCTTCACTTCAAGAGTTTACCAGGCTCCCTCACTCCCTTGTCGTTTGGATGTCTTGTGGGGTGTATTGAATTGGTTCTTCTCCTTCTCCGGGTTTTCCTGTGGTCTCCTATGTCAGTTATCACTAGATCATTTGCTTCAAAAATGTTGTCATTTTTCTTATTCTATTTCCTGTGGGTTTGTGCTTTTATAAGAAGAATCTCTTTACTGTGCTTTTAGTAGCTTTGGTTGAGAGCAAATGCAAATGTGTATATTTATTTTGCCATCTTACCCAGAAATAAAGAACAGTGATTTTTTTAAACTTTTTTTTTTCGTTTTACATTGGACGTCTCCCTTCCCCATAAACCTGTTATAGAACTTGAATCTTTAAAACAGAAATGGAGCTACTGTGGTTGCAAAAGTGGTGTGGGGTTGAGTGAACAAGAGTCTTTTTCGCCATGCCTCCCTTTGTTGATCTTTGCAGCCACCCTGTCTCTATACCCAGGTAGCTTCTTTGAATCTTAGGATTCTCATGTACACAGCTGGGAAAACCACTGGATTAGAGTATTATACTTTGCTGTTTTTGGCTAGAATGAATGATTCACTCCTTTTACATGTCTTTACATGTCTTCAAACCCACATTCGCCCTGTGTGGGCTGGTGCAAGGATATACCTTCTCATCTAGACCCTTTTGCTTATTAAAAGGGAATAGCAGGGGATTGCTACCTGTCATCCTGGAGAATTTTCCTTTTGCCCTCCAATCTTTAGCCTTTTCCTAAAGTAATAGTTAACTAGGCTGCTGTAATAAAGTACCATAAACAGGGTACTGAAACAACAGAAATTGATTTTCTTACAGTTCTAGAGAGAAGAAATTCGAGATCAAAGTTGGAAGGGTTGCTGTCTTCTGAGGCCTCTCTCTTTGTCTTGCATATGGCCACCTTCTCCCTGTGTCTTCACGTGGTCTTTTCTCTGTGTGTATCTGTCCTCATCTTTTCATATGAAGACATTAGTCATGTTAAGTTAGGACACACTCTACTGATTTCATTTTAACCTAATTACCTCTTTAAGGACGTTATCTCCAAATACAGTTACATTTGAGGTACTGGGGGTTAGGACTTCAACATATGAATTTTGGGGGGACACAATTCAGCCCGTAACGCCTAACTGTTGCCTTTTGCAGCATTACCCTTGAGCTTCTTGTCCCTGTCTGCACTTGAGTTGTGCGTGGCACCCTGCTTCCATGGGCCTGGCTTCTGCCGGGCGATGGGAGCAGATGGGATTGAGCAGGATCAAGTGCAGAGTGTGACTGTTGGAACCAAGTGTTACTTTTGAGTGACTAATGAAATATTATTTTATAGTCTTTAATTTAGTGTTTAATTTTTTCTTTATAATACTCACTGGCTGACTTGGAGGCTTTCAGATTCTCTGAAAATCATACTGAAGTTGAAATAATTAAGGAAATGAAGGAGCATGCCACCTTTCTCAAACTCTACTCTTAACCTTTTTCTCCCTGCTCCCTCCTCTGGCCCCATCATTCCCTTCCCAAATCAACTGAAAACCACTTTTACTTCTAAAATTTGCCTGTAGCTTTCTGCTTTGTCTTTTTGATTTTTTTACAGCTAAACAGTTAATTAAAAGAATCATTCTAGGCTGGGCATGGCGGCTCACGCCTGTTGTAATCCCAGCACTTTGGGAGGCCGAGGTGGGCGGATCACCTGAGGTCAGGAGTTCGAGACTAGCCTGGCCAGCATGGTGAAACCCTGTCTCTACTAAAAATACAAAAATTAGCCGGGCATGGTGATGCGTGCTTGTAATCCCAGCTACTCTGGAGGCTGAGGCAGGAGAATCACTTGAACCTGGGAGGCAGAGGTTGCAGTGAGCCAAGATTGCACCATTGCACTTCAGCCTGGGTGACAGAGTGAGACTCTGTCATCTCAAAAAAAATAAAAAATAAAAAGTCATTCTACATCAGTAGTGCTTATGTTGTGTCTAACATTGGTAATTATAATCGGTAATGTTGTGAGTTGGATAATGTGAATGTAATTCTTTGTAAATGTGAAAAGTCATATCAAATGTAAGGTTGAGATTTTGTTTGTCCCATCCATTTAATGGTGGGCTTGCATCTTTAAATACAGGGTGTGTTTTGGGGATCATGCCATTGTAATTTTATCCCAAGGAAAAGATGTTACTGCTCCGTAGTGAAGTGTCTGTGAAGCTGGTTCAGAAGTGTGAAGAATCATTGTGCTTCAGAATTCAAAGAGAACTGAGAGATAAATTTGAGTAACACTTTTTATCAATAGGGAAGCTGAAGCCCAAACATGAAGCATTTGTGTGAGACTGAGTGGTACTATCGAGCCGAGATTTAAGTCTGATCACCTGACCATCAGTCCATCTGCTAATGTTTCATATTCCATGCTTCTTAAGGAGATTTATGTTCCTAAAAACAGCTGTAATGAAACAAAAGAATATATTTTATTCAGTTAGTAATGCCAAAGGAAATAGTAGTCTGAATTATGTGGGTCTTTCATTAATCTGATTGTTTTAACAATACAGTTTTCAAAGACCTGCATAAATTATTGGAGAGGTCAGTAAAGATTTATAAGCCTTGCCATGGGAAGAGGATATGTCAGTAGGGGCTCACAGCTTCAAGAATAACTAATTGTTTGATAAGAATAACCCCCCATTGCAGGTGGAGCTGAGAAACCAAAGCAGAAGGCAGACAGGTCCAGACTGTTGTTATAGGGTGTTTTATTGGGGAACTGACACACAGAAGCATGGTTTTGGGCAACTACAAGACGGGTAGATCTCCATGCCATTATACCCCAGACCCAGGGATTATATCCCATAGGGAAGGGGCACACATGCTTCAGAGGGAATAGGTAGGAATTTGATCTAAGGGCAGGATTTACTGTAAGTATGTGCCATTACGCAAGAAACAGTAGATAAATTGGAAATCTCAGAGGCATTCCCAGAACTGGGGTTAATCAGAAGTCAACACGGCATATTAGCTTCCAAGATAGAGTTACTTTAGCCTCCGCACAAATGCAAGCAGAATGAATTTTATATTATTTAGCAAGGTGGAGTATGTTAATGGAGCACTTTATTAAGCAGAGCCCTTTAGTGAATTTTACTTCTAGGTAGAGCAGTCCTTTTTAAAAAATGTTTCGCTCTTGTGATAGTCTGAGCATACTTTGAACACTGCTTCACTCTGAAGCTTTAGCGCCTTCAAGCCTTGCTCCTCAAAGCTGGTCTGTGGATCAGGGTCACCAGGGAACTTTTAGGAATGCAGAGTCCCAGGCCCCACCTTAACCTGCTCAGTTTATGTTTTAACAAGATTCCAGGTGATTCATATAAACAACAAAGTATGAAGACCATTGGTCTAGAGCAGTGGTTCACAAAAAAGATGGTTCCTGGACGAGCAACATCAGCATTACCTGAAAAATTGTTAGAAAATGCAGATTCTCAGGCCCCACCTCAGACCTACGGAGTCAGAAACTCTGGGATGGACCCCAGCAGTACGTGTTTTAGTTGGTGCTGTAGGTGATGCTAATTCATGATAAATTTTGAGAACCATTCTAGGGTAATATGTTTCAAACAGTTTAGGTCATGAGCAACCTTGAGAAATACACTTTTAATCATGACTCAGTACACACACTCACATGCACGTTTGACTTAGATGTTCCATGAAACAATGCTTATCTTACAATGTGTTTTCTTCTCTGGTATTTACTTTTATTCTATTAAACACATATGTGTGTATAAACTTATTGATATAAAAATATGGTCATGATCCACTAAAGTGATTTTACAAGCCACTAATGGGTCATAAGATGCAGTTTGAGAAACAGTAGTCTTGAGCAGGCCCCTCTTGATAGTCTGATAAAATTCTAGATCTTTCGTCAGAATAATGCATTTTAAATGCATACAATAATATAGATAGAGTTGCAAAAGAAACCAATTTGATTGGCTACCAAAATATTACATTTATTACATTTGTGGTATGATAATATGTGTATCCCAGCTTCTCAGGAGGCTTAGGCAGGAGGATTGCTTGAGGTCAAGAGTTTGAGTCCAGTCGGGGCAACATATCTAGGTCCCATCTCTAAAAAAAAAAAAAGCCATGTTTCTTTATTGATAACAAGATTTAATGGTGAGTCTAGTAACTATTACCATTTCAAACTAGGGATGAGTATACATATTTCAAGATATCTGCAGTAACTGTTAAATGATATGAAAATGATGAATTTCTATTTATGAGAAGTTACAGTTATTGCTACCAATACTCTGGTTTGTTGCTTACATTTGTATTTGAAAACATGCTAAATTTCATCTAAAGGTAAATGCAAATAAAGATGTAAATCACCCCCTCCCCAGCTTCATGAACTTCCAGAATTCTCTTGATTGGCACTTGCTTCCCCATGGACCTGAGGTTAAGAATCCTTGCTCAAGGGGAACCTTGCTTTAGAGAACAGTTCTCGGCCTTAAAGTTGAGATTGTAAGCAAAAATTTATCTTCTTGGAATTTCTTGAAACTTTTGCTTTATACATGGCATCTTTTCTTATTTTCTAGCACCCCTGTAATGGATTCCTTTTTTAAAATGTTCTTTTCTGATGTTTTAGTGAGTCCTTGGGGGATCACTTGGAAGCCCAAATGTAGGCTATTGATACTGTTTCTTCTCTGGTCTCCCCAGTCTCAATAGATGCACCTGGTTGTTCAAGCCGGATTCCCGGGAGTCATCCCCAGTGCCACGAGTTCTAGATTTGGACTGCTCGGATGTGAATCTAGGATCCATATATCTTTGGAAAAGTTATTTAGCCTCTCATTGCCTTCTTTTTTCCACCTATAAGATGGGGATGACAGTAGCCCCCACCTCATAGAATTGTTCTGAGCATTAGATGAGATATTCCATATATTACATTAGAACAGTGCCTGGCATGGAGTAAGTGGTTAGTATCTATTATAATTATCTTTAATCTCCCCCCCCCCCCTTTTTTTTTTGTTTGAGACGGAGTTTCGCTTTTGTCGCCTAGGCTGGAGTGCAATGGCGCCATCTCGGCTCACTGCAACCTCCACCTCCCAGGTTCAAGCGATTCTCCTGCCATAGTCTCCTGAGTAGCTGGGATCACAGGTGCATGGCACCACGCCTGGCCAATTTTTGTATTTTTTAGTAGAGACGAGCTTTTGCCATGTTGGCCAGGCTGGTCTCGAACTCCTGACCTCAAGTGATCCGTCCACCTCAGCCTCCCAGAGTGCTAAGATTAAAGGCATGAGCCACTGTGCCCGGCCCCTTTCCCTCATTCTTTAAATCCAGTTTATCAGAAAACTGTGTAATTCTTCCTACCAAATATATTTTAATTCATCCACTTTTGCCTATTTCCTCCAAGCTTCCCTATTCTCGTTTGGATTTCTAGCTGGTGTCTCTGCTGCTTCTTGTCTCACTCCAATTCATTTTCCATATAACACCCATATGATCTTTTAAAAGTGTAAATGAATAATCTTTTAAAATGCAAATGAATCACTGTATCCCATAAAACCCTTCAGTGGCTTCCCATCAAACCCATCAGAATGCTCCGTCCTTTCCTTGATTTACACTCTTCATCCTGCAAGTCTCTAAACTTGCCCACTCACCTGCTCTTCTGCGGCCACATTGGCTTTCTCTTAGTTATCTGAGTAGCCTCATCCATCCTTCCATTCCTTAAGGCCATGCGTATGGCCTTCCCGCCGATATGTCGCTGACCTTCCCCAGCCTGTCATATTTCTCATCTCTGCAGGCGTTAGTTTCTTAGAGAGCTTTCCCTAACCACCTGCCCAAATTAGGGCACCTTACGTGGCAGCCCCTTGGCCGAGTTCCTCTTTTACTAGCCTGAAGCTCCCCAAACACATCAAAAAATTAATATTTCCTCTCCATTGAGGAAAAGGATAATTAACAACCTGTGATTATCAAACACGTAACACCAAGAGAAGTATGCACCTTTTTCAGACCGATACATTTGACGCGTTATGAACATTAAGTGATTGTGGAACTCTTTTAAGAAATTGCTATCTGAATGTGCATGCTAGCTCTTTGCTCTTGGTATTGAAGAAAAAAGTGGGGTCTGCCCCCTGAACCTGTCTCTAGTGGGGTGATGGAGGTGTGATTGGGTCTTCCTACTATTGTCAGTCATTTCTGCTCCAAAGCATAGAATAGAAATAGTAACATTTCCCTCTTTGAAATAGTTACTTGGTTGCTGATAAAACCCTTCACACTTCTCTCCCCGAAAGTGAATGGTCAGTCGCGGTTCAGACATGAGAAAAGATGATGTCTCATAACCATTGGGTAGAAACCAGTACGGGTGATATCTATATCCTGGTTAATGTTTAAGTGCAGAGTAAAGAGGCAAAAGAAGGCCTCCCTGACTGTGCTAGGTCAAATGTCTTTGTGTCTTGAAATTTTTTTCCTTGCTACTTGTTTTTAGTTAGTCCTCAGCTGGAGAACAGAGGCACTCCTGATTTTTGACAGTTGCCTAAAACAGCGAGGAAGGAGGTCTTAGGAGTTCAGAGTTAGGATGTACCACTTTAACCATCACCTTTGTAGTTCTTATTTCAAATAAGGGACTTTAGGAATTACACAGGACCCTGGGACAGATGTTGAAATGTCGGACAATCAGTATAAATGGGATTCCTGGCAGTTCTGTTCCATGCCCTGTTCGGCTGAATGGTGTTCCTGATTATATAAAAATGTGATCTATTTTGGGGAAAGACTGGTTTTTTTGTTGATGTACTTTAACAGAAACCACACAAAGAAATATTCTTGTTATGGACTGTGGGTAATGATAATCACTTGGAAAATGATGTGTTTAAAAACAAAATACAGTTTTGTTTCTTTTTTTTTTTTTTGAGATGGAGTCTTGCTCTGTCACCCAGGCTGGAGTGCAGTGGCACGATCTCGGCTCACTGCAGCCTCTGCCTCCCTGGTTCAAGCGATTCTCTTGCCTCAGCCTCCTAAGTAGCTGAGATTACAGGAACCACCATGCCTGGCTAATTTTTGTATTTTTAGTAGAGATGGGGTTTCACCATGTAAGTCAGGCTGGTCTCGAACTCCTGACATCGTGATCCACCTGCTTTGGCCTCCCAGAGTGCTGAGATTACAGGTGTGAGCTACCACGTCCAGCCAAAATATAGTTTTCTAATTGCAGAAAAGTAACATTAAGTTAATTTTTTAAAAACCGACCTAATTCAGCCTCCCAATCAAGCCATACTTTTTATTTTCCTCTGACTTCCCTATAGATGTTTATATGTATACATTTTTTATATAGCTATAATCATGCAGTGATAGTTTGTATTCTGATTCTTTTCATGTTACACTTTTCATGTTTCATTTTGAAAGGTTAGATAGCTTTGAGTACATATGTCACAATTGCTTTACCAATCTCATGTTGGATAATTTGTTTTATGATGTATTTTTTTATGATGTATTTTAAATGTGTCTTTGTTTTGTTCTCATTTTGCAGGCAGAGACATTTGTTTGGGTGAACAATGCATCTGCACATTCCCAGAGTGTTGCCAAGGCCAAATATGAATTTTTGTTTGGCAGACCTGAAGGGAAAACTCCAGATACTAGTAAGTATTTCCTCATATCCCTCTCCCAGGTAAAATATATGAAGAGCTGTGATTTCAAAGTGATTTTTCTCCACCTGCATTACTTTCTTCTTCCCTCTGTGAAACCTGTTTGCCCTAATTATTCATCAAAACAATCTTCCCAAGATGTAGAATCCACAAATATTTCATGTAATTCTTGTGGCCTATTCTTGGTAATTTCAAGTCGTGTTCTTGGTTTGAAGAATTCTCAGCTTCTGATATTTGAAATTCCAAGAATTAACCAATTTTCCTAAGAGTTTTCCATAGTTACCATTGTTGTATATATTGATTAATGTATTTTTGGTGTATTTTTTTTTTTTTTTGAGACAAAGTCTTGCTCTGTCATCCAAGCTGGCATGCAGTGGCACCATCCTAGCTTACTACAGCCTTGACCTCCAGGCTCAAATGATCCTTCTGCCTCAGCCTCCCAACTAGCTGGGACTACAGGCATATGCCACCACACCTGACTAATTAAAAAAATGCTTTTTTTTTTTTTTTTTTTTTTTTTAAGAGACGGGGTCTGGCTATGCTGCCTAGGCTGGTCTCAAACTCCTGGCCTCAAGCCATCCTCCTGCCTCAGCCCCGCAAAACACTGAGTTTACAGATGTGAGCCACCATGCCCAGCCCTTGGTGCTTGTTTTTCACTAACAAAATATATTATTAGGAAACATTTCCACAATGATTTTCAGACACTGCAGTCTTTACTTTGGAGGTTATTGTAGCTCTCGTTTATTTTTAATATTTTTTAGTATTGGCCTAATCTAGTTATCAAATTTAATATTCTGGAACTAGAAGCAACATTTTTCAATTTGAAGCAGGTAAATTTAGAACAAATAGAACTATTACTAGTACTAATTACAGTAATAATATTAATTAACCTACTACATTACTTACTGTGTGCTAAGGTACTATGCTAATCATCACAATAACCTTATAAGTTGGTACTGTTATCCCCATTTTCCAGATGAGGGATCTGAAGTAATCTCCTCCCAGTCACAATCACTCACACAGCAGAGCCAGGAGTATAAGGCAAGTTTGCCTGACCGCAGAGCTCATCCTGTTAAGGCAATACTTTTTTGAAGGCATTTTCCTAGAAGAAGGTACAAGATAAAAATGCAAATAGCCTTGTATTGAATTTCAAAACGTTTAATTTTATGGAAAACTGATGATAAAGGGGATATTAGCATATCTTGAGAGTTAGATTGGAAAAGACTATTGCATGTGGTTAATATTCTCTGAGTTCTGGATCTAGACTTCTTGAGTTTGAACCTGGCCTTGTAACTTATAAACTGTGTGACCTTGCAAAGTTATCCAACTTATTTGTGGCTCAGTTTTCTCACCTGTAAAATGGGATTATAGTGACTTATGTCTTAGAATTCTTTTGAGGATGAAATAAGTTGACATTTATAAAGATCTTAGAGTCATGTCCCATCTCTACTAAAAAAAAATTAGCCGGGCGTGGTGGCAGGTGCTTGTAGTCACAGCTACTCGGGAGGCTGAGGCAGGAGAATGGCATGAACCCGGGAGGCGGAGCTTGCAGTGAGCCGAGATCACGCCACTGCACTCCAGCCTGGGCGACAGAGCGAGACTCAGTCTCAAAAAAAAAAAAAAAAAGATCTTAGAGTCATGCTTGGTATGCAATAAGTGCTATGAAAGTGTTTGCTGCTGTTAATTATTGTGATATTGTGATAACCATCACCATCATCATCATGTCCCTGACCTTTGAGGCTGATATTATAAGTGCAGTCCTTACTTTTTTCAGCTTTATCATTATCTGTTACTTATTTTTGTTTTGGGAAGACCAAGAATCTGACTTAATACAGCTGTTGCTCAGTTGAAGAAACCCAAGTATGAACTACACATTTTTGACTCACGTGTTAGATGGGATTATTTAATATTTGAGGATATCAAGAAGGCAGTGTATATACAGCCATATAATAACTTCTTTTAGCTTAAAAAGTGAATATTTATTAGATATTTTAATAGTTGGGGACTCTTAGATACGGTAAAAAATAGCTAAATTATTTTTAAAAATCATTTGGCTTTTATCACTGTGTCCTAATTTAGAGGAGAATGTGTTTCATAGTATATCTCTTATATTTAGCATGTACTATAGCCATTTATGCTGTCTGTCATGTATCATAAATACCTAACTATTCTGGGCTTGAAGTTTGAGGTACCTAATCATCTGTTTACTCTTTCCCTGATGGGGTACTGATTATAGTTATCCCAAGGCTTTTGAAAACTCTTTGGCATTGGCCCGGCTTGGTTGCCACACTTATAATCCCAACACTTTGGGAGGCCGAGGCCGATGGATCATCTGAGGTCAGGAGTTTGAGACCAGCGTGGCCAACATGGTGAAAGCCTGTTTCTACTAAAAATATAAAAATTAGCTGGGCATGGTGACATGTGCCTGTAATTCTAGCTACTCGGGAGGCTGAGGCACGAGAATCGTTTGAGCCCAGGAGGCAGAAGTTGCAGTGAGCCGAGATCGTGCCGCTGCACTTCAGCCTGGATGACTAAGTGAGACTCTGTCTCAAAAAGTAAACAAAAAATTTTAAAAATAAAATAAAATTCTTTGGTATAGACTTAACTCTGAATGTGACGTTGTGATTTTTTTTGCTAATTAAGCTTTTTTTGACTACGATAAAAATGATTTTTACTTAACTGTATAGAGATAATACCAAATGTCTACATAGTTCTCTGCCTTATTGGTGAGTGAGTTTGGTTTTTCCTTACTCTTGGGTTTTGAGTAGTTTTCCCTATATCAGCAGCTCGGATATATCATAGCCGAGGCAAACCAAAATGACACTTTAAACCTTTTGTTTCTTATTTGCCTCGGTAAAAATGGTTGGTAGTAGTTGCTGCTGGTGTGATGTTATTCTGTAGGTGTGAAAGGATGCATGCATCGTTGAACAAATACATTTAATGAGCACCTATGTGCAGGTTACTTGTGTTGGGCACATTGAAGGTGCAAAGACGTGGAAGACATGGTTCTTACTCATAAGTTTCTTATTCTTTAGCTAAGAAGAAACAATATGTCTCCAAGTGACTAGCAAGAAAGAATGATCACTTTTAGTTGGTCTGGTGATGACTTCATGGAGGAGGTGGAAGTTGAACTTGGTCTTGAAGAATGACTAGAATTCTTAATAGTAGAGTTTTGTGGGGAGAGCATTTCAAATTGCAGAAATGGCATGAGCAGGAAATAGAAATTGTTTGACAAACTGGGGAAGACTAGCCTGGTTAGTCTGCAGACATCATCATTGAGAGATAAGTTCAGAAAGATTACCATTTAGAAAAGAGCCATAGCATGTAGGGCCTCCTAAGGTAAGATGAAGAGTTTATAGACTTTTAAAAATAAGTAGGTGAGGAAAATGAGCTTCAGAGGTATTAAATAACATGCCTGAAGGCACATAGCTGAGATGCTTTAGAATCCGGTTAAAAATCCAGTCTCTCCATAGCCTATGAGAAGTCTTGGCTTTAGTGCAGTCCTCTTATTAGGTACAGCACGCCAGTAATTGGAAGTTATTTGATGTAATGCGGTAAGATAGGTACCTTCATGGGTTATTCAGTTGTTTGGAGAATTGTAGAACTTCATAAACGGTCCTAAACTTGCTTTTTAGAGTTTGTGTGTGTTTTTGAAATTCTCTGACTGTAATTACTCCTCACAGCTGTCTGTGGGCTGGCATAAAGCTGTATCTTGTTCCTCCCACTTTACTGAATGCGAAGTGCCAATGGCAGCCGCAGCAGAGCCTGGGTCCCAGCCTACCGCAGGCGCCTGTGGACAACGCTGAGCCTCCTCAGTTTCTTCATCTGTAAAATAGGGAAAATGGTAGTAACTTCTTCATAGAGTTGCAGTGGAAATCGAATGAGATTGTAAATACACAGCTCAGGGCTTGGCATGTGGTATGCAATCAGTGTTTAGCTGTTAGGAAAACTGAGGACTCAAGAGAATGAATTAATTTGCCCAAACTCATTGGTAGGTTTGAGACCATGATCCAGGCTCCTCTGCTCTGCATCATGTGTGAAATGTGACATCATCTGTTGCTGTAGAAAAACCAACTCTCAGATTGGAAAGATGTAAAAGTCGCATCACCCCACTCCCTTGAAATATGCTATAAATGTGCTGTGTTAGAAAGGCAACCATGATCAGAATAAACAGGCTCTGAAGGAGGCCTTCGGGGACTCTTCTGTTGGAGAAGGTACCTGATGACTAACGGAGGAAAGAGGAGAGCTGTTTTCACATTGCCTCCCTGCTGCCGTCACCTGAACTGTTCAGAGCCCATCATTAAAAGAAAAGAGTTGGGTGGGGCTAGTGGGGAAGCCATAGGAAATGTGTTATAATTTTAAGGTTCTGGAGTGATTGTGTAGTGAGAGCTTAGCTGCTTGGAAGCCTCTGAAAGACATACCAAAATTTTATTAAAATGTTAATTTTCTTTTAGTTGGAGCTCATTCTAACTTGTATTGTCTAAGCAAATTTTCTCTTTATGATGATTTATGGTCACAAGTATGAATAACTAAGGTGCTCGCTGGACTTAGATGTAAATGGATGCTGTAGCATATGATTTTAAGAAGTGTCTCATGTCAGTTTTTTAAAAATTACCTGTTTTTTTTAAAGGTAAAGTGAATCATATGTAGATACATGACTCCTTGCAGTGTAATATGGTTCTTTTCAGCAAAATTAACTAGATCAGGGTTTCTCAACAGTTTGACTATTGACATTGTGTGTTGGAGATCCAACAAAGGACTTGTATCTAGAATACATAGAGAGCTCTTACATCTCAATGACAAAAAGGCAAATCCCCTAAGGGAAAAAAAATGGGCAAAAGATTGTAATAGATACTTCACCAAGGAAGATATATGGATGGCAGGTAAGCACATGAAAAGATGTTCAACATTATTAGTCATTAGGGAATGGAAATGAAAACCACAATGAGATACTAATAAAATCTACTAGAAAGGCTAAAATTAAAAAGACTGGCCATATTGTGATTGTTAAGAAAGTGGAGCTGCTGAACTCATACACACTGGTGGTGGGAATGTAAAAGGTCCAATTATTTAAAAACAGTTGAAGGCCGGGCGCGGTGGCTCACGCCTGTAATCCCAGCACTTTGGGAGGCCAAGTCTGGCGGATCACGAGATCAACAGATGGAGACCATCCTGGCCAACATGGTGAAACCCCGTCTCTACTAAAAATACAAAAATTAGCTAGGTGTGGTTGCACATGCCTCTCATCCCACCTACTCAGGAGGCTGAGGCAGGAGAATCGCTTGAACCCGGGAGGCGGAGGTTGCAGTGAGCTGAGATCGCACCACTGCACTCTAGCCTGGTGACAGAGCGAGACTCCATCTCAAAAAAAAAAAAAAAAAAAAAAAATTGAAAAAGTTAGTTAAGAAGTTAAAGATATACCTTCTGTACCACTAGGCCATTCTATTTCTTGATACCTACCCAAGAGACGTGACAGCGTATGCCAATGCAAAGACTTGCACGTGAAAGTTCATGGCCTGTCCTCCGGTTTCACTGTTTGGGAAATCAAGCAGATTAGGAATTAGGTAACTGAAATGAGGAAATGAATAACACAAGTGGTAGACTTTGCATGTTGTGTTTCAAAATATTTAATCCCTTTTTTTGTCTTAATTGGCTTTGATTTAGTATGCAGTATGCACTGGAGTCTCTTAAATGAAAAGACCTTTGAGATCTCACCTGTGGGTAATTGGCTTTATCTCTATGGACAGCGTTCAGGGCTGTCTTGACCCCCTACCCACTCATATTTCTGGAAGTGTGAGTCTTGTATTCTTGCTATGGTGCCTGTGGAGCCCTTTCAGTCATGTCTTTCCTTAGCTCTGAAAATATTTGTCCTCTCTACTTTTTAAAAATGGTTTTTACTTCTGCAGTTCCTATTAGATAGATGTTGGTTCTCCTGGATTAGATCAATCTTCTACGTCTTTTAATTTTTCTTTCCTATTTTAAAGTAAGATCTTCCGTTCTTTCTAACAACATTTTTATAGTTTTATTTATAATTTCAAGAGTTCTTTCCCATTCTCTGGTCAATCAATTTTCATTGCAGTCTGCTTTTTTATGGATGCATTATTTTGAATCTCTCTAAATAAAAAATTAGATTTTTTTTTTTCCCCTGAGATTATCTTCTGTTTCCTGGATTTTTGCTTCATCCAGGGTCAGTTCTGTTTCATTAAATCTTGGAACTTCTTTTGAAAGCCACTGTTAGTCCTCAAATGTCTGTTGGAGTTTGTTTTTTTCATTCATATGCATGAATGAAAGTTTGGGTTCCCAAATATAGACAGGTAGAGTTTCTCTGGCTGTGTGGAGTGTGTGTCCTTAGCAGGCCTCTTCCCTTCATATAGAAGAGGGCTGGAATGGGTTTGTATGAGGTGGGGTGTATGGACTGGCACAAGTGCAGGTGGGATTAGACCCATGGTAAGTGCCTTGCTGCTGGCAAACCTCTGGGTAGGGGAACAGGGTGGAAGGGGGCTAGGATGGGAAGCTGTTCTGCAGATAATTTTTCAGTTAATCATGGTGACATATGTTCTGCTTCCCATTCCAGATCTGGAGACCTGCCAACTCTGGGTTTCTAGCTTCTTTGTGGCTCTACTGTTAGGATAACTGTGGCCCTCTGGGCTTGTGTGGGGTTGTGACTTCTGTCTATGGTTATTTTGTCTATGGTTATACTCTTTTTTTTTTTCAGCACTGTTGTGAATTTATTTTCTTTTGAAATTGGTTGTTGCCATTTTCATAGGGCTTAGAGAAGATTAAACAAATTTGTATCCTTGTCTGCAATAGTGACCCAGAAGGCTGAATACTTTAAAAAATAACTTGATTGAGATACAATTTGTAAACCATACAATTCATCCATTTAATGTGTAAAATTCAGTGGATTTTTAGTACGTTCATAGAATTGTGCATCATCCATCACCACAGGCCACTTTGGAACATTTTCGTCATCTTAAAAAGAAAAGACTTGTTGGTGGCTCCTTCCTGTAGTCCCAGCTGCTTGGGAGGCTGGAGGTGGGGGGATTGTTTGAGCCCAGGAGTTCAAGTACAGTCTGGGCAACATAGTGAGACCTTGTCTTGAGCAAGAGGAAGAGGAAAGGAAAGGAAAGGATAAAAGAAAGGCAGAAGAGAGGAGAGGAAGGGAGAGAGAGAGAGAAAGAGAAAGAAGGAAGGAAGGAAAGAAAGAAAGAAACAAGGAAGGAAGGAAAGAAAAAGAAAGAGAAAGAAAGAAAAAGAAAGGAAAGAAAAGAAGGAAGAAAGAGAGAGAGAAAGAAAGAGAGAACACCCACTGGCTGTCATTCTAGGCAACCACTAATTTGCTTTTTATCTCTAGAGATTTTCTTATTCTGGACACTTCATATAAATGGAATCATTGTTATGACTAGTTTTGCTATAATATTTACCACTACTTTTTTGTGTGGAATAATAGTTGATTATATGGATGGGACACATTTTGCCTGTTCACCATTTGAGGGAAATTTAGTACATTAGTCTGTTCTCACGCTGCTAATAAAGACACACCAGAGACTGGGTAATTTACCAAGGAAAGAGGTTTAATGGACTCACAGTTCCACATGGCTGGAGAGGCCTCACAATCATGGTGGAAGACGAAGGAAGAGCAAAAGGACGTCTTACATGGCAGCAGGCAAGAGGGAGCTTGTGCAGGGGAATTCCCATTTATAAAACCATCAGATCTCCTGAGACTTATTTGCTATCATGAGAACAGTATGGGGGAAACTGCCAGCATGATTCCATTATCTCCACCTGGCACCTCCCTTGACACATGGGGATTATTACAATTCCAGGTGAGATTTGGGTGGAGACACAGCCAAACCATATCATTTGGGTTGCTTTTCCTTTTTGGCTTGTGTGGGTAATGCTGTTAGGAGAACTGGTGTACAAGTTTCTGAGTGGATGTATGTTTTCATTTCTTTTGGGTATACAGCTAGAAGCAGAATTGCCGAGTTGAATGGCGATTCTACATTAAACCTTTTGAGGAACTTCTAAATTGTTTTCCACAACAGTTGTACAATTTTACATTCCCACCAGTAGTGTATGAGGGTGTGATATTGTGAAATATGTATTTGGTTTTTGTCCCCATTTCCTGGCATACACCTCCTAAAATCCTTAGAATGTCCACAGTGATGTCTTCTTGTGTGCTCATATGTTGACTGATGGCTGTCAGCCTCTAGGTAGCTTCAGGATGGGGCTGGGCACCAGAAGGACACAGTGGGATTAGAGGGTTGGGACTTTCTCCTAAGTGTGTTCAGGGAAACTAAGCAGCATGGCAGCAGCCCAGAGCCCACTGGGTCAGTGGCTACACAGCAGCAGTGAGCAGCCTCCTGGGAGGAGAGAAGGGCTGAAGATTAAGTTGGCCAATGATTTAGTCATTCCTTCCTGTGTGATGAAGCCTCCATAAAAACCGCAAAGGGGCGGGCGTGGTGGTTCATCCCTGTCATCCCAGTACTTTGGGAGGCTGAGGAGGGCAGATCACGAGATCAGGAGCTAGAGACCAACTTGGCCAACGTAGTGAAACCCTGTCTCTACTAAGAATACAAAAATTAGCTAGGTGTGGTGGTGTGAACCTGTAATCCCAGCTACTCGGGAGGCTGAGGCAGGAGAATTGCTTGAACCCTGGAGGCAGAGGTTGCAGTGAGCCAAGGTCGCGCCATTGCACCCCAGCCTGGGCAATAGAGTGACACTCCGTCTCAGAAAAAACAAAACAAAAAAAAGAAAGGACAGCGTTTGAGAGGTTTTGGGTAGCTGAACACATGGTGGTTTCTGGAGGGTGGCGTGCCTGGGGAGGGCTTGGAAGTTCCGTGCCCCTTTTCCCATACATACCATATGCATCTCTTCAGCATCCTTTGTAATACCCTTTATAATAAGCCAGTAAATGTAAGTAAATGTTTCCCTGAGTTCTGTGAGGCAGTCTAGCAAATTAACTGAGTCCAGGGAAAGGGTTGTGGGAACCTTGATCTAGACCTTCTCAGAAGCACAAATAAAACAACCGGGGGCTTGAAACTGGCATCTAAAGTGGCGGGGGTGAGGTGGGGTTAGGGCATGGGGGTAGGGGTGGGGTGGAGGGACCAAGCCCTCAACCTGTAGGATCTGATGCCATATCCGGGTAGGTAGTGTTGGAAATGAATTGCATTAGAGGACAACTAGCTGGTATCCTCTGTAGGACTGATTGCTTGCTTCGTGTGTGGAGAAAATCTCCACACCTTGTGGTGTGAGATCAGAGGAAAAATTGCTTATCTGTGTGTTTTTTCTTACTTAGAGGGTTCCAGTTTCTCCACACTCTTGCCAACACTTGTTATTCTCTGTCTTTTTAAATTATAATTATCCTAGGAGATATGAAGTAGTATCTCATTGTGGTTTTGCGTTGCATTTTTGTAATGACTGATGACATTGAGCATCTTTTCCTGTGCTTATGGTTTATTGTACAGGTTAAGTATCCCATCATGCTTAGGACCAGAAGGAGTTCAGATTTTGGATTTTTTGGATTTTGTTTAATTTTGGAATATTTTCATATACATAATGAGGTATCTTGAGGATGAGACCCAAGTCTAAACATGAAATTCATTTGTTTTATAATTATGAATATATAATTATAAATTATAAATAATTTTGTGCATGAAACAAAGTTCGTGTATGCTGAATCATCAGAATGCAGAGGTCACTATCTCAGCCACCCGTGTGGACAAGCTATGGTTGTGTGGCATCACCCTCATTCCTGCCTCTGAATGTATATGCTTCTAAGAAGCAATCATTTTCTAACACTGATTCACATATACATATTTAACAGTAAAAAAACAGAACATACCATTAATATGGTGAAAAAATAAATGTGTTCAGTATAGCTAAGCAGTACAGTAGCATCACCAGAATACCTGTGTTAGCTCCTGGACAGCAGCAGGAACAAACAACGGTAGGCTTCCCGTCTTCGTCTGCCATGCTGTGTTTTGATTAAAAACTCACTCTATCATTTCTAAAATGAGGTTTTAGAAAAGAAAGAAAAATTTTTTAAAAAGATAAGAATTCACTGTACATGGTTTTGTTTTTTGAGTTGAGAAGAAACACCAGTAGCAGTTGAGGGACCTGGAAGTGAGTCCTCTAAGGATGAGGAGGCTTTATGCTGGATGGCTTTTTACATGCATCCTCCAGTCATCTTCCTCCTTAACAGTAGTTTTTGACTTTGACTTCTCTCTCGAATTTTATAAACTGGCATGATTTCTTGTTCTATTATGAATGTACCCTGCTGTAGTCCTTGAATAAACCCATCACACATTTTCATCATGTTGTCTATGGGCACTTTTTTGCAGTGTTAATTAATGTCATCATCCACTTGTGTTACATTGGCACTCAAACGTTTCAGATTTTGGAGCATTTTGAATTTTAGATTTTTGGTTAGGGATGCTCAACCTGTATATCTTTAGAGAAATGTCTATTCAGATTCTTTGCCCATTTTTTAACATTTTTCCAAAACATTAGAGAATTTTTATTATGTATATGTATATGTGTGTGTATATATATATATATATATATATATATATATATATATATATATATACTTTTACAGATAGTTGCCTGGAAGTGTGGTAGCACAATCATAGCATAGCTCACTGCAGCCTTGAACTCCTGGGCTCAAGTGATCCTCCCACCTCAGCTTCTTGAGTAGCTGAGACTACAGGTGTGCACCACCATGCCCGGCCGACTTTTGTATTTGTAAATGTTTTGTAGAGGTGGGGTTTGGCTGTGCTGCCCCGGCAGGTCTCAAACTCCTGGCCACAGCGCCCAGCTGTGTTTTTTAATTGGTTTATTTGTCTGTTTATGATTGAGTTGAAAGCACTCTTTCTATAATCTGTATACAAGCCCCTTATTAATTGTATGACTGCAGATACTGTCTTCTATTGTATTCGTTATGTTTTCACTTTCTTAATAGTCATCATTTATAGTACAAAAGGTTTTAATTTTGGTGAAGTCCAGTTATCTATCTCTTATTTTGTTGCTTGTACTTTCCATGTCATGTCTAAGAAACCATTGCCTAACTTAAGTGAAGAAAATTTAATCCTGTATTTTCTTCCATGTTTTATAGTTGTAACTCTTACCTTTATGTCTGTGGCCCATTTTGAGTTAGTTATTTTTTCTTTTTAGTGCAAAGAAGAAGTTGAATAATTCTGAATAACAGATAGAATGTGTTGGGTGAATGTTGAGCGTCTGCTTTAGGTAGACGCCTCACCATACACACAGAATTCCTGGAGAGCAAGACACAAAAAAAGTAGCATGGCAGCTCAGCCCCTACTCATGCCTATTCAGATCTTTGCATCTCACTGCAGGACCTAGGAAACCTATGAGTTATTGCTTTAGGAAAAATGTGGGCTGGAATAGAAAACCACAAATAAACAAAGGAAGAAATGACAAATCTTCTAATTCTCAGGTTTTCTGTTGAGTTATTTTCTTGTTTTCACCATGGATAGAAGTTGGTTTATAATTTTGTGGCTAGTCCTTTAGTAAATCTTCTATGTTTGGCAATTTTTATTTATTTTGCTCCTTCCTTTCCACTCCCCAGCCTCCTTGCCACCCATTATGAAAAGCAGAAAAATGATTTTACAGTATAATAACAAGTGTGTGTTAGACTTGCTCACTATTCCTTGGCCCTTATTAAATTGACCATATGTTCTCCATTATTTTAGCTATACCACAGCCTCTGCTTGATAGGCAGTAGTTTTCAGTGGTCTGTTTTGGCTTGACAAAATGGGCCAGGAAGTGACTGTAACTTTCTCTTTGGCTGGGATTTTTGGTATAATAAGTTAGAGGTTCCGTCTTATTCCACACTGGCCCACATATCTGTAGAATGGGCTGCATACTGGTAGCCTTAACTACTTCTTTGGAATTACTTGGTGTTTTATATACCAAGATAACTAAGAAGTGTTGCAGAAATCAACCAGGAGAGCATATTGAAAAGCATATTTCTACTGTCTGTTCAGTATTTTTGTCTACAAGATCTATTTTTTTAGATTGGTGTTTAATATATGTATATATATATATAATACACACATATATGTGTATATATATAAATACACATATATGTATATATATAATACACATATATGTGTATATATATATTTAAAGTAGCTGTTGAAAAGCTGAGGAGCAGGATTTGACTTTTTTGAGAGTAGGATCAAATCAGCTTTGGAACAGCAGTGGACATCACATCTAACACTGTGCAGTATATACAGCCATGTGGCACTTAAAGAAAGGGACACATTCTGAGAAATGTGTCATAAAGCGATTTCATCTTTGTGCAAACATCATAAAACATACTTACGCAAGCCTAGATAGTATACCTACTGCACACCTAGGCCATATGGCTTAGCCTGTTTTTTCTAGGCCACGAACCTACACAGCGTATTACTGTATTGAATACTGTAGGCAATTGTAACACAGTGGTCTTTGTAATTCTAAACATAGAAAAGGTACAGTAAAAATATGGCATTATAATCTTACGGATCACCGTCCTATATATGGTCATTGGTGAGCCAGGTGTCATTATGTGGCACATGACTATATTTGGTCTTCCCTCTGAGTTTCCTCTTAAAATTTCTAGGATTTTCAAAGTGGTATGTGTTTTTGTATGCTGATGAATTAACTGATGCCTGGCAACCCTTGTGTGGCTTTAGAATGGGGCTACCTTGTCCAAGCTTAGAGCAAGCTTATGCAACCCACAGCCCATGGGCCACGTGCAGCCCAGGACAGCTTTGAATGTGGCACAACACACATTTTTAAACTTTCTTAAAACATTATGAGATTTTCTTTTAAGCTCATCAGCTCTTGGTAGTGTTAGTGTATTTTATCTGTGGCCCAAGACAGTTCTTCCAGTGTGGCCCAGGGAAGCCAAAAGATTGGACACCCC
Organism: Pongo pygmaeus; assembly: GCF_028885625.2. Lineage (NCBI taxonomy): Eukaryota > Metazoa > Chordata > Mammalia > Primates > Hominidae > Pongo > Pongo pygmaeus. The sequence goes on along the minus strand of NC_072380.2, from coordinate 19,008,738 downwards.
TGGATTAGAGGGTTGAGACTTTCAGTCCCATCCCCTAACCTCTGGGGAGGGGAGAGGGGTGAAGTTTAAGGAAATCACCAATAGCCAATGATTGAGTGAATCATGCCTATTAATAAGGCCTCCATAAAAACCCAAAAGGACAGGGTTTGCAGAGCTCCCTGAAAGATGAACACATGGAGGTTCCAGGAGGGTGGTGTGTCCAGAGAGGGCATGGAACTCTCTGCCCCCTCCCACATGCCTTGCCCCATGCATCCCTTTGTCTGTATCGTTTGTAATAGCCTTTATCATAAGCTGGTAAACATAAATGCTTCCCTGTGTTCTGTGAGCCGATTTAGCAGATTAATCGAACCCAAGGTGGGGCTTGTGAGAACCCTGATTTATAGCCAGTCAGAAGCACAGGTGAAACAACCTGCGGCTTTAGATGGGCATCTGAAGGGAAGGGGCAGTCTTGGAGACTGAGCCCCCAACCCGTGGGATCTAATACTGTCTCCAGTTAGATAGTGTTGCAGTTGAATTGAATTACAGGACACCCAGGTGGTGTCTCTTGCAGAATTGATTGCTTGCTCGGTTTGTGGGGAAAACATTTGGTCACAGAAGTCTTCTGTGTAGGTTGAATGAGACAATAGGAAAAGCACTTCCGTTTAGTTTATTCCTGTGTTCCCAGAATGTCATAATTAGAACTGAGAGCTTTAATCTCCACAGACTTGCTGCACCAGATGTAATTGAGGTCAAACTTTTTTCATGTGCTTATTAGCCATTTATGATTCATTTTGAAAGATTTTCCTGTTCACGAGTTTTATATTGGAGAGCTTGCCTTTTATTGACTTACAGAACTCTTTGGGTTCAGTTAGGACATGTTAGAGTAAACTTAAGTCATTGAGATGTTGCAGAATCCCTGAACAAACCGTTTTTTCATTGTCAGGTGTATGAACTGCCTCACAAAGTATGTTTTTAGCAGTCTCCCTTCATGGATCCTTGAATAAACTATCTAGTCTTCAGTTTTATTTTTAGGTAGGAAGTATCTTTTCCCTTCTATAAAGCAGAAGTGACATACCGGCATTTTTTTTTTTTTTTTTTTTTTTTGAGACGGAGTCTTGCTTAGTTACCAGGCTGGAGTGCAGTGGCGCGATCTGGGCTCACTGCAACCTCTGCTTCCCAGGTTCAAGCAGTTCTCCTGCCTCAGCCTCCCGAGTAGCTGGGATTACAGGCGCATGCCACCACGCCCAGCTAATTTTTCTATTTTTAGTAGAGACGGGATTTCACCATGTTGGTCAGGCTGGTCTCGATCTCGTGACCTCGTGATCCACCCTCCTCGGCCTCCCAAAGTGCTGGGATTACAGGCATGAGCCACTGCACCCAGCCCGGCGTTTTTAACTTATGATTTGTTTGGCCTAACCAATGTTTTATTAAAATATTGAGCTAACTTTTAAAAACTGGGAGATTTCATGTAAAAATACAGACTTGAAGCTTCTGTTGGTGAATTTGAGAAATGCCAACACTGAGTGTGCATTGGCATTGACACCAAATAGTGCTGGTGCCTTCAGAGCACAGGTACTTAGTCACTGCTCCCTCCTGTGTTGTCTCATACCTTGCCTGCCTTACTCATTTATATTATCTCTTGAAGCCCATGAACATTGGGCTTATGGCCTCTGCATACATAGTGTATGACTTTATACTTTTGCCCATGTGTTCCAGTTGTGAGTTTCATTATGTCACACTTTGCAACCCCAAGTAGCATCCAGAGATGGATTTACTATGCAGGAAGCTTTCCGAAGGCTCCAAGAGACCTGCCCTTTTTTTGTTCTTTTTCTTTCTTTTCTTTTGTTTTTTAAATTATACTTTAAGTTTTAGGGTACATGTGTACAACGTGCAGGTTAGTTACATATGTATACATGTGCCCTGTTGGTGTGCTGCATCCAGTAACTCGTCATTTAACATTAGGTATATCTCCAAATGCTATCCCTCCCCCCTCCCCCCACCCCACAACAGGTCCTGGTGTGTGATGTTCCCCTTCCTGTGTCCATGTGTTCTTTTTCTTAAAGAGACTCCCCATGACCCCCTGCCCAGTTGTATAGGTTTCAGGACCCACAAAACCAGATCTGCCTCTGCCAGCATGAGGATCACCTGTAGACCTTTTAAAAAATAATAAAGCTTCTTAGGCTCTACTTAACCCATGCCTATGCAGTTAGAATCTGTGGGCAAGGGATGACCCAAGCATCTCTACATTTTAAGCATCTCCCCTGGTGTTTGTTGTGAAGCACATACAGGCTTGAGAACCATTGTGTTTTAAAAGGTAATATACTTGAGCTGTTTATAAACCATTTTAACACTAAAAGGATGCATTTTGGAATCATTTAATACATTTAAACTGTAGTTTGATATATTTTACTGACATGCAGAGCTGAACTGCTTAGGAACCACTGCCAATTGAATATTAATAGTGAGAAGAGAGCTCTGAAATTGAAGTATGTCAACAGGAAAACGCAATTTGGTTGTTAAAAAAAAAAGTAGTTTGCATTTGTTTTTTCAAGAATTTCTGAAGAAGGTTTCTCATATCTGTCAAACTTTCATTCCATTCATGTAGAATTTCACCAGCAATTTCTGTTATGGTAGAATTTATGTAAATATTTGCCTTTGAAAATATTATAAGTATAGGTAGAATCACGCAGAGATTCTGGAGTCACTATCATGTATGATAGTGTCACAAGGGAAAATAATATTATAGCCTGACACAGGTACCTTTATTCATATTGTTTGGAGAGGTTGAATGGTTGGGTATATTTTTAATTATCACAGTGGTTGGCGATGGAGGGGTGGGTGGCTACTAGCCTTTAATAGGTGGTGATGAGGGATGCTAGACAACTTTTAGTCCCTGGGATAGTACCACACCAGGAAGAACTATTCTACATTCTGTATGGCCTCGAATGTCCTCTTGGACATTCATGTAGGAGGAAAATATGTTTCTAATGATCCCGGCCTTAGGATATGTCAATAAAATGTTTTTTACATGGTTTTAAATATCAGTGAGTTTTCTAGGACTGTAACTACCATGTAAATCAAGAGAAGATTATACTTTGTTTTCTTTGCAAATTTACTAAAAGTTGTTTACTGTTTCAAAGTATCACATCCAAGAAAGCAGCGCTCATGCTCCTGCGTCACCATTTCAATACCGCTGTATCTGTCCACACTCGAACCTTGCTTTCAGCATGATTCTCCTTTAGGTACAAGCAAGTGTCTGACTAACCTGAGCATTTATGTAATGAAAATCATTTTAATTTTGTTTCCCCTTTGTGTTATTTAGGGCATTATATGGATTATTTTGAATTTTCTATTTAGGCAGTTATATTGTTGATGGATTTCACTCTAGGATAATAAAGAAGGCATTGCAAAATGTTATGAAAAGGTATTTTTGCCCTTAAAGAGTTGAGAGTTGCTGTTTTAAAGCAATGGTTCTTAAGCATCAGGGCACATTAGATTGTCCTGTAGAAGTTTTGGAAATGATCATTGTGAACCTGCCCTAGAAATACTAATTTAGTAGTTCTCTAGGAAATTCTAGAAACTCCATGAAACTTTTTTACTTCATGGTGCGTGTAGAAAATTACACTCTTTGTATTGCACAGGGAAGTGAAGGAAAGCAGTGGTCTTGGGCTGCAGGTAACAGTTTCTGGGGATCCTGGCCACCCCAGTCCTGCCCCACCCCGCCTTGCAAGCCAACGATCTATTTCCACCTTGGCTGCTTTGCATGCTTGTTAAAAATTCTGTTTCTTGAACCTCACTCCAGTAATTCTGATTCCGTTTGACTCAGAAATCTAGTATTGAATGAGCTCCTCAGATGATTCCGATTCAGGTAGTCCTTGGATGGCACCTTCAGCAATCCTGTTCTCATGGGTCAGGGGCAATAACTGTGTGGTGTCTGAAAAAGAAAGAGAAAAAGGAAAGGTTGGGCTCCTTTCTGAGGGTGTGTGAGGTAATGCTAAGAGATTTCTGAGATAAAGCAGAGATATGAAACTCCTTCCTGGCTGGCGTTTCTCTATCAAGGAGCACAGTCACGTTGTTTGAAAGGGTAGAACAAACACTGCTAGAAGAAGCTGAAGCCCAGGAAGAGATCACCTGGCTCCTTTTGCATGAATTTAAACTCTGAGGGATAATATCCTAAGAAGCTGAGCATATTTGCGGGTAAATTTTATATCTCCTCTAGATATTCTTTGAAAATCATGAAGATAGGGACTAGTGCTAAAAAAAAATCCAAGAGGCAAACCCTTAATCTGTAGAAAGGAGAATTAAGGAAATTGTAGAGCCTGGTGAATTTCAGGGCAGTCTTTAGCCAAGCTTTAGAGGATTATTAAAAATACTGCAAGATCAGATAGTCTTCCCCGAGTCTGAACTGGCACTTATGAATGATGACCGAATGGTGGGAACCAGGGAAAGGGGCACGGTGCAGGTACAGCGCCCTCCGTCCAGGCAGAAGACCAAAAGTGTGGGGTGAGAGGCTTTGAGGGTGGTGGGATTTTGACAGGTTAGTGGAACTGAAAGCTGTGTTGCATGGCTGGAAACCCACACATTATTCACATTTTCTGAATGGATGTTATTGGAACACAGTTGGGGAAATGCTGATGTACTGGAAACAGGCCTGGGCAAAGAATCAAGAGGCCTAGGTTTTTGTTTATTAATATGTCAGGTACCAGATGCCAAAAACTTCCTTCAGTACATTCCTGGAAGTATTTACTTTTTCAACACGCATTCAGTGAATACCTGTAGTTCCTGTGCTAGAGATAGAAAGATGAAGCCTACAGCCTGACTGTGAAGTCTGGTTGGAGAAACAGGCAAGTAATAACATGATTCTAACACAGGATGATACCTTCTACGGTAGAGGTAAGAACAGAGGCTTTGGAGGGCTGTGAATTTGTACCTCAGTCAGGATGGAGAGAAGGCTTCTTGGAAGAGGTAACATCTGAGATCTGAGCAGAGTTTTTGAAGATAATTTAGAATGGGTGCTGGGAAGAAAGATGTTTTGACAGTGGCAGAAGCACATATAAAGCTGTGGTGTTATGCAGGCCATGGCTTGGTCAGAGCAGCTGGTGTCAAGAGGGAGCAATGAACTAGAAGACTTCAGGTGGGCAGGGACTAGGTTATGAATGGTCTTACGTGCCATGCTAAAATATGCTGTAAGTGTGTATTTTATTAATTTTTTAAAAAAATAATGGATTGATTCTCCACATTTAGGGTTTAGGAAATCAGTCTGGAAGCAATGTAGAGATAGATTGTGGTTTTGGAGAGGTGAGATTGGAGGCAGTGAACCTTGTTAGGATACATAAATACATAAACACACACGCCCACCTGCCTACACCCACACACCAGTGGTTTAGACAAAATAAAAGTTCTCTTCCATGAAAGGAATCCAGATACATGATTCAGAGCTTGTATGTTGGTTCCACAATGTTGCAGGTCCTGGCTACTTTGGGCTAGTTAGTCTGCCATCCTTGGAGATTTTCTCATCTTCTGATGTGGTTGCTTGAGCTCCACATTCCTGAGAGCAGGAATGCAAGGGGCGGGGTTGGAGGTGGGAATCACAAGAGCAAAGGGACATGCACTAGCTGTAATACAAGGATACAGTAAGTCCTTAACATCCTTGATAGGTTCTTGGAAACTGCGACTTCAAGCGAAACGTATAGGATGTGTAACAAAACCAATTATGTTATCAATATAACAAAACAGTGTTATTTGAGGACTTGCTGTAGGTCGTTTTGCTTAAAGTCTTGGTTTCCAAGAACGAATCTGCAATGTTGAGTGAGGACTTGCCTTTATTTTGGAGAAATTGCCACGGAAGACTTCTAGTTAGAGCTCATTGCCCCTGTGTCGTGCCATGATCACTTTTAGCTGTAAGAGAAAGGCTGAAAAGATAATATTTATTCAGCAGCCGTGTGCCCAGGTAAAAATGGAGGAGTTCTATCAGTAAGGGAAGAGGAGAAATGGATAGTGGGGTAAACCATCTCCATCTCTGCCTGAAAGTAGTGCAGGAATGTAAGGGACACATAATGAAGACCTGAACTGAGGCAGTGGAGATACGGAAGATGAGACATACTGCAGGGATTGCTGATACTGGTAACGGATTAGATACGGGAAGAAAGGAAGGTGAAGGCATTGAGGGTAGTTTCTGCTTTGGGCAACTGGGTGGATGGGAGGGAGGAGCGGATTTGGGGATGAGGTGGAAGAATGCTGACACTTTGGGACATGTTGCGTAGGAGATGCCCATGGCACATTCAGATGCGGATATTCAGTGGGCTGGTGGGTATCAGGTCTGGGCTAGAGGGAAGATATTTTATTTCATTTAAAAAGAAATGTTAAAGGCTTCTCTCCCTTCTTTTCTTTTTTTTTCATTTCCTCCAGCTTTATTAAGATATAATTGACAAAAATTATATAGATTTATGGCATACAGTATTATATCTTCATACATATATTCATTGTGATATGATTAAATTAATTAACATATTCTTTACCTTACATACTTTTTTTTTGTGGTGAGAACGTTTAAGATCTACTCCTTTACCACTTTTCAAGTGTGTGATAGATTATTGATTATAGGCACCATGCTGTCTGACAGATCTCTAGAATGTATTCATCCCGTCTAGCTGAAATTTTGTTCCATTTGCCCAACACCTCCTCATCCTCCTTCCTGCTGTAGCCCCTGGTAACCACCACTGTACTCTTTGCTACTGTGAGCTCAACATTTTAAGATTATGCATGTAAATAAGATCATGCAGTATTTGTCATTCCATGCCTGACTTATTTCACTTAGGATAATGGTCTCTAGGTTTATCTGTTTTGTCACAAATGATGGGATTTTCTTCTTTATTTTTAAGGTTGTATAGTATTCTGTTGTGTGTATGTGTGTATATATATATATATATGTATATGCCACTTTTTTTTAATCCATTCATCAATCCGTAGACACTTAGGTCAATTTCATATCTTGGCTCTTGTGAATAAAGCTGCAAAGAATATGGGAATGCAGATATCTCTTTGACATACTAACTTCATTTCCTTTGGCTAAATACACAGAAATGGGATTGCTGGATCATATGGTAGTTCTATTTTTACTTTTTTTTTTTTTTTTTTTCTGAGTTGGAGTTTCGCTCTTGTTGCCCAAGCTGGAGTTCAATGGCATGATCTCCGCTCACTGCAACCTCCGCCTCCTGTGTTCAAGCGATTCTCCTGCCTTAGCCTCCTGAGTAGCTGGGATTACAGGCATGTGCCACCCATGCCTGGCTCATTTTGTATTTTTAGTAGAGACAGGGTTTCTCCATGTTGGTCAGGCTGGTCTCTAACTCCCAACCTCAGGTGATTCCTGCTGCCTTGGCCTCCCAAAGTGCTGGGATTACAGGCGTGATCCACCATGCCTGCCCTGTTTTTACTTTTTTAAAGGAACTTCTGTACTTTTCCCCCAACAGTGTACAGAGTTCCCCTTCTTCCCACAGGCTCCAGCATCTGGTATTTTATCTTTTTGATATTAGCCGTTCTAACAGGTTCGAGGTGATATCTTATTATGGTTTTCATTTGCTTTTTCTGGATGATGAATGATTAGTGACGTTCAGCTTTTTAAAATATATCTGTTGGCCATTTGTATGTCTTCTTTTGAGACATGTCTGTTTCAGTCCTTCGCCCATTTTTAAATTGGGTTATTTGTTTTCTTGCTATTGAGTTGTTTGACAAATAAAACGTATATATATTTATATTTTGGATATTTTGGATATTAACTGCTTATAAGATATATGATTTGCCACATATTTACTCACTTTTGTTGGTTGTCTTTTCACCCTGACAATTGTTTCCTTTGTTGTGTGTTAGCTTTTTAGTTTGATGCAATTCCATTTGTCTGTTTTTCCTTTCATTGCCTGTGTTTTTGGTGTTATATAGAAAAAAGTCATGTCCTAGACCAATGTTCAGAAGCCTTTTTTTCTATGTTTTTTTCTAGTAGTTTTGTAGTTTCGGGTCATACATTTAAGTCTTTAATCCATTTGAGTTGATTTTTGTATATGTTGTGAAATAAGGGTTTAATTTCATTCTTCTGCATGTGGATATTCAGTTTTCCCAGCACTATTCATTGATGTTCTTTCCCCGTTGTGTGTCCTTGATACCTTTGTCAAAGATCAGTTGACTATAAATGTAAGGGTTTATTTATGGGCTTCCTATTCTGTTCCATTGGTTTAGGTCTGTTTTTATGCTAATACCATGCTGTTTTGGTTACCATAGTTTCGTAGTATATTTTGCAGTCAAGTAACGTAATGCCTCCAGCTTTGTTTTGCACCAGATTGGTTTGGTTATTTGGGGTCTTTTTTGGTTCCGTATGAATTTTAGAATTGTTCTTCCATCTCCCTGAAAAATGCCATTAGAATATTTATAAGCATTACATTGGATCTGTAGATTGCTTTAGGTAATAGGGACATTTTAACAACTCTTTCAATCCTTGAACATGGGATATGTTTCCGTTTATTTCTGTTACTTCAACTTTTTTCATTAGTGTTTTATAGTTTTCATTGTATAGGTCATTCACTCTCTTGGTCAGATTCATTCTGAAGTATTTTACTTTTTGTAGGTATTACAAATGAGATTATTTTTTGATATCTTTTTTTGGATAGTTTGTTATTAGCATATAGAATTGCTACTGGTTTTTGTATGCTGATTTTGTATCCTGCAACCTTACTGAATTTATTAGTTTTAACATTTTTTTGGTGGAATCTTTAGGATTTCTGTATATAAAATCATGTCAATTGCAAAAAGAGACCATTTTACTTATTTCTTTTCAATTTGGCTGCCTTTTATTTCTTTTTCTTGCTTAATTACTGTGGCTAGGAATTCTAGTACTATGCTGACAGAAGTGGTGAGAGTAGGCATCCTTGCCTTGTTTCTCAAGAGTGTGATGTTAGCTGTGGGCTTGTCACATAGGGTCTTCATTATGTTGAGGTACATTCCTTCTTTACTTGATTCGTTGAAAGGTGTTTTGTTTTTTTTTTCTTTATCATGAAAGGGTGTTGAATTTTCTCAAATGCTGTTTATGAGTCTGTTGAGATGATCTTATGATCCCCCATCTGGAAGGGAATGTTTGTGGGCTTGCTATTGGAGCCTTTGGGTAGGCTGGTTCCTGGCTCCCCTGGGGTTTGCTTAGAGCCTAGATTTTCAGGTTGAAGTCTGGAGCCTGGGTTTACTCTGATGGGCCTGGAGCTTGTGTCTGTTGAGTTGGGCCTAGAGCCTGAGTTTGTGAGGACAGGCCCAGAGCCTGGATCTGCAGGGGCCAGCCTGGTGCTGAAATGGGCTTGGTACCTGGATCAGTAGGGTTGGGCTAGGAGCCTGAGTTCGCAGTGGCTGGCCTGGCAGTGGGGTGTGCTTAGAGCCTGAGTCTGTAGTGGTAGAGGTAGGCTCCTTAGTTTGTGGGGACCATCCTGGTGCCTGGGCCTGTACGGGCAGTCCTGGAGCCTGGGTCCATGAAGGCCAGCCTGGTGCTTAGACCCTGGGTTCACTGGGGGCAGGCCTAGATCCTTAGTCCACTGGCACTGGTCCTGCCTGGAGACTGCGTCCCTGGGGATGGGCCTGGGTCCTGGGTTCGTGGCAGCTTGTGTGGCCCCAGGGTCTGCTGGAGCACGCCTGGATCCTTAGTTCTGTAGAGCATGAGGCCCCTGAGGCTGGCCTGGCCCCTGGGAGGCCTGGAGTCTCTATTTGCAAGGGCCAGACTGGTTTCTGGGTCTGTGGGTGCAGGTCTGAAGCCTTTGGCCATTGGGGCTTAGAAGACGTTTTAGAAGTGAGTATGATTGCCCGGGAATCATGTGGAAAATGACAGGAAATCTGAAGTTTGCACTCTAAAGAAAAAAAAAAATGAACAGTTTGACAAAGTAGTATTTAAAATAAATTTAGAAGAATCAACCCGAGATAGAGAAGGGAAACTTTAACAGAAAAATATTTGGGAAACGAGAGAGAGGATTTTCAAAAGGAGGCAGTAATTGCAGAGACATGCCATAGATGAGTCCAGTCCAATAAAGACTTGAAGCATCTAGCAATTAGGAGGTAATTGAATGCATTGAAATAGGAGAAGGAGGGTGTGTGTGTGTGTGTGTGTGTGTGTGTATAAAGTTGTTTAGATTAAACCAAATTTTTTTTTTAAATGATCTCATAATTATTGGAATTACTCAGTGTAGATGGTGGCTGTTTCTTAAGTATCTCTAGGAGTGCACTCTACATCCCGTGGGTGCCTTGCCCCTCAGCAGCCCACTTGGGGCTTTTGTCATTGTGACAACATGGTAACTGTTTCTCTCAAGCTAAAATTTAGGGTTTATTTCCTGCTGCATGAAAATGTTTTTTGGGAATAGTGGGTAGATATTAATACAGTGGCCATCAAGAACTAGCTTGAAATTTGTGATGAAGCATTAGGGTCCCACCTGTCACTGTTCACTGCTTTCTGTGAACTTCATCATCAGGCTGCCAATGAGGAGGAGGGTTCTGGTTGGAACTGAAGCAGCCCTGGTCAGGCTGTGGAACTAGGTGTGGTGAGTGAGTGAGTGTCTGCATTTCTTTTAGGAGAATCCTAGCCACAGAGATGATATACATTAACAGGCACAAAATGATTTTGAGAAGTGGACCATCTTTTAGATTTTCACCTAATTAAAGATATCTAAATTAAAGATTTTTAGGTTTTCCTTCAAAGAATACGTATATTTTTTTCCTTCTGAAAGCTTACAAAGAAATTTTTAGAAAGTACAAAAGTTTTATTCCTTTTAGGAGCTCAGTTCTGTTACTAGTTAGACCACACTGCCCCCTGGTGGACTGAGCCTGCAACACTTTTCAGTAGCAGTTAACATTGTGAAGTGCTGTTCCTGAAGGGTGTTCCTGCTAGCAGATTTCCTTCAGATTTGTTTCGGAGTTAATACTCTTTTGTTCTTTCTGCTTAATTAATCTGGAGGTTTGTCACAATCCCAGTGGTGTACAAATATGCCCTGTTATATCTTAATCTCGTTATGACGTTATGAAATAAGGATCTGGGATTTTCATGGCAAAAACTTCTCGGGTGGACATTTTGGTAGGCCCTAAAAGACAAGACGCGTTAACAATAATATATGAAACCTGATCTAGTGGGTTGATTTTTTTCCCTCGTGTATAAATTTTTCAAAACCTTCTGAAGAAATCATTCTTGTTGGAGTCATAATAATTGAAAGACTAATGTGAAAGGTCATACTTAACTTGGCTGTTTGTGGATGGATAGTTTTTGGTTTGTTGCATTTGTTTTGGTGTGTATTAAATTATGGTATAGGCTGACAAAATGAGTAAGATATTTTTTGTAATTTGGGGGGTTCAATCCTGAGTTTTCTGCTTCATTGTGTTCATGTTGACTAGTGATGTGTGTGTGGGGGGTAGAGTGTGTATATCTGTAGGTGTATGTCTACATTTATATATCTATGTCTATATATATATATCCCTGAGTTGTGAATTATAAAAAATTAAAATACTGTTTGGAAAGCAAACATAAAGATTTCATTTTCTGTTTTATCACACCAAATTGTAGAAGTGAACACTCTTACATCATTGTTATACAACAGACACTCTGCTAGTAACTTTTTGTATTATTTTTGGAACCTCAGACAGATCTTCTGATACAGTTTCTTGCCTCACCCGCGTTTTATAGATGAGGTCACTGAGACTCACTGAGGCCCAGTAACTTAACCTCAGGTTTCACAGCAAGGAAGTCACGGGTCTGCCATGCCCAGTCAAGCATGACATCAAGGCTGTCTCTCCACCATGTCCTGCAGCCTTACAGGGAATTGGAGTGAAGTGCCACTGGCTCCCGATTGACAGTGTGCTAACTTTCCTTGAAAGTAGGCTGTACTTCTGGCTTTGTTCTTAATTGTTAGTATTGAATAAATTATTTAACTTCTCTGGCTTTATTTTTGTTATTTCAGTCTTTAAACCAAAGTCTGTGTCTGTGTCTCCCTGTGGTTTGGGGAAAGAGGGGGTAGTGCTATGAAACTGTGCTCCCACCCCCACTTAACCAAAAACACTCCCTCTTTTATCTGTTTTATTGATTGATTGACATGGCCTCATTCTATTGCCCAGGATGGAGTGCAATGGCATGATCATAGCTCATGGAACTCCTGGGCTAATGCAGTCCTTCCACCCCAGCCTCCTGAGTAGCTGGGACTACAGGAGTACACCACCATGCCTGGCTAACATGTTTTTTTATTTTTATTTTTTTAAATTTTTTGTAGAGACAGAGTCTTGCTGTGTTACCCAGCCTGGCCTGGCTGTTGAACTTCTGTTTGTTTTATTTTTTCGACTTCTGTGTCAGATACCATTTGAAGGCACAATTTCTTTGTTAAAACAAAACAAAACAAAACTGAAACCACTAAACTATATGATTTTTTCCCATCTAGCTGACCATTTCTTTATGGATCTTGGCATACCACAACAGCTTTTTGTATTTTTCCTTTGGAAGAGAAAGAAGATATGGCCTGGGGCATCAGACTTTTCAGTACAAGTTCCTTTCCATTGGGAGCATTTGGGTGCCGATGACAGGGCATTCAAGGAGGGGAGCGAACTCTTCATGGGGCAGTCCTCTGTGTCTCAGGCTGCTGAAACATCTAAATTCCTTCTCTGTTATAATTGGGCACCAGCCTGCCACTTTTTCCTTTCACTGTAACTTCCAGCAACCAAAGTTAAAGCCCCTGCCTCCCAGCAGAGGGAAATTACAATGTCAGGAATACGATAGAAGTAAAAACATATAAAAACAAAGAAACATAAATTACAATTTCTGTTTACTTAGAACATTGTGGAATTAAAGAAGTTTAAAAACAACTACAGGACGGGTACGGTGGCTCACACCTGTAATCCCAGCACTTTGGGAGGCCAAGGTGGGCAGATCACTTGAGGTCAGGAGTTCGAGACTAGGCTGGCCAACATGGTGAAACTCCATCTCTACTAAAAATACAAAAATTAGCCGGGCATGGTAGCGTGAGCCTATAATCCGAGCTACTCACTTGGGAGGCTGAGGCAGGAGAATTGCTTGAGCGCAGGAGGTGGAGATTGCAGTGAGCCGAGATCGTGCCACTGCACTCCAGCCTGGGTGACAAAGCAAGGCTCCCTCTTAAAAAAATAAATAAATAAAAAAGAAGAAGAAAAATACAAAATAGCCGAGAAGCAAGACCAAATACCCTTTTATCCATAGCTACGTTATCTGTGCCTTTACCCAACAATATTTTGTGTGTGAGTGCCTATACCGTTCATATATTGAAGCATCTAGTCAGAGTTTGTTCATTTGATAAGACAGTGTTGTTATGTTAATGGGGCCACGGTCAAACCTTAAGGGAGAGATAACCTTAATTTCTGTACATCAGGAGCTTTGCAAGCTATTTTACAGAAATATTTTTGTTGGATTTAGGGAAACCTAAGCCAATTAATAGGGATGGCTCAATGCAATACCCAACTACACTAGGAAAAAGCAACTTAGAGTGTTTGCCCTTTTGATGGTGGATTGCTAAATATCTGAAATGTAATTCCTTTAGTTACCCTTGGAACAATTGTCATAGTGAACTTTGTCATAGTAAACTTTGAGTTGGTTAAAATGAATAGAATTAAATAAAGTAGACTGAGACCCTGTTTTAGTTTTCTATTTAAAGTGAAAATGACTAGAGACTCTTTTTTTGTGTGTGGCTGCAGCTTTCCTAGAATTTGTCGGGAACTGAGATTTGTATAGTTTTGATTCTAATATTTAGATAGTTTTAAAAAGGGGAGGGCAGGAAATAATGGCGTTTAACTAATTTCTTCACATAATTATGGAGTATCTGCCGTGTACCCAATACTGCTAGTCATTGCTTATAAGGAGATAATGAACTTACAAGCAAGACAACATTCGTACGAGGAACCATTAAATAGAAGATGATACGTAATTAAGTGCCAAATGATTGGTACGAATCTCATGAACAGATGACTCGTTTCATGCTGAAGATCCTGCACAGAGACAGACATGTGCTTTCATAAGGACACAGACTGTTTGAGATGATCAGGATCAGGACGGGAAGTCAGGGATATGTGGTTATCATATGGACAGGAGGGGAGAAGCAGCGCAGGGTGAAAGGGGTAATCAGGGGCTTTTTCCAGGTATGCTCGTTTGTTCTTTGCCTTGAAAGGTAAGTATTATTTGAATACATGGAAAGCATGGGGAGAATTTGGTTCTAGAAAAACCTGAGACTGAGTACAGGATGTTGTGGAGGATAGTAGAATATTGACTCAGATGGAGAAGTAAATTAACATACGATCATGGAAGACCTTAAATATTAGTCCAAAAAATGGTGATTTAAAGTATATGTTTCCAAAAGTCTTACTTAATTGCTTAATTTCGGTGACTGCCCTCTTTCTGGGGGGCTTCCACTCTACCTTAGAATTTGCCTCTATTGTTGAACCAGTCATTCATTCTGAAAGGCACAAATTTATAGATTTTTCTTTTGCCAACAGAGATGAAACTACATCTGGTTATCTTAATTGGTATTTGGCTAGTTTTGAAATTCTATATTAATTTACCTGTTATCAATTCTGCTTTCATCAGTTTACCTACATCCATCAATATATGTATGTTCTACAGGTAGTTTGATTTTAACCATTTCACGTTGCATACTTAAAATTTAGAATTTTGTGATATATTGCTCTCATTCTTGTGTGCCGAGTGCAAAGATTATAAAAATTAAATCCAGCTTAGCAATACATTTAATAAATTCAACTTATTGAAAAAAGTTTAAATGAAAGGAAATTAAAATGTAGCAACTATGTATCATTAATGTTATTGTTTGTTATTTGTCTGTTGTTGTATTTACGGGCTTGTTACTCTGTTGGTACAGTCATGTGCTGCTTAATGATGGGTATATGTTCTGAGAAATGGGTCATCAGGCGATTTCTCCCTTGTTTGAACACCAGAGTGTACTTGCAGAAACCTAGATTATATGGTATATGAGACACACCTAGGCTATATGGTATAGCCTATTGCTCCTAGGCTCTAATCCTGTGCAACATGTTGCTGCCTTAATACAGTAGACAGTTGTAACACAATGGTAAGTATTTGTATGTCAAAACATATCTTATCATTTAAAAGGTACCATAAAAATGCAATAGAAAAGATAAAAGGCCGGGTGCAGTGGTTCATGCCTGTAATCTAAGAACTTTGGGAGGCTGAGGTGGGAGGATCACTTGAGGCCAGGATTTCAAAGACCAGCCTGGGCAACACAGCGAGACCCCCATCTCTACAAAATAAAATAAATAAAATAAAATAACGAAAAGACAAAAAATTGTACCATCGTGTAGGGCATTTACCATGCTTGGAGCTTACAGGACTGGCAGTTGCTCTGAGTGAATTGGTGAGTGAATATGAAGGCCTAGGACATCACGGTCCACTGTCGTAGACTTTATAAACAAGTAACACTTAGGCTACGCTAAATTTATAAAAAACGTTTATCTTTCAGTAACAACCTTAGATTATTGTAACTATTTTACTTTGTAAACTCTTAACTTTTTAAAACCTTTGGACTATTTTGTAATGATACTTAAAATACATATACGTTGTACAACTATGCTAAAATATTTTCCTTATTTTCTTATTCTATAAGCTTTTAATAATGTTTTAGTTTTTATTTTTTCTTTTTAATATTTCTGTTAAAAATGAAGACACAAAAACACATGTTAGCCTGGACCTACACAGGGTCAGGATCTTCACGCTGTCACTAGGCAATGGGAGTGTTTTGCCTCCATTGTAATCTTCTGTGTATGTATATAATTAGGTATAGGTATATAATCTTTTGTATATGCAGTTATTGACTGAAATGTTCTTATATGGTGCATGACTGTGTTTATTTGTTTTTATTTGGAGCTTACTTGTTTTTATATCTAAATCTGAGTTTTAAACAGACACTACAATTACTTTCTTATGCTAATTTTTCTTAGTTCAATTTATTGTTTTAGGATATGATACTACCACTTCTGATTTGAAGGTATGAAGTTTAGCAATAAGATCATATATGTTGTCCCTACAAAACCTGTGTTTGTGCCCCTCGTATACATGGCAGGATCACCAGGCCATCAGAGCCTTCCTAACAAGTAGTAACATGAAATTGAAATCTTTAAGTCTTTGGTAATATTCCTGCTCTCCCCTCACCCGTTTGCTCCTAACTATGAATTTCCCCATTTCCAATGTTTATGATCTTCGACACCTTCTAATTTGGGTATGAATTTTAAAAATATGGCCACATCTTGTTAGTGCATTGAAATTTCTTTGAATGTCTTGATTTAAAAGGAAAATTTATTAGGTGAGTTACAGCTGTGAGTAGCTAATATGAGACCCTTTCAGGCAGGGTTTCTTAACTTTAGGGGGTCTAGAGCACCCAGATATTTGATGAAAAATTGTATAAATGTTTATCTGATTTTTTTTGTCAGGAGAGGGTCTGTAGCTTTCTCAAGGATGTCTTTCTCAAAGAAAACCACTTTTCTGAGACTTAAAGAGCAGAAAAATCAGTGTGTTATATTTTTCCTGGTCTTTCAGATACAACTGTTACCCTAGTTCAATCACACCACTAATATGATATTTACTATAAAATAATCTCTTCTAAGTAGTTCAGTTACTGAATATATAGTTATAATTGTTTTTGCAAAGCGTATCTCATTCTAGAAATATCAAAGAACCAATTTATACTTTGTTTCTTTTTTCATCTTGAAAAATGATATATTTACTGTAAAGAGACCACTTGCTTTAATCTTAGTAAGTATGGGGAGTGGTAAAAATTATTTTAGGCCTATATTCATGAATTATCTTATATGTTAATATCATCCAGTAAAAAATAATGAATACCTTTTAACTTCAGAACACTATGATAGGTATTTAGGATCTAGAAAATGTAAGATAAAAAGTAAGCAGGGAAGGCAGTATGAAATTATGAAAATATAAGGACGCATAGAAAAGTATAGGCAATATATGTTTTAAGAATAAAAGAAGAGGCCGGGTGTGGTGGCTCACGCCTGTAATCCCAGCACCTTGGAAGGCCGAAGTGGGTGGATCACCTGAGGTCAGGAGTTCGAGACCAGCCTGACCAATATGGTGAAACCCTGTCTACTAAAAATACAAAAATTATCCGGGCATGGTGGCGCGCACCTGTAGTCCCAGCTACTCAGGCGGCTGAGACGGGAGAATTGCTTGAACCCGGGAGGTGGAGGTTACAGTGAGCTGAGATTGCGCCACTGCACTCCAGCCTGGGCGACAGAGCGAGGCTCCATCTCACACAAAAGAAGAAAAGGGGAGGAGAAGTCACTGAGAGCTGGTGAGGCATGGAGAGCTTCAGTGAGAGCTCAGGATATGAAAAATGAGTAGGACAAAATTAGAGAGGAGGAAATAATAAGCAAAAGTGCAGAGGTGATCATGTAACTTAGGGGGGATGCTGAGTTGACCAATGGAGAGGCAGCTTTTTGTAATGGTTAACAGCATGGATTCTTCATCCAGCTTCTAGTCCTAGCTATAAGCTACTTAAAACACTCTATGCTTCAGTTTTTTAGTTTGCAAAGCTGGTACCCTTCTTATACTTTAACATGGTGTGTGTTTGCTCTATTTAAAAAGAAAAACCGAATACAAGTGCCAGCAAGACAGTAGTAGGGAATAAGGTGGGGAGTTAGTAGCCAGATTGCACAAGCTCTTGAATGACAAGTTAAAGGAAAGATTGACAAACTGTGGCCCTTGGGCTAAATCCTATTCCTCTCTTGTCTTTCTAGATCACATTTTATTGGAAAACAGCCTTGTGTTAATTTACTATTGTCTGTGGTTGTTTTGGTTGCAATGGCAAAGTTGCGTGTTTGTGTAGAGACCTTATGGCCCAGAAAGGTTAAGGTATTTAATGTCTGGTCCTTTACAGAAAAAAATTTGCTGACCTTGAGTAAACAATTACAGCTGTAACATAATTACAGAAGATCTACTTAAAATTTTTATTTTGTTTTGTTATTTACTTCCAAGATACAATGGTAGTACAGGTATTGGGTACACATTCCCATTTCAAAAGGGAGAGATCAGCCAAAAGACAGGGGTAGTAGGCCCCATACAAGTCTGAAACCCAGCAGGGAAGACATTAAACCTTGAAGTTCCAACATAATCCTTGATGCTATGTCTTGTATCCTGGGTACACTGGTACAAAGGGTGATCCCCTGAAGTCGTGGGCAGCCCCATCTTCGTGGCTTTTTTGGGCGCAGGCCGGGTTGGAGTGCAATGCCTGCAGCTTTTCTGAAGTTCAGAGTGCACACTGCCAGTGGCTGTGCAATCCTGGGGTCTATAAGGTAGATCCCTCATGAGTGGCTTGGTGCCTCCCTGAGGTAATGAGTAGTTCTCACTCTGTTAGTTTATATAAGAGCTAGTTGTTTAAAAGAGCCGAGCACCTCCTTCTCTCCCTCTTGTTCCCTCTCTCACCTTGTGACATGTTCCATGTACCATGAGTAAAAGCTCCCTGAGGTCCTGACCAGAGAAGTAAATGCTGGCACCATGCTTCCTGTACAGCCTGCAGAACTGTAAGCCAAATAAACCTCTTTTCTTCACAAATTACCCAGTTTCTGGTGTTCCTTTATAGCACTGCAAAACAGAATCATACACTTCCCCATGGGGCCAGGCAGAAGTAGAGCCACATCACCTACCCCTCTCCCTGCCTTCTTGGGCTGAGCTGAAGTAGTGCCCTTTCTCCTGGGGAAACAGTACTTTGGCCACTCAGAGAAGTCACACCTTCCCTGAGCCTAAGTTGGAGGAGTGCCACATGTCCCCAAAACGGTGCCTTGGCCCCCCAAAAAGGTCCTATATCCTAGTGCCTAAGCTGAAGCAGCAGCCTGCATCCTAAGGAAACTGTGCCTGGGCCATCCAGAACAGTCAAGGCCCCCAGGCCTGAGCTGAAGGAGCACATTGGTCCCTGGGGTATCAGTGCCCTGGCTGAGCTAAGTAGCTGCACATCCCTGGGCTGAACTGACATAGGACCCCATGTACCAGGGAAGCAGCACAGTGGCTCAGCTGAGACACACCACCCTATAGACCAAACAGCTCTCGTATCCTGCTTCCACGGAGCTGGTCTAGGCCCTAGAGTCTGAGCTGTTGGGACACATCTGTTCTTGAGGAATGGAATCATCGCTGTGCTATTCCCTGCCCCCCCCACTCTTCATCCCACCATGCTGCAAAAAACAGCTATTCTTTGCCATTCTCAGGTACTTGCTGCCACTGCACCTGGCCTCACAGAGGCTCAGATGCTGACAATCACTGCCAACCCAAGGTCTAGAGTCACTACCACAAGGTGACTCATGCCCTGGGACCCGAGTTGCCATTCGCAAAGTTCCCAAATTGCAGTCATACCTTGCTCCTTGAGCCTAAACCTTCAGAGTATCACTTCCCTGGAGTTGGGTGAGTGCTTTACTGTATCCCCCAAAAGTAAAATCACAGCTACAACCTGGACCCCTGAGCCTGAGCTGCTAGGGAGTAGCTCTGAGTCACAGATCCTCGTTCCAGGGGCAATTTACATCCAATCCTTTCACAGACAGCAAGTTTGCACTCCAAGATGCAGATGCCGCAGTAGGTTCACAAGACTCTGAGCCTAGGACCCTGGTCCCACAGCCACTCCAAGCAACTGCATCTAGAACTCAGTGCTGTTGCAGCCACTTGTGCCACGTCAGACCTGACACCAAGAGAAATCCCCTCATCTAAGTCTCCCCATTATGTGGAAAATGAGAATAAGAGCACTGAAGACATTAGCAGCCTATGCCACTGCCAGCACTGCCACAAACATCTACAGCATATGCCACTGAGGCACCCACAGTTATTGCTGACATTGAATGCAGATGAAGAGTCTGTACAGAGACTATACTACTGCACCTGTCTGGAAACAGTCACCACATTCTTTCCAACCAGCACAGTAAAACCCTACTGAAGGTGAAAGTCTTTCTGTACAAAAGCCAGTCTAGTAAGTTTGGAAGAGGCAACCATTCCACCAGACATCAGCACACAGATATCTGCCACACAGACATCAACACAGGGAGACAAGACATGAAAAGGCAAGGAAATATGACACCACTAAAGAAACATAATAACTCTCTAATAACAGACCTCAGTGAAAAAGAATTCAATTACTTGCCGGAATATGAATTCAAAAGAGTAATTTTATGATAACTCAGTGAAAAACAGAAGAGAGACAATTTAATGAAGTCAGGAAAACAGTTCACCATGTGAATGAGAAATTCAGCAAAGAGAGAGAAATTATGAAAAAGAATTAGATAAAAATTCTGTATTTGAAGAATTCAGTCAGTGAAATAAAAAATACAACAGAGACCTTCAATAGAAGACTTGATCAAGCATAAGAATCTCTGAACTTAAGCTCACTTGAAATTATGATCTGAGGAAAAAGAAAAGAAATAAGAATGAAAAAAGTGAAGAAAGCCTATGAGACTTGTGGGACACCATCAAGTAAATAAATATTTGTGTTATGGGATTTGCAGAAGGAAAAGAGAAAGAAAAAAGCGTAGAAAACATATTTAATGAAATAATAACTGAAAACTTCCCAAGTTTGGGGAGAGATATGGACATCTAGAGCCAGGAATCTCAAAAGTCTCCAAATAAATTCCACCCAAAAAGGTCTTTTTTTTTCTTTTTTCTCTTTCTTTTTTCTTTTGCCTGAGACACATTTATGTCAAATTGACAGAAGTCAAGGACAAAGAGGAAATTCTAAAAACAGAGAGAGAGGAGAGTCAAATCACGTCTAAGGGACTCTCCATTAGATTAATAGCACATTTCTCTGCAGAAACCGTACAGGCTAGGAGAGAATGGGCTGATATATAGTCAAAGAGCTGAAAGAGAAATGCTGCCAGCCAGGAATACTATGGCCAGCAAAGCTATCCTTTAGAGATGAGGGAGAAATAAAGTATTTCCCAGACAAACAAAAACTGAGAGAATTCATTACCACTAGGCCAACCTTACAAAAAGTGCTCAAGGGAGTCCTGCATCTGGAAGTGAAAAGATGAAAATCACTATCATGAAAACAGGCAAAATTATAAAACTCACTGGTAGAGCAGATACAAAAAGGAGGAAGAGAAAAGAATCAAGACTTAGGCTACAGAAAACCACCAAACTGCAATGATAGAAAAAGAGGAAGAAAGGAATGAAAAGAGGAAGAAAGGAACAAAGGATATACAAACAACTTAAAAAACAAATTAACAAAATAACAAGAGTATGTTCTTGCCTATCAATAATACCCTTGAATGTCAATGGATTAAATTCTCCACTTAAAAGATATAGACTGGCTAAATGGATGAAAAAACATGACCCAGCTCTATGCTGCCTACAAGAAACTCACTTTACCTGTTGACTATTGAACAACACAGGTTTTGACCTGCACAGGTCCACTTATATTCAAATATTTTAAGCAATAAATATGTTGTTTAATTTTTTGGGAGATTTGCAACAATTTGAGAAAACTTGCAGACAAACCATGTAGACTAGAAATACTGGAAAAATAAACAAGAGTCGTGACATGAATTCATAAAGTATATGTAGATACTAGTTTATTTAATCATTTATTACCATGAAATAGAAACACATCTAGTATAAAAAGTTAAAATTTATCAAAACTTATATACACCAGACTGCACATGGTGCCATTTGCAGTCCGGAGAAATGTAAAGAAACATAAAGATGCAGTATTAAATCATAACTGCATACAATTAACTGTAGTACATACTGTACTGTATAATAATGTTGAAGCCACCTGTTGTTGCTATTGCAATGAGCTCAAGTGTTGTATCTGCTTAAAACGCTGTGTGATGCTAACAGCTCTATATGAGCCATTCATCTGTCCAGTAGATTATGTATTGTATTAAAAAGTGATCTCCGTGTTGGTGCACACCTGTAGTCTCAGCTACTTGGGAGGCTGAGGTGTCAGGATGTCTCGAGCCCAGGAGTTTGAGCTATGATTGTGTCACTGCATTCCAGCTTTAGTGACAGAGCAAGAACCTGTCTCCCCCCCCGCCAAAAAAAAAAAAAAAAAAAAGAGTTGTCTTTCATGGTTTTCATGTATTTTTTGTCATGTTTAGTTCAATACTATAAACCTTTAATAACACCATGGAACCCATACAAAGTACCACTAGTGATGCTGGAAGTGCTCCCAAGAAGCAGGGAAAATTCATGATGTTATAAGAAGGGTGAATTGCTTGATACATACCAAATGGATTGAGGTCTGTAGCTGTGGTCACCTGCCATTTCAAGATAAAAGAATCCAGAAACGTAAGTACCGTTGTAAGAAAAGAAAAGGAAATTTGTTGTCACTGCAGCTCCCTCAGTAGGCACAAAACCTTGAACTTTTTTATATTGAAAATGTAGCTGTTATGTGGATGCAGGATACCTATAAGAAAGGCACGCCTATAGACTCTACAATGATTTAAGAAAAAATGAGGTTAGTGTATGACAACTTAAAGCAAAAGGAAGGTGTTAGATCTAAACTTGGAGAATGTAATGCCAGCAAAAGATGGTTCGATAATTTTAGAAAGAGATTTGCCTTAAAAAATGTCAAGATAACAGGAGAAGCAGCAGACAGCCAAGAAGCAGTAGACAAGTTCCCAGACACCATTAAGAAAATCATTGAGAAGAATGGATATCTGCCTGGCAGGTTTCTTTCTTTTTTTTCTTGTAGAAAAAAAGTGCCCCCTTTCTGGAAAACACTTCCACAAAGGACATTTATTAGTAAGGAAGGGAAGTGAGTATGAGGATTTAAGGCAGGAAGGGATAGGCCAACTGTATTGTTTTGTGCAAATACAGTTGGATTTATGATGAGGACTGCCCCTGTCTATAAATTTCTAACCCCTGAACCTTGAATAGAAAAGGTAAACACAGATACCAATCTTTGGGTTGTATAACAAGAAGGCCTGGACAACAAGAACTCTTCTGCTGGATTGGTTCCATCAGTGCTTTGTCCCTAAGGTCAGGAAGTACCTTGCCAGTAAGGGACTGTCTTTTAAAGTTCTTTTGATATAGGACAATACTCTTAGCCACCCAGAACTCTATGAGTTCAACAGTGAAGACATCGAAGTCATCTGCTTGCCCCCAAACACAGTATCTCTAATTCAGCTTCTACATCGGGGGTCATAAGGACCATTAAGGCTCACTACACACAGTGTTTTATGGAAAGAATTGTTAGTGCTATGGAAGAGAACCCTGATAGAACATCATGAAAGTCTGGAAGATTGCATCATAGAAGATTCCATTGTGAAAGCCTTGAAATCTGAAACAATAAGTTCTTGCTGGAGAAAACTTTATCCAGATGTTGTGCAGGACTTCACAGGATTTACAATCGACCCAATCAAGAAAATAATGACAAGATATTGTAGATATGGGAAAAAAGGTATGAGGGGGTGGTGAGGAAGGATTTCAAGATGTAGATATCAGAGAAATTCAAGAGCAAATAGGTATCACACCAGAGAAATTAACAGAAGATGAATTGCTGGAGATGAGTGCTTCAAAATTAGTGCCAGATGATGAGGAAAAAGATGTGGAAGAAGCAGTTCTAGAAAACAAATTGACATGAGATAATCTGGCAGAAGGGTTCCCGTGATTCCAGACTGTTTTTGACTTCTTTTATGATGTTGAACCTTCTATCATATGGGCACTGAAACTAAAGCAAACAGTGGAAGAAGGATTGGTACTGTATAGAAGAAACATTTTTGGAGAAATGAAAAAGTTAAAAAGTCAGACAGAAACTATGATTATTTCTGTACATTTACACTGAATGTGCCTGCCTCTCTTGCTTCCCATTCTTCTTCCTCTACCTTTTCTGCCTCTCCCATCCTTGAGACGAGGCCAACAACTCCTTTCTCCCCCTCTTCAGCTTATTCAATGAGAAGTTGAGGATGAAGACCTTTATGATGATTCATTTCCACTTAATGAATAGTAAATATATTTTCTCTTCTTTATCATTTTCTTAGTAACATTTTCTTTTCTCTAGTTTATTATAAAAATAAAGTATATAATACGTACAACATACAAAATATGTGTCCATTCCCTATTTATGTTATCAGTAAGACTTCTAGTCAATAGTAGGCTAATATATTAGTAGCTAAGTTTTTGGAGAGTCAAAAGTTATGTGGATTTTCAACTGCATGGTGGTGGTGGTCAGTGCCCCTAAATCCCATCTTATTCAAAGGTCAACTGTAGACTGAATGTGAAAGTATGGAAAAAAACATTCCATGCAAACAGAACCCAAAAGCAAGCAAATGTAGTTGTTCCTATATCAGATAAAACAGACTTTAAGTAAACTCATGTAAAAAGAGACAAAGAAGGTCATTACACAATGATAACAGGATCAATTCAGCAAGCAGATACAACACTTATAAACATATATGCACCTAATACTGGAGCACCCAGGTAATCAAAGCAAATATTATTAGATTTAAATTGCACTTAAACAGGACAGTAACAGTTGGGCACTTAAACACCCTTCAAGCATCAGATAGATCATCTATACAGAAAATAAACAAAGCAACATCGGATTTATACTGTGCTTTAATCAAACTCTCAGCAAGTTAGGTAAGAAGGAACATACCTCGACACAGTCAAAGCCGTATATGAGAAAACCATAGCCAACATTATACTGAACTGGGGAAGGTTGCAGACTTTTCCTCTAGCTCTGGAACAAGACAAGAATGACCACTTTCTCCATTTTTTTCAATAGTACTAGAAGTTTTAGCCAGATAAATGATCTTATATAAATAAAACTGTGAAAGCTTCAAAAAACAAAAATAAAAAATAAAAACCTTTGAACTGACAATCTAATTCAGTAAAGTTGCAGGATACAAAGTCAACTTAGAAAACTCAGTGGTGTTTTTATATACCAACATTCAAATAGCAGAAAAAGAAAGTAAGAAAGCAATTGCAGGTACAGTAGCTACAAAAAGTAAAATACCTAGGGAAAAATTTAACCAAGGAAATGAAATGTCTCTACAAGGAAAACTGTAAAACACTGATGTAAGAAATTGAAGCGGGCATATGCAAAAATAAAAACACATTGAATTTTCATGAATTGGAAGAATTAATATTGTAAAAATGACCATACTACAAAAAGCAGTATACGCATTCAGTGCATTCCCTATCAGAGTACCAGTGTCATTCATCACGGAAATAGAAAAAACAGTCCTAAAATTTGCCTGGAACCACACTAGGCAAAGAGACATCACACTACTGGACTCCAAAATATACTGCAAAACCATAGTAACCAAATAGCATAGTACTGTCATAAAAACAGATACACACACCAATGGAACAGAATATAGAACCCAGAAAAATAAATCTCGTCTTTATAGCCGACTCATTTTCAACAAAGGCACCAAGAACATTCACTGGGAAAAGGACAGTCTCTTCAATAAGCAGACACATCACGTCTCAAAAGAAGACATACACATGGCCAACAGGTATATGAAAAAATACTGAACATCAGAGAAATGCAAATCAAAACCATAATAAGATATTATATCAACCTAGCTAGAATGGCTGTTATCAAAAAGACAAAACACAGGCCGGGCGCAGTGGCTCACGCCTGTAATCCCAGCACTTTGGCAGGCCGAGGTGGGCGGATCACCTGAGATCAGGAGTTTGAGACCAGCCTCAACATGGAGAAACCCTGTCTCTACTAAAAATACAAAATTAGCCAGGCATGGTGGTGCATGCCTGTAATCCCAGCTACTCGGGAGGCTGAGGTAGGAGAATTGCTTGAACCTGAGAGGCAGAGGTTGTGGTGAGCCGAGATCCGAGATCATGCCATTGCACTCCAGCCTGGGCAACAAGAGCGAAACTCTGTCTCAAAAAAAAAAAAAAAGACAAAACATAAAAAAATGCTAGTGGGATTAGGAGAAAAGGGGAACTCTTACACATTGTAGGTGGGAATGTAAATTAGTAAACCCATTAAGGAGGCCGGTCATGGTGGTGCATGCCTGTAATTCCAACACTTTGGGAGGCCGAGGTGGGCAGATGGCTTGAGCTCAGGAGTTCAAGACCAGCCTGGGCAATATGGTGAAACCTCATCTCTACAAAAAATACAAAAATTAGCTGAGTGTGGTGGTGTGTGCCTGTAGTCCCTGCTACTTGGGAGGCTGAGGTGGGAGAATCACTTGATCCCAGGGGGTCAAGGCTGCGGCAAGCCAAGATTGCACCAGTGCACTGCAGCCTGAGCGACAGAGCGAGACCCTGTCTCAAAAATAAAATAAAAGTATAGCCACTAAGGAAAAACAGTATGGAAGATGCTCAAAAACTAAAAATAGAGCTCTCATATTATGCAGCAATCCTACCACTTGGTATATATCCAGAAAAAAGGAAATCAGTATGTCGAAGATCTATCTGCACTCCCATGTTTATTGCAATACTATTCACAATAACCAAGATGGGGAATCTACCTACGTGTCCATCAACAGATGAAAGGATAAAGAAAATGTGGTATATACACGCAATAGAATACTCTTTTGCAGTAACAAAGAATGAAATTCTGTTATTCATGGCAACATGGATGAGTTAGCTTGGGGACATTATGTTAAGTAAAATAAGCCAAGCATAAAAAGATAAATACCGCATGTTCTCACCCATATGTGGAAGCTAAAAAAGTTGATCTCATGGAAGTAGAGTAGAATAGTGGTTACTAGAGGCAGGGAAGTGTAGAGGGGAAGGGGAGTAGGTATAGCCAAAGGTTAGTTAACGGATACAGGATACAAAGGTACAGCTGGCTAGGATGAATAAGTTCTAGTATTCTATAGCAGGATTGAGTGAGTATAATTTAAAACCATTTATTGTATATTTTCAAATAGCCAAAAGAGTGGACTTTTAATGTTTTCAACACAAAGAAATGATCAATGTTTAAGGTGTCAGATATGCTAATTACTGTTCTTTGAGCATTACACATCATATACATGTGTGGAAATATACTGTATCTTGTAAACATGTACAGTTACTATTTGTAAACTAAGAGTAATAATAAAAACCCCCAACACACACATTTCTTTTGTGCTTCTGTCAGAAGTTTAAAAAAGGAAAAGTGCTATAGGAAAATTAATGTAGCAAAATTGCTTAGAGTGGATTGGAAGATATGAACTAATGTTGAGGAGGGGAGACTTGTTAGGGTTGGCATTTAGTTCCGAAACTAATTGTATGCACTGTAGAGAAGAGATGCTGATAGGAATATAAATGCATAAATGCATGAGACTTTCAGAAAGTCATGATAGTCTTGGTGACTGTAGATATGGGGAGATATGATGACTCTGAAGTTTGGCAGTAAAGTGACAGGAGATGTTAATGATGCATCTGAAATAGGAATTCTCCACCATGAGCTAGTTTTTCAGGGAAGGCAATCACTTTGGTTTTGACATGTTAAATGTGTGACATGGGGCATCTGCCAGACAGTTGGGAATTGTTGACTCTTTGCTTTATTCTGCTTCTCTGGACACGCCCAACTTTCCAGGGGATGATAGGTGCAGGGGCACAGTTCAGAGAGCAGGCTTCCTTGATTGCCAAGAGCCCATACAGGATCTCAGGAAAGTGAGACTCTGTCCTCAGTGCAGGATTCCTGTCTTCCTTCCACCAAAGGGTGGGGTGGCCTTCTGAGATAATGTAGATATGTAACAGCATGGCCGTTCACTGGCAATGACTTGACCACTGTCTGTGAGAGAAGCACAGGACAGAGTACCCAAAATCTCTCTTCAGAGCGTTAACACTTCATACAAAGCTCAGATCCTTGCCTTTCATTCAAAACATGAGATACTTGTCCCTTCCGGATGTCTCCTCAGACCTTCCTGCAAAGTGAGCTAACTAGACCATGTGTGAGCTGCTCCTGGTTATGGTTTGCTTTGTATTTTTTTCTCATTACGTTATTATCATAGGGTGGGAGTTCCGATTGTCAAGACAGATGGGAATGTAGCTTTGAGATGGTTAACTCTGCTTGGTAAGATTTCTTTTGTATTTTGCCTTTCTTTATTCTTGGGGTTAAAAGAATACAATCTGATCTACAGTTATCTTGCTTTCATCTCTCCTTGTTCTGTTATCCCAGTTTAAGTTTAGACTCGTGCCTCAGATGTCTGTTCTGGCTGATTGACATAGTTGCTTCTGAATGGACTAAATTACTGACATCTTTTGCTTTTCCTGTGTAATAGTTTCTATTTGGTGATTCCTTCTCACGTAACAGAACTGTGACGTAGCCTGAAGCCTAGGGGAGATGTCAGGTCTGGACACCTGAAATTATCATCATAGAGCTATGGAGTTATTGATGTAGAGCCTTACATTTAGTCATTTTGAGGTTTTCATGTGCCGCTTCATGTGACTTCTGTCATTTTAATCTTACAAAAACCCGTGAAGTAAGCATCTTGTTTGCCTACAGTGATTGTTTGAATTAAGTTCAAAATTAATTGTACAAAAGCCTGGGAGTACAAATGTACTTTGTAGTGAGTACAAAAGGCTGGAAAAGAAAGGCAGAATTACCGGCCCAAATCACATGGTAATGTAGCAAAGGCTGGTTCCCAGCACTGGTAGTAATAACAGCTAATTCTTACTGAATATTTCCTATGTGCTGGGCACTGTTTAAGCGATTTATATACATTGACTGATTTAGGGTACATTTGCCACCGCACCGGTGTGTTGATTGGATGATAGATATTGCTTCCAAGCTCTTGCATTTTGAAAGGCAAAGAAAGTGAAGTAAGAAGAACAGTGGGTGAAAAACTAATCCCTGGGCCTTCACCTATCACTAAAGGGGAGTGGGAGAAGTACAACAGGCCAAGGAAATGGAGCAGAATGGCAGCCGTGGCAGAACCGCAGCTGGGAGAGGATGTTGCCTGTGAGCCAGTGAGAGAGAGGATTCTAAAAGGAATCCTTTACCCTGCCTTTCCTTTAGTTGGCCAGACTGTGCTCTGCTCCTGCGCCTGGGCCTGGAGTTCTGATCCTGCCTCCCTGCCCTCTAGCACATGGATGTGCTGTGCTCCTGGGCCTGGGGCTGCAGTTCCGATCCTGCTTCCCTGCCTTCTAGCACACCAATACCCTCATTCATCCCTACAGAGAGGTGGAATGATACATTTCACTTTACTTGATACTTGAGACAAAACTAGAGTGTTTGAAGAAATCTTATACTGAAAGAAAGAAAAAATAAATAAAAAGAAACGGCTTAGACTTACAAACCTAATTTAACCAAAGGCTAGCCGGAAATCGACTCGATAAGTATGGTTTATCGAGCCCTTCTCGCTGGTTCCTGCTGCCCACTTAGATGCCATTTGGATGCTTAGTGACTTTTCTACTTTAGGGAGATTCAGTTACCCCCAGAACTTGCTCTTGCTTTTTCTTTGGAGGTATATTATATAAACCCCCTCAGATCAGCCCCTTAAGCCCAAGCCTCTGCTTGCTTCCTGCTCCCATGCTGTCCCCGCACCCTGGGGTTCTGATTCCATCCCAGGCTCAGTACATGGCGAAAGCAGTTTCTCAGCTCACCATCAAAGTGCTTCTTGCCCACTACATGCAACCGTGTTTTATGCCATCTTGACCTTGCAATTTGGTGTTTGTACTTTCTGGGGTTCTCAGTGACATGGGGATACAACAGTGCACAAAACAGATACATATCACTGACTTCTTGGACATTTATTTCATTTGCATCAGTGGGACTTATATTTTGATTACATTCTGAATCATATTATCCAGTTGTCAGTATAAGAATCTACTTAGGGGCTGGGCACGGTTGCTCACGCCTGTAATCCCAGCACTGTGGGAGGCTGAAGTGGATGGATGATTTGAGGCCGGAAGTTTGAGACCAGCCTGGCCAACATGATGAAAACTCGTCTCTACTAAAAATACAAAAATTAGCCACACGTAGTGGTACATGCCTGTAATCCCAGCTACTTGGGAGGCCGAGGTGTGAGAATTGCTTGAACCTGAGAGGCAGAGATTGCAGTGAGCCAAGATCACGCCACGGCACTCCAGCCTGGATGACAGAGTGAGGCCCTGTCTCAAAAAAAAAAAATAAGGATAATATTGGAAATAACTGGAAATATCCAGACTACTTAACAATGACTAAATTGTATTACTGATGATACATCGAGTGTTCACTAAAAATGTTTATGGCCAGGTGAGGTGGCTCACGCCTCTAATCCCAGCACTTTGGGAGGCCAAGGCAGGCGGATCATGAGGTCAGGAGATCGAGACCATCCTGGCTAACATGGTGAAACTCCGTCTTTACTAAAAATACAAAAAATTAGCTGGGCGTGGTGGCGGGCACCTGTAGTCCCAGCTACTCGGGAGGCTGAGGCAGGAGAATGACGTGAACCCAGGAGGCAGAGCTTGCATTGAGCCAAGATAGCATCACTGCACTCCAGCCGGGGCAACAGAGTGAGACTCTGTCTCAAAAACAAACAAACAAACAAAAAGTTTATATGGTTTATATTACTAGAAAATACAGTGTGTGTGTGTGTGTGTGTGTGTGTGTGTGATTGTAAATAAGTGACTGCAAATAATCAATAGGGAAAGAAAGATTAAAATTCTCCACTTGTGCTAGAAAAAAATATAGTGCAAATAATGTAAAAGAGTGACTTTGTTTGTTCTCTTCTGCTCTTCTTTATATTCACATGTGGGCTGCCAACTAAATGCCCCTTTTGTAAACTTTGGTCTGAGGGATGCTTCTTATTCTTTTAACTGTGTGTGTCGGGTTAACTTTCTCTATATGCTTAAGGTTGCCTAAACTTTCGCTATATTCTTCTTTTGTAAAAAGGAATGAATACTCAATATATCCCAAAGTTAGGGTGAAGATGTTTTTCTCAAAAAGATATCAGAAAAGAGGGAGTGGTCTTACATTAAGTTCTTAAAGTGTTCTGTATTAGGGATCCTCTTTTGATTATTTTGATTAACAAAGAATTCTTTGGAGAAAACATATGAGCTTGAAATAACTATAGATAATGTCAGTTTGGAATGCTTATGGAGATCACTAAAACAGGGTAAAATGAGGGAGAAAACAAGTTGAACACACATTTAGTAATTCTTTCTGGGGAAATGCTCTCGGAGGTGCAGGTGTCAGATGTTGGATGAACCAGCTTCTTAAACATGACTTTTCTAGGTCATACATGCAGTAAGTGATGTTCAGATCACTGCTAGTGAATGGATACTGTAGGTTAGGATAGAATTTCCATCACACGTTTAAAAAATTGCTGTATCTCAAATAACTTAGAACTGAAGATGCAAGATGAGGAGACTCTAGTGGTAGCAAAGATCCTTATGACAAATTACACATGAAAAGCTTGAACAAAATCATTTCCTGAAGTGGAAGCGAATGAAAACAGGCATTTATTTATTGTTTTAATGTATTATGTGATTTTATATATGCAAATTAACATAATAAAATATTATAAGGAGCCATTTGATTATTTCATCCATCCTAAAAATTTAAATATTCAATATAGCCAATAACTTTTTGCCCTATTGGAATTTATGGACTACCTAACATGTATTTAGAGTTACCTTATATTTAGGTATACCTGATATCTACCTGGTAGGGAGGTTTTTAAGGATTAAATGAAACAATTAATTGAGTGTCTGTGATGTTGCAAGCATTATCCATAGTAAGCTCTGGGTTAACAGGGACTGATAGAGACCTGCTATGAGATCTGCTTCCTGCTCTTCTTTGATCTTTCCTTTCTATCACAGGCTGGGTTAGGACACAGAAACTGGTAGTTGAGAGTTTCTTAGAAAGTGACAGGGGAGGCCTGAGAGGTGAAAAGCATCTTGCTTGGTCCCTGGAAGACAGGAATCTCAAAATGTTCATTGTGACTTTCTGCCACTCGACCCCTTTTCTCTGTGTTCCCCACCCCCCACCCTTACCCCCAGTGCAGTTTGCAGTGCAGGGAACACACATCTCTTCTGTGCTGAGAGGGATCACACTCAGTAACTCAAGACAATGAGCTTAGCTACTTTGTTCGTCTGTCAAGTAGCTCTAGGACAATTGTAGAGGTTTGCAGGTGACTTGTAATTACCTCTTTATTACATGTAATGTTTCCAGCATTCAAACCTTTTATACTGTATGTTTCCCAACGATCTTACCAGGAAGGTCGTATGTATACCCTTTATAAGTTAAATTTCACTTTTGAGATTTTCTTTTCTTTTCAAAACAGCGTATTAGGGTACAGAGCTCTGGCATGACTATCATTATTGACAGGTTTTGGCTTTTCACCTCTCTCCTCTCTGCTCTCTTGGATTTATTTCATGTAATATCTTCTTGGAATTCTGATTATCTGTCTAGATTAAGCTTGAACATTTAGATGTACCTGGTAATGGAGACAACAGACTAAAATACAAAAACTCAATTTTTATAAGCCTTAAATTGGCATTGAATTTTTTTTTGAGATCTAAGAACCAGACTGAAAAAGTAATAAATTGAGCTAGGAAAACTGATTTCTTGTTTACTGGAACTTGTTCAATGAAGGAAATTATTTTACATAAGGAATTATTGTTACCAGTTCCTCCAATAATCTTATTGTCTCCTGCGTGGATCCCGTGGTTTAAAAAAAGGTAACAATAAAACAGAGGATGTTATGATAATAAAACTCGGTATCGTGCAGTCAGTCTTGATCTGTGAAAAAGTTGTATTTCTAAAAATCTTATATCAGGTTGGATAATAATAGCTTGCTTGCCTGTTCGTACTACTTTATTTGAAATTTTTGAGAAATAACACATTATATCAAATATAAATTTATTACTTATAGTGTGTCATTTCCAAACTAAACAGCCAAAGCGCTAGTGACTTTAGAGTCTGGAAATACATTGTGCAAAATTTGAAATTTTTTCCTGATAATTAGTGAGTAATCATTTGTTCCTCCCAAAATTTTGTTCTAAAATTTGTACATGGGGTTTTTAAAAATTCAGGTATGGTGAAACATCCAGACATGGAAATGACTGTTATGAAAGAGATTTCTATTCACAGATCCCTAGACACAGGAGGCTCAGTACATTGCACAGGGTCACAGGGAAACACCAGGTTGGGATGGGAGCCAGAGATGGGAGATGGGGGAGCATGGCCCAGAGCCTTTACTGGTTTTTTTGCAGAAGGGAATGGGCAAGATAGGGTAGCCAAGCTGGGTAAGTTTAAGATTGGCTAGTATGAATAATTTTGGCAGGCTTTGGGCTATAGCGATGGTCTCCGGTTGTCCAGAACCTGGGCCGGGGTGATTTAGGACAGGGGGAATATTACCTGCTGTGGCTCTGGATTGGTTGATTTGTATATCACAGGCACACTCGCATAGGGGTCTTTTCTATCTCTAGGAATTAGCCAGCCCAGGGAGGAACAGTCTCTCCACAGTCAAGGCCCCAAATACCAGAGTATCAAGAACACAGAGAATAAGAGAATATAATCAATACAAACAAAATGAAGCAATTGAGGAGTTGAAGATGGCACTGCTAAGCAGGTGCTGTTTTTGTGCATGGTTTTAAGAGATGGTGCTGTAAAAGACTAGAGAACATGTAAGTAATTTATTTCTGAGCTTTACGTTTTGAAATGGTGTTTTAGGGGGTTAGTCAAAGTAAGTGTTAACTAAAGCCTAATGCGATATGCTATAGACATTTGGAAAACTTGAATTCAGTAACTTGACCCATGTAAATTTCTCCCCCATGTGAAGATGGTGGGTGGGGGTAGGAGGCCTGTGGTGGGTATGGGGTGCTTTCGGCTTTGCCCTCCCAGCTTATGGGATGCTCACAATTCCTCAGGGCTGCTTCACTTATAGCTCCGTCTTCTGAATTCCAGGCATAAGGAAGAGAGAGAACAAAAGGGCGCTTACCCCTCTTTCCTCCCCTTGGAAGGAGCGGTCTTAGAAGGCTTGCTCAACAAATCCAGCTTACATCTCATAGGGAATTGGTGATTCACAGACTGGTTAGTGTTTGTATGAAGCCAACAAAGGTTATCCTTTCTGCTGTTCAAACCAACTCAAAAAATAGCTCTTCTTTGAGAGGATTTTGAAAAGGGAAGTGGGTAGTTTTATAAAAAATGTAATTCTACTAAAAGTCATGGTGATTATAGTATCAGTAATAAAACCTTGAGCTTTTATTCTATACTGGTTGCTACTCTGAGTGCTTTATGTATTTGTATGTGTAGTTCATTTAGTCCTCAGAAAACCCCATTATTATTCCCATTTTTTTTTCAGATGGAAATTGAGCCTCACAGAGGTTAAATAACTTGCTCAAGGTAACGTAATTGGAAAGTGACGGAATCCAGATTAATGGCCGAGATTGTGCTTTAACCACGTGGTTCTACTGATCTGTAATTTAAACATCTCTAGCTCAGAGATAAGGAAGCTAAAGCTGGAAAGTTTTAAGGCATTGGCCCAAGGTCACGCCAGTAGTCGGCACTGAGCTTCTGTTTCTGGGTGTATTTCCACTACCCTGGTGCTCTCTCTAGGTGCACACTCTCATCTATATCCTCTTATATTTGGGCCAGCCTTCTTGAGAGGTGGACATTTTTGGCTTGCTATGGTTCTGAATCCTGAAAACTATATTCTTTCTTTAGACTTCTTTTACTTGGCAAGGAATCCCCCTGGAGGCACTTTAGCTTAGGGGTAGGGAGAGTGGACTTTAGAGGCACTTTGGCTGTGTTTGAATCCTGGTTGTGTCAGCGTCAGCCATGTGATCTTGGACAAGTCACACACCTCCCTTGAGTTTTAGTAGTCTCATCTATAAAATGGATTAATCATAGTAGCCATCCCACAGGGCTGCTAGTAGAAATAGATGAATTAATACAATAAAACTGCTTAGTATAGTGCCTGGCACATAAGTAAATACTTTCTATCCTGATTATATTATTACTTATCAGAAATGTTCTCCGAATTAAACCAAACACATTTTTCAGCACCCTGTTTGGCACTCAGTAAATGTATATGGAATGAATGAAGCAACTGTCCAGTGGTTTGTATTGTCAGCCCATGCATCTCATACTGGTTGGAAATATTAGGGTTACAGAAGATTGGAATTTTCATGTTATTTTTAATATTTGTATTAATAGCCATTATCACTATTAAGGATCAATTATATTACAATATCTTACTCATCTCGTGCTACTTTCCACCTCACTTCACTTTTCTCATGTATAAAACTATTAGTTTTTACATTTGGTGCTTTTATACTGAGACTGTGTTGAAAGGCATTGTATACATGCAAGGTACTGTAAGTGATATAAAAGTTTATGGCTTCATACTTAAAAATGGATGTTACTGGTTTTGAGTCTTTTCGTGTCACATTTCCAAGTAACAGCAATCACCCATTAAATATTAATTTAATCACAGGAACAAAATACGATCGTCACTAAAATGACTTTAAATGGCAGCATCACTTAGCAGTGAGATAAGGACTGGCAAAGCAGGATTTATGTCATTCTGTGGCAGCTTTTAAACAATGTGTTTGCATTTCCCTTGTCCGTTAAAATAATGCAAGAATTAAACCCTTTTAAAGAGAACCTACCCATCTCTTTCCCATGTGTCATTCTTGCATCAGAGAAAATGCTGCATAATACTAAGATGACAGCCCCACCTCTGATGTCACCCAGGATGGTACAATCCTCTCCAAGCCTTTGCTGGGCTTCCTGCTGCTGCACTGGGGGACATGGTTACATTAAAGCTAACTCCCGGCATCTCAATTATCTCCTTGGAAGTAGTTTTCACAAATATAAAAACGCCCTACGGTGGCTGTTTTCGGTAAGCTACCAAGGTAGAGAGCGGCAGAGGCAGACAGAGGGAGAGCAAACGGGAGAACAGGCTGCTTCCGCCTTTGTGAGAGGGACTGAGGCAGCAGCTTCTCTCGGCTCGGGTTCCAAGTGCTCAAAGTGCTTCCATTTCCATCACCGTGTGCAGTGCAGGGCAAAAGGGGCTGCCAGGAAATCTGAAACTAATTTGCTTCCAGTTGACTAGAACAGCATATTTTGAATTAGCTTGCTTCTTTTTAAGCTAACTTTTCTCAAGCGTTAAACTGATGAACTGGGCATTTTCTATGATCAATGGGTAACTGCTGGAGCTACAGTAATCTCTGTGAGTAACCTCTATTTGTAGGTCTATGCAGGCAAATATATTTTTATATATCTATTTCTTTTAAATGCTGCTGTGAAAGTATCCGTCTGTATTATTGACTGCTTTTGCTTACTAGTCTTGTCTTTCGAGCGTCCCAGTAGGAGACCCCTGGGGCTAGACCAGGTTCTGCTGAATCCAGACATAGAGGAGAGCATTTTGCATTTATTCAGGGATGCCCATGCCAACCATTCTTTAATTCCCAGTCATCAGAGAGATGCCGCCTGCCCTCTGAATGCCTGTGCCCAGCACCTCACCTGGCTTTACCTGGAATGTTGATTTCAGCATGTGACATTGAGTTTTTCAAAATTTTTATTTTTATATAGAAAGCAGAATATTATTCTTACCTGTAATCTTACTTCTTTTCATTTTTTTTTTCCCCACCAGCTTTCCTGGGAACACACAATTCTGTCACCCTATGTCTGCTCCCTGTTTGTGATATATTATATAGACAGAAAGAGAGAAAACAGGCTACCCCTCCAGTTTTAGAAAGACATAATGTTGTAGTGCTGGATGGGAATAGGGGAGGAGTTTCTCTTAAAGAGCTCAAACTGCTTTCCATCTGTGTGCCTGAAGTACAGCTTAGTATCCGAATAGCGTTGAAGGGAACAAGGTTAGCTCAAAGGTAGCACCAAAAATGTTCTGGAAACACGCTAGTTGAGGCTGAGATAGAATCTTTACTGGAAGTTTGTAACAGGTATCTCAGTTTACACACAGGGATGTGTTTTTCCTGTTTGTTAAAAGTGTCGCTTTTATAGTAATTCAAGATTTATTTCTCTCTCACCATGGAAACTGACTTTCAACTCTGTAAAATTTGCATTTCTAGATATACTTGGGATAATTGTTTATGTCAGATTGTAGCCTGAATTCTTAGTGAAACTGTGGGTCTCTTATTGAGCATGAAAACTACTGGCTGCAAATGTGGATCAGCTGAGTCCTGAGTCGGCTACACACTGGAGGCTGAATGAGGTGGCGTGTTTACCACTGCACCTAACATCTGTCTTCATAGACAGCAGTTTAAAGAAGTCCACAGCTGTAGTTGATCATCACTGCTAAGAACTCCAGCTGCTTGGCATTCATGATTATTTTTTAAAAGAATTGTATGGTTTTTTTAAACATCAAATTCTTAAATGTCACAATATTTCCTACATATATAAGAAACAGTTTATATTAATCTTACCATATCTGTGTTAATTTTAGCAGAAGAAAGCTTGCTGTGAGCGAGACTGTGGAGTTATTTAAAAGTTTAGTTTAAACTTTTTTTTGGCTTTTAAAAATAAAATTAAAACTAAAGAGTCAGTAAAGAGAGAGAAATTTTACAATTGGGTTTTTTAAAGTGTGGATTCCCCAACAGAAAGGAGCGTAGAAAATGGACAGGATGGATGAAATCAGAGGGGCATCCCTGATCAGAAGGTAAAAGGCTGAAAGGAGAAGCACAAGATGTGGATATAAAAACCAGAAGTTATGACAAAGAGAGGCAGACAAGAGTGGAGAACCCCACTGGTTGAAAAAAGGAAACCAGCTTTGAAAAATGGCAATTTTAAAGATGAGCTCAAATTCAGCTCTTACAGCTTAGTGTTTCTTCTCCGTAGCAAGTAACAGTGCTCTGCACAGTTGCAGAGACTTTGGTTTAAAATTAATGGGCTGTTCCCTGTCTCACTGAAGCTTCCCTTTGGTATGCTGTATGCGGTGCCACTCCTTAGCTCACAGAGCTGCCTCTGAAATTGACTGAATGGTAAACTAGTATCATTTCTCTAGGGATTAGAGCTGAATAAGAAAAATTGGGTTCTGAATCATTAGTATGTGAAATTTAGTTTGCCGTAAGCACAGCTGTAACTATTAATCACTTGGGGAAAGAGTGTCCAATTAATGGAATATTTTCTCTTCATGTGCACGTTAGAAGCTTGTGTAGTGGTTCGCAGGCCTTTTCCTGTTTTTTTTTTTTTTTTTTTTTTTCCAACACATAAACAACTTAAATATCTGTGCCTTTAGCATTATCAGTGTCCAGACAATAGCCAGCATCCTGGATTACATACCATAGTTTTCTTCAAAACGTGACTTTTCTTAGGGTGAAGAGAGTGTCTTAAAATATAATGTATTTAGATTACTCATTTAGTAATTCTCATTACTCATATTCATTTTTCAGTTATTTTTATCATACCAAATTTATTTTCTATTGCTGGACAAAATGGGTTAGATTATCCTCTTGTTTTATTTTAATACAAATTTTACTATTGCATTGCAAATTTGAGTCATGTATCACTGTGTTGCTGGTGAAGTTTATTGATTATTAAACGTAAAAATGTTGATCATTATTACAGTTAAGGATTATAGTTACTTATAGATGAAATGCATTTGAGATTTTTTTTAACTCTGCAAGGCTTCCTCTTTATATTTGTTTTGTAAATTAAGCATTTATCTTCCAATCTTACAGATTTATGAAATTTCACACTAAGGGATCAGAGGGATCACTCTTTTTCCTGCCCTCGTCTTTGGAACTGAATTCCTTTCTGACAAGTTAGGGGAGTGTGTTTTTAAGCTTGCTTCTATAAATTTTCAAGTGTTAAAATAGCTTACTAATTTATAGTTTTCTTGTACTAACATAATATTAATATAAGTTTTAAGGTGTTTACTAACTGATATTCATTAGGGAACAGAGAACACCAAAGATGTTATTGCATTTATGAATATCACATGTAGAAAGGAAGGAAAACAGATTATTAGTGGCTGGGTTAGCCACAATTTATAAAGGATTGAAAATCCGATGAACTATAGTCATAGGAAATAGATTATAAGACCCTTAGTGCATTCTCCATAGTACCTTATCAGACTGAATTTCCCCATACATTTCTGTTTTACAAGCAATGCATCCAAAGATATGAACATTAAAAACCTTGGGAAAATATTCTGGTTTTTAAAAATTGAAAAGTCCTTACCCTTCCCTGAGCCCTTTTTTTTAAGCGCCAATGTAATTTTTTTAAGGCTGTGTACAAATAATATACAGGTTTTGACTAATTGTCAAGTTTACATTTGCAGTTATTTTATGATCTTTTTGTCTAAGTAGAGAGTCGTTGGCCATTCATTGTGAGAGAAATTTACTATGAGCTATAAAATCAAGAAGGGGTCATATTACAGCAGAGGCAATTCTCTTCCTTTCTTGGAAAGGTACCGGGGTTACTTGCTAATTCGAGGGTAAACCCAGAACAGAATGATCAAGTGTTTCTCTTTGCAATAATGAAATTGTTTTCTTGGAACTTACTTTAGTTGATGTCTATTTGATTGAACAGTTGGACCTCTGAGTTAGGAGGCAGGCAGTTGTGATCTCTTTTAAAATAAAAAAGTAGGCATTAAATGTAGTCAGAATGACTTGTAGATATTGTTGTAGTTTTCTGGAGCTGTGTTTCTCATCCTGGAACGTGTATACGAATCCTCTGGGATTCTTGTTAGAAACCCAACAGGATTCTGATTGGGAATGTCTGAGGTGGTGCCTGAGAGTCTGAATTTCTAACAAGCCTCCTTGGTGATATCTATGCTGCTTTCTCAAGGCCACACTGAGTAGAAAGGGTCTAGGGCAGCACTTTCAAATAGAGCTTTCTGTGATGACGGAAATGTTCTCTGTGTATAGATAGATATAGAAATATACAGGTATCTGTACAGATATACATACTCCACTATACAGATATATGGATATCTGTGTGTGAGTGTGTGTGTGTAATAGATATATATCTATATAAGCTATATATATATATATATATATATATATATCTCCATATATCTGTATAGTGGAGTATGGTAGGTATTAGCTACATATGGTATGGAGCACTAAGGAACTACATTTTCAATTTTATTAAATTTTAAGTAACTTAAATGTAAATTTAAAAAGTCTTATGTGGGTATGGCTACCAAATTGGACAACACAGTGTTAGAGAGAAATCCACTGAGAAATTTATACTTAATGGTAGTAGCTCATGTAGTATCATGCTGAATTCTAGAATAGGCTGAGATTATCTCCACTGAAATTTACCACTGCCTGAACTTTGTTTGCGAGCAGACAGTATATATAGATGGAGCTGCTGGATTGTAAGCTCCTTGATGACAGAGGCCAAGTTGCTCTTGTTTGTTGCCCTTTTCTCTGCTGCTTGATGCATTCATGGTCCACAAGAAATGTTGGCTGAGTAAATGAGAGAATGAGCTGGCTCTAATATCAGGAAGCACCCTACTGTTTCCCGAATCCTTTTCAAGCCTGGACTTAGAAGCAGCGGATAGGACTTGGGTGACACTAACATATAGTGTTTTGCTTATGTTTAAGGAGGTGGTTTTTTGCTTCTGTCTTAAGGTTTTTTGTTTGTTTGTTTGTTTGTTTGTTTGTTGAGACAGGGTCTTGCTGTGTTGTCCCGGCTGGAGGGCAGTGGCACAATCACAGTTCACTGCAGCCTCAACCTCCCAGGCTCAAGCAGTCCTCTCACCTCAGCCTCCCAAGTAGCTGGGAGCACAGGCACACACCACGACGCCTGGCTAAGTTTTTAAATTTTTTGTAGAGAAGGGGTCTCCCTGTTTGCCCAGGATGGTCTTGAACTCCTGAGCTCAAGCGAACCTCCTGCCTCAAGCTCCCAAAGGGTTGGGATTACAGGCGTGAACCACCTCATCTGGCTTTCAACTTCTATTAATTGGTATCCTGTTGGTTCTGGGACATTCATAATTGATCGATTCAACAAAAATACCCATTTTGCTAGGTAAGATTGTTATAGGCTCTGGAGATATAATTGTAAAGAAAGCAAATAAAGTTCTTGCCTTTTAGAGTTTATATTTTCGTGGCAACAAAACAATATAAGACAAAACAAAAACCTTTTTCTAAAAAATGGCATGACTGGTCCCAGGTTCTAGAAAATATATGTGTGTAGAATCCGTAACTGTGGCTCTCCTGAGGAACCTAGGCATAGATGTGACCGTCATATACTCTGGGGAAACATATGTCCTGTTGCTGAGAATCCCGCATGAAAACGGTTTTATCTGGTTCAAATTTCAGCTTACAG
Source organism: Pongo pygmaeus (assembly GCF_028885625.2). Lineage (NCBI taxonomy): Eukaryota > Metazoa > Chordata > Mammalia > Primates > Hominidae > Pongo > Pongo pygmaeus. The sequence continues at coordinate 18,967,591 of NC_072380.2, read as the reverse complement.
TGACCGAGTCTACAGTAGATGTGGCAAATAGTTCTTGTATTTTGTTTTTCTTGAACTATTGTCTTTTCAGGAGTTTGCTAGCCAGAGTGGAAGAAAACCTGTTTGATTTACTGCTCCTCAAACAGGATAATTCTTAGAAAGGCCCTGGTTTTTCTGCAGCCAATCTTATGGAGCAGGCTTATTTTCTCAGAATTTGAAGACATTTCTTTCTATTCCATTTCATTTTATTACAGCTCTGTCCCTGTGTTCCAGAAACAGATGACTACTTAATATATAACCCAAAGCACTCCTAAAATTCATCTTGTTAACATTCAAATGTGTATCTCATTTCTTTCTCAATATACTAAATCAAAAGAAAAAAGGTCTTAAAAAAAATCAGGGGGTTTATATGTCATTGCAGGAAAAGCATCTTTGCTAAACAACAGGAAACACGATTTGTTAGGAATCTAACCAGATACACAAAGCAGCAGATAAAGTCCCTGATAGAAAAGTATGACTTCTAATGGACTATAAATAGATACCTCCAAAAAGTACATGTATTTCACATGAATGTGAAAACTCTTCTCTCTTCCCTCCTCCACACTCTACACTACATTTTCATTTCTTTAAGGGGAAAAATACACGCAGTAAAGTATGAACTCTTTATTAATTCACATTCTACTAGTGTGTGGTTTATATTTAGGTAAGCGCTAAAGTTGTTTTTTTATATTTAGCAAGTCCCTGAGTCCCTTTGTCACACATGCAAGACCAAATTCAGGTAGGACTGATTCAGGAAGGCTTGCTGGAGGGGAAATGTTTTCAGTGGATTCTTACATTAGTAATAGATGTAGACTGAAAGGGAAAGTGTTAACAAGTTTCAAGTTTGGCATAAGAGCTCACAGCAGTTGGAAGAAGCCATGTTGAAACTAGAGGGGCCTGGGGCAGAGGAGATGAGGAGATGATGGGCATGGATGCTGGTCCAAGTAGAGTGTCGTGGGAGATGTAGCACCCCTTGCATCTTTGTTCCTGTCTAGTCTGCCTTTGTTCTGGCTCTAGCACTCACCATCTCTCACCTGTACTATTGCCAGAAGCCTGCGTGGTTATTCCTGAGTCTATGCTTGTACCCTCTCTGCTATACATCCTTCACATGCTACCAAGGCGAGCTTTCTAACATGCCAAACAGACTTCTCATGTTCTGGAAATACTCAGTTTTGAATCCCCTGTGTTTAGTACATAGTAGGTAATCAATATTTGCTGAATGCGTGAATGAATTTTGGAAACACTGGGCATTTAATAGGAAGTATCTAAGGCCCTGTTTTAAAAGGGAGCAGCTTAAAAAAATCTTAAAACAATAATTTGGTCTTTTTTTAAAAAAATAATTATCTTAGCATATAGTCCCAATTTTTAAACGTAAGGAATGAATCAGAAATTCTAAATAAAAGGTCAGGATTAACAACACAGTCTTTAACTGTGTTGTTAAAGACAGTCAAGTTGTGATAACCAATGCAAACAGCAAAAATAAACTGTTCATGGGGTATGACAGAGTGTGCCTTATTTGAAAGGAAATTCTTGCTGTTATGCTGAATCCTTAGGGACTTGATGATTAAGGCTGTTTCTACCCAGAAGCTACAACTAGAACACTTCTGATTTTATTCTTCATTATATTTGTTAACATTGCTGCTCTTAGAAATGATGGTCTTGGCTGAATGCGTTAGTTCACACCTGTAATCCCAGCACTTTGGGAGGCCAAGGTGGGAGGATCACTTGAGCCCAGGAGTTCGAGACCAGTCTGGGCAACATAAGGAAACCCCGTCTCTACAAAAAAATAAAAATAAAAAAATTAGCCGGGTGAGGTGGCACATCCCTGTGGTTCCAGTTACTCCAGAGGCTGAGGCTGGAGGATCATTTGAGCACCAGAGGAGGTTGAGGCTGCAGTGAGCTATGATGGTGCCACTGCACCCCAGCTGGGTGACAGAGTGAGACCCTATCTCAAAAAAGAAAAAAAGCAATGATGAATGATGGTCTCTCACAGTTCAGTGTCCCTGAGTTTCTCCCAGACTTTTACTCCTGAGAGACAGAAGACTAGCAATTTAGTCCTGACTTACTGTTCTAAAACAATACTTTATTGAACATCATTTTATTGACCTTGGTCAGGTTATTTCGCCTCTCAGAACATTTGTCTTCCCTCGTCTATTCCAGTTCTTAGAACAGTAAACACAGACCAGGAGAAACTACTCCAGTATTTAATAGTAAAGCAAGCAATCTGTCACGCAGGGCTTTGCCTCACCCTTTCTCCCTCTTATCTGACCTCATTTTCCTTGACTGGTTGCCAAGTTGTTATATCAGACATCACAAGCACTTGCCCACAATTGTTGCATTTGCTGCCCCTTTCTGAGGGACATTTCAATGAAAACTATTAAAAATGGGGTGAAGGAATTATCAGATTTCTCTGAGGCCCCTTGATATCTTCTGGTCACTTCTCTTGGGGCTAGTGTTCATTTCTGTGTGTGTGTCTGTGTGTGTGTTTGTTTTTTCCAGAGGGCAATTGAAACTGTTAAAGCAAAGTGGGCTCCCAAGTGTGTAAGTTTAACTTTTCTTCCCTTTGTTGAATGGATTTCACTGTTATATGTTTTGGTGCTGTTTATAAATACAGCTTCAGCAGTCACTATTGTCAGTTTTCTTAAAACACTTCATGATAGGTTAAACATTATTGCCTTTGGAAGCTTTAAGTTGTGAGTAACATTATGCTTATTTGTTTTGTATATTTACACTATATATACCATACAGCAAAAGTCTTTTTGACATTTATTTATACAGAGGAGAGGACTTTTTTCGAGTTGGTGAGCAAGGGAAGGCTTAATTAAGGACAGGGGATTTGGTTTAGGTGTTGAAATGTGAAAATAATCTGATTTATGTTGAAATGAGAAGAAAAAGTATGTCAGGTAGAGAAAGGAAGTTGAACAAAGGCAAAGGAGCGTGTGTATGTCTACTCATTCAGAATGTATGTATGCTTAAGCTTATTTCCAGTGTGTATTAGGATTAGAATAAATCTTTTCAGGGTATTCATGGGCTGCCCCCTCCTTCAGTTTAGAGGCAATGGTATAACATGTGAAAGGGAGTTGAGAGAGGCGTGATTAGGAAAGATGGATTGGGATTGTAAAGGAAGAAGTAAAGCTTTTATCCACAGATGACATGATCTGGTGTATAGAATCCTGAGGAATCTACAAATATGTTATTATATGCTCCAAGTTAAGCAAAGTTGTAGGATATGATTCATAAACAGCAACAAATTGAATTTCTATACACGGCTACTGAATGATCTAAAGAAATTTGAAAAGTAGTATCAAAAGAAATAGAATCTTAGGGGAATAAGTTGAAAATCTGTACATTTAAAATTATAAAAAAATGGCTAAAAGAAATTAAAGAAGATTAAATAAGTGAAAAGACAGCCTATGGTCATGGAACAGAAGATGTAATAGTAATACTGTTAAGAAGCCAGTACTGTATAGATTCATTGCAGCCCCTATCAAAATCACAGCTGTCTGATGAGTTAATTCAGAAAGTATTGGGAAATTCAAGGGGCCGAGAGTGACCAAAACAACCTGGAAAAGGAAGAACAAGGTTGGAGAAGACTCACACTTCCAGATTTCACTTATTGCAAAGCTACAGTAGTGAAGACAGTGTTATTGTGACATACAGATAGGCATCTAGCCAGGTGTGGTCCTTCATGCCGGTAATCCCGACACTGGAAGGCTGAGGCGGGAGGGATCACTTGAGCCTAGGAGTTCAAGACCAGCCTGGGCAATGTAGTGAGACCCTGTCTCTTTAAAAAAATGAAAAATTGTCCGGGTATGGTGGTGCACGCCTATAGCCCCAGCTACTAGGTAGGCTGAGGTGAGAGGATCACTTGCGTCCAGGAGGTCAAGACTGCAGTGAGCCATGATTGCACCACCGTACTCCAGCCAGGGCGACAGAGTGAGATCCTGTCAAAAAAGAAAAGAAAAAAAAAAAAAAAAAAGATAGGCATCTAGCTCAATGGAATTGAGAGTCCAGAAATAAACCTTTGCATATATATTAATATATGTATATGATTGATTTTTGACGTGGACACCAAGGCTTTTCGATGGGGAAAGAATAGTCTTTTCAACAGATAGCGCTGGGAAAACTGGATATCCACATACAAAATAATGAAGTTGGATTTCTACTTCACATCATATACGAAAATTAATTCAAAGTGGATGAGAGAGCTAAATGTAATAGCTAATACTGCAAAACTCTTAGAAGACAACGTAAAAGTAATCTTTGTGACGTTGGTTTAGACAATGATTTGGTACATATGATACAGAAAGCACAAGAGACCAAAGGAAAAACAGATAATTTGGATTTCAGCAAAAGTAAAAACTTTTGTGCTTCAGAAGACACTATCAATTAAGTGAAAAATGACCACTCACAGAATGGTAGAAAACATTTGCAAAGTATACATCTAATAAAGAACTTATGTCCAGAATATATAAAGAACTGTTATAACTCAGTAATAAAAAGAGAAATAATTCGGCCATCAAATAGGCGTGTCTCTACAAAAGATGCAGGAATGGCCAAAAAACACATGACAAGGTGCTCAACATAATTAGTCATTAGGGAAATGCAAATGAGAATCGCAGTGAGATACCACTTCTAGGATGTCTGTAACAATAAACAGACAATAATAGAATCTTAGACATTGCTTGTAGGAATGTAAAATAGTGCAGTTGCTTTGGAAAACTGTTCAGCAGTTTCTTAAAATATTAGACATAGATTTACTATATGATCCAGAAATTTCACTGCTAGGTATATACAGAAGAGAATAAAAAATATATTTAGTCCAGATGAGGTAGTTCATGTCTGTAATGCCAGCACTTTAGGAGGCCGAGGCAGGTGTATCCTTTGAGCCCCGGAGTTCAAGACCAGCCTGGGCAACATGGTGGAACCGCATCTCTGCCAAAAAAAAAAAATTATCTGGGCATGGTGGTGCATGCCTGTGCCTGTAGTCCCAGCTACTCAGGAGGCTGAGGTGGGAGAATGGCTTGAGCCCAGGAGGTCAGGGCTGCAGTGAGCCATGATCGTGCCACTGCACTCCAGCCTGGGTGACAGAGTGAGACCCTGTCTCAAAAAAAAGAAAGAAAAGTAAAAATATATTTAGACCCTGAAACTTATGTACACATTTTTTATTCATAGCAGCCAACAAGTGGAAACAGCTCCAATATCTCATGAACTGATGAATGGCCAAAGAAAAGACTGTTCCCTTATGATGAAATGTTATTTGGCAATAATAAGGAATGAAGTTCTCAACCAGGCTCAGTGGCACATACCTGTAGTCCAGCTACTTGGGAGGCTAAACTGGGAGGTTTGCTTGAGACCAGGAGTTTGAGACCAGCCTGGGAACCATAGAGGACCCTGTCTCTCTTTATATGTATAAAATAATAAAATAAAAGGAATGAAGTTCTGATACATGATAGGACATGAGTACAACCGACAACCTTGTGCTAGGTGAAAGAAGTCAGACCCCAAATGCCACATATCATATGACTGCATTTATATGAAGTGTCCAGAATAGACAATTTCATAGAGACAGAAAGTATATTGGTAGTTAACAGGGGCTGAGAAAAGCTGAAATGGGGAGTGGCTGCTTATGGATACAGGGTTTCTTTTTGGGAGTGATAAAAATGTTCTGGAGTGGCCAGGCCCCATGGCTCACGCCTGTAATCCCAGCACTTTGGGAGGCCGAGGCGGGCGGATCACAAGGTCAGGAGATCGAGATCATCCTGGCTAACAATGTGAAACCCCGTCTCTACTAAAAAAATACAAAAAATTAGCCAGGCGTGGTGATGGGCACCTGTATCCCAGCTCCTCAGGAGGCTGAGGCAGGAGAATGGCGTGTATCCAGGAGGCGGAGCTTGCAGTGAGCCGAGATCGCGCCATTGCACTCCAGCATGGGTGACAGAGCAAGACTCCATCTCAAAAAAAAAAAAAAAAGTTCTGGAGTTAGATAGTGGTGATAGTTGTACAATTTTGTGAATATACTAAAAATGACTGAATCTTAAAAGGTGGAACCATGAAAAGACCTACTGCATTCTTTACTGAAAGACATAAAATGTCAATATTCCACCCTAGGAAGAAGGCTCTTTATTGTTTTTAGCTATCATCTTTTTCAATTCATTGTTTGAAAAGTCACTTCCTCTTCAGATGTAAGCAAGCTACATTTTATTAGTTCTGTCTTGTAGAAGGTATTATAAATACTATCACAGAGAAGTGCTTGTTAGATTCCATCAACACTTGATTCAAATTTAATTTTAAAAATATATTTCAGGCCAGGCGTGGTGGCTCATGTGTGTAATCCCAAGGCCAAGGCGAGAGGATCATTTGAGGCCAGGAGTTTGAAACCAACCTGGGCAACACAGTGAGACCCCATCTCTACAAAAAGTAAAAACGTTAGCTGGGCGTGATGGTGTACGCCTGTTGAGGTCCCAGCTACCCGAGAGGCTGGAGTGAGAGGATCACTTGAGCCGAGGAGTTTGAGGCTGCAGTGAGCTATATGATCGCACTCCCACACTCCAGTCTGGATGATAGAGTAAGATCCTGTCTTTAAAAAAGAAAAAAAAAGTGTATATATTTCAAATTATTTTACAACATGGAATATGAAACAACATGTACTCTCAGAGGTATTGCTATTTAACACCCTGGGGGATACCGTGTGTTAAATAGCAATACATGTATTATTAGTAATTGTATCAGCAATTAATAATTATCAGTTATTAGGATAACTGATGTTTCCAAGTTACCTTGGAAATCAAATCTTTTTTTTTTTGAGAGGGAGTCTTGCTCTGTCACCCAGGCTGGACTACAATGGTGCAATCTCGGCTCACTGCAACCTCTGCCTCCCAGGTTCAAATGATTCTCGTGCCTCAGCCTCCCAAGTAGCTGGGATTACAGGCAGAATCAAGTCTTTTCAGCCATTTCAGTGTATATATACAGACATTTATAAAATATTTCACTAAATAGGAAGGTTGTAGCTCTGCAGTAGTTTAAAAATAGTAACAATGGCCAAGCGTGATGGCTCATGGCTGTAATCCCAGCACTTTGGGAGGCCGAGGCAGGTGGATCATGAGGTCAAGACATCGAGACCATCTTGGCTAACGTGATGAAACCCCGTCTCTACTGAAAAAAAAAACAAAAAACAAAAATTAGCTGGGCATGGTGGCACACACCTGTAGTCCCAGCTACTCTGGAGACTGGGACAGGAGAATCGCTTGAACCCGGGAGGTAGAGGTTGCAGTGAACCGAGATCGTACCACTGCACTCCAGCCTGGAAACAGAGTGAGACTCCATCTCAATAAATAAATACAATAAAATAAAACAAAAATGGTAACAACTGATGTCCTCTTTCATAAAGTAAAAGTGAGTACACTGTATTTCCAGCATAGATGAGGGTTTTCATGATACAAAATAACCAAAACTAAGTTCAGAAGAAGACTGGATACTGGGGCTGATAGGACTATAACTGCTATCCATAAACCCCCAATTTAAAGTTTTGGTTTGTCAGAATGTCCCCATTTTCAGTTCTCACTGGCTATCATTTTAACAAGAAAATATTATAAATTTGGTTCAATATAGTGAATATGTACCAATACTGTTTTCTTTACTTCATATATTGGGGTTCTTCATAAGATGCCATTAAAATTTTATGCAGGTAGTGATCTTACTAATATGTAGAATCTAAAATGTTGAACTCTTGGAAGCAGAAACTAGAATGATGGTTACCAGGGACTGGTGGGTTGTGGGATTGGGGAGGTGTTGGTCAAAAGATACAAAATTGCAGATAGATAGGAGGAATAAATTCAGGAGGTCTGCTGTAGAACATGGTGACTATAGTTAACAGTGTGTTGTATACTTGAAAATTGCTGGAAGAGTAAGTAGATTTTAAATGTTTTCACTACACACCAATAATTTGAGGTACAGTACTGGTATGTTGTTAATTAGCTTGATTTAGCTAGTCTACAAATGTATGCATATATTAAACATTATGTTGTATACTATATATATAAACTTTATATATGTAAACATATATATAGATATATAAACAAACTTTTGTCAATTGAGAAAATAAATGAATGAAATGAGAAAAATAAATTTTCTGTAGTTGGGTTCCTGGAAATCTTTCTCAACACAGTAAGTTTGTCATTCCATGTGGGCTTCATTCTTATTTTTCAGGATGTTTTGAAAGCATTTTTTCCCTCCACAGAAACCCAACAATGAAGGGGAGACTTCTGGCAGAAAAAAAATATTGACTGAGTTTAAATAGATCATAAGCATTTTGCAGAGGCTCTGTCGCAGAGCTTGCACTGCACAGATACTGTTGGCTAGATCATAGGGCTCTTTAGTGTTAAGCCCAATATACACATTTTAATTGCTGTTTCATGAGTGGTATTTGGAAGGTGGCACATATCCTTATTGTAAACCCTTTTTGCATATGAAGCAACTGAGTTACTGAATCCTCATGTATGGGACATCAGAAGCAAAGTTAAATATGGCAGGTGTCATTAGATTGCCTTCTAGGCCGAAAGTTTTGTGGTTATACTCACGTAGGCTGAGTAGAAGGGATCACTGCAGTGTCATGAGAAGTGTGTGTTACAGGGTGGTGGGAGGACAGATATAATGCAGTAATCAAGTTAATAAGTATTATTGAGTGCCTAATCTGTGTGAATATGCATTATTACCTACTGGGCCCTGTCTTTCTACAACAAATCATGTGTCCATTGTGTTCTCTTCACAGGTGATCATGGAGGAAGCACTTTACTCCCACCAAATGTCACAAATGAATTTCCAGAATATGGGACCATGGAGGAAGGTGGAGAAGGCCTAAGGGCTTCTCTGGAGTTTGATGGTGAGACTTTGCCATGCCACCCACAAGAGCAGCAGGGTGTCCAGCCTCTTACTGGCTGCCACTCTGGGCTCAACAGTGTTACAGAAGGACCAAAAGATGTCAGAGAGGCCCCCTCTCAAAGTCACCTCAAGGAACAAAGTTTACAGCCCATTGACTCTTTGATTTCAGCTCTGAAAGCCACAGAAGCCAGAATCATTTCTGGAACATTACAGGCTACAAAGGTACTGGACCAAGATGCTGTTTCTAGTTTTTCAGTTCAGCAGGTGGAAAAAGAGCTGGACACTGCCAGTCGTAAAACACAGAGAGTCAACAAACTGCTCCCTGCTGGCCAAAAAAAATTACCAGAAATACCTCTTTCAGCTGAAGTAACGATGGAGGAAAGTTTTTATTTGAGCATCCAGAAAGATCTCACCGCGCTGTTAACTGGAGACACTCAGGCAGAGCTTTCCCAGATAATGAATAATGGGAGGAAAGGGGCTGTCTGTGTGCAGGAGCCATCTTGTCCTGTGGCCTCCCTTGGGAGCTCAGCAGTGACCTGCCACTCTGCAGGCAGTGTTGGTTTCTTGAAAGAGCAGAGGTCTGCTCTTGGGAGAGAGCACCCAGGGGGATGTGATCGAAGCAGCTCCATGGGACGCCCAGGCCGGGTCAAACATGTGGAATTTCAAGGAGTGGAGATACTGTGGACAGGAGGAGATAAGAAAGAGACCCAGCATCCTGTAGATTTTGAGACATCACTGCAAAGAACAGCCTCTCCTGACAGCAAAGAGTCTTCCAAAGTGCCACGCCATCTCATCTCATCAGCTGGTTTGTGTAATTCAAGTAGTTTAACTGAGAATGTTTGGGATGAATCCTGGAAAGCTCCTTCAGAGAGGCCTGGCACTAGCTCGGGGACATTTTCCCCTGTGCATCTTGATGAGAGTGGAGAGGATGAAGTCTTCCTAAAGGAAAACAAACAGCATCTTGAGAAGACACCTGAACCAGAGAGAGACAAGGAAAGGTGAGCTCCCATAGTAGCCCTGCTGTCTCGGATGCCTGGTACATATCATAGAAAACCGTTATCTTGTACTTGATATGAGAACTCAATCACAATACCTTGGGTTCTTGTTATCTTAGAATATAAGGGGAGTTACTGTAACCTAGGTCCTTCTAAGCTAAGATTCCTCCTAAGCTTCTCAGATATTAAAGTGATCTCATTATAAAGTCATCTGTTAGGCATGGACCAGGGAAACAGTTCTGAAGAGACTGTGAACACTAAACTGTGAATTCTTTTCTGACATTTTCTTAACATTTGACAGATTTCAAGTTTCCCAACATCAAGGTAACTAACATACCCCACAGTCATCTTTAGTACTATGAAAAGGTTTGGACTCTTTTGACACACCCTATATAGCCGGTACTTCCAACCTTGGCATTTCTTCTGGGTATAACACCAATGCCTTCAGTCCAGCCTACATACATGTATGTACACAGAGGTTCTAGGCCCACTCAATTTCCTATGTTTGTTTGTTTCTTTATTTATACAGAGACAGGGTCTCGTTCTGTCCCCCGGGCTGGAGTACGGTGGTGTGATCACGGCTCAGGGCAGCCTTGACCTTCCAGGCTCAAGAGATCCTCCCACCTCAGCCCTCTGAATAGCTGGGACTGCAGGTGTGCACCACCACACCTGGCCAACTTTTGTACTCTTTGTAGAGATGGGGTCCCACTTTGTTGCCCAGGCTGTTTCAAACTCCTGGCATCAAGTGATCCTCCTACCTTGGCCTCCCTAAGTGATGGGATTACAGGCGTGAGCCACTGTGCCGGGCCCTTCCTATGTTTAGAATGACATCTCAGGGGGTCACAAGTAGATTTTATAATTCAGTTGTTCCCTGGTATTCACATGGGAATTTCTTCTTCTCACAAGTAGCATATATTTTGATTTATGGCCTTTATTTTTTTTTAAATTATACTTTAGGTTCTGGGGTACATGTGCAGAACGTGCAGGTTTGTTACACAGGTATACATGTGCCATGGTGGTTTGCTGCATCCATCAACCCATCATCTACATTAGGTATTTCTCCTAATGCCATCCCTCCCTTAGCCCCCAACCGCCCAACAGGGCCCGGTGGGTGATATTCCCCTCCCTGCGCCCATATGTTCTCATTGTTTAACTCCCACTTATGAGATTTATGGCCCTTATGAGTGAAACTTGGCATCATGTGGTATTTCCTGGTCTTTCCCTGCATTTCTGATATCTACACCAGCTTAGACCCTGGATAAATGGCAGACGTGACCCATCTTTCTCCACTCCCTTTGATCGTAGTCATTTGTTTTGTACTGTACTTCTAATTGGTACCATCTTTTCTTCTGTCAGCCCTCATGACACCACATTTTATAGTTTATACGGGAGAGCATCTGTGTCAAGGCTGAGGGTTGTTTTTTGTTTTCTTGTTCGGTGTAAGGAAATGCCTTTTCCTCTGCAGTTAACAAACCCACTGAGAGTGCTGCTCCTTTGGGATCGCTGGCAGGATCCTTCCCACTCCCCTCCCCAACCCATCAGCTCTCCAGACTTCCCTCCAAAGCGGCCTTGATATGTGGCATGTGGCCCAGTGTTTATATTCCCACTGGAATATACACTTTTACTGTTGTTCAGATTAATAATTCATTCCTCTTTTCTTCCCACAAATATTTTCAGTTGTCTCCTATGTCCTGACACTGCAAGATGCTGGGCGTAAAGGAATGTTCAAAAAGATGCGGCTCACGGTTACTGTCCTCATGGAATTTACCGCTGAAGATAAACATTGATCACATAAACATGCTAATAGGTATAGGATCACAAACTGTGCTAGGTTCTGTGAAGGAAAGAACAGAGACCTACAAGAAAGAATAATTTGGATGGAGGGAAGAGGCCAGTTTAGTTGATGGCTTGGACAAAGCTTTTCTGTGGAAATGGAAATTACACTGAGACATGAGGAAGGAATGAGTTTGCCAGCTAGAGAAGGGGTAGGAAGAATGTTCCAGGAAGAGGGAACAGCATGTGCACAGGATGCTGCTGAGCTCCCTGACTAGTGTGTGCTTCCTGCAGATGTGTGAAGCCAAGGCCTGTGCCAGGCTTGAAGATTTGAAACTCCCCCTGTGTGGCTAATGCCTGAAGAGCAGGGGAGGCTGGGCATGGTGGCTCACACCTGTAATCCCAGCACTTTGGGAGGCCGAGGCAGGCAGATCACCCGAGGTCAGGAGTTTGGGACCAGCCTGGCCAACATGGTGAAACTCCGTCTCCAATAAAAATACAAAATTAGCCGGGCGTTGTGTTACATGCCTGTAATCCCAGCTACTTGAGAGTCGGAGGCAGGAGAGTCACTTGAACCTGGGAGGCGGAGGCTGCAGTGAGCTGAGATTGCACCAATGCACCCCAGCCTGGGTGATAGAGTTAGACTGCATCTCAAAAAAATAAATAAATAAAGAGCAGGGGAGAGTGGGGTGCAGTGAGTGTGGAGAGGTGGGGAGGAGCATCATCTTAGGAATGGTCCAGTTTATGCCAAGTGCAGTAGGAAGCCATTAAGAACATAGCATTTGGTCCATGGGTGACCTTCAGTATTTAAAAACAACAAACCAATTGCAATGTTGAATGTGGTTTCCAGTAATACCTGGGAATGTGGATGACTTATGAGATGCTTAATAGATAATTCCTATTTCTATCTTATTCCTATTTGTAGGAATCTGAGGCTCAGAGAGGTTAAGTAAAGTTGCTTCAAGTAATATAGCTAGTAATTGAGACAGCGAAAATTCAGCTTCCAGTTTTTCTAACTCTTGACCTCTTGCTCTTAGTAGTGATCTAGCTCCCAAGTTTTTAATTTTACTTTGTTGTCCTAATGTTCGTTTTTAATATTTGTAGAACATGCTACATATTAATTGTTCACGTTTGTCTGCCAAAGTGAATGCCCTACCCTGTATATTGACTTTTGAGCTATTTCTAATCACTTAAGGCTTTGGTTAGCCTTGCTTCTGTTGGCTTTTTGTTAGGCTGTTCATTGGCTAATTTTGGACCTGAAATCTTTCTGCAGTGCTGCTCTGTTGTCAGCAGGGGGCAGCTCTTGGCTTCTGATGAAGTCATCTGCTTGAGAGCATTTGGCCTTATTTAAATCAAAAAGTATTGATCAACTGATGAAAGTTTGGTGTATTTTTACTGAAATTTTGCCGTATCAAGTTTACATGATATATTTATCTGCTTTTGTTATAATTAGGAATGCTGGTAGTTGCAAATAATCTGAATGTGTAGGGTATATTTGGCTAAAATGAGAATTGAATATTTTATTCATATCTTCATTGGACCAGATGCGTTCACACATTAGGAAACTAGTTTGAAACTTTATTAAATTATTTATAGTGTCCTAGCCACATGCATGCCGAGAATTTTTCAACCTGATTATATTTCATAGCTTCCTTCCCAAATATGTTAAGATATAAGTCAATGAATAGAAGAGTTAGATCTTTAGAATGTTGTCCTTTTTATAAGGTTGAAGGGGGAAAAATAAAGACATTAACCTAATATTGGAATTCTTCATTCGTATTTACTTTTCAGGATCACTGAACAAGAGGAGCACATTAAGGTGGAAGATGAAGACATCCTTGGGCCTGGATATACGGAGGACTCCACTGATGTGTACAGCTCCCAGTTTGAAACCATTTTGGACAACACTTCTTTATACTACAGTGCGGAGTCCCTGGAGACATTATACTCAGAGCCTGATAGCTATTTTAGCTTTGAAATGCCCCTCACTCCAATGATACAACAGCGCATTAAAGAAGGTGGTCAGTTCTTGGAGAGGACATCCGGGGGAGGACATCAGGATGTCCTGAGTGTGTCAGCAGATGGTGGAATCATGATGGGCTATTCTAGTGGGGTCACCAATGGGCTGAATGATGCCAGCGACTCCATCTACACGAAAGGCACCCCGGAGATTGCTTTCTGGGGAAGGTACTCATCCCATTCTCATTCATTTCATGCTGGTGATTTTTGTAGGATTTCTTCTTTGGGAAATCTCAGTGTGGAATATATTTTTAAATCGTTTGGCCAATTTCTGTGGATATAAGCAAATGATGTGCGTAAAAAGTAATTTGAGTTTTAGGGCGGGAAGGACACACCTTAGTGGTTTGTCAAATTGGCAAACTGTGATCATTTTAGTCTGTGGTATTTCCTGGATGACTATATATAAATTGGATACCAAACAAATATTTGGGGATGATGAGTGTGGTATCAGCTCCGACGATGGCAGAGATGTAGTGCTGTGAAAAGAACACTGAGAGATCGTAGCTTTAGTCTGGCACTGAGGGTGGTTGATGACTTCCAGAAGGTTGTTTGATTAGCTCAGAGATTCCTTCATTGGAAACTAAAGTGGTGGACTATACAGTCAGCAAAGTCTCTTCCAGCCCTTTGCTCTGAGAGGTCCTGTTCTGTCTTCCTGTCCCTGACATGTTGAAGGAAGGATCCGATTAGACAGATGCTTGAGAGACCTGATATCTTGTTTTAGGCTCTGTATTTATTTTCTCTCTCTACTTTAGGGTTTTTAGTCTGTCTGGGAGATAAAATGACAAATTATGAATGTTGTATGCACCATGCCTGTTATTTGGGGATTCCGCGTCTATTTATGGATTATCCAGCATTTCGTTTCTTCATGCTCGTCATCCTCAGGTTATCTACCTGTGACAATTTTATGAATTTTGTTTTGGGGTGTGTGTGTGTATGTGTATGGATGTTTGTATGGAGCTGGTGGGAGGTGTTAAATGGTGATCAACTATTTTAAAGCTGTTTAAAGCTGTATTAAATAATACCAGTGCTTTTTGTAAAAAAAAAAAAAAAAAAAAAAAAAAAAAGCCAGTATTCATATTACAGGTTTTCAATGAACCTCTCTTTTTGAGCAGTCTGCCCTGTGCTGAGCATTTTCTGTAACCAGTTTGAAGGTTTATAGTTCATTACATGAGCAAATTCAGGATTAGCACCTTGTGATGTTGTAGCTATACATTTTCTCATGAAAATGGATTGTGGATATTGGTTGTCTTACTGGGTCACAGTGAGAATAAAAAGAACAAGGTGTCAAAACCACAAGACTTTGGTCTGAAGTACTTGAGCAAGGCGCTTATTTTCTCTGAAACCTGATTTATTTATTTGCGAAATGGGGTTAATGATCAAGTGTGTTGTGAGGCTGTGAGATTTAAAGGGTAAATAGAGACTAAAGCACCTCGCACAGGACATGGTACAAAGCAGAGCCTGGGTAAATGTGTGCATATGAACTGGTTGCCTGGTTAGTCTACGTCTAGACTTCCTGTATCTCTGAGATCAGAGTGTCTCTCAATGGAAGAGTCCTGGAGAGGAGGCATCCCTGAAAACAGTGTTCCCGCGAGGGGGCGCTCCTCAGTGGAGTGTGCCACCTTAGTCCTCCCGTTTAACCTTTGTCTCTGAGGACCGCAAATTGTGATAAAACGCTGTAGGAAAGGTATGCAGATAATTGCACTGAAATTCCAACTCTGTTTTCTAGGGTGAGTGGAAGTTGTTTATATTACAGACCAAACATGGTTTGGGGAGCTGAAGAGTTTTGGGCTGAGAGGCTTCACTGCAGAAGCCACAGGGAGTGGTTCTAAGTGAAGCCAAGAGATGAACACCAGTGAAGAATTGGGTGAAAGGTTTATTAAGTGTGCGGCTTGTGCACTTAGAACAGGAGGTTGTCATCATTTGGGCCAGCAGGGGTGCCATTTACGAGGATGGACAGAGTTAAATAGTTGGGAGAGAGTATTGGAGTAGGTCATAGTATTTTAGCATCTCAGATTTAGACAGTGGTATCCTTCAGGCCATGTTGAGATGAAGTTTCAGCTGTATCACCTGCATTGTCAAACCAGGAGATCTTGTGTAGTGGTAAAGGACCACGTTCTAGTGCTGAGTGACAAGCACCTTGGAGACGCCCCATCTCACCTCTCCCCCAGCCTGGGCACTCCTCCTGTACAATTCCTGACTGGTGGTCATCCTACTGTGCTCTCTGAGCACTTCCAGTGGCTTGGACAGACAAGTTTGGTAGGACCCCCCATTTTGTGTTCTTTGAGGTTGGCATATGATAATAAGTGGTTACAGGTGGAGTAAGCTTTATTTTGTGATGTATATCTCTATTCAAGGTTAAAAGGTAGGGCAGGTTTAATGATCCTAAGAAATTTTAAGGAGACTGAAAAACCCATATTTTTCTTTACCCCCTTCTACCTTCCTTGGTAATTTGGAGAAGTTGCAACCAAAGAAGAATTGTGTTAGTATTGTGGGTTGGAGAATGAGGACATTTTACTACTTGAAGGGGCCTCAGGTAGCCATTTTTTTTTTTTTTTTTTTTTTTTTAATAATATAGAATCTGTATTCCAGTTTGGTGGGATATATTACCCAAAGCCACGTGGCTGTCTTGTGACAGATACTGTACTAGAATTCAAGTTGTCTGGCTCCTAGGCCGGATTCACTCACTGTGCTAGGTGTTGGGTCTTTTATATTGTTATTTTTCTTTTGATCCGATTTCTCTCATGCCATGTGTCAATAAAGCCGGAAGTCTGAGACGGCCTGTTTTCAAGAAACTAAGTTCTAAATGTAGAGCTGCTTGTTGTTGTTGGTGGTGGTGGTGTATGCATTCAATTTCAAGGAAAATTTACCAGGTCAATAATAAACATGTTTCCACATATTTTTAAAGCAATCAGTGAGCTGGCCTTTTAAAATTTCATCTGCGTGAAAACATCCCTTTGCCGAGGTAAGGAAGTGGACATTGAGGTAGTAAGCCTGTCCTTCAGCCAAGCACTGAGGGCCCAAGTGTTAGAATTAAAGGAGAAAAAATTTCCCATTGTATTAGTATATTTACAAAAGAAAAGTGATAAGTAAAAGCAGTGGCCATGCCTCCATTCCATCTGTGTTCACTGGCCTCTCCTGCTTCTTGCTAGTGGTGGGGGTCTGAGCACGTTGGGTAAGGTGAGCTCTGAGGGAGGCACAAAAGAAAAGGGATAAGACTAATGAATTCTCCCCTGATCACGCCTCCTTGATATTTGGTAGACATGAACCAAGGAAATTAAGTATTGATTCTAATGTATAAAGTGTTAGTCGTTAGCTTGTAAAAAATATTATTACTTTAGCTAGTCTCTGAACATAATTGTGTGTCATATGTAGCCCATAGGTTTTATTTATTTAGTAAACACATGATGCTTAGTTCTCATAATGAGCTAGGAGGAGGAAAGGAACTATTAGTGTTCTAATTTTCCAAATAAGGAAACTGAGGTACAGAGAGGTTGAGTAACTTGCTAAAGGTCACACAGATGGTAAGTGGCATACTCAGCCCTCGAACACAGGCAGTCAGCCTCCAGAGCCTGTGCTCTTACTGAGCTATGCTGAACTGGACCAAGTGATAATGATTTCATGGTAGATCTAGAATAAGACCAGATATGTTCAACAAAACAAAAATGTATTTGCTTTGGTATTGCCTAGATTTACTTTTAAATCCTTTTCTGTTTCAAGATCTGTCTTTGCTTTGTCATTAAAGATTATTTCAGTGGCAGTATTGGACAGTGATTTTTTCTGAGCACAGGATGACACTGTTCAGAGCTGAATTGCTCTTTTAAAGAAAGGTCCAAGAGGTTGGGAAAGCTAATGGGGGTGTTGTAGCACTTAGTTCTTTCTCTAAGGAATGCCTTCCAGTCTTGGGCTCAGCCATCCTTTGGCGGCCAGAGGGACACTGTTCTTCCCTGTTACTCTCTCTGCTCAAGTCAAAGAAGAAAATATTCCAAATCTATAATATTCTAGTATACAGTTGGGAAAGACAGTTTTTCTTTGAGTGCGTGTCTATTTGTCTTTAAAAGTATTAAATACCTTTGTGACATCAAGCGGCTCACTCTGTGTAAGGTGAAAAAGCCTCTTAAAATCCTGGAATAAATCTGGACGGACTATTAGATTGTCACAAACGTAATTAAGGTTTTTGTCATTACTTTCAATGTCAATACTGCAATTACTTTTGCACCAGCCTAATACATTCTCCAAGGTGCTTGCTCTGCCTGCCTGTTGATCAGTGAGCCACATGTCAGCCGGAAACAGCTCAGCCTGTGCATGGAACACAATATTTCAAGGAAGAAGCAAAGAGGAGCATCCCCTCCGTGTGTGGTCCAGCTACATGGCACTCAGGCTGACTGGGGGTCAGCGGTGCTGTGTGAAGTCCTGTCACATGGCTCCAAAATTAGAAAGGATAATTAGAGACTTACAGTTATACACATTTCAATGGGTTCCTTTGTGTCTGCGTGCTTCTCGCTCGCCGGCTTATCAGCAGATGACCACAACTCCAGTCAGTAAGTTCTTAAGGCACAAATGTTGTCACTGTGACCATTAGCTGGATATTGTCCATTTCCATTGAGCTTGGGTTTGGACGGGAGAAAAAGAAAGCAAATACCGTGACATGGCAGGAACTTGTTTTTTGGTTCTCTGAAATATATGAAGCTGCTTTTTGAAATAACCTTTGTAGCATGATGATCTATTTTATATCTCAGCTTCCTAGTTTTCCTTTCAGATCTTGCTCAGGATATCAACGGGTACGGCAGAACAGGTGAATTACATCTGCGTGCAGCTGATCTGCCTGAGGGAAGCACTTCAGTCTGTCTTCAGCCCACTCTGAATTTGATATTTGCAGGATTTTTTTTTTTTTTTGCCTTGCTCTTATTTCTTTCTTCTCCTTCTCAAATGGAATGCAGTTGTTTGGAAATTATGCTCTTTCTTCCTCACTTTTTCTCTATCTGTATTGTTTGTCTGCTTAGGAAGAATTCATGTGAAATAAGAAGTAGAAATTTGTTGAAATGCGATTTGAAAAACTGTTTCAACATCCCAGTTTAAACTTGAAGTCACTTTAATATAATATATAAATATTAAAAGAATAAATTAAAATAATGTGACGTTAGTGAAGCTGGTGACAGAGAACAAAATTTTGATGTCGTGAAATTGGAGAGATCTGGCTGCCCATCGAGCTCCCGGCTTCTCTTCTGCCATTGGTGGTGGGAAGCTCTGCTGCCTCGTGGCTTCATGAGCTGGTTGCTGTTGCTCCAGTCATCTCTTTAATCCTTTTCCTTTACATTTTAAATTTGTTCAGTCAAAAAAGAGGTTCTCGTTTTTCTCTTTCTGGCTTCTTTCCAAAGTAGTGTAATGGTGATTTGATTTTTTTTTTTTAAACCACAAAGAAGTTCCTGCTCAGTGTTGTGGGTTAGGGGCTCTTCTAGGTCTCAGAGCCATTTATTCCTGGTTTCGAATTGTTTCACTTTCTAGGTGTGTATTTATGAATAAATACATAAAATCCAGGACCCTCTGCAAGTGTAAAATGAAATGAATAATACCTATCTCATAAAGGAAGGAGGAGGAAAAGAGATTAATCAGATGGAACAAAAATCAAGAAAAGATAGTCAAGTGGCCTAACAATGTCTGGTACACAGTAGGAGCTCATTAAATACAAATGAATACCAATGACAGTAGTAACCCAAAGAAAAGTTATCCTGCCACTTGGCCATGGACAGAAGCCCTGCATTGGACACTTACTACGGGGCTTCCTTAGAAATCACTTTCTGTCTATGAAGCGCAGTGCGCTGTGGTAGGTGGAATAAACCTAGAGGGTTGAGACAGAAGAGAGGAGGTGAAGCCATCCTCTTTCCTGGCAGCTTGATCTCCAGCAGGTCTTTTCATTTCTGGAACTTCTGATTGCTTATTGGTGAGATGGAAATAGCCTTATCAACCAATATGCAGTTCTGTGGTAAGACTTTGCTAAGTTCTAATTTGTGGATATTTATTTTAAACTTATCATGGGTTTTGTAGTAGTCTAAGAGTCTGAGGAATAATAAGAAAATAGATAAGAAACAGGCTGGTAAAAAGGAAGATGCAAGGATTTGATGAATGTTTGACTCTAGGACACATGGGGCTGAGTCAAAATGATTGTGAGAGTTCAAGCATGGGTGACTGGCTGGAGCAAGAAATCCTGCACCGGAGTTGGGGGAAGCAGCAGGTTGGTAGGAGGACACCTAGTGGGATCAGATATAAAGAGGTCGAATTGGAGGAGAGAGAGGGTTACTTGTGTAGGGCTGGTGGGAATATGGGACTGAAGGTCACTGGAGAGACTTCGGAGTCACCCTTTTAGATGTGAGACTTGCAGCTGTGGGTATGAGAAGGCTCCCAAGGGTGAGGAGTGGGCTGAGGATGAGACTGTGAGGGGCTCACACAGGAGTACTTGGGTTTTGCTTATGTGTCCTTCTAATGCCATCTCTGTAGAAAATGTGCCCTGTAAGGTCAGTTTCCTGGCAGTTCTTCTGTGCTTTGTCCCTTCTCCAACAGTGGGTCAATTGTCAGGGAGCCCAGGATGGAAGCTAAGTGCACTGGTCATTGGTTGTTCTTTCATTGCCCTTCAGACAGCCCTTGCCCTGGTGGTCTTGTATTCTCCCTGTCTGTTTGGTGCCTCTTTTATAAATTAGTGATGACTTCAGGAAATGGTTCTGGATTTGAAATAGCTATTCCTGGAGACTTCCTAATTCTGTGGTTTAAACCTTAAAACAAACAAACCAAAGTAATTCCCTGGCTATTGGTGGCTACCGAAGAGCATGGTGGGGCGCCTCTTACTTGGATGAGCTTTGATGAAAGAATGGCATCAAATGATAATGGACATTGGAGGTATAAGTGATTACAAGGAGAATCATAGGTCTAAATAAAAACTGGAATGGTGGTTAATACTTTAATTGATCAAGATATACAGCAATATTTTTATTCATATATCGGTACAATATTTAACTTTTAAAGGAAGTGATATTCATCTTAGCAGAGGTCTCTTAGCACCATATTTGCAACACTGGGTGTTATCCATTGAGCCTTGGTTTGGGGAGGGAAAAAGAAACCGACTTTCCCGAGTAAATCATTCCCTGGAGGTGTTTTACACAGGAGTACAAATTTGCCTGAACTCAAAAGGGGCTTGTTTACAGTACTTTAATCTTGTTTTTCACTTTATAAGCCCTCCGTAGGCTGAAATACAGAGCTACAGGCAAACCTCATTTTATTGCACTTAGCTTTATTGCTCTTTGAAGATACTGGTTTTTTTTTATTCAGATTACAGATTTGTGGCAACCCTGCCTCAAACAAGTCTGTTGGTGCCATGTTTCCGATAACAAGTGCTCACTTTGCGTCTCTGTGTCACATTTTAGTAATTATCTCAATATTTTAGACTTTTTCATTACTGTTATATCTGTTATGGTGACCTGTGGTCAGAGATCTTTGATGTTACTATTGTCATTGTTTTGGGGCACCACAAACCATGCGCATATAACGTGGTAACCTTATCAATAAGTTTTGTGTGTTCCGATTGCTCCATGAAACCAACTGTTCCCCCTCTCTCTCCCTCTCCTCGGGCCTCCCTATTGCCTGAGACACACAATATTGAGATTATGCCAGTTAATAACCCTGCAGTGCCTCTAAATGTTCAAATGAAAGGAAGAATCTCATGTCTCTCACTTTAAATAAGATTCTAGAAAGGATTAAACTTGGTGAGGAAGGCATGTTGAAAGCCAAAATATGCTGAAAGCTAGACCTCTTGCACCAAACAGTCAAGTTGTGAATGCAATGAAAAGTTCTTGAAGGAAATTAAAAGTGCTACTTCATAGAACATATGAACAATAAGAAAGAGAAACGCCTTATTTCTGATACAGAGAAAGTTTTAATGGTCTGGATAGAAGATCAAATCAGCCACAACGTTTCCTTAAGCCGAAGCCGGAGCAAGGCTCTAACTCTCTTCAATTCTCTGAAAGCTGAGAGAGGTGAGGGAGCTGCAGCCCAAAAGCTGGAAGCTAGCAGAGGTTGGTTTATGGGGTTTAAGAAAAGAAGCCATCTCCATAACATAAAAGTACTAGACGAAGCAGCAAGTGTTGATGTAGAAGCTGCAGTGAGTTATCCAGAAGATCTAGCTGGGATAATTGATAAAGGTAGCTACACTAAACAACACATTTTCAATGTAAACCAAATAGCTGTCTATTGGAAAAAGATGCTGTGTAGGTAGGACTTTCTTAGCTAGAGAGTATGAAGCATCGCCTTCTCTTAAAGCTTGGAAGGACAAGCTGACCCTTGTTAGGAGCTAATGCAGCTAGTGACACTAAATTGAAGTTAGTGCTCATTTTCCCTTCTCAAAATCCTACGGCCCTTCAGAATTATGCTTAAATCTACTCTGCCTGTGCTCTAGGAATGGAACTACAAAGGCTAGATAACAGCACATCTGCTGACAGTATGGTTTACTGACTATTTTAAGCCCTACTGCTTAGGGGCGCAAAAAAAAAAAAAAAAAAAAAAAAAAAAGGATTTCTTTCAAAATACTACTGCTACTCATTGACAAGACGCCTGGTCACCCGGGAGCTCTGATGGAGATGTACAAGAAGACTGATGTAGTTCTAATGCCCGCCAACACAATATCCATTCTGCAAACCATGGATCAAGGAGTAATTTTAACTTTGAGCTTTTTTGGAAGGAATATATTGTGTAAAGCTGTAGTCACTATAGATAGTGATTCCTCTGATGGATCTGGGCAAAGTCAGTTGAAAACCTTCTGGAAAGGATTCACCATTCTAGATGCCGTTAAGAACGTTTGCGATTTGTGGGAGGAGGTCGTCAAGATATCAACATGAACAGGAATTTGGAAGATGTCGATTCCAGCCTTCATGAATGGCTGAGTGGTTCGAAACTTCCAGTAGGTTAAGTAACTGCAGATGTGGTGGAAATAGCAGGCGAATGAGAAGTGGAGCTTTAAGATGTGACTGAATTGCTACAGTGTCATGATAAAACTTTAATAAATGAGGAGTTGCTTCTTATGGGTGAATAAAGAAAACGGTTTCTTGCAAATGAAGTCTACTCCTGATGAAAATGCTGTAACCTCATTGAGATGACTACAAAGGATTTGGAATATTTCATGAACTTAATTAATAAAGCAGTGGCAAGGTTTGAGAGAATTGACTTTAATTTTGAAAAAAAAAAAAGTTCTGTGGTGGGTAAAAGATTATCAAGCAGCCTCACAGGCTACAGAGGAATATTTTGTGAAAAGAAGAGTCTATTGATACAGCAAACTTCATTTTTGTCTTATTTTCAGAAATTGCCACAGCCACCCCAACCTTCTGCAACCACCACCCTGATCAGTCAGCAGCCATCAACATTGAGGCAAGTCCTTCCATCAGCAAAAAGATTAGGACTTGCTGAATACGCAGATGATCATTAGCATTTTTTAGCAATAAAGTTTGTTTTTAAATGAAAGTATGTACACTGTTGTTTTTAGACATAATGCTGTTGTACACTGAGAAACTCCAGCGTAAACCTAACTCTTATAGGCACCAGAAAATCCAGAAATTTGTATCACTTGCTCTATTGTGATATTTGCTTTATTGCAGCATTCTGGAATTGAACCAGCAATATATCCAAGGTATGTCTGTCTGTTGAATTGGCTCAAGCTGTTAGCAGAGCCTTCATTTTTAGCACTTGAGACAGACAGTGGCCATGGTGCAAGGGAAGGTAAATATGTTTCTCATGAATGCTAATGAGGATTAATATTAAACTCTATCCTGTCTAATGTTGGATAAATGCTTCCATTTCATAATCCCCATACCTCATATGCTGTTTCTTATGCCTGTGCCTGACGCTCTATTTGCAGGTATTCTACTGGTCTCTGAATCTAAAATTACAAAAGGAAAGCCTTATAAATCACACACACTGAACTCCTGAGATTTTCTGATGTTTTTACTCACCATCTTGCCACCCAACAGCATTCACTTGGGAGCTTATTAGAATTGCATAATCCTTGGCCCCACCCTGACCTACTACATGAGAATCTGCATTTTACCAAGAGGTCCAAGTGGTTTACATTCACGTGGAAGTTTGCGAAGCACTGGTCTACAGCAGTGGTCCATGGAGGAAACCTTGAGTAGTACAGCTGTAGCACAGTAGTTCTCAAACCTGATCGCACATTACAATCATACAGGGAGCTCTGTAAGCTTCTCATTTCCAGGCTTCACCATCAGAGGTTCTATTTGTTAGAGTGGCACCTGGACATGGATAGCTTTAAAAGCTTCCCGGGTGATTCTGATGTGCAGCCTAGGTTCTCAGCACCTTGCCGCTGCCAGGTGTGGGCCTCAGACTAACAGACATCACCTGGACCTGGTTAGAAATGTGTCTCTCAGACACCACCCTGGACCTGCTCAAGCAAAATTTGCATTTTATCTCCTTCCCAGGTGATCCATGATCGTGTTAAAGTTTGAGAGGCGTTTACTGGAAGTTGCTTTTGAGAGGCGTTTACTGGAAGTTGCTTAGAGGCAGAATACAAAGTTGAGCCAGTTCCCGTTCTCAGGGGGATGTGGGCCTGTTAAAGGTAACTCCGCTTTTGGAGGGGAGGATTCTCCTAACAGGTTTGTGAAAGTGAGTGCTCCTGGCTGTGAACCTGGAAATGATTTCTTCTGTTGTCTTTGGTGTGGTGGTGATAGGAGTTCATCCAAACTACACTAGCAGGGATTGATTGATTTTCCTGCTTAGGAAACGTATGGTTAGTGGTGAAGAGTGTGGGTTCTTAAGTCGGAGTGCTTTGGTTCAAATTTTAGTCAATTCTCTCTCTAAATCATTTACTGGCACATAATCAGTAATCATTTACTGGCACTTAATGAGTACTCAATAAATGTTGGCTATTATCAGTAATAACAGTGCTTGAAATGTCTTTAAAACCTCTTCAAAGTCACCCAGTATGAATGGACTGTGGTAAAATCGAAATCGACTTGAGATGTTGTTTTTCTGTAATAATTCTAAGAGCCTTCAATTCCTTGACTCTGAGGAGGTTTAATGATAGTTTATTGTCTTTATAATTACTCTATTTAGAAGCCCCACCTCAATGCAAACAAGGTGACATTTTCTTGTCAAGAGTAATATTATAAAGTCTTTAGTATAGAGAAAATAAGATGTATTGAATAGTTACTATTGCGAAGCATTCCTAAAAGTTCATTATTCGTAGTTGGCATTCACTTAGCAACTATTTGAGGATTCAGCACATAGTATTAAAGTATTATACTTAGCTACAGGCCTGTCCCTTCTGTTAGGCTGTGGTCTTCTCAAGTCCTACGTTTTGGGACTCAGAGAACCCCTGGCATAGTGGCCAGCACATATTGGGCACTCAGTTTTTGTTGAATGAAGAACTTAATGAGCAGCTTCTCTGTAGTAGATATTAAGGTGTCTCCCAAACAGGCAGATCAGATAACTTCAGAAATAACTCTAGTGCAGAGCCCAGAGAGCCAGGCTCTATGGTTCTGAGGTGGGGGTTACTTGCATCGTGGGATGTCACGGAGGCCCTTGTGGGGGTGCTGCATTTTGAGGTGGGCTGTGAAAGATGAGTTGGCTATGTGTAAAGGGTTGTGGGTGGCGTGGAGCAGGGTGACATGCTAGAGAGAAGGAGCCGAACTATGGCAGAAGGAGCAGCAGCTGCTTGGATTTGAGGACTTGAGAGTGAAGGGAATTGTTAACCTCTTTGCCTCCTGTTCTGTTAATTGTCCAGACTGAACAGGTGTTGCTGCACTCAAAGAGGTTGTAGCCATTATGCAGTTGGCTTTCTAAAGCTTCTGTAACATTTGAGGCATACCAAAAAGTGTAGACAATAATAAACACCTGTGATCTCATCATCCCACTTAGGAAATAAAAGCATTTCAGATGAATTGCAAACTCCTCTCCTCTTTATGCCGACAGGTCTCATTCCTCTCTTTCCTTCCCTACGTAGTGAAGTAAACATGAGCTGTTGATGTTTATCATTCCTTTAGAGATGTGCATCTGTAATCATTAGACAGTGTTGTTTCACATGCTTTTCAACTTCATATACAAGCTATTTTGTTTCCTTTTGTGAAACTGGCCATTGTGTCTGAGTTCTTTCATAGGTGCAGGTTGCCTTTGCCCGGCAGTGGTGGCTGCTTTTTGAGGACATACCTGTATTTCTAGATTGTCCCTTTCTGTCTTTACCCTTTTTTTCTCAGTATTTGAAATTCATCCTTATTGACTCGGCCCTAGTTTGATCAGTTTAATTGCTGTATAGTGTTCATTATGTGAACATACTATAACCTATTTTTTTCATTTTTTCTATTTATGGGCTTTTTGACTGTCTTATTATGTCAAACAGCATGGTGATGTGCACAGAGCCTTCATGTGGCTTTCTGGGAACACATGGAAGAACTTCTCTAGGCTGGGTATATATTTAGGAATAAAATTACTGCATGGTAAGTATAATCATTTTCTGGTAAACCAGAACATTCTTGAAAGGGCATATTACATGTTCTTCGAGTGTATAATTTTTACCCACTTCTGTTTAGAAAGTAATTTTTAGTCTTTTAAATCTCCAGGTCCTCATAATCCCTGTATCCCAACAAAAATAGCAGGAGCCCCAGGAAAAGCATGGAAAAGAAACTGAAGTGAGGCCGGTCTCCTACTCCTGTTAGGGGCTGACACACACTCTGCCGTCCATTGGTTAGGTCTGGCGGCCACGGCTTCCAGTGGATCTCAGCTCCTGCTGTCCCTGGTTTCTCGGATGCCTCTGTGGCAGTTGTTGCCTGTGTCTGACAGCTGTGTGTGTTGCCTGGCCACTTACGTGTCTGAAGCAGGCTTTGGACAACAGGACAATAAATATTTTCACAGTCACTAGCAGAAAAAGCAAAACTAGGAATGAAAATAGAAAAACACAAATTACATAAGATTAAGTGTGAATTTAACAGAGCTAAATTGTGTATAATATTAATGACTTAAATCTATTTTGTGGTCTATTTCAGTCATTTCTTTAGGACCAGGCTGTGTGTGCTGTAGGAAATTGCAGTCTATAAAATAGTTGTTCAAAAAACTTTAGTGCTATTCAACCAAATCAGTGGCAAAGTTACTTTGTTTTGAACGATGCTGGACAAATGTCTCCTTTCCCTTAAACGGCAACCACTCCAAATAAGCTTAGACAGTTAGCTTTTCTGCCTGCTGTCAGCTTGCCGTCTGGCTCTTAAAGAGTTAAACTAGAGGTTTGTGAGGTCATGAGTGACTTCACTGGGTCTGGACTTTTGAAGCAGGTCTCTTGGAGGGAAGCTCTGTTGAGAGAGGAGGCTGGGAAGAGGGGGACGTCCTCCTTCAACTTCTTTCAAGTTCGTATCCCTGAGCCCCTGAGGGATCCAGTGGCATTCTGGGAGAATGTCACTGCGGAGTCAGTGTGTAGCAGTTTGTACTTGCAACAGAAGCAGCTTTAGAAGTACATTAAAAGAGCCCTTGCGGAAGATGAAAGTTTGCTGAGCAGATGGAATGGGAGAATGCTCTTCAATTCCTGACAAAATTATGGGCAGACTGTTTGCTGACGGAGGTAACTGGTATTTGGTGTATTGTCTTTGTCTGGTCCTAGGCAGTGCTGGATTATGTATAATTGTAATTGTAGAAACTTCCTTGGATTTGAAAATAGATTATTTCAAATGAAAAGCATTGTAAGGAGATCCTAGGAAAGACTTAGGAAAATGATCATATGTTAATTTCTAAATAAGGGTGACAAATGAAGAGTATATTTATTACAGGGTCTACAATGTTTGGGCAAAATGAGATTTTTCCCTAGTGGAGTTGTGCTGCTCTTTGAGGTGCTTAAACATAGCTTGGTGTTCCTAGACTGCATGTGAACTCCAGCTACCCTTTGTGAAACTTCATCCAGGCTGTGGAAGGTCACTAATTTGAGCTTAGTCATGTAGTGGGGTCCGTAATGACTACTGCACAAGGCTGTCATTCTTGTTTTGGTGTATCACTGCTCTGAAAGGAAAGTTGGCTGTGCTGTTAGTATGGAAAGATGATTCATCTTAGAATTCAACGTTATGCCTGAAACTTCAAAGATTAACCAGTTATCTAATGAAAAGGGCATAGGGAGTTTTTTTTTCCCCCTGGAGCTGAGGGAATTTCAGCCTCACAGTTTCTTTCTGGGAAAGTTTCTGTTGTGATGTTCAACAGGCAGGGGATAAGTGAGGTCAGCGATGCTAAAGAAGGGGAAGTGAGCCTAGTCCGTTGATACTATGTCCATTTTCAAGATGCCTGGGATTGAAGAATAATTCCTGACCATCCAGAACCCAGCAAGAACTCCAGGGCTTGTTCTTCCAGGGTAGTCAGTGATTGTAACAGGCGTATTTGTGGGTATGCATTGGTAACATTGGCATTTCTTGCCTTGACTATGGATTGTAAGTTCCTATTTCCAGTATTTTATAATGCCATTTGTCTGGCTAGCCCATCAGTGTAACAATTTTGCCTCTTCTGTTTGGACATGTTGTTTCATAACTTTAATAAGAAATGACAAAGAGAATACTTGAGGGAAAAAGGCCATGAAACGTATTTTATGAGACACCTAAGCGGAGTGGCTCTGAGTCTGACTTAGGAGTCACAGGCCCATAGGCTTCAGTTTTACTCCTCACAGTTTGGTCTCTAACAAGTTACTTAACCACTCCTGAAGCTCCGCTTCTTTGTATATGAAGTAGGAATGATAATGGTATCTAACATGAGGGGTGGTGGCTGTGAGGATTAACTAGTGTGTAGTGAATGGGAAGCAATTACCATAGTTCCTTCTGCTCTAAAAGAGCTCAGTAAACATTAATGACCATTGGCTATTATGACGTTTAAATTGTGCTCTCTTATGTCACGCACGTGAGGACTTCGATGTTAGAGCATGATGGTGATGAAGTTGTGGGCAAGCTCACGCTGTAAACACATCACGGCTTCCTTGTGGCCAGGTTCCAGGATAGCACCTCTGTTCTCATCTCAGTGAGTTGGGCATCTCTCAAATGCAGCCTTCAGTGGCAACGGGGGCTGGGAGAGGAAAATGGGTAGATTACCGCAGGTCCATAAGCACTTTGTGAAAACATCTGTGTGCTCATGTAGTGTGGAGGGCGTGTCAGTTTCATAAATATGGGGAGTAGCATTGTGTACACATGTACCCCATAGGCAGCATGTGACCCACTCGAGAAAGGACTGTCAGAAACTGGCCATTGTGTCTGGGTTCTTTCATAGGTGCAGGTTGCCTTTGCCCAGCAGTGGTGGCAGCTTTTTTAGGACGTGTCTGTATTCCTAGATTGTCCCTTTCTGTCTTTACACTGAGGAGTTGGTAGCTGTGCAGCTGTGTGAAAGCTGCTTAGCTTCTCTGAGTGCCTGGTCTAAGTTTCCTGGTCTATCACTTGTAGATAATATTTTTATATCATGGTTATTGAGATTAAATGAGGTAAAGTATGTGAAAATGCCTAACAGAATAAGTACTAAAGACTTTTTTTTTTTCCTGCCTCAAAAATGGCTCAATTTCTTCTGTTACAGTCAAGGGAAATTTTTGTAAAATTTGTAAATAAGAATCTTGTTATACTTTATAAAGGTCTTACATTTAATTCAGCGTTTCTAAAGCTCTTGTTTAAAACTGTTTTCTTGTGTGATTAGTTTACATCATCTGATGTCAGTTTCTTTTTGCCTTCACCACTTTCCGGTGTAGGCTGTCATCCTTATGGCTTTTAGATTGAATTTTGATCTAGTTTTCAAAGATATTATGAAAGGAATATGATGCCAATGGTAAAAGTTCAACTGGCAGTTCCTTTGGTCCCACTCCCCAGAAGCAGTCTCCACTGTCAGTTTCTAGTCTATCCTTGTAAGGCAGAATCTGCGTAGCTCTTTGGGAGCTAATTTGAAACTGCCTTGTTGGTGCAGAAGTACAGATGTGGTAGGGAAAGTTCTGTCGGGCTTGCCAGCTCCCTGTGCAGCTCGGTCCCTCCCTGCAATACCGTGGCACAGCGTCTGGAATGTCTGGAGCTCCCTTGACGGGAACCGCCTGCACAGCTGGGTTGTGTCACCGAGAGTCGAATGTGCTTGACAGGTCTAGCTCCAGCCATGCTGCTGTGGGGTGTGTGATTAACCCAGAGTTCCTGTAGGAGAGCAAAGAGCTTGCCTCGTAGCAGAGGGCTGGTCTGAACCCACTCTGGAATCCTGTCCTGAAGTCCTGAGGAGGCAGAGCCTGCTTTGGGTTCCAGCTGGGATTTTAGTCATTGTTTAGCTGGCCGGAGGCTGTGGTTCAGTTGGCCCTTTGGTCTACTGTTATGTTTGGCTTTTTGTCATGAATGTCTTTGGGTGGAGGTAGAGTAGAAGGTGCTGAATATGGAGTTGGAAGATGTAGGCTCAACTTCCGGCCTTGTTGTTTACCAGCTGTGACTTTGGGTAAGACTTCTTTGGTCCTCAGTTTCTTTACTTGCAAGATGGGACTATTGTGAGGATGAAACAAAATAACTATGGGAAAGTGCTAGATGGACTGCAGAGTGCTCTGTGGATTTTTTGGTTTGTTTATCTTATTGGATGTTCAAAGGACAGTGGCTTATTCCTTTACCTGTTGAGATAGACTGAACTGTTGATGCTTCGGAGGCCAAGGAACAGTTGTAGCTGTCTGGTGTTCTGGTGTCCTTGCACTTTGTCTCGCTGTTGTGGAGATCTTTTGTCCCCTCTCTTCTTGAATGCTCCTGGTATGCATAAGAACCTGTACTCAGAAGGGAGGGGGGCAATAGAGTTTCTGTGCCCAGGATGTTCTTAAGGAAGCCACTCCCTTTTGTTGATTCAGCTGGTCCTTTATTGAGGCCCTGCTTTTTAGCAGAGGAACCTCGGTTGGTCCGACTCTGCTTTTTATGATGAGACTTGGGAAGAATCGCGTCCTCTCATGACCCCTCAGTTTGCCCATCTGCAGAAGGGGTTGGGCTACAAGACCTTTTTGTGCATGGGGAGGAGAGATAGTGACTATCTTTCCTTTTCTAATTCTCCTTTACCTTGCTGTATTCATCGTCTTACTGGGCAATTTTTGCCTCCTTTTAAATAACTTAGGACAATTGTCTTAGAAAACATAGGACAAGTGAGTAATGAGGCTGAACATCAAGCTGAGATGCCATGTTGACTTCTGAGAACTAAATGAATGAAAATCTCATAAGGGTGACAGGGTGTTAAGGATGAGTATCAAATTGTCTTGCCTGTAATCTGCTGACCTTGACGTCACTTTGTTTTGTAATCATCCACAGCTGATCATCTTTGATCAGGGCTTCTGGGTCTCAGATCCATTGTTATAGGAGCTGTGAGTACCTGAAAGGAGCCAGGGAGAAAGGATGTCATGACAGCTGGTGGCTGAAATAGAGATGCCACCATGAGAAGACATGGAGAATGAATAATTCTTTCAGCATGAGGCAACAATCCCTTTGGGACAGGGGAGGGGCCTTTGCCAGGCTATGTGGGAGATGTTTGCATTGCTCTGGTTCTGGTTTTCAGTGCTTTTCATCCATCCTGGTTTTCTCAAGCTCTTTATTATCTATATGTTGTTGAACAGAGGAGTACATCTATCCTGTGTGGACATTTTAGTCTAGCTTTCCCATGGCAAGACTGAATTCCTAGATGACAATAGTAGGATAACATTTGTATTTCTTCAGTATTTTGCTGCTGAAAAGATAAACAAGAAGAGTTAAATCTATCTCTGCAGCTGATTAACCAGAAGGCTCATTAATAGCTCTAGTAGTGGGAGACAGTCACTGGCTGCTAGAACTTATGCATCTAGCAAGTCCCTTGGGGAACTGATCGATTGGACCAAGTGTTGGAGACCCATGGAAGATGTCCTTCTGGTTGAAACAGTTTACCTTAGATATAAGGAGAAAAGTTTACCTTAGACATGAGGGGAGTCATAGTTTCAAAAGACAAGGTCAGTCAGTAAGAGGAAGGAATCCACTTCAGAGATTCATTGCAGAAGGTCACTTCCAATAGATGTCATGGCTGATAGTAGATTTGTAATTACTGTAGTGCCTCGGGATGATATCTGGCCTCATGGGAGCACATAGCCTGTGAATGCTGTTGCCATAGTTGTGAGTAGGAGGATAATGCCAATATTTCAGGTTTCTAGAAATGTAAATGTTACATAGTATAAACCTCAGCCAACGTGTAAGAAGAGGCAGATGAAAAATATTGAAGTGCCGTTAGCATGAAAATAATGGACCATTCAGCCGTAGTTTACATCTCGGCTGATATGAGCAACTGAAGAGAAGGCAGTTGAGGTGTCTGATGCATAGTGCATGGCCAAAAATAGTACTGTAATAATCTAGAGGGTTAGACAGGCACCAAGAAGTGAGCTGAAGTTTCATCATGTAGAAATGATAGATGGTGTGGGAAGATCAATCAATGAGTAATTGTGATTGGAATTCTCTGTTTTAGACCCTTTCATTTGCAATGTAAGTGGAAATTCTGTTGATATAGGATTTGCCACTTTTTTACTAAATCCCTTTACCTTGCATAAATTTTCTAACAAGTAGATGAATACCTATTTAGTTGCTAGGTGTATAAATGCTGCTTTGGGACTGGAGGCAGTGATATGGCCAACAGGTGTAGAAGATAAACCTAAGGGTGATATAAGGTGATTTTGGCCTTGGATTTTCTGACATCTTGACCTTTGGAAGCAAATCTGTCTCATCTTGCATTACAGCTTTGAATTCATCATTGATTGACTTCGTGGCAATTGCATAGCTGAGCATTTCTTAAAAGCTTAAAGATGAGGGAACCAAGAAGTATCCGCTTGAAACGTAGCCAAAGAATGGCAGTTGCCACATTTTTATACGACAGTAAACAACCTAGGCCATAATCCCCACCGTCTCTGCATTCCGCCCCAACCTAGGGTGAGTTTACTGGTCATTCTGGGACTCCTCTGTAAGCAGCAAGCCAGTCTTTTGATAGTAATTTCTTTCTTTAAAGGAGAAAAACATTTTTAGTAACAACAAAAATAGGCACCCGCCACTACACATGCATACAAGAATATTTCTAGAAGCACCCCTACATGAGAGAGAACATATAGCACTTAGATATGAGCCACAGTCTTATTAAGCGTTTAAAACTTAATCACCACTGCTACAAGCTGCTTCTCAGTTGCATGCCTGGCTTGGCTGCCTCTCCATGGGAGGTGGCCATCTCCTGAGTCAGCAGTGTCTCTTCCTGTGGCACCCAGTTCTTGGGAGGTCTCAGGGCCATGCAACCAGGGGACCAGCTCTGGCAAGAGGCTAAGAGATCCATCTGCAGATGCTAGGTTGCAAGCCAAGGGTGGGGTTGCCCTACGCAGTATGTATTAAGTATCAAAATCCATGTTTTGTTGGCTGGGGTAGAAGTCATATTTATCTTGTGTTGCATTCAGTTTTAGGAAAACACATCTGAAGACTGTCTGATGTAACTGTACACCAACGTGGTTAAACACTGAATGCCTTCTTTTAGAGAAAGTTACTTCATTGTAAAGGAAGTAACAGGATTTAGGGATTTTTTTTTTTTTTTTTAAACTCTTGAAAGCTTGTGTATCATGTGATCAGCAGCTAGCTTTTCTGTGCTCTGATGCTGTTCTTTTCACCTGCTTTCTTGATGGCACGTGTTCCTTCCCCTCTTTTCTTTCTCTTCCCTGCCTTTACAGTCTGCTTTATCTTCAACATTCTTTAGATTGTCATGGGTCTTTTTCTTCCCTGAATATTTAACCAGGCTCATGTCTCCCCTGTTATTTCTGCAGCCCACATCCTATCTTGCTGAGTCTCACTAGCCATTCACGGAGGAGGACTTTAAGTTGTTATGTTGCTGTGGCCATTGCACATCCAAGGCCAGCATGACTCTGATCCCAGGGTTGATGTCTGCAGTAGCCTTGTGTTTGCGGGTGCCACAGAGGGTCACCAGAAGAGCATTATGCTGGGAGTCAGGAGGCTTTGGCTCTGGCCCCAGCTCTGTTTATATCTAAGTTCTTCATCTCTCTCTGAAGCTTTCATTTACTTACCTGAAAAATTAGATTTGATTAAATAATTCACATGGCATATTCCACCTCCGAAAACTCATTACTTGATGGTACGAAATCATACTAATTCTGGCTCCTTAGATTAGTTCTTTGTGACCAGTTAGGATCTTTTACTCAAAACAAATTGAAAACAACGAGGATACTGGGATTGGAGCAGGTAGAATATACCAAAAAAGTAGCAACAGTGTGCATAGCTTGCCCAGTGATTAAGGCGGAGCAAGGAGAGGGAGGGAGAGAGCGCTTTCGGCTGGTTTGCAGTCTTCCTGGGCTGCCTACACAGCTTGACGTTTTGCATTGTTCTTTCATGGAAGTAACATCCACTGGTTATCTTCAGTCTGAGTTGACTGATGGGAGACATTTACTTTGAAACCCCAATTGCACCTTTTCCAGGAAGGGAAGCACCAGGACAGTAGGAGATCATACTCCAGTCTCTTTTCCTTGGCTCAAGTGACTGGCTGATGGTGCATCTTCTCCATCCCTTTTCAGAGGGGCCTGGTTTCTCGCATGAAAGCAGAAGTGTGCGCCTCAGCAGCTGAAGTGAAACCAGCACGTAAGAGGTGAAAGGCAGTGTCGAGGCCAAATCGGGAATTTCTTGACTCTTTCTTATCCAGGGCATTGGTATTGTAGGCTCAAATTGAGGCGAATTTTTCTCCCTTCAGAGTTAAGGGAGCGTGGGATTGGCAGTGTGGGGCCTGGGGTTTTCCTGGTACTTCACATGAGCTCTGTCTTTGGCTGTGTCACCTACCCATTTCTGAGCTGGCCTCATCTTTAAAATGAGGTTGTTGGGCCAAGCCAAACAATTTAGGATTTTTTCCAGCACCAACCTGCCACAGTCTGTAATTTCCCTCTTCATGAGCAAGACCCCTAGAGAGATGTGGCAAGTGAGGGCAAAGGGAGTTGAGACCAGTGGGTTTTGCCGATGCCTCCTGTGCATCCTGCAACTTCTCTGCAGGCAGAGGCTGTCTTTTAATTTTTGCACAGCACTAAGTCCAGTTTACCACAAGATGTTTGAAAACTGATTGTTACTTTTGGTCAGTGTACTGATTTGTTGGCATTTGTTGATCATTTGTTAGCAGTCTGTGGCCTTCTCTGCCAGGAATACAACCTCCCAGAGACATTCATGGCTTCCCGGTGTGAGTTTCCCCAGGAGTAGCAACAGAAGCTTCAAACCCCTGTACCTTCACAAGGAACATGTTTCCCTGCAGGGCGTGGTAGAAACTGTCCTATCGTTAGTTTCTGCCCCCTATGTTTCTGTTCATTTGATTTTTCTTCAAAAGCCTCAAGGACATTCATAGCCCCACAGCCTCTATTAAATGTTGGCATTCAGGTTGAAGGACCTGCTTGTGCCCTTGAGCCTTGGAGTGAGGTTTAGCAGGTAACGTCACTGTTTCTCTAGAGAAATATTTACCTTTCCCTTCTTGGTAATGATATCCCAATCAAAATATTTGTATTGCTGCTGATACGGTCAAACACATGCGTTAAATGGCTTATTAAGAATATTTTTTGATCATGAGGGAATCTGCAAATCTTTCTTCTATCTCTCTTTCTTTTGCTTCCACAGGGTAACTTTGCAGTCAAATTGATAAGCGTTTAAAATACATCCCATCTCCACAAAGAATACTACTCTAGTCACTCTCGGAGAATGGAATGCTTTTGCTAGTCTCATACCATTGACTTAAGCGAACAGTATCGAGTGGAGATTATTACAAATGCATTTAATTATTCGTGCTATTGGTCAAGAAATATAAAGGATTTCGTTTAGATGTGTTTGTTTTCTTCCAAACAGTAACTTCAGTATTCTTTCCCATAAAACCCTGAGACTAAGTGACTAGTTTGAGTTCCCTTCTTCCGCCATTTATTTTAATTTTTTTTTGTAGAGTTGGGGTCTTGCCACATTGCTCTGGCTGGTCTCCAACGACTGGCCTCAAATGATCCTCCTGCTTTGTCCTCTCAAAGTGTTGGGATTACAGGTGTGAGCCACCACACCCACCCTCTTCTACTGTTTCTAATTGATGCTGCAGTGGGCCTGTGAAACTCCTGCAGTGAGCAGCAGGGAGGGAGAAGAGGGAGTGAAAGAGCTGCAGCGACCCTCATGGGTGTGGCTGACACTGTCCACAGTGTTGGTGGGGGCCGCCCCAGAGCACTCTCAGTGTGGACGCACCTGTCTTCTGAATGCCCTGCTATGCACCTGGAAGTGACGACTGAAGGACCGACGAGGGAGTTGCCACCCTGCTTATGTCACTAAGTCTGAGAATGCAGACAGGACCATGAGTGGGACGGTGCAGCCGCCAAAGGCCCAGGGGACCCCATCCACTCCAGGAGACGCAGGGTTTCTTCAGCTTACTACTGAGATGACAGCCGTTCCTCTCGCCATCCTCTTCAAAGTCATATCTATGATCAATACGCTTTAACTCATAAATTACCTATAATTTATGCTGCCAGCTTCTAGGAGTAACAGAATCTCAAATCAGAGTGGTAGTAAGGAAATATGCTTTTTACTTTCAAAGCAATATTCTAACAGACAAGATACCATATTTTTACCTCATGTTTTTCCTTTAGAATATACTTACCCTCAAGTTAAAATTTTATCCTCTTTACATAACAAGATTTTTAAAAATCTAGGCCAGTTTGAACCCCCATGACACGCTTTTGAGCCATCCATGGCTGTACATTCCCAGATTTTAGTGCAAAGCCTTTCCCACCAATTTGGAATGAACTGATCATTGTAACCAGCTTTGTATGAGACACTTGTTTCGGATCCCAGCGCTGTAGTGATGTCATTTTCTTTATACCCAAAGTAAATGCTATGCAGACTAGCTTATTCTGGAATTTGACTGTACGATTCTCCTCTTGGTTAAAATCTTCCATAGGAGAGGAGCCCTGCTAAGTGAACAGTCTCCCTTATACGTTGGTTTTTGTGCTTCTAACTAACTTTTCTAATAATCTTATTTTTCCCTGAGAAAGCAATCCATCCTATTTAATGTGGAGTAGGGGTTGTGGTTGGAAATGAAAACAAATCCCTTATGTTGTATTCTGATTTTTTTTTCTTTTTTAGCATCAGTGTGTTTTCAGTAGAAGTGATTCATTCTTAATGTGGTTTGGGCTCAAGGGTAGAGAACAATAAGAGCTATAAATATAGTAGACAGGAGCGGGATCATGTTTAGTCAAGATATAGTCTGCTTTAAGTTGTTTCCATGTAAGACCTTGAACTAAAAAGAGGAAAGGTGTTAGATCTCCTAGGAATCATTATTAGAGTTTTTAAGTTTCTGATGGAAGGTATAAGTGTCTATCTTAAATTATTTATATATTAATGAAATACAACAGGGAAAAGATAAATTTGTAAAAAATTTCACCATCTTTAGATTTCTCGGGGGACCCAAGGGAGAAGGGGAACTTTATTTTCTTTCTTTCCATGGTACCTTCGTATTTGAGGACTAATGATCAGAACTCTTGTAGTTTTTAATCCTGGGGAGATATAGCTCTAAGATAATTATAGGTAAGTTATGAGTAAAGGGTATTGATGGGAGTCTTCCCATAATTATGTTAAAATTTGGAACCCCATAGAGCCAGCTGCTGGACATCCGTCTTACAGGACCAGAACTCAAAACCCAATGGGCAGAACCTTGTATAGGGTTAACCTTGTTTTTTTAAATCAGGATATTTGTCCTCATAGCCCAGCTTGCCCATTTCCTGACAGTATTGCCTTGGGTAAAAAAAAAAAAAAAAATAGTCTGTCTTGTAAACCTACTTCCTGGAGATATTGTCAGGATCAATTGAGATAATGCTTGTGAAGTGCTTGACATGGTACCTGGAACCAGTAAGTGCAGGATAAATGTCAGCTGTCATCATCACCACCACCACCACCACCATCAGTACTTGAATGTACCTCTGTTTTACCATGCTTTTTATATTCGTTCCCTTAATCACAAAGCCCAGATTAGCAACAAATAACAGTATGGCACACTCATTACTTTTCTACTTCTCTGTTTTTGTTTTTGTTTTTTTTTACCGTTTTTGATGCCCTTGGGTCAGGGGTGTCAGGTGAGAACTGAAATCGTATCTCAAAGCTGTTGTTAGAAGAGGAGAACGCACTATAAACCCAGAATACAGAGTGCTCTGAAGTATCTTTCCATGGAGGAGAGGTTTTCGTAATACCTCTCATATTACTTCATTGTACGAAGGGAAAGGGAAGAAAATGGAGAAATTAAAATATTCTTTGAATTTTGCTCAGATGTTTAGGCATGGTGATTCTAATTCCTCATGCTGGAACTTGTCTACCTAGAGCAGTAACTCTTGCTACTGGATTCCTCTAATACTACTGATGATTTTATTTTTTTATTAACAGCTATAGCAAAGTCAGCCTTTTTGAGTGGTATATTGACTGTGTAAAAAATAACATGGAAAATGAATTTCTCTTGATAAAAGAATAATATGAAAATGTATGGGTTTTTGCTCAAGGAAAGTTCATGCCTGGTTCCATGTGTTCTGGCAAGAGGGAACTTCTGAGGAAGGCTTCCGTACCTTAACATTGCATGAGGCTTTGTTTAATCAGTGTGTTCATCCCTGATAGATATTTGTCTAAAACCTTTGCTGAAGAGCTCTTCTTCACTGAATATTAATAGTCTGTATACTAGTAAAGCCATACAATTTTTTTTTTTTTTTTTTTTTTTTTTTAGACGGAGTCTCGCTCTGTTGCCCAGGCTGGAGTGCAGTGGTGCTATCTCGGCTCACTGCAAGCTCCGCATCCCGGGTTCACGCCATTCTCCTTCCTCAACCTCCCGAGTAGCTGGGACTACAGGTGCCCACCACCACCCCCAGCTAATTTTCTGTATTTTTAGTAGAGACGGGGTTTCACCGTGTTAGCCAGGGTGATCTTGATCTCCTGACCTCGTGATCTGCCCACCTCAGCCTCCCAGAGTGCTGGGATTACAGGCGTGAGCCCCCGTGCCCGGCCAAATCCATACAATTTTGTGAGAGCTATTTATCTTAAATTATCCAGATTGCTCTCAAACAGAACCAAAATTGTTTTTCCCATGTAAATCCCTTATGAGAGCATTTTTATGTCCTACTTCTAAGTAGTCTCTACAATGCAAAAGGGTTGTAAAATGGCATGTAGACTTTGGAA
Organism: Pongo pygmaeus; assembly: GCF_028885625.2. NCBI lineage: Eukaryota > Metazoa > Chordata > Mammalia > Primates > Hominidae > Pongo > Pongo pygmaeus. Next base: position 18,928,713 of record NC_072380.2, on the reverse strand, counting down.
CTGTGCAGTCTTCAGCTGCCTTGGGTTTATGGGAATTCACATAGTGATGCCGCATAGGGTAGCTGTGGCTTTGGTCTAAGCTGTTCTGGCTGTGGGCCAAATGCTAGTTGATGTAATCCTCAGTCAGCAGACGCGAGGCTCGTTATGGACCCAGCAGTATGTACTTTTTGCTTCTTGGTATTGGAAGACTTTGGAAATCCTGGTTAACATGGGAAGATGGTGAGGTCTTACTGGGTTTTTGGCCTTGGAAACGGCACAGGAGGGCCATCCACTGCCTTTCTGCTCCTGTGACACGTGGGCAGGGTTTCTGGCAGCTCTTCTTTCCTTACCTCTCTACTGGTCTGAAGTATTCTGTTTAGAAATAGAGTAGGTTTTATATCAAAGGTCTAATTTTTTTTAAAGGCTTTAATGAAGGGATTAGGGTCCCTTTACTAGCTAATGTGTTTAGATTCATTTTGTCATCCTCATATGTTCAGGGCTTCTCCCCCAGGTGGAATGGTGTAGAAGAATCTTTCTATGCCTGTCTTTCAGAGACTTCCTGAAGATGGTTCATTCATGTTAGAGCCAGATGAGGGTCTCTTGAAAACTCAAAGAATTTTGGCTATCTTCATTATACTTGAGTCACCTAGGCATGACTGGTTGATACTAGCTGGGCACAGCCCAGAGAAGCCTACACATTCACCGGCGTCCTGCCTCTTACCCATTTCAAACAATGCCTGCTCTTCCACATGGGACCTAGAGAGCCCCGTCTGCTCTCTCCATGCTAGTGAGTGTTAAAATTCAGTGTGTGTGTGTGTGTGTGTGTTTAAATAGCAGACACTCTTAAAAATAAAGTATTACTAAGAACTTTCAGTTTTATCAGCTGTTTCAAAGTAGAGCTGCTTTGTGAGATCCTGAATGGGAGCTGCTGAGCTCCACTCTTGGCTTCCCCAGCACTCCCAAGGTGCTGTTTTTTAGTGGGCTGCCCTCCCTAAGAGTACACAACAGACTTTTTTTCCATGCAGTGCCTGAGCATGCATGAATATTGGCATACACACTAGCCAGCCATAACAAACACAGCGGTCTGCTGAGCCATCCAATTAGTGTGGTTACTACCTAGCTGCTTTAGGCCTGAGTTGTCAATGCTAGCTGCAGGCTTAGCAGGTGGTTTGGGTTGTAAACTTGATTTTTACCCAACTGAAATCACGGGACTTTCTTCTGCTTTCTATCCTCTACTTAGGTTCTTGTTTTAGTACTTTTAAAATAGAGCATAATATTCTAATAACCTTACCAAGTGTAGTGAACTGTAGTAGAATTTTAGAGGGGCAAGGTACATTCATCTATCTCGAGACACACACACACACACACACACAGATGAATGTACTGATCTTGAGGAAGTAAGACAACTTGCCCAATGTCACACCGTTAATAGTGAAATTGGAACTAGAATTCCGTTTATATATTCTGTATTCCAGAATATTATCATCACGTGCCTCTCCAATCTGACCGCTGTCTGCGAATCTGCTATCCCACACTGGCCTGACAGACCTCTCCCAGAGAGGCAGGATAAGCTGTAGTTCAGGGTGTGGTCTCTGAAGTCAGACTGCCTGGATACACATTCCAGCTCTGCCACTGGTCTACTGTGTTATGGGAAACCTAGCACTTATGCCTTGTTTTCCTCATCTGCCAGGTGGACATACTAATAATACCTACTTCGCAGGATTGTTTTGAAGATTAAATGTGTTAATGCCTGTAAACGTCTCAGACCAACCTGGAACATCGAACGTGCTTAGTACACACTAACTATCATTTTTGTCTGAATGCTTTTAATGACAGTGGGGACAAATTAAAGCTCATGATAGATCCCACTGAAATGTTTTTCTCAGCCTGAGTAGACCAACTAGGGTTCATTTAAGGACAGCACAATGTCTGTACCAACCCTACCAACCCCCTTCAGGTCATCTTTGGGAGGCCAACATGTTCATCACAAGTGTTTGAGACATTTTGGTTTAATGCACCCCCCATAACCTCCCCACCTATTACTCAGAGTGATTGAGGGCTTGAGGCTTAGCTGCTTAGAATGATGTTGGGGGGATGTTTGCAGGTGGGTGGTAGTTGTCACTAAGCTCTTCTGGCTTTATTCACTTGGCATTCACATTCCTTTGATTTACTGTGGAGTGATTTTGCTCAAGACCTAGAGAACAACAGGATCAGCATTAGGATTCTTAAAGGGCCATGGAATGACTACTTTCTACTAAGCACAAGCCAGTATTTTGTTCTTCCATGTAATAATGTAAGTTATTATGTAGAATTCAACAGTTTGTGGGAGGAGAGAAGTTTTTATGGAAGGGTGGCACTGTCTGTCTCTGTGAATGATGTGGGTGAGATAACCACAAAGTATTGCTAAGTAACTACCACATTTGTCAGTCCACTGCCATCGACTGTGTGGGAGGCAGGGAAGACACAGTGTGGAGCTAATTTGTGTCATCCCCGTGTCATGGGAGAGTTACAGCCAAGCCCAAGTCTTGCTTTGGGTGATGAGTAAGATACTTGGAGGAGAACTCTGATCTTACTTGAGTTCCGCGTTGACTTGACTTACAGTGGTGATGCTGGTGGTGAGTGGTGTGTTCTAGAACTACTGGAGCTGCAAAACCCTCTGAGGAAACGTTTTTTTCTCTGGGTGAGTAAACGTGGTTCCTGCTTACGTTTGCAGAAGTGTTTCTCCTTAAAGTAGGCCGCCTCTGTGCCTGCCCGGAACCATCATTCCCCTTGGCTTTGCTGCAGCAAACAGACTCCACCTTTAAAGAGCTGAGGAGTTGTGGGAGGAAAAGCAAATGGGAGGTGTTCTGATGTCGCAAGAGATGCCAGGGAAATTTACCTTTTGACAATAGATCTTTTACAAGGCAAACTTGGCCCCACTGTTTTTGGTGTTTATCCTGTTTCATGCTAAAGAAAATATTTTCCTATAAAAACAGAAACATTCAGCTGAGTTTGTGTCTAAAAGTTCGATGGAGAAAATTTGGACTTGAAATGTCTCCTCTGTCCATGCTCTGTATTGGTAATGCCAGAAACTGATGAACTCACCACATTTACATTTGTAAATGGTATGTCTGTGCTCAAGTTAGGATCCTGGGAAGCATTTACAGCTCTTCTGGGTAAGATGAGCTGCAGCAGCCCGGCTGTTTGGGAGACAGCTTAGTGCAGGTAGTGGTGTTTGGAGCTTTAGTTCCCTTTTTAAAGGCCTCTCCCTTCTGCTTGTTTTAAAGTTGGTTTTGAATTGTCTGTCATCCCATTTGTATGATAAGCCTTTTCCACAAGCTTTTCAGCCTTAGAATATTCAGAGACCAATTAAGATGATTGAGAAACAAGTAAGAACTAGTGGCAAAACCTTTTGAAATGCAGTTAACTAGCTTGTCAGCCACTGAAGTCTTACTTTTTTCTTGAACATTATTATTATTATTATTACTATTATTTTTATTAATTAATTTTTTTTTTATTTGAGACAGAGTCTCGCTTTGTCACCCAGGCTGGAGTGCAGTGGCGCTATCTTGGCTCACTGCAAGCTCCGCCTCCTGGGTTCACGCCATTCTCCTGCCTCAGCCTCCCGAAGTAGCTGGGACTACAGGCGCCCGCCACCACGCCTGGCTAATTTTTTGTATTTTTAGTAGAGATAGGGTTTCACCATGTGAACCAGGATGATCTCGATCTCCTGACCTCATGATCCGCCTGCCTCGGCCTCCCAAAGTGCTGGGATTACAGGCATGAGCCACCGCGCCCAGCCCGAACATTATTTTTAAAAACAGAACTTTGGTTTGCACATACTTAGTTGTCCCAACTTCATTTACTTATTTTTAAAGAGGACAGGATACATTTACTGAATAATATTTAGATTTGTGAAGCACAGAAATGCTTTTGTAAAGCAGAAGACACAAAGAAAGGAGGGACAGACGATTTCCTTTCATGGGAACCCGTTTTGTTCACTTGCCAAGCATGGTGAGGCATTGCTGACCTTTAGGTAATTTTTCGTACTTAATGTTTCTTGATCACATAAAGCCAGCACTCTCCATGAAATCAGAACTGAAGTGCTACTGTCATTGACAGAATATTGTTTTAGACATTAAAAGCCCCGCTCAGGGTTGTAAGGTGAATACAGGTGTGAGCTGTGTCAGATGGCATTATATAATTTCACGAATTATTAATGAGTTAAGCCATATGATTCATTTGATCAATGAGATAACTTAAAACCTTTCATAATTATGCTCTTTAGTAGAGAAATTAGAGAGCTGTGTCTGTACATGACAGGTATTTACAACAGTCCTCTATCATTTCATCCCAGAGTGACTCTCCCCTTACCTACTAGCCTTCCGCCTGATAGACCACATGGCATCTTCAAGATCAAACAAATCATGGGTCTGATTGAGATTAGTGAACAGCCATCCTTGTTCTTAATTCAAGCAGAGAATTACTTGAACATCTCAGAGATGACTAGTGCTTTTATTTTTTTTTAATATGTTTAAATTTTAATTAAATGTATAGGGATGGGGTCTTGCCATCTTGCCCAGGCTGTTTTGGAACTCCTGGGCTCAAGTGATTCTCCTGTTTCAGCCTCCCAAAGTGCTGAGATTACAGACAGAGCCACCATGCCTGGCCTAGAGTACTTTTAGACTTTAGTCTCATTTCAATTACTATCTACATTTGTCATCTTTTGCCAGTTAGTATTAAAATATCAAGAACTAAATGGTTTGACCTAAAACCTCCACTTAATCCCAGTTACCTATGAGGATTACACTATTAGAACAGAGAACAGAAGCATGATTAGGTTCTTTTAGAGCCCACTCCGATTTTTATTGAAATTGCTCCTACTCCTCTTGAGCTTGGTGTATGCATATGAATGTTTATTTTACCTATTTTAAGTGACGTTTACTTGGAAGCGTTTGAGTAGTTTATAAATACATGGTGTCATAGTATTGGCTTGTGTCAGGAAGACTTGCTTACCACAAAGCAGTGAAGTCTCAGTGGAGAACTGGCCCCTGGTCTACAGAGTGACCCAGAGCTGGGTCATGGCTGGTTCAAGAGCGTCTCACATTTGCTGTCTATCCTATACTGTCTGGATCTTGAGTTTTTGCATGTGATAAGCCATCCACTTTTTGGGAATATATATGCTGTCTCTGTCACTGCTATCTACGATTCACTTTCTAGTTTCTGACCATATCTCCTCACTCCTACCTTGTAGGCCCCTAGCCCAGTCCCTTTCTCTCCTTCTGCATGTTTAGTTAAAAGCCTTGCCATCAGATCAAACCAGAAACAACTTGATTTGAGCAAGATCTGCATGTGTATTTAAAAAAAAAAAATTACGAAACTTGAATTTTTTTTAGACGCAAAGTACAGTCAGCCCTTGCTGTCTGTGAGTTCCACATCCAGTTAAACCAACTGTGGATCAAAAATATTGGGAGGGTCAGGGGAGGGTGGTTACCTCTGTCCTGAACATGCACAGACTTTTTTTTTTCTCGTTATTATTTCCTAAACAAGGCAGAAAAACAATTATTGTCATAGCATTTGCATTGTATTCAGTATTATAAGTAATCTAGAGATGATTTAAAGTATACCAGAGGATGAGTGTAGGCTATATGCAAATACTATACCATTTTATATAAAGGTCTGGAACGTCCATAAATTGTGGTATCCAGAAAGGGCCCTGGAACTAATCCCTCAGGGATACGGCGGGACAACTGTATATATTCACTGAAAACAACTTGAAAAACACAAAGAAGCAAATAAATCTATTAGTCCACTATTAAAAAATTAGCATTGTTACCATTTTAGTATTAATATATGCATTTCCGAACCTCTGTGTGTTTGTGTTTGAGTTTGCGTGTGCACAGATGAATAAAATCCACATAAGTTAATGTCCTTTTGGTATTCTATTGTATAAAGGTATCTGGTTTATTTAAAATAACTGATTCCGAAAGTATGTTGCAGAAACCATTGATGATATTTGAGGTAATTGTAGGGAACAACTGAGCATGTTTGATTTTTAATAATTATATTTTTATTCTATGTGTATTTGAAATTCTAACTACTGCATCAAACGTGAGTTCAGGGTTATGGTTACTTTGAAAGCCCATTAAATGCGGGAGTCTCCAGCATCTTTTCAGCATCTCACTCAGGTGATTTCGCTAGGTCTCCAGTATTCAGCATGTCAGCAATTTGGTCAGCTCTACCTTCAAAATACATTCATATCTCAACTGTGTTACCACTCTGAATGCTACTCTCATTCAAGTGATCCAAGTGAGCACGGTTTATTCCCATATCTTTGCAACTAACGCCCTGCTTTAGTCTTTTCTCATTTTGTTGACTTATCTCAGAGTCAAAGCCAGGGCTACAAGTCCCTACACGATCTGCCCCCCATCTACACCGCATACACCGCTCTGTGGCCTCATCTCATCCCACTCTTCTTGCTGACTCTGCTTCAGTTGCATTGGCCTCTTCGCCTGCTTCTGAGCACGCCGGGCGTGCTTCCACCTCGGGGCCTTTGCCTTTCCTTTTCTTTCTCCTTGAAGTGTTCATCCCCAGAGCCCTGCTCTCCCACTTCACATTTTTAATGATTCTCTTCTGTTGGGCACTTACCTGGCTGCCTTTTCTAAAATTATAACTCTTTTCCTCTCAAGGTTTCGTATTCTCCTTGCCTGCTTCCCCACGGCCCCTTGGCTGTATTACCAACATACTACGTATTTTACTTATCACCTCTCTGTCCTCTAAAATGTAAGTTCCACGAGGGCAGGGATTTTTGTCTTGTTTTGGTCACTCCTGAATCTAGAAAAGTTCCTGGAATGTAGTAGGCACGCAGTAAATACTTGTTGGAAGACTAAGTTAAATAAAAATCATGACCTGACTTAATAATAGTAAATCAATACATGAGGTGTAAGGATCTGTAAAAGTCATAAAGGTGATGAATAATGCCTGAAAAACACTGATATGCTGTAAGTTTGTTTCATTTGTGGTCTTATTATAATTATCACTGCAGTAAATACCCTTAAGTAATTTTTGGGTATATTTATGATTCTTTTCTTAAAATGAATGATTAGATATATAATTGCTGGTTCTTAGGATATGCATATTTTAAGAGTTATCAGAACTACACCATATATATCAGATTGTACTTCTGCCTTTAATGTATGAGTGCCTGTATTTCTTCACATACTTCACTGTCCTTTGTCTAAGTGCTTTTTTATCTTAACCAATGTAATGGCTGAAAAAGCTATCTGAATACCTTAACTTGTGTGTCTTTGACATGGTTGAGCTTTATTTCCACATGTCTAATTCTTATCTCCTTATCCTTTTTTTTACGAATTGCTTGCTCTCATCTGTTTTGGTCTAGACTCTGGTTGCAATGGACTGAAAACCTACTTGAACTAATTGTATTGGATGGATGTCACAGGCGTCGGGTTTATATCCAAGAACAGGATGCAAGGGACAGTGAGACCTCCCAGACACAAGGACTGGAGGGTCTGCTTCTCTCTGCTGTCTCTACTCTCCTGCTTTGCTTTGCATACTGGATTTCTCCCTTTTTTTCATGGCGTCTTTGTTCCCCTATATAACTCTTCATTCTACCTGGCTTTGGTGTGCCACGCCACTTAGTTCAGCCCCTACTGTATGTGACCTTTCAGTTCACGTACCCAGTCATAGTCTAAGTGCATGGGTATCCGCGGCCCAGATTTCTAGGGTGAGCATTCTGTTGGATCAGTTTTATCAGCTAGTCACTCCTGGTCCAATCAGCTGAGGTCAGCAAAGAGAGCTGAGGCTCTTGGGGCCTGTTGCCAGGGGCTGTGGATAAATTGACTTCTCTAGCCAAGACACAAGGACACAGTGATTAGAATGCTCAGTACAATGTATTTTGCCCATTTTTTGATTTGTTGTATTAATCTTTCTCTTACGGGTACCCAAAAGTCCTTTCCATTTGAAGGATAGTATTGCCTTTTGTATGATGGGTGTTTTTTTATCCATTTATCATTTTAATTTTGCTTAGTGGTGTTGCCATGTAATCAAGGCTATCAATTAAATCATGATTTCTGATAGTTTGTAGGTTAGAAATACCTTCTCTATGAGGAAATCATACATTCAAATATATTTTCTTCAAGTTCTCTACATTCTTATCTTTCATGTGCTCCTTGAATTGGATTACATTTTAGAGGGATTAGTGAGAGAAATATCTTTACAATGTTTATTACAGGAGCATAGTATTTATTTAGTTGTAATTCACGTCTCTCAGCAAAATTTTGAACTTTCCTTATTTTAGTTTGCTTTTCCTAGCTACTTCATAAATCTTATTCTTGGTAGAATTTTTTTCAGTTACGTTTTCTAACTGTCCCTCACGATTTGTTAAAGCTATTGTTTTTATATTTTTGTAACTGACTACTTTACTAGTTGTAATTTTTTGCTCAATATTTTTGTGCTTTACATGTAAATGGTTATAACATATGCAAGTAATTATTTTATTTCTACCTTTTTCTATTTTTTCTTTTTCTCAGTTTATTGTGCTAGATGTTTTAGAATGAGGATAATAATTGTAATGGCATGTAGTGCATGTCTTACACTGTTGTATTTTTTTAGTGATAATTATTCTGACTAGATAACTGGAGTGCTCTGGTAACTTAGACAGCAAATACAGGAAATGAAACTAGTGGAAAACTCATTTTAACCCCAAAGAGTTTCTCCGCTGGCTTGTCTTGGAGCCTGAAAATTTCAGTCATTTATCAGTCTTTCTGGTCAAAGCATTGCCTCTACAAAGTCCCTGTTAAAATGCATGAATGTATTATACCTGCTAAGATGGCATGTCACATATTTATTAATCTGATTATTTTCTAATAAATGGTACTGGCCTATTATGGGAAATTGCAAGATGGACCTCAAGCAAACGGAAAAGTGTTTTGATGGTGCTGTCAGTGTGAGCCTTCATAATGAAGCAGCTGCCCACCTCCAGCTTCATCTTCTGCCTGCTCTGTGTTCTTCACACTGTCTCACCTCCATCCCATAAGCTTCAACCTGAGTGAACGTCTCTTGCTTTTTAAAATATGTGTTGTTCTCTTGCCTGGGGCTTTCCTGCTCCTGGTCCTCAGTGTCAGTTTCACTGTCACTTTCTCCAGGAAGGCTGATGTCCTTAGACTAGGGTATGTGTTCTATTGCATTGCTCCTTTAAAGTAACATTTGAAATCTTTAAAAATAGCACTTTAATCTTTAACATAGTTGCTTTTTAAAAATCATCGCTCATGGCTGCTCAATTCTATCCTCAAACTGCCATGCCAGAGAGCATATCTGCCTTGTTTACTGATATGATTTGGCTGTGTCCCCACCCAAATCTCATCTTGAATTGTAGTTCCCATAATCCCCATGTGTCATGGGAGGCACCCAGTGGGAGGTGATTGAATCATGGGAGCTGTGCTGTTCTAGTGATAATGAATAGGTCTCACCAGGTCTGATGGTTTTATAAAGGGCAGTTCCCCTGCACCCGCTCTTTTGCCTGCCACCATGTAAGACATGCCTTTGCTCCTCCTCTGCCTTCCACCATGAGGGTGAGGCCTCTCCAGCCATGTGGAAGTGTGAGCCCACTAAACGGCTTTCCTTTATAAATTGCCCAGTCTTGCGTGTGTCTTTATTAGCACTGTGAGAATGGACTAATATGTTGACCATTGTGTCTGACACACAGTAGTAACTCAGTGTTTCCTAAGTTAACAGTTAAAAGGGTGTTGGAGGATAATGCTTGACATGTTATTGGTGAACTTGAGCAACCACAGTGAGCTGTACTGACTGGCAGAAGTAGTGGCATAGGGAAGTTGGAGTTGAAAGGAGTATGGACAATAAGCCTGTGCCCAAAACGTTTGAGTTTTATCCTGGTATGAATCTATGCAGAACTGAAGGGAAAGCCTGCCTTCTGTTTCCTGGAGTTGTGCACAGTTTTGAGGAATTTGAAAAAAAAGCAGTTTTATACATAGATGACCTCTGTGCAACCTTGGATGTGAAGCAAGATATAACCCTATACTTTATACTTTTATCCTTTAATTTCCTTACTCTTTAGGGTTGCAGTAATACATCCACTGGGCTTTTACAGCATCTAAAATGGCAGGCTGGCTCATAAAGTATGAGAACTCCACCTATAATAAAGACCATATTTCAACAGCTAGAGTGAAAAAGGCAGTAGGAGGAAAACACAGGAATGTACATAAAAGTGTTTGGTGCTATTTTCTTGGCAACAGAAAGGAAGGTTTTTGCTTTTGTGAGCCTGGATGGTTCCAGTTTATGAAAATGTTTTCAGAAGTGAATACAAAGACACCGTTTCAACTTTTCTCAAGTTACAGTAAGCTTACCTTTCTTCCCATACTTTTTCTGTTATTTTGTTAAATTAATTCTGTTACTATAAATTACACACTGAACTCAGAACTGAATATGAATAGCAAGAACAAATACATTTTTGGCTATTTTCTATAGCTTATTTATTTGCAATATGTCTTCATGAGGGAACCTGTTTGATGTCGTGTTTGTTTATTTTATTTCATTTATTTATTTTTTGAGATGGAGTCTCACTTTGTTGCCCAGGCTGGAGTGCAATGGTGCGATCTTGGCTTACTGCAACTTCCGCCTCCCAGGTTCAAGCAATTCTCCTTCCTCAGCCTCCCGACTAGCTGGGACTATAGGCACCCGCCACCACGCCTGGCTAATTTTTGTATTTTCAGTAGAGATGGGGTTTCACCATGTTGGCCAGGCTGGTCTCAAACTCCGGACCTCGGGTGATCTGCCTGCCTTGGCTTCCCAAAGTGCTGGGATTATAGGCGTGAGCCACGGCATCTGGCCTGATGTCATGTTGGACTGAGGCTGACCTTGGAGAACTGGAACTAAAGATACGGTGATCAAACTGATTTTATGTGAAATTATTATATGACTAATAAAATTAAGCAGGTTGAGACTGCTAACCTGGCACATTGAGTTATATAGTACTATACTTAAGTTTAGAGCCATTCTAGAGCTGCAGAAGGGCGTATATTTAATACTTTCACTTTACAGATGAGGAAGCTGAGATGTTAAGTGACTTGCTTGAGGTCATGCAGGCGTTTAGCTTCAGAGCCAGATTAATAGTAGCTGCCCTATTTTATGCACTTAGTCAGGTGCACTCCTACCCCATTTTATAGATGGGCAAACTGAGGCACAGAATTCAAGTAACTTGACTGACTTCACACAGCTAGCAAATGTCAGAGTCAGGATTTGAACCAAGGTGGTCAGCGTCACAGTCCTTGTATTTAACCTCTGAGTTGTTTTGCCTCCACCTCGCTTTCTGGACTGGCAGTCCATTATTCTCTGCCCTTAACAATGTTGCCACCTAGAATGAATGGTTTCAGGGAAGCTCCTTCCCCAGTAAATGGCTCTTGTAGGTATTTTCCATAGCTGAAAATGGTATTGGCCTTTCCCCAAGATGCTCTGTTCTCAGAGATGGTTTAGATTGAAAGAATCCAGTCTGTGATTAGAGAACCCTGAAACGGGAAGCAGATACCTCCATGCCTACACTGCAGTGGGAGCAGTGCAGCCAAAGGACAGCTACGCCTTCTGAAGGGGTGGAGTTTGGGTTATGCTGCAGTCTTTATCTCCTTTCGCGACCATGTTGTTCTTTAGGTAACTCATTTTTAAAAAAAGTTTGCCCAAAAGCCAGCAAATGAAAGTGATTGATTGGATAACCAAAGTGTACTTTGATACCTGATAGCTGTTCCTCTGCTTTGAATGACAGAAAATAATTTCTGTTGTTCTTTTAAACAAGTTGCATTATGCCTGTGTTCTGTGTCCTCCTGGGAAATGACTAAAAGAGATGCCCAGAAGTTTTGGTGTATAAAACTTGTTGTAAGGCAAGAGTCACCCACAATGAGTCTGGTTTAGGTGTGGTCTATTGGAGTTTAATTGGGAACACCAAATATAACTTGAGCGCATTTTAGCAATAGCACTTGTGGGACCTAAAGGCTTCAATGTAGCAAGGTCCTTGGGGCTTGAGGACTCAATGGGATCTGGAGGCCTGTTTGATTCAGTAGAAAATTACTGGCTGGGTGCAGTGGCTCAACAACTATAATCCCAGCACTTTGGGAGACCAAGGCGGGTGGATCACTTGAGGACAGGAGTTCGAGACCAGCCTGACCAACATGGTAAAACCTTGTCTCTATTAAAAATTCAGTAATTCGCTGGGAGTCATGGCACATGCCTGTAGTCCCAGCTACTCGGGAGGCTGACACAGGAGAATTGCTTGAACCCAGGAAGCAGAGGTTACAGTGAGCTGAGATTGTACCACTGCACTCCAGGCTGGTTGACAAAGCAAGACTCCATCTCAATAAAATAAAATAAAATAAAGTTACTAAGATTTGATATCTTCAGAGCTTTTTGGGGAAGAAGGTATGGTTGTGATTATTATTTTTTTTATTTGTTTTTTTTTTACCATCTGGCCCTGCGAAATGGTTGTCTTTTAAAAATGTCTTTTTACAAAGTTGCAATAAAAATTCTCTCAAACGGTAGAGTATCCTTTAATTCATCTCATGTATTTTATTTCAAGACAGTTAAAGAAGTGCCCTATTAGAGGCTTAACAAAAGTGCTGCATGATTGTGAAGTCATGTCAGTCAAGGGTTTCCGTAGGCTTCATGGAGGCATCTGATTTGAGCCTTGCAGGAGGAGATTTGTGTGTACTAGAAGGGAGAGGACACCTGAAGCTAAGGAAACAATAATATGAGCCAAAGACCACATAGTGTACCAGGGAAAAATTTAGTGGGAAACGAGGCTCAAGACTTGGTCAGCCAAACGCAGCAAATCTGGAACACCATGCTAGGGCGTTGATGGACGGGATTCTATAGGCACTAAAAGGTTTTGGTAAAGGGAATGACATCCATTCTAGTTGCTGGGGAACTATGGAAGAATTTGGGTGTATCTTAAGATTCTTGGGTTACTAGATAACCTTAAAACTTTCTCCCTTGTGTGTTTTTTTTAAATGAGTTTTTAGTTTTTCTATGGTATAGAGAACCTACTTTTCAAATTCTAAATATTAGATAATTTGCCCCTTTTTAAAAAAATTTCCTTCGAGACAGGGTCTCTCTCACTGTTGCCCAGGCTGTACAGTGGCATGATCACAGCTTACTACAGCCTGTACCTTCATTTGATCCACATGTCTCAGCCTTGTTAGTAGCTGAGACCATAGGCACATGCCACCATGCCCAGCTAATTTTTAAATTTTCAGTATTTTTTTTTAATGGAGTCTCACTCTGTCACCCAGGCTGGAGTGCAGTAGCAGCAACCTCAGTTCACTGCAACCTCTGCCTCCCAGGCTCAAGCCAACCTCCCACCTCAGCCTCTTAGTAACTGAATTTTATATTTTTATTTTTAGTAAAGACAGGGTTTCACCCTGTTGGCCAGCATGATCTTGAACTCCTGGCCTCGTGTGATCTGCCTGCCTCAGCCTCCCAAAGTGCTGGGATTACAGGTATGTGCCCCGATGCCCAGTTTTTTGTTTGTTTATAGTAGAGACAGGGTTTCGCCATGTTGGTCAGGCTGATCTCAAACTTCTGGCCTCATGTGATCTGCCTGCCTCAGCCTCCCAAAATGCTGGGATTTCAGGCATGAGTCACCATGCCCAGCCCCAGCTAACTTTTGTATTTTTTTGTATTGATTGATTGATTGGTAGAGATGGGAGTCCACCATGTTGCCCAGGCTGGTCTTGAACTCCTGGGCTCGAGCAGTCTGCCTGCCTTGGCCTCCCAGGGTGCTGGGATTGATTACAGGCGTGAGCCACCATGCCTGGCCAATAGTTTGACTTTTCATTGTAAAAAATACCTTTTGTCAAGAGAATTAAAAAAAAAAAATTGTGAGTAAGATAGCTTTCTTGTATTGAAGCTTGAATGTGGTCACTTGGTTGTTGCTGTAACGTATGAATGAACTTGAGTCTTGAATGTTAGTGGGCGTTTCCCATTACTAATAAGGAGGTACAACAAAGCCTTCAATGGAAGAACCAGCAACTATAAAACTAAAGTCGTTTTGTGGATGGATTTTTGGCTGCTTTCTATAGTTGGCTTAGGAGAAAAAGAAGAAAGCTGGAGTATGAGGATGATATGTTTCCTTTGGCAAATCTGTGGCATGGAAATAACCATGAGCCAGGGAGCCAGAGAATGTAGCTTGTAGCTCTGCTGCCTGCAACTTTTAATTATGCAATTCAGGGAATAGCTCGTTAACCTCAGTCATTTTTTTGTAAAAATAAATAATAATAAATTATCTACCTTACAGGGACTTTATGAGACCCAAATGATTTAAGTATAAGAAATAGTAGATTTAGCTTTTTTTTTTTTTTTTTTTTTTAATCTGCCTCCTTCCTAAAAGTCTGGCTTATCTTTGCGTTGGTTAAAGGTTGGCCAAAGGCACTGTGATTCACCAAGGTGTTCAAGTCAGAAACCTTGAAGTCTACCTTGAGTCCTCGCTCTTCTTCATCTCTCATATATAATTGGCCTCACATTCAACCAGTTTTACTTTTTTACTCACAATCCTGCTCCATCCACTCTGTATTGATTACTTTACATGGAGTCCTTCTCATATGTCACCTCGATCCTTGCAGGAGTCTACTAACTGGACCCACCCCCATCTTCAGTCTCACCCTCTTAAAAAACACTCTCATAGCACTTACTTGCCAGATACTGTTTTAAGCACTTTATAAATTCCAATTCATTTAATCTATCTATTTAATCCAGTCACCTTCCATAATACCACCTAGTTATCACTCTTAAATCTGGCCATTTTTCTTACCCACTTAAAGTCTTTTCCTACCTCCCTTGCCTAAGCATTCCACGCCCCTCTCTGACTGCCCCATCTTCGCATCCTGTAGTCTAGTGACATTGGCTCTTGCACTGCTTTGGACAAGCCGTGTAGTCTTACATGTCTGTGTCTTGTGTGACCTATCCCTGGTGCTGGGAAAACTTTTCTTTCCTTTCCCTCCACCTGGTAAATGCCATGTATTGGTTCAGGGTTGTGTATGATATACCCTTTTCCCATTGAAGCACTAGTTGCTCTGTTGTTTCTGTCTTGCTTATAGTTATCTGTGCAGAGTTTGTCTTCACTCCCTAGACTATGAAGTTCTTGGTATGTGGAGCTGTATTTTGCTCTTTATTCATATGGTGCCCAGCAGGAGGTGTGGATGCATGCTTGGTAACTGATATCAGTGAGAGAACTTTGTTTTCCTCTTAAGCTGCTGCTCTTAACTGTGACATTAATATTGGTACAAAACAATGTCAGAACCATCATACCATTCATATCACTTTGGCATGAGCTGATATTATTATTATACCATTCATATCACTTTGGTATGAGCTGATACTATTATCATACCATTGATATCACTTTGGTATGAGCTGTTACTAATTATATTATAGCACTTAAGGCCCAGAACTTACAGTACATTTGAAAGGTAGAAAGTGCACTGCCTCTGGCTTTAGAAATATTCATCTCAGTGTTGAGTACAAAATGAAAGTTGATCCTCGGTGTGTATAGCCATAATTAGATTTTTAAAAATCAAAAACAAAACCTTCAAACATTTCCAAAGGGCCTTTGCCAAACTTATGGAGGCTGACATGCGTTCTTCAAACTTCAAAGATAACACAGTAGATGTTCCAAAATCGACTGTAGGTAATATGACTCTTTCCTTCTTTGATGGTAACATTTCAATTTATATTCTCAAGGGAAAGGTACAAAAGATCTTGAGGAATAATCTTATTTACATCACAGGGAATATAAGGTAATAATAAAGTAATAAGATGTGCTATTGGATGAGCCATATAGGAAGCTGGACTTGGCAAGTTAGAAGGGAAATTGCTACTGATACAATTCTCTTTGGGTCCAGTTCGTGTAGAGAGTAGTGTAATTGTAATAGGATTCTCCAGAGAAATTGAATCAATAGGAGCTATCTATCTATCATGAGATTCATTATAGGGAATTGGTTCACGTGATTACAGAGGCCAAGAAGTCCCACCATCGGACATCTGCAAGCTGGAGACCCAGGGAAGCCTCTGGTGTTGTTGGAAGGCCTGAGCGACGGAGAGCTGATAATATAGATGGTAGTCTGAGTATGAAGGCCTGAGAACCAGGAGTTCTGAGGGCAGAAAAGAGCAATGTCCCAGTTTAGCAGTCAGGAAGAGATTGAATTCAAACTTTTTCTACCCTTTTGTTCATTTAGGCCCTTAGGCTTTGAATGATACCCACCTACATTGGGGAGGGCCATCCGCTTTACTCAGTCCACCACTCAAATGCTCATCTCTTCTAGAAGCACCCTCACAAACACACCTAGAAACAATGTTTAACCGGGTGTCTAGATATCCTGTGGCCCAGTCAAGTTGACACATAAAATTAACCATCCCAGGACCTTTTTGCTGTAGGGGGAAATATGGAAGAACTTGATTCTGATCAAATGAAGAGACTGTGAATCGACTACATAGATCCCTGTGGGATTTGCTGATTCTGCTAATGCTTTTAAAGCCAGCTATGAGTTGCATGTGGAGGTTAGGGAAGAGATCAGATTTGCACAGGTTGTTTTCAGTCCATTGAAAATATTGATCAGTTAAAACAGTAACGTTCAAAGTATGAATCATAATTTCTTAAATCATCCTCTCCTTTGAACTGGAACTGGAAAAAGAAGAAATCATCTTCCTTCAAAATATTGAAACCCTCTGAGTTAATTTGTACCAATGAACAGGATTCTCTTCCCCTCAACACTTATATCCCTAATTGTTATTTATCCTCTAATAAAATACAAGATAGTTACGGTGAGGATGCTTATAGCCAGTGGACACTGAACTCCTAGTTAGACCATTTGTGATTCTCAAACTGGGTTGCACCCCAGAACCTGTGAATCTGACTCTTGGGGGGTGGTACCTGGCAATGTGCATTTTTAACAAGCTTCCCAGGTGACTCTTACAGACACTGAATTTGGAGAGAGTCTGGTGGTCTTCACAACTGACAACTCTAAAAACCTACTGGTGCAGTAGTTTTCTAAATTTGTTTAGAACTTAGGATGCTTTTTGAAATATAACTAACTTTTGGGTCCTCAAACTTTAGGTCTGAGATGGGACTGGAAAAGTTGCTTCTAACAATTTCCCATGTAGTTCTAATACACACATAAGTTTGAGGGACTGCACTAGTATATTGTAGTATTGCAGAAAGGCAGGGTTTTTCAAATTCTGTTTAGGTACAAAATGATTCATAGTCAAATAAATCTGAGAAATGCTGGAAAGTTAAAACATTGTATGTGTGTATTTTTTTATAGTTTTGCTTTTTCAGAGCCTAGAGCACACTAGGGTTTCATAGAATACTGTTTTGGGGGGACTTATGGAAAAAGGGCAATCCTTGTCTTCTTGTTTGTTCAAATACTTGACTGAAAGGGTGGTGCTGGACTCGTGTATGCCCTGGCACACTGGCTGAAGTACTGTGTATTATTGATACTGTGCCTAGGGTTTTAACTTGACTCTTCTAGTTATCTATATTGCAGTCGGGTATTGAACAAAGCCATCTTGGTCTCTGTTTTTATTCACTGCTTCCCCCAAACATTACACATTTCTTCGTAGCATTTACCATAGATAATAAAGTCTATGCCTTAGCCAGTGATAGATGGCCCCTGGATTTATTCTGGGAATTGCGTAGAATTTAATTTTTCTATTTCTATTTTGTAAAATCAAGAATTCTGGGAAGCAGAAACCATTAAAGTCTTAAATACCTTTTTTTTAATTATACTTTAAGTTTTAGGGTACATGTGCACAACGTGCAGGTTAGTTACATATGTATACATGTGCCATGTTGGTGTGCTGTACCCATTAACTCGTCATTTAACATTAGATATACCTCCTAATGCTATTCCTCCCACCTCCCCCCACCCCATAACAGGCCCCGGTGTGTGATGTTCCCCTTCCTGTGTCCATGTGTTCTCATTGTTCAATTCCCACCTATGAGTGAGAACATGTGGTGTTCGTTTTTTTGTCCTTGCGATAGTTTGCTGAGAATGATGGTTTCCAGCTTCATCAATGTCCCTACAAAGGACATGAACTCATCCTTTTTTATGGTTGCATAGTATTCCATGGTGTATATGTGCCACATTTTCTTAATCCATTCTATCATTGTTGGACATTTGGGTTGCTTCCAAGTCTTTGCTATTGTGAATAGTGCCGCAATAAACATACGTGTGCATGTGTCTTTATAGCAGCATGATTTATAGTCCTTTGGGTATATACCCAGTAATGGAATGGCTGGGTCAAATGCTATTTGTAGTTCTAGATCCCTGAGGAATCACCACACTGACTCCCACAAGGGTTGAACTAGTTTACAGTCCCACCAACAGTGTAAAAGTGTTCCTATTTCTCCACATCCTCTCCAGCACCTGTTGTTTCCTGACTTTTTAATGATTGCCATTCTAACTGGTGTGAGATGATATCTCGTTGTGGTTTTGATTTGCATTTCTCTGATGGCCAGTGATGATGAGCATTTTTTCATGTGTCTTTTGGCTGCATAAATGTCTTCTTTTGAGAAGTGTCTGTTCATATCCTTCACCCACTTTTTGATGGAGTTGTTTGTTTTTTTCTTGTAAATTTGTTTGAGTTCATTGTAGATTCTGGATATTAGCCCTTTGTCAGATAAGTAGATTGCAAAAATTTTCTCCCATTCTGTAGGTTTCCTGTTCACTCTGATGGTAGTTTCTTTTGCTGTGCAGAAGCTCTTTAGTTTAATTAGATCCCATTGTCAATTTTGGCTTTTGTTGCCATTGCTTTTGGTGTTTTAGACATGAAGTCCTTGCCCATGCCTGTGTCCTGAATGGTATTGCCCAGGTTTTCTTCTAGGGTTTTTATGGTTTTAGGTCTAACATTTAAGTCTTTAATCCATCTTGAATTAATTTTTGTATAAGGTGTAAGGAAGGGGTCCAGTTTTAGCTTTCTGCATATGGCCAGCCAGTTTTCCCAGCACCATTTATTAAATAGGGAATTGTTTCCCCAATTCTTGTTTTTGTCAGGTTTGTCAAAGATCAGATGGTTGTAGATATGTGGCATTATTTCTGAGGGCTCTGTTCTGTTCCATTGGTCTATATCTCTGTTTTGGTACCAGTACCATGCTGTTTTGGTTACTGTAGCCTTGTAGTATAGTTTGAAGTCAGGTAGCATGATGCCTCCAGCTTTGTTCTTTTGGCTTAGGATTGACTTGGCGATGCAGGCTCTTTTTTGGTTCCATATGAACTTTAAAGTAGTTTTTTCCAATTCTGTGAAGAAAGTCATTGGTAGCTTGATGGGGATGGCATTGAATCTATAAATTACCTTGGGCAGTATGGCCATTTTCACGATATTGATTCTTCCTACCCATGAGCATGGAATGTTCTTCCATTTGTTTGTATCCTCTTTTATTTCATTGAGCAATGGTTTGTAGTTCTCCTTGAAGAGTTCCTTCGCATCCCTTGTAAGTTGGATTCGTAAGTATTTTATTCTCTTTGAAGCAATTGTGAATGGGAGTTCACTCATGATTTGGCTCTCTGTTTCTCTGTTATTGGTGTGTAAGAATGCTTGTGATTTTTGCACATTGATTTTGTATCCTGAGACTTTGCTGAGTTGCTTATCAGCTTAAGGAGATGGTGGGCTGAGACGATGGGGTTTTCTAGATATACAATCATGTCATCTGCAAACAGGGACAATTTGACTTCCTCTTTTCCTAATTGAATACCCTTTATTTCCTTCTCCTGCCTGATTGCCCTGGCCAGAACTTCCAACACTATGTTGAATAGAAGTGGTGAGAGAGGGCATCCCTGTCTTGTGCCAGTTTTCAAAGGGAATGCTTCCAGTTTTTGCCCATTCAGTGTGATATTGGCTGTGGGTTTGTCATAGATAGCTCTTATTATTTTGAGAAACGTCCCATCAATACCTAATTTATTGAGAGTTTTTAGCATGAAGGGTTGTTGAATTTTGTCAAAGGCCTTTTCTGCATCTATTGAGATAATCATATGGTTTTTGTCATTGGTTCTGTTTATATGCTGGATTACGTTTATTGATTTTCATATGTTGAACCAGTCTTGCATCCCAGGGATGAAGCCCACTTGAGCATGGTGGATAAGCTTTTTGATGTGCTGCTGGATTTGGTTTGCCAGTATTTCATTGAGGATTTTTGCATCGATGTTCATCAGGGATATTGGTCTAAAATTCTCTTTTGTTGTTGTGTCTCTGCCAGGCTTTGGTATCAGGATGATGCTGGCCTCATAAAATGAGTTAGGGAGGATTCCCTCTTTTTCTATTGATTGGAATAGTTTCAGAAGGAATGGTACCAGCTCTTCCTTGTACCTCTGGTAGAATTCGGCTGTGAATCCATCTGGTCCTGGCCTTTTTTTGGTTGGTAAGCTATTGCTTATTGCCTCAATTTCAGATCCTGTTATTGGTCTATTCAGAGATTCAACTTCTTCCTGGTTTAGTCTTGGGAGGGTGTATGTGTCGAGGAATTTATCCATTTCTTCTAGATTTTCCAGTTTATTTGCATAGAGGTGTTTATAGTATTCTCTGATGGTAGTTTGTATTTCTGTGAGAACGGTGGCGATATCCCCTTTATCATTTTTTATTGCGTCTATTTGATTCTTCTATCTTTTCTTCTTTATTAGTCTTGCTAGCGGTCTATCAATTTTGTTGATCTTTTCAAAAAACCAGCTCCTGGATTCATTGATTTTTTTGAAGGGTTTTTTGTGTCTCTATTTCCTTCAGTTCTGCTCTGATCTTAGTTATTTCTTGCCTTCTGCTAGCTTTTGAATGTGTTTGCTCTTGCTTCTCTAGTTCTTTTAATTATGATGTTAGGGTGTCAATTTTAGATCTTTCCTGCTTTCTCTTGTGGGCATTTAGTGCTATAAATTTCCCTCTACATACTGCTTTGTATGTGTCCCAGAGATTCTGGTATGTTGTGTCTTTGTTCTCGTTGATTTCAAAGAACATCTTTATTTCTGCCTTCACTTCGTTATGTACCCAGTAGTCATTCAGGAGCAGGTTGTTCAGTTTCCATGTAGTTGAGCGGTTTTGAGTGAGTTTCTTAATCCTGAGTTCTAGTTTGATTGCACTGTGGTCTGAGAGACAGTTTGTTATAATTTCTGTTCTTTTACATTTGCTGAGGAGAGCTTTACTTCCAAGTATGTGGTCAATTTTGGAATAGGTGTGGTGTGGTGCTGAAAAGAATGTATATTCTGTTGATTTGGGGTGTAGAGTTCTGTAGATGTCTATTAGGTCCGTTTGGTGCAGAGCTGAGTTCAATTCCTGGATACCTTGTTAACTTTCTGTCTCGTTGATCTGTCTAATGTTGACAGTGGGGCGTTAAAGTCTGCCATTATTATTGTGTGGGAGTCTAAGTCTCTTTGTAGGTCTCTAAGGACTTGCTTTATGAATCTGAGTGCTCCTGTATTGGGTGCATATATATTTAGGATAGTTAGCTCTTCTTGTTGAATTGATCCCTTTACCATTCTGTAATGGCCTTCTTTGTCTCTTTTGATCTTTGTTGGTTTAAAGTCTGTTTTATCAGAGACTAGGATTGCAACCTCTGCCTTTTTTTGTTTTCCATTTGCTTGGTAGATCTTCCTCCATCCCTTTATTTTGAGCCTATGTTTGTCTCTGCACGTGAGATGGGTTTCCTGAATGCAGCACACTGATGGGTCTTGACTCTCTATCCAATTTGCCAGTCTGTGTCTTTTAATTGGAGCATTTAGCCCATTTACATTTAAGGTTAATATTGTTATGTGTGAATTTGATTCTGTCATTATGATGTTAGCTGGTTATTTTGCTCGTTAATTGATGCAGTTTCTTCTTAGCCTCGATGGTCTTTAAAATTTGGGATATTTTTGCAGTGGCTGGTACCAGTTGTTCCTTTCCATGTTTAGTGCTTCCTTCAGGAGCTCTTTTAGGGCAGGGCTGTTGGTGACAAAATCTCTCAGCATGTGCTTGTCTGTAAAGTATTTTATTTCTCCTTCACTTATGAAGCTTAGTTTGGCTGGATATGAAATTCTGGGTTGAAAATTCTTTTAAGGTTGTTGAATATTGCCCCCACTCTCTTCTGGCCTGCAGAGTTTCTGCCGAGAGATCAGCTGTTAGTCTGATTCTCTTTGTGGGTAACCCGACCTTTCTCTCTGGCTGTCCTTAACATTTTTTCCTTCATTTCAACTTTGGTGAATCTGACAATTATGTGTCTTGGAGTTGCTCTTCTCGAGGAGTATCTTTGTGGCGTTCTCTGTGTTTCCTCAATTTGAATGTTGCCCTGCCTTGCTACATTGGGGAATTTCTCCTAGATAATATCCTGCAGAGTGTTTTCCAACTTGGTTCCATTCTCCCCGTCACTTTCAGGTACACCAATCAGACGTAGATTTGGTCTTTTCACGTAGTCCCATATTTCTTGGAGGCTTTGTTCATTTCTTTTTATTCTTTTTTCTCTAAACTTCTCTTCTCGCTTCATTTCATTCATTTGATCTTCCATCACTGATACGCTTTCTTCCAGTTGATCAAATCGGCTACTGAGGCTGTGTGTTCGTCACGTAGTTCTCGTGCCATGGTTTTCAGCTCCATCAGGTCCTTTAAGGACTTCTTCGCCTTGGTTATTCTAGTTAGCCATTCATCTAATTTTTTTTTCAAGGTTTTTAAGTTCTTTGCCATGGGTTCAAACTTAATTCTTTAGCTTGGAGTAGTTTGATTGTCTGAAGCCTTCTTCTCTCAACTCATCAAAGTCATTCTCCATCCAGCTTTCTTCCGTTGCTGGTGAGGAGTTGCGTTCCTTTGGAGGAGGAGAGGTGCTCTGATTTTTAGAGTTTGCAGTTTTTCTGCTCTGTTTTTTCCCCATCTTTGTGGTTTTATCTACCTTTGCTCTTTGACGATGGTGATGTACAGATGGGGTTTTGGTGTGGATGTCCTTTCTGTTTGTTAGTTTTCCTTCTAACAGTCAGGACCCTCAGCTGCAGGTCTGTTGGAGTTTGCTGGAGGTCTACTCCAGACCCTGTTTGCCTGGGTATCAGCAGCAGAGGCTGCAGAACAGCGGATATTGGTGAGCAGCAAATGTTGCTGCCTGATTGTTCCTCTGGAAAGTTTGTCTCGGAGGAGTACCCGGCAGTGTGAGGTGTCAGTCTGCCCCTACTGGGGGTTGCCTCCCAGTTAGGCTACTCGGGGGTCAGGGACCCACTTGAGGAGGCCGTCTGCCCGTTCTCAGATCTCAAGCTGCGTGCTGGGAGAACCACTACTCTCTTCAAAGCTGTCAGACGGGTACATTTAAGTCTGCAGAGGTTTCCGATGCCTTTTGTTTGGCTATGCGTTGCCCCCAGAGGTGGAGTCTACAGAGGCAGGCAGGCCTCCTTGAGCTGAGGTGGGCTCCACCCAGTTCGAGCTTCCGGGCCGCTTTGTTTACCTACTCAAGCCTCGGCAATGGCGGGCACCCCTCCCTCAGCCTCACTGCCGCCTTGCAGTTTGATCTCAGACTGCTGTGCTAGCAATGAGCGAGGCTCCGTGGGTGTAGGACCCTCCGAGCCAAGCACGAGATATAATCTTCTGGTGTGCCATTTGCTAAGATCATTGAAAAAGCACAGTATTAGGGTGGGAGTAACCCGATTTTCCAGGTGCCGTCTGTCACCCCTTTCTTTGACTTGGAAAGGGAATTCCCTAACCCCTTGTGCTTCCTGGGTGAGGTGATGCCTCGCCCTGCTTCGGCTCATGCTGGGTGCGCTGCACCCACGGTCCTGCACCCACTGTCCAACACTCCCCAGTGAGATGAACCCCGTACCTCAGTTGGAAATGCAGAAATCACCTGTTTTCTGCATTGCTCATGCTGGGAGCTGTAGACTGGAGCTGTTCCTATTCGGCCATCTTGGTTCCACCCTTAAATATCTTAAGACTAATACCTAATTTTGAGTTACTAATTTTATCTGATCCTCACAGTAACCCTGTAAGGCAGGTGTTCTCATCCTTAGCATTTACAGATGAGGAAACTAAGGCTGAGAAAGGTGACATAATTTGGAGCTGAGACCTGAACTTTGGTCTGCTTGAACCTCCAAATTTATCATTTCTTTTCTCTTTGCCATGTTGCCCTCCTTTGAACTGTATAAGGGTAGTGGAATGTTTACTGTGAAAGGTACTCTAGGACTGAAGACAGATACATCTGGTTAATTCTAACTTTGTATCTAAGTATCTTTATGTCTTTGCAAAATTTACTTAGCCTGGTTCTCACTTTTAAAAAGTTATTTATTTTTTAGAGACAGGGTCATGTTCTGTCACCCAGGCTAGAGTGCAGTGGCATGATCATATCTGATTGTAGCCTCAAAGTCCTGGGCTCACATGCTCTTCCACCTCAGCCTCTCAGGTAGCCAGGAGTACAGACATGTGTTGATATGCCTGGAAATTTGTTTTATTTAGACAAGGTCTCACTGTGTTGTCCAGGCTGGTCTCGAACTCCTAGGCTTGAGCAGTCCTCCTGCCTCAGCCACCCAAAGTGCAGGGATTACAGGCTTGAGCTACCATGCCTGACCTCACTTTTTCTCCACTAAGTTTGTAGTGCTTTCTAGGCTGCCTTGTCAGAGTATTAGGAAACATTTGTGAACATGGAATGGGGGTGTGTGTGTGTGTGTGTGTGTGTGTGTTTAAGATAAAGCACCTTGTGTAATTGTAAGGAGAGAGAGGAGGTATGGCGTCCTCATTTTCCCAAAATCTTAGGCAAGTTTTAAATGGTATCAATGAGAGTTACTTCTGCAAGTATTTTGGTTGCTATGGAGTGACTGGCATGTGACAATACTGTGTGACAAGGTGTAGAAACATCATCTTTTGGGTGACTTGGAGCTGGTGACATTGCAGAATTCAATGATAAGTTGTGGAATTCAGGATCTCTTGTGGCAGGACCCAGAAGCCGGTTTGATCATCAACAGGACAGGACTTTTCATACCTCTAATGAATAAAGGGGAGGGGAGAATTCACACCTTTGCTGTTATTGCCACTTGACTTGTAGTTTGTTCTTATTTTGAGTGGCTAGGGTAAAGATCTTTTAACTGATTTAAAGGATGTTTAGTTTTTATTTTATCAGCCCTAGTTCCAATGATAGGAATTCAGAATGTAAAACTTAGACTGTCTAGATGACTTGACTATAGTTGAAGGAGAAATTTTAAAGCGAACTTGAAGAATGGTGCCAAAGTGCATTCTATTTTCTACATACTCCAAAGAAAGGAGTGTATCCTCTGAGGGGAAGTTCCAGACTGGCAGGTCTATTTTGGCTTCAGGTATGCTTTTCTAGTTATTGAAGTGATAAGGTTTTTTTTTTTTTTTTTTTTTCCTGTCTCTCCATTCTCCCTTTTCCTCATTCTTTATAAAACCAGATTAATATTATCTATTATATGCTTTAGAAATAAAATTAAAGAATGGAGCTTAAATTGAAACTTCAAGAGCTGATTGATTGGATCGGCTTGCCATTTTTGGAGTGAGCACATGTGCTGGATGGGAGTGAGGTAGTGCTGGGACCTAGGAGAAGCCCAGTTAAGCAAATATTCTTGTGCTGTAAACTTTAAAATACCTGAACCTGGTCATCTGACATGTGTTTTTTTATTTGAGAAGATGAGATGTACATGGAGTTAATATACTAGGAAGGTCAGCATATTACTTTTCCGTGATGAATTTCATTCTGAAATGTCAGTGTTCTCTGAAAGTCATAAAACGTGAGTGCAAACTGTTTTCTGAGTTCATCTCTGATATGCTGCTGCTTCTAGCAGATAGTCGGGAATTGCTTGGTGGTTCATACTGATAGCTTATGTCATTTAGGTCAGGAGGCAGAGACTGTCACTAGGGAGATATTGGCGTAGGAGGGACAGTTTGGCACAGGACATCACAGCCAGGTCACAGACTCTTGCCATTTTAAGAGTTGAATTTGAGGATGATTCTACTTTATTCTTGCACCAGGTGGAGTACTGCTCTTAAGAGTGTGTTTGTCCAGCTCAGGGGGTGGTGAAGGGGTACTTGGAACACACTCCAGGGGATGGACTGTACTACTACTAAAGGAACAACACAGGTTGGTTCCGCTATCAAGTGATGCCTGAATGATGTCCTTTGGAGCACTGGACGGGACACAGGACAGACTTTATTTAGGGCTATGCATCATACTTCTTCTTAGGATATTTCTTTGTAGCATGTACAAGACCTTCCCATGGCCCCTTCTCAACCAAAGTTTCTGTGGTAGAAAAAAACCTTATCGTGTAAATCTAACAGCTTAACAAAACTTGGAATGCCTGTTTCACAAAGAGTGTGTTGCATGTAGAAAAGATAGAAAGTAAATAGGAAGTAAACAAAAAATTATCAAGGTGGTGAAACAAAGAAAATTCTTTTTTTTTCTGAAGGACTTTTACATCTTTATTGTCTTTACTAAGGGTACTAAGGTGCATTGTGACTCCGCAGTCGGGGGCTTAGAAGTTAAAGAACTCAATTACTTGCCAGTCTTATTTTTTCTTAGGATGGAGGTTGCCCTCTAAGCAACCCTTTGTGTGTGTGTGTGTGTGTGGTGTGTGTGTGTGTGTGTGTGTTGTGGGGGTCAAAATTTTGGGCTCAAAATGACATGGCTATTTAATATTATCTGCAGCAGTGTTTGAATTAGCTGGAATATTGTTCATTTCCATAGAAACTGGTCACAAATTAGAAACAATATTATTCAATTTTGTTAGGAAAAACTCAAGAGCTTTTAATTTTGTTAGGCCTTGATTATAAATACTGGTCTTAACTAATTCGCGCAAATTTCATCCAACCTGTAATTTTTTTTCATGAGGAATAGTTACCTATAATCTCAAGGTGCAGCTTTTTAGAACTTGGTATTATGTTTTTTTGGAAAATGGAGAAGTAAAATTCTAATAATAATCTCAAATGTATTCTTAGTCACTAATAATAGCAGTGCTTACAAAATATCGTTCTCATTTAGCTACACTGAAAAATAGCATTTTAAAAGGAGTTGAATAGAGAGAATTTCTGTAATTTTTTGAATGGTCTTGTTTGAGGAATTGGCCATAAACCTTTAGAATTAAATGTCAAAAAAAAAAAAAAAAGAATTTCAAATTACCTTGTTTTGCCCAAAACAGAAGGAATTTGTATGCCGTCATTGTTTGAATGTCATGACCTATAAATGAAAATCAACAGAATAAAATCTTGTTTTTAAACATTAAACGTTAGGCTGGGTGCAGTGGCTTCGCGCCTTTTATAATCTTAGCATTTGGGGAGGCCGGGGTGGGAGAATTACTTAAGTCCAGGAGTTCGAGACTAGCTTGGGCAACATCATGAGCCCCCATCTCTACAAACATTTTAAAAATTAGCTGGGCATTGTGACTCACGCCTGTGGTCCCAGTTACTCAGGAGGCTGAAGAGGGAGGATTGCCTATGCCCAGGAGGCTGAGGCTGCAGTTCCACCACTGCACTCCAGCCTGGGTGATAGAGCAAGATGCTGTCTCAAAAGAGAAAAGAAAACCAAAATTAAATGTTACTGAGTTTTAAGGCAACTGCATACAGCCAGACCGTTGTATTTGAGGGTTCCACATTGGCAGATTCCACCAACTGGAGATGGAAAATAGATTAAAAAAAAAATGGTTGCATCTATACTGAGTGTGTTCATATTTTTTTCTTGTCATTATTCCCCAAATAAAGTATAACAACTATCAACATAGCATTTACATTGTCTAGGTATTAAAAGTAGCCTAGAGATGACTTAAGGTATACAGGAGAGTGTACATAGGTTATATTTAAATGCTAAGTGCCAGTTTATATCAGGGACTTGAACATCCATGGATTTTGGTATTTTGTAGGGGAGTGTTCTAGAACCAGTACCCCACAGATACCAAGGGATGACAGTACTAGTGAAAACAAACAACATAGAATTTTTTGAATCTAAGATACTATTGATTGGGAGATAAGGCAATATCTTAATTTATTATATTTTATATTTTACGTATTTAAAAGTATATTTTCATGTATTTTCTGCTACTGCCAGAAAAGAATATGCCATTTCACTTGAAGAAAATGAAAGTATTAAATACAGAACCAAAAAAAAAAAAAAAAAAAAAGGTGGGGGGAAATGCCAGCAATTAACTGTGATACAATGCTTTCTCTTGGAGTTTCTAATAATTCTTAAACTTACAGATTTTTACATAAAAATGACTTTGGCATATTCTCAATGCTTGTCTGCATAAATAATACTTTTGTCTCAGTACTTTTTATAGCATCTTTTTGAAGACACTGTAAACATCAGTTAAATCAAGATTAAACCAACAGTATAATTTTGCATTGTGCACAGGTAATAAACATCTGACAGCCACCTGACTGCCAGGGTTCACACTGGTTGGTGCATAAGAAAACTGTTTTGGCCGGGCATGGTGGCTTATGCCTGTAATCCCAGCACTTTGGGAGGCCGAGGCTGGCAGATCGTGAGGTCAGGAGATTGAGACCATCCTGGCCAACATGGTGAAACTCCGTCTCTACTAAAAAGACAAAAATTAGCTCGGCATGGTGGCGGGCACCTGTAGTCCTAGCTACTCAGGAGGCTGAGGCCGGAGAATCACCTGAACCATGGAGGTGGAGGTTGCAGTGAGCCAAGATTGTGCCACTGCACTCCAGCCTGGGTGACACAATGAGACTCCATCTCAAAAAAAAAAAAACAAAAAACACCATTCTAATTTTAAAGACTTTGAAATACTAAAAAAAAATGTGTGTAGGAACTAATGAAATATGATATGAATTTGTATTTACATAGTTTTGCCAAAAGCAGCACTTTTGCCTCATCCCTCTGGAGAGGTTCAGGGGAGGAGTTTGGGGAGGACTTTTTTTGTTTCTATTGAGTAGAATTTCTGGCTCCTTCTGGCCTCATCCCCTCCATTCATAGGAAGGCTCATGATCTGGTTCTGAAGGATTCTCTTTGGTGCTTCAAGCTGGTTTGTGCTGCCTCTCACTTTATCCTCTCCTTTAGACTCTGTCTTTTTTAGTTTGCTTGAAAAATACTTGTTAAAGTATTTGTTGACCAAACCTACCCTCTGGAAAGCCCAGCTTTGTCAACAGCTGTTTACCTTGTCATCTCTACTCTAGACAATGGTGCAGTGGACAAAAAGTGTTGGATTTGGAGTCAGGAGTTCTGTCTCTGGGCACCAGTTGTTTTCATATGAACAATTGTTAGGTGGTCTATTGCTGGGAAGTTCTGTAGCTTGCTTTCTTCCTTTCTTTTCTTTTCTTTTTTTTTTTTTTTTTTTTTTTTGAGACAGCGTCTCGCTCTGTCTCCCAGGCTGGAATGCAGTGGCGTGATCTCAGCTCACTGCAGCTTGCTTTCTTAAGTCCTTGTGGCCTAGAGGTAGATGCTTGTCCAGCTTACCCCACAATTCCCTTGGACCACTTCAAGGGTCTCTGATGTAACAGGCAGACAAGCCCTGAATTGTGCTTGTTTACCTGTGAGCCCTGGCAGGGATGCCTTTTCCCCCCAACCTCCCTGCTCCCATTCATCTGTCCAAGGGGATTCCTGTTTAAATTTACTCTAACAATCTGCTAGGAGGTTCTGACTGTCACTAATGTAAGATTATAAATGTAAAGTCCTTGTCACATTTTAGAAAGCCAGAAAATGCAATGTTTTTCTTCCCGTCTGATTTTAAAGACTATTCATTCTTTCTTTCCTTTTTTGGGGGAGGGGGACAGGGGAAACGAGAGGACATTATTCACTAAATTTGTTGTCTACTGGGTCTCTTTAATTCTCAGCTTATTTGCAGAGCAGATTGTCCTGTCTTGTGCCCAATAACTGAATCTGTTCCAGCTTATGTCACTAAACTCTTTTTACTTCAAAATGCCATGATTTCAGTCTTAAAATACCAAACACTTTGAGATCGAGTTAGATGGCAGATAACATCTAATTCACATTAAAGAACACAGTGCTCACCCTCTACACCTTACAGGTAGTTTGGTTTTAGGAGGCACTAGTGTGAAATCAAAGGGCAAAGTAAGATCTTATATAGCTCCCTAAAAAAAAAGTAGCTCCCTACTTTAAAATATAATAAATGAAGAGAAGGAAAAACTAGTTTAAAAGTAATACCTAGGCACATGCAAAGCTTAGAAACTGACAACGATACTTGTCTTTCAAAAAGCTAACATAGGCTGGACGCGGTGGCTCACGTCTGTAATCCGAGCACTTTGGGAGGCCAAGGCGGGTGGATCACCAGAAGTCGGGAGTTCGAGACCAGCCTGGCCAACATGGCAAAACCCCTTCTCTACTAAAAATAAAAAAAAATAGCCAAGTGTGGTGGCAGGTGCCTGTAGTCTCAGCTGCTAGGGAGGCTGAGGTGGGAGAATCACTTGAACCCGGGAGGCGGAGGTTGCAGTGAGCTGAGATCATGCCACTGCACTCCAGCCTGGGCAACAGACTGAGACTCAGTCTCAAAAAAACCAAAACCAAAAACAAAAAACCTAATGCATGTAATCTATTTAGTAATCATTGTTTTAGTTTTATTAGGTTAGATATTAAGAGCTGAAGTCCTTCCCCTCTTCACCGCTGCATACTGTCCACTTTGCCACTGCATTCTGTCCCCTTTGCTTTTGCCACTTTTTCACGTTGCTCCCCATTTGGCAACAATAAGGGATAAGCATTAAAAGATCTGCAGCCTAGAGAGAGCTCATTGGCAGATGATTTCCACTGATCAGAGTCTCTAGATTCCATAATAAGGAAATTGCTTACAATAAAACTCAGAAATTTTCAGCTTTGTATACAGATTCATGAAAGAAAACATTTGAATTACTGCTTTTGGGCATCTTCCACTTAAGTTGATAGCTGCATTGAGACGAGTACACAGTTGTTTGACTTTTCCTTTAAGCTTCTTGCAGTTTGATTTAGGACAGTTGTACTGAGCATATGTTAAATCCTAGCCATTATCCAAGGCACTGTGATAGAAATTTCATTAAGATAAGGATTCAGCCTTAGAAAAATCACAGACTAGCCCTCGGGGCACAGTGCTGGGGAGAGTATGCTCTGAATCCATGACCTACAGGATGAATTACGCGATTGATAGAGTCTGGACCCTTAGATGATGTGATGGTCGTGGAGAGGTACTGAAGAATTAGAGAGGGAACTGAGAAACAGCTCACGAACTTTGGAAGCTAACATGTGTCTAAAGTATATATATGATACTAATAACCTTTTGTAAATTGTTGTACCTTCTCCGATTGTGGATGTTGGAGAATTGGCAGTTAATTTTGAAGCTTCCGAGTGATTGACTATTTTGAAAATGTAGGTGAATTCAGGCCTTCCTTGGGACCTCTTTAACTCCTCTTCCCCTTGCTCACTCCTCTCCAGCCATGGAGGCTCCTCTGGGCCATCCCTTA
This sequence comes from Pongo pygmaeus, assembly GCF_028885625.2. NCBI lineage: Eukaryota > Metazoa > Chordata > Mammalia > Primates > Hominidae > Pongo > Pongo pygmaeus. The sequence goes on along the minus strand of NC_072380.2, from coordinate 18,897,351 downwards.
AACTTACCAAACGCCATCTTGCCCAGGCCTGCATTTGTTTAAAATGATCTGAAGATACCTTGCAAAGCCACATCCTCACTTCCTTCTATTTTGTACTCACGTGGTACTTTGAGTGCTGTGAATAAAATAGCAACCCCTCCTTCCCCTCTTGCATACCTGGCTATATTTATCTGCAAGGCACTAATGAATGTCACTGTCTGAATGTAAACTCCATGAAAGCAAGGACTTTTGTCTTTTGATGCTTTATTAGACCTAATATTTACCTGGAACAGTGTGTGAGTCGTAACATATTCAGATATTTGTGGGAGGGTGAAAGGTAGGAACGGAGGGAAAACTCTTCATGTATTTTATTATTTCTCTCTCTTATTAGAAGGTAAAAGTCCACAAGGGCAAGGCTGCACCCCTAGCACTTAGAAATGTGCTGGCACATAGTCAGTGTTTTAATAAATAAGTGGAGAGAAAATTTGTGCAGGTTTGGTTGTGTATACTTAATTATGCAGCCATAGTAAACACATATACGGATGTCCTTTAAAAACTAGAAATGTTTGTTCCTTTATACAACAAAGTTATGCATGCAGTATAACCTGTAGTAATATAGCGTAGAAAGCCACAAAACATATTAGTTCAGATGCTGAATGCACAACTGCAACCGCCTGTGCTGATCCCCAATCCCAGCTTTACCTCCCACTGGCAGATGGTCATGGCAAAGTTATTTAACTGCACCATACCTCAGTTTCCTTTTTTGTAAAATGGGAATGATGGAAGTACCTATCTTAGGGTCAAGGGCATTAAGCGAGTTAATATAAAGTGCTTAAAATAGTGTATGAAACAGAGTACACATTCTGGAATTCTTAATAAAAATATGTTAAGACAAAATATTTATTGATATTATTACTAATTCATTCATATTGGGTACTAAAGAGTAGAAAAGTCCCCTGTTAATCCCATAGCCCAGATGAAGATGACCCTTTGGATCTGTCTCCAGAGGAGCTGGAATATTTTCAAGAGATGAAAGCAGGAAGTGACAGAGATAGGATTTTATTTCCTAAGGGGCGGATCTTACTGCTTGTATTCTTGCCAGGGTGCTAATTCTTTTCTCTTTTTTAAAATTGCACACAAAATTAAGTGAATCCAAGAAACCTTCCCTATATCGCATGGAGCAGCTTTCAGTGTAGTTGTAGTAGGTAGCACTTAGGGGAAACACAGTGTAGAGAGGATATGTTGTTAGGCTGCTGTTGTAGAAACTGCCTGTAGCGTGCATGAAAAGAAAGTAGAAGTTATGTGCAAGATGAGACTATACGGCCATGTCGTCAGTGGGTTTGTCAGCAGGAGAGGGACACTGCAGAACAGATACGCAGTTCCAAACACGCCAAAGAGAAACACAGCAACGCCTGTGCTATAGGACACTGGAAAAGGTGTCGTCGTAAGAATTTGAAGAAAGGGGCTGGACGCAGTGGTTCCCTCTTATAATCCCAGCACTTGGGGAGGCCAAGGTGGACAGATCACTTGAGCCCAGGAGTTCGAGACCAGCCTGGCCAACATGGGGAAACCCCATCTCTACTAAAAATACAAAAAAATTAGCCAGGCATGGTGGCTTACACCTGTGATCCCAGCTACTCAGGAGTCTGAGGCAGGAGGATCACTTGAACCCTGGAGGTGGAGATTGCAGTGAGCCGAAATCACGCCACTACACTCCAGCCTGGGCAACAGAGCGAGACTCTATCCCCCACACCTCCAACTCCGCAAAAAAGAGAATTTGAAGAAAGGGCAGAATGTACCAACAGAGATGGTAAAATTTGGACATTATATAACCATAGAAAATAATTGTTCAGCCTCTTGTATCCCAGAAGATGGAAGAGTTAGAAGAGAAAAGGGAGTGGGAGCAATGGGAGGCCAGAACTTCTGTAATATTCTCTGGCTAGATTGTAGCATTTATTACCTAATCAAGAAAGGAGAGTATTTGATCAAACTAAATTCGTATTTATAAGTATATTTTACCTGTGCAGTAGACAGGAAGTGAGTATTCTAAGGACTGGTGGTGGTGTGGGTACCCAACTCTTTAACATAAACACTAAACAAACTGTTTAAGATATGAAAATTGTAGTTCTTATCCACATAAGGAGTGTCTACTTTGTATCTATTGCCAGTTAAGTTAGTCAAAGGTCCTGCATTCCTTCTCTGGCCAGTCCCGGACCACCTTCTGCCAGCTCCTTCATGCCGCCTTTTGCTCCCCAGCTTCTGATGTCCAGTGTATATACACTGATATTAATTCAACCTGACAAAAATGAAGACAGAAGAGAATGTCCAATGGCATCTTAAGAAGACTCCAGAAAAATGAGTTGGTCAGACTATGAGTCACTCTTCCTGTCTTGTCCACAGAATTGGGGCTTACTGATCCTACTTTGCCCAAAGAAGCTTCTATGCAAATAATGAGCATATACATTTGTTTGCATCTAAATGTATTTCTATTTCTAAAGCTGGATATCCAGTAAGAGTTTCTTTGCAAATTGTTCGTTTGAAATGATTATAGGATGGGTTTATTAACATTGACTTGATAATATTGCACATATTACATTCTCATGTGAGAGCTATCCCACAAGAGCGGCAACTTAGTATAGGAAAAAATAAATAAAACAACTAAACCAACAAAAAGTGAAAACCCGCATCATGCCCCTAGAAACGTTTGAACCCCTACATGGGTGAAAAGTACAGTTGTTATGTTGGAAGCCGGTGCCTCAGGAGCAAATGCAGACTCCCCGACTCACAGTGAGTTTGGGTCAGTTTCCATGGCACTGCCTTGCACGTGGGTGCCCTCTTCTGGAATAGTGAAGGCAAGACTGAGAAAAAGGAGTGAGACTTGGAAGGTATCTGGCGCGTGGGGCTGGGGGCAGAATCTTTTTGTGATGCTTACTAAAATTTTTTATTGGTGAAGACTGAATTTTGTCTTCTGTGCTGAACAGAGAAATAGCTGTTAGGAGTTTTAATAATTGGGTTTTGTGTGCTTCCTTTATGAAGAGTCTTAAATCATAAGAGGCTGTCCCTTCCAGGGAATGTATTCTATGTAAGTGTTGAAAACAGATTCATTTGAGGCATTTGTCCGAAGTATTCCTACTGAGCGCTAGTTAACATTTGTATGGAGATTTATATTTAATGAAGTGCTGTCATGTATTATCTCATGTCATCATAACCTTAATGATGCTGGTGGTGACGAAGATGGATCTGGTGATAGGAGCAGACGTTTTTTGTTTACCGTATGCCAGACATCTTAACATGCCAAGCATCATACATGGATCTTCTCATCTGATCTTCACAACAGCTTGTGAATATGATACTATTATCTGTTATATACAGATAATATATATACCTTAAGGCTTACAGACAATGATGACCTTACCTACCTGAGGTCCCAGAACGGGTGACCACTGGAGCCAGTGTTTGAACTTGGGTGGTCTAACTGGAGTTCTCCAGCAGATGATTGCTTTTGGCATCTTCTAAATTAATAATCATTACTTGCTGGCAAACTGAACACTCACAGGTAGAATTTCCTTAATAAATGAAGGGAGACCCCCGAATTCTTCTGCTGTAGTAGAATTCAGATGAATACACTGCTGCTAGACATATTTCTTTGGCACACTTTGGTGTCCTTTGGTCATATTGAGTGCTCTAGCCTCTCCCAGGTGATTCCCTCCACCAACATAAGGGTGACTAGTTCACCTCTACTGAATTCTTGCAGATAGGGGATGGTTGCCATTGCTCCCAGACAGCTCTGCCTGGTTAACCTGTGGGTGCCTTGTACCTGTCGTTTCTTTGAACCAAACTCCTGGTCTTCCACAAGTGCTTGTTTCTTTCCACGTGCACACACTGTTACCCATTCCCTCTTCTTCCTCTTGTGTTCATTGTCTTGTTTGGTGGCATCACCTTCCACCAGCTTTTAAGTCAGGGTTAGCCTTGTACCCACGCTCGGAACATAGCTCCATGCACATCTCAAGCCACTCATCCCGTTCTTCCATTTTACCTTCTAAATAGCTTTCAAAGCAGGCTTTTCCTTCATATTCACACAGACATGCAATTTAGTTTCTCATCTCTCGACCGTACTATTCTGATACCTTTTGTAGCTGGTTTTTCTGTCTTCAATGTTGTGGCCCTGCAGTTTTCCCTCCACACCGCAAGCAAAACTGATCTTACCAAAACCCAAGTCTGATTGTTATTCCCCTCTTTAGACCTATAGTGACTTCCCATGTGTTAGAGGGGTAACTCAAAGCTCTGACAGTGCGTCAAGATCACCTTGGTCCTTAAACAGAAGAATGCCAGGGCCCACCGCAGGCCAGCGACTGAGAATTCCCTGCAGTGCGCCCTGGCATGTGTCTTTCCTGAAATCTCCACGTGTCCTCACATCCTACTTGGATAGCTAATGGACATCTCAAGGTGAACACATCAAAAATGGAACTTCTTTTTCTCACAACGTGTGTTAACTGTGGTCTTTCATGTCTTGGTCGATGGCAACCCCACCCTTGAAGTTGCTCAGGCCTAAAACTTAACTACTATTCTCTCAGCCCTCCCAAAGGACCAGTCGGCGGGTCCTCGGGGACCTACAGCCCCTGCTGCCACCCAAGCCAGCTCCTCCCTGGCACGTGCGGTACCCCCTGATTGGTCATCCTGCTTGCGCTCCTCCAGTCTATTTTCAAAGCAATACTTAGAGTGACCCTTTAAAAATATAAATTAATCTTAGATCTTCACTCAGAACCCTTCAATATTAACCATTTCACTCAGTGTAAAAACCAGTCTCCATAGTGGCCCCCAAGGCCTTTGAACCACAAAGTCACTCCCAAACTCTGCAGAGGTGTCCTGGGGCATTGCAGTGAGCTCACAGGTGTTTCTTAGGATATCTAAATTGTCAAGGGAAACATAGCTCTTCTCATCATCTGTCAAACACAGTGTGAACGACTAGTTCAGTGTCAGCATCAGATTGTGCTATATTCCTTTTGACGTCATAGCTTTGAGCTGGATTTTCACCAGTTGTTGTGATAAAAATTAAGTGCTATGAGAAAATGAATGAGTGGTAGTGTTCAGTCTGATCTGAGATTTAGGAAGTCATATGGCCCAGAGGCACACACATCCATTAGTAAGCAATCGTTATTTAATAATAAAAATAATTTTTCATTCAATATATATGTATTGTTTTTTCAAATGACTGTAAATTGTTGGGTCCAAACTTAATAAGCATTTATACACTATTATTCTGTTACTAAATGGAATATATTTCCTTTGGCCTTGGAGTGTCTTAAAAAACTTACACATTAAAGACTGAATCGAGAAAATGTGGGAACCTCTATCCCACAAGCCCATTTGCTCTCTGGGTATTCTCTGTTCACTGCCTCTGCCCCAGCCATGCTGGTTTTCTTGCTTGCTCTCACACATCTAACATACGCCAGCCTCTGGGCCTTCTGTGGGCCTGGAACTCTGTTATTTTATCATATTTGCAAGGCTCATCTCCTTTACGCCCTTCCTCAAATGTTGCCTTCTCCATGAGGCCTCCCGTGACCACTTTGTAGAAAAATGTTTCCACCCTCATCCCCAAATTAGGGTTCCTCTTCTCTCTTTGCTCTATTTTTTTCCAGAGCAAACGTCACCTTCTAATATATAGAATTTACTGATTTATTAAATTCTTTATTTTTAACTCCCCTCCCCACCCAGGGTAGAAGTTTTTAATTCTGTTTTGCTTACTGTAGTCTACCAAGCACCTAAAATATCTGGCACAGTATAGGGAATTAAATACGTATTCATTGAATCATTGAAGACAGACATACCAGAAGATGACTGGCAGGAGCAAAATGGATTGTAGTAAAGCTTATAAAAGTAGTAAAGCATCGGAGTCTCACTGACCATGTCCAGCTCCTTGCCTCAGTTTTCCCATCTGTAAAATGGGTTATATTTTTGCCTGTTTCATAAGACTGACAATTCAATCCCTAGGAAGAAGCCCAGAGGCTGGCACATACTAAATGCCTAACCATTGTTAACCTATTAGGTTTACGGTACCATGGCGGGTGCTATGGCTGTTCTGAATAACTTATCATTTACGTTTCTTTGAGAATTAGATGATGTGCTCTCTACGATGCCTAGGAAATAAATGCCATAGATAGTGATGGAGAAAATTATTTTCCTTTCCCTTTTCACAGGCAATTTATGATTTAGGGTTTTACTTATTTTTTGCTGATGGTATACTTACTTTTGACTTTTATTTCAGCCCTGAAAGCTGTGCATTTGTACTGGCTCTCTTGTCTGTTGGCTCCAGTCTTCTGTGTTTCCATGTCATCAGCCTGAAGAATGGCAAAGGAGTCATGTTGTTCCCACTGGTCCTTTTATTCCACTTGCAACTGAAGTCATTTCTTCTCACTCCTTGAAATTCTTCTAATTTGCCATTGCCTAAGTTACGTACGAAATTCAACTCTACTAGGTGGCTGTTATTATTTTCTATGTACAACCCTTGGGGTACACTTTATAAATACAGGGTGATACAGGGAGCTTTGGCACCTTAACCTAACTTCTTTTTGGTCCTAGTTTTATTACCACAATTACATAAACATTTAAATAAATTTTAAATTTAAATTCAAAGTATACTATTGCCTGTATGAAATGGGCAATAGTAAACTATTTATTAAAGTTCTGGGAAAAATTGACAGTAAAACAGTATACTATTGAGTATATTGTTTTATACAGGCAATAGTATATTACTGATGTCAGTTTTTTTCCAGAACTTTCCAGGATTAGCTACAGTGAATTGGAAAATTAATGCCACATACCATTATTGATAGCACAGCGTGGAAGACAGTGGAGGAAGTAGACATGGCAGATGGCTGTGTTCTTGCATTCTCTTAGCAGATGGCTGTTGAGTACCTTCAGCCGCCCCTTGTGTTGAGGATTCGAACTGGAATTCAAGACAGTGGTAGGTGAAAGCGATGAGATTTTAAAAGGTAGTGCTAAGAGTTCACAGAATTTGGCGTGGTGGGGCTGGGGGTGATGAGAGTGGCAAAGGGAACAACATACGTAAAAGGCATGGGAGCACAGATTGTATTTGTGTGGTTCAAGCAGGAGGGAAATGGTAGAGGACAGGTTGAAAAAAGAAATTGGAGTCAGCTTGGAAAGGGCCTTAGGAGCCTTAGGACATGCTACAGAATATGGATCTTGTGTCGGATTTGTGTAAAGTGGCTACATTATCACATTTGTGGTGGTAGCATGCAGGTCAAGACAGAAGGATGAAAACACAGAAGAGGGTTTTTGTGTTTTTGTTTTTGTTTTTGTTTTGTATTTAGAGGATGTTAGAGAAGAATCAGTAGATTATAGGCAACAAAGTCTTGATAAAACTGTAGAAAAACAGTAGGAATAAAATCGCAGAAACAAGTGAAAAAATCCAGAAGGATTCTAATTGTGAATAAGCTACCAGTTGGCAATCATGGAACACCATTATTGGAATTCTTTAAATAAAGTTTAGAAAAAAACTTTTCAGGAAGTTTTGCCAGATAAAAGATGCCTAGTTAAACTTGAATTTCAGAAAAACGATGAATAATATTTTTGTATAAGTATGTCCTGTGCAGTATTTGGGACATACTTATACTAGACACTGTTTTTTGATGTGAAATTCAAATTTAATTGGGTACCCTATTTTTATTTGGAAAATCTGCCAATCTTAGTGTGATTCAAAAGGTTGTGAGAAGGCCTGGTGATCAGAGTCAATGATCTGGTCCTTCATTTGATGATGGAGTGTTTTGATGAGAGAATTATTACCATGTTTACTTGGAGGTCAGAAGTAAAGGCCCCAGGGAAGCATTTTCTAGAACACAGGGAGAACCTTTTGGGAAGTCTTTTACACATTTAAGTGACTGGTAGGGATTTATTTATTTGCAACCTTACTAGGCTGTAAAGTTGATTTGATCAAGAAAAATAGGGAAAATAAAACAACTATAGAAAAGAGAAAATCCAAACTACAGAAAGCATCTAATGCTCAGCAGACTAGAGCTGCAATGTCTTGTGTATTCAAGAAAACAAAATGGGGTGTTATCTCCTCCGAGAGGGATCACTGAGTCGGCTTTATCAAGTGTGAACGAGACTGCGCTCACTGTTTCTTATGCTCTGGATAGACAGTGGCCCTTGTGTTCTGGCTCCTGTTTTTATTAGAACTGCAGAAACATTACAAAAACCCCAACAATGAACACTCGGCTGAGAATGTGAGGTCATAGTAGTGTGACCTCACAGGGAGCCAGGTTCTTGGAAGGCTGTGAGGCTCGGCAGACACTGAACTTGGGAGCTGAAGAATACTGGACGGGGCTTCGGAGAGGAAGCATGGTCCAGGTGCACCCCAGGGGTTGCGATGGGCTCTTCTTGGTGTCTGTATGGTTGCTGGTAAGTTTGTATTGCCATCATATTGTCAAGCTTTCTGATTTAAAAGGAGCAATTTCGGTTCTTGTTCAAATAATCTCCTAAATTGTGAAATGGGTAGAATGAAGCCATCTAGGGACAGGGATATTTATCCTTTGTTCTTTATTTTCTCCTTTTACTGAAATCTTTTTGAAGAAGATCCAGAAAGTCTGATGCACATGGATTTTGCAATTATATGGTTTTGGTGAATGTGAGGACAATTAGGTGAAATCACCTGGACTGGGCAGCATAATAGAAAAGGGGCAAATATGGAGAATGAGTAACATGAGGAATGGAATGATTTTGGATAATAAATTTTTAAAATGTGCTCTCATTAGAAAAAGCCTCTTGTATTTGAACAAAATTAGGCCAGTACTATATATGTGGTATAATTACATTGTTTGCACAGAATGATTAAATAAATGCCATGAATTTTCCCTGGGAAATGAGCAGTAAGTAGTGGTTTAATTAAGAAGAAAATCCTTTCTTTGACATGAGTTTTTACTACATGATAGGAAAAGCACACATGGAAACACAACTCCAAGGGCTTTGTTTTGTGTTTCGTGTAATTATAAAAAGTACTTGATTGTAATTAACATAGTTCTTGGAATAAATATTTTACATTTCTGTCACTTGTGTGGGAAAACACAAAGTAACCATGAATTGCCTAAAAGAAATTTCTACTGTGAGTTTTCTTATTATAGGTTATACTGTTGATAATGATTATTCAATTTCCTGATGGGATAGATTTCACAAAACTGAATGGTAGTGTTAAGTCTCTTTTTAAAAAAATGTTTACATCATAGACAAGAGGGTCTCACTGTATTGTCCAGGCTGGTCTCAAACTCCTGGGCTAAAGCAGTCCTCCTGCCTTGGCTTCCCAATATGCAGGGATTACAGGTTTGAGCCACCACACCCAGCCATGTAATGTTAAGTCTATAAAGGAAGATGTAGGATGAAAAAATCATACATTTAAAAATGTATTTTCATGGAGATTTTATCATAATGAAGCAATTTATTTTAGCTGGTAGGCATGTGTGTTGGGAAACTTTTCAAGGTGTTGAGGGTTACCATACATCTTAGTATGCCTGGGTCAGTTCCAGTTAATGCCTGCTGTTCTGCCATTGATATTGACTGTTGTTTGGTATTTGACTTAAAGTTTTAATAAGTGAACTATTACCATTAATAGCTATGGTAAAATAAGCCAGCATGGGTTTGGTAGACCTAACTTCGTATTCCCAGCTTCTCCCATGGTATCATCTGGTAATGTGTGAGTTGACATTTTTACACAGTTGACTCTAAAAAACTCTCGCTCTTTTCCCTATTCTTAGAGCTTCATTTCAAGGGCAGGATGTCAGGTGCTTGCCGATAAAGTGTGCTTGGAGAAGAGTTGCTAAGGACAGTTAACTCCTAATCCTGTGGTGGTTGAGGGAGTATGAGACTCTGCAGTTACTTGTTATACCAGCTGGTTGTCCAGGAGCCCTGGCTGCTCTTTCAGTGACCTTGAAGCATAAGGCCAGCACTTCCTTAGTAGAGCAGTGGGAAAAGGGAACTTGTAAATGAGGCAGAATAAGTGACAAGATGGAGCAGTTCTGCTTAGAAATGCATTTATTTTTGCTACAATGGTTTTTGTCATTTCGTGATGTAAGTTTACAACCTATTTGTTAGGTTCAGATTTTTAAAAACATAACACCGTTGAGATAATTGAAATACTATATCACTTGCTTTATTAAAGTATAAAATCCGGTGCTTTGGGCATATTCAGAGTTGTTTAGTTGTAACCACTGTCTTAAGGATGCTTTCATCACCCCAAAAGAAACAATGCCCATTAGCAGTACTGCTTTTTTATTGATGATGCCTTCTTTATTTATTTTGTAGTGATTATAATAGAATATTTAAGGATTTATTATCTCTGTTTCCCCTTTAGAGTGTCCTGGTTTAGACAGTAAATGGTTATTCTGCTTAATGCAAGCCAAGTTAAAGAACTATGGGATAGAGCAAGGGCAGATAAACTCCCATCCATGGGCCCAATTCAGCCCAGCCTGGAATGGCTGTTAGGTTTTTTAAGGTTGTAACAAAACAACAACAACAAAGCAGCATGTGTGACAGGGGCCGTATGTGGCCTGCATGCCTACGATATTTATGATTTGGTCCATTATGGAAAAATTCTGACCACCCTTGGTTTAGCATCTGTGGTAAGTATGTTCGAAGGCCGTCTAAGCACATTTTATCATGAGCATGTCTTACTTCCAAGTTAAGATAAAGATTTGGAAATTAATGTATCCTCATTAGTTTCAGTGTTACAAATACAAGAGAACCCTCTATACCTGACCACAGGCTGTAGCCTTTAAGCCCTTTCTAGGGCGGAGTTCTCAACGTGTTGCCTGTGGAGCTTTCTTCCTTCAGTTAGGTTTGTGAGATCAAAATTGTTTTACACTAATTATTATAACACTATTTTTGTTTTTCACTGCGTTGATATCTTATGGTGCAAAAACAGTAGTGGAGGTCTTAGTAGAACTTAAGGCAGCAGCACCAAACTCTTCTAGTCGTATTCTCCACTGTCATGCACTCAAAATGAAAATAAAGGCCAGTATCGCCTTTAAAAAAATCCTTGATGAAACCAGTACAGTTTATTTCATTTCAACGCTTGAGATCATGTCTTCTTAATTTTGTGTGTGATGAAATGGGAATAAAGCACTTCTGTTCCTGATAGTCTCCAGGAAAAACATTCATCTGTCATTTAAGTTGGAGCTAAAAACTAGTCACTTTTTTCATTGAATGTCATTTTTCCTTGAGAGAATGACTGACAAACTATGGTTATCAGCAAACATTTTCTTGAAAATGGAGTAAGCCTATTACTTTAAGGAAAACAGCTGATAATAATTTGTAGCAAATGATTACATTTGAGCTTTTGAACAAAAGTTAGGATTTTGGAAAACTTGTATCTGCCAGCAAAGGTTTGGCAGCTTCCCAATACTTAGACTTTTCTTTAATGGTGACATTAGTGAATATGATTTTTTTAAGGTTATATAATGAAATGTGTCAACATGTGTTTTGCAGATAACCAATGTGTGATGTTACAAAATCATGTATGGGTTAAAAGATCCATTCAAAGTATAAGATAGATTTTAATATAAGAGTACAAAAAGTTAATCGACACAAATTTAGATTCCATATTGCAAGTAAGAATATCCTTTAAGAAACTACCACTTGTCTCACTTTGCTGTTGTATCAAAAAAGAATATCCACAATTATCTGAAAAGGATATTAAAATATTTCTTTTTTCCAATGAACTATGAGTGAGGGCACATTTTCTTAATGTCTTTCAACCAAAATAATATATTGTTACTGGTTGAATGTAGAAATGGCTCTTAGAATCCAACTGTCTTGTAAGCCAGCTGTTAAAGAAATTTGTGTTTTAAAAAAACAGTGAATTTTAGTTCTTCTGGAAAACAATAGTTGTATCTTTATAGTATTTGTTATATAGAACAGATTCATTTTTAAGTGAGTGAATATTTAAAATGTTTCTATTTTCATTACTACTATGGTAAATATCAGTAGGTATAACCCACATAAGTGTAAGCCATATGGAGTCCTTCTAAGAATGTAAAGGTCTAGAGACCGAAAAGTTTGGGAACTGCTTGCCTAAGATTTAGGCAATCTGTTCTTTAGTACTTTAAAATATGGTAACTGAAACAATTTTTATGAATATTTAAACATACAATGATCTCATCTAAGTGTAGCTGAACTAAAAGAAAACTGTCAATATTTCATCAGATATTTTCCTTTTTGCCATATAAGAAAAATCTATTATTTTCTCTCTTTATCAATTATCATAGCAATGCTGGGGTGAAAACAACACGGCTAGAAGCTCATTCCGAAATGGGGAGCACTGAAATTTTGGAAAAGGAGACCCCAGAAAATCTCAGTAATGGTACCAGCAGCAATGTGGAAGCAGCCAAAAGGTTGGCCAAACGCCTTTATCAGCTGGACAGATTCAAAAGATCAGATGTTGCAAAACACCTTGGCAAGAAGTACGTTCTGACCCATTGCTGGAGTCTGAATTCTCTCCTGTTTTGTGTGTGTTTTAAATAGTTTACCTTTCATTAACCAAGTCTATTCTGTTTTCTTATAGCAATGAATTTAGCAAACTAGTTGCAGAAGAATATCTGAAGTTTTTTGATTTTACAGGAATGACGCTGGATCAGTCACTCAGGTATGACTAAGCCTCCTTGCTGCTCTTCATTGCCTTCAAATGATTAGTTCTTAGAGGAGAAAGTAATGCCTTCTAGCTAGAATCTTATTTTTTTTTTAAACCTCCAGGTATAGGTAGAGTATTCCTTCTCCAAAATGTTTGGGTCCATAAGTGTTGTGGATTTTGGATTTTGTCAGGTTTAGGGATGTTTGTGTTATATTTATTCAGTTGAACATCCCAAATCTGAAAATCTGAAATGCTTCGGGGAGCATTTCCTTTGAACCTTATTTCAGCACTGAAAAGTGTTGTAGATTTTGGAGCATCTCTGATTTTGAAGCATTTTAGATTTCTTATTTTCGGGTTTGGGACGTTTAACCTGTAGTTTGTGAACTTAGCTCAAATTGTATTATAGATATTAAACACAGCAAAGAGTAAGAAAAATGTATTCATTTAATGAAATGACACATGAATTGATATTCTACACCTACTGGTAAGCCTGAGTTCAGATGGTAAACAATTGGTAGCAAAGCAAATCTGGATAAAAAATGCCATCTGTAGGAGTTTTTCTGTTTTTCTTTTTGTTGTTGTTGTGGTAGAATACAGATAGCATAAAATCTATCATCTTAGCAATTTTTAGGTATACAGTGAGTGGCGTTAAAAACATTCATAATGTTGTCCAGCCATCACCACCATCCATTTCCATGATTCTCTTGTAAAACTGAAGCTCCATACTCGTTAAAGAATGATTTCTTTTTCCTTCCCCTCCTTTCCCCCAGCCCCAGTAGAATAGTAGAACTATTCTACTTCTCTTCTTGATGATTTTGACTACTCTAATGTAAATGGATATATACATTATTTGCCTTTTCGTGATTCATTTAACTTAGCATAATGTCTTCAAGGTTCATTCTTGTAGCATATATCAGAATTTCTTTCCGTTCTAAGGCTGAATAATACCCCATTATGGGGAATATATATACCACCGTCAGCTTCAAGACACGCTTGGGTTGCTTCTATGCTTTTGGTATTGTGAGTAATGCCACTATGAACATGAGTGTACAAATATTTCTTCAAGACCCTGTTTTCAATTGTTTTGAGTAGGGAGTTTGGTTTTTGAATGATCAGTTTAACACACACACACACACACACACACACAGTTTATAGATTGTAGAATTAGAATTAGATTTTTTTCCTAAGTATTTGCTTACTATAGCCCAATAGCCTTTTTTTTTTGAGACAGAGTCTCGCTCTGTCACCCAGGCTGGAGTGCAGTAGCACCATCTCGGCTCACTGCAACCTCCACCTCCCAGGTTCAAGCAGTTCTCCTGAATCAGCCTCCCGAATAGCTGGGACTACAGGTATGCACCACCACACCTGGCTAATTATTTGTATTTTTAGTAGAGATGAGGTTTTGCCATATTGGCCAGGCTGGTCGCGAACTCCTGACCTCAGGCAGTCCACCCGCTTCGGCCTCTCAAAGTGCTAGGATTACAGGCATGGGCCACCGCGCCCAGCCCCAGTAGCCTTTTAAGGTGATACTTTTAAGGTGATATTAACTCTTCAGTGGAATAAAAATGAATGTCAACATAATCAGTAGAAAGTATCTGTAAAACTGTTTCCAACAATATCCATTTTTTCTGACCTTTTCAAATGAAGGTGTCTAAAACTCACTGATTCTCACTTTTTACATTATATTGTATTACAAGTTTCTAAGTAGCTGAAGGTAAAACCTAGTCAGCATTTAATTTTCAACACTATTTATAAAATATCCGTGTCTGGAAGAATTCTGAGATCATCTAGTAGAACCCTTTAATTTTACAAATCGAGAAACTGAGGCCTGGGAGGTGAAGGGAGGATGTTTGTACTGGAGTGTAGTACTGCAGTGATTTATCGTGGGGCTCTTTTCATGCAGCAAAGGTACCCAGGTTTTCTAACAAAAACAGTTATCAGTGGATGAAAGATCTGTATTTTTGCCTTGCATTCTGATGTAGTTTATTAAAGTTATGAAAAATTAAAGTTTTGTCCATATATAGTTTGTTAACCTTAATTATACCTATAATAAGGGAGAAGGCAAAATTTTGATAGAAATGAGGCTTATGGTATGTTTCTTACCATAGTAAGATTTCTTACACATTTTGAATGATTTTTTTTTTCCTTCCCATCTCATGTTGAGGAAAATGAATCTACATTGTCAAGTGAGGGCCATCTGGATTCATCTCAAATAAACAGTGCTCTTAGGGACTCCGAGTAGATTAGTGTGTGGGTTTTGGCACACTTCCTATAATTTAAGGGATATTTTTATACATAAACTAATTCCATTATGTAAGGAATAAATTACTTGTATCTCCCAATTTCCTCCTCCTATAACAAATTAATATTAAAGTGTGATAATAGACAAAATTAACAGAAATCTCCTGTGCACGAAGCAATGTAATTCACAGTGGCTTTAATAGAGATGACAGTCATGTAACAAAATGACAAAAGCACCCTGATGCGTGTAAAGTTTTAAAACACAGCCTTTATGATGATGTATTGAGTCTTAAGTGGTCTTTGTTTTTTTTTAATCTGACCTTTTAAAATTGGCTACTTGACACTTGGTCATAATGAGGAAATTACCTACTTTCCCAAGGCTTTCTTGATGTACTGACCACTCTGTTATCACCCCGTCATATCTTTTAAGTGGACATTTTTTTTTTCTTTTGAAACGGAGTCTCGCTCTGTCGCCTAGGCTGGAGTGCAGTGGCGCGACCTCAGCTCACTGCAACCTCCGCCTCCCGGGTTCAAGCGATTCCTGCCTCAGCTTCCTGAGTAGCTGGGATTACAGGCGCCTGCCACCACGCCCGGCTAATTTTTGTGTTTTTAGTAGAGATGGGGTTTAGCCATGTTGGCCAGGCTGGTTTTGAATCCCTGACATTGAATGAACGCCTGCCTTGGCCTCCCAAAGTGCTTTTGATAGAATTTAAATGCTAATGCAAATTTATATTGAATGGCTATCTAGTAAATGATTTTTTGGGGGGAAATAACCTTATAATATCTTACTTTGTATAATTAATATCTTAGGTTTATATAAATTGACTTTTAACTATGAAAGAGTGTGATACCACTTTCTAAAATTTCACTGTTTAATTTTTAATTCTCTTGTAGGTATTTCTTTAAAGCGTTTTCTCTTGTGGGAGAAACTCAAGAACGAGAGAGAGTTTTAATACACTTCTCCAATAGATATTTTTACTGTAACCCAGATACCATTGCTTCACAAGGTAATCTGATACAAATCCTTGAATTTCTTTTTCATATCAATGGTTATTTTCCTTATTATGAAAGTTAAATTTTATTGTGAGAAATTATGTATCTTCAATTACCTAGTGATAACTATTAACACTTCTGTTTACTTCATTCTAGTCTATTTAATATTTAGTGTCAAATTGTAATTAGAGTTTTGTTTTTAGCTGCCTTTTTATTTCATTGTGAGCATTTTCTCATGTCATTAAATATTCTTTAAAAGCATAATATTTAAGGACAGCATGATATCCTTTACTCTTATTTAAATTATTTTGTTTTCTACTTCTCTAGTGTGACAGCACACTTTCTTTAAATTGTTCATGGTTTGTCACTCTGAGATTTTATGTAATGAATGAAATTTCAGTTTTCTTATTTCTTATACATTTGGTCTCTACGTTTCTTGATGAAAGCTCATGTATCCTGAGTGTTGGGGTTAGTTTTGGAAAAATTAACAAATCTCACTGGTGGTTGCGCTGTGTCTCTGGTGCTTTCGTTTGATATTAATTGTAACGATACTGACCACAAACTTTTGTTGATAATTTTAATAAACTATGAGCTTATGCTTATTACACTATTTTTACAAAGTAAATGACTTAATTGTAAACTGTTTGTTTGTGGACCTACCTTGTGAAGAGAGATCTTTCCTCCATTTCAGTTCCTGCAATAAAGTACACTTTTCAGTGTTTGAAGTCAAGGACTTTGACTTGTGACTGGAAAATGTTTCATAAACTTACAGATGATAGAGTAAATCACTGAGACTAGATTCCCAAGAAATAGTAATTACCTCTTAGCTTCAGTATTGCCGATTAACCTGGATAATGTACTTGGTATTGGCCAAGGTGCTTGCCTCAACCTTCCCTCCATCTCCAAGGCTGCAGTCACAGTTAGTTTATCACCTGATTAAGGTCACATTCCTATCGGTAAACTGATGCTATTCGGACCAGTTATTCACTATCGCTGTCACTGTTAGCCCTGACAAGAGAATGAAGCAGATAAAAGTGGGCCGTTTTTATTAGAACCTTCTTCAAATCTGAGAAGATGTTTACATTCTTGGATAAAATAAGAAATATGGATTTGTGTACTTAATTGGCTGTTGATAAGGATATTTGAGAGTTGGCTGCTGAGTTCTTAAAATACTTTCGAGAATTTGTTTTAAATATATGTAGAACTTGTGATAATAAAATGGTACTAGAATAAATATACTTTTAGCCATTTGGTAGCATCTATTTAGAGACACTGATAACAGAAATCACCTACTATACTAAAGAACTTCCTTTTAAAAATACCCTGGCTTTAATTTATGAGTGCAATAATTAGACCTTCTAATTTAGCATAAATTGAAAAGATTTTTACTGCATCTGAAACTGCTATTGTCTACTGTACTTGTATAGAGAATTAGCAGAGTGATAGTAACGAGAACAACTAATTCTAATGTTTGGAAATGAGAATCTTAACTCTACTTGGAGAACATTTTTATATGACCTTAACCTAACAGAAATGTGTCTTTGGAGGCTCATATTTAGTTGTCTCCCATTGTAAGCAATGCTTGTCTGGATATCCTTGTACTATGCATAGATCACTAATTATTGCTGTAGTGCAAAGCCCTAGAAGCCGATTTGTTGTATCAAAGACATTTTTTCAAGGCTTTACATATCTACTACCAAATTGTCCTCCAGAGAGGTAAGAACAACTTATCAACAGTGGAGTCCGGTTCTGTGCTTTGAGGTTCTTTCTGTAAATCCATTTTTTGTTTCTTAAAACAGGACTAATTGTACCTAGCACAGTACTGTTTAAATAGGTTCTGAATGTATCCTATTAGTGATAATAAGGTGGAGTCCAACAGTGAAAAGCGAATTTATGCTTTTTTTTCTTGTATCTTTCTTTAGATGGAGTCCATTGCCTTACCTGTGCAATAATGCTTCTTAATACCGATCTACATGGCCATGTAAGTGTGAATTTGTGAAACTTAGATCCAAAACATGTCGGGCTTATCTCTGCTTTTGTGTTCATACACATTTATTTTCTGCCTCCCTTTTTCTCATTCTCTACATGGTTCCCATGGCAGGTGAATAAAAATAAATCTTTGAAAAAAGAAATAATTTTCTTATTTCACCTGTTAGCACAGAGTATGATTTTAAATGCATCATCTTGTTGTCTGGAGTTGTTTTAGCAGTAATGTGTGTGTTCTGTGTCTTCTTTGTCCAGTAGATGGCAGACAGAGCTTTTACTTGTTTTTGTTTTTTGGTTGAGAATTACAGTTGATAGATAATGATGGAGAGAATATAAATTAGATCTGAAAATGTGAATTGTGTTTTCACTACATACCATAGTGAGTCAAATAACTCAGCCTTTCTTATGCCCCTCAGCTTACCTAGTCTTTCACTAGTTGAAATAATAAAATAACGTAATTACCGTCTCATCATCTACTTAGAAGATAAAGTGTTAAAATGTATAATTATATATAAATTTGCAAGTTTCGTAGAAGTAGAATTTTAGCATTTACTTGAACTCTTCATAATACTCTTCAAAATAAATGAACCTGGGACTATGAAGTAATTTTTGCTCTAAGTAAATATAGATTAATCCATATTTAACGAATTCTAATTTTATTTTGAAGAGAAAATCAGGTGTCTGTGTAGAGTATATTATCCCTTGATTTGCCGTAATATATCTTACAATTTAAAAATTACATATAAAAATTTGATATTTAGATATTCTGCTAGTCACATAATTTCCTTTTTTTGGAAAATATATAGTGTTCCCTTTTAAGAAAGGAAACATGGAGCTCTGTGGGACCAGTAAGTTAGACTAGCTGTTATAAGAGGAAGGGATTCAGGGAGAAAGGGTTCCATCACCAGAAAGCAAAGAGGAGACACAGTGATAGAATCCTAATTTTAACATCATTTTAACATATCTCAAAATACTCAACTAGAAAGTTCCTTTTGCCATTTATAAGAGGTGAATTTAGAATCACTTAGTGGCTAGTAAACATGGGTAGCACGTGTCCAGAGATAATACAGATGAAAAGAAAATAGATACTTGCAGGAAGCATTCTTGGGCAATATAGCACAGCTAATACATGTAGAAATGCAGACATTTCACAGTGTGAACCTTGACTTGAGTACCACAATCTAATGTTCATCCAGCTTGTTAAAGGGATGGCCAGTCAGTGGATTGTCGTGACCACTTTTTTCGTGTTACTGGCCAAGCAAGTTTTCACTGCTTTGTCTGCCTGTTTGGTGATAGCAGTTGCTCTTTGCACCCTTCTTTTCCTTAGCCTTTCTGGCCAAAGGAGAAAATTTTGAGTGTGTTTGGCCGCATATAACATTGAATCAAGTCAGTGATCACCAGCATGAAGAATTCCCTTCACACTGGATATTTTGAGGTTCCATCAACATAAAAGAGTTGTATGTTTAGCATCTGTTAACTGAGAAAATGTTTAATGGTGGGAGGAAAAAAATTCAGTAATATTGCAATTTTTGTTTAAAGGTTGCAGATCTCTTAGAGCTTTTGTCACATTTTTGGTGATTTGTTTCTACTAAATCCTAGATTGCGTTTTTAAAAAGCTAGTATAGCTTTAATAATACTTTTACATAAGCATGTATCTGAATCATAATAACTTGAAATGTAGCAACCAATAAAGTTGTTATTTTTTATTAAATATCTCAGCATGCTTGATGTCTAGGTAAAGCTGTGGACACCCAGGTTTCAGTAGCTACAGGTTTAGAGCTGCAAATATAG
This sequence comes from Pongo pygmaeus, assembly GCF_028885625.2. Taxonomy (NCBI): domain Eukaryota; kingdom Metazoa; phylum Chordata; class Mammalia; order Primates; family Hominidae; genus Pongo; species Pongo pygmaeus. The sequence goes on along the minus strand of NC_072380.2, from coordinate 18,877,727 downwards.
GACATTTGCCCTTCTTTAGACTTATAAGGAGTTGTAAGGAGATTAGATGAAGCATCCTGCTTCTTCCTGGCAACTGGGATGGAAGAGAGTTTGTATAAATTAACATTTTCATATTACCTTGAGTTAGGCCAATCATGGATAATTAATAATTGGCAATAGTAGCAAAACTACTGATAGAAGAGGGAGAAAATTATCAATAACAGTGAATCTCTGTCATATTCAGGATCATGTGTTTGGTGATAAGTAGTTCTCTGTTTTAAAAATGTGTGCGATATACTTGGGATTGTCTATTTAGGTTTTACGTATTAGTTTTCTATAATGCATGCTGTTACAAGTCTGTTGAATATATAGTAGCTATCATAAGAACTAACCATGTAAATATGTTTCTTCTATCTTTCTCCTCTGGATTCATTTTAAAAATAAATTATTCTTCTAGGTGGTAAGTTTTTAATCCATAATTTTGGATGTAGCTTCTCTTGCATCATGATTGCCTGATTTTTTTGTTGTTGTTTTAGTGTCTGTTTGACTTGTTAGCATGGCCCCTATGAAATCGAATCATGCAGCAGATAAAATGAATTGTTTCTACTGTTCTGCTCCTTTTCACCTTCTCCTTAGTGCTATACTACCTAGAATATGACCACCCATTACTTGGTCCAATGCCAGAATAGTCTTCATGGGGAGTACACTAATCAACCATTATTCTTTTTTCCTTACCATTGTGTCATAATAGCAATACTGCAGCATGATCTTTCTAAGAAGTGCCAAGACCAGCTTGTTCTCATATGCTTTCAGTAGGGGAGGGCTGACTCCCCTATGAGGAGGGCTGACTCCCCTCTTGGGAGATTAACTTGTTTTGGCTGCTGTTGGTGAACCTTTCCTTTACCCTGAGGAATGAGGCACTGAGAATGCATTAATATGGGCCTTGGTTTGGCCTGCTAATTTCCTTACTAATAAAATAGTGGAATGTATACTAATATTATACTTACATTTAGCTAATGTGACATGTTGAAATCCCTTTCTTTTTCTAACTTTCCCCTTCAACAAATATGTATATAGCATGTGTGTGCCTCCTCCTTTCCGTACTCTCTGCCGTTTGAGTAAGGATCAGAGGTGAATGAGACAATGTTCATGGAAGCCAAATAATCCTCTCTGATGGTGTTGGCTAGGCTGACCTCATTAGTCAGGTTTCACTGAAGACATGGTAGCAGGTTGCTGAAGTGCTATGATGGGAAAACACTGGGGAGGTATTTTAATTTCATGTTGGATTATATTAAACCTCTCTAATTAGGCTAGATAAAAAACAATCTGAAGTATATACAGTATTTGGGGGGAGAATTCAGTACCTGCTTTTAAAAAAATGTGACTGATTTATCATTTTCCTAGCAAGAGTATCTATTTGTTTTTACTTGTCTGCAAGTAGTTTATTCCCTTAAATTAAATATTTTATAATTGTAGTCATGTGGTGAATTTGCTATATAATTTGTTTTATTTTCGAAATGCCTCATCTACAAAATACGTATGTAAATTAAACTTCTATACATACAGATACATTTCTCTTAAACTCTAGAGTTTCTTTCTTTGCTATATTGGAACTAAGTTTTATTGAATATTGTTTGAACTATCAACAAGGAAAGAGTTGAAAGTCTTTTTCTTAAACCTTGTTTGAAATGGTATGGATAAGATTTCATATGTTAGAATAAGTTTATACTCACTCCCTTTCTGGATGGATCTTCAAATGTGTTCTATTTGCTACCACTAACTAGCTTGCTTGTCCTTCAGTCATAGTTTAGTCAGGTTCCTACCGTCCTGGCAGGATTATCACCCAGGGCTGGTGTTCTAAGGTGGTAGGAGGGTTAAGTATAGAATTGCATAGCAGTGAGGAGTGAGATAGATCGGAGCATAGTCAGCTGGCCAGTTTCACAACTAGAAAGTCACAAGAGATACACAAGTCAGTGGCTGGCCAAGGTCAGGCCATGGTAAGAGGCAGTAGCCAGGGCATTAGTTTTAATCAAGATTTTTTGACAAAATGTACCTTTTAACATCAAGGCTTGAGATTTTCAGTAGCAGTTTTATCCAGCAGCCCTCTGTTCTCCAGTATTGGCAAGAGTCACCCCACCATGTACAGTTGGTATAAGAGCCTGGTTGTGGTTCTTTGAGGTGGCTGTCTTTCTCAGGCTGGGCCTCCTACATATACTTTACCCTTGACATACTCAGAGCATGTTGAGCATCATGCCCTGTGGTCTGAGTTTAATATATGAGGCAGGACCTTACTAATGTTTTTAGTGTTGGGTTATAAGTTTGGAAAGGGTTAAAACCATATCTAGTACAACTTACTGGTAGGGAGAAGAATATAGTCAAGGAAGAAAGTATGTTTAGGTTTTGTAACAGAACAGTGTTAAAAGAAATGTGGAGTTCAGTGTGAGATAGATTGTAAGAATTCATTATTTCTTTTCTAATCTATAAACTTAATTATTGCATTGGCTTCCTAGGAGCCTAGAATCTTAAATAATGGATAAATATTTGGTTTATTATCAGTAGTGGAAAATGACTATTATAAAAATTATTTTAAAAATTTAAAATGCTTCATATTGTGCTATTTTATATTTTCACTGTCAAAAACATCACAGACTTCCATGAAGTTGATGAACCTCATAGAGTCAATATCCTCAAGAACTCTCTGCATCTGTAATGATCACTATTGTAACTGGCAGCTGCCTTAAGTACATTTGCATGCTGTCCTCTCATCGTCCTGCAGGATAATATCTTCCCTGTGGATACCTCTTCTGTCTGTGCTTCTCTGTATCTGTGATGCCCTCTGTCTTGAAAGGTGATGCCGTCTGCCATGAAAGCTATCGTTGGCATTCAATTTTCTCTCTGAGCTTTCCCCTGCTGTAGATTCCAGCCATGGTCATAATTTCTATTGCGCTAGAACTGCCTTCTCCTTTGGAGTCGTCTCTCCTATCTCCTTGGTGCCGTGTCTGTCTTGTCTTTCCTGGTTTTTTTTCCTAAATTACTATTTGCAAAGATCTTTTGATTTCTAACTTTAAGGCCAGGGGTCCATGTGCAGGATGTGCACGTTTGTTACATAGGTAAACAAATGCCAACATAGTTTGCTGCACAGATCATACCGTCACCCAGTTTTGTTTTGTTTTTTTGTATTTTGATACTTTGCAGAGTTGTTATTTTTTTATTTTTTATTTTATTTTATTTTATTATTATACTTTAAGTTCTAGGGTACATGTGCACAAAATGCAGGTTTGTTACATATGTATGTGTGTGCCATGTTGCTGTGCTGCACCTGTTAACTTGTCATTTACGTTAGGTATATCTCTTAATGCTATCCCTCCTCCCTCTCCCAACCCCACGACAGGGGGTGTGCAATGTTCCCCACCCTGTGTCCAAGTGTTCTCATTGTTCACTTCCCACCTATGAGTGAGAACATGTGGTGTTTGGTTTTCTGTCCTTCCAGTAGTTTGCTCAGAATGATAGTTTCCAGCTTTATCCATGTCCCTACAAAGCACATGAGCTCATCATTTTTATGGCTGCATAGTATTCCATGGTGTATATGTGTGACATTTTCTTTCTTTTTTTTTTTCCATTTTTTTAAATTAATTAATTAATTTATTATTATTATACTTTAGGTTTTAGGGTACATGTGCGCAATGTGCAGGTTAGTTACATACGTATACATGTGCCATGCTGGTGCGCTGCACCCACTAACTCGTCATCTAGCATTAGGTATATCTCCCAATGCTATCCCTCCCCCATACCCCCACCCCACAACAGTCCCTAGAGTGTGATGTTCCCCTTCCTGTGTCCATGTGTTCTCATTGTTCAATTCCCACCTATGAGTGAGAATATGCGGTGTTTGGTTTTTTGTTCTTGCGATAGTTTACTGAGAATGATGATTTCCAATTTCATCCATGTCCCTATGAAGGACATGAACTCATCATTTTTTATGGCTGCATAGTATTCCATGGTGTATATGTGCCACATTTTCTTAATCCAGTCTATCATTGTTGGACATTTGGGTTGGTTTCAAGTCTTTGCTATTGTGAATAATGCCACAATAAACATACATGTGCATGTGTCTTTATAGCAGCATGATTTATAGTCCTTTGGGTATATACCCAGTAATGGGATGGCTGGGTCAAATGGAATTTCTAGTTCAAATCCCTGAGGAATCGCCACACTGACTTCCACAAGGGTTGAACTAGTTTACAGTCCCACCAACAGTGTAAAAGTGTTCCTATTTCTCCACATCCTCTTCAGCACCTGTTGTTTCCTGACTTTTTAATGATTGCCATTCTAATTGGTGTGAGATGGTATCTCATTGTGGTTTTGATTTGCATTTCTCTGATGGCCAGTGATGGTGAGCATTTTTTCATGTGTTTTTTGGCTGCATAAATGTCTTCTTTTGAGAAGTGTCTGTTTATCTCCTTCGCCCACTTTTTGATGGGGTTGTTTGTTTTTTTCTTGTAAATTTGTTTGAGGTCATTGTAGATTCTGGATATTAGCCCTTTGTCAGATGAGTAGGTTGCGAAAATTTTCTCCCATTCTGTAGGTTGCCTGTTCACTCTGATGGTAGTTTCTTTTGCTGTGCAGAAGCTCTTGAGTTTAATTAGATCCCATTTGTCAATTTTGGCTTTTGTTGCCATTGCTTTTGGTGTTTTAGACATGAAGTCCTTGCCCATGCCTATGTCCTGAATGGTAATACCTAGGTTTTCTTCTAGGGTTTTTGTGGTTTTAGGTCTAACGTTTAAGTCTTTAATCCGTCTTGAATTGATTTTTGTATAAGGTGTAAGGAAGGGATCCAGTTTCAGCTTTCTACATATGTCTAGCCAGTTTTCCCAGCACCATTTATTAAATAGGGAATCGTTTCCCCATTGCTTGTTTTTCTCAGGTTTGTCAAAGATCAGATAGTTGTAGATATGCGGCGTTATTTCTGAGGGCTCTGTTCTGTTCCATTGATCTATATCTCTGTTTTGGTACCAGTACCATGCTGTTTTGGTTACTGTAGCCTTGTAGTATAGTTTGAAGTCAGGTAGCATGATGCCTCCAGCTTTGTTCTTTTGGCTTTGTATTGACTTGGTGATGTGGGCTCTTTTTTGGTTCCATATGAACTTTAAAGTAGTTTTTTTCCAATTCTGTGAAGAAAGTCATTGGTAGCTTGATGGGGATGGCATTGAATCTGTAAATTACCTTGGGCAGTATGGCCATTTTCACGATATTGATTCTTCCTACCCATGAGCATGGAATGTTCTTCCATTTGTTTGTATCCTCTTTTATTTCCTTGAGCAGTGGTTTGTAGTTCTCCTTGAAGAGGTCCTTCACATCCCTTCTAAGTTGGATTCCTAGGTATTTTATTCTCTTTGAAGCAATTGTGAATGGGAGTTCACTCATGATTTGGCTCTCTGTTTCTCTGTTATTGATGTATAAGAATGCTCGTGATTTTTGTACGTTGATTTTGTATCCTGAGACTTTGCTGAAGTTGCTTATCAGCTTAAGGAGATTTTGGGCTGACACAGTGGGGTTTTCTAGATTTACAATCATGTCATCTGCAAACAGGGACAATTTGAGTTCCTCTTTTCCTAATTGAATACCCTTTATTTCCTTCTCTTGCCTAATTGCCCTGGCCAGAACTTCCAACACTATGTTGAATAGGAGTGGTGAGAGAGGGCATCCCTGTCTTGTGCCAGTTTTCAAAGGGAATGCTTCCAGTTTTTGCCCATTCAGTATGATATTGGCTGTGGGTTTGTCATAGATAGCTCTTATTATTTTGAGATACGTCCCATCAATACCTAATTTATTGAGAGTTTTTAGCATGAAGGGTTGTTGAATTTTGTCAAAGGCCTTTTCTGCATCTATTGAGATAATCATGTGGTTTTTGTCTTTGGTTCTGTTTATATGCTGGATTACATTTATTGATTTGCCTATATTGAACCAGCCTTGCATCCCAGGGATGAAGCCCACTTGAGCATGGTGGATAAGCTTTTTGATGTGCTGCTGGATTCGGTTTGCCAGTATTTTATTGAGGATTTTTGCATCAATGTTCATCAGGGATATTGGTCTAAAATTCTCTTTTTTGATTGTGTCTCTGCCTGGCTTTGGTATCAGGATGATGCTGGCCTCATAAAATGAGTTAGGGAGGATTCTCTCTTTTTCTGTTGATTGGAATAGTTTCAGAAGGAATGGTACCAGTTCCTCCTTGTATCTCTGGTAGAATTCGGCTGTGAATCCATCTGGTCCTGGACCTTTTTTGGTTGGTAAGCTATTGATTATTGCCACAGTTTCAGCTCTTGTTATTGGTCTAATCAGAGATTCAACTTCTTCCTGGTTTAGTCTTGGGAGAGTGTATGTGTCGAGGAATTTATCCATTTCTTCTAGATTTTCTAGTTTATTTGCGTAGAGGTGTTTGTAGCATTCTCTGATGGTAGTTTGTATTTCTGTGGGATCGGTGGTGATATCCCCTTTATCATTTTTTATTGCATCTATTTGATTCTTCTCTCTTTTTTTCTTTATTAATCTTGCTAGTGGTCTATCAATTTTGTTGATCCTTTCAAAAAACCAGCTCATGGATTCATTAATTTTTTGAAGGGTTTTGTGTCTCTATTTCCTTCAGTTCTGCTCTGATTTTAGTTATTTCTTGCCTTCTGCTAGCTTTTGAATGTTTGCTCTTGCTTTTCTAGTTCTTTTAATTGTGATGTTAGGGTGTCCATTTTGGATCTTTCCTGCTTTCTTTTGTGGGCATTTAGTGCTATAAATTTCCCTCTACACACTGCTTTGAATGCATCCCAGAGATTCTGGTATGTTGTGTCTTGGTTCTCATTGGTTTCAAAGAACATCTTTATTTCTGCCTTCATTTTGTTATGTACCCAGTAGTCATTCAGGAGCAGGTTGTTCAGTTTCCATGTGGTTGAGCGGTTTTGAGTAAGATTCTTAATCCTGAGTTCTAGCTTGATTGCACTGTGATCTGAGAGATAGTTTGTTATAATTTCTGTTCTTTTACATTTGCTGAGGAGAGCTTTACTTCCAAGTATGTGGTCAATTTTGGAATAGGTGTGGTGTGGTGCTGAAAAAAGTGTATATTCTGTTGATTTGGGGTGGAGAGTTCTGTAGATGTCTATTAGGTCCGCTTGGTGCAGAGCTGAGTTCAATTCCTGGGTATCCTTGGTGACTTTCTGTCTCGTTGATCTGTCTAATGTTGACAGTGGGGTGTTAAAGTCTCCCATTATTAATGTGTGGGAGTCTAAGTCTCTTTGTAGGTCACTCAGGACTTGCTTTATTAATCTGGGTGCTCCTGTATTGGGTGCATATATATCTAGGATAGTTAGCTCTTCTTGTTGAATTGATCCCTTTACCATTATGTAATGGCCTTCTTTGTCTCTTTTGATCTTTGTTGGTTTAAAGTCTGTTTTATCAGAGACTAGGATTGCAACCCCTGCCTTTTTTTGCTTTCTATTTGCTTGGTAGATCTTCCTCCATCCTTTTATTTTGAGCCTATGTGTGTCTCTGCACATGAGATGGGTTTCCTGAATACAGCACACTGATGGGTCTTGACTCTTTATCCAATTTGCCAGTCTGTGTCTTTTAATTGGAGCATTTAGTCCATTTACATTTAAAGTTAATATTGTTATGTGTGAATCTGATCCTGTCATTATGATGTTAGCTGGCTATTTTGCTCGTTAATTGATGCAGTCTCTTCCTAGTCTCGATGGTCTTTACATTTTGGCATGATTTTGCAGCAGCTGGCACCGGTTGTGCCTTTCCATGTTTAGCGCTTCCTTCAGGAGCTCTTTTGGGGTAGGCCTGGTGGTGACAGAATCTCTCAGCATTTGCTTGTCTGTAAAGTATTTTATTTCTCCTTCACTTATGAAGCTTAGTTTGGCTGGATATGAAATTCTGGGTTGAAAATTCTTTTCTTTAAGAATGTTGAATATTGGTCCCCACTCTCTTCTGGCTTGTAGAGTTTCTGCCGAGAGATCTGCTGTTAATCTGATGGGCTTCCCTTTGAGGGTAACCCGACCTTTCTCTCCGGCTGCCCTTAACATTTTTTCCTTCATTTCAACTTTGGTGAATCTGACAATTATGTGTCTTGGAGTTGCTCTTCTCGAGGAGTATCTTTGTGGCGTTCTCTGTATTTCCTGAAACTGAATGTTGGCCTGCCTTGCTAGATTGGGGAAATTCTCCTGGTTAATATCCTGCAGAGTGTTTTCCAACTTGGTTCCATTCTCCCCGTCACTTTCAGGTACACCAATCAGACGTAGATTTGGTCTTTTCACATAGTCCCATATTTCTTGGAGGTTTTGCTTGTTTCTTTTTATTTATTTTTCTCTAAACTTCCCTTCTCGCTTCATTTCATTCATTTCATCTTCCATCTCTGATACCCTTTCTTCCATTTGATTGCATCGGCTCCTGAGGCTTCTGCATTCTTCACGTAGTTCTCGAGCCTTGGTTTTCAGCTCCATCAACTCCTTTAAGCACTTCTCTGTATTCGTTATTCTAGTTATACATTCTTCTAAATTTTTTTCTAAGTTTTCAACTTCTTTGCCTTTGGTTTGAATATCCTCCCGTATCTCGGAGTAATTTGATCATCTGAAGCCTTCTTCTCTCAGCTCGTCAAAGTCATTCTCCGTCCAGCTTTGTTCCGTTGCTGGTGAGGAACTGCGTTCCTTTGGAGGAGGAGAGGTGCTCTGCTTTTTAGAGTTTCCAGTTTTTCTGCTCTGTTTTTTCCCCATCTTTGTGGTTTTATCTACTTTTGGTCTTTGATGATGGTGATGTACAGATGGGTTTTTGGTGTGGATGTCCTTTCTCTTTGTTAGTTTTCCTTCTAACAGACAAGACCCTCAGCTGCAGGTCTGTTGGAGTACCCGGCCAGCTGTGTGAGGTGTCAGTCTGCCCCTGCTGGCGGGGAGCCTCCCAGTTAGGCTGCTCGGTGGTCAGGGGTCAGGGACCCACTTGAGGAGGCAGTCTGCCTGTTCTGAGATCTCCAGTTGCATGCTGGGAGAACCACTGCTCTCTTCAAAGCTGTCAGACAGGGACATTTAAGTCTGCAGAGGTTACTGCTGTCTTTTTGTTTGTCCCTGCCCTGCCCCCAGAGGTGGAGCCTACAGAGGCAGGCAGGCCTCCTTGAGCTGTGGTGGGCTCTACCCAGTTCGAGCTTCCCAGCTGCTTTGTTTACCTAAGCAAGCCTGGGCAATGGCGGGTGCCCCTCCCCCCAGCCTGGCTGCCGCCTTGCAGTTTGATCTCAGACCACTGTGCTAGCAATCAGCGAGACTCAATGGGCGTAGGACCCTCTGAGCCAGGTGCAGTATATAATCTCCTGGTGTGCTGTCTTTTAAGCCCGTCGGAAAAGCGCAGTATTCGGTTGGGAGTGACCCGATTTTCCAGGTGCTGTCTGTCACCCCTTTCTTTGACTAGGAAAGGGAACTCCCTGACTCCTTGCGCTTCCCGAGTGAGGCAATGCCTCGCCCTTCTTTGGCTCGCGCACGGTGCGTGCACCCACTGACCTGCGCCCACTGTCTGGCACTCCCTAGTGAAATGAACCTGGTACCTTAGATGGAAATGCAGAAATCACCTGTCTTCTGCGTCGTTCACACTGGGAGCTGTAGACCAGAGCTGTTCGTATTTGGCCATCTTGGCTCCTCCTCCCATGTGTGACATTTTCTTAATCCAGTCTATCATTGATGGACATTTGGGTTGGTTCCAAGTCTTTGCTATTGTGAATAATGCTGCAATAAACATACATGTGCATGTGTCTTTATAGCAGCATGATTTATAATCCTTTGGGTATATGTCCAGTAATGGGATGGCTGGGTCAAATGGTATTTCTAGTTCTAGATCCTTGAGGAATCGCCACACTGTCTTCCACAATGGTTGAAGTAGTTTACAGTCCCACCAACAGTGTAAAAGCGTTCCTATTCCTCCACATCCTCTCCAGCACCTGTTGTTTCCTGACTTTTTAGCGATCGCCATTCTAACTGGCCCATCACCCAGGCATTAAGCCTGGCATCCATTAGCTGTTCTTCCTGATGTTCTCATTCCTCCCACCCTCCACCCTCTGGCAGGCCCCACTGTGAGCTGTTCTGCCCCATGTGCCCTTGTGTTCTCATCATTCAGCTCCCACTTACAAGTGAGAACACATGGTAATTGGTTTTCTGTTCCTGCCTTAGTTTACTAAGGATAATGACCTCTGGCTCCATCCATGTCCCTATAAAGGACATGATCTCATTCCTTTTTGTGGCTGCATGACATTCCATGGTGTATATGTACTACATTTTCTTTATCCAGCCCTTGATGAGCATTTAGGTTGATTCCATGTCTTCGCTACTGTAAATAGTGCTGCAGTTAACATATGCATGCATGTATCTTTATAACAGAATGATTTCTGTTCCTTTAGATATATACCCAGTAATGGGATTGCTAGGTCAAATGGTATTTATGGTTCTAGGTCTTTGAGGAATTACCATACTGTCTTCCACAATGGTTGAACTAATTTACACTCCCACCAACAGCGTAAAAGCATTCCTTTTTCTCCACAACCTCGCCAGCAGCTGTTGTTTTTTGAATTTTTAATAATGTAGCCATTCTGACTGGTGTGAGATGGTATCTCATTGTGGTTTTGATTTGCGATATTGATCAGTGATATTAAGGTTTTTTTCATGTTTCTTGGCCGCATATATGTCTTTTGAGAAGTGTCTCTTCATGTCCTTTGCCCACTTTTTAATGTGATTGTTTTTTCCTTATACATTTAAGTTCCTTGTAGGTGCTTGATATTAGACCATTGTCAGATGGATAAATTACAAAATTTTTCTTGCATTCTGTAGGTTGTCTGTTTACTCTGATACTTTCTTTTGCTCTGCAGAAGCTCTACAGTTTAGTTGGATCCCATTTGTCAATTTTTGCTTTTATTCCAATTGCTTTTGACATCTTAATCATGAAATTTTTGCCCATGTCTGTGTCCAGAACGGTATTTCCTAGATTTTCTGTTAGGGTTTTATTGGTTTTGGGTTTCACATTTAAGTCTTAAATCCATCTTGAGTTGATTTTTGTATATGGTGTAAGGAAGGGATCCAGTTTCAGTTTTCTGCGTATGGCTACCCAGTTTTTCTAGCACCATTTATTAAATAAGGAATCCTTTCCCCATTGCTTGTTTTTGTCAGGTTTGTTGAAGATCAGATGGTTGTAGGCATGCGGTCTTATTTCTGGGTTCTCTATTCTGTTCCATTGGTCTGTGTGTTCATTCTTGTACCAGTACCATGTTGTTTGGGTTACCATAGTCCTGTAGTACAGTTTGAAGTCAGATAGTATGATGCCTCCAGCTTTCTTCTTTTTGCCTAGCATTGCTTTGACTGTCTGGGTGGTTCTTTGCTTCCATATGAATTTTAAAATAGTTTTTTTCTAATTAAGAGAAGAGTGTCAATGGTAGTTTAATGGGGATAGCATTGAATCTATAAATTGCTTTGGATAGTATGGCCATTTTCATGATACTGACTCTTCCAGTCTTCTGTAAGCATGGAATATTTTTCCATTTGTTAGTGTCATCTCTGATTTTTTTGAGCAGTGGTTTGTAGCCCTCCTTGAAGAGGTCCTTCATTTCTCTTGTTAGCTGTATTCCTAGGTATGTTATTCTTTTGTTGGCAGTTATAAACGGGAGTTCATTCATGATTTGGCTGTCGGCTTGACTTTTGGTGTGTAGGAATGCTAGTGATCTTTGTATCCTGAGACTTCGCCAGGGTTGCTTATCACCTTGAGAAGCTTTTGGTCTATGTTTTTACCTGACTTGGAGCTTCCCAGACACAGTAGCCCTAAGGCTGCCATCCCTGGAGCTTCTCAATGGTCCTAAGAGAAGAATCAGGGCTAGATCTCACAGTTGCTGAGGGTTTCTAGTGGGGCCTGGCATTCATTTTCACCAGTACTCTTTCTGTCTCCACAATAAGTATATAGGGAATAGCCTGAGAACCTAACCATTAGCTGTTGAAATGTTTTTATAGAAGAATGTCGGCTGGGCGCAGTGGCTCACGCCTGTAATCCCAGCACTTTGGGAGGCTGAGGTGGGCGGATCACGAGGTCAGGAGATAGAGACCATCCTGGCTAACATGGTGAAACCCTGTCTCTACTAAAAATACAAAAAATTAGCCGGGCGTGGTGGCGGGAGCCTGTAGTCCCAGCTACTTGGGAGGCTGAGACAGGAGAATGGCATGAACCCTGCAGGCAGAGCTTGCAGTGGGCCGAGATCACTCCACTGCACTCCAGCTTGGGCAACGAGCGAGACTCCGTCTCACAAAAAAAAAGAAAAAAGAAAAATGTCATGATCTAAAAATGTGGAATTGTAAATTGAACTTGAGAATATAATTTACTATCATATTGCCAATGGTCTAGACTTTAATAGGATTCCTTATGTAAGTATGCCATAGTTTAATCATGCACTGGTCAATTTTGTTGGATTCTATGACCTCTCAGAATGAAAGCCTTCTTTCCTTTTTTCCATCCTGTGTTCCTTCACCTGTCCCCTTTCCCCACCCTCTAGCCTCCCACTTTTGATAGTTTTGCTTTTTTTAGAACAGGTTTATATATGGAAAATACCTCAGAGTAGCTTTAATCAGTTGTGTCAGTGGGGCTTATTGAGGGGCCTCATATTATCTAACTTATACATTATTCAGTCTTCTTATCATTGTAAGCTTTTTACATTGGCACAGTTCTGTTATAGAAAGTGATCAAGGAAAGCAGGTCAAATTCTAAGTAAGTTTTGCTCTTTCTTACTTCCTGCAAATCGATTGTGGAGGAAGGAGGGAGGTGTGAGGATGAGGGTGGCTAAAACCCCTGACTCTTGTTTCCAATCCTGTTGCTTGCTTTAATTACTGTCCTGCTACAGCAATCAAGTTAAAAGTTGTTTGGTTAATCTTTGTACTTTGACAGTGAGTTAGGTGTGTTTATTTTCTCAAATTTTAGGGGAAATGCTTTCCTTGAAATATCAATAGAAATCTGATATTTCAATATTTTCAAACTTTTTGGTCCCAGGATAGCTTTATACTCTTAAAATTTTTGAGAACTCCCAAAATCTTTTGTTTACATATTGATATTTATCTGGAACTAAAACTGATAAGATTTTTAAATTGCATTAAATCATTAAAAACCCATTAAGTGAATAACACATTTATGAATAAAAGTTACACTTTCCTAAGTGAGAAATATATTAAAGAATAGCACTTAAAATTGTTGCTAATCTTTTTATATTTGGCTTAGTAAAAGATGGCTAGATTCTCATATCTGTTTTTGTTTATAGTCGGTAGCAGTGTATCAGAAGTCATGTATCTTCTAGAAAACTCTACTGTATATTTGAGAGAATGAAAAAAATGTTTTTAGTGTTACTATAAAAATAAGGTTGACCTCATGGACATCTGGAAGAGTATCTCTGAAACACTTTGAGAACCACTGTGCTGAGGTACTATTTTTAGTTCCTTTTTTTCTTTTTACCACTCTGATCCCTTTTTCAAAGGCAGGATATTATAGGACAGGTGGGAAGAGTCCCAGTGACATATCAGATATTCCTAAATGTTGAGCTTTTAGCACTTAAATGAGCTCTGTGATTAGGGTTTGTGAGAGAGCACATTGAATATCCACTGTAGTCCTGGTTTTAAAATTTACAAAGGGTCCTCCTTTGCCCACCAATCATACATTTAAAAAGAAATGGACACCTGAGGGCAGCATGACATAATCAAACTTATTTGATAGCAAAGCCTACAAAATAAAAGCAAAACAGGAGCTTTCAGCAGAGCCACATAACTGAAGTAATTACCAAATCAGTAGTATGCCTTTCCACCATTTATTGTAACATGTTGGAGGAGGTGGAATTGTCATATGGGAGAGTATGCCTGCTGTGTTTTTAATATCCTGAGATTTATGAAGCCAGATTTTACCAATGGATGATGAGGGCTTTTAGTTTCTCTGAAAGCACGTTTTCCACAAAGCTTCCAGACCTGATGACACTATCAAAAATGAAGAATTTTAGAATCATTATGCTTAATTCTTCAACCTCTGGATCAGAGTATATGCTGTTGTCAGCTTTCCTAGTGAATACCTGATTGACACAGCTGCCCTATTTGCAGCTCTCCTAGGGCTGATTTTAAGTTAGGCGATGGTCAGAGCTTTGTAGAAAGTTACATTCCCTAGATTGCCAGGGATGGCACGCTCAAAGATTTGGTCACCCGCTTGCTGAGTTTGGTGCCGAAGCTTGTATACGGTTTCTAGCTGCTCCTGATATGAATGAAATTCTCTATCTTCACTTTCCCCTTTGCTCTCATTATTGCAACAGAAGTTGGGAGCTGCTTCTCTGTTACGGTCGGGGGAAAGTGCCCTTTATTTTAACAAAGCAAAAACCTGCATTTGGAGAACAGAATACATCAGGATGCCTAACCTGTTTGCTTGCTCACTGACGATGTTGTCCTCAGTACCAATACCACTTCCTCCTGGTTTTCTTTAAGACAAGGGGTAGACAAGTTATGACTCATAGGCAAAATCCATCTGGGGCTTGTTTCTGTAAATCAGTGTTATCGTAAATAGCCATACCCAGTTGTTTACATCTTCACACCAATTATAGTGTTGACTAACTGTAACAGAATAGATGACTTGCAAAGCCTAAAATATTTACTGTCCGGTCCTTTACAGAAATTTACAGAATTTGTCTGTTGTGGACTCTTGCCCTTAGTTCATGAAACCTGCTAGAGCTTGGACACTTGTTTCCCCAAATTCTTTACTAAAAATTGTTTATGGGAATGTATTAAACATATTGAGGATAAGTTTTTCCAGAAATGATAAATTTATCAAGGAACTTTGCTCTAAAGGGCATTTAATGTATCTTTAAATGAACACAGAGAAAACATCTTTTTATCATAAGAAAGCATTTGAAAATGGTAATATTGTCGCTGCAGAGAGTAGCCTTAAATTGTTGTGGGATGACATAAGCCTCCGATATAGAGAGTATTTTGACTTTTGATTAATATTTGCTCCCATTAAGGGTGATACCTTGGTTAGCCAAATATTTAAGAATTGGGCGTGCCTGGAATTTTGGGGTTCCAAATAGAATTTTTTAAAAAAATTTTCCACTTTGTCATCTGTTTTGTTATTTGATATTTTTTAAGTTTGATTAAAATGCCTACTGATTTTAAAGATAATGATCCACAGCTTCATCTTTAGTTGCATCTGTTTTGATAGAAAATATATTGAAAATCAGGAGGCATTTTCAAATCTCCATGCTTTATTGATTTAATGGGAAGAAATTTAAAATATGAAAAAGGATTATTAAAGTACTTTATTGGCATGCAACTGGTCAACATTTGTTTCAGAGCAGAACTACTTTTATGCCAAACAGAACTACTTTTATGCAAAGTTATCCAAAACTAATTTGGGATGAAAATGAATGGAACTGTGATAGTGTATGAGCTTCTCTTGGATACTTACGAATCCTTGAGACACAAAATCACTGATTAGAATTTGCTGTATTAATTGAGTAGTGTTTGCCTGAATAATAGTATTTTAAAATAATTGAGACAGCTTGGTACATGACAAGGAGAAAAAAATCCAGACATCATGAGGAGTATTTCTTGATGACAAAGACTTCGTTTTACTTTTACTCCCTATGGAAATCGTATAAAGGCCTGAGTGGAAGGAAGGTGTTTAAATATGTGCCAGTAAGCAGCAAAATGGACTGATCTGACTCCTCACCTTTTGTTCCTGATAATTCTTGCCTAGAAGAATTATCAGTGAGTCAGAGGAGTACAATAAACAGATAAAAGCAACTTCAGCTAGTCAAGTATTCGAGAAGTTGTTGGACATTTTTAACACATAGAAAACCACATTATCTTTATTCTCTGAACCGGTAAGGAAAATTAAGGTACAGTCTATTGGATGATTGTACTAATACTTGCTTACTGCACAGGACTCCAAGTATTTGAATTGGCTTTTGTTCGTCTGAATCTATATATCCATCTTGCCCACCTAACTGCTATTTTTCCTAATGGCTGTTTCAAAGTCCACTTGAGTCAAATTGGTATCTTTGTGCTGACATAGGTAATGGTATGATCACTGTTGAGATTGGACAGAAGGCACTGCCAAATAAGCAGTTAAAGTAAATCTGAATTTAGGATGAGGTACGATTTCATAGACCAAAATAGCTTCATGGACTTTATTGTTTTAAAATGTTATGAAATATGACAATTATTACTTAAATGATGTTTTTAATAATTCCTTAAAGTAGAAATTAATGGTGTCCTGTAAAAACACTTTTGACTCTGTAGCCTTTAAATATCTTGTTCATGAATCTCCCAAAAGAATTTTTTAAAAATAGTATCTCTTCTTCAAGTTTAAATTTGGAAACTTTTTTTTGAGACAGAGTCTCGCTCTGTCACCCAGGCTGGAGTGCAGTGGCGCAATCTCAGCTCACTGCAAGCTCCGCCTCCCGGGTTCATGTCATTCTCCTGCCTCAGCCTCCCGAGCAGCTGGGACCACAGGGAAACTTTTTATTGTAAGTTTAAGTATAGGCACATCTCATTTTATTGTCCTTTGCTTTATTACGCTTTGCAGTTACCGAACATTTTTCCTAACAAAGTGAAGGTTGATGGAACCCTGCATCAAGCAAGTCTATCAGTGCCATTTTTCAATGAACCATCCCCATATAAGACGGCAGACTTAATTGATAAATATATATGTTTTGACTGCGCCAAAGGCTGGCCATTCCCCCATCTCTCTTTCCTCAGGCCTCCCTATTCCCTGAGACACAACAGTATTGAAATTAGGCCAATTAATAGCCTTAGAATAGCCTCTAAGTGTTCAAGTAAAAGGAAGAGTTTCATACTTCTCTCTTTGAATCAAAACCTAGAAATGATTAAGTTTAGTGAGGCTGAGATAGGCCAGAAGCTAGGCCTCTTGCACTAAACGGTTAATAAAGTTGTAATGTAAAGGAAAAGTTCTTGAAGGAAATTAAAACTGCCATTCCAGTGATCATAAGAATAAGAAAGCAAAACAGCTTTATTACTGATACAGAGCAAGTTTTAGTGGCATAGATAGGGTATCCAACCAGCCACAGTATTCCCTTACACCAAAACCTAATCCAGAGCAAGGCCCTGGAGTCTCTTCAATTCTATGAAGGTTGAGAGAGGTGAGGAAGCTGCAGAAGAAAAGTTGGAAGCTAGGAGAACTTGGTTCATGAAGTTTTAGGAAAGAAAGAGTCTTCATAACATAAAATGCTTGGTGGGGCAGCAAGTGCTAATATAGAATCTGAGGCAAGCTATCCAGAAGGTCTAGGTAGGATATTTTTTCCTAGAAACAAGGAAGAACATTTTATAAAAAGGGTCAATTCATCAAGGTGATAAAACACTTCCAATCAATATAAGCCCCAATGATACTATGATAAATAATAAATACGAATTTGGCCTCTGCTCCTGGTTCTGAAATGGACCTCCTGAGTGATAGCCGTTCTGACACAGGGCTCCTAAATGCCTTGGATGAATGATAGGAGCATCGTTTATTCTAATGAGGCAAGCCTTGGTGAGCTCCTAGATAAGCTCAGCAAGGGGACAGGTTGTTAGGGGAAACAACCATGTGATTAGAGGGTTGGAATTTTGAGCCTCCTCTCCTTCCGCACACACCCCACCTCCAGGGAGCAAGAATAGGGTGAAGGTTTAGTTGATACTACTGGCCGTTGATTTAATCAGCCATGTCTGTGTTATAAAGCCTCTGTAAAAACCCAAAGTATGGGGTTTGGAGAGCTTCAGGGTTGGCAAGTACATCTATGTGCTTGGAAGATGGGCATCCCAACATCAGAGGGACAGAAGCCCCAACACTTAGGACCTTTTCAGACCTCACTCCATGTATCTCTTTATCTCACTGTTTATCTCTATCCTTTGCAATATCTTTGATATTAAAGGGATAAATGTTTCCCTGAGTTCTGCGAGCCATCCTAGTAAATTAAACACAGATAGATGATGCTGCAAACCCCCATTTATAGCTGATTGGTCAGAAGTATAATTGACAACCCACTGCTACCAATTGACATCTGAAACTTGGGGTGATCTTGTAGGACTGAGCCCTTAACCTGTATGATCTCATGAAATCAGCAGATACATAGTGTTATAATTGAATTATAAAACACCCAACTGGTGTCTGCTGGAGAATTGGTTGTATATGTGGAGAAACCCCCACATACTTCAGTGACTATTGTGTTGAGTGGTGTATGAGTGTAGGGAAAAAGTCTTATTCCTTCTGACCACATAATAAGCCGTGAAAGAACAATGGACAGAATTGGAGGGAGAAATTGTTTTATTGAGAAATTAGCACCGTATATTAAATAATGCTTAGAATCACCACACAGGATATCAACAAGGAAATAGACTTGAACAATATAAAAACCAACCAGATCTAACAGATATCTGACGACAGGAGAGTAATCTTTAAAGTATACGTGAAAAATGCTCAAGGATAGGACAAAAGTCGCAAAAAGGGATTGAAAACATATAAAACATGTTTCTGGACATTACAGAATGATATTAGAAATCAATTAAAGGACATTTATGTAGTCATACAATATATTCCTAAATAACCAATAGGTCCAAAAAAAATTTACATGAGGAACTAAAAGATAGTGATGAAAATAAAAATATGTTGGCCGGTTGCAGTGGCTCATGCCAGCAGTTTGGGAGGCCGAGGCAGGCAAATCACTTTGAGGTCAGGAGTTCGAGACCAGCCTGGCCAACATGGTGAAATGCCGTCTCTACTTCAGAATACAAAAAATTTGCCAGGTGTGGTGGCATGGACCTATCGTCCCAGTTACTCGAGTGGCTGATGTGAGAGAATCACTTGACCCAGGAGACATAGGTTGCAGTGAGCTGAGATCGTGCCAGTGCACTCCAGCCTGGGCAACAGAGCAAGACTACATCTCAACAACAACAAAAAAAGCAAAATGACAATACAACATAAAAAACTTATGGTATACAGCTGATGAATTGGCAAATTGCAAATTATTGCTCTAAATTGCTGTATTTTAGAAAAATGTCCAATTTACAATCTAACCTAATGAAAGAAACAGAAGCAAACTCAGTCCAAAGAAAGGGAAGAATAATCAGAGCAAAGATGAATTAAATAGAGAATAGAAGAGTAATAGAGAAAAAGCAATGAAATCAGAAGCTTATTTTTTGAAAAGATCAACAACTGACAAAAGTTTAGTTAGCCTGACCATGAATGAAAGAACCCTCAAATTACTAAAATCAGTAATGAAGAGGGCATTACTATTGGCCTTATGGAAATAAGTATTGTAAGTGAATATTGTCAACAGCTAGATAACCTAGATGAAATGAACAAATTCTTAGAAAGTTAAAAACAACTGAAACTCAAAAGGAAACAAAACCTGAATAGATCCTTAGCAAGTGAAGAGTTTTGTAATCAGAAAACTTCCTACAAAGAAAAGCCTAAGATCAAATGGCTTTACTTGTGAATTACATCAACATTTAAAGAAGTTTTAATGTCAGTTTTTTTACACCCTTCAGAAAAAAAGAGAAATACTTTTCAAATAATTCTATGAGGGCACTATTACCCTGATACCAAAATGAGACAAGTCATGATAAGGATATCCCTTATGAATATTTTTTTGCATTCAAAAACAGACCTAATTCAGCAAAATATAAAAAGGATTATATAGCATGACCAAGTGAGACTGGCACTGCCCTGCCTACAGGCATGTGCCACCTACCTGTGTGCCACTTGGAGGCTCGGTGATGGCCACTAGGTCACTTGTACCCCCACTGCTGGCACCCAAAGCTGTAGCTTGGGGCCCCAAGTTAGCCCTCTGCTGCTGTTGCAGCCGCAGACATTATGCATACCACCTAAGGGCCTGAGGACCCATTCATTCAGCCCATTGTTGCCACTGCTAGCACACAGACAATCCACTTGAAGGCCAAGGATTGGTCCGCCTGACCTGCTTTTACCAATATCCACATGTGTTGACCGAGGTCCTGCATATCCATCCCAGAGTTGCCATCATTGTTGCCTAAGAACTGGCCTGCCTGGTGTCCCTTTCACTAGCAAAGCCTCACTACAGCCTTTACTAAAAGCCACAGCTTTATCCACTGAGGAACTCATAGACACCACTGATGCTAAAGATAGTCAAAGAAGTCATATGGAGACTGCACTGCTTCTCCCACCCAGAATCAAAGCCAAAACGCCTTACCCAAACAACACTATAGATAGCTCTATAGGAAAAAATGTCTTTCCCTTCAAAACCCAATCCATAGAGTTGGATGAAGCAAATGTTACACCAGATGCATAGATATAAATTTAAGGACACAAGAAACATGAGAAATCAAGGAAGCTTGAAACCGTCAAAGGAACACAGTAATTCTCCAGCAACAGATGCCAATATTAAAAAAAATCTATGAAATACCTGAAAACGAATTCAAAATATTTCTAAAAACCCAGGTACTACAGAAAACAGATGAACAATGCAAAGAAACATTTCACCATCTGTATGAGAAATTCAACAAAGATTTCAGAAAGAAGTTAAATAGAAATCCTGAAACTGAAGAATTCAAAGAGTAAAATAAAAAATATAATCATCAGTTTCAACAACAGACTCTAGATCAAGCAGAATAATTTGTAAACGTGAAGACAGGTCTTTTGAAATAACCTGAGCAGATAAAATTTTTTAAAAAAATAAAAATGAAGAAAGCTTATGTAACACATACAATGACGAAATATTGGAATTTTCAGTTTTCCTGGAAGAGAACAGATGGGTAATGGCATAGAAAACCTATTTAACGAAATAATAGGTAAAAACTTCTCAAGTCTTGGAAGAGATACAGACATCTAGATATAGGAAGCTCAAAGATCTTCAAATATATTCTACCCTAAAAGGTCTTCTCCATGCCACTTTATAGTCAAACTGTTAAAAGTCCAAGAAAAAGAGAATTCTAAGTACAGCAAAGGCGTCAAGTCACATAGAAGAGTATCCCTATCACACTAATAGCAAATTTCTTAGCAGAAACCTTACAGGCCATGTTCCATGGTGGAAAGCTCTATACAACCCTATCCCCAAAGTTCAAGGAATATGAGAGGCCAAAGAAAGAGGCTGACAAATTCAGTTTCTTAGAAACATTTAATAGGGACTTAGGAACATTTAATAGGGATTGTGTCTTGGGAGGTACCTCAAGAAACAAAGATGGTGGATCCCTGTGCCTTTACTCACAAGACCTAGGGCTTATATGCCATAGAAAAAGGGTATGCATGCATCAGAAGGGCTGTGTAGGACAACTGCTTAAGGGCATTGATTATAGCAAGTACAATAACATTTACATTGTTTTGACCTAGGAATGGGATTTATGGTAAGTATATGCTCTTAAACAAGTAAAAATAAACTGGAAATCTTAGAGGCCTTCTTGGAACTGGGGTTAATGAGAAAATCAATGTGGTGGATGGAATCACTTTGGCCACTACAGTTCAGGAGTAAATGAGATGATAAATCCAAAGTGGTAAAAAGCAAAACAAACAAAAAAACACAACTGTCAGCCAAGAATATTATACCTGGGGAAGATATAAAAAATGAAGGAGAATAAATGCTTTCCAAAGCAAGGAAAAATTGAAGTTGATCACCACTCTACTGGCCTTACAAGAAGTGGTCAAGGGAGCCCTGCATTTAGAAGATAAAGGACAATATCTGTCAAAATCAAAATACATAAAAGTATAAAACTCTCAGCCAGGTGCGGTGGCTCACACCTGTAATCCCAGCACTTTGGGAGGCCAAGGCAGGCGGATCACGAGGTCAGGAGATTGAGACCATCCTGGCTAACACAGTGAAACCCCGTCTCTACTAAAAATACAAAAAAATTAGCCAGGCTTGGTGGTGGGCACCTGTAGTCCCAGCTACTCGGGAGGCTGAGGCAGGAGAATGGCGTGAACCCAAGAGGTAGAGTTTGCAGTGAGCCGAGATCGCACCACTGCACACTCCAGCCTGGGCGACAGAGTGAGACTCGGTCTCACCAAAAAATAAATAAATAAATAAAGGAATCAAGTGCTACTACTACAGAAAACCAGCAAACCACAATGATAAGAGGAGAACAGGATGAGAGGATACACAAGACCAAAAAATAATTCACAAAATGACAGGGGTTAAGTACTGAATAATAACCTTGAATGTAAACAGTTTAAATTCACCACTTAAAAAATATAGATTGGCTGAATAGAAAAACAAAAAAAATGACTTAACTATATACAGCCTATAAAAAACTGACTTTACTGGTAAAGACACATAGACTGAAAGTGAAGGGATGGAAAAAGATAATCCATGCAAACAGAAACCAAAAGCAAGCATGAGTAGCTACACTAATATCAGATAAAATAGACTTTAAGTCAAAAAGTGGCAAAGAAGGTGAGGGACCAATTCAGCAAGAAGATAAAACAATTCTAAATATTTGTGCGCCCAACACTGGAGCATGCAGATATAGGAAGCAAACATTATTGAATCTAAAGGGAGAGACTGACTCCAATAAAATCAGATTAGATGTCTTCAACAACCGACTCTCAGCCTTGGACTGATCATCTAGCCAAATCATCACCAAAGAGATATTGGATTTAAACTTCGTTTTAGATCAAATGCGCTTGATAGGCATTTACAGAATGTATTGTCCAACAGCTACAGAATACGTATTCTTATCACATGGGACATTCTTGAGGCTAGACTATTTGTTATACAACAAAAGTAGTCTTAAACGATTAAAAAAATAGAAATAATATCACTATCTTCTCAGACAGTGATGGAATAAAACTAGAAATTAACAATGAGAACTCTGGAAATTGTACAAATACGAGGAAATTAAGCCACAATTATGAGCCATCATTGGATTTAAGGAGAAATAAGAAACAAAAGTTTCTTGAAACAAATGAAAATGGAAACACAACATATCAAAATATGTGGGATACAGCAAAAGCCATGATAAAAGGATGTTTAATAGCAACAAATACTTACATGAAGAAATTAGAAAAATTTTCAAGAACCCATTGAGGCGCCTCAAGGAACTAGAAAAGCAAGAACAAACCAGATACAAAATTACAGCAGGAAATAATAAAGTCAGAGCAGAACTAAATTAGAGGTGAAAAAAAAAAGGCTATACAAAGGATCAATGAAATGAAGAGTTGGGGTTTTTTTTTTTTGAGAGAATAAACAAAATTCATAAATTGCTGTATAGACTAACCCAGATAAAAAGAGAAGACACAAATAAAATCCCAACCAAAAAAGGAGACAGTAAAACTTATATCCCACAAAAATAGAAGATTGTTAGAGACTGTCATGAACAACTGTCTGAACAAATTGGAACCTACGGGAAACAGATTCATTCCTGGACGTGAGAAAACTACCAATATTTGGCCATGAAGAAATAGAACACTTGAGCAGACCAATAATGAGTAATGAAACTGAGTCAGTAATAAAATGTCTTCTAACAGAGAAAAGCTTGAGCCCAGGAGATTTTTACTGCTGAATGCTGCAAACTTACAAAGAAGATCTAACATCAGTTCTCCTCAAACTATTCCGAAAAATTGGAGAGGAGGGGTTTTTCCTAGCTTGTTCCATGAGGCCAGAATTACCTTGATGCCAAAACCAGATAAGGATACAATAAAAAACACTGTAGGCCAGTATTCCTGACGAACTTAGATGCAAAATTCCTCAGCAAAATACCAGCACGTGAAATCTAACAAATCAATAAAAAGATCGTTCACTATGATCAAGTGGGTTTTATTCCAGGGATGGTAGGATGGTTCATTATATGTAAATCAATAAACATGATACATCACAAAAAGGTCAAAAATTATATTTTTAATATAATTATATATTTTTGCATCTCAAATGCAAAAAAAGGGTTTCATAAAATTCAACATCCCTTCATAATAAAAAAACTCAGTAAATTAGACATAGAAAGAACACATCATAGTATCATAGTAAACACCATGTATGACAAAGCTGCGGCTAACTACATACTGAGGCAGAACTGAAATCCTTTCTTCTAAGAACTAAAACAAGATAAGGATGCTCACCTTCACCACTCATATTCACCATAGTACTGGAAGTGCTAGCCAGAGTAACCAGGCAAAATAAATGCATCCACATTTGAAAATTGTCCCTTTTCAGATTACATGATCTTATATATATAGAAGCACCTAAAGACTCTACCTGAAACTCTTAGATCTGATAGATGAACTCAGTAAAGTTTCAAGCTAAAAAATCAGTGTACACAACTCAGTAGTGTGTCTATTCTCTATTAATGAACTAGTTGAAAAAGAAATCAGGAAAATAATCCCGTTTATAACAGCTACAAAAGAAAAAACCTAGGAATAAATTTAACCCAGGAGTAATTTCATTCGATCCAGCAACCCCACTACGATGTTTTTATTCAAATGGAAGGAAATTAATGTCAGAGTTATAGGGCATCCCTGTACTTACTACAGTACTATTCTTGATAGCCAAGATATGGAATTAATCTATGTCCATCAACTTATGAATACACAAAGAAAATGTAACACATATACATAATAGAATATTACTCTTCCATTAAAATGAAATCTTGGCATTTACAGTAACGTGGATAAAATTACATTTCATTATATTAAGTGAAATAAGTCAGGCGTTGAAAGACACATATTGTATGCTCTCCCTCATGAGGGAGTTCAAAAAGTTGATATCATGGACATAGAGAGTAAAATGATATTTACCAGAGGCTGTGGATAGTGGTGGTGGTGGGATAAAAGGAGGTTAATCGAAACATATAGTTAGATAGAAGGAATAAGTCCTGTTGTTTCATAGCACTGGAGGATGAATATAGTTTCTAATTATTGAATATTTCAAAATAGCTAGAAGATTTGAAATGATCCCAACACAAAGATGTAGTAAATGTTTGAAGTGATAGGTATCCAAAATATCCTGATTTGATTATTATACATTACATGCATATTTCAAAATATCACATGTACCCCTTAAATATGTATAGTTATTATGTATTAATGTTTTCTTAAACTTAGATTTCAGATAAACAATCTAATGAAACACTGTAAGGAACTAGAAAAGCACGGGAAAAAAACTGAACATTAGTGGAAGGAAACAATAAATGTCAGAGCATAAAAGGTGAAGTTCAGATTTTAAGAAACAATTTAAAAGGTCAACAAAAATGAAAAGTTGGGTTTTTTAAAACATTGGCAAAATTGGCAGTGCACAGGGGCTCACACCTGTAATCCCAGCACTTTGGGAGGCCAAGGTGGGCGGATCAGGAGGTCAGGAGATCGAGACCATCCTGGCCAACATGGCGAAACCCTGTCTCTACTAAAAATACAAAAATTAGCTGGTCGTGGTGGTGCATGCCTGTAGTCCTAGCTACATGGGAGGCTGAGGCACAAGAATTGCTTGAACCCAGGAGGCGGAGGTTTCAGTGAGCCAAGATCGTTCCACTGCACTCCAGTCTGGTCAATAGAGCGAGACTCCATTTCAAAAAAAAAGGCAAAATTGACAAACTTTTTGCTAGTCTGAGAAAAAAGACCAAAATCAATAAAATCAGAAACAAAAAAAGAGACATAACTACTGATACCACAGAAATACAAAGAAACACAAAATCATTAGAGACTATTATGAAGAAGTATGAAGAAGTATTCCCCAACTACTTGGAAAATCAAGAAGTGGAGGTATTTTTGGAAACATACAAACTACCAAGAAGATTCAAGAACCATGAAGTACATCTGGAACTTTGAAGAAAGAAAAAGCTTGAACAGACCAGTAATGAGTAATGAGATCAAGCACTAATAAAATGGTCTCCCATCAAAGGGAAGCTCATGATCTGACAGTTTCACTGCTCAGTTCTGTCAGACATTTAAAGAAGAACCAGGCCAGATGTGGTGACTCACGCCTGCAATCCTAGCACTTTGGGAGGCCCAAGCGAGCAGATCACGAGGTCAGGAGTTCGAGACCAGCCCGGCCAATATGGTGACACCCTGTCTCTACTAAAAATAGAAAAATTAGCCAGGTGTGGTGGCCTGTAGTCCCAGCAACTCGGGAGGCTGAGGCAGAAGAATCGCTTGAACCTAGGAGATGTAGGTTGCAGTGAGCCCAGATCGTGCCACTGCACTCCAGCCTGGGCAAGAGATCGAGACTCCATCTCAAAAACAAAAATTATATATATATATTTATATATTTTATATATATATTTTATACTATATTTATACATTATATATATATAGAGAGAGAAAGCCATGGTAACCAATATAGTATGGTACTGGCATGGAAATAGACACATTGGTCAGTGGAACAGAATAGAGAAACCTAGAAATCCACGCATTTATAGCCAACTTAGTTTTGACAAAGGCTCCGAGAACATACTTTGAGGAATGGGGAGTTTCTTCAATAAATGGTGCTCAGAAAACTGGATATGCTTATGAAAAAGAATCAAACTAAACTCTTAACTTTCACAATTTACAAAAGTCACCTCAACTTGGATTAAAGAGTTAAATGTAAGACCTAAAAATATGAAACTACTAGAAGAAAAGATTGGGGAAACACTTTACAATGTTGGGATGAGTAAAGATTTTTCAGGGGGTCGGTGGGGGAGGGGAAGACCTCTAAATTATGAGCAACAAATGCTAAAATATTTAGATGTGGTGTCCCATCAAGCTAAAACCCTTCTGCCCAGTAAATGAAATAATCAACAAAGTGAAGATACAAGCTACAGAATGGTAGAAGATATTTTTTAGCTATCCATTTGAAAAGGGATTAATAACCAGAATATATAAGTAACTCAACAGCAAATGGTCAAATAACTCGATTTTAAAATGGGCAAAATTTTTGATTGAATAGGTATTTCTCAAAAGAAGACATAGAAATGGCCAACAGATACATGAATAGCTGTTCAGTGTTACTAATCATCAGGGAAATGCAAATCAAAGCTACAATGAGGTATCATTTTACCCCAGTTAAAATGGTTTTTATCAAAAAGACGATAAACAATGAGTGCTGGCCAGGATGAAAAGAAAGGGAACCTCATACACTCTCTGAAGAAGACAGTATGAAAAAGAGTGTGAATGCTCATTGAAAAACTATAGAACTACCATATGACTCTGCATTTCCACTGCTTGGTATACATTTAAAAGAAAGGAAGTCAATATATTAAAGAAATGTCTGCACTCCCATGTTTATTGTAGTACTATTCACATTAGCCAAGATATGGAATTCACCTAAATGTTAATTTATAGATGAATGGATATAGAAAATGTGGTACATAAATATAAGTGGAATATTACTCAGCCATAGAAAATGATGAAATTATGTTATTTGTAGCAATGTGGATGGAACACAGAGGTCATTATGTTAAGTGAAGTAAACTGGCACAGAACGACAAATACCATGTGTTCTTTCTCAAATGTGGGGGGCTTAAAAAGTAGATTTCATGAAGGTAGAGAGTAGATTGGTGGTTACCAGAAGCTAGAAGGAGGAGGGGGCACAGGGGATTTAGAAAGGATTTTGAAAGATTGATTAATGGGCACTTTTCTCTTTCCCTCGGGGCATTTGGCAGCGGTGGTGGCTTTTGCAGCCGTAGCCAAGATTAAGGCTCAGGATCTTTGAGGCAAGAAGGAAGAGGAGCTGCTAAGACAGCTGGACAACCTGAAGGTAGACCTGTCCCAGATGTATTTCGCCAAAGTGACAGGTGCCCGACATTCCAGTTCTCTTAGATTGTAGTCATTTCCAAATCTGTTGCCTGTGTTCTCACCGTCATTAGCCAAACTCAGAAAACAAACCTCAGGAAGTTCTACAAGAGCAAGAAATACTAGCCCCCAGATCTGTGGCCCAAGAATGCTTGTATCATGTGCCACTGGCTGAACAAGCATAGGGAGAACCTGAAGATCAAGAAGCAGCAGCAGCAGGAACAGGCTGTACCAACGACAGAAGTAAGAGGTCTAGGCCTGAGCGTTGCTGAGTCAAAATTCAAACTGGAAGAAAAAAAAGGTGTTAGGTTAATGGGCACAAAAATACAGTTAGAAGGAACACGATGTATTGTTCAGTACTGCAGTAGAGTGACTATAGTTAACAATAATTTGTATATCTTAAAATAACTGGTGGAGAGCAATTGAAATGTTCTCAACACAAAGAAGGGGTGAATTTTTGGGGTGCTGAATGTCCCTTTTTCCCTGTTCTGCTCATTATACGTTATATACATATATCAAGATATCACATGTACTCTAAAAATATATATAGCTATTATGTTTCAGTTTTTAAAAACTCTGTTTATATGTGGCATAATAAAATATTTTGTGTCTTTAAAACAAAATTAAAGGAATAACTAAAAGAATCTGTATGGGAGAACTGATCTTGTGTGTAGAGGATCTTCAGGACTCTACAAAAGAAAAAACCTATTAGAACTAAAGACGTTCAGCAAGGCTGCAAAATACAAGTTGAGCATTTGTAAAACAGTTGTATTTCTATATACTAGCAATGAACATTAAAAGTGAAGTAATTTTACAGTAGCATCAAAAAGATCAAGATATTAGAGAATAAATTTAACAAAATAAGTTCAAGTGAAACTATAAAATACTGAAAAAAGGAACTGTAAAAGTGGAAAGATATTTTATAGTCATGTATTGGAACTTTATTGTTAAGACTGAAGTACTCTCCAGACTGATCTTCAGATTCACCACAATCACTGTGAAAATCCAGGTTCACTTTGTGTATGTATGTAAAGAAATGGACCGACAAATCTTTAAATTTATGTGGAAATGCAAAGGGCCCAGAATAGTCAAAATGTAGAAAAAGAGGCAAAAAATTGGAGGACTCCTGATTTCTCCATTTCAAAATTTATCAAACCATGCTGCAGAATAATAAGATGCAAATAAATGGGAAAATATTTCGTGTTCATGTACTGGAAGACTTAATTTTTTTATATAGATTATACTATACAATGTACAGATTCAACACAGTTACTATCAAAATCTCAATAACATTTATCCCAGAGATGGAAAATATTCTAAAAATCATATGAGAGCTCAAGGTACCCCAAATAATGAGAACAATTTTGAAAAAGAACAGAGTTAGTGTACTCATATGTTATTTTAAACATATTACAAAGCTACAGTAGTCAAAATAGTGTGGAACTGACATAAGGACAGGCTAATGGAATAGAATACAGTACACAAATCCTCAAATCTTCAACAAGAGTGCTAAGACCACTCATTGGGGAAATGTCAGACTTTTTAAAAAATGGGAGTGTGAATACAGTATCTTCATGCAAAAAAAGAGAAGTAGGACCCTTGTATCACACAGTGTATAAAAATTATCTCAATGTTTTAAAGACCTAAATGTAATCCTGAAACTATAAAATCCTGAGAAAAAAACATAGGGGAAAAGCATCACGTTATTGTATGTGCTGGCAGTTTCTTCACTGTGACACCAAAAGCACAGGCAACAAAAACAAAAATGGGACTACATCAAACTTAAACTTTTGTGCCTTAAAACAAAGGGGTGTGTAAAAGCAACCTACAGAATAGAATAAAATATTTACAAATCATATACCTATAAGGAGTTAATATCAGACTGTATAAAGAACTCCTATATTTCCACATCTAAAAATCAAATATCCTGATTTTGAAAGGGGAAAAATACTTTAATAGATATTTATCCAAAGATGGTCTAGAAATGTTCACAAGGGCCGGGCGCAGTGGCTCATGCCTGTAATCCCAGCACTTTGGAAGGCCAAGGTGGGCAGATCACCTGAGGTCAAGGGTTCGAGACCAGCCTGTGCAAAATAGTGAAATCCCATCTCTACTAAAAATACAAAAAATTAGCTGGGCATGATGGCGGGCGCCTGTAACCCCAGC
Source organism: Pongo pygmaeus (assembly GCF_028885625.2). Classification (NCBI taxonomy): domain Eukaryota; kingdom Metazoa; phylum Chordata; class Mammalia; order Primates; family Hominidae; genus Pongo; species Pongo pygmaeus. Next base: position 18,847,844 of record NC_072380.2, on the reverse strand, counting down.
TACTTGGGAGGCCGAGTCAGGAGAAACACTTGAACTTGGGAGGCAGAGGTCACAGTGAGCAGAGATGATGCCACTGCACTCCAGCCTGGGCCATGAGAGCAAAACTCCATCTCAAAAAAAGAATAAAAGAAGTGTTCACAAGCATATGAAAACATACTCAACATTCTCTAATCTAGAAATGCAAATAAAAACTACAATTGGGTATCACCTGATACCCACTAGGATCATTGCTATCAAAAAAAAAAATAGAAAATATTTTTGGCAAGGATGTAGACAAATTGGAAACGTACTGTTGTAGGAATTGTAAAATGGTGCAATCACTATGGAAAATAGCTTGGAGGGTCCACAAAAAAATGAAAAATATAACTATCATATGATACACCAATCTCATTTCTGCATGTATATATATAAAAAATTTAAAGCTGGATTTTGAAGAGATACTTGCCCACCCATATTCGTAGCCACACTTTTCACATTAACCAAGAAGTAGAAGCAGACCAAATGTTCATCCACAGATTTATGTATAAATAAAATGTGGTCTCTACATAAAATGGAAAATCGTTCAGCCTTAAAAAGGAAAGAAATCCTGTCACATGCTACAACATGGATGAACCTTGAGGACATTATGCTAAGTGAAATAAGCCAGTCACAAAAAGAAAAAATGATTCCATTTATTTGAGGTAAGTAAAGTTGTTAAATTCATATAAACAGAAAGTAGAATGTTTGTTACAAGTGGCTGGCATGAAGGGGAAAAGAGGAGCTTTTTAATGGGTATAAAGTTTGAGATTAGTGAGATGAAAAAGTTTTGGAATTCTTTTCCACAACAGTGTGAATATACTAAGTGAAACAGTACTGAACTGAATGCTTAAAACTGTTAACATGGTAAACTCAGTGCAAAGCTTCAGTAATCAAGAGTTACACTGATATAAAGCTCAGCAACTACATCATTGCAGTATAGTCAAGTGTCTAAAAATAATCCCTTACATTTATGGTCTGTTGATTTCAAAAAGAGTTTCAAAACAATTTGGTGGGGAAAAGTAGTCTTTCCAGTAAATGATATTATAACAACTGAATATCCACATGTAAAAGAATGAAGTTGAATTTCTGCTTTCTATCATACAAAAATTAACTCAAAATGGGTCAAATATCTAAATATAAGAGCTAATGCTACAAAATTTTTAGGAGTAAATCTTTGTGATGTTGGATTAGGCAGTGATTTCTTAGATATAAAATACACAAGTAACAAAATAAAACACAGGTAAACAGGATTTCACCTAATTAAAACCTTTTGTGCTTCAAAGTGATAGGGACAGGAGGCAGGGAAATTCTGGGCAGAAGAGGATGGGTCCCCAGTGAGGGCTGCACCCTTAAGCTGAAAAGCCTGATACAGTGGCCCAAAGTGAGAACTTACATCCCTGATTTCCTGCTCAAATGTTGCCTTTTCCGAAACCACCCATGGCCTGCTCTGCCCCCCATTCCTGTGCCCATAAAAGCCCCAGGCTCAGCCAGCAGAGAGAGGAGAAGCAGCTGGACACTGGAGACTATAGCTGGATGTCAGAGAGAAGTGGCTTGACTTCAGAGGGACAGCCTGACAGCATAACTTCTGAGAAGAATCTGGCCAGAGACAGCCAGACTTCAGTGGTGTTTACCTTCCCACTCTGTCCCCTTTTCAGCTCCCCTTCCTGCTGAGAGCCACTTTCATCGGCAATAAAATTTCCTGCATTTACGATCCTCCAATTTGTTTGTGCAACCTCATTTCTCCTGGATGCTGGTCAAGAGCTCAGGTGCCACAAGTGTGGTTGCAAAAGGCTGTCACACTGACCCTTTGCCCTTGGTGGCAGAAGGCAGCCACCTCATGCAAAAAGGCAGAGGATCCACTGAGCTGTTAACACTTAAGCCATATGCAGACAGCCAAGCTAAAAGAGCACCCATACACTTCCTCTGGGACTTCAGGGGTCACTGGCACCCCTCCCCAGATGTTGCTGCGGGACCAGTACAGAGTTCACTCCTGCTGGTGTCCGAAGGCATTCGCCCCAGCTGCCGTACCCACTCACCTGTTTGCTCCCTCCAGCAAGGGGTGGAACACAGCAGATTTGAGTGAGTGGAGTTGGCTGACTCCAGTGCTCATATACTCCCATTTCTGCCCATGAAGCGTTCAGGGAAATATCCTGCTTCAAAAGGACATCATCAAGAAAGTGAAAGGAAAAAAATGAAAAGACCTACAGAATGGGAGAAAATATTTTAAAGTACATATCTGATAAGGAAATTATATCTAGAATATGTAAAGAAGTCTTACAACTAAATAATAAAAATATAAATACTCCAATAAGAAAGGAAAATAGGATTTTAACAGGCCTTTCTCTAAGGAAGATATACAAATGGCTAATTAGCACATGAAAAAAAGCTGAAGGTCATTAGTCATTAGGGAAATGCAAATCAAAACCATAGCATACCCGTTCATACCCATAACAATACCTAAAGTAAAAGGGACAGATGTTAGTGTTTGTGAGGTTGGAGGGAAATTGGAACCCTCATTCACTGCTAGTGGGAATGTGAAATGGTGCAGCCACTTTGGAAATGAGTCTGGCAGTTCCTTAAATGAATAAACAAGATTACTATAGGACTCAATAATCCCACTCCTAAATATATGCCCGGGAGGAATGAAAACATGTTTACACAAAACCTTATACATGAATATTTATAGCAGCATTATTCATAGTAGCCAAAAAGAGAAAATAGTCTAAACATTCGTCAGTTTATAAGTGAAGAAACACAATTGGTATATCCATACAATGGATTGTTATTTAGAAATAAAAGGACATTAAATACTGATTTACGCAAAAACATGGATGAACTTGGAAAACATGTTAAGTAAAAGAAGCTGTCATAAAAGGCTACATTTATATGATTCCATTTATTTCAAATGCCCTGAGTAGGCAAATCCGTATAAAGAAAATGCAGATTTGTGGTTGCCAGATGATCCCTAGTGAGGGTGGTGGAAGAGATTTGGAGAATAACTGCTGGTAGGTATGGAGTTTCTTTAGGGAGTAAATGTTCTGAATGTAGATAGTGGTGGTGATTGTACAACTTTATTAAAAATCACTGAATTATATGGTTCGAAAGAATATACTGTGAATTGTATTTTAGTAAAGCTGATACTTTTTTAAAGTTAAAGTAGTTGATACTATTATCATATAACAAAATTAACACACTTTTTCAAGAAAAATTTTCCTTTTTATACTCATATTTTAGTGTGGTTTTACAAAGAAGTTTATTAATAACAATTTATTTAAAGCAGATAATGTTACAAGCAGTTGAATTTTGCAGATTACATATCAAAAAATAGTTTTGGTGATTAACTGATAATTAAATTAGACCTTCCTTTAATTTCATTTAAAGCAAAGAATTAAACACCACCTGACTTGGAAAAAGATTTGTTACCTAGTCATTATTTATTCATCTCCCCAGAACATATCTAAAAAGACATTGCCAAGGTATATCATGACTGTTCATTGTATGTGTTATTTTTTTTACCTTGAGACACCTTGTTTAACCTGATACACTCGGAAAGGATTGGGAAAACTGAGTTACTGTCGTCTTCAATATACTGTTGCAAAACAATATTTTTCATTAAAGTTCCTTTCTGTGCTTTAAACTAATTATCAACAAAACTTTTGAACTGCAGATTTAATTTATTTAACTTATGAGAAATATCTACTAAATAAGTTAGCTGACAAAGCCACTTCTGTCAAACCATTTTTTTCAGTGTTTCATACAAACTCTTTGCATTCTTTGCTGATGAAAGAGGGCAAGGTTTTTAACAACAACAACAAGAAAAAAATGTCAGCACTGTCATTGTAAATATTTACATACCTGGAGTGGGATGAATTGTTTTATTTTGTGAAACAGGAGAAGGGTGGCTGGGAAAGGGGAGGTGGGAAATGATTACTCCTGTGGCACACAGGTGTATGTTCTCAGGCAAATCTGTCTTTGAATTTGAGGTTGTGTATACATATTCCCTTAAAATGATGCCTGTGCATCTTCTTGAAAGTCTTCCTCTGTTACCCGGGCTGGAATGCAGTGGCATGATTATGGCTCACTGTAACCTCAACATCCTGGGCTCAAGCGATCCTTACACCTCAGTCTCCAGAGTAGCTGGGACTGCAAAGCACGTGCCTTCACACCCAGCTAATTTTCATATTGTTTCTAGAGAGGGATGTTACCCAGGCTAGCCTTGATCTCCCGGGCTCAAGTGATCCTCCTGCCTGGGCCTCCCAGGCAGTGCTTGGATTACAGGCATGAGCCACCATGCCTGGCCTCCTTTATATTTATTTTTATTTATTTATTTATTTTTTGAACTGGCGTCTCTCTCTATCGCTCAGGCTGGAGTGCAGTGGCACAATCTTGGCTTACTGTAACCTCCACCTCCCAGGTTCAAGTGATTCTTCTGCCTCAGCCCCCTGAGTAGCTGGGATTACAGGCTCCCGCCATGACGTCCGGCTATTTTTTTTTCTTTTTTTTTTTTTTTGTATTTTCAGTAGTGACAGGATTCTATTATGTTGGCCAGGCTGGTCTCAATTTCCTGACCTCAAGTGATCCACCTGTCTCGGCCTCCCAAAGTGCTGGGATTATAGGTATGAGCCTCCATGCCCAGCCTCTGCTACTTTTTAAAAGTCTATCTCCAGAAGTCTGCTTTCTTATTTTGAATACTGTAGGTATTCAAATGAATTCAGTAGGTGCTGTTCTACCCTCCTGTTAGCCTTTTACAAAAGAATAGCGTGGCCTTGAAAAGCATACATTTATGCATAGTAGTCGTGTATACAGATATATTTATTTATTTGGTTGGTTGTTGTTTTTATTTTTTATTTATTTATCTGTTTTGAGGTGGAGTCTTCTTCTTGTTTCCCAGGCTGGAGTGTAGTGGCACGATCTCTGCTCACTGCAACCTCTACCTCCCAGGTTCAAGCAGTTCTTATGCCTCGGCGTCCCGAGTAGCTGGGATTACAGGCGCCCACCATGGCGCCTGGCTAATTTATGTATTTTCAGTAGAGGCGGGGTTTCACCATGTTGGCCAGGCTGGTCTAGAACTCCTGACCTCGTGATCCACCCGCCTCGGCCTCTCAAAGTGCTGGGATTACAGGCTTGAGCCACCGTGCCTGGCCACAGGTATATTTCGATGTTGGTAAACTTTGTATTCGCTTGGGCTACATTTTGCTAGAGATGATACCTGTGACACTTGTCTGTGCTCTGCGTTCCTCTCCTGCACTTGTGACAGATGTATCTTGCTGTCTATATGGAACCTAAGAATCCTCCACAGCTGGCAGCTTCTATTAGTTGTTTGGAACTAGAATAAGAGGTGATCCTCTGTGATAGAAATTTTGTTAGTTTTCTTAGTTTGTTTATATCTTTGCTCTTTTTGTAGTTTGGATTTTCTAATTACTTTATTTATGCGATTTCCTTTTGTTAAACTTTATTGTCCTTAAACCAGCTTGGAAACGTGCTGGGAGATAATTTTCCATGGGTCTCACACTTTTCCTGTATGTTTTGCGAACAGAGGCTGTGGCTGCCTTTGTTCTTGTCTATTTTTTCAAGATTATTTCTATATACAGTGAGTAGCTTTGGAAGATGCTGTAGTGACTTCACAGCAGCGGTCAGGTTTGCGTATCTCCCTGGAAGGTAGAGCTGGTATCTCCCGCTAGTGCAAAGGGATAGGCATATTTCTCGTGATTAAAGATTCCAGCTCCTGAAGGTTAGGGTTTCTGTCCTATAATGCAACATGCTGCATGTGCAGGTGGCCTGTGGCCCTATTCAAGTTGCTTTGTGATATTTGGGACTTGGGGAACTAGAGCCCAGTGGTCACAAGATAATGTTGATATTCTGGCTGCCCCTGTTATTGTAAGTAATAAAGACCTTGTCTCTCAACCAGGAGACTTCTTTCCTCTGCCAGCATCTATTAGCTTGTGACAGGCTAACTTGTTAGCTTGAAAGTAGTGTAAATCTCAGATCCTTCACAGGTCTTGAGAGTATGTAGGTAACACAAATAAATGCATAAACAGCTGAGTTCAGCTCAGAAATGTCCGTTTTTACCCATGTTTTTCATTAAAAACTATATTATATATTGTATAAATGTAGCATCGGTTTTTCAAGTTTTTTTCTACATTATAATAGGTTTTTGGTATAAGTTTGCTATTTATATTTAATGAGAATTTTAAAAGCATAATAAACCATGTTTTTAGTGCAGTAAAATTGTATGTATGTTTATATAAACCTGTGTTTGGTTTGTTTTTGTTTTTTGAGATACACTTGCACTCTGTCACCCAGGCTGGAGTGCAGTAGTGCAGTCCCGACTCACTGCAACCTCTGCCTCCTGGGTTCAAGTGATTCTCATGCCTCAACCTCCCGAGTAGCTGGGACTACAGGTGCCTGCCACCACGCCTGGCTAAATTTTGTATTTTTAGTAGAGACAGCATTTTGCCATGTTGGCCAGGCTGGTCTCAAACTCTTGACCTCAAGTAATCCATGCACCTCAGCCTCCCAAACTGCTGGGATTACAGACGTGAGTCAGGAACCACTGCATCCAGCCCTGTATTTGTAAATAGATGTCTAGTTATGTTTTTTGTTTGTTTGTTTGTTGTTTTTTGTGTTTTTTTTTGAGATGGAGTCTCGCTCTGTCACCCACGCTGGAGTGCAGTGGTGCCATCTCCGCTTGCTGCAACCTCTGCCTCCCGGGTTCAAGCGATTCTCCTGCCTCAGCCTCCCGAGTAGCTGAGACTACAGGTGCATGCCACCATGCCCAACTAATTTTTTGTATTTTTACTAGAGACGGGGTTTTTACTAAACATGTTAGTAGTGGACAGGGTTTCTGCTAAACATAGCCCCGTGTTAGCCAGGATGGTCTCTATCTCCTGACCTCGTGATCCACCCACCTCGGCCTCCCAAAGTGCAGAGATTACAGGCGTGAGCCACTGCACCCAGCCTACTTATGTTTTTAGAAACAAATTATTGGTCTGCCTCATCATATATTTATGACTCAGTCTTAATTCCATGAATGTCATAGTGATGTACTGTTTGCCTCTATTTCAGAATATTGGAAAGAAGATGACCTGTCAGGAGTTCATTGCAAATCTACAAGGGGTGAATGAGGGTGTTGATTTCTCCAAGGACCTGCTGAAAGTAAGCATGGAACTGTTGGTTTTTAGTGTATGCTTGTATTTCTATTTGCTGCTTACAGCTTAATCCTAAGTAGTCTAAGGATCACTTAAGTATTTTGCTTTTTGCTTTTGATTTTATTGGTGATGTTTCTTTTAAGCCTTGTCCTTGATTTTTCGTGCTGCAAAGTACCTTAAGTTGATAATTTCTAGAAGTCTGCATTATAATCAATAATACTGAGGTAAGTAAATTTGGAATGGTTGGTGATACAAATAGTGAGTGGCAGTTTTTGTTTGATTTATTTGTAATTAGACTATCAGAATTCGAGAAAGATCGCAAAGGTATATGCACTACGGAAACAGAGTAGCATTTGCAGGCTGTAATGGAAACAGTTCCAACTGTGTTCAGTCCCTAGTCTCAGAGCCACTCAGGTTGTCTCTGGAAATAGATTAAATTAAATTCTCGGTAATTGTAGAATGCCTGAATTATTTGCATTCGGCTTTATTATTGGTAACAATCAGCATGTTTTTCCCCATCATCAAATTGTTTTCAAAGAGACAACAAAATCAACTTTGGAATTCATGCATTCTCCAGCATTGTAAATGAGATGGGCATTTGATTGAGTACAAAATAATGACAATATGAATATTTGGGGGGTTGTAGGGTAAGATGTATACATAGAGAATATGGTTTTTACAGTTCTCTATTTGATTCTAGCCTTTTAAAAAACTTAGTACACATATAGGTTTCTTTTGGAATCAATTTCTTTAAATGAATTTTCAAGAAAGGTGACATTTGAATCAGCTATGGTATGGAAATATATGATATGATATGGAAATGTTGAAAGAGAAATCCTTTGTTATGTTTTATGTAACTTTTAAGCTACATAGAATAGAGTTCTGCCAGATTTGGAAAGACTTATCTACTATGGTAAATGAAAGAATGCATTACGATGTGGTATTACGACATTCTTAGTCTTACTAACTTTATTTGCAGCACATTACAAAAAATTATTGAAAAAAAGCAGGAAGAAAAGTAGCTTTAATTTATGGAGTAAAGAAGGCATTTTTTTTAGGTCCTTTGTAAAGCAAGTGCTGCCATTTCTAAAGGTATAATTCCAAATGGGAGCGGGAGATAAATGGTGCAGGACTGTGACGTGATAAAGATGTTTTATATCTTCCATTGAATCCGTATGGTGTTAACAAGACCTTTTTCAGTCTAGTGGTATTTGCGTGGAAAATTATGGAGTCTAAGAGAGAATTTGTGAGGCTTTTATCAACTTATGTCAGAAATGAAAGTTGACAGGAAAATTTTCATAGTGAAGCTTTTAGAATTTAGTGGTAGGCTTATGGTAACCTGCATGACTGTTGGCAAATTATTGGCGAATTTAGAGCATGTTTGGTGGAGCTGTATGAAACCGTATATATGGTTAATATACAGTCTAGAGGCTGCTGTTCGCCTTGAGCAAACGTGTTCTTTGACTTCGTCTACCAAGAATTTGCCAGATGATTTGTTGCTGTTGTGCAATGAGATTATGTTTATAAACCTCATGGGAAAGTATGTATTATTTGTTTTTTTGTTGTGAGAAGATGATAGTGAAATGATACGGAAAATGGTGGTGGTTAGCATGGTCATTGTCACGTGAAATATTGATTCTCTTCCATAACAAACCCCAACCGCTCACCCACCCAAGATAGTTTTCCATTTCAGTAGGAATGGGTTTTACTGAAAATTTCAGTACGAAAAGGTTTTCTTTAAACCATGTTTGTTTCATTCCTCTATTCTGTGTGCTGTTCGGTCTTCCTTCCCTTTCCTCCCTTTCTTCCTGCCTTCCTTTTCTTCTGGTTTCTTTTTATTTCTGTCTTTTCCTTTCTCTTTGGCTTTCTATTTTTCTTTTGGTGTCTTTTTTTCTCATTCTCTTTGTCTTAGGATAGCTATCGCTGGATTCCCTGCTGAGATAAATTATTGGGTGGAGTATGTACTTGAATTCTGGGGGAAAATATTGTTATATATGTGCTACATAGATACATACATACATAGAAACTTTTCAAAGTTTGGTGTCATCTTAAAGGTTTTTTAATATCATGGTCATTCTCTCTCTCTTTGCCACCTTTCCAATCTCCATGTTACAGGCATGTGTGACATTCAGTTTATTTTTTGTGAGATAAAAGGAAAAACTATGACCTTTATTAGGTTTCTTCATAATCATATATAGAAACTGCTAGATTCAATATAAAAAAAAGCTTCAAGTTACATAAACTGAGGCTTTTATTGTTACGTATTGACCTTGATACTTTTAGATTAATTTGGATCAAAAGTAACATTTGAATTTATGTCTGTTCAGATTTCTTTGGCCCAGAAGTAACATTTGTACTTTTATGTCTGTTGTTCCGTGTCATTTTGTAGTTGGGAACATTTATTGAAGGTCTGCTGTGTGTTTACTAGGTGTTGTGGGATTGAAGAAGATGCTGAAACCAAATGGGCACCTGTCCTCAGAGATCACAGACTACTGAGAAATATTGGAGGTGTCTTTCTCCATAAAAGAGACAGTTATTCCATGTTGAAGTAAAAGTATAAGCCAAATTCGGTTTTGTTGTTGTTGTTGTTGTTTTCTGAAGAGAAAGGGTTAAGAAAAAATAGACCGTGGCATATTTAAATGTATGAGAAATGAGAAACTTGTGTAAAGTCCTTTAATTCAGTTAATTTAATTAATATTTTGCTTCTGAATTTGACTTATACTGTATTGAAGGGATAGATGATACGTTGAGCCCTTTTTTAGTTTAAAATTCCATTGCAGTTTTTGTTGTTTACTCAAATAACCTAAACTGATATTTGACTTTTTTCCCCTACATGGTGTTTAGAGTATAAGATATGGATATCTGTAATAAAAGTGAAATAAGTTGGATATCAGAAGACAACCAGTGATAGGATATTATTTAGGTTCTTCAAAGCAGAAGGCTGGGAGGAGGTGATGTTTGAGATGGTGTGTTAGTCCGTTCTCCCACTACTGTAAAGAAATACCTGATACTGAGTAATTTATAAAGAACAGAGGTTTATTTGGGTCATGGTTCTGCGGGCTGTACAGAAAGCATGATGCTGCCATCTGCTTGGCTCCTAGGGAGGCCTCAGGAAACTTAAAATCGTGGCGGAAGGGGAGGCAGGCACATCTTACATGGCCAGAGCAGGAGGAAGAGAGGGGGGAGGGAGATGCTACACACTGTTAAATAACCATAGCTCAGGAGAGCTCACTCGTCATCATGAGAACAGCACCAAGGGGGTGGTGCTAACCCATTCATGAGAACTCCGTCCTCCTGATCCAGTCACCTCCCACCAGACCCCACATCCGGTACCGTGGATTATTATTCAACATGAGATTTGGTGGGGACACAAACCATGTCAGATGGCCTTTTGAAGTATAGGTAAAAGCCTTGTTATCTTGGTTATTATTCCATTGCATTTCCTGCCCCTTCTTTCACCCAAAGACATTCTCATATGTACCCCTCTCAACTACATGACCAAATCAAGACAGTCATTCATTTAACAAAGTAGGCCAGATCATCTGGTATGATCACATAGTACAGATAAACATAGAAAAGTTTGTTATTGTGTTACAAGTTTCTGATTAACCCTGTGATCATGTTTCTACCAGCTCCGCCCATCCCAGCGGTTGGATGTGGTTTGTATTCAAGCATCCTTGGGGACAATGTGGAAGAGAAAGGGGAGGTTCTGCTTTGGGTCCGATAGATTTCGTAAAACATTCCTGAGGCTCTAATAAGTATTACAGCTACTGAGGACATGAATAAAGAGGGATAAGAATGTAGAATGTGGGCTAGCTCTGTATTGTAGGCTGTGTTTTGAGAGACAGTACGGTATGAGGATTGAGATTCTGGTTTGAGAGCTGTACTGACTGGGTTCTAATACCAGGTTCTATCTCTTAATAGTCAGGGGACTATGTCAAGTAAATACTGTATTTCAATATCCTCATCTATAAAATGGGAGATTTTAGAGTCCTCACATGTAGTATTGTCTGTTAGCTATTAAAACTTTCTATTTTTGATATTATTTTACCTAGCCTAAAGTGGGCCAGAATTGGGGCCCTATCCCTTCCTGCAGGTATCTGGGTTTAAGATTTTTTAGAGGCGAGTGAGATTAGCGGCAGTAGTCAAAACCTCTACCCACCATCCCTTTTTAGCTTGCTGCTTTCCAAGGATACATATCCTCTGCTCTTTGAAAGGAAGCACCTGTGACGTTGACCTGAACATGAACCTTGCTTAACCCTTACCTTTTTACCTTGTTAACAGCCTCTTTCTCCTGGGCCTATCCCTCTTCCCACATTTTTATACCTGACATTTGATTTGTGTTTTTAGTGACTTCCCTCTTTGATGCTACAAGAGGGGAAGTACTAGGGTGCATTGGCTCTTGGACTGGTCCTGGAATCTTGAAGAACCTTTGAGGAAGCAAACTAGTTCATATTCTCCTAAGATCCCAAGATTATCCTGGAATATTGATGGAGATGTGAATTACTTGAAGTGATTAAAACATCCCTGGGGGAAACAAGGGTTGCTAGAGATGTGCCTTCCTAATGGAGAGGGCTTGGTCTGAAGGATCAGGTCCAGGAATTGTTGGGATTCTGCTTTGTCTCGGGGCAATTTTTATGGACTCTTGACTGTGTCAGCCTGGGGACTTCTTTCACCCAGTCTCATCAGTGGCTGATACCAACTAGTGAAGTGTTAGCTTTTGATTATGTGCATATTTCTGAAACTCTTCACTCTGTGGAATAACCTTTGAAAATTCATAACAGCCCAGATATGGAATCATCCTAAATGTTCATCAGCAGACAAATGGATAAAATGTGGTAGATATGCACAGTGGAATATTATTTGGCCTTAAAAAGGAGGAATTCTGTCATTTGTGACATCGATAAATCTGGAGGACATTACACTAAATGAAATAAGCCAGGCACAGAAAGACAAATACCACATGATCTCGCTTACAGTGTAATCTAAAAAAGTTGATCTCACAGATTCAAGGAGTTGAATGGTGGTTACCAGGGTCTGGGGAAGGCAGGGATTTAAACAAAGGGTACAGTTTCCTTTAGACTATATAAATAAATCCTAGAGCTCTGTTGTATAGCATGGTGACTATAGTTAATAACATCATATTGTTTATTTGAAAATTACTAGGAGAATAGATTTTGAATGTTCTCATCACAAAACAGTATGTGAGGTGAGAAATAGGTTAATTAGCTTTATTTAATCATTGTACAGTATGTATGTATACTCAAAATGTTGCATTGTACACCACAAATATATAGTTTTCATTTGCCAATTAAAACATTTAAAAGTAAGAATTTTCTTGAAAGTTCCTCTATCTTATGTTCAAAATGCAGTGTCTTGCTCCTCTGCCTTTCTGTTCCCTGAATTTTATTTCTACTGAGTTTCATAAGAAACCCTTGTTCTTGATTGTAACAGAAAAGCTGCATTTCTATCTTCTATCGAATCTGCTCTGCATTTCTAACTCTGGAGGTTGACAATTCTCCATTTCTCATTATATACAGAAAACACACAGGGCCTTTCAGTGATGGTCACCAGGTATTTATATATTTAGAGATGAATTGTCCATTTGAAAATGTATTTACATGAAAGAAGGGAAGAAACTGAGAAATAAAAGACAAGAAGATCCTGGCAAATGGTCTAGGAACATAAAGGGTGGAAGGTCAGTTATTGGCTGTCCCATAATTTCATTCTGAAGAGACATCTAGACTGTAGATTTTGACATGACATGAACCCAATTGTTTTCTGTCCCATTTTCCCATTGCCGTCTACCATTTAATACTCAAATACTGCTCTCCTTAGAATTTTTATTCCAGTCATTGTTAGATCTTTATTTCTTTTTTGAGCAGCAGTTAAATTCAGTAAGTACCAAGGGAGAATAGAAAGAAATTAGCTGAAACAGTCTCTCCTTTAAGAATTTTTATACCAACTTATTGATGGAAAGAACAGAAACAACAAAACAAAGTGTTCCAAATATTTGTGATAAAACTGAACACAATTTGCAGCATGTTTAAAAACATACCTTGAATGTATTTAAATACACAAGTAGCTCTAAGAATAATTCTAGTTAGAAGACAGTGTCACTGGAAATCATTAAAAACGTAGGGAAATAAATCTTACAGATACCAATCAATATGACAGTCTTTTAGGTTGTTGCTTACTATTAGATGTTTGACATTAGAATATTCTTTAAATTTTTAAGTTTTTTTAATAGAAATTGCTTTACTTGGGAATTTATGAACTTTGAAATTAGCACGTCTTCCTTTAAGGGAAGACCAAAAGTTTTAATGCGGAAGAAAGAGAGAGAGAGAGAGAGAGTTTGTGTGTGTGTGTGTGTGTGTGTGTGAAGAATGGGTTAAATTGAAAGGATGTAAATCAGTATGCTTGGCCTAACAGGATTTATAAGCTTCATTCCATGAATGGAGTGATAAAAAAAACAGCGAATTAAATTGTTAAATAGTCTGTTGGTTAGAATTCTAATGAAAGTTGTCATTCAAATGCATTTGTTTTCCCTTGCTTTCTCAAAGGACAGAGTTTAGGCAAGATTCTCTTAGGAGACGGTTCCAAGAATATGTAGGATACCTCCGTCCCATTTTTAACCTATCTTGTCAGCTGAAAGGATTACATATGTTGTTTTAAACATAATTTTCTCATTTGGTTTTCTTAAGGAAAAATAATTTGTGAAAATAATGGAGTAATTAGCCAAGAAGGTAGAATTTAAACAGACTCAAAAGATCAGCAAAGATAAAACACATTTTAAATAAAGATTAATGCATCTTTTTGGACAAGGAAGAAACATAACTAGAAAATATAAAGTGATGCTCTCAGATTTGTAACCATTAGGCTTTTTAATCAGTTACAGCTGTATATAAGGGTAAAGAACAACAAATGAATCAGCCATTAAAAATCTAGAGATAAGCCATTTTTGTAAGTTCAAACCCCAAAAAGGATCTGTTCACACAGAGTGACAGCAAAAGCTGTAATGATTCTTCTTTAAAAAAAAAGAAAAAAGAAAAAAAAGAGTAAAACTGACCCATCTCTCTTTCTGAGTTCCATCTACCCCTTTCAGCCAGGGAGAAGATTGGAAATTTAACACTGACAATTGCCCTACTTTTCAGTATTTTCTACCAGAAGGTTTAACCTAAGCAACATGAAGTCTTTTTTCCCTATTTCATCTTCCCACTCTCATTGTTGCTCTCTCCTCTCTCATCTTTACTTCCTGATTATCAGTGAGTACAAGTATAGCTGGAGACATCAGAATAAGACTAGGTTTTATTAATGTCAACATTCTGGTTTGTGCTATCATACTATAGTTTTGCAGATGTTACCATTGGAGGAGACTGGGTAAATGGCACAAGGACTCTGTTCTTTTCTTACAACTGCCTGTGAATTTGTAATTCTCTCAGTAAAACAATGACAAAAATAATGAACAAGTCCACTCTTAAGAAAAAAAATGGGGCAGTTTGTCTATTGAGCCAGAGGTTTTAGGCATCATATAAAAATTGGCTTAATGAAATTTTACTACTCTTGGTCATTCTTTTAAAGTACTGAGTATAATATAATGACCAACAGTTCAGAAATAACTATATAACAGTATTAAAAACACTGACGTTTTAAGAAAAAGACAATGGGAATTGTTTTGAAGAACTGAAAACTGGAAAGTAACATGATCCTATGTTTATTATCATGTTTTACTCTGGATATTTGGAGAATTGTTTAGGAAAGTGGAAGTGGAAAGATGGTAAAATTGCAATTGTCTATGTGAGAAGGATGGTGGTTCCGATGCTGGTGGTGACAGTATTGAAGGAAATATATTAAGTATTGAATTATTTGGAGCTTACTATTAGAGATTCTGTTGGTAGACTGGTTTCCTGATTGCCCCTTTGTCCCTTACCTGAATGAAGTAGAAAAGAAACAAAGAGTAGAATCTGAATTTTCTCTACCCAGTTAATGTTTGTTTGTTTGTTTGCGACAGAGTCTTGCTCTGTTGCCCAGGCTGGAATGCAGTGGCATAATCTCTGCTCACTGCAACCTCCGCCTCCTGGGTTCAGTTGGTTCTCCTGACACAGCCTCCTGAGTAGCTGGGATTACAGGCATCCACCACCACGCCCAGCTAATTTTTTTTTGTATTTTTGGTAGAGACAGGGTTTTACCATGTTGGCAAGTCTGGTCTTGAACTCCTGACCTCAAATGATCCACCCACCTCGGCCTCCCAAAGTGCTGGGATTCCAGGCGTGAGCCACCGCGTCCAGACCCCAGTTAATGTTTATTTGGCCTGTTAGGCTGAATGTCATGGAAGGCTGTGTGGCAGAGTAAAATGAGTAGTTACAGATCTGGAAAGTAATCCCAATATCTTACCTTGGCCAAGCAACTTAATCCTTTTCAGTTTTCTCAGGTGCGGCATGGGATAAAAACACCTTCCTCTAAGAGCGGTTAGGAGAATTAAATATGATGAGGTGTGTTAAGTGGCTAGCAGTGTGCCCCTGTGGGATGCACTAGTTGTTCTGACTGGGTTATGGAAGTCGCTGGGCTCTAAGCCTGTCTTAGTGTTGCTAGTGACTAGTGGTGGCGCCTCTGGGTGATCATTTCACTTCGTGTGTGAGTTTCCTCATTTGTAAAATAAAATATTTGGCCTGTGCCTATGGTTTTCAGGTTTTCGGTTTAGGCTTCTGGAGCCTGTGTCCAGTGTTCACCCCTCCCTGTCACCACTCCCCTTCTGCTGCAGAAGTTGTTCTCTTTTTCTGTCATGTTCTAACTTCCTCTGGTGATGTCTTTTGAGCAAAATATTATGTGGCAAAAAAGAAATTGGAAAAACTTCACAGGGTGATCTTGTAAGGATCATTTCAGTCTAAGTGCTGGGCATTTTCTTAACATCATTTTTTCCTTTATAAATCCAAATTGCATTTCTAAAGTTTTAACTGTCTTAACTCTCACCTTGTATTTACTGGTTTAGACAAAGAAGTGTATACTTAGTAATGAAACCAGAGAATGTTCAGATTTAAATCCAAGAACATTGCTTTTGTCATCGCAGCATTTTCAAAAGATTATTCCTAAAGGACTACACAAAAGGAAGAAGCAGACCTCAGTCGGAAAAAGGTCTGAACTTTTTATAAAGGAAAAGCCTGAACTGAATTCTCAAAAATACTTTATCTGAGTTATATTCGGAGTATGTAGTTGAAAATAGGAACTTATGGGTGGTATTTAAGTGTAGCTAAAAAAAGAGCATCAACTGTTGCCTAGAGTAGGTGAGTTCTTTCCAAGAGAAGGTCATGGAAACCTGGTAGCAACAGTATCCATGGAGGAAGAGGGCTTGGATGCCTGTCCTGTGTAAGTCGGAGAGCCTTTTAAGAGAAAAGCTAGGTTTGCAAGCTTTTTAAGAGAAAAGCTTTAAAGGTTCTGGCTTAAAATATGGAATATTGCTGCTTTTTTCAGTAAAGTAAATCAAGCTGAGTTAGGTGATGAAAGGTGCGTGGCGTGTTTCCGCTTCTGCCCTCCCCGTGGAGGTCTGGCAGCTTGCTTTCGCTTTCAGTCACGTGCTCATCATGGGCAGAATAATGATGCTGCTTTTGGTGTGGTTCAGACCATGAATGAAAAATGGTGACGATAATGAGGGTAATACTTTGAAGTAACTGAAGATCCACAAATCATGTTCATGTGTTTTCTTAAAAAAAAAAAAAAATTACCAAAAAGAAGTCTGTTAGAACGTTTTAACAGAACAGATGCTGCTTAAGAGTACAAACCGATTTTTAACCCCCAGAAAAAGAAAAAAGGAAAAAAGTTTGAGTGGTGGTGGTTGTAATCATTAAGGGTACTGTAATGGAATATTAATGATTCCCAGTGGGAATTTATATTGAAATTTATTTTCAATTTGATCATGAAGAAGTGCTACAGAATTTCCTACTCAGATGCATCCATAGACGTTTGAATGTTTGTATGTTTGGAGCATTTTTATTTTATGTTATGTTATGTTACATTATGTTGTGTTATTTTGAGACAGGGTCTCACTCTGTTGCTCAGGCAGGAGTGCAATGGCACAATCTTGGCTCACTGCAACCTCTACCTCCCGGGTTCAGGCAATTCTCCTGCTTCAGCCTCCTGAGTAGCTGAGATTACAGGCGTGCGCCACCACGCCTGGCTAATTTTTGTATTTTTAGTAGTGACAGGGGTTTCACCATGTTGACCAGGCTGGTCTCAAACTCCTGGCCTCAAGTGATCCGCCCACCTTGGCCTCCCAAAGTACTGGGATTACAGGCTTGAGCTGCTGCACCCGGCCTTGTTTGGAGCGTGTTTAAAGTGTCATAACAGTCCAAGATTGCTGCCCCTCTCACTAACATGAGCATGTATTATTGATATGAATGTAACTGGTCACATCGTGAATAAAAGCTATCCTCTTTTTGCTTATGATATGTCAGGAGACTGAGGAGCTCCTTGGGATGATTGATGCCCTGCTTTCAGCAGACCAGCAGTGCAAGGATAAGTGGAACTACCATGGCAAATATTCTATCCTGAACATGGTATTTACATAGCCAATAAGGATACAGAAAAACAAATTTTATTTTAAAGACATTTATAATTGTACAGTCAAAATATCCCATAAAGGAAAACAATATGTTGTTATAGTAATGCTTCACTTAGCTAAAGGTCAATCTTTTTTTAAAAAGACTAAAAAAATTGAAAACAAGCAAAAAAATAAAAATAACTCTCAACAGCCAGAATAATTACAGAGTCCATGTATTAATAACTGACCTCATAAATTTCACACAGACCTTTATTTAGAGCCTGTTTTTAATAATACCCACAATTAGTTTTCACTTTGAAATTTTTGACGTGATCCTCCCCCTGGCATATCATAATCATGGGCCTGTAGACATAGGCGAATACCAGCATACAAGTCACTGCTGACTATCACTGAGCCAGCTCTTTCATGGGCAAGTTAATAGCCAAATCCAACTGATTTTAATAAAATGAATTTAATAGAACACAGACATTTAGGTTATTACATAAATTTTTAAGTGGAAATTATTTATTTATTAATTTTGAGATGGAGTCTCACTCTGTCGCCCAGGCTGGAATGCAGTGGCGTGATCTCAGCTCACTGCAACCTCTGCCTCCCAGGTTCAAGCGATTCCCCTGCCTTAGCCTCCCGAGTAGTTGGGATTACAGGCGCACACCACCACGCCCTCCTAATTTTTGTATTTTTAGTAGAGACAGGGTTTCACCATATTGCTTAGGCTGATCTGGAATTCCTGACCTCAGGTAATCCACCCACCTCGGCTTCCCGAAGTGGTGGGATTACAGGCGTGAGCCACTGCACCTGGCCTAAATTGAAATTATTTTAAAGAAACATTTATTTTCTCAGTTTGGCCATGAATCAGAAGAATGGAGTTCAAGGAAGTGATGTTCCTCAGATAGAGGGGTAGTAGCAAGAAGTGATTTGCTAATGAGGTAAAGAGAAAATGTTGCAACCTTAAAGGGCACTAGGTCTCCAAATGGTACAGCTGGAGTTGTTTTGAAGAGAGGCAATCAAATCTGTGTAGTCAGTAGCCTCTCAGAATGGCTGCATTACAGCACTGCAAAGTAATGGATGTACTTAATGAGTCATCAAAAATGTGACATTTTGTTTACTTGGTTTGATTAAGGAGACAGGGAGTGTGAAATAGATTGGAAAGATTGCCAATAAAACTATTTTATGAAGATTTTTTGGCATTTAAAGAAATTAACTTCAATAAGAAAATGCGCTAATGTAGGATAATTCATTTCTCTATCCAAAACCATTCTTGAACTCTGTTCCCTGTCAATGTTGGATTTTTACTGTTATTTAAAACATCTTATTTGCTTGTTTTAATTGTTTTAACATTTACTCTTCCCTTAAACTTTCCATAGATAGCAGCATAGTTTTTGTGCTAAATTGTTGTTTTCGCAGAAATGCCAGAAGCCACATTATCCAGATCTTGCAAGGAAGTATTTTCAGGATAATGCAGGTACATGAACCTTCCTCTTCACAACACACCATCTCGTCAGAGGGAGTTCACACATTTTTTTCTTTTGTGTGGATTTTTTTTTTTTTTTTTTTGGAGTTGGAGTCCCGCTCTGTCCCCCAGGCTGGAGTACAGTGGCGTGATCTCGGCTCACTGCAACTTCCACCTCCTGGGTTCAAGTGATTCTCCTGCCTTAACCTCCCAAGTAGCTGGGACTACAGGCGCACGCCGCCATGCCTGACTGATTTTTGTATTTTTAGTAGAGATGGGATTTCACCATATTGGCCAGGCTGGTCTCAAGCTCCTGACCTCGTGATCCACCCGCCTCAGCTTCCCAGAGTGCTGGGATTACAGGCGTGACCCACCATGGTCATCATCTCCCCAGACTGTTGCGAAAAATCCTGATACCTTCACACTTTTTCCCAGAAAAAAATGAACTACCCTGTTCATTTGGAAACCACTGCCATTTGTAAAAGATCACAAAGGGAAGTGAATTCCTGCTCCTGGAGCAAATCATTTCACGATGAGGTTACCTATTCTAAAAGCAATCAGAAGCAGTTATTCCTTGAGAATGCAAGACAGGTACATTGTTACTCTTTTTGCCTCATTTCCATGCTCTTTCTTTCCCTCCCCAAAACAGAAATGAAAGGCAAATATGTATACTCAAAATAGTATCTCGAAAGGTTATTTGCATTTGAAAAGTTAGGAATTTTGAGAACATACTGATTAGATGGTGGTATTGCTTATCACTTGCATTTGATCTCCTTCCTTCCAGTATTCTGAAGGACAGGAGACCCTCCTGTTGGCCACAGTATGCCTCATACCTAGTAAAATTCTTAGAACAGATCAGATACTCAACAAATACTCATTAAAGAAATAATTTCAGTTTTCCTTAAAACACAGTGTCAGTGATTCTGCATGAACAACTAGATATTGTATGTAGAATTGTTAATGTGTGTAAGTATATGCATAATTTTGTCTTTTATTTTTTGAGAGAGAGGAGCTATACCTGTGATCAGATATTCAGATGGATGTTTGTTTCCCAGAATATTGAGAGCCATAAGCTAGGATTTCCCAAGTGTGCAGATTTTTACGCTAGTAATTTAATTATAATAAACAAAAACATTAGGAGAAAGGAGGTTTTTTTCCCCCCCAAAGCACACTTTTATTCATTAAGGCCCTGCTGTGTGTCAGGCTCTATAGCTAGGTTAGAGGTGCAACTCTTATTATTTAGGCCATGCTGTCATCTATTTCAGAATTTAGTAGCTAACAGGTATTGGACACCTATACCTATGACACCTACACCTACACCTATGAACTGCTTTACTCAAAATTATATATTAAACATTGAGGTATAGAAGGCATACTTAATAGATTTGCCATGTTTGGCAAAAGTCAGAAGCTGTATCAATATAAAACTTAATAGGATTCCTGAGTTCTGGCTGTGGTAAAGGTTATTATGCTAAGTATATTGGGGGAGCAAAGATGAATAAGACGTGAATTTTGGCCAGGTGTGGTGGCTCACACCTGTAATCCCAGCACTTTAGGAGGCCGAGGCGGGTGGATCACCTGAGCCAAGGAGTTCAAGACCAGCCTGGCCAACATGGTGCAACCCTGTCTCTATTAAAAGTACAAAAATTAGCTGGGCGTGGTGGTGCACGCCTTTAATCCCAGTTACTCGAGAGGCTGAGGCAGGAGAATCGTTTGAACCTGGGAGGTGGAGGTTGCAGTGAGCTGAGATGGCACCACTGCACTCCAACCTGGGGACAGATGGAGACGCCATCTCAAAATAAATAATTAAAAAAAAAAAGTCATGGATTTTTCCCTGAAGGAATTTTTAATCTAGTACAGTAGTTTTCAACTCTGACTACACATTATAATCACTTGGGGCCAGAGGAGAAAAAGTAGGAGGCTGAAATATTCTCACTCAGTTGGAAAACTGTTAAGTAATGGTACAAACATGTTGGAGAAAGGTCTGGTATGTTCTTATAAAGCTAAGCATACCTACCCTATGAACCAGTAATTCAAGAGAAACAAAAGCATATGTTACAAGAATAATCACAGCAGCTTTATTGCTAATAGCACCAAACTGGAAACAACCCAAATATCTACAAACAGGTGAATGGATTAAGATGCTGTGGAATATCCATTCAGTAGAATATTACTCAGTGATGAAAAGGAATGGACTGCTGATACACACAACATCATGAATGAAAGAAGCTTTACACAAGAGTATACACTACATGATTTTGTTATTCGAACTTTTAGGATAGACAAAAATAATGTGAGAAAAGGTCAGAAAACAGTGGTTTACTTCAGGGATGTGAGGACGGGAGTCCTCTGGAAACAGATCTGCAGGAACTCTCTGGGTGATGCTAATATTAATCAATATTGGGGAGCATATCATGTGGGGAGATAAAAGCAAAAACTTGCTATCTTCTCCCTGCTTTTCCTTCCCCCTCATCGATTTTAAATCTCTGGGAATGACACCATATGGGTTTTTACAAAGCCTCTCAGGTGCTTCTAATGCCCACTGAGACTTGAACTGTTAAATAGGATATAATATGAAGGAGAATGTGTTAGTTTCATATTGCTGTCGTAACAAATCACCACAAACTTAGTGGCTTGAAACAACACAGATTGATCATCATCTCATCGTTCTGTGGGTGAGAGGTTTGGGTTTGCTTGGCTGGTTTTTCTGCTTCCAGTTTTTCCATTCCCAAATCAAGATTTAGGCAGGACTGTGTCTATTTCTGGAGGCTCTGAAGGTGAATCTGCTTCAAGTTCATTAAGCTTGCTGGAAGGATTAAGTTCTCTGTGGTCACAGGACTGCGGTCCCCATTTTCTTGTTGGTTGTTGGCCAGGGGTCCTTCTGAGCTTCTGGCGGTCACCTTTAGTCCTTTGCGTGTGGTCCGCTACCTCCATTTTGAAAGCTAGCAGAGATGACCCAAGTTCTTCTCACTCTCTGGTACTGTCTGACCTCCTCATCCTCTTCTTTTTGCCTCGTCTCTGTCTGGTTTCGTCTTCTGGTGCATCTTCCAAGTGACTGTTCTCCCTTCCTCTTTGAAGGTCTTGTGTGATTACACTGGGCCCACCCAGATAATCCAGAATAATCTCCCTATATTAAGGTTAGTTGATTAGTAACCTTAGTTCCATCTGCCATGTCCCTTCTTAGCAGTGGCTAGATGAACATTTGATTAAATCATCAGGGGATGAGACTCTTAGGGGGCCAGCATCTTTAAAATCCTGCATAAATGCGGAATTACATATAAAATACAGTGGGATTTCAGAATAAAGAGAAATGACTTTCAACTGGGCAGCATCTGGAAAAGCCCCTTTGAGATGGTAGCATGTTGTCGTCTTTTGAAACGTAGTTCCAATGGGTGCTATAGAGCTGAAATAGAAGGGACTCTAGTTGGGGGTAACAGCTCAAATGCCAATGTGGAGACAGGAAGGATGATAATGTGTGGTCCACTAAGAGCAGCCATATCCCTAGAATGTACTCCCTGTGTGTTAGTTACTATTTACAGAGGTATACAGGCTCCTAACATCAGATTTTTCTAGATCAAAGGAGAAATAAGAGGAATGTCAAGAAGTTAATCGACACTTAGCATGCAGAATCATTATTTTAAAAGGACTAAGGCAGTTGTGTGGTGTGATTGTTGTACCATCTTCTCTTTGGCTGTTAGAACTGAGTAGAGTTACACATGAAAATGTAAAATCTGATTTTCTTACTTCTAAACTTTTAAAAGCTCCATATCTACTGATACAAACCAGAGAATGTGGTCTTTGGGAAAAGTCTCCCACTCTCCTTTTGTATTGCCCCACAGGGCTTGCCTCTGTGACCATTTTGAGTGGGCTTTGTACCCTACTTTAGGTGGATGATAACTTCAGCACAGTCCCAGTTTGTGTGGAGAGATGATGAGGTCATGTTGGCAGGTCCTTGGTGTCTCTAAACATTACTGCCATATTATAACTGATTTTTTTAATAAAAATTCCACATAAAGGACAAATCTTTTTTTTTTTTTTTTTTTTGAGACGGAGTCTCGCTGTGTCGCCCAGGCTGGAGTGCAGTGGCGCGATCTCAGCTCACTGCAAGCTCCACATCCCAGGTTCACGCCATTTTCCTGCCTCAGCCTCCCAAGTAGCTGGGACTACAGGCACCTGCCACCTCGCCCGGCTAATTTTTTGTATTTTTAATAGAGACGGGGTTTCACCGTGTTAGCCAGGATAGTCTTGATCTCCTGGCCTCGTGATCCACCCGCCTTGACCTCCCAAAGTGCTGGGATTACAGGTGTGAGACACCGCGCCCAGCCTGGAAAAATCTTTATTAGCATTACTCTCTACCACTTCCCTTCCTTTTCACCTAATTTATTTATAAGCTTTAAAAATAGTTGTATATACCTTTTTATTTTGAAAGCATGCATCTATACAAAGGAGTCACAGAAAACTTGCTGCCAACCTTTGAAAAATACAAAGGATGTAACTGCCCACAGTTGCTTTTATTCAGCCTTCTAAAGTGTGTATACATAAGGGCTAAAATAACAAAACCAGTGCAGCTAGCTGGTCCTTTTTTCACATGCTGCATATGAGAAATAGGATTAAAAAGGGAAGTTTTGGTGGCAGAAAGCCAAGGGGTCTTTTATGAGAGATCAACAATTTCACTTGCTTTTGGTGACTCATATTTTGCCCTTAAAGCTTCTAGTACATACGAAGCCTTCCGTAGTCTTTCCAAACCTTTCTCCCTCTCTCTTGCCAGTGTTTGTTTTCCTTCCTTCTCTTCCCACCTTCCACCCAAACCTGAAGTGCTGGTCATGATCATTAGAGGCCTGCAAAAGGAAACTCGTCGTCTTCTGTGTCTTTTTTTTTCTTTTTTTTTTACTCACTTTGAGAAGAAAAATAGCTTTCTCTTGGAGTTGCTCTCTGCATTCTGAGCAGACATTGGTACACATGTAATTCATATAGTAGTTAATTGGCACTATTTAGCAGCTGGAAAGGAAGCACTACCTTCCTCACCATGTGGCAGTCTCATTTTTGTCACCACCCAGCCATAATCTCTGCTGGTGTTCTGATTAAGCTTTGTGCTTTCAGATTCAGAGACACTGGGAACTGTTTCTGATTTCATCTTTTTCCATTCATTTTCCCACTTTAATATGCTAAGGTATGTTTTCTGATAATTCAGAAAGATTGCTGTTGCTTTCACCTGTAGTTTTCTCTTCCTGTTTCCACAATGCATCTGACTTTGAAAATACATTGCTTTGCCCATCTATTATGTCAGTTATGTCCGCTTCTGGTTTCTTTTCTGTAGGGAAAATTGATTTTTTAAAAATGAAGCCAAGCCTTTAGAAACTCTCTTAGGTAATTTCTTCCAGCTCTCATGTTCTTATATTTTCCTTGTTTGTAATATCTAATTAAAAGCTTATTATAAGGATTCTTCCAGTGTCGTTAACTTCTAGTAAACTGTGTCTGTACTCCTGCAGGTACCCACATACATTTTTATGAAAAGGCCAAGCTCCAACTTGTGGTACGTTTTTAAATCATTAGTATTAAGAATTGAAGATGTGGGGGCATTATTTGCGTTTGAGAAGCCCTTTTCAACCTTAAAATCTATAGGTTTCTAAGCGTCACATTATCTCATATGAACAAAGGTGACACCGCCATTTAAAAACTGAGGCTATCCATACACAGGTAGAGAAAGAGAGCACGCAGGCACATGGATGCACGCACAAACACGCTGAGAAAATATCCATGCCTAAGCGCATTTCTTTCAGTCCGTCACTGAATGTGCCCTTCTACTCATTTGCTACATGAAATCACAACCCTGGTATTTGCCCTCTTAGGATACAAATCAATAATTAAGACCAACCAGTCTATGAAAACTCAAAGTGGAAAGTATAAACAGTAACAAATGAACCTAATTGTATTACAAATTAAGTATTTTGTAATTTACACTAAAGGGAATGGAAAAGGAAAGAACGAACATAAATAATTTTGAAAAACAGTATTTTAACTGGATGCCGTGTGGCTGAAGACAAAAAGAACAGTACAAAAACACTGTACTCCAGTTAGTAAATTTGTCTTTTACAGGGGTATGAGCTATTAATTCTGCAACTATTACTGATGCAGAATTTTTCTTCTTGGTCACTTTGCAAGGTGGGGACCCCTGACCAGCAACACCCCACCTGGACCTCCCTTGGCCATGCTGGTGTGCCCCAGCTTACCTGTGTTAGAGCTTGTACCTTTGTTTGGTGGTTCCCGAACTCTTAGACTGCACTGAAGAAGAATGAGGACACATGGGGCATGGAAGGGTGAGGAGGATGGAGAAGAATGTTATGGAGTTATGAAAACGGCTTTCAGCAAGGGTCAGCAAGGGAGGAAGGGGGTTCCTCTGTGTGGCTGGGTCTGGGGCCCTTTATGGACTCAGAATGGGGAGTGCATGCTGATTGGTTTGTAAGTATGCAAAAAAGACTAAAGCAAAAACACCACTCAAAGGTGGGCAGGACAGTGTAGAAAAACCAATTAGGAAAGGGTAGGAAACCAATTAGGAAAGGGTATATGTAAAATAGTTGAAAGGTGGGAACCAATAAGAGGAAAGTGTGCCATACAGGAAGACACTGTCAGTTTGCTCCAAAGATTTAACTTGTAGCTCAGCTTTCAGGCTTTAAACTGTCTTTGGCCTGAAGGTAGGATTTTGCAGGGGACCTGCCTCTGTCTGTCTGTCTAGGCATTTGTCTGCCTCTGTCATTACTTTATCTGTATACTAGGATATGCAAATAAACAAACATACTATAGATGATAAGAGGCAGTTTTCTCTCTATGGGAGAAAGAAATTATGAATAAGGAACCCTGTGATATTGGATTCCAGTTGACGTTATTCATATGAACTCATAATTTTTAATGTATGGATTGATGCAGAAACGTTGGTGAGTTTGCATGGTGGGTATGTATATATGCATGTAAATATACACCTGCATATATTTCTTAGCTCTGCCTGCTGAGGGGATCTAGAAGCACTGATATCTCAATATCAATGAGCAGCATAGCTTCCAGACCTTGGTTTCTAAATACTGTTCACCAGTAAAATGAATTAATGCTCTGTGGAGAATTGGTTGGTTGTAGTCCTGGGGCAGGGAAAATATAAAATGAGCCTAGAACATCTTGTGGTGCCAGAAAGTAAGTGCTCAAAAGAAGAGGGTGGTGTGCCAGAAGGCCAACCTAGCCAACCTGGAGGAGCTCCTAATGGCCAAAGCTGGAACAATTTGAGCAACAAAGTGGTAGTATTAGATTATACTCACAGAAGAAAATGAATATCCATTGAATACATTTTAAAAATTGTGGAGAAGGGACAGGTTTTTATTACAGAAAAATTTTAACAATTGTGAAAGGAAAGGAGGAAATGACAAATATCACAGTAATTATTGTTGTAGATAGAGCCACTGAAGGATACTAAATTTAGTAGTGAATGGGAAGAAACAGGATATTTGCGTAGTTTCAAAGCATCTCTCCCAGGATATTTATTCATTATGAGGAGAAAATGCTAACTTTACAATATAGACAGCCAAAGATACCATCTTAACCAAGTGATCAAGGTTAACATCGCCATTGGCAAGGCATGTCAACATCGTGAAGCCTCTGATGCTCTAAAGGAGAAGATAACGTCACTTCTCTTCTCCAGAATGCCTAACTTCATTGTAAACATGAGAAAACAGCAGCCAAACCCAAATTGTAAGATATTCTGTATAATAACTGGTCCATCTTCTTTTGAAGTATCAAAGTCATAAAAGACAAGGGAACACTGAAGAGTTTCACCAATTGGAGGAGACTAAGAAGCCATAACAACTGAAGGCATTGTGGGTTCTAGAGAGGATCCTGGAATAGGACAAGGGCAGTAATGGGGAAACTGGTGACATTTGAATAAGGTGTATAGTTCAGTTAATACTATACCAACATTAACGTTCTGGTTTTGATAATTGCACCGATGGTTATGTAAGATGTTAACATTAAGGGAAGGCTGGGTGGAGGATTTACAGGAACTCTTTGTACCATTTGTACAACCTTTTTGTAAGTCTAAAATTATTTCAGAAGAAAAAAGAAAGATGCTGGATAGTTAAACGTACAAAGGTGTGTGTACAAGGACATTAAAAGCAGCATTGTATACAATAGCAAAAAATTGAGAATAATGCAAACCTCGATCAGTGAAGGATTACGTCAGTTATACTTTATTCATGTAATTAATACAGTTGTTAAAAAGACCACATAGAGTTATGAGTAGTGGTATGGATGGCAAAGTGAAGAGAAGGGGTTAAGAGTGTAGCTTCTTTATTCATGCTGCCTGGATTCTCTGATACTTAACACCAATTCTGTGACCTTGGGGAAATTATTCCTCTATCAGCTTCCTCATCTGGTGGAACTCGGGAACAGTGAATATACCTACTTATGAACCAGGAATGAGGTTTAAATGTGAAAATCCATGTAAAGCATACAGGATGATACTTAGCACATAAAAAATATTTCATAAAATATGAGTACCTAATTATTATTTTCAAGGAAATGATGGTGGGGAACGTCAATACAAAATTAAGTATGGAATGATACCATTTGTGTTAAAATTCGTATGTGAGAATCTGGAAGATTAATGTGTTAATAGTGGTGATGTCAAGGGAGCAGCATACTAGGGAACTTCTGGGTGGTGGTGGTGGTGGTGGTGGTGTTATTGTTGTTGTTGTTTTTGAGAGACAGACAGGGTCTGCACTTTCACCCAGGCTGGAGTGCGATATAGTGATGCAACCATATCTCACTGCAACCACAAATTCCTGGGCTCAAGCGATCCTCCCAGCTTAAACCCCCAAACCCCCCCTCAAAGTAGCTGGGACTACAAGCATGTGCCACCAAGCCTAGCTAATTTTCTTTCTTTTTTTTTTTTTTTTTTTTTTTTTTAATAGAGACAGGGTCTTTCTATGTTGCCCAGAATGGTCTCAAATTCCTGGCCTCAAGTAATCTTTCCCCTTGGCCTCCCAAATAGGAACTTCCACTTTCTAAGTTAAATATTTTAAAATTTATTTCACATAAAGTATACTGAAGGTATCCAGGGAACTTCACTCCAAAATATGGCTCCCTGGTATAATAGGTATTTTGAATGAAAGGTTCTTAGAGATCAGCAAATGTGGGAAGAGACTTTTCCCCCCATCCAAGTAAAGACTGTACCCACCAAGAGAACAACTGTTTGTCCTTCGCTTCCTTGTTATCTCATTATCTATTGTAACAAAGAATACTGAAGAATGTAAGCGTGCTGGAACATTTTCTAAAGAGGACCATTTACAAGTTCATCTCTGTTTTTCCATCTATTCATTCTCCTTGGTAATCATTTATTGCCCTTTGACAGAGTTCCCTGCCTTCTCTCTCCCTGCTCCTCTATGAAAAGAAGCTGCAGGAGTGTGTTGGCCCCATTGGAATATTTGGGGAATCACTCTGTGATTGTCCCTTGTACGTGTTAATAAATTGTATGCCTTTTTTGCTGTTATTCTGCCTTTGGCCAGTTGATTTTCAGTGAACCTTCAAAGGGCAAAGGGGAGGTTTGCCCTTTGTTCCTGCAATACAGTTGAAGAAGTATGCATAGCAACTTTCAAGAGAAGCCTGCTATCAATATTTATTAAGTAAAACCAGCCATGAAAACTGTATTTCTACAGCTAAAGGCATCACATACTGTCCAAGGTCATATGACTTGTCCCTCACATTGGAAATTATAAGAGACCTGACTCTGCTCTCAGCCACTTAAAACTAGTTGATGTCTACAGTTCTCTGAAATGTGGGTCTTAACTTGGAAGATTAACTAATTACTCTAGTGTATAATTCTAGGTTGTGAAAGGTTATGGATAACCTAGGTAACGATGGGTATGACTGGCTCTTCATCTTTATGAAAAATAAACCAAATGGCTTCTAAACTGTAGCATTTTGCCAGTAATAAATAATTCCTGACATTTTTATTAGAATGATTAAACCCTGGAGTTGGGCACCAAAATGGTGATGTAATCTCCAGGACTGAAGTTAAAAATAGGATAGATATCAATTGCTTTTTAATCTTTAGGTGGTGGTGGGCCAACTGAGTTACAGGGGGATCCAGAATTCACTAATACCTTCACAAAAGCTATCTATGTTTATATACATTGTAGGTAAAATATATATGGAAATAACTGCATGTTTTCAAAGAATATGCTTATATTTATATTTTGGATATAACATCAGTTTGTTGCATGATTATAAAGATTTTTTCTTCCTTGCTTGGTTTGATGCCTGTGTCATTCTGAAGTTCTGTATAGTGCTTACTAGGGAATTAAGCCTGACCATTCTAATTTAAGCGTATACTGGTTACGTAGCAAATTTAAGGCCCGTCTGTCTTTGTGGTTTTGGTGATACTAGGTTGGTTGCTTGGTTGGTTGGTTTCTTTCTCTTTTTTCTTTTTTGGTAAATCATATATAAAGCAAAGTATACCAGGTTTCTTAAAGAAGTATATTGCAAGGAAATAGGAAGATGATTCTAAGAAATTAGAACGAAAGGTGAAACTTTCTTCTGTTCTCTTGGACTTGTGATTCCTTTTTATATCTTCCCTATTATAGTCCTTTTAAATTTGAATCACCAAAGCTTTCCAAGGATAAAATGAAAATGTCGAAAGCATTATTTTCCTCATATTACTCCTGGTAATGTTTTTATACATTTTTCATCCTGGTTTCTTAAACACTTTTGTTTAAGTATACATGACTGGTTGACCAGCTATTTTTAAATTTTTTAGATCTCATTTCAGTTGTACTTTTTTTTGTCAGGCCTCCACCTGCTTTTTTATTCTGTTTGCAACAGTCACTATTTCATTTGTTGGTTACCATATGGCAGAGCCTTTTTTTTTTTTTTTTTTTTTTTTTTTTTAACAATAAAATTAGATGCAGTGTGTTGAAGCCCATATTGTTGTATCACTGTCTCTGGAGAGCTTAAAGTAGCTGGGAGAGGGCATCCCAAAATGCAGCATGCTGCTGATAGGATGGATAATCTTAGCACAGGATGGGATTTTAAAATACTGCATTTCAAAGGTGCCGACATATGTAGCTAGTGCCAGTACAAGAGTAGAGTCTATAGATGAATAGCACAGCTGCAGTGTTGGTGGAGTTTTCCCTCCTATTTCCCAAATACTTTGGTTTCTTAAATTCTAGGATTGTTTTTAAACTCTTCTTCCTGCACACTGAAATTCTAAGATTTTAATATGACATAAGCTACTCCCATGGACCACTGTTGTAAAGTTGATATCATCATGGTAACAAACTCTAGGGAAAGATCAGTGGACTCTTGGAGTCACATCATCTTGGTTAAAGTTCTGACCCTGTCACTTACTGGCATTGTGACATTGGGAAAATTAAGGAGGCTTTCAGAGGCCACTTTCTCCAACCATAAAATGGAGATGACATGGTATCTTGTGAACAGTTGTTACAGGAGGAAATGAGATTACATGTGTCACATGCTTCGCTCGTTCTCTGGACTGTAACTCATACCTGTAAGTGTCCTTCCTTCCTTTCTCCCCAACACTTACTCTCATCTCGCTATTACTCAGTGTTGTATTTTCTACGATTTAAAAAACAGGCAATAGAAAACATTATTTTAATCCCTTTTTATGTTAGGATCTGAAAATCTTTAGGTATTTCCTTTCTCCCTTTCATTCCTTCATTCATTGTTTGCTTTGCACCAGGACTTATTTCTTGAGGGTCAGATAAGCCCTCTGACCTCAGGGAGGCACCCAGGTTAATCCACACTCAGAGAAAAGCCGGAAGTCACTGGGAAAGTCTAGTGGAAGTGCTGAACCCGGAAGCAGCTGGAAGGTAGAGGAAGTGAAGTCATCCTCACAGAGCTGAGGTTTAAGGGACATTAGGAGGAATAGGAGACAAAGTGGTGGGACAGAGGGAATCATTTGTTCATTTGAATATGAGGATGAGTGAAAGAGAGGATTTCCATGTGACTTTTGGGATTTCAGTACCTCGTAGGGTCATTTAACTGAGAAAAGGAATATGAGCAGATTATTAGAAATCGAAGTAATCTTAAAAGATTTTCTAGATAGTCTGATATTCCTAAATTTTTAGATAATGAAACCGAGGGGCTGTCAAGGTTAAGCTCAAAAAGCAGCTGAGATTCATCCAAGGTCGCTCAGACTCTCTGCCAATAATAAGGGGGTAATAATATGACTGCTAAAAGGGCCCTTAGAGAACAGGACTGAAGGTATGATGGATTCTACTTGAGAATTTTGCAAATGAAACCCAACACAGTTTTCTCTTTCTAGCTAGGGAAGGTCACTGCAAGCTGTCAGAATTGAGGAGAAGTGAAGTGGAACAAAAAGGGTGCAGTTGAGGTCAGATTCCGAGGAGAGAGAGAGTAGGTTGCCAAAATTTAGTGCTCATAAAGCAGTGTGGGGGCGATCCAGGCTGAGTTAACACAGCAGGAGCTGTCATTGTGGAACCCGTGTCAGTGTCCAGTTCTGCGGGCCAGTCGGAGATCAGACCTGGGAACAGAAGACAGGAAAGCAACGCCGTGCTAGGGGAATGTGGAGTGGGTCCAGAGCAGCTCCATGGACAGCAGCTCCTGCTCATGGAGGCTGGCCAGCCTCCACTCTGGTTGATAGGAACATCTTGCAGCTTTGTCCCTGTGAGCTTGTCCATGCACAAGAAAGTTACTACGCAGTCTCTTTTCCCAGATTTGATATTATATTATTTGTGAGTTCTTGACATTTCTTTTAGAAACAACTTATGTTCTAAAGATAGCTGATAATGTTAACTTTCATCTGATTTCTAATATTCTTTAAAAATATTAGAATTAGACTGATAAAGACAGATACTATAGTTGATCTTAGCCAGAAAGCCAGGTCAATTTCAAATGTTCTCACTGCAAAAAAGTATTTGAGGTAATGGGTATGTTAATTTGTTTGATTTGATTATTTCACATTGAGTTTTCAAATCATAGTATTACTTTGTATCCTCAAATATATACAATTATAAGTTGCTGATTTATAATAAAAAAATGTGGTTTTTTTTTTTGCTACTATAAATAGGATAAATTAGAGCCCTGTGACCATGCTTGTTAATAGTGGTACTGTATTTATAAAATGAATGTCTTATCTTTAGCTATTAGACACATGAAAAATGGAAATTAGAAAATAGATTTCAAAGTACATATTATCTTCTTCTTTATTTTCAACCCTATAATAAAACAGATGTTTTAGAACACTTTCTAGTTCTCTATAGAGTTCAGACAAAGGCACTGTATTTACATGTGTTGTTTTCCAGGTTTGCCCAGCCTCTTGTTTCTTTAAATACTCTTGGTATTTCAACAGCGAGTTTATAACTAATAATTAAGCGTGGGAACACCTATTTTTTCCCTTAAATAGCTTACTCTTTTTCTTCCACAAAGATCTGTTTATTGCCTGCAATTCTATATTTTTGTGGGAGAATCATCTGCTTCCTTGTTACTGATTATAACTGGGAAGCATTTTCAATTTAAATTAATTTTCAGTTGCTTAATATTCTTCCTTAAATACATTTATTACTAAATTTTCATCCATCTGAAGTTTTCCTGGTTTTCCATATGTGCCTTCCAAAATGATTTTTGAACCACAAACATGTTTATTAATTAAATCACTAGACGAAATCCGCCTTTAGTCCAAGTTGTTCTGAACAATCTGTGATACCTAAGAGCCGCAGGTTCTTCTTAAAAGGAAAAGAAATCATCCTTGTATTTTTTTGTCTTTAAAATATATTAAAAGATACATTTCAGAACAAAAAAATGACTAGAATTTTTTTCTAGAATATTCTTTGAGGTGAAGGAATTTCTTGGTTTTTTTTTTGTTGTTTTTTTTTTTTGGAGGGGGTGTGGGTATAGCTTACTTCTTAGCAATCCAAGAATAGCATTTCTGGAAAGTGATCAGTCAGTTCAAGCTATAGTCAGCCCTTCAATGCGTATGATGTTTATAGCTCTCTCATGGAGTTATCAGGTGGCTAGTATGAGTCTTTATTGCGGAGAGTAAGATGCCAGTTTGATTTTCAGCCTACTCGTGTTAAGGTTTAACCTGTGATGGAATTCACATCTCTGATAATGATTACTGTATTAAAAATTTAACATGTGATGTGTATGGTAGATCCCTTTTATAATATGGTTACTGTGTGGATTCTATTTAGCATCTGGTAGACTGTCCACAGGAAAAGCAACTATTCACAGTATAAACATCATAGGCCAGCCCTTTCCTTCTTGACAATGCAGATGTTATCTAATCATAGAACATTGTAATTCGAAGTCACCCTTGAGATGATCTTGATGAACCTTCCCATTGTATAAATGAGAAAAGGAGTTTCAGGGAGATAGTGAGTTGTTTAAGGCCCTAATTACTGTGGGTAAAGACAGAACAGAGAGAAGGACAGCTACTTCTCCTTCCCACTGCCATGGTTTTCCCACCTGCCAGGAGGCCTCTAATTTGAAATGATATGCAAAATTGGTCACCAGAAAGTCCTGGGAACAGTTTGTGATGTAGAGGCTGAGCTGTGGAATTAACATTCAGTTCTGGGCTTGCTCTTCTTTCCCTGTGACCCCATGTTAGCCATTCGGATTTCCTGATTTCCATTCATTTGCCCTTCTCCCAATTTCACACTGATTAAGACTTTTAAAATCTAGCAAAGATAGCTTCTAGTTGGTGTCATCTGCAAGCAGAAAATAATTTATAAGCGGTTTCTCTTGATCACAAATTGAGTAGAGGGAGCCTGTGCCTCTTGCCTGTGTGATAAGGATCTGTGCAAGGGCATACTTGCTCAAACAATAGGAAATCAGGCTCAAGTAGGTCAAAATCAAAGTTAAAAGTAAACCCCATGATGCAAGACTAGTTTTGTGTGTATTTTCTACTGAAGTTCAGTGAAATAATGTCTTTAAAGTTAGAAAGTGATAATAGACCAGAGAGCAGTCTGTACCCTGGGGGAAAAAAATAAGGTATATACTTTCACCCCCAAAACCGATATTTGCAAGACTTATTTATAGCCTTATGCATATTATAAAGCCATAGACCTTATGAGTAATTTATTGAAAATAGCATAGAGGCCAAGCATAGTGACTCACACCTGTTATCCCAGCACTCTGGGAGGCCAAGCAAGCAGATTGCTTGAGGTCAAGAGTTTGAAACCAGCCTGGACAACATGGCGAAACTCCATCTCTACAAAAATATATTTAAAAAAGTAAGTCCCACCTCTCGGGAGGCTGAGGTGGGAGGATCGCTTGAGCCCAGGAAGCCGAGGCTGCATGAGCCATGAGCATGCACTGCACACACACACACACACACACACACACAAATAAATAAATAGCACAGCATAGTACCTGGGTTCAAATTATAGTTCCATTATTTTCTAACTGTGGACCCTCGTTTTGTCATTTGTGAACTAATGCAGTGTTTCTCAGCTGTGGCTGTATGTTAGAACTACCTGGGACAATTACAAAGACAAAAGAAAACAAACAAGCGAAATAGTGCACAGCATCTACCCCCAGAAAGTTCTGATTTTAATTGATCTGGGATGAGAACAGTATTTTTTTCGGATGCTCCCCAGGTGATTCCAATGGACAACTAAACTACAAAACAGATTACTTTGAAGTCCTTTTCAAATTTTAATATTCTACAATTCTGAGATTTTTTTATGTCATCTAGTCCAGCCTCACACTCAGCATAATCATCTCTCCATATTTGAAAAGCAGCATTTTGTTTTTAATGTTAGCATTCATTTGGAAAGAATGCTCATTGCCATCAGAAAGCTTTGATTTAAAAGATTTTTCTGATCATCAGCCAAATTTACCTTTGGAAAAACAAATAATAAGTCTAATTACTGATTTAATTGATGACCATTCTGATATTTGAAGATTACTTCTATGATTCAGCAAAGTTACCTCTTCTTAGGTGAAACCTTTCCAATTTTTTTCATCTCTTGTTTTTGTGCACCATTATTTCTGTATCTCAACGTGCTATTCTGCTCTGGGGTAATCTGCTCTTATCTCTATAAAATATTTCCCTGGAGTTGAACTACAGCCCCATTGATGATCAAAGGAGGGAACTTGGGGATTTTGGGTGATTATTCCCTTCTCAAACTCTTACTGAATGTAGGATTAATAAATAGACCCTAGTTTTAGTAAACAGTTTAGTAAATGGGGTTTACTAACACATACTCGTCTATAAATATGTATACTAATAAACACAGTTGATGATAAAATTCCCAGCATTTAAAAATTTTCATGGTGTGCCAGGCATTATTCTAGTGTTTAAATATATTAACACATTTGATTCTTGCAGTAACCCTTGAGAGTAGGTACCATTATTTTACTTTTTAGATATAAAGAAGAAACAGACTAAGGAGCAGAGTAGTTAAGTGTCTTGCCTTCAATTTCACAGTAAGTGGCAGAGCTAGAATGTTGATTGGATAATATAGGGCATCTTATTCCGGAGTTTGTAAGTATGGAAGTTGGAAGTTATAGAAATTACGTGAGGTATATAAGGTTTATGCTTATACTTAAATAGGTAAACTGTAGTATAGGAGATATGCTCAAGTTTGTTGGAATTCTACATTGTTTTAAGAAACTTGAAATTTGTCAGACGCTACTTTCCATAAAAACAATTTATAGTTAGCATATCAATTGTTTTTATTTATTCTTTATATTTTGTAATGAATTCTGCTTGACAATCTTTGTTCAATTTGCCAAATAAGTTTCCTAAAACCTAATTTTACTATTCAGATGTGTGTTTCTTAGTTAACTTAAACAGAAAGTTTCTGGTGCTGTATCACTGAAAAAATATTTAAAGAACTGTTGTTGGTATCCAATAATCCTTTGTTTTACCATAGTTTAATCAGCCTCATAAATTTGTATTGATTCTAACTGTTTATGATCATTATTTCTTAGTCCTTGTCTGATTCATTCTCAAAACTGAAGCTTTTTATGTAAGGCTTACCCACTTGAGGTTGCCAGCAAAAACCATGCTACCAAGAGATAGAAATCTGTCAGAGAAAAACTGTGCTTGCAGAACCTACCCTCCGTTTAACTACTACAGCCTTAGATATGTTTGTAGAGCAAATAAAGAATAAAAAGTGTAAAGGCAGCAAAGAAAGCATTCCTATGCCCTGGGAATCTTATCCTAGGGAATAGTGTGTCCACTTGGGTACATTTATCGTCCATTCGCCATTCAGTGTATTACTCTGATTGTGAGTATCTCAGTGACCATTCTGATAATTGAAGATGACTTCTATGATTCAGCAAAGTTATCTCTTCTTAGGTGAAGCTTTCCCAATTCTTTTCATCTCTTGTTTTTGGGCACCATTATTTCTGTATCTCAACATGCTCTTCTGCCCTGGGGGTAAGTAATCTCCTTTTATCTCTATAAAGTGTTTTCCTGGAGTTGAACTACAGCCCCACTGAAAATCAGAGGAGAGAACTTAGGGATTTTTGGTGATTGTTCCCTTCTCAAACTTACTGAATGTAGGATTAATAAACAGACCCTAGTTTTAGTAAACAGTTTCTGATTCTGTATGCTAAGGCATGGGTGGTCCTTGGCATATGTGCCAATATTACTCTCTGAATTATTGCTTTCAAGGGGATAAAGGGCACAGTCTTTGATGTGAAGACTTGATTTTCCCTTTAACAGTAGAATTTTAAGTTTTCGACTTAGATGAGGACTGTTCGTTTTTAGTACAGAAAGCCTTTGTAATGGCATTGCTGTTCTCTGGAAGCTTTTGATTTCGGCTTGAGAAAGAATGATTTAACACCTTACAAAACATCAGAATGAAAAATTGTGGTCTTCCTTCTTTTGGTTGACTTTTATATTTACAGTTATGGGTTCACAGGCTTAAACCTGGAGAGGGTCTTGAAGATATTCTAACCCAGTCACCTCATCGTATAGAAAACACTAGCCAACACTGGACATTCGTTGCTTTTAGGTCTCCTCATGACTTACTAAGTTCCATAAGGGCAGGGACTTTATTTGCTGTGTTTACCGTTAGTGCCTCCAAATGAATTCAGGTTTGCAAGCAAATAAATGAAATGGAGAACCTAGGACTTGGAAAGAGAAAAGACTTACCCAAGATCATCTTGCCAGGAGGAACAAAATCTGACCTAGAACCATCAAACCATCATCTTGTGACAACAAAATTTGTGTCTTTTCCGTGATTTAAAAAAAAGAAAAAGGACTTTTACTTGGGAGTCTTAATCTGTATTAAAGATCAGAATCATACACAGTTTACATTTATTAGATACTGTTTTTCAGACATATACATGAATTTCATTGAAAAGTTATAGTACAACTCTTTGAATGAAGGTATTTTTAATCCATATTTTTATAGATGAAGAAACTTGGGCTTTGAAACAAAAAGTAATTTTCCAAAGGCTATACATAGAGGCAGAATTCAAGTCTGGTTTCTACCTCCAAGTTTAGTGATATTTTCTACTTTTGTCTTTTACATGGGGACCAGTGTTTGTCAATATTAAGAATTATCTAGACCCATAAGTAACAGTCAGTGAAATTATTTTTCTAGCACCTTATATGTTATAGACTTTAATACCTGTGGATATGTTAAATAAGTGCTGCCTTTGCCTAGGGGTCTGTATTTAAAAGGCAGCAGAAAAACCCATAGCTTCTCAGTTCCTTTCATCTGTGGTTTTGGCCTTCTGTGTGGTCTGATTTGAAGGGCTTTTCTGCTCTTTTTCTTTTTTTCATTTTCCCATAATTGGACTTGGATTTCCTCCTTTTGGTCCTAAATGATTTGCAGGCTTCAAAGCCTTTCTACTACATTGCAGACACTGCCGGTATGGGATGTTAGTTGAGGATTAACATCTGTAGCTGGAAGAAAGATAATTGCCTTTTTTTTTGGTTTCTGTTAAGGAGTGGAGGGAGGAATGATGATAAACCAGGACATGAGTGGAAACCATTGTGACATGGCACATTTGTCTACGTTCTGTGAAAGTAAACAGCCTCTTATCCAGTGAAATTCTTGTCCAGGCTCAACTGGGCTAGTTTCATGGGGACTCAGAATAATCTCATCACATCTCCACTTTGCTGTGCAAACCCATCTGCCAGCCACTTTTTGGCAAAGGTCATGCATGAGTAATACCACCATTTTCTATTCTCAAAGAGTCAGGATTTCAAGAGGGGGATGGCATTCTGCAGCATTGCACTTTTAGTGCAGGAAAAAGGATGTTGTCACAGGATCTACTATATTACCCCCTCCATTTATCAGTTGTCTTTTTCACCTGTGGCTGTTCTAGTCTTTCTTCTAGAAAGATATGCTAGAAACATTGAACTTATACAATTATGACCCTAAAAAGTAGAACCTCTCATTTTTTAAAAAAAGAACTTTTCCTTTTTTCCCTAACAATTTATATATTGTTTACCTGGTACCAAATCCTTGTAGCATTTCTTTTTGTGTAAAACATACATTGAGCCAAAAGTAGTAAGAAAAAGCAGTAAGTGGTGGTTCTAGGTTCTCATTCATTTGTTCTCTTTCTGTATTTTTAAAGGACCCTAATGAGATGTTGTAACCAACATTGCTGTCCGTGATGCTATAGTCTGCATTGCACCTTTCATTCTGTTCTTTCTTTTGTCTCCTTCGTTGGTTGAAGAGTCAAGGACAGAAGATGGTGGTGATAGGGAGGGGGCGTGTATAGGAAAGGCACTTAGTCCTGGTCATCTTTTCTTTTTCCTAATTTCATTTTATATTGTCGTGGTTCACAATAGTGGGGCTTGTGGTAGAATATCTGTAAAAAAAAAAAGAAAAAAAGAAAGAAAGAAATTACCACTCGGAGTTCTCCCATCCCTGTATGAACATGTCGTTCCATTCATTAGGAGTGTAGAGTCTGTCTCCGCTCCCACCGAAGTCTGGGCTGGTTTGTGTGACAGAATGTGGCAGAAGTAGTGCTGTTGTAAGTGCCTTAAGAGGCCTGGCAGTTTCGGAGCTACCACGTAAGGAAGGAAGCTCAAGATATCCTGCTGGAGGGAGAAGCCATGTGTAGGAGCGTCAAGGTGCTCCAGCTTGCAGCTGGCACCATGCTCATACGTTGGACTGGGGCATCTTGGATCCTCCAGCCCCATATCAGCTCGGCCAATAGCACATGGGGTTGAGACATCCTGTTCTCACTGAGTTCTGCCCCAAACTGCACATGTACAGAATCTCTAGCAAATGAACTGATGATGATTTAAAGCCCCTCGCTTTTGGGGGTAGCTTGTTACAGAGCAATAGATTATTGAGACAGGATTTGTAGCTTCCTAATCTTCCTTCTTTTCTCATATCTGTTTACTGTGTGTCCAGATAGTTCTATGACTCCGTATGTCCATCTACAATCAGTATTTTGTTTTAGTACAAATTCTTTAGTCGCTATTTCTTGCTTTGTAGTTAGTGGTTTTTTTTCGGGGGGGAGGGGGATTGTTTTTTTTTACCAGCTTTATATTTGTCCTCACTTGGAGCAGGTGACTCTCCTGAAATGCTCCTAGGGGGACATTTCTCTGGGGGGCACAGTGATACCAATTTCTTATAGTTGTATATGAGACACAGAAAATTACTTGTCTCTCTCAAAAGAAAAACAGTGGAAAAAAGATGACTTATTTTCCCTAAAGAATATTTCCTGCTACTGATTAAACCATACTGACCTCTCAGACTCCTCGAATAACTGTGCATCCTACTCACTGATGGGCAGAAAACAAAGCAGAAGGATCTAGGTTAAACATTTTTATTTAAAAGCAAAGACCCAGACACTCCAAGGAGAGTTTGCAATGTGTATTTTCTGTTCAAATGGCAAGTGTTCCCAGGAAAACCTAGAAGGTAGTTACCTAGTTTTATTTTAGATTTTCTGGAAGGATCTGAAACCCTT
This sequence comes from Pongo pygmaeus, assembly GCF_028885625.2. Lineage (NCBI taxonomy): Eukaryota > Metazoa > Chordata > Mammalia > Primates > Hominidae > Pongo > Pongo pygmaeus. The sequence goes on along the minus strand of NC_072380.2, from coordinate 18,807,763 downwards.
TTTAAAAGTACAACTTTTAATTTCCTGAGTAGAACACGTGACTGTTCTGAGTCCTGGTTTCAGTTTCTATAAGCAATTTCCTTTGAGCACACAAGGTAGTATTTTTCTCATTTTGTTGTCAGTTTTTTGTACTTAAAAGATTTATTGTTTCTCCTGTTGTCTTTCTGCCTACCAATTCCTTTCCTCAAGCTTTCCTAAACAGTTGATTAAAAAGGAATTACTGAGATCATGTTTGATACAGGGCAGTAAATTTTAAGTATCAAATAGATAAAAGAGGAAGGGTATAGAGGATCTAAGTTGCCTTTCTTAATTGGCAGAATCTTCCAATGTCACCTTCATGATTTGTTTGCTGTTTCCATCCTTCTGGTCTTTATTTTTTAACACTGACTCCATGAGTGCATTAGTCCATAGTCAGAATAAATGTTTTGCTATGTAACGAAGAGTGTTTTGTGTTTTTTGTTTTTGAGACGGAGTTTCGCTCCTGTCAACCAGGCGGGAGTGCAGTGGTGCAATCTCTGCTCACTGCAACCTCCGCTTCCCGGGTTCAAGCACTTCTCCTGCCTCAGCCTCCCGAGTAGCTGGGATTTCAGGTGCCCGCCCCCATGCCCAGCTAATTTTTGTATTTTTATTAGAGACAGGGTTTTACCATGTTGGCCAGGCTGGTGAAGAGTGTTTTTTTGGAGGGGAGGTAAAGGGGTGAATTTTCTAGAGAGGACAGATTGGAATGGCTTTTAGAAAGAAATTATCTTTTTAAAGTTTTATTTAAAAATAAACATTATTTTCGACCTTGGCTAGGTACATGTGATTTTTTTTTTTTATTTGGTAGCCATCTTGCCAACCCTAAAATGTTATTACAGGCTATTTATTTGTTCAGTGTTTTCATACATTTCAAGTACACACATCTTGTCTTTCAGTTATATCTTAAATTTCTGAAAAACAGTGGCTACAGAATCTTAAACTCTAAGACAAGGCTTCCCAAAGGACATCTGGCAATGTCTGGAGATGTATTTGGTTGTTACAGCTGAGGCAATTAGCTGCTACTGGTATTTTAAGGGATAGAAGCCAAAACTATGTGTAAACATTGTGTAGCGTACAGTATCTGGCACATAGAAAGTGATCAATAAATACTTTTGAGTGGATGGATGAAAGGCCAGTGAATGTAACAGTGGATATAGTGTATCTTTTCTTTATCTTTCCTCAAAGGTACTAAGGGTCGACTTTGTTAAAGATCACATTGCTAGTTCAACTATAACGCATGGTCATCTCGTTAACATTTATATATAAAACGTTTTTGTATTTCCTCACAATGACAGGTCAAAGCTAGATAATGTTTTAGTTATAATGTGGGGTGTACATGTTTGTTTTTATTGGAGAATACTTACCGCTTGTCAGCTGGAGAAAGAGACATTTTACATATTAGCAGATGAGAATTGGTGGCAATGTTGATGATTGTGCCATGGTACCTTCATACCTAGAAGGTCAGGTCCTCATTTTAGTGTTGTGTGGTTGTGGAATAAATGTAGATTTTTTAGAGCTGTCCCAAAGAAATATTTCATATTCAAAATATCTCAAAAGAAGTGGTGCCTTGGGAAAAACACAGCATATTACTTGTTATTAGAAAGAGGCAATACTTGAGCATATTTCTTATTTTTGAAAGTCATTAGCTAGTATCCCGTATGATGTTCCTGTTTCAAAAATAAGGAAGCTTTTTTTGCTTTATGATACTTTCTTTTCCAGTCTTTGTAGAATGTAGGCTTTGCTACTCTAATTAAAATGGAAATAAACGAACGTGATAAATAAGAGTTTTTACTGGGTAGAAATGTTTAGTGCATTGTAGCAACATTGTAAGAGAAATTGAATTAGTAATTTCCTCAGTGGAAGGTTTAGTGTGAGGATTTATTTCCTTCTCCTGTGTACTAGGCTTGAGATAGGGATGTGAAGTATTTTCCCCCAGAATGGCATTTGTAATTTCTCATACTGGCCTCATTTCATTCATGGCCCAGGGAGAGTGCAAGCTCTTTAGAGAAAGAAGAGTGTTTGAAGGTAATACATGAGACAGATGTTGGGTATCTTTTCTTGATATACAGTTACTAAAAATTATCCAGTTAAAATCTATACCTTACATAGAAACCTGCACTGCACCCTTTTTTTGTCTTAGGAGCTTTGACCTTTGTTTATTCGTTTTATGGTTGCTGCACGCTACTTTTATTTAATGTGGTGGCATGTTCTTAGGAGAACTGCATAAGTCTAGATACAGCCCTCTTCATCTTGAAATAATTTTGGGTAAGAACCTTACACAAGGTCCCACATTTGACTAGAACTTGGTATTGAGTATGGACTAATGTTAGACACTGCTGTGGATTAAAGGAGTCAGTTAATCTGATGCAACAGAGAAACTGAAATCAGAACCACTTAGAGCTGTTTCCTTAGCTCATTGCTTAAGATTTTACAGAATGCATAATTATGAAAATTTATAGGTTTGTGGATTGTGGGGGACGTCTAGTTCAGAAATCTCTACTGACTAGTTCAGAGTCTCAAAGGGGAAGAAAATTGAAAGGGACGTAAGGTTCTTATAGTTGATGAAGTCTCTAGCGTTTAAAATTGCTTATTAGTCTCTGTTGTTAAATTTTACAGCTGTTCTTTTTCTTTGGATGGGAAAGGTGCAGGAAGAATCAAAGTTTTCAAATCAACAGGTTTTCTTGTGAATTCCACATTTTTTGAACAGACATTTTGAGATATAGAGAAAGCCTGAAACCAGATCTCTGCTTTTCTTAAAAGAAATCATCCAGAATAACTGAGAAGCAGAACTGACATGTGAGGCGTCCACCCTCTCTGTCCCCTTCCCCTTCCCAGCTTCCCTTTCATATTCATTTTCATAGCTTTTTTTTTCAAAAGTTTTAATTGACATATAAAGATTATATTTATCATGTACAACATGTTTTGAAATCTGTATACATTTTGGAATGGCTAAATCAAGCTAATTAACTTATGCATGACTTCACATAATTCACATATTTAGCTCACGCATCGTAACTCAAGGTGACTGCTTGGCCCTTGAAAGTCTGGTCCTTGCCCACCCCAACAGCTTTGGCTCTTTGCTGCCCATGTACTCCAGAACCACTGAACTTCCTTCATTTCCCAAACACTTTTCCTAAACACTCTGTCTTGCCTCTAAGTCTCTATCCATGCTGTTTCCTCTGCCTGAAACACTCCTCCCTCCTTTTTGTCTGGGTAACTCATACTCACCCTTCAAGTCTTCCCTTAGCTGTCCCTTCCTCTGAGAAGCCTTCCCTGTTGTCAAAGTCCAAATTAAGTGTTCTTTCTATGTGCACCTGTGGTAGCTGGTTTTTAATTGACTTTGTTGAATGTTTCTATGAGACCGTAAGTTTGGAGAAGGCATAGACCATGTCTGTTATGCAGAGTTTGGTGGATAGGAGCTTCTCAACTTTTCATTGAATTCTTGCAATGAGTATTTCAGTGCTCAATTGTATGATGCAGAAGTTCCATGGAAAATCAGAGAAGAGAGAAATCAGTGAAGGCTGAAGTGATGAGTGAAAGTGGGACTTGACCTGAACCTATAATGATAAATTCCTTTGTGAAATTTAACACTCTCTCTTCTACTTCCCTTTCTCTGCATTTTTTTTTTCTGTTTTTCTTAAAATCATTATTTCATTCAGCAAATATTTAAGGGTCCAGTCTTCAGGCATTAATCTAGGTGGTGAAGATATAACAGTGAAAAATCCCTGCCCTCATGGAATGTGTGTTCTAATGGACTAAATGGATAAAAATGGGTTAAATATAACTCTAGAAAGTAGCTTAGTAGACTAGTAGGGCAATGAGGAGGCCAACTTGTTGGGTGGGATATGTTACAAACTTGGACTTTGAATGGTTTTCCTTAAGAGCATAATTTTACTTGGGAGAGTAGGTGGGTAATAGGGAAGTATAAATAACTTCTGAGCAAAAGAGACTTTTCATCTGCAACTGGTATGCAGACACTGAAAGTAAAAAGTCCAGCTTAGACAGGACTGCCAAAATATGGGTAATGATAGCCAGCCTGGAATAGTGGAGTAGGGTTGTGGCAGAGAGGTAAAGATGAGTAAGAGGTGTGTGTGTGTGTATTTGGATTTTTTTTTTTAATTTAACTATTGATTGATTGATTGAGATGGAGTCTTGCTCTGTTACCCAGGCTGCAGTGCAGTGGCACGATCGTGGCTTACTGCAGCCTCCACCTCCCAGGCTCAAGGAATTCTCCCTGCCTCAGCTTCCTAAGTAGCTGCGATTATAGGCGCCCGCCACCATGCCTGGCTAATTTTTTTTTTTTTTGAGACAGAGTCTCGCACTGTTTCCTGGGCTGGAGTGCAGTGGTGCGATCTCGGCTTACTGCAACTTCCGCCTCCCAGGTTCAATCGATTCTCCTGCCTCAGCTTCTAGAGTAGCTGGGATTACAGGTGCCCACCACCATGCCCAGCTAGTTTTTTGTATTTTTAGTAGAGATGGGGTTTCACCATGTTGGCCAAGCTGGTCTTGAATACCTGTCCTCATGGTTCACCCACTTCGGCTTCCCAAAGTTTTGGGATTACAGGCGTGAGCCACTGTGCCTAGCCTGCCTGGATGATTTTTATATTTTTAGTAGAGATGGGGTTTTGTCGTGTTGACCAGGCTGGTCTAGAACTCCTGACTTCAGGTGATCCTCCCGCCTCGGCCTCCCAAAGAGCTGGGATTACAGGCATGAGCCACCGCACCCAGCCTAGCAATTTATTTTCTAAAGAAAATTTCCTAGATGGTGGACTGTCTGGATAGTGGAAATAAAGGACAGAGATGAGTTAAGACTATCTAAAGTTAGAGCCCAGAAGCGTGGTTGGAACTTAAAGACAGTAGTTTTGGTTTAGTTGGAATGAAGGTATTTTGCATAAGCTGAATCTGAGATTTCATTAGACCTAGGTTCATTCAATTGATACCTATTAAGCATGCTCTAGGGGCTATAAAGATGCAACAGAACAGACATCGAGTTCATGTTCTAATAGACTCTGAGATGAGAAGATAGAATTGTTTGGAAATCTTTTGCCATGAGCATGAATTAAAGTCATGGGAATGGATGGAGATTTGGGCCTAGTTCTAGGTAGCAGATAATCTCGTAGTTTATTTAAATCTTTATATTTAGGGTTTGATATCATAATGTAATGATTATAATCAGCTATACAGCAGTTGATATTAAAATAAGGATACAAGAGAATATTGGGGAATTACGGTGGTTCTTTTAAGCAGCTATGTTCCTTTTCTGTATGTGGAAGACGATAAAAGACATTTCTTTGTCTTTAAATTCTAAGCTGTCATTTCATTAAAGTTCAGTAACTTAATGTCTCTGGCTGCTTATTACTTGGCAATATCTCACTAGCTCATCGATGTCAGTGTAGGCTGGTCTACAATAAATGCATAAAAGAAACAGAGGCCAGTGATTCATATGATTCTTAAACAGATTTGGCACAGGAGTGCCTTTCTGGGTTTAGGGAAGTGGTGGACAAGGCAGGAGAGAACCACATTCAGCTTCTCCTGTTGTGTTTGTCTTCTGTCTTTCAATAACGTCCATGAACTGTGAGGTTAGTGTCTTGGCTGAGAGATAAGTATGGCTTGGCATTGATTCTTCTGTTGTTACCTCAAGCTGTTTTCTAGTCCCCAAGAACAGCACTCTCAGTGGGTGTGGAAGTGGGCGGGACATGAAGCAATGGTTTTACATTGCATTGCCTGGCTACAGCTTGGCATTTCTTTCCTTTTTCTTTTTCTTTGCGTCATTGCCATTGGTGCCACTAATTTTGCTTCCCCTCTCTTTTATAACTTGTTTCTCTGGGAGTTGCCTAGAGTCTCCGCATTATATCTTCTTTGGTATTGTGGCAGTGTGTTCTTGGCCAATAACCTAGGAGATGATATCTGTTCATCTTACAGGTTTAGTGCTGGAGGAATTCATTAAAAATAATAATAAAATAAAAAGGAAAAATAAAAGTTCCTCTCAGTGGGTCTTCTTCTTCCTCTCCCTGGCTGTCCTTTACTTTAGGACACGTACTGAGTCCATTCTAGATGTCCCCATCTCTCAAAAGAGAGGAAAGTGGAACATGAGGTGGGAGGGTAGTAGAAAAGAATGCCAAGCCCATTGTCCCCAGTGGTTCCAGAAATCAAAAGCTAGCCTGCTTGAAGGAAGTATAATGGATTTCTCCCCTTTAGGACAAAGTGGGATTGGAATACTTTGTTTTTCATCTTTCTTCTGACCCCAACCAAGGAAATCTATAATATTCAGTTCTTTGAAGATCTGATCCTACTTATATTTTCTCCTTTTGATATTTCTGTCCCTTGTCTGTTTGTAGCCCCTCTTCCCAAAGCTAACTGCAGAAAAAGAGAAAGATTACTATTTTCTAAGTTTCCTAAAGAATAAAAGAGTTCTTGGGGGCTTGCGTCGAGTTAGACCTAAAGGATGGATAGAATTTGGGTGGACTGGAGTAGAGGCTTACTCCAGGCATGGGTTACATAGGAAATATGATGGGGAGCCAATACGTAGAACCCGTTTGCTGCACTGAAAATTTTAATGGAAGATTATTTGGCAGAAAAGAACTAGGAAATCATATTTGCTCAATGATTCCCAACATGGTAGAATTCTGTTCACTTTGTCTCTTAAAATCCTTTTACATGACTTTTTCTTTCTTTTCTGAGCCACTAATTTTGCCTAAGCCCACCTGGCCATTCCACATCTCCCATTGTTCCCATCTAGTTGTTGTGATTGTTCTTTGACCACATATTTCTCCTTATATCCAGGGACACAGACTGTTAGTTATATGTTATCTCCTTGCTGCTTTTATTCATGCCTTTATTTATTTTTCCATTTATTAATAAGCTTATTTGTTCTTGAATCATTTGTTAAGCCCATTTATCTTTCTCAAATGAGGAATTACATGCCCACATTAACCCTCTACACTTCCGCTGCCAGGTCCCCACCAGCAGAAAGAATTATTTTATTTTTATTTTTTATTTTTTATTTTTTTACAGACAGGGTCTCACTCTGTCACCCAGGCTGGAGTACAATGGAGTGATCATAGCTCACTGCAGCCTCAGACTCTGGGCTCAAGTGATCCTCCTGCCTCAGCCTCTCAAGTGGCTGGGATTACAGGTGCACACCACCACACAGCTCATGTTTTATTTTCTGTTGAGATGGGGGTCTCGCTATGTTGCCCAGGCTGGCTTTGAACTCCTGGCCTCAAGAGATGCTCCTGCCCTGGCCTACCAAAATGCTGGGATTACAGGCATGAGCCACCACACCTGGCCCCACAGTAAGAACTCTAAGGAGATTTCTGGCTTTAATATTACTATTTGTTTTGCCCAATATGATTTTGCCTCATTTTTCTTCTTCCATTTATAGACTGCTGTAATAGCCTTGGTGACAGGCATTACCCCTCTACTCGTCCTGATGCTGAGATTTCTAATCCACTTGATTCTTCCACCCCTACCTGCTTAAAAGGAACCCAAACCCTAGGCTCATATTTTCTTCTTCTTTTTAGTATTTTCATTCTTCTTATGTCTATTATCATTAACCCTCAAAAGAATAATTTTCTGTATAACTGTAGACATGTAAGTTTACAGATCTTTACTTGCGTTCATATGGCTATGATAGTGTTTCACTGCTGTGGCTACTGGAAACTTCCTTAGGTATTCCATCGTGTATGGAAACAGAAGTTGCCAATCACATTAAATTAATTTCTGCCTCAGGAAACATGAGAGATTTAAAATCAATAAATGATTTTTCAGTGGCAGTGTCTGGGAGAATCAAATCTTCTAGAAATTTAAGTCAGAATTAAAAATGTGTTCTTAAAATGTATTTATTTTTATGTATTTGGCTTTCATATGATTGTTTATTTTAAAAAGGCTACTGTACTTTGCTATGTTTATACTTACAAATGTCATTATTCTGTAAACAGTGCAATGCCACTGACATATTCTTTGAACCATTAGTGTATGGAAGGCCTTGGGAGAGATGGTACTGGAGATACAGAAGGAACAAGATTTTTTTCCCCCCCTCAAAATAGAAAGGAAACTCTGTCATATGTCTTTTTGTATTTCTTTCAGGATGTCGCTCTGTGCTAAGCATTTAATTGATCTTCAGTAGAGAAACGCCTGAGGAACTAACTTAGATTATATTAAAATAGCTACTGAAGATCTTTTTAATGACTTTCTATAAAATGAGAAAGTGCACTGGATGATGAATGCAAAAATGAAAGAAAAATTAAATCCATATATGCACAAAGGCATTTGCAGAGTTTGCATGACAGCTCATTCCTAAGTATTACTTATGGCACTTAGCTTTCTATGCAGATGAGTAACAACAACAGTAGTATTGATCATTACACCTGGCCTTTTCAAAGAAGCTGGAACACACGTGTCATCTGCAGCCACATGTCCTTTGTGTGCTCCTGGGTTCATGCACTGCCCATGGAGGAAATATTGTGGGTCACTCTTAAGAGGCATGAATTTTGCTGTGTCATTTCAATGGAGCATGGTTTGTTTGTTTGTTTTTCTCAAGCACCTGTTTGTCCGTTTGCATGCCAGTATTATGGAAAACATTTTAAAAGCATGAGTTATGTTGCAGGTTCTTCATCTTAATGGTTTAAACAGGGAAACAAAACTGATAACATGTAAAACAGCTAGCAAGGGACCTACGGCATTCTATAATTGTTGCTCATTGTGGGGTTCGCATAATGGGTGCTGAAATAGTTCAGAAAATTAGAGTTTGGAGGGCATATTATACTCCAGTAATGCTCCTTGGGGGTGACAGAATTTGAATGGGCTCTATAGATAGATGAGATTTAGGCAGATGGAAGGGGGCGCTGGTCAGAGGCAGCCTCAGGGCATCCCAGGCCGAAGAGGTCAGTATGCTTTTCTCACTCATCCATTGTTGCTTCTTCTTTGTCCTCCTACTTGGCTTCAGGCTTTTGGAAATGAGATTGACATCTTTCTCTAATGATTATATTTAGATACATTTATTCGCATCTGTACTTCCTTGGGGTGGAAATGAAGGGGGAGGAAATGGAAAGAAAGAATTAATGTTTTCCATTTTTTAAAGATTAAGTTTATTCTTAGTGTGGATTACATATTACTCACTTGAAGGCAAACCTTTTTACAAGGCCATCTAGATAAGAAAAATCTCAGATTATCAGCTGTGATTAGTGTTTTCAACTGCACTGGAAACAGAACATGTAAGAACATGGATATTTTTAGATTCTGATTTAACTCTTTTATTCTATTTGGCACTCTAAAAAGTAGACTGAGCAAAGGTAAGGGTGAGTGTGTTGCTTCTTTAAAAAAGGGAACAAACAGCTTCTTGTCGAGTTAGGGAATCTCTTAAGACTCTGTCACATACATTTTAGTCCCACTGACATATTACTCCCACATCCTTGTGGGTAGTAAAGTTAAAATGTTTTAAATGTTCTTTGATCGTCCACCCACTGATCTAGTAGACGTTTAAGTTCAATACTGCAGCTGGGAGAAAGGGGAGTTGAAATTCAATTTTTACTGTTAAAAACAAGGCTCAACAATCATAGTCTGTATGTCTGCACTAGTTTAGAAATTGTAACAATAAATTGGCTTCCGCTTTCAAATGTGTTGTTAGTCATCACACTCTAAATTACATGGCATTACTATGTGTGACCTACTTAAAAATGGTTGTCGCTTCAGTGGAAACAATATGTATGCAGCCATTGGGTGACTCGTAGGCCTTTTAAAAAGCTGACTTTTAATGCAACACATTTTGAACATCAACACATTAAATAAATACTTACTATGATTCTTTACTGGCTGGATTTTATTGGGTGTGATAAGTCTTTAGGGAATGATTTAGTAAACAGTTACACTAGCAAATGCCTCCCTCTTGCCCTGTGTTAATAGGACACATATTCCAGAATGATCATCTGTTTATGCAGAATGGTCCTGAAACAGGAGTCCAAAGACCCAGGCCCATCTCTGGTCTTGTTGTTACACAGCTTCATGGCCTTGGGCATGTCACCTAACCTTATACAATATCAACTTCCTCATGTATAAAATGAGACATTGCATTATTGTCTCAGTAAACGTCAATCTTTTTAACTTCTAAGGCTTTTATGGTCCCAGCTATGCTGTAGAACTTCAAGGAAAAACAAAACGATAAATACAGCAGTTCCTGGTCTTGGGTGGCTCAAGCACTTGGTCCTAGTTACTTGGGATACAGTTAGTTTATTCTGATAGACATTTGTAGGCATGTCTCAAAATGAGTCTTATATAGCACCCCAGGGTGCCTTCCCCACCCCTTTGGAGCCTGTATTGGAACATTGGCAGGTTTTTTTTTTTTTTAATGAAATAATCCTTAAAGAAAAAGCAGTAATTGATAAAACAGTATCAGAAATTGCACACACCTTATTTTGCTAGCCAGAAGTGAGTTTTGAGGGGTGTCCAGTGGGACAGATGGCGATGACATGAATCACTAGGGCTCTTCGGGTGAGAAGGGCCTTTGCTCCGAGTGGGATGTGGATTGTGGGCTTTTCTGCAGAGACTTATTTCCCCAAGAAAACCAGTAGAATGCTAGTGATGTAAACTCCTTGTTCACATTGACGGATGAACCTTTCTCCTCAGTATGAATTTTTTTCTTCATCTTGTCTGTTTAAATAGAGGCTTATTTTTGCCCTCAGATCCTGGGGTTTGGAAGAGAGTGATATCAAATGGTAAAAAATAAAACCTTTAAGGCATCACTACAAATAATAAATCACTGCTTTGGAATGTGACCCTTTAACCTCATTTTATTTTCCTGAAGACTTGGATTGTTGTAATTATGTGTATGTTTAAAACGCATTTAGCAAGTGCATCGGCGCTCCTGTGACTGGTATTGTATGCCATCTGCAGAGCACTGTGGGGGTGGCCAGGCAGGGAGGAGGGGTTTGTATTAAACACTGGATTTTTCTTTTAATTTTACTGGCATATTCAGTATGTACTTCTATAAGAATGAATTTTCATTTCATTTTTTGGTCATTTTTCATGTATTTTGTATTTATATCCCACTCAAGATCTTCTAATTCTTGCCAATTGTTAATTGCTGTGAACACATATAATTCCAGGTAGTTTGAGGATATGCATAGAGGTTTGCTGTTGTTGTTGTTTTTAACTCTTGTTTCTCACATTGCTCATCCTTGACTTAATAAAATTATACCCTTTTCCCAGATATTTTATTAAAATGTGTTGTCAATCCAAAGAGTCACCTTAAGAGGCTCAGAGAATGCAATTGTGCTGAAATGTGTAATCCAGTAAACATCTGGTGGTTCATGTTGCCAGGAATGATTGGAACGTGCCTGGTACTTTAATGCCCATTTTAACAAAATATGGTTATGTTTTTGGATTCAAAGCAGGAGCTTTAAGGGTTTTTTGGGTTTTTTTGTTTTTGTTTTCCAACTTCTCTACTTGCAAGGGAATATCTGCAGATTTTCTCTACATATATGAGTTTCCCATACATGGGAAATGGCAGTAGTCCCTAATGAGTTGGGTCAGAATGGGGTAGTCATAATTGCCCATGGAATTCTATTTTACATTTTGGGGCATTAAGGACAAGAAAACTTACGTATCTTTACCTTTTTGGGTTTCGATTTGAGAAATATGATGCATATATCACTATGAACAGAAGAGGCCTGGTTGGTATTCTTTAATCCTTTGTGTTTATAGATCCTGATATACAAAAGACCTATTGTCTAGAAAGTCTTTGACAAAGCAAAATATACAGAGTTTTGCTATGTAGATATATGCTATATTCCTATAGAGCTTTCTGGTTAAAATGAAACCAGCTCTAAAGAATAGATTTAGGTAACTTGAAGATTAAAAATAAAATAAACTAGAACAAACAAGTAAGGCTTTCTCAAAGTTGGAGGTGTCCATGAATAGATCATACTATGTCAGGAAATAGTGGGTTCCTTGACCTGCAAATGTTCAAGAATAATTGTGCAATTAGGATGTTGAACAAGGGGCTCAGCTAAACGAGTAAATGAGTATTTGGACTAAATGATTTTTAAAGTCTTGTTCAAGTGAGATTCTATAGTATCTGTTTTGTTACAGTTTTATACAGATATGAATATTGTTTTAAAGCAGTATGACTAGTAGCACATAATAAAGATAATGTCCTTGGACCTGTCTTTTGCTTCTGACAGGGTCGTGTATGTGGCTTGAGAAAATTCTTTTTCTCTGGAGTTCTCTAAAACATGGAATAAAGCAAAAGTCTGGATTTAGTAGTTTGTTAAAGCCATAAACTCAGTTTCAAGATTTTTAAAATTTCAGTTAAAAAGTCAAGGTCAAAATGCAGTCTTGTTTAGAGGAACTCCGTGTATTGTACCCAGGAAACTTTTCACTTTGACAATCTCAGTGGCATCCACTCATACCCATCTTCCAGGGTGCCTTCTAGACACTCGTTTATTGGCCAAACAGAGCAGAGCGCTTCTGAAGCAGGCTGCGGGACTATCAGAAGTCACAGCCACCTAATTTTCTATCTCTGTCTTAGCTTTTTCCTTTTAGCCTCATTCTCCTGATCTAGGATAACTCTGTTATCACTTTCATTCTTTAATCCTTTATTCCCACAAGATCTCTACATCACCTGGTTGACAGCTTCACAGATATCTGTAGCAGTCGAGTGGAGACTGAAGGTCTGTGATGTCTTTTTTTTGCATGTTATCTTGGCTTTTGTGCTGAACTCTGCTCTCCCCATTGCCTCCTTTTTGTAAAACCCGATTTTCTCTTTTTAGTTTAGGTGGGGTATTTTTGCACCAATCCCCTTTCAAACTCAATATCTCTAAATTATAAAATTTCCTTGACTTCCTACTGTCTTCTGTCATCATTTCCTGTTTTTCTTGTACCATATGTCATCTCCTAAAGGTTTTTAGCATTTTTCTTCGGATTGTATGACATTTCAGGTCTTAGGAGAGTGCTGTGTTCAAAAGCACAGCTAATACGTGAATACACGTGATACTTTTTGTTAATATTCTCTGATTATAAAATGTATTAAACATTTGTTTCAGCAAATCTGTAAAGTATTAAAAATGCATCAGTATTCCCAAAGCTGAGATAACTGTGTTTGAATATTCCCTTCTAGTCCTGTATCTCTGTCTATGAAGCTAAATGATCTAACCTCTTTGTAATCCCTGTCTCTGCCTACTTCATTGCAAGAACAAACAAACCAAAGCACACACATAATAATATGCTAAAGCTACAAATCTTCTTTTATAATTCCCTATGGGGAAAAGTAAAGTTAATTTGAGCATGTAATGGATAACATGGGAAAATAGGTAAATATTGCTGTGATTCTAGATGAATATAGATGAATGGAGGAATTAATAAAATAAAAGATTGTGAGGTTAGAAGACTATTACATACAAGGTAACCTTGTTGAGGGTGTTGTTTTAGGAAATGGCGACAGGGTAGGGGTGTAGCAGCTGCTCCAGGAGGTAAGATACAGTCAAAGCATCAAGGGCTCACTAGGGCAGGGTGAAACTAATCCCATTTCTGCCAAATGTGCTTGAAGAAAGGCTGTTAAACCCTTGGACAGAAGTGGGAGGCAATACACAAGCACATGAGTCCCAGAGGCAGGCCGCTGGGTGCCATCTTGGAAGCTGGCCATCACCAGTCCCACTGAGCCAGCTTCAGCATTTAGTCTAATCCTATGGAGCATTTTTTGTGTTCTTCTATTTACCAAGTCTCACCACAGAGAATTTAATGTTCGTAAGGGAGCTAGAGCAGGCAAAAGTTGATGAAATAGAAAGAAAATGAATAGTTCAGGTTTATGTGTGAAAAGAGTTAAAAGGCAGGCTGTATGGAGAGAAGGCAAAGGGAATATTTTGTTTTGCTTTTTTATCTTTCTGACTGGGTCAAAAAGGCAGGAGTTGACTCAAGTGGTTTTAGTGTGACCCTTCATCAAAGCCAGTATTGGAGAAAGTCAAAGAAATTAAATTTAACATACAAACATATAAAATATATAATATAGCAAATTTGTTTAAAATTGATGCCCTTTCTGCAATTTTGTTTTATGGTTGGTTTTTTTTTTAACTGGAGAAAAATATGTTTTGGCTCAAAAGCTTGCAACATTAACATTGTACAAAGAAAAACAAATTAGAACATTCAGACCACATTTATAATGGGTGACCTCATAACAGTAATAAATGCTCCTGGCAGAAGCATAATAGTTGCTAAACTAGGCATGTACTTATGGCAAGAACTCCTCACTCCCATTCTGGAACAATTTTTAAATTGACATTTTCTTTTAAGTGGTTCCACTCCTTAAGAAAGTGGCCTGTTGCAAATGGATGTTAGTATAAAATGCTTACTTTTTGAAAAAAAATTAAAATAAACATAATTTGGTTAATTTTATTTTTATTTCATTCTCTTGTTTGAGTTTGAAATGTTTTGGCTTTGAGTTGCATATTGGAGAAGGGAACAAAAAAACCGTTAAGACTGTTTAAAATAGGTTGATTTCAGTGCTGGAAGCTAATTTCGTTTTTGTTTCTAACTAGGAAGAATCTCAGGTTTTTAAGTCCAGAGGTCTGAGTTTTGTTTTTTAGAAAAAAACTTACCCTTGATTAACCACATCTTCCTGGAGCCTGGCAAGAGGTGGATGTCCAGGCTTGGGCCTGCTGCCTTTGGCTACTCCTCTTGGTCTTAGAGAAGTAGAGATGATCATGCTCACACATGTACTGTATCCGTGGCAGAGTTATAGATTGAGAAATACTACCTTATAGGCCTTTTTTAACTGAAAAAGTTACTCCCTACAAGATCAAATGAAGTCACTTTAAAATTGTACCTTTTTAAGCTATTGATGTAAATCAAGCATGGAGAACAGTTTATAGAACTACAATGGTCTATTAAAAAAGGTTATTCAGAACATGTTATTCCTCTGCTTAAAATCCTTATCCTATAACATCCTTCTACACTTAGGAAAATACATTTAGACTCCTTATCAAAGCTTGCAAGACTTACTTGAACTGGGTCTTGAATACCCTCCCTGCCTCATCTCTCATTATTTCCTCTCCCACTGCCCAAGCTTCAGCCACCCTCGCCATCTTGCTGCTGTGTGCATACACCAAGCTCATTCCCACTCTCAGCCTTTTGTTTCACACACCTGGAACACTTTCTTTCATTAGTTCCTCATTAATCAGGGGCCTGCAAGAATGTTGTGTTTTCATAGAGGCATTTTTCCATTTATTCCACTGCAGAGCCCGGAAAGGTAAAAACTATATTTCCCTCTCCTCTTGCTGCTCAGGTTCTGGTTGTGGTTTGGTGCCACCATCAGACACACCGTATGAGGTGTGTAAGGCAAGTGTGGACCATGAGTGGCAAGTATGGATGTGGGTGTGTTTCGTAGACAATCAGCCTTGAAGTTTTTCTTTGGCCTTTCCAGCAATCAACTGTTTAATACCTGATAAATCATGTTTTTAGCTAGCTAAGTAGATTTTGTTCTCGGCGCTCATGCCCTGACGAATAATTGGGCCATGGCCATCCTCTTTGAAATAGCACTTACCCACTCCTGCCGTTATGCTCTTTCCTCTTACCCTACTTTTGTTCGTTAAAGCACCCAGAGCAACCTGAAACAACCAATGTATTTGCTTATTCATTTGTTAGCCACCTCCCTCACTCAAATCTATGTTCTATGAAGTTAGATGCTTTGCATTTTTACTGCTGTCTGCCTCTACCTAGAACAATGCCTGTCACATAGTAGGGACTCAGTAAATATGCGTTGGATGTACTTGTGTGCTACAGTTTTTTGGTAGCTGCCTGGAGGGTTGGAGTAAGAAGAAATTGCAGACTGCAATGGGGTTCAAGAAATAAGCAGTATTATTAGTAAGTGGTATTTGCTATAGGTTCTAGAGCAGCAGAGCCCTGTTGTTATGCCTGCCATAGATTATAACAACTGAGGCAGTGCATTGATGCCTGTGTTTGGGAAACACTTCCAAGTGATTTTGCTTTTTTAAAAATTATGTTTTATTTAGCTCCAGAGACGAAATCTAAAGCCTTCTAGTCTGTAGGAAAAACATTCCATTTTAAAATTTCTGTCAGTTTATAAGTCATTAAGTTAGAGTTTGTAGAGCACTTACTCTTTAATAATTTGAATGAGGATAATTCAAGGAATAGCAAAATATTGGCTTTCCTAAAAGTGTTGAATTACATACATGGATACATTAATAATATGTTTCTTAGATCTGCTTAATCTAGGTCAATGCTTTTCAAATTGTAGATTGTAACCTATTAGTGGGTCATTATGTTAATTTAGTGCTTTGTGACTAGCATGTTTTTTTCTTTTAATTTTACATGTGCAGGATGTGCAGGTTTGTTACATAGGTAAACGTGTGCCATGGTGGTTTGCTGCACCTATCAACCCATCACCTAAGTATTAAGCCCAGCCTGCATTAGCCATTTTTCCTGATGTTCTCCCTCTTCCCACCCGCTACAAGCCCCAGTGTGTGTTGTTTCCCTCCCTGTTGTCCACATGTTCTCCTTGTTCATCTCCCACTTAGGAGTGAGAACATGCAGTGTTTGGTTTTCTTTTCCTGCATTAGTTTGCTGAGGATGATGGCTTCCACATCTATCCATGTCCCTGCAAAAGACATGATCTCATTCCTTTTTATGGCTGCATAGTATTCCATGGTGTATATGTGCCACATTTTCTGTATCCAGTCTATCACTGATGGATATTTGGGTTGATTCCCTGTCTTTGATATTGTGAATAGCACTCCAATGAACATACATGTGCATGTGTCTTTATAATAGAATAATTTATATTCCTTTGGGTATATACCCAGTAATGGGATTGCTAGATTAAATTGTAATTCTGGTTCTGGGTCTTTGAGGAATTGCCACACTGTCTTCTACAATGGTTGAACTAACTTACATTCCTACCAACAGTGTAAAAGCGTTCCTGTTTTTCCAAAGCCTCACCAGCATCTGTTGTTTCTTGACTTTACGATAATCACCATTCTGACTGGTGTGAAATGGTATCTCATTGTGGTTTTGATTTGCATTTCTCTAATGACCAGTGATATTGAGGGTTTTTTTCATAAGTTTCTTGGCTGCATGTATGACTTTTGAGAAGTATCTGTTCATGTCCTTTGCCTGCTTTTTGATGGGGTTGTTTGTTTTTTTTTTTTTTTTCCTTGTAAATTTAAGTTCCTTGTAGTCTCTGGATATTAGACCTTTGTCAAATGGATGTTTGAAACATTTTTTCCAATTCTGTGGGTTGAATGTTTGCTGTGATGATAGTTTCTTTTGCTGTGCAGAAGCTCCTTAGTTTAATTAGATTCCATTTGTCAATTTTTACTTTTGTTGTGGTTGCTTTTGACATTTTCATCATGAAATCTTTGTCCATGCCTATGTCCTGAGTGGTATTGCCTAGATTTTCTTCTAGTTTTTCCAGTTTTGGGTTTTACATTTAAGTATTTATTCCATCTTGAGTTAATTTTTGTATAAGGTATAAGGAAGGGGTACAGTTTCAATTTTCTGCATATGGCTAGCCAGTTTTCACAACACTATTTATTAAATAGGGAATCCTTTCCCCATTGCCTGCTTTTGTCAGGTTTGTTGAAGATCAGATGTTTGTAAATGTGTAGTCTTATTTCTGAGTTCTCTTTCTGTTCCATTGGTCTATGTGTCTGTTTTTGTACCAGTACCATACTGTTTTGGTTACTGTAGTCTTGTAGTATAGTTTTAATTCAGGTAGTGGGATGCCTCCAGCTTTGTTCTTTTTGCTTAGGATTGTCTTGGCCGTACAGACTCTTTTTTGGTTCCATATGAATTTTAAAATGATGTTTTCTAATTCTGTGAAGACTGCCAATGGTAGTTTGATTGGAATGACATTGAATCTATAAATTACTCTGGGCAGTATGGCCATTTTCATGATAGTGATCCTTCCTATCCATGAGCATGGAATGTTTTTTCATTTGTTTGCGTCATCTGATTTCCTTGGGCAGTGGTTTGTAGTTCTCCTTGAAGAGGTCGTTCACTTCCCTTGTTTGCCATATTCCTAGGTATTTTATTCTCTTTGTAGCAATTGTGAATGGGAGTTCATTCATGATTTGGCTTTCTGCTTGTCTGTTGTTGGTGTATAGAAATGCTTATCATTTTTGCACATTGATTTTGTATCCTGAGACATTGCTGAAGTGACTTATTAGGTAAAGAAGCTTTTCGGCTGAGATAATGGTGTTTTCTAGATATAGGGTTATGTCATCTGCAAACAAAGAAAATTTGACTTCTCTTCCTATTTGAATACCTTTTATTTCTTTCTCTTGCCTGATTTCCTTGGCCAGAATGTCCAATACTGTGTTGAATAGGAGTGCTGAAAGAGGGCATCCTTGTCTTGTGCTGGTTTTCAAGGGGCATGCTTCCTGCTTTTGCCCATTCAGTATGATACTGGCTGTGGGTTTGTCATGAATGGCTTTTATTATTTTGAGGTATGTTCCTTCAATACCTAGTTTATTCAGAATTTTTAACATGAAGGGATATTGAATTTTATCAAAGGCCTTTTTGGCATCTATTGAGATAATCATGTGATTTTTGTCTGGAGTTCTGTGTATGTGATGAATTACATTAACTGATTTGCATATGTTGAACCAGCCTTGCATTCCAGGGATGAAGCCAGCTTCATCATGGTGGATAAGTTTTTCAATGTGCTGCTGGATTCAGTTTGCCAGCATTTATTGAGGATTTTTGCACTGATATTCACCATATATGTTGGTTTGAAGTTTTCTTTTTTTTTTGTATCTCTGCCAGGTTTTGATATCAGGATGATGCTGGCCTCATAACGTGAGTAAGGGAGGAGTTCTTCCTTTTCAACTTTTTGGAATAGTTTCACATGAAATGGTACCAGCTCCTCTTTGTACCTGTGGTAGAATTCAGCTGTAATGCATCTGGTCCTGGGCTTTTTTTTTTTAATGTAATTTTTTTTTTTAATTGTTATACTTTAAGTTTTAGGGTACATGTGCACAATGTGCAGGTTAGTTACATATGTATACATATGCCATGCTGGTGTGCTGCACCCATTAACTCGCCATTTAGCATTAGGTATATCTCCTAATGCTATCCCTCCCCCCTCCCCCCACCCCACAACAGTCCCCAGAGTGTGATGTTCCCCTTCCTGTGTCCATGTGTTCTCATTGTTCAATTCCCATCTATGAGTGAGAACATGCAGTGTTTGGTTTTTTGTCCTTGTGATAGTTTACTGAGAATGATGATTTCCAGTTTCATCCATGTCCCTACAAAGGACATGAACTCATCATTTTTTATGACTGCATAGTATTCCATGGTGTATATGTGCCACATTTTCTTAATCCAGTCTATCGTTGGACATTTGGGTTGGTTCCAAGTCTTTGCTATTGTGAATAGTGCCACAATAAACATACGTGTGCATGTGTCTTTATAGCAGCATGATTTATAGTCCTTTGGGTATATGCCCAGTAATGGGATGGCTGGGTCAAATGGTATTTCTAGTTCTAGATCCCTGAGGAATTGCCACACTGACTTCCAAATCTAGAAAAAATGGATAAATTCCTCAACACGTACACCCTCCCAAGACTAAACCAGGAAGAAGTTGAATCTCTGAATAGACCAATAACAGGATCTGAAATTGTGGCAATAATCAATAGCTTACCAACCAAAAACAGTCCAGGACCAGATGGATTCAAGCCAAATTCTACCAGAGGTACAAGGAGGAACTGGTACCATTCCTTCTGAAACTATTCCAATCAATAGAAAAAGAGAGAATCCTCCCTAACTCATTTTATGAGGCCAGCATCATCCTGTTACCAAAGCCGGGCAGAGACACAACCAAAAAAGAGAATTTTAGACCAATATCCTTGATGAACATTGATGCAAAAATCCTCAATAAAATACTGGCAAACCGAATCCAGCAGCACATCAAAAAGCTTATCCACCATGATCAAGTGGGCTTCATCCCTGGGATGCAAGGCTGGTTCAATATAGGCAAATCAATAAATGTAATCCAGCATATAAACAGAACCAAAGACAAAAACCACATGATTAGCTCAATAGATGCAGAAAAGGCCTTTGACAAAATTCAACAACACTTCATGCTAAAAACTCTCAATAAATTAGGTATTGATGGGACGTATCTCAAAATAATAAGAGCTATCTATGACAAACCCACAGCCAATATCACACTGAATGGGCAAAAACTGGAAGCATTCCCTTTGAAAACTGGCACAAGACAGGGATGCCCTCTCTCACCACTCCTATTCAACATAGTGTTGGAAGTTTTGGCCAGGGCAATCAGGCAGGAGAAGGAAATAAAGGGTATTCAATTAGGAAAAGAGGAAATCAAATTGTCCCTGTTTGCAGACAACATGATTGTATATCTAGAAAACCCCATTGTCTCAGCCCAAAATCTCCTTAAGGTCCTGGGCTTTTTTGTTTGTTTGGTTGGTAGGCTATTTATTACTGCCTCAATATCAGAACTCAATATTGGTCTGTTCAGGGATTCAACCACTTCCTGATTCAGTCTTGGGAAGGTGTATGTGTGTATGTGTCTAGGAATATATCCATTTCTTCTAGATTTTCTAGCTTATTTGCATACAGGTGTTTATGGTATTCTCTGATGGTTGTTTATATTTCTTTGGGGTCAGTGATGATACCCCTTTATCATTTTTATTGTGTGTATTCAATTATTTTTTCTTCTTTATTAGTCTAGCTAGTGGTTTATCTATTAATTTTTTCAAAAAACCAGCTCTGGGATTCATTGATTTTTTTTTGGAAGGGTTTTTCATGCCCTATCTCCTTCAGTTCTTCTCTGATCTTAGTTATATCTTGTCTTTGGGCTTTGAGGTTTGTTTGCTCTTGGTTCTCTAGTTCTTTTAGTTGTGATGTTAGGATGTTGGTGTGAGGTCTTTCTAGCTTTTTGCTGTGGGCATTTAGTACTGTAAAGTTCCCTCTTAACATTGCTTTAGCTGTGTCCCAGAGATTCTGGTACATTGTGTCTTTGTTCTCATTAGTTTCAAAGAACTTCGTAATTTCTGCCTTAATTTCATTATTTGCTCAGGACTCATTCAGAAGCAGGTTGTTCAATTTCCATGTAGTTGTGTGGTTTTGTATGGGTTTCTTAATCTTGAGTTCTGATTGGATCACTCTGTGGTCTGAGAGACTGTTATGATTTCAGTTATTTTGCATTTGCTGAGGAGTGTTTTACTTCCAATTATGTGATCAATTTTAGAGTAAGTGCCATGTAGTGATAAAAAGAATGTATATTCTGTTGTTTCGGGGTGGAAGGTTCTGTAGATACCTGTCAGGTCTGCTTGATCCAGAGCTGATTTCAGGTTCTGAATATCTTTGTTAATTTTCTCTCCTGATGATCTGTCTGATATTGTCAATGGGGTGTTAAAGTCTCCCATTATTTTTGTGTGGGAGTCTAAGTCTCTTTGTAGGTCTGTGAGAACTTGCTTTATGAATCTGGATGCTCCTATATTAGGTGCATATATATTTGGGATAGTTAGCTCTTCTTGTTGAATTGCACCCTTTACCGTTATGTGAGGCACTTCTTTGTATTTTTTATCTTTGTTCCTTTAAAGTCTGTTTTGTCAAAACTATGATTATGACCCCTGCTGTTTTCTGTTTTCCATGTGCTTTTCCTCCCTCCATTTATTTTGAGCCTGTGTGTGTCTTTGTGTGTGAGATGGGTCTCTTGAAGACAGCACAGCAATGGGTTTTGACTCTTTCTCCAGCTTGCCATTCTGTGTCTTTTAATTGAGGCATTTAGCCCATTTACATTTAAGGTTCATATTGTTATGTGTGAATTTGATCCTGTCATCATGATGCTGGCTGGTTATTTTACGTACTTGTTAATGTAGTTGCTTCACAGTGTTATTGGTCTGTGTACTTCAGTATGTTTTTGTAGTGGCTGGTAACCATTTTCCCTTTCTATATTCAGTGCTTCTTACAGGAGCTCTTGCAAGGCAGGTCTGGTGGTGATGAATTCTGTCATCATTTGCTTGTCTGAAAAAGATTTTATTTCCCCTTCACTCACAAAGCTTAGTTTGGCCAGATATTAAATTCTAGGTTGGAAATTCTTTTTTTTAAGAATGTTCAGACCAGGTGCAGTGGCTCATGCCTGTAATCCCAGAACTTTGGGAGGCCGAGTCGGGCAGATCATCTGAGGCCAGGAGTTCAAGACCAGCCTGGTCCAATATAGTGAAACCCCATCTCTACTAAAAATACAAAAATTAGCTGGGTGTGGTGGCAGGCACCTGTAATCCCAGCTACTCAGGAGGCTGAGGCAGAAGAATTGCTTGAACCTGGGAGTTGAAGGTTGCAGTGAGCCTAAATCACGCCACTGCACTCCAGCCTTGGCGACAGAGAGAGACTTGGCGACAGAGAGAGACTCCATCTCAAAAAAAAAAAAAAAAAAAAAAAGTTGAATATTGGCCCCCAATCTCTTCTGGCTCATGGGGTTTCTGCTGAGAGGTCCACTGTTAGTCTCATGGGCTTCCCTTTGTAGGTGACCTGGCCTTTTTCTCTGGCTGCCTCTAAGATTTTTTCTTTCATTTCAACCTTTGCTGAAGATTAGGTATCTTAGAGTTGATCTTCTCATGGAGTATCTTACTGTGGGTCTCTGGGTTTCCTGAATGTGAATATTTGCCTGTCTTGCTAGGTTGGGGAAGTTCTCCTGGATGACATCTTGTAGTATGTTTTCCAACTTGGTTCTGTTCCCCCTGTCTCTTTGAGGTACTCCAATCAGTCATAGGTTTTGTCTTTTTACATAGTCTCATAGTTTTCGAAGGTTTTGTTCATTCCTTCTCATTTTTTCCCCCCTCTAATCTTGTCTGCCTGTCTTACTTCAGCAACATAGTCTTCAAGCTCTGAGATTCTCTCCTCCACATGGTCTGTTTGGCTATTGATACTCGTGGTTGCATTGTGAAGTTCTCGTGTTGTGTGTTTCAGCTCCATCAGGTCATTTATGTTCCTCTCTAAACTGGTTATTCTGGTTAACAGGTCCTGTAGTGTTTCATCTTGGTTTTTAGATGCTTTGAATTGGGTTAGAACACACTGCTTTAGCTCCGCAAAGCTTGTTATTACCACCTTGTGAAGCTTACTTCTGTCACTTCATCTGTCTCAGGCTCAGTCCAGTTCTGTGCCCTTGCTGGAGAGGTGTTGCAATCATTTGGAGGAGAAGAGGCACCCTATTTCTTTTTAATTTTCCGTGTTTTTTCTTTGATTATTTCTAATCTTTGTGAGCTTATTTACCTTGGATCTTTGAGGCTGCTGACCTTTGGCTGGGGTTTTGTGGGGTCTTTTTTGTTAATTGTTGTTGTTGCTTTCTGTTTTTCTTTTAATAGGTAGGTCCCTCTTCCATAGGGCTGCTGTGGTTTCTGGGGTTCCACTCCACACCCTATTCACCTGGGTACCTCCCATACCTGGAGGTATCACCAGGGGA
Source organism: Pongo pygmaeus (assembly GCF_028885625.2). Classification (NCBI taxonomy): domain Eukaryota; kingdom Metazoa; phylum Chordata; class Mammalia; order Primates; family Hominidae; genus Pongo; species Pongo pygmaeus. The sequence goes on along the minus strand of NC_072380.2, from coordinate 18,784,302 downwards.
GGCTGCAGAACAGCAAAGATGTTGCCCGTTTGTTTCTCTGGGAACTCTGTCCTAGAGGGACACTGACCTGATGCTAGCCAGAACTCTGCTGTATGAGGTGTCTGATGACTTCTGTTGGGAGGTTTCACCTAGTCAGGGGACACAGGATCAGGGACCCACTTGAAGAAGCAGCCTGGCTGCCCCTTGGCAGAACAGGTGCACGGGGCTGAGGGGATTCCCACTTTTCTGAGCTGACCAGACTCCTCAGAGCCAGCAGGCAGGAGAGATTAAATCTGCTGAACCAGAGACAGTGGCTGCCCCTCCCATCAGGGGCTCCATCCCAGGGATCAAGAGTTTGATCCTAAATCCCTGGCTGGAGTTGCTGGAATTCATGTGGGGAGGCCCTGCCCAGTGAGGGGGGGATGGATCAGGTCCCACTTAAAGAAGTCAGCCCATGATCTGCCACAGTCACTGTGCTTCACTGTGGGGAATTCCTCCCGATCTAAACTGCCCAGTCTCCCTGGCATCAGCAGGAGAAAACAGCCAACTGGAGCCACAGTGATGGCAGCCACCCCTTTCCCCAGGAACTTGGTCATCTTAGTCTCCAGCCTGCTACCGCTGTCCACAACCCGAGCAGCTGCTGAGAGTCTGCACAGCTCCATGCTTGGGACCCAAGGCCCTGGTGGCGTGGATTCACAAGGGGAGCTCCTGATCCGCAGGTTGCATAGATACTTGGAAAAAGCATGGTTTCCCTGGTCGGGTAGTATGATCACTCTCCACCTCCCTTGACTGGAGGTGGGAGTTCCCCTTACCCTGTGTGGCTCTCAGATTGGCCATTATTCCACCCTGCTTTTTCTTGCTCTCCATGGGTCACACCAACCACCTCGTTAGTCCCAGTGAGATAACCTGGATCCCTCAGCTGAAGGTACAGGATTCACTCACTGTTTTTGTTCGTCTGGGTGGGAGCCACAGAGGAGAGCTGCTTCTAGTAGGCCATCTTGACCCCTTTTTTGACTAGCATTTCTTTTGTTAAAATGCAGCAGAAAATAGAGGGTATTATGCATGTTTGCATCTTATATGTACTGGGTCATGATGAAAATGTTATCTGTTACAGAAGGTTAGAGTAAAAACTTTTGGAAAAACACGGAGAGACAGTTGTGTGGTCTGTAACCCATAAGTGATGGCTCTACTCAGAGGTATTGCTAAGACTGAAAGTTAGAAATTTTTCTATGGAGAGATTTACCTAATTTTTTTTTCAATCCCAGGCCTAGAGCTGCCATGAGATGCTATATTCAGTATTCACATAGGTGGAAAGTGGAGAGAGAGCAGTTAATCACCCTTGTATTGAACTAGATGCTTTACCACAGTCTCTTATTTGGCCCTTCCATACAATGTAGAGGAATTACTGTTACTCTCATCCCTAAATCATAAGAGAGAAAAGGAAGGGTTTTCTGTTGTCTTTATCCTTATATCCTCTGCCATATGTGTAAAGAAGGAAGAAAGAGTAAGTCTGAGGTTTAAAGTGAGCCCCATTAAAAGTGTAAATTAAACTCTGTCTGTTTTCCCTTTCTCCCCTGTCTCCAGGATCAGACTGGGTACCTCTGCCGAGATTGTGCATAAATATTCTTTACATAATTGGCCAACATTTCTTTAAAACCAAGGTGGTTTATTACCTGGTACAAGAGCAGAGGAGGAAATGTAGGTGGCATTGGCTAATCTTTCGTCTGTTTCCCTGAACAATTCAGCTCTAGCCCCAAGCTTTGATGTCCTACTTGGCCACATACTGCAGTCACTGTGACCTGTCTTCTGTGGAAGACATCAGTATCTGTCTGTTTGATTCAAGCTTGCCTTTTTGCATCTCTTACTTCCCATCCCAAACTTTTCAATCTCAAACTGTACTCTTTGGGGAAGAAGTATAAGAATTTCTTCCTAGCTTACTATGTTTCTAATGAGCCTTATTTTATTATAATGAGCTAAAATTGGCAGGAGGTAACAAACTTGGGCCCTGAATCCCAGCCGTACCACTTCTGACCTCAGGAATGTTATCAGTCATCTGAGCTTTGCTGTCTCATCTGGAACATCGGAGTGATGATAATATGTATCTCATAGTCTTGCACTTTTTGTTTTTATAAGATAATTGATTAAAAAGTATTCAGAACTGCCTGGCAGTAGTCGTAAGTGTGTGTGTTGTGGGACTGTCAGCTGTAAATCCCAGTCCTCCAATCTGCCAAGATAAGTAGGATAAGCCCTGCCCTGAAGCTGTTGGATTAATTTGGTCAGAAATCAATTTCATGAACATTTCTTGAGAATCTGCTACTCACCTGTTGCTATGGGCTATGTTTAGAAAACTTCAAGGAGCTGATAGTCATCTAGAAAAGTCTCATGGACTTGACACAGGAGCAGAGCAGTATAAAGGGGTAGTGCTGCTGTTGTGAATTGACGGGTAGGTTTTCTGGAAAGGGGAGGAGGGTGAGCTTTGAGGTGTTTTTGAAGGATGGGTAGGATTTGGACAGGCAGAGAAGAATATGCAAAATCAGCACAGTGAGAGAGTGAGTATATGATGTGTATACGTGTGTGGAGTGGCAGCTGAATGGGAATAAGTGTAATAGGAACATGGAATTGCAAATGAGAAGTAGTCAAGATTGCATTGGATAGAATGCAGTATGGAAAATCCTGATTTCCTAAATGAGAATTTGACTTAATAGTCAAGAATCTTTGCCTATTTCTTCCCTCATTCCCTTATAAAAATTAAATTTAAATGCCAATTTATTAATTTAAATAAATGCTGTCTAAGCTGATTTAACCAGGACATTCTTTCCTAATAGGTAACTAAGAAACCATATAATATGGTATACTCAGAAGGTTGCTTAGCTGGTGTGGCATCAGGACAAAGGAAGCTAGAGGTGGTGACTGTTTAATGTCATCAAGCTTAGGCAGCTTGATGTAGCCATTTCCAGTGAGGATGAGTTTGCCAAAGGACCACAAACCTCACAGTTCATTAGATACAGCTGCTATATCCATCTCCTTGCTAGGTGATTGCCAGCTGGATGAAAAATATATCCAAGCCCATTAGCTAAGGCTTTTTCTCCCCTGGATTGTGCATGGATGGGCACCACCAGTGCTCTTCTGTGTGGCTTTTTTGCTAATCTTCTTTGGCTGACAAATAGTGAACAATGAGTATTTCTTTGGATATTGAAATGACTCAGTCAAGTTAGAATCAATTCCTTTTAGTTTGTTGACCTATCCTGTTGTTTTAAGGTTTTCTTTTTTTTAACCAATGTGTGTTTGTGTAATACATAGTTATAATAGAACAATTAGGAAATATAAATAAGCAAAACGAGAAAAAATTCTTCCATGATGACAATTTACAGAACAATATTGCATTGTGTATTTACTAAACAGCTTTTCTCAGTAACGAAGAACCCTAAAATCTTAATGGGTTGAAACAGGCATTCATTTCTCTTTTCAATTACTTTTTGGTGGCTACAGAATGGCTGTGGCAGAGCTCTGCTCTAAGCATCTTCTCATTGGGAGATCCATTTTGAAATAACAGTTGCTCAGTGACAAGCCCTTCCTGTGGTAGAAGGGAAGAACTGGACGCTGAGCCAACCTACACAGTGCATTTAAAGCTGCTGGAATGGGACATGGGCCCTATTTGTTCATAGTCCATTGGCCAAAGCAAGTTACATGGCTGTGGTCAACATCAATGGAGTAGGAAGCTTTCCTTGGGAAACCTTGGGAGTAGGATATGCAGTAGATATTTGTGAAAAGTAGTATTTTTGATACTCTTGATCACAAATATTCTTTTTCCACATAGAAAATACATTTGTATATAGCAATACAACAACCACATTCCACTTTCTTGATCACAAATACTCATTCCCCTCCAAAGGCAGAATATAGTCAACTCCTCCCCAAAAATAGTTATCCAGACATAGCCTATGTCACATTCTTTAAGACTTTTTTAATATAGATAGAGATGAGCACATATTTAAGTGTGATCTTCTTTTTTACCTATTAATATACTAAAAAGATCTTTACATATTAATATGTATTTCAACAGAATTTTAATATTTACACTAGATTTCATTTTATATGCCTTATGTTATTTAACGAATTTTTTTTTTTTTTTTTTTTTTTTTTTTGCTTCAGACAGGGTCTGGCTCTGTCGCCCAGGCTGAAGTATAGTGGCACGATCTCAGCTCACTGTAACCTCTGCCTCCCAAGCTCAAGTCATCCTCCCACCTCAGCTTCCCAAGTAGCTAAGACTACAGGCACACGACACCACACCCAGCTAATTTTTCTATTTTTTTGTAGAGGCAGCGTCTTATGCCATGTTTCCCTGGCTGATCTCGAACTACTGAGCTTGAGCAGTCCACCCGGCTTGGCCTCCCAAAGGGCTGGGATTACAGGTGTGAGCCACCATGCCTGGCCTAGTCCCTCATTTGTAGACATTGTCATTGTTTTCAGTTTTCGTTATTTTCAACAACTGCTTCAACTAAACATTTTTTAATTTCCTTAAGAATTACTGAGTCAAAGAATGAATGGAGATGTTTTTGTGCTTTTTATTTGTATTATTAATACAATAAATTGTCATCTAGGAAGGGTGTTCTATACTATTTCTGGGCCAATGTGACTGATGAAAATAGTATCTCATTGTCTCAATTTGCATTTTTAGTACTAGTTAATTTTTATTTTTCTTATGTTTATGGAAAACTTGCTTTCTTCATTTTGGGGTTGCCCATTTATTTTTTCCAATTTTTAAATTGAGATATTCATCTTTTTCTTAATTGATCTCCAAAACCTTTTTTTTTAAACATTATTATTACCTTTGTCGTATATGCTGCTTATATTTTTGCTGGTTTGTCTTTTAACTTATTATTTTTCTACTTTCAGTTTTTAATCATAAGCTGGACAAAGATATGAATGTTGTAGGAAGGCAGAATGAAAAGAACAAAGCAATAGAACTAGATAGGAAGTGTCTCAGCAACTTAGCAGAACTGGAGATGGAAACCCAAAATAAGGTTCTCTTATTGGGGCCAGACGTGGTGGCTCACGCCTGTAATCCCAACACTTTGGGAGGCTGAGGCAGGCAGATCACGAGGTCAGGAGTTCAAGACCAGCCAGCCTGGCCAGCATGGGGAAACCCTGTCTCTACTAAATATACAAAAATTAGCCGGGTGTGGTGGCAAATGCCTGTAATCCTAGCTACTGGGGAGGCTGAGGCAGGAGAATCACTTGAACCCAGGAGACGGAAGTTTCAGTGAGCCGAGACCACACAACTGCACTCCAGACTGCGCGACAGAGACTCTGTCTCACAAAAAAGGTTCTCTTATTTTCGTTTGTACACAGGGTTTAAGGTCCCCATTGTCTAAGTTCATCTTGCTGGAACTGGTCCTATAGTAAAGGGAGATTCTTCATTTAGAGTCTAGTAAGAAAAATAAATGTCCAGAGTAAAGCACATTCTTATTTCAGTAAAGGGTTGTATGAAGCTATGGCATTTCTCTTACCCTTTAGTTGCCAAATGGTCTAGAAGTACTAGCGTTTTAAAGAGAGGAAAGAAATTTATCTGTTTTCAATTGGGAAGCAGCATTTTGGTACATCATGCTTTGCTTTGCTTCTTGCTTTTTCATCTTTTTGGCATCTTTTTTAAAGATCTTATCTGCCAGGAAGTTCCTTTTTTCTTTTTTTTTTTTTTCGTTTTTCATGGATCAGCTGCTTTTTGGAATCAATGCCACAATTTTAGGACCAAATCAGTGATGCTGCGGTAGTTTCAGGGTTAAAAGCACTTTGGTTAATGTGAAATTCATGGTCAAATATACTTCAGGACAAATTATGAAAATGATAGCATTGAGATTCAGCTGTATCCGTTTCTATTCATGGCTTAATGAATATTTTCAGGCTTAGTGTTATATATTCTTATTAGCAACATATTCATGTTATTTTACTTATTTTAAAAAATAAACAACTAAAGGTTAGCCACCATCTTCTCGGAAATATTAACAGCATCCATTGTACTGCAGTCATCCAGTCTTCTGTGGAAGTCAGTTGCATGTTATTTAACAAAGAATTTCTTGTCCAAGGGAATTCTCTATATGGGATCTCTTTTCTGTGGGTGATTTATTTTCACTGGCAAAATGGTACGTTTCTAGAGGTTTGGGTGCTTATGAGTTTGGTTTAAACTTTTCCTTGAAAAGTAAATGCTTGATCCCCTAAGTCCAACCGCCTAGTGATGATGAAGAGCTGAAGGATAGTTATTTCAATTTCGACCTCCTGAAAGTGCTTAATGAGCACCTTTTCATACCTTTAAGGGGACCTTTCCGTGTAAGTCTCTGAAGGCCCTTGCTGAACCATTGGTTCAGTAGCGGCAGGCTCATTTGCATCTTGGTCCCTGAGCTTCAGTGTCTTTTACAGCTGCAGAATGTACTGGAAACTTCTGCCCCTTTGTAGACTATTAATTCATCGGGGAGAAAAGCCCTCGTGACAAGGCAGTGGCATCTGCTGGTGGCGTTGCCTTCTTTTTCTTGCATTCCTTTTTTAACCAAAAAGTTAAGACATTTCCTCCAGCTCTTGACACTCTCAAATAAGGAGAGTTCCTCCCATTAGGATTTCTCACAGCTCTTGCCTCACAGAAACACAAAAATCAAGATAAGATTAGAAAAGACATGGAGAAAGACATTTTAGGAGAACATGAAAATGGCTGTAGCAAGCACTACACAAAACAGTAAAATACCTCTTATAAAGAGTACCTATAGCTGTCCGAGCGCAGTGGCTCACGCCTGTAATCCCAGCACTTTGGGAGGCCGAGGCGGGCGGATCATGAGGTCAGGAGATCGAGACCATCCTGGCTAACATGGTGAAACCCTGTCTCTACTAAAAATGCAAAAAATTAGCCAGGCGTGATAGCGGGCGCCTGTAGTCCCAACTACTCGGGAGGCTGAGGCAGGAGAATGGTGTGAACCTGGGAGCTGGAGCTTGCAGGGAACCGAGATCATGCCACTGCACTCCAGCCTGGGCGACACAGTGAGATTCCATCTCAAAAAAAAAAAAGAGTACCTATAGCTAGAAGTGAAAAATTGTCATGCTGCCACCACAAACCAAAGATAAATGTTTGAGGTGATGAATATCCCAATTACCCTGACTTGATCATTGCACATTGTTGTATATATGTGTCAAAAGAACACACGTACCCCTAAAGTATGTACAACTATGATTCACCACACAAAAATACAAAAAGGGGAAAAAGAGTACCAATTAAGGTAAAGATGTGCTACCAAAGATGTGCTAACATTTTACATGATTTCCATCTCATAACTCTTACAACAACCCATAAAGTAGGTTACCTACATACATATACACACACCAAAAAATTTCCTCCATCACCAAAATCAGGTGATGTTTTGAAGTCATCCGGGAGAATGTGGATCTGAGAGATACATTTCCAATCTATTTCAAGATGATCTTAAACACGTAGAAAGACCTTTCGGTTACAAATTGATTACTTCGGCCTTCCTCTACAGATGGACAAGTTATTGGTGTAAATACATGGCAGCTGTAAATATCAGTCGGGGTATCTGAAGTCAGTCCCAGGATTCCTGGGAAAACATTCTGCCTTGAGAAGTAAAATGCTGAAACTAATGGACTCTTAAAGGGGTTTTGTTTTTGCTTTTTTTTTGTTTTCAGTTCTTTCATGTAATTTCACATAATTTGTAGGCAAAAATCCCAAGAGCCGTAAATGGTCCTGTGAACATAGTATTTCACACCAGTGACATTTTCATATTTTTTTGTCAGGTCGAAAAAAGCTAAGGTGAAATATTGTTCATAAATCTCTACTATGTAAGTAGGTTTTTACTCCCTCAGGAAAGCTGATGGCTATGCAATTGTAAAGCCCTTATATTTGGTAAATATTAAAGCAAATATTCACTTAAAGTCATACTCCAAATATTACTGCATAAATCAGTGCATTTAAAGAAAGCTCACATTGACAGAAACATGTATATATCCTTTAAACATCTTGGAACTTACTCTGCACTACTAGGAAGCCACTTTTTTGTTTTGTTCAACAATGGAAGATTTCGCTTAAATGATGAGACTAGTACATACACATTTGGTTTAACTGGACTGCAATATAAATGTTCATCTTACCCTATTGATAATCAATGTGATTGTTCCATTCTGTATAAAAGGTTTCTTGATACATAGTATGTTTTCAATTGTGTAAGCTTCACAAAGGGGCTTGTTGAAATAGGTTACTGTATATGAGTTTAAAATTTATAGCAAGCTGAATGAGACATGTATTGTCGTTGAAATTATTTATACCAACTCAAGATACACAGCATTTCTTGTGACCAAAAAAAACTATTTTACTTACAGTATACGAGATAAAAATGTTTCATGTGGCCAGTCGCAGTGACTTGCACCTGTAATCTCAGAATTTGGGGAAGTCAAGGCAGGAAGATCACTTGGGCCCAGGAGTTTGAGACCAACCTAGACAACATAGAGTGATCCTGTCTCTACAGAAAAAAAAAAAAAAAAAAAAAAAAAATCAGCCAGGCTTGTTGGCACACACCTGTGGTCTCAGCTACTTGGGAGGATGGGGTGAGAGGATTGCTTAAGCCAGGAGGCTGAGGCTGCAGTGAGCCATGATCACAACACTGCACTCCAGCCTGGATGACAGAGTGACACCCTGTCTCAAAATAAATAAATTCACAAAATGTTGTTTTATGAAATTATAGAGTTTTAAATTTCCAAAGACCTTGGAGATAGGTATAACACCAGTACAGATATATAAACTGAGGGCTGGAGATGTAAAGTGACTCTTCCAAGGCTGTATCACAGGATGGTGGCATTACATCAGCTTCACTCAAATGTTCTGAATCTCAATCCAGCATCCTTTCTACTCTACTGTTTGCTCACCCCTAGACAGAAGGAAAGAAAGAAAAAACCAAAAGAATGAAAAAGACTGAAAAAAAGGGAGTTGCAGTATTCTATGTATTGGTCTTTAGTGTGATGGTGTGAAACCCATTGGTCTTTGAGTTGAGAGGTCTCGAGGCTTGGCTTCTGTTCCTGGTTTTCCCCCAGCAAGTCTGCTAAGAGACCATGTTGTGCTTATGCTTATTCTTAGCTCCGGAAGCACATTGTTGATTTTCTCAAATATTGTTTTCAGGTTATTAGAAGTGGAGCAGAAAGGTTTAAGCATGGGAGATAGCCTCTCACCAGTGTTCACACTATTTCAGCAGTGTGTTATATCTTTAAGAGCTTGATCCTTAAGAAACAACCGTACTCTAGAAAGTACATCATTTTTCCTATTACTAATAATGTATAGATAACTCATTCATAGGAATCTGTAAAATATTCTAATTTTTGGCAACCGATATGATAAATTCTTGGACTTTATGTACCTTTTAAAGTACATCTAATTAAGTGATTAGGAGGTCTGTTTTTAAAGGGAAACAGGGAAAGTTGCTGCATTCTTGTCTGGGTTTGGTTTTTATAATGTATATTATCTTTAATGTTAATACAACAGTCCCAAAAGATGGTTGCTAATTTCACGTTCTGTTTCTCTAATTCTTGGCCTAGGAAAATGAAAATAAGGTTTGACTGAAATAAGATTCTGTTCAAATGTCCTTGCAAATGAGGAAGCCTCACATTATCAGTTTTTTCCAGGAATTTTATTGTTGATTAACTGCTGATGGGGTAGAATTTATAGTTGAGAATAATTTCAAAAAGTGAATCAGTTGCCAATGGGCTTAGTAAAGAAAGGAAAATATAGAAGTGGAATCTGTAGCTTGATTTTTGTGTGTTTTTTTTGGAGGGGGGTCTCATTATTGTTTGTACAATGTGTGTTACTGTGAAAAACCCTAATGAACTTTGGCTTAAATACTGGTAATAACTAAAACTGCTCATTCTCCCAGTCTGACCACCCACCCATTCTATAGCCTACCATGCCTATCCAAATGTTTATAATTTATTTTTGTATCATTTGAATTCTTTATCGTGTATTGCCCAGCAGTCTTTATGCTACCTGAAATTTTTACCAGAAATGACAGACATTCCAGCAAATATTTTCTAAGGGCACTGTCCTTCATATAGAGTATTCGGTCAAATGAGTAGAAGGTTAGTCAAACTCATTCAATATAAGTCCCCAGTTTTCACTACACTCTATGAATTGTTATCAACATGAAAATAAGTTCAGGAAAGAAATATTGGGCCATCTTGCCTGACTGTGACTAGGTGTCTTCATCTGAGTAGGCTACATTACTGTAGTAAATGATCTCAAATTGTTGACTGGCTCAAACACAGTATAAGTTTGTTTCTTGTTTACATGGTTGTCAAAGCTAGATATTCCTGGTGAACAGAGTGCTTCTTTTTGCAAAAATATAGCAACCTCTTTCCATTTTGTGGCATCATCGTCTTTGGGGACTTTTGAATTTTTCTGTATTTGGCCTGTAAAAGTAAAATGAGTAGTGGTTCTTAAAAAGCTTGGCCTGGAAGTGGCACACATTGCTTTCACTCACATTCCTTAGCAGGAATCTAGTTGCAAGGGATACTGAGAAACAGTCTCTGGGTGTTCCCAGAAACAACCCTGTACCATGGGAGGAAGAAGAGATTTAGGTGGACAAACAGGCATCTCTGCCGCACCAGGTAACCTTTTCATTCATTTCCTTATGAGCCTGGTTGAGTGGAGTTTCATCTTTGGGTCTTCAGATGATTGATATTAATACGGATTTACTCTCTCTCATTAATGTTAATTTTAAATGATAGTGTTTCTACATATTTTCTAGAAAAAGCTAGTACTTTTTTATTGAAGCTTATCTTATATGTTATTGTTCCCATATATAAAAGCTAACACAGAACTCCTTAATCCTAATTAAATAGATTAGTTTGAAATCAATACACCTACTTCTGACAAAGAAGCCACATAGATATGCCATCTTGGATGTTACTTGTATGATTACAGGTATATCTGTTTGCTGTTGCTGCTGTATCAAATTACCATAAACTTGTTGTCTTAACACAATATATTAGCTCATAGGTCTGAAGGTCAGAAGTCCAAAATGGGTTGGCAGGGCTGTGTTCTTTCTGGAGGCTCGAGGGGAGAATCTTTTTGCTTGTCTTTTCCAGCTTCTAAAAGCTGTCTATTCCTTGGCTCATGACCCCCTTTCTCCACCTTCAAACCTCTTCTTCCCTTCTGCTTCTGTCATCCCATCTTCTCTGACTCTGAACCTCCAACCTCTCTTGTAAGAACGCTGTGAGGCTGAGCATCATGGCTTGCATCTATAATCTTAGCACTTTGGGAGGCCAAGGCAGGAGGATCACTTGAGCCCAGGAGTTAGAGACCAACTTGGGCAACGTAATGAGACCTCATCTCTACAAAAATTTTTTTAAAAAATTAAAAAATGTTAAAACTAGGTGGGCACAGTGGCGTGTGCCTGTAGACCTAGCTACTTGAAAGGTTGAAGCAGGATGCTCAATTGAGTCTAGGAGTTCGAGGTTACAATGAGCTATGATCGCACCACTGCACTTGAGCCTGGGCTATAGAGTGAGACCCTATCTCTGAAAAAACAAAACAAAAATACATCCTGTGTGCCCACTGAGACAACCCAGGGTAATCTCTTCTTAAATTCATTAACTTATTCACATCTGCAAATTCTCTTTTGACATATAATATTCACAGAGTAACATAAAAATCTTGTGATCTGGGAGTTAGGACATGGACATCTTTGGGGAGACCATTATTCATCTTTCCACAATAGATAAATTATGTACAGACTTTTTCTCAGAGAAAAGTGATGCAACGATGAAATGGATTTTTGATTGCTTTTCAGAAAACAATTTGCTGATCAGCCTGTGCTGTGCAGTGACGAAATGTTGATGCCAGAAGGAACTGGAGAGGTTATTTCATCCAATACTCACATTTCCTGGATGAGGAATCTAGGACCCTTAAAAATTGATAGATACTTGCCCAGAGGTTATTCACGCAATCACAGGCAGAGCTTTGGGACCTTCTGGGGATTTTAAGATAAAGGAGGAGAGAAGGTGCCATGTTCTTTTCTTAGAACTCCATTTAAAGCATTTTTTTTCTTTAAGTAACAATAATATTCTAGAATATAAAATGTTCCCAAGTCGACTTCTGATAGCGAGGAAATGTTTTAGTGAATCATGGACCTCAGACCTTAATACTGTATATGAAAGAAATACTTTTCTATAATGTTCTGCAGAGCACTCTTGTTTAAATAGACTGTCAAGGAGATGGGCTCCATATTTAAGAGAAAATGTTTTGAGTCTTAACACTTGTCAAGTACTTTTGTTGGCTAGTTGGGAGCGGGTGGTAAAAGTACTGACAATTCTCTTATCTCATTCTTAGCCTGTTGTTTCCCTCTCCCCCTTGCCTGTGCTACCCAGTATTGTAGCCACTCACCCCATGTCGCTGTCGAGCAGTTAATACCTGGCTAGTCCAAATTGAGATATTCTGGGAGTGTAAAATACACACCAGATTTCAAAGACTCGTACAGAAAAAATAATGTAAAATATCTCATTGTTTTTATTGATTACATGTTGAAATAACTTCTTTTAAATTTGATAAAATAGAAAGAGAGTCTTACTATGTTGCCCAGGCTGGTCTCAAACCCCTGGGCTCAAACCCCTGGGCTCAAGTGATCCTCCCACGTTGGCCCCGCAAAGTGGCAAAGTGCTGGGATTATAGACATGAGCCACCATGCCTGGCCTGAAATGGTAACATTTTGGATATATGGGGCAAACAAGATGTATCATTAAAGTTAATTTTACTTGTTTTCTTTTTACACATTTTAATGAGGTTACTAGAAATTTTAAGTTATTATGTGGCTTTTATAGACTTCTATTGGACAGTACTATTCTATACTTTTCCCCAGCTCTAATGATGTTCCGATTTGAGGCACATTACTTCTCCCTTATCCTATGAGAATCAGATATCTTAGAACTAGTGCAGTAAAAATAGAGTATTTCTTATTTGTATTCACAAGCTAGGAAGCTTATCATATCTTGATGAGTGACTGTGATACTTATTATGATGTACTAAGACCTTTGTAATTCTGGGGAAAATGCAATTAGTAATATCTAAATTAAAGAATAATTTAAAAGAAATGCACTTTTATTTGCTCCTCGGAATGTCTTAACACAAGCTGAGCAACGTGCTGCTTAGTAAAACAGGCCATGCAGAGTAATTGAAAGAGCATAGTCTTGAGGATCCAAGTAGATTCAACATTGAATCCAAGCTCCTCCCTTAGCTGAAAAGCTTAAGACAAGTTAACTACTTTCTCTAAAACCATCTATAAAATGAGACTGATCATATCTATCTAATAGTGTTTGTCATATGTATTAAATGAGATAATGTGAAGTTTCTGGCCTATATAAAATTCCCTGGGGAACAGACTGAGTCGTATGGGGTTGAGGAGGTGGAAAGGAAGCAGGACTGGGCAGAGAGGAACGGACGGCAGTGCCATCTCATCGTAGGCCTCTGTGAATACTTGCAGAGCTCCGGGACCGGAGGTGGATGGGGAAAGATAGAGAGGCGTTGACACATCCTCAGATGCAGGTCCTCTCTCCCATGACCCTGGGCCAGGCACCTTTTTTCATCTCAGGGCAATTCTCGGCGACAGCTGCCAGGTGATGCTGGATGTGCCCTTCATTTCTGAAGGGGCGTCTGGGCAGCTCAGCACAGCGTCTACCCAGCAATGTGCATTCCCCCCACTCCTGTCACCAGCTTGCATTACACGAGAGAGGGTACTGTTCTGGTCACATGAAGTTATCATTGTTAATTTATCCATTTGACTTGTTTCATACTCTTTCTTGCTACAAACAACATTTTTTAACTCATCTCTTCTGAGTTTCTGGAGTATAGTCCTTGGAAAAGAACTGTGAGGTTACGAGGTAGATAAATTCAACTTTACAAGATAATGCAAAATTATCTTCTGGTATGGGTATATACCCAGGAAGAGCAAAACAGTTGAGATTGGTGTCCTCAAGAAGTTTAATAGTGATGATTATGTTCTGTTTCATGTATTTGGAGGAATATTTAAGGGTGTTTTTTATTATTTCTAATATCTTGTGTAAATACTATATGTATTGTTTCTTATGTGTCAGTTATTACATAATAAAAATGCCCCTTAAGGGGAAATAGATCAAAGTTATCCAAAGTTCTATGGAATCCTTCGGGGGTCTTCTGACATACATGGAAGAAGTCTAATAGTTTGTTTCTACAGTATTTGATATACTACCTCGTCTGGTTTATGACGTGGCAGGAGGCATGAAAGATGCTCTTATCTTTTTACTTCATGCATGCACTTTCCTGTCTGCCAGGCTCATTTGGGGCTGGCAGGTATCATTGACTGTTGTGTCTGCAGTTTCCTCTGAGAGAGATTAAGATTTCATTTAGATTGTCAGCCTTCACCTAGACAGCCCAAGTTGTGATCTCAATATTACTGTAATATTAGCTCTCATCAGGCCTTTGTCATTGCTGTTCTTTGCAAGGAAGCTTTCTCCCTCTGCTAGGGATCTTTAGTCTAAAAGTCTAGAAGGCTAAGGATCCCTAGTAGAAGGGGAAGGAGTAGTTTTAACCCTAGAGAATTTGGGAATTGCACAGCCTAACTCTGGTCCCTTCTCGTCTTAGAGTGTCTTTTTTCCTATCCATTTATTGTTTCCTTCTTGTATAAAAATGTATTAGATTTTTTTAAATATCTAAGAGTTAGTATTTTTATGCTATAATTTTCCTCCATACCTTTGGCCAGCTCCAAGGATCCCTTGAATCAGTACTGCCACATGAAAACAGTTTCATTTATCAGAATAATTTTTTTTTTTTTTCCAGTAGAGATAGGGTTTCACTATGTTCCCAGGCTGGTCTTGAGCTCCTGAGCTCAACTGCTCAAGTGATCCGCCTGTCTTGGCCTCCCAAAGTGCTAGGATTACACATGTGAACCACTGCACCCAGCCTATCAGAATAATTTTAATTTATTATTTAAGAAGTGAAAGAAGCTTCCATCTAGAGAAGGAACTTCACTTTTTTTTTTTTTTGGAGATGCAGTCTCGGTCTGTCACCCAGGCTGGAGTGCAGTGGCGTGATCTCGGCTCACTGCAAGCTCTGCCTCCTGGGTTCACGCCATTCTCCTGCCTCAGCCTCCCAAGTAGCTGGGACTACAGGTGCCCACCACCACGCCCGGCTATTTTTTTGTATTTTTAATAGAGACAGGGTTTCACCGTCTTAGCCAGGATGGTTTCGATCTGCTGACCTTGTGATCCGCCTGCCTCAGCCTTCTAAAGTGCTGGGATTACAGATGTGAGCCACTGCGCCCGGCTGGAACTTCATTTTTAACTTAGTTAATTTGAGTTTTGTGGAATGTTTTCTCCAGAGGCTTAGGGAACAGTGTGGTGGTAGCAGATGAGAAGAGTTGGCTGGCAGGTTAGGGCTCAGGTGGGTGTGGTGGGCAGGTGTTTAAGGGACCAGGAACATTTTATTGATGATGATTTACTGTTTGGTGCCTCAGGCTTGAGTAGGTACCAGTGTCTTCTTAATCTTTGTCACTGAAACAAAATACTGGCTTGAGGTGCTCTAGTTACCTTACTGTTTCATAACGCTTGGACAGGACTATTTTCAGATCCCAAAGTCTTTTTTCAGATCTTTCCTAGCATTCAGGGTCCAGTGTTACTGCCCATCATCACTACTTACCTATCAGATGCCACGCTAGATGCTTCATCTCTGTTTGCCCTCCACCATCTTATATAAGTCATTTGTAATAGCCAGGATTCCTGGCTTGAAAAACATGGAAACTGACCTTTAATAACTTCAGAGTAAAAAGGAATCTATCGAAAGGTCATCACGTAGTTCACAAAATGGAGGAGGAGGCTATTTTGAGGATCATAGTAGAAAAATAGACTTGAACCAAGGAGGCTGACTGCAGAGGAAGGTGACACGTTGCTTCCGTAGGAAAAGTATGGGGCTAGTAGCCTGCAGTTGCCACCACAACTGCAGCAGGGGGGCTCTGTCAACCAACTCTGAGTCTTTACGCCACTTTTTTGAGAGCATCACATGGCCAGGCTTAGGTCACATGGCGTATACCTTCATTGCCAGCTTACAGGGACGGGGAATATCTGAAGATTTCTGCTAAAGCAGGATGTTGTTTTGGTGAGTAGCCTAAAATCAACAAATTTTAATACAGCATGTTTCCCCCTGTTTTTAAGTGAAATATGGAGAATGTAAGGAACTTAGTCAATGTCACTGACCAGTCAATGACAAAGCCAAGATATGAACACAGGTCTGTTTGGCTCATAGCCATTGCACTTTGCTGCCACCTTATGTTCTGTTGACCTGGTAGAAACCATGATTTGGGGCTTGGCCACATTGAAATTTGGATGAGGCAGAGTATTAAATAGCAAATCTGTTGGGTTTGTTTGTTGTATTTAAGGTCATATGTGTCAAGCTGGTCTGATTCATAGAATCCCTACTCATTGAGGGGTAGCAGCAGTATAACCAGCAGTTGGGGGAAATGTGTTTGAAATAGCCCTGTCTTCTCCAAATTTTGTGGTGTTCTGCTCCATTGGAGAAGTTCATCATCTCCATGTTGTATATAGCCCAGCCCTTACATATTTCAGAATCTGTTTCAGATTTTTCTAAACCCTTCAGGAATTTACTTGAGGTTGAGCTAGTACCAGTCCAAACTCCCACCTGGACATTCTACCCCCAGTAGTGAATTTCTGCAGCCCCAGAGCTTAGCTTTGGTATTAAAATTTGAATTTTAATTGTTCCCCAACTATCTGTATTCCATCCTTTAATTCCAGAGAGACCTTATCCAGTGAGGAGTTAAAATAACATCTATATAATATAGGCAGTTTGGTTTACTGCCCTTTTGAATATAAAAGCCAAAGATAAATTTGGTTACAGAAAATGTGCCCAAAGTGACAACTCTTGCAGCTAGCCAAACATCAGTTACTGGGAAGAAAAAAATGAATAATCCCCTCAAAATTCCAATCAGGTTCTGTTACTACTTTTTAAAGTCCCTTTGATAGCTTTTCATCATCCTTAAAAAAGCCTCTCATCATCCTTCTTAAATATATTTCTCAGTTCCCGCTCCATTATGGCCTCACTGATTTTCTTCTGGTTGCTCCTGCTTTTACCTTTTACCCCTCTGTCAGAGGGCCTTGGCACAGACTGCTGTTCCCTCTTTTCTCCTGTCCATTCTTCAGATCCTGCCTCATTTTCTAAAGTCCTCAGGGAAGCCTTCCCACACTTCCTTAAAGCCAGGCCCATTCCGATTGCTGTCAGAGACTTTCAGAGCTGCAGTACCTGTGATTCTCTTCCACTGTATTGGCACAGTTACTGTTTTACATTTATTTTGGGTATTATTTGATTATTAATTATTGATTGATTAATGTCTATCTCAATGTCAGCTCAGTGGGAACAGGAATCTCTCTGGATTTGCATAATATTTTATTCCTCATACCTGGCACAGTGGATGAGGGAAGTTAAAATGTTGAAGAGAATTTAAACAGATGTTTTGTCTTTTGCACTATAGAGCTTACAGTTACTCTTACATTGTACCAAATGGTCACCCTTTTTTGATGAAACTAAATATGGCTTGACATTATTAAGGACTGAGAGAAATTCATAAGTGACCCTGACTACCAAGCAAACTAATCAAAGAAATGAAAAATGAAATGTTGGTAATTTAGAGGACTTTTGATAAATGAAAATGAGACAGCAAAAAATGGCTCCCTCTCTGTCTCTGTTCAAATAATCTTTTTTAGAAAAAATGCACCTAGGGTCATGTACTTCAATTGGCATTGTTTTTTACT
The DNA here is from genome assembly GCF_028885625.2 of Pongo pygmaeus. Lineage (NCBI taxonomy): Eukaryota > Metazoa > Chordata > Mammalia > Primates > Hominidae > Pongo > Pongo pygmaeus. Next base: position 18,766,497 of record NC_072380.2, on the reverse strand, counting down.
TAGAGACTAATTTGTCTTTGATGTGAAGCACAAGGGCAGGGATTTCTGATCATTTTATTCCCTCCTAGATTCAATGATTGGCATGTATGAGGCACTTGGGGAATATTTGTTGAGTTGACACTAGATATTAGAGATAATTATGGACGGGCTTATTGGATTAGCTTTTGAAACAGTATTTTCTCAGCACTCACCCTTTTATATACAACTATTGGTTTACTCATCTGGATGAACAGCTTTGGAGGCTGTGAAATAGCATTTCTGTATTTGCATTTTGTGTTTACTTTGGGCTAGAATTAAGAATACCTTCTTGTAGCACAGAAAGAAGAGTTTATAATGCCTTAGGTATATAGGGTAAGTTTTGCTGATCTCCAGAAGGCCCTGTAGCTTCACGGTTTTGTGTTTCTTTTCCATATGATAGTTGGAAAGGTCTGAGCTGACTGTAGCATTGTCAACTATACAGAGTTAAGTGTGTGAACACACAGAGGCTGTCTTTGTTCTGCATTGTCCGTACTTCTAAATAGCAAATCTAATGCATGACTCTGGTCTAAAACATCTTACATGACTGGTCTTGTTCATGAGGGGGAAAAAATGAGGTTTTTTTCAGGTTTGAAACTGTTTAACTTATACGGGTATTCCCCCTGCCTTAAGAATGTTATTTCATTTGAAATGTAAGAAGGTTCTATTTAAAGATTTTTCCCCCCATCCTGTTGCTTTGTATGTTTGAGGAACAGATGGAATCAAAAGCATGTGATGCTCCAGGAAGATTGAAGGCTGCTGGAGTGAGGTGATGCGTCCTCATAGGTTGTACAAATCATAGGATTTTTTTTTTTTACTCCTAACCGCCAATTCTTATAGTGACTGTTCATTAGGTTGATTTAGCTTACATTCTAGTGATGTCTTACGGACTAAGGAAATCCGTAGCCCCACTGCTAGAAAAAACTTTGCAATTTTGTGTCCAATTGAGATGGGTAAAGGCAAGCCTTATTGGACCTTTCTGAAAAGGGGCAGGGGAAATAAAGGGAAGGGGTTGTGAAGCTGGTTCAGCAGGCTGGGGTCGAAGGATGAGGGACCAGACAGCGAGGAATAGGTAGTCCGGCACTGTGGGCCAAGTGTTTATGTGGGAGAAAGTGTTTATGTTTATGTTATGTTCTGAGTCCCGTTTAGGAAAGCGGTGGTGTGTCTATCAAGATGGTAGGTTAGTGACACATGGCAGCTGGGTTCTGGTGCAGACTCAGATGTCAGGCAGTGGAGCCTGTATCAGGCCTCATGTGGCTGGACCATCTGGGGGATAAGAATCCTGTCCTGGGGTATAGAGTGTTAGAAGAAGCTAGGCTGCCACCATCTGCTGGGGTTCAAAATAGATCCCTAGACTAGAAAAGTATTAGCTGGGAAGGCCTGGAAGAAGACAGGAAAAATAAAGCAGTAAGTTTTGATCCAATGTATCTGTTTTCCTCATGATAACTTGTGTGTTTATGTATCCTTAACAGTAGTAGCTATTGTTCTCTGCAAGATTAACTTGCTTTGTAGTCATGTTACTGCATGGAAAGGAATAGCACTCAGAGAACGAAAGGATGCGTACCTCACTCCTGCCAGGTCAAGGACACGGAGCTGTCACATACTTTTCAGGACTCCAAGACCAGTTCCTACGCTATTAGTACAGTTGATTTTTTTTTTCATGTCTCCTTTTCGTAGTTCTTATGAGTAGCTCTGGCCTCTATTTCACTCTAGAGTCAGTCTCCCAGCCTTGAACTTTCCATTTCGAGATAACCTTTCAGGCTGTAATGTAGTCTGAAAAGATATGTGTTCGTGGAATATTTAGCTTTCAAGAAACAAATAGCATAGGAGGAAAAAAAGAAACCTCAATATTGGTAATTAAGAAACCTGGACCCAAGTCTCAGTTTGGTCACTTCATAGTTATGAGCTCCCGGAGAAGTCACTTTGTTTCTGTGTCTCAGGAGTCATCTATAGAATGAAGAGATTGAAGATGATTTTTTCTGAGGCCTCTGCCAGCTCTAATAATAAGTCCAAATGAATGGTCTAGGAAAGAATTAATCATTAGCATCTTTATAACAGCAGCACTAGCCTCTTGAATATGTTGGGCCACGTCACAAATATGGACAGAAAATCTTGGCAAGCCCCTGCCCTGTCACTCCCAAATCAGCCTCTGTCACTTTACTCTGTTTCAGTACAAGCAAATGTAATCTGAGGAACCTAAGGAAAGTGATGAGAGCCTTTTGAATTAACTGAGTGTTACAACCGCCATTCTGTTCCGAAAATAAGCTGAGGCTGAGTTCCTCTTGACACCTCATGCCTCTCTTCCCTCCCCAGTCCTTCTTGGTATCCTTCTAATTGTACCTCTAGACAATTGGTATGTATAATTCATTTCCACTTTAGCTTCTCTCCAGAGTTCATACCTCAGTCTTCAGCTCTTTCTACTAATGGTTCTATGACGTTTTCTTAGCAAAGACGGAAGCATCTGCCTGGGTGCCGTTTGATATTCTCCTGTTGATTTCACTTGGGATCTGAAAGCCTTTCAGTTCATTGGTACTCTGAAGATATTCATCATTATAATTATGGCAACAGAATTTCTTATTCTCTCTACCTCCCACCCCCAACTGAATGTGAGCTGCTCAAAGTTAGGGGCCTGATGGTATCAGCGTTGTGTGTCCTCAGCATCTGGTACCTAGTAGACACAGCAAAGAAGTGTAATGAGTTCATTTCCCTGGTACTCTTTTGAGAGGCTGAGAGAGTTTTTCTGATGACCATTAACTAGGTCCCTTGTTAGAAGCCTTTTAGGGCTTATCTACCAAATGGTGTCCTTAGAGAAAGCATCAGAAGGTGAAGCACCAGTTTCCAGCCTTCTGCTTAATTAGTTTGCTTCATTAAATGTCTCCTGCTATTTTGATTTGTTATGGAAGTCACCTTCACTTTCTGCTAAAGCTTTTGTGGAAAGTTATTTTGTACCTTTAAACAGCTGCTTCTCTCCAGGAAGCCTGCTTTTATTTTACAGCAAGCTGGCTCGGCTGTCTCTGTACAGGCTGGCTCATGTCTATAAATGGTCAAGGCCTCAGAGCCAGATGGGGCAGGACAGGGTCATCCAACACGTCTTTGAAGTGATTATTTCATATTGAATCTAGTTGTGAACCCCATATGTACCTAACACCGTGATTGTGGGTGATAAGAAATAATGTAGGAGGAAGAAAATAAGACTTGTTCAGAAAACAACTGGAAAACCATATTGTTTCAACGTTAGGATGCGATACCTTGCAGGCGTAGTATTCACTACATCCTTATTGTAGCAAAAGATTGCAGACTAAATGTTCAATAGTAAGACCCTGATAAAATATGATACATTCACATGCTAGAATACTATGCTGCTATTAACAAGAGTAAGGCGGCTTTGGATGTGATAATGTAACAGGATTTTGATAAGGAATAAAAGAGCAAGAAATAGCAAGAAGGCCAGGCACAGTGGCTCACGCCCATAATCCCAGCACTTTGAGAGTCTGAGGTAGGAGTATCGCTTGAGACCAGGAGTTTGAGACTGGCCTGGGCAGCACAGCAAGACCCTATTTCTACCAAAAAACAAACAAACAAACAAACAAATAGCCTGATGTAATCGTGCCAGGTGCATGCTTGTAGTCCTAGCTACTCAGGAGGCTCAGGCATGAGGATCACTTGAGTCCAGGATCTTTGCTCATAGCTGCAGTGAGCTATGATGGCATCACTGCACTCCAGCCTGAGCGACAGAACAGGACCCTATCTCTAAAATAAAAATAAAAATAGCAAAAATAGACCAAGCATAGTGGCTCACATCTGTAATCCCAGCACTTTGGGAGGCAGAGGAGGGTGGATCACCTGAGGTTAGGAGTTCAAGACCAGCCGGGCCAAGATGGCAAAACCCCATCTTTACTAAAAAATACAAAAATTACCCAGGCATGGTGGCAGGTGCCTGTAATCCCAACTACTCCAGAGGCTGAGGCAGGGAGAATTGCTTGAACCCGGGAGGCAGAGGTTACAGTGAGCCAAGATCATGCCGCTGTACTCCAGCCTGGGCGATGGAGCGAGACTCCATCTCAAAAAAAAAAAAAAGCAAAAATATATATCATGCTTCCATTTATAGTCCATGAGAAGAAAAGGGATGGGCAAGTGCACACACACAAACCCACACACACACGCGCGCGCGGACACACACACGTGGATGGCTTATTATCTCTGGAAGGATGCATAGGAAACTGGGAACAGTTCTTGTTTCTGGGCAGAGGGACCGAACAGGAAACTGGTATGGGAAGGAAACAAATTTCACTGTGTACTTTTTTGTATAGTTAGGGGGGAAAATCATTCTATATTTATTGTATTCATTTTTTCAGAAAAAAAAACTGCTAAATTTTCTTTTTTTGAGACAGGATCTCACTGTGTCTCCCAGGCTGGAGTGCAGTTGTATGATCACAGCTCACTGCAACCTTGACCTACTGGGCTCAGGTGATCCTCCCACCCCAGCCTCTCAAGTAGTCAGGACCACAGGTGCTCATCATCATGCCCGGCTAATTTTTTGTATTATTTGTAGAGATGGGTTTTTCACTGTGTTGCCCAGGTTGGTCTTGAACTCTTGGACTCATGTGATCTGCCCGCCTTGGCCTCCCAAAGTGCTGGGACTACAGGAGTGAGCCACTGCACCTGTCCTATATTGTCTTTAAAAGAAAGTTGAATGACATGAGAGCCGATAGAGAAGGGAAACTTGTTGTCTATTTAAAGTAGTTTCTTTATTTGACAGGTGGTCATTGAGCTCCTGCTTTTCACCAGGTTCTGTTTTGGCCTCTGAGATGCAGGTGATTTCAAACAGCTATGAGTGCCCTGAAGTCACAGAAGTAGGGGTTTTGGTGGCGAATGGATGACTAGGGTGGAGCTGGGCTGCTGTTTAAGGAAGGATCGTCACAGAAGGTCCTTTTGGAAAAAGATACTGAGCTGACTGCTGAATGAGGAGAAGCCAGCTTAGTAGTGAATCAGGATGGGGCAACAGAGTTCCAGACAGGATGATAGCAGATGGACAGTTATTCCGGAAGGCTTCAGAAAGGAGGCAAGCTTGCCTTCCATGCATGGGCTGAGTGGAAGCTAAAGTGCCACGCACTCACCTGGAACGAAGAGTCAGGCCTGACTGACAAAGATAGGAAGAGTGAGAAGCGGTAGGGATTAAGTTTAGGTCAGTAGGATGAGGCCTGAGCATCAAGGACCCCTGGATGCTGGGGTCTGGCCAGCTTTTTCAGGTACCTCTTGAAACATACTCAGATGTGTCGCAGGTGTCATCTGCTGTGAGACTGCTAGCAGCATTGTAGGAGTTCTCTTCACTCTGTCCACGTAGAAATACGTGTTCTGCAACAGAAAGTAAAAGGCAGGAGCAGAAGAAAACTTTCTCTCCTTGACTTACAGAAAAGCTCATGGCAGGTTTAAAAAAGACAGGGCAACGCAGACAGCTATAGTGTGAGGGACACAGCGTGGCTCCTGGTATACTTCATGCGAGAATCTGAATGCTGGCTCTGTGATAGCGTCCTCAACCCACCTACCTCATCAGTAAAGTCTGGATTGCAATATTACCTCAACCCACTTCGCAGAATTGTCAAGTTGAGAGTGAAAACAAGAGAACAAGTGGCTTCTGTAAAGTATTAGGTGTTAAACAGATCGATGAAAGTGGTTATTAGTGGAGACAGTACAGGAGTAACGTCAATTGGGCAGTCTTTGGGTAAAGATGGCGTCCTTCTGCTAAACTTCCCAGAAATGACATGTATCAGATTCCATTTCTGTACGTCCTAGCATGTGGTTTTAGTTTTTGTTGTTGTTGTTGTTTGTTTGTTTGTTTTTTAATCTAACCATTTTGGTGGAGAAAAGAAAATAAAGTTCATCAGGAGATACTTTATAACTCCTCATTATGATGACTGACAAATATCCAAAGGGCATGTTTCTTTTAAGCCCGTGCTCTGTCTTTATCCCCACAGAGAGGCAGGCGCTCATGTCTTTTACACGGGACTTTTTGAATGTTTATCTTGATTATGGTATTAGTATCTTACTGGGTTCCACCTCAAGCTTACTTTTGTTAACTGGAGATCTTTACCTGTAGAATCATCATCTGCTTAAGTTAGAACTAAGTCTATTGCAAATGATCAATTTTATTTTACTGCTATAGTACACTACTTTTTAAGTCTTTGGAACATGCTTTGTAAAATAGTAACTTTACAGAATTTTTCTTAATTCTGAGAAACAGTTATTTAGCAGCTTCAGTTTCCTAAGAAGAGAGGAAAATATACCTCAAAGGACAGGAGAGTCCCCAAGATCTTCCAAAACCTATAATCTATTATTATTTTAGATGGTAACATTTTACCAATATTAATGTCTTTGTCTTCTTTATAGCACAGTAGAAGCACCAAGTGCTTTAAAAATAGGAGATGAAAAGTAAAAATATATATATATATAAAAAAAAAAATATATATATATGTATACACACATACATATATATAAGGGAGGTAGGAAGAAAGCCCCTGTCGAGAGGATGCAACAAAACCCAAGGCTCAAACATCACCCTCTACTGGGCCTGTTGATAGTAGAGGGAAACAGTTACTTGACATTAAAACATAACTTTAGTAATTATAGTTTAAGAATTACTTTAAAACATTTTTTAAAAATTAATTACCTCAAATAATGCTCAAGAACATCAGTGCGTTGCAAAATTTGAACATTGGTACATTGTAAAAAAAGGTGTATACATTCTTGAGTTGTAAAGGAAAAGTTTAAATCTGAGGGGTGGGATGGATTGAGGCTGACCTTTTTTCCCAGAGTGGTCTTTATAAACAATGTTTAAGTTTTGTTATTAACACGAAAGCCTCCTTTATCTGGAGAACACTCTTATGTGGCTGAGCCTCTGTCCCTGGGATGCCAGATAGTGAGACATCGCAATTCTGTGTAGTATGCTCAAAACTCACTTCATATGTCAGGAGCTAAAATGGTCTTGTTTTCTAGTAATCTCCAGTTTGCGATTCGTACTCGGAGGTTTGCACGTTGCTGTGTACACTGACAAAACGTTGATGGCTTTTGGAAAAGCTGCTTGCTGCTTGTTGCCCGGAGTTAGCTTTCTTGGTCTCACTCTGTGCCATACTGAAAGTTAACCTATGCTAACCCCCAGTCATTTTCTCAGTCTCCCAGAGAGGTAACAGAACATCTTTATTCTGGATTTGCCATACACGCTGACATAATTCCTCTTTAAATATCTGGCTGTCGTAGTCTAAGGTCATAAGAAACATTTAATTCTTCAGAATGGCAACACAATTTGAATTGCTGTCAAACAGTGTGTGGCCTGAAATGGGAAAGAAAGGAAAATTATTGATCATTGAGATGCCTTTGTGTCTCGCATCGTTTCACTAGCCTGTAATTAATTGAGCCTTTTGACGTCCATCCATATTTTTTTCTTCCTTTTGGAAATTCAGCTGCGTTCCCACCCCACATGGTGCCTTGGAGATTACTTGAGACTTTTATTTGTGGTATCTCTATTTTGTTGTTGACATTAATGAGCTTACTGCACAAATATCACAAGAGAAATAGTGTTGCTTTTTGGAATGTTAATTGAATTGCTTGCCTGGCCAATTGCCATTTGTTCCAGTGTGTGAATATGATGGGGTGTGTGTGTGTGTGTGTGTGTGTGTGTGTGGAAAAGAGAGACGAGTAGCAGGGGTGGATTGCATTTTTTTCCTCTTTGCAGCCAGTGACGTGAGCTGTGCCTGGAACAATCAGACTCGCTGCAAACAGGGTAGTTGAAGATGCTGGGGGAGGCAGCCTGGTGCTTCTTAAGCTAACGCGGATCACGGCGCTCAGGAGCTGCTCAGGCACAACCCCGCAGAGTTCCTCCAGCGTGAGAGCCTTGGAACGGTTGGAAAGTGCCTTTTTATTTCTCTAAACCCCTTCCTTAGTTGACCTTCGAAAATGATTGGCGTGAATAGTGTCCAGAGTGCCAGCAAGGTACGGGTGAGGACCTCAGGTTCCGTGAAATACTCCCGGGAGGATTCTATCCGGCGGCAGTCTCACAGGTCAAAGTCCATGAAAATTTCCAACTCCTCAGAGTTTTCTGCTAAGGAGAACAAGGTAAAGAAATACCACATTGAACCTTATTGACAGCTGTGTGGCAGGGCAACAGAATTGGATAGTCTTTGGCAGTGTCTAATGTGCAGTGATAGACTGAGAAAGTAACAAGGAGTATAAAATGGTTCTAAGAGAATCAGGTGCGATCAGGTGAAAGGGATGGGACCTGAACTCCAGATACAGAGATGCTGTGGCGTGGGTCAGTTTTGTAAAGAGCCAGTTTGTGGAAGAGATAGGCAAAAGCCGTGCTCCAAATGAGATGACTGTGGGAAACTGTTGTTTGGCACATCGATCTTGTTTTTGGTCTCAGAAAGGTTGCCTTGACAAATGATTTTTCAGTGCAGAGTATTTTTAGAACATCAGGAATATAGAGATATTGTGTATGATTTTATCTTTCAGTTAGTTCCTTTTCCCTTTCCTCCCCTGGTCTGCCCCCAACCCCCAGTCTGTGGAGCTGATGTACAAGTATGACCTGGTCCTATTATACTACATTCATGTCAGGTTTGGAGTTGTTAGCCCCAGGCATATGTAATGAAGAGAAATTTCTTCTTTCATGTTCCTTACACATATATGTGCTGATGCTATGCTGCCATGAAACCACTTGTGTTTTTGCAGCTGTCTTGAAGATAATATAATCTTTGTTCGTCTGAAATGTGAAGGGAGTGATTACGTAGTGAAGTGGGCATTTACTACATGCAACATATTCTTGAGATTCTTCCCACCACCATCTGTGTGAGCAGGGTACTCAGAAACACTCCCACTCCACAGGTTTAAAAATGGAATAATAGAATCATAGGATCACAGAACTCCAGGGCTGGAGATGGAGATGATTATAACGGAGATTCATGGGCTTGATAATGTGCAGAGAGAGCATCAGGAGGTGGATCTCAGTGTCATTTCAGCCTTCTCGGGGTTATATCCAGACCCACTGAGAGTGACATCAGGCTTTCTTCACCCTCCCACCATTCCCCACGGCCCTCCTCCTCTGCTACCTCCCCATCCCTGTGTGACATAACATTATTGAAAGACTTTGGCTTTAACAGGTTCCCCTCAAAATATGGCAGGGGACAGGTGGCAAAATACCTTAGTGTGACTTTAAGAAATATGTTGGCTTCCTATTCACCCCCTTACATTATGACATAGTGGAGTCTGACCCCCTCCATCATTAGCAAATTGCCTGGCTCCAGTAAGTCTTCAAATCTGGCTTTTTACTCCTCACTGTTTTTTAAAAAGCTTTATCTTTAGAGAGAAATGTGTCTTCAAAGTCCTTTAATGTGACCTGTATAGGGATGTGTTGGCTTCTATTGAAACTGTTATGAGACCACCTGTGGTGTGATGACTGTGGTATCTACTCCTGCTGAAATAGACCAGAATGGTTTATCATATTCTTAAATAAATGTATGTGAGCATGTATGTGATTCTCAACATGGCTAAAATTGGCTTCTATAAGAGCACTAAGAGACATCTCTGGATTTTGTTTTGGATGTTTTAATGTGGAGTATACCCATGGTATGCAGTCAGAGGCTATGGGAAATTAAGAGCTCATCATCCTTAACTCTGTTGTAGTCCTACTGCCTATCCTCATGATAATTTAGGCATTGTAATATTAGTGAGTTCACCCAGAATTATGGTTGTGTAGTGTAATGTTGGAATCCAGCATAGATACCAAATGAAAAGATTCTCTACTGTCCTCTGTGTTTGTCACACAGTATAGGTACTCTTACTTGATATGTATCTGTGCAAGAGAAGGCCAAGCACTGGTTTTTTTTTTTTTTTTTTTTTTGAATATTGCAAACACTGCAGGAGTTAACAGTATTAAAGGCCACTGGTAGAATTGTAGTCAGTAGGCCATCACATGATACCTTAAAGATTATAGTCGGTTTTTAAGAGTTCATTAGTGTTTTTTTGAGGCATATGTGGTCCCTAAGTTCCAGAATATGTGTTCAAGGATATAGCCAAGCTCCCAATATCTCACAAGAGATATTTTTAGGATTATCTCGTTGCTTAAAATCGAACATCAGAGCTAAGAGAAAATCAGTAGACTAGAATATTTTATCAGAGTGACCCTAATCATTGACTAGCCATTTATATTCCCTAAATGAAATAAACTGAATAATACGATAGGCTTGTACCCTAAATTGCTGAACTTAATTATACTATAATAGACATGTTAATATATAATAGACATGTAATAGACATATAATAGACATGTAAAATGTTGATTTAAGCATCACTTCTCCCATTTTTATCCACAGTTACACGTTTTACTCCAATTTTAATCAGAATTTTCATTGATCTTACTTATATCTAGTGGTATTTTTTTAGCCCTTAAATCAGTGTTTCTTCTTCTTTTTTTTTTTTTTTTTTTTTTTTTTTTAAAACAGAAACAATGTCTCACTATGTTGCCCAGGTTGGTCTCCAACTCCTGGGCTCAAGCAGTTCTTCCACCTCTGCCTCCCAAAATATTGGGATGATAGGCACGCGCTACTGCACCCAGCTGGTATTTCTTCTTGCTAATCATGTAAACAGCATTTTTGATTATCTGACTCTTTCATCCAAAATGCAGGATGTCTAATTTGATGATTAGAAGATCCCCTTTGCCACCTCTCTCCACCTCCTCACGTCATCTTCCCAACCTGTAAAAAATAAGATACCATTAACTCGTGGTTTGCTCCTGGGATTTAATGTTATCTTTCTAGAACTCTGGCTCTTTCTAGAATAGGTGTAATAATTGATTCTCATTGTCAGAGTTGGAATTACATGTTTTGTATTCTTTGAAACTTTCATCTGTGATGTTTTCAGCTCGTTTTCTTGGCCATTAAATACATAATGGTTTATTCAAATATTAATTGTCTGTAGTCCTCGCTTGTTCTCTGATTTGTTCATATTCATTTGAAAAAAAGTGTTAAAGGACTGTGGAAAGGATTAGAAGTTTTGCCTTTGATTTTAGTGAAATATCTTAAACGCTTTTCTTGATTAAGGAAATTGAATTTTCCAATACTTTATGGTTCGTATTGACCTCGTCTGAAGAATATTATTTAACCTACTAAAATTCAGCTTATAGATGTTATTTTCTTTAAAACCCCCTTCTCCATGTTGACTTTTTTTCTTTATTCTGTGTTTAAATCTTACCATTTCCTCTAGAGAGAGTGTGGCTTTGTCTTTTTCTCGATAATAAGGTTCGTATCAAACTCTGAAGCACATAATATGGGCAGGATGAAAATATGAATATGTTTTGGAAGAACATGTGTTTTGTGGACACCGGCATTCATTATTAAAATTAATTAAGTCTGACTGAGCTCAGCTGTTCATTGGGTGTCTGGTATTAGAAGAGTTACCAGCAAGGCTTTTGGCCATGAGGGGGCAGTGCAGACCTTCCTGCTGTCAGATCCAGCTGGTTGCTCTGCCTTTGACAAAAGTAACATTTTAGCATCAATTAGATTCTAATTGATTTCTAATTTAGAAACAATTTCCTAAAAGTAGAATACAATCAGCCCTGGGTATTCGGGTACCCTTGGGGTTTCAAAACCCGTGGATATGGAGGGCCAACTGTACTCCAGAATTTGGGATGTGCAGTATTAGAAAATGTTGATTTAAGCCTCACTTCTCCCAGACATTTCCACAGTCCTCCTCTGTGTCTAAATATTTGTCAAATATAAATTATTCTGGTATTAATTTTTAACTTACGGTTTAAAACATAAATCTGTAAAAGTTCATGTTGATAAACACTTTTCTTCCCCATCTCTTGCCAAACTACATGATACCGTTTAAATGAGGGGGAATCGCAACCTGTTTTTGTTTCTTTAGGTTGTTGTAGGTGAATGTCACATGAGTGGATTAATATAACATGTGTGGCTGAATCCTTGAGGCATTTTTTGAGGAATAAGCATGATGCTAGAGATTAGATCAAGAATTCTCTAGTTAATAATGTTGATTCAAGTGAACCGTTTAAAGCTTTTATTCGGTAATATAGCAAAGAAATCAATTTCTGTGACACCGAAATTTCAGGAACTTCCAGTAAAGTACTGGTACTTTGGTTGGTGATTGTCCTGTTGGTTTCTCAGTCAGGATGCCGCATCCTGGTGGGCTACCCTGCTTTTGCTTTCTAAGTAGCAATGTTCACCTAGACAAGTTACTTCGCCTCCCCAAGACTCATCCCTAAAATGCAGGGGTTTGACAAAATGATATATTTGTTCTGAACAATGTTAATTTTAGAAATCTTGCCGAGGTTGGTGGGGTTATTTCCTCTGTAGAAGGGACCTTAAAGACTGAGCTAGGTTTAACAAAGGTAGTTTTATATGTATTCTGAATAAACCTCTTCCTGTACTAGGAGATGTTAACCATAAACGTGTTAAAGGAAAATGGAAGTCCTTTGCTCCAAACCTCTGCTCTGCTAAGTGCCTAATCCATTGCTTTTTAAAAACGTGTTGCAATAATGTTGAAAGGCACCGTCAACTCTATTCTCCCCATTCTGCTTAGGCTTCACTTGCTGTTTCCTTTGCATTGTTAGATAAATGCTAATCATTGCTTCCTCTGTGAGTTAAAGCTATACACAAAGAAACCTGAAGAAATCATTACAATGGCCCTTTGCGACCTGAAGTTTTGGTGGCAGGCTTGCAGATTGTTGTCATTTCTTCCTAGACCACTTTTGTTCTTTAGACTAAGGCTAGAGCCTGGGAAGGAGATTCTGGTCAAACAGGACATTGATATCTACCTATTTTAAAATGGAGAAAATTCTTAGTCATAATATGAAAATTTTCCTGCAAATGTCTCTATATATTTTTGTGATTCCTAAGTTGAAGGAGTACATTTTTAACCTCATAAATTCATCCTTTAGCTGAATAGACTTTATTAAAAGAAAAACTTAAGCATATATACATTTTCAAGAGTTTGAGCATTCAGGGATGCATAAATTAGGGTTGTACCAAACCACAAGGGGGCTGGCACTCTGATGAGAGGTGCAAGAAGGAAAACTTTTTTTTTTTTTTTGAGACGGAGTTTCGCTCTTGTTGCCCAGGCTGGAGTGCAATGGCACAATCTCGGCTCACTGCAACCTCTGCCTCCCAGATTCAAGCGATTCCCCTGCCTCAGCCTCCCAAGTAGCTGGGATTACAGGCATGCACCACCACGCCCGGCTAATTTTGTATTTTTAATAGTGACGGAGTTTCTCCATGTTGGTCAGGCTGGTCTTGAACTCCCAACCTCAGGTGATCCACCCGCTTAGGCCTCCCAAAGCTTTGGGATTATAGGCGTGAGCCACCGCGCCCAGCTGGGAAAACTTTTATATAGTATTTGCAGAAACAAGACGAAGAGAACAGTTTTGATTGGCTGGAAGTTAGTTGGTGGAAAGAATGATATGCAGAGAGAAAGAAAAATAAATTTTTTAAAAGAAGTTGATGGTTTCTGATCGGTATATTTTCTAGTTTCCATTTACTGTTTACATTGGCCTTTGGTTTGTTCATGTAAAAATTTAAAATGCCAGAGGTACCTCAGTCTAATGAGCTCCCAAGGAGAATTTTTTTTAAACAACTGAAACTATTAGGTCAGAATATCGACATCCTCCTGCACTAGTTCTAATCCTGGCATTTGAAGGAATTAGGGAGGTGGTGTCTTGAACAAAGTAAATCTGGTAGTGCAAAGATAAAAACAATTTTATCTTCAGAAGTCTATTTTTCTTTTATTGGCTCTCCTATGTTAAGTTATACTTTTTCACCAGGTATTATTCTGCCAGACTAACATGTTCTAATGTTTTGTGGGGTTTTTTTTGTTTACTTTGTTTTTTTTTTTGAGACAGAGTCTCGCTCTGCTGCCCAGGCTGGAGTGCAGTGGCCTGATATCGGCTCACTGCAAGCTCCGCCTCCCAGGTTCACACCACTCTCCTGCTTCAGCCTCCCGAGTAGCTGGGACTACAGGCGCCCGCCACCACGCCTGGCTAATTTTTTGTATTTTTAGTAGAGATGGGGTTTCACCATGTTAACCAGGATGGTTTTGATCTCCTGACCTCGTGATCTGGCCGCCTCAGCCTCCCAAAGTGCTGAGATTACAGGCGTAAGCCACCATGCCCAGCCAACATGTTCTAATGTTATAATGTGATCCTTAGCGAAAGGAGATCTTAAAAAGAGATCCGACTTCTTCAGGGACGTAGTTCTACAGATTATCATTATCTGTATCATTTTCATTATCGATAAGTATTTATTCCCCTTAAGTTGATGACTTGAGTCAGACTTGCCCCAAAATAAAAACTTTCACTCCTTACACAATATTGCTCTGTCTTCTAGGCCAGAGTGCAGTGGCCTGACCTGGGCTCACTGTAACCTCTGCCTCCTGGGTTCAGGCAATTCTCATGCACCACCACACCCGGCTATTTTTTTTTATTTTTAATAGAGATGGGTTTTTGCCATGTTGGCCAGGCTGGTCTTTAATTCTTGGCCTCATGTGATCTGAACTCCTTGGCCTCCAAAAGTGCTGGCATTTAAGGCATGAGCCACTGCGCTCACCTGGTTTTATTTTTGTTAGGAAAGCTAGCAAAGTGACAATGGTTTTTGTTATTGGGTTGGTTTGTTAGAACTACCCCCTGCCCCCCACCTCTTAATTTCCCTCCTTCCTCCAGTTCCTCTGTATCTGTGAATTTCTCAAATCCTGCTGGTACTTTCATATAAATAAATGTCTTTTTTAAGATTGCTCAAATGATTACTTAGGAGTAAATGTTGAGCACACTGTGCTCCTGATAGAATGATATTTCTTGACCCTTGAATATAATTAAAAGCAGATCTTCACCATCACTATTTACCCATTTTCACTTGAGTAAAGTGTAGGTGGTGTGTTTGGTTTGGATGTCTCTATTACAGACCGCAGGCTCTTTGGCTTCCCATGTAATGGAAATTAACATGGAGCCAAGCAGATTTCCCAGACAAGGCTTTCAAATCAGGGTTTGTGTTCAAGCACAAGGGAGACAGTGGAGGTGAGGCACAGGGTCCTCTGACTGGCTCTGCAGGGAGCGGTGGGGGGAAGCTGGTAGGGATTTTTTTATTAGGCAAAACACAGATATTGTTATCAGGGCTAAAGTATACAGGCTTGGCTGGGCAAAGCACAAAAGAGGGGTAGAGTATGTGGGTCAGCATATCTGGTTGTAATAGTTATCTCGAATGATGGGCTCCTTGCTGGTCTGGCCAGCAGCAACAAGGCTATAAATCAATTTGGTATTTCCTACTCAGGATAGGACACTCCACAATCTTGGTTTCCTGTTAAATCTCCTAAGGCCAGTTTCTGGATTTCTCTAAGTGAAAGACATATTTAAACATTATGAGAGCAGAGAGAATGGCTATTTTCTTTGTGTGACTAAATCCTCAGGGTTAGCGGGTATAGCATCAGTGAGGTAGAGGTGTGGGTTTTGTGAAGAGAAGAAAAAAATATATATGAAGGAGAAGCCACGTCCCACTCCTGTTCTGTGTCATCTCTAACTCCCAATGCCATACGGCATTCTTGCTCCCCTGCATTTATGAGTAGACTGTATTTGAACACATTCTTCTGGGGAAGGTGTACTAAAGCAGGTGTTTGAGAACTTCCATGCAGTATTTGAACATTGTAGAGAAAATGCTGGTCCATGCTGTCATTCCTGGCAAGCTTAGTGTAACATCCTTTTCAGAATCCAGGGAAAGGAAAAAGAAAAATCTATGCAATAATGATAGGAGTTGAAAGAGAAAAAATATATATACTTGCATTTTAAAGATAGTCACTGCCGAAGATCAGGGAGTTTCGTAGCATCATGACAACCTGAAGTTAACCATAAGGAGCTTCTGTGTGGGAATATGTATGGTGACAAGCTATTCTGCAACCTGTTGTTAGATCATGCCTGGCTTAGAGCTTAGGGATTGCATCCAGCTTAGAGTCTAATGGGAGATTTTTGGAAAATATTTTTTATTTACTCATCCATAGTGAAGCAGATACCAGGAGTAGCTGAGCAAGATGGCTTCCTGCTTGTTAATTTATGATATTAATTTGTGATGGAAGTTGCGCTTCTAACATTAATTTTAATTAAGATTTTTAAGCTTTGCCTTAACTATCATTCAAGCAGATTTTATTTCTTTTTTTAAAATCCACTGTACCATGTTCTGATGGTACATTTAGTGTACCTGTTTGGACACGTAGATCACCTGATATCAGTGGAATTTGTTTTTCTAGGTAGATTCTTTGAAATGCTTAATGTCAAAGTTTTTCTGAACGGGCTGGCTGAGGCTCTAGCCCTAGCCTGACTCCCCTTATGACCCGCCATTGTTTGTAGCCTGCAGTTAAGTTTTACAACATGAAATGCCCCCCAAGGCACTGGAAACATTAGTGTACTCATTATTGCCACATTCAAATCTGGTGAGCCAAGTGTGTGTTTGATTCCAATAAATAAAAAGATTATATAGCTATCTCAAACAGTCTAGTCTCCTTCTTGCACTCAGCTGCAGTTTAGTGGTGTCAGCATCAGCTCTACTACTCAGAAATCCACTGGGGCAGGCCAAGGTGTTTACAGGAAGCATTAAGACCTTCTCCAGATCCTGGTGCTCCAGCGGCTCATGACAAGGGAATGAATCCTTGTTGAGCTTTTTCATTACAGTTTTCTTCTAAGATCTCCCAGCATAAGTAAATCTAAAGGGTTGAGGTCCTACCTAAGTAGACGTACAGATACAGGAAAGTACTTTGAGAGAAGCAGCTCTTGACTGTCACTCCAAGGGACAGATAAAGGACCAGCAGATTTCTATAGATGACACTTTTCTTTATTGTTGTTGTTTTTTTAATTTGGAGACAGGGTCTCACTTTGTTAGCCAAGCTGGAGTGCAGTAGTGAGAACATAGCTCACTGTAGTCCTGAAATCCTGGCCTCGTATAATCCTCACGCCTCAGCTTCCTGAGTAACTAGGACTACAGGCACATGTCACCACTCCAGGCTAATATTTTAATTTTTTGTAGAGACAGAGGACTTACAGTGTTGCCCAGTCTGGTCTTGAACACCCCACCTCAGATGCTTCTCCCACCTCGGCCTCCCAAAGTGCTGGGATCACAGACATGAGTGAGGCACCACATCTGGCCACACTTCTCTTTCTTAATATATCTTCTTAAAAACAGGTAAAATAAAAAGGCCATTTGGAATACTCTTACTATGGTTGGACAGTGTTTTGAGGAGATTTCTGTGCCCCATCAACCCGCTGCTGTGATCTCTTAGACTGTGATTAAGTGATATTTAGATATAGCAAAAAAACTTAACTCTTAAATTAGAGT
This sequence comes from Pongo pygmaeus, assembly GCF_028885625.2. Classification (NCBI taxonomy): domain Eukaryota; kingdom Metazoa; phylum Chordata; class Mammalia; order Primates; family Hominidae; genus Pongo; species Pongo pygmaeus. The sequence goes on along the minus strand of NC_072380.2, from coordinate 18,749,113 downwards.
TTAAGGTAACAATGTACTTTTATCTTTACACCCACCTAAACTCCACTAAAATGACAGTAGGACTCATAGACCTTTAAGGACCCAAAGAATGACAGAGAATTTTTCAAAACATCAGCAAACTTTGAAAGATGGAAACCAGATAGACGTGTTAACTATTTAAGTTCCACAGAAAAAAACTGGACCCCACATACCAAAGAAAGAAATAGACCAATTTGTCCGCACAGAACACAGGGAAAGCCCAGGAACTGGGGGCCACTGGCTACCTCTGAGGGCAGTGAGTCGAACAAGGACAGACCTTTAAAGCCTCTAAAATTAGTAAGTCGACCTTCTGAATGCCCTCCCCTGCTTTGATAGCCGCATACCCTTCCTCCCACCATTTTCTTTTCTTTTTTAAGACAAGTTTCACTCTTTCATCCAGTCTGGACTGCAGTGGCACGATCACGGCTCACTGCACCCTCAACTTCCTGGGCTCAAGCAATCCTCCCAAGTACTCAGCTTTCGGAGTAGCAGGAGCCGCAGGCACATACCACCATGCCCAGCTAATTTTTTAATTTTTTTGTAGAGATAGGGTCTTGCTTTGTTTCCCAGGCTGGACTTGAACTTCTGGGCTCAAGCAATCCTCCTGCCTTAGCCTTCAAAATTGTTGGGATTACAGGTACGAGCCAGCATGGGCCCGTGCCCACCCTACTACCATTCTCTGTTCTTTCTCTCTGATAAGTTTAACCCAGAGGTTTTGGACTTAGGAAATTAGGCTCAGTTGAGGCCCACAGGGAGATCCCTACATTGGAAATAGCAGGATTCAGTGAAAGGTATAAACGTTTCACAGCAGGGCATCTTTTCCCTCTCTACTTTCTCATGTACTTTTTCTCAGTTGCTTGAAGAAGAGAAAGAGAAGACATGGTGTCCAGTAGAGCAGAGGGGGAGAGGGAATCCCCAGGACAATGACAAAGGGAAACCCTGGGACAACAGCTGTGCCGGAGATAGAAACCAGCCAGATTAGAGGAGTGGGGTCAGAGACGATGCCAAGAGACATGCTTCCAACCATGGCACTGATGGAATGCCTGCTGGAGGGTATGAAGTTGACATAGAGATAGGTTCATAGAAAACTGAGTAAACAACAATAAAATCAGATGATGATTAACTCCAGGGAAATGAAATCTCTTACAAAAAATGGAAACGTAGCCTAGTGTTCTGCCCCATGAATAATGTCTATATAGTCATCATAATGTGAGGACTGAAAATTCATGAAACTCCAAATTGTGATTGCGGTATGATTTTAATATGGGAGTGGAAAGAAAGAGAAGGGCAGGGTGTGTGTGGGTGTGGGTGTGTGTGGGTGTGTGTGTGTGTTAAGAGAACTAAATAAATGTTCTCCTTCCAGAGTTCTGCAATTGAAAGTTAATAGATCATATTGAAAATAGAAAAACCAAAAAGAGATTGAAAGAGGTGACTTTTGAGCAGCAAGAATCAAGAGGTGAAGTTAAAAGATTATTTGAATTACGTACCTTTTAGTAATTTTTGATTATATAAATGATATACATATATTGCCTTGAGAAATTTTTTTACATGAATCAGAAGGAATATAGACAGCATATACAGGTACATACGAGACTGGAATCATTTCCAGTGACTAGAATGGCTTTTGTTTATCTTAATTAACTTTGTGTTTAATGAATGCCAGGTAACAGAGACTACTTTTTAAGAAAAGCAAAAGGTTTCATCTCTTCCAAGACTTTATACTCTTAGCAGTTATCAGACTAGACCATGTTCTGCTGCTAGTTGCTGTCACAGTTTTAGTCTATAGCAAAATATCAAGGAAAGACTGGTCCTTTCTTGAGAAACAGTTGTCTCTTCTGAGATTGTCCGTGCAACTTATTTTTATGCAACAATACTGATAATAGTTCGTGCTTTGTTTCTTTAAAAAATTTATTTTCTCACTTAGCTAAACGAAAAACTGGCAATTCTGTTTAGCTCCCTAAAATTTCTTTTGCAAATTTTCCTGTTTATGAAATTTGAAGCCTGCTCTCCACTGGGTGAGATTATTTAATTTGTTCGTATTGATCGTTTTGAATAAAACCTATTTCCATCTGGTTTGTCTTCATTGCTTTGTCTAATGCATGGAAATGACGGAACAAATGCCACGCCTGGCATTCTCTCTAAATGTCAAAGTCCCCCAGGGATTGTTTTTTTTACAGGCCATTTATTTAAAAGAGTTCTGCTTGTTTACCCAGTAAATTTTTTTTTTTAATAAACTGTGCGCGTTAACTTCATCATGTCCATAGTTATTAAATATAATTGACCGTTTTTCTTGGGTATTTAAAAAATATTGCATATATTTACAAGGTCACTTTAAATTTATGTTTTCCTATGTTCTCAAATTGGATTTTTTATTGTGGTACATGCCTGCTACTTTCCAACAATTAAGGCTTACCAACAAGATGGACATTAACAAGTTTCATCAAGCACCTTCCAGAATCTTCATTGAAAATACTGGTTATGGTTATGTTTTTCGTTGATATGGTTTAGCTGTCTAAACTAGACAAGTTTTTGATAAATTGATAAATTACAGTTTCAGAGGATCAGGGTATAAAAGTTAAAAACAAAATCAGGCCCGGCGCTGTGGCTCACGCCTGTAATCCCAGCACTTGGAGAGGCCGAGGCGGGCGGATCACAAGGTCAGAAGATTGAGACCATTCAGGCTAACACGGTGAAACCCCATCTCTACTAAAAATACAAAAAATTATCCGGGCGTCGTGGCGGGCGCCTATAGTCCCAGCTACTTGGGAGGCTGAGGCAGGAGAATGGCGTGAACCCTGGAGGCGGAGCTTGCAGTGAGCGGAGATCGCGCCACTGCCCTCCAGCCTGGGCAACAAAGCAAGACTCCGTCTCAAAAACAAAACAAACAAAAAAAAACAAAATCAGGAGATGACGGTGAACACAATGGCTTTTGGAATCGTGGTGCTTCCAAAGGAGAATAGTTAAATCTGCTGAAGAATACCTTGGAAGTTAACCTTTAATTCATTTTATACGGAAGAAAGTGATTCACTCAGATCATAATTACCTTACCTCTTGGAAAGAGAGTTGTGACTGGCATAGGGTTGCCAGATTTCCCGAATAAAAATACAGAACACCCAGGTAAATTTTAATTTTTGACAATTTTTAGTGTGTCTCATGTAAAATTGGAGGGCATGCTTAGGCTAAAAATGTTACTATTTATCTGAAGTTCACATTTAACTGAGCATCTTGCATTTGATCTGGTAACTTTCAACCTATACCAAGCAACAATCTGTCTAACCTCTAGCTCCTAGATTGGCGAAGTGGAGTCATCCTACTTACTTCCTAGGACGTAGAAGCAGGTGTGAATCCAAGTCTGCAGCTTTCTAGTTCATTGTTCTTTTTTCCTGTCTTTGCTGCTTCCCATCATAATTGTGTTATACAGCATCATCCTCACTGAAGCCCTTGCCTTCTCAGCAAATGAAACACTTGCTGTGGTCAAGACAACTTATGAAGCATCATAGAGGCTAAAGGGAGATGGAAGACTTGATCTCATCTGCAAGGAGCATAAAATCTAATGTCATCTCTATTTTTCATCGAAGAAGCAATGTGTACAGTGTGTAGTCAACATTCAAATTGTCCAGAAGATTATACATTGAAAATCCCCCCCACCCTGCTCCCCAAGTTGCTGTGTCCGGAGTCAGTCATTTTTGGTGAGGTTGTGTGTATCCCCTCAGAAATGTTCTATTCGTGCCCAGATACTCGCACACATTTTTCCCCCACAAAATGGAAACATACCATAACAATGTTTTGCACCTTACTTCTTTCCTTTAACTATATCTCTTAATGTATTTACCTCCTTCTTAGCTTAAATGACTTTAAATATTATAATGATACATTTCTGGTGCTACTATTGAAACTGTTCGTTGTACCCAATTTTTTATTTGTGCTTGAGGTATGTGAAAATGGTCCACCTTTCTCCTGTAATTTAGAAAAACAGGCTGATCTGTCCCTAATCTGCCACTGCCTGCCATCATCCCAGTCAAGTTACCTCACCGCTCACCCAGATTCCACCTGCCTCACTGCTATTTCCCTTTTTCTCTTATAATCCTTTCTCCACACAGAAGTGGGGCCACCCTTTAAAAACATGAATTACAGCAGGTCACCATCCTGCTTAAAATCCTCTAGTGGTCACCCGGCCAGCACAGAATAAACCCCTAACTTTTCTGGTTTAAAAGCCCTTCGGGACCTGCTTCCCCATTTGCCCTTGTCTCACACCACAGCTGGGCCCATTTGCTCCAGCCGCACCAGCCTCGCTGGGTTTCTCAGACCCACCCTGCTCAGTGGTGCCCAGGAGCTGCTTACCTCGCTCCCCACACCTGTGCATGGCTGCTCCCAGTCACTCACGTCTTAACATTTCCTTGCCAAGAGGCCTTCTCTGACCATCCAGGCTACGGCTACTCTTTCCAGTGACCTTATTTTAATCATCTTATAATAATTGTCTGGTAGCCTACCAGAAAGTGACAGAATTATCGTCATCTGTTATTTTTCTTATTTATTACCTGCTTCCACCCCACTCAAATCTAAGTTCTGTGTCTGTTGTTCACCACTGGATTCACGATGCCTAAATAAATAACTGTTCAACTGAATATATGAATGAATAAATGAACGGTTTTAAGGGATTTATTTTTACTATTATAAGTGTTAGAAACATGAATTAGTCTTCTAGTTGTTATAAAATACTTTACTGTATTAATACTTATACCATATGCTATACCATTACAGTGTTCGCCCGTTATCTGCAGTTTCAGTTAGTTACTCATGGTTTCACTTAACTGCCATCAAACATCGTCCAAAAACATTAAAAGGAAAATTTTAGAGGCAAACATTTCATAAGTTTTAAATCTCATGCCATCCTGCATAGTGTGATGAAATCTCACTGTCCTGTGCCATCCCATGTGGACGCAAATCCTTCGTTTGTCCAATGCCTCCCCACTGTGGATGCTCCCTGCCCTCAGTCACTTACTAGCTAACTTGGTTATCAGATTGGCTGTCACAGTATCACAGTGTTTGCCTTTAAGTCACCCTTATTTTACTTAATAATAGCTGCAAAGTGCAAGAGTAGTGAAGCTGGCATATGTTATCATTGTTCTATTTTATTATTAGTTATTGTTAATTTCTTTCTGTCCCTAATTTACAGATTCAACCTTATAAGCATGTAAGTCTAGGGAAAAAAAACATAAAATATATAGGGTTTGGTCCCATTCGTGGTTTCATGTTCCACTGGGAGTCTTGGAACATATTCCCCCAAGGATCGGGAGACTACTGTATCAGAAAAAGTACATTCTAATTAGTGTCTAGTAGTTACAAAAAATAATTTCCCTTGATATATCAGCACGTGTTATAATAAAATATTTGTTGTGGTCATTGTACGATAGACTAATACAATGAGGATGCATTAAGCAAGGTACGCCATGTAGGTAGATGGAGCAGACAAGTTATAGTCAGTGATGTGTTAAAGGAGAATTTGAACTATAAACCATCAATTCATGTGCACTGTGATCATAAGTTTTCTTAGCTGTGAACTTAGGATGATGGATATCTTTCCCTGTGAAAACATTATTTTTTAAATAAACTAATAAGAAGGCCTAAGCTGATATAACAAAACGAAAAGCTAAGAAATGTAATACTATGGATAGCATCGTTTGCTTTTAACTTTATTAACTCTGATTTCTAGGTAAGTTGCAAAATTTATTACTGATTGTCTATATTAATTTAAAATATGTATATATGTACACAGGTGTGTATGTGAACAATACACATAATACTGATTTTAAAATATGTATATATGTACCCAGGTGTGTATGTGAACAGTACACATAATAATATACTTATATGGTGACAATATTGTGTTGTGATCAGGGCAGTTAAAAGCAGAGACTATGGCTTAGGAAAGACGTGTCTAAGATCCCCAGCTCTGCTGTATGACCTTGGCAGGCTACTTAACCTTTATAAGCATTAGCTGTGGCATTTCTAGAGTGGAAATAATAATAATATCTCTCTCATATATGGTTGCTGTGAGAGTTTAGTGAGATGAAGTGAAAGTCACGCTCTTAGCAGTATAACATAGTGGGGCCTCATTGATATTATTAGAGGAAGATCAGTTATTTGAAATGGCTAGAACATCATCACAGCGTCAGAAATACCAGACGAAACATCAAATATTCAGAAGTTTGTCTATAAATCACAAATTGGAAATTTTGCTATGTTTGTTCAGTGATTCTTACTGTTTCCTCCCTACAATTTCTAATCATAGTGAGAGGTGACAGCTTGCTGGCAGCCCTCGCAGCCCTCGCTGGCTCTCGGCACCTCCTCGGCCTCGCTGCCCACTGTGGCGGCGCTTGAGGAGCCCTTCAGCCCGCCGCTGCACTGTGGGAGCCCCTTTTTGGGCTGGCCGAGGCCGGAGCCGGCTCCCCCAGCTTGCTGGGAGGTGTGGAGGGAGAGGCCTGGGCGGGAACCGGGGCTGCGCGCGGCCCTTGTGGGCCAGCGTGAGTTCCTGGTGGGTGTGGGTTCGGCAGGCCCCGCACTGGGAGCGGCCAGCCGGCGCCGCCGGCCTCGGGCAGTGAGGGGCTTAGTAACTGGGCCAGCAGCTGTGGAGGGTGCACCGGGTCCCCAAGCAGTGCCGGCCCGCCGGCGCTGCACTCGAATTCTCGCCGGGCCTCAGCTGCCTCCCTGCGGGGCAGAGCTCGGAGGCTCTGCAGCCCGCCATGCCTGAGCCTCCTCCACCCCGCCATGGGCTCCTGCCCCACCCAAGTCTCCCTGACGAGCGCCGCCCTCTGCTCCGCAGCGCCCAGTCCCATCAACCGCCCAAGGGCTGAGGCGTGCAGGCACACTGCGGGACTGGCAGGCAGCTCCGCCTGCAGCCCCGGTGCAGGATCCACTGGGTAAAGCCAGCTGGGCTCCTGAATCTAGCTGGGGACTTGGAGAATCTTTATGTCTATCTAAGGGATTGTAAACAGGCCAATCAGCACCCTGTGTCTAGCTCAGGGTTTGTGGATGCACCAATGGGCACTCTGTAGCTAATCTGGTAGGGACTTGGAGAATCTTCATGTATAGCTAAGGGATTGGGAATACACCAGTGGGCACTCTGTATTTAGCTCAAGGTTTGTAAATGCACAAATCAGCACCCTGTGTCTAGCTCAAAGTTTGTAAATACACCAATCAGCACTTTGTGTCTAGCTCAGGGTTTGTAAATACACCAATCAGCACTCTGTATCTAGCTAATCTAGTGGGGAAGTGGAGAACTTTTGTGTCTAGCTCCGGGATTGTAAACGCACCAATCAGCACCCTGTCAAAATGGACCAATCAGTTCTCTGTAAAACAGACCAGTCGGCTCTCTGTAAAATGGACCAATCAGCAGGATGTGGGTGGGGCCAGATAAGATAATAAAAGCAGGCTGCCCAAACTAGCAGAGGCAACCCGCTTGGGTCCCCTTCCACACTGTGGAACCATTGTTTTTTCCGTTTTTGCAATAAAACTTGCTGCTGGTCACTCTTTGGGTCCACACTGCCTTTATGAGCTGTAACACTCACCACGAAGGTCTGCAGCTTCACTCCTGAAGCCAGCGAGCGAGACCACGAACCCACCAGAAGGAAGAAACTCCTAACACATCCAGCGAGACCACCAACCCACCGGGAGGAATGAACAAACTCCGGACAGGCCTCTTTTAGGAAGTGTAACACTGACCATGAGGGTCCGCCACTTCATTCTTGAAGTCAGTGAGACCAAGAACCCACCAATTCTGGACACAATAGCATTCCAATCTGTTTCAAAATTGGTGTCCTCTTTGACAGTGGATGTGCTTGTCTGACCCACAGTAGTTTATATTGCTCTCTCTGTTGCCACACTTGAAAATTTGCCAGCCTTAAATAATGTGTGCTTCTAGTTACTTCCCAAAAAAAACAGCAGTAGTGAAGCTACATTCCCAGTTGGTTGAAATCAGGCCACAGCTGAGTGCTAGCTTTCCTTGTACATGGAGCTTTCTCCAAACCCGCGGAGTCTCTCCCTGGCCTTCCTGACTTATCTGTTACCAGATATTTGAGTTGTAACTCTTTGTTTTTTGATGATGAACCAGCATTTGGACTTAATGTTCTAACCAGTTCATTAGATGTTTACAGTTGTAACTAGGGGAAAAATTCTTTAAAGAGGCAGACCTTGGAGATATTACAGGTTCAGTTCTAGACCACAGCAATAAAACAAATATCGCAATAAAGCAAGCCACAGGAATTTTTGGTGTCCCTGTGCATTTAAAAGTTATGTTTACACAGCTGGGTGTGGTGGCTCACACCTTTAATCCCAGCACTTTGGGATGCCAAGGCAGGCGGAACAACTGAGGTCAGGAGTTCAAGACCAGCCTGGCCAACATGGCGAAACCCTGTCTCTACTAAAAATACAAAAATAAACAGGACACAATGGCGTGCACCTATAATCCCAACTACTCAGAAGGCTGAGGCAGGAGAATCACTTGAACCCGGGAGGCGGAGGTTGCAGTAAGTGGAGATCCTGCCACTGCACTCCAGTCTGGGTGACACACAAGACTCTGTCTCAAAAAAAAAAAGGTATGTTTACACTATACTGTAGTTTACTGTGTGTGTCATTGGAGCCTTCAGCAAGTTGTCATTGTTTTGCTTATGGAGGGTCTCACCTTGATGTTGATGGCTGCTGACTAATCAGGTTAGTGGCTGCTGAAGGTTGATGTGACTGTGGCAGTTTCTGAAAAGACAATAATTAAACTTGCTGCATCATTAGTTTTGTTTGTTTGTTTGTGTTTTTAAGACTGGGTCTCGCTCTCTCACCCAGGCTGAAGTGCAGTGGCACGATCACAGCTCACTGCAGCCTTGATCTCCCAGGCTCAAACAGTCTTCTCACCTTAGCCTCTCAAATAGCTGAGACCATTGGCATGCACACCACCCACACCCAGCTGTAGACTCTTTCATGAAAGATTTCGTTGTAGCATTTGATGCTGTTTGTTAGCATTTTACCCACAGTAGAACTTCATTCAAAAATGCAGTCAGTCCTCTCAAACTCTGCTACTGCTTTATGAACTATGTTTATTTAATATTCTAAATCCTTTTTTGTCACTTTAACAGTGTTCATAGCATCTTCACCAGGGGTAGTTTCCATCTCAAGAAACTACTTTCTTTGCTCATCCATACAAATCCTCAGCTGTTCAAGTTTTACCATGAGATTGGAGCAATGCAGTCATATCTTTAGGCTCCACTTCTAATTCTAGCTGTGTTACTGTTTCCACCACATCTGCAGTGACTTCCTCTGCCGAAGTCTCAAACCCCGCAAAGTCATTCCGTGAGGGTTGGAATCAACTTCTTCCAAACTCCTGTTGATGTTGATATTTTGACCTGCCATGAATCACAGATGTTCTTGAAGACATACAAAATGGTGAATCCTTTCTAGAAGGTTTTCAGTTTACTTTGCCCGTATCCATCAGAGGAATCACTATTTATGGCAGTTACAGCCTTGTAAAATGTATTTAAATAAGACTTGGAAGTAGAAATTACTTGTTGATCCATGGTCTACGGAATGGATGTTGTGTTAGCAGGCGTGAGAACAACAGTCATCTCCTTGTACATCTCCATCAGAGTTCTTGGGTGACAAGGTGCTCTGTTAATGACCAGTAACATTTTGAAAGGAATCCTTTTTTCGGAGCAATAGGTCTCGACAATGGACTTAAAATATTTAGCAAACCATCCTGTCAACAGATATGCTGCCATCCTGGCTTTGTTGTTACATTTAAAGAGCAAAGGCAGAGTAAGGGCCTCAGGATTTTCAGAATTATACATGAGCATTGGCTTCAGCTTAAAGTCATCAGCTTCATTGCCCCATTGCCCCTAACGAGAGAGTCAGCCTGACTTTTGAAGCTTTGAAGCCAGGCATTGACTTCTCCCTAGCTATCAAAGTTCTAGATGGCATTATCTTCCAATAAAAGGCTGTTTTGTATATATTGAAAAACTATCGTTTAGTATAGCCACCTTCATCAGTGATCTTAGCTGGATCTTCTGTATAACTTGCTGCAGCTTCTCCGTCACCGGTTGCAGCTTTACCTTGCACTTTTATGTTACGGAGTCTCCTTCTTTCCTTAAACCTCATGAACCGACATCTGTTACCTTCAAACTTTTCTTCTGCAGCTTTCTCACTTGTCTGAGCTTTTGCAGTGTGGAAGACAGTTAAGGCCTTGCTCTGAATTAGGCTTTGGCCTTAAGGGAATGTTGTGGCTGGTTTGATCTTGTATCCAGACCATTCAAACTTTCTCCATATCAGCAATAAAGCTGTTTCACTCTCTTATATTTTGTGTGTTCCCTGGAGTAACACTTTCAATTTTCTTCAAGAACTTTTTCTTTTCATTTACAACTTGGTTAACTGGTGCAAGAAACCTCACCTTCAGCCTAGCCTTAGCCTCACTAAGCTTAATCATTTCTAGCTTTTGATTTAAAGTGAGAGACATACAACTCTTCCTTTTACTTGAACAGTTAGAGGCCATTGCAGGATTACTAATTGGCCTAATTTCAATATTGTTGTGTCTCAGGGAACAGCTGGTCAGTGCAGTGCTCAGAACACATAACATTTATTAAGTTTACCATCTTACATGGACATGGTTCATGGCTCCCCAAAACAATTACAGTAGTAACATCAAAGATCACTGATCACCATAGCAAATATAATAATCAAATGTTTGAATTGTGAGAGTTGTCAAAATGTGACACAGAGATACGAAGTGAAACTGTGCTGCTGGAAAAAATGGCACCGACAGACTTGCTCAAAACAGGGTAGCCCCAAACCTTCAAGTTGTAAAGCATTATAGTATACGTGAAGCTCAGTGAAGCAAAGCACAATACAGTGAGGTATCCCTGTACTTAAAACCTTTGCTCTACAAAGAACTTAGCAGCAATCTTAATGTTTTGTTTACATTTGGAATAGTGTTATTCACACTAGCATAGTTAAGACACTTTCTCTAAGACAATAGCCAGTTTAATAGAAGGTAATCTCAAGGTGAAGCAAAAGTAGTTTAGGAGGAATGTGCTGTGTTTGAATACATCCTACTGATCAAGTCCACCCCAAAAATAAATGAATGAATGCATACACACATTAGTAAAAGTTTGAAGTATTATGTTAGTACAAAAGATAATTAGCAATTACATTTGTATTCAGTTTGTTTTTTTGCTTTTTATTTTTTTGAGACAAAGTCTCATTCTATTGCCCAGGCTGGAGTGCAGTGGCATGATCTTGGCTCACTGAAACCTCTACCTACCCGGTTCAAGCTATCCTCCTGCTTCAGCCTCCAAGTAGCTGGACTACAGGCACGTGTCACCACACCTGGCTAATTTTTGTGCTTTTAGTAAAGGCTGGGTTTTGCCACGTTGGCTAGGCTGGTTTTGAACTCCTGGGCTTAAGTGATCTGCCCTCCGTGCCTCCCAAAGTGCTGGGATTACATTTGTGAGCCACTGCACCCGGCCTTCACTTTCGGGTTTGATTTTGTGCATCTCCAGAGATGCTGGCTATATTCTTTGGCAGGTGTGTTTAGTTAGTATTGTCTTTGACTACCTTATTTTTCTTCAGTAATAATGAAGGAATGGTGGTTCAAACAATTGTAGCTCAGAAAGGTGCATTTGACAAGAGGCAGTCAGAGTCCCATTGCTCCCCTTCCCCCACCTCATAACATTTCTCTGGCTTTCTTGCTGTAGCTCCCACTCCCTCTCCTATTCTTGTTCGTTCATTTGCAATTTTAAAATATGCATTTATTAATCTGTAAAAGCTGTGCCTGGGATTTGAGAGCAGGTAGTGATGTTATGGATCAAAAACCATGGCAAAAAATATTTAGTGTGGAACACAGGAAAAGGGAGCAGAGACTAAAGAAAGGACTATTTTGGGAGTTTGGCTGGGTGATAGCTAAGGTCTTTCTCAAGTAGAATTGTAAAACAGTAGATCTGGAAGGGGGCAAAGAACACTAACTTTATGCAGCCCTCTCCTATTGCATATAAAGAAAATGAGGGCCAGGTAAATTGATTTGTCTTAAATGTACAAGTCAGTGACAGGTGCCCCACCCACCCATTTCAAATTCTTTGCTCATAAGGTTGGATCTGTTCTCTCTTTTATCAAATTTTTCTCTCAAGAAAATATGTATAACATGTCACATATTAGATACTGTGTGTGAAAGTGTCTCGCACATTGTAAGTAGGAAAAAAATTAGTTGACTCCATTAGCTGACTAATTCTTCACTAGGTAAAGTTCAGTCAGGGTTAGCAGCACATTTTGTATTCCTTATATAAGAGGCCTCTGAAGACAGAACAGGTTCATCTGTACCTAGCATAATGCCTCCCTAGCCTCTGGAACGTGCTTAAAAATGATTACATGATGAATTATACATATTAATTATACTTCAGATTCTCTTTCAATAAGATGAGGGCTTTAAAATTAATTTTCCAGTGTTCATTAATATGAATTTATGCTGGGACATCTATTCATGATTAGGTGGTTTTGCGACTGTGACTGGGTTTGGAAGTGCATCACAACACAAGATTAATTGTCCAAGATACAAATTTCAGCTCTGTTTACATGTTGACTCGATTCCAAAACTACATCTTACCATAGAAGTGAAAAAAAAAAAACAACAAAAAAACAAATTCAAGCGTGTTCTGTCACCCTAAATAAGAGCTGAAAAGATGAATGTTGACTAGGTTGCTTATGGATATACATTCTCTAATGGTGGTGCTCTTTAAAGTTGGGCATATGAAAACTGTCCAGTGGGTATGGGAGAACACAAATAGCTTAAAGGGAATCCATTTCCAGAAACTCATCTTCTGCATGTGCTTCTCCCTAAAATGGATCTACCTGTGAATTCTCTTGTGGTCAAGCCTTCAGCCTATTCCTCCTTTTGCATCTCTGCTTAACAATTGCCCTTTGCCACTTAAGGAAAAAAAAGTCATAATCCTCACTTATAACCTTATTTGGTACATCGCAAGGTGTAAGGACCTCCACTGGTGGGGAGGGGGCAAAAAAAGAGTCAATTCCAAATACTAGTTTTGGAGAAGCTTCCTATAGTGAGAGATAGTGCGGTTTTTCAGAATTATTTTAAGGCATAGATAAGATAATAAAAGTTGAAGACCATTGCAAAGTATTTTGAGTTTTTCTAACCATTTTGATATTCATCTAATAACTGGTTTTATGGTTAATTTTTAACCAATGTCTTTTTCAAACATGTTCTTTCTCTGATAACACTGCCAGAGTGGTGCATATTTAGTTCTATACTTAACAGTCTGCTTGATCTAAGTATCTGCATGAGAGCCAGCATAGCATTTGAAAGAGGGAATTATGGTATGGATGGTGTCATAATTCTTTCTGAGTACAAATTCCACTGCGGTCACTGTCAGTTTCACTGAAAGTGGAAGCTGTGATATCCTCCATACATTTCATAATGATTCAGGGACCACAGAGAAAAAAATTAATTGGAGTTTAGAGATGATTGAAATAAAATACACGAATTCCATCAACTGTGCAAAATATGTTGGAGCGAGAAAGAGAGAGACTCACGGTTACACAATGCATGGTAATGTAGAAAAGCTTCAGAGAGCCCTGTGTGGGCTGGCAATGACAGCGCTAAAGCCTTGAATAAAATTGCATTTTATCGTCTCTGAGAAGCAACCAAAAGTGAGGAACAAAGACTTAAAAGTAAATTTAGACCAGAATATGTTTACCTCTGTAATTTAAGCAATTTTCTTTGCTTTCTCATTCTTAAAAATGATGATCTTCAAATTCAAAGAGTCGTTCTGTCCTGGCTAGTGTCGAGAGAGGTATATGATTGTTATCTGGCTCCGGGGTTAAGTTACAGAAATTGCAGTTAGATAAAAGATTGGTAAGCTTGCAAAGCAGTGATTTTTAAACCAAGGCTTCCAATCAGAGTTACATGTGGAGCATTTAGAAATATTCATGCAGTTTCCTCATCTGAGGAACTGATGTGGTAGATCTAGGACAGGGCACAATAATCAGTGTTTTTAAAAATTCCTCGGTTGATTCTCACGTGCACCGTCACATCTTTAGATAAGACCACTGTGGTGAAAGACTGTTTGACCTAGGGACTGACCCTGGAACCATTTCCTGAAATCCACCTGTGGGTATATCATCATTCTTTGCTAGGTATCTGCTGTTCTCTTGTACCCTGGAGTATTAGTTTCCTCGGGCTGCTGAAACAAATTACCACAAACTTGGTGTCTTAAAAAACAGAAATGCATTCTCACAATTGCAGAGGCCAGAAGTCTGAAATCAAGAGGTCAACAGGGCTTTTTTACCCTCTGGAGGGTCCAGGGGAAAAGTCTCCTCCTCGCCTCTTCTAACCTCTGGTGGTCGCCAGCATTCTTTGACTTATGTGTGTATTACTCTAATTTCCATATTCCTCTTCATGTTGCCTTCTTTTCTTTCTTAAATCTCCGTCTGCTTTCTTCTATAAAGACACTTGTGATTGCATTTAGAGCCCACCCACGTACGTTCCCCATCTCAAGTTCTTTAACTTAATCACATCTTTAAAGTTTTTGCCATATAAGGTAACATTCACAAGTTCTGGAGATTGGGACCTGGACATAGGGGGTGCCATTCTTCAGCCTTCCCCAGTGAGTTATCGCTTCACTGTATGTATTCATATGGGCTGCCCTGTCCCATTAAGGTCCATGTGGTAACTTTCTCCACTTAGCTCTCACTACCAGTCCATAGCAATGTTTCTCCCCAAACCCTGCCCTCTTGGGGCTAGGCCAGATAACCCCTCACATAGCTGGAGATAAGTTGTTTTTCTGAGCCATAGACTATGCCTCCAGTTTTAGCCATTCTCATGACAAATGCCTTTGGTCCTAAATGGACTAAGAGTATAGGATCAATGCAGCCAGCCCATCATCCTCACCGACAAAGGCACTTCAAGCATGTGTCCTAGCAACGGGTGGCTCTCTAAAGCTCATCTTTTAAGAATAGAACATTACCAGATTATTTGAATACATTCTAAGAGAGGCACAAGTCTTATTATCTTTTCAAATGGGCTCTGACTTTGGCCAGGCATATACGATGCTATAAGTTTTGGTCTTAGGAGGAGACAATGCACTTAGTTGATGTAAACATGAAGTGTTATTTACTTGAGTCAGTGTTTGTGAAAAACAGTTATGGAATGTGGAGAGAAGTTAATTAACATGGGATTTCATTTCCTCATCCGTATAAGGAAACCTTTGTTTCATGATCTCTGAGTTCAGTTCTGAAATCCCATTTTGTTGGTTCTTCCCTTACAGTCAGAAAGGAGAAATAGGTGCTAGTGCAGATGCATTTTAGAGGAGATGGCAAGAGGCTCATGAATGAAGACCCTGCTGAAGTTTGAGTTGATGAATATTCAATGGCATTAATTTGTTCTATTGTTTAATTTTCTCTAGTAGTGCTGAATTAGTCACATACAAATTGGGGAGGCTGTGAAGTTCAGGAGGATTATTAGTGGCTAGGTCAGTGCTACCCTTCATTAATACCCACCTCCCTGCAACCCCCTAGTCCCCTTGGCTTCAGAGATGGACTGAGTCATAGAACTTTATCTCCTAGCCACACAGATCTGTCCATGGGAAGGATAGGTGAACTAAACCTCTCCTGGGACCTTTCATACTGGAGCTGGGAGAAAGAACTAGTTTGTTGTTGTTACTGTTGAGAGAGACAAGCTGTGAAAAGGTGTTGCTTGTTTTGGATGCGTTTCTTGTGTAGTGGAGAAACAAGGACTGGAGATGGTTGGGGTAGAAAGAGGAGAATTGAGATGAGAGAGATATTCCTGGATCCCTGAGGCTACTACATGCATACTTTTTTATGATCTGACTACATTAATTATTAGGCCTCCTTACCCTTAAGGTAGTGTTTAGGTATTTGACATTTGAAAGTAAAATGAATCTTAACTAATCTGTAGGATTTTCATATGGAGAAATCAGAGTAGGATTGATCAAGAGTTATATAGGTGTAACCACAGCTACTCAGAAGGCTAAGGCAGAAGGATCCCTTGAGCCCAGGATTTTAGGGCTGCAATGAGCTATGACTGCACCACTGTACTCCAGCCTGGGTGACCAAGCAAGACCCTGTCTCAAAAAATATATATATATATATAGTAACTATTAATATTTTCATGTACAACAGCAGAACAAAGAAATTGAAGATACTAACTAGACTGGTGGAGGTGAGAGACTATGACGTCTAGGCTACACAGGAAAGGAAGTAATGACTGTCAGGCTAGAGATAAAGAAGAATCAAGGGAATTCATTTCTTAACTGGGCTGAGTAGATAAAAAGATGGGAAGTTGTGTTGAGAGTGTATTTAAGTTTTGGATGCATTAGTAAAGCGTCTTCCTTTTATTAAGAAAAATAATGAATTGTGATAAAGCACTACAAAGAACAAGGAAAATTCTTTGCAATTTTGCAGTTGAAAAGAATAGGGATGACACCCACTGTTTGGATTCGACATGCTACAATAAAAAATCTATTCTATGTTATTTACACAGTGAGAGGACTTGACCTGCAATACTGCAAGTCTGTGGAATTCGGCAAGATGCTTTATAATAGATTATCTTCATGAGATATCTGGCTGATTGAATAGCAAGAATTTTTAAATTTAGAATTCTACTTCTCTTTAAACAAAATATTCTTGAGGGCAAAAGTATTTGAAAAAATTTGTGCTACAACAGAAATGAATGTATTAGAAAAATTTTAGATGTTTAGCTGTCATTTAAACTGTCTACCTTTATGAACAAATTTTTTTAAAAATTCTTTGCCACATTATGGATTACTCTGGGTAATATTGAGTATGATAGCAGCATCTAAAGAACTTTTAATGATCTGTCTCTTTTCATTTGTAGTTTCTCAGCCCACTGTTACTTGTGGGTTCAAAATGGCTCATGCAAGTAATCTAATTCATTTAAAAGGCGTTTATCCAACAAAAGCCCTCCTGAGAGTTGAGCTAGATTTCAACTGTCTCTGCACTTCCATAGGTGTTCAGCCTCTTGATACATTAACTATATCATAGATTGGATCTCTTCAGTAAACCTGAGTTCTTCAAAACAAATATCCAATTTATAGCATAGTCTTTGTGCCTCAGTATACTCTGTATTTTAATTGTATGTTCTATCCCTTTTGTGTTTGAGAATACATATCATGTCCTGAAAAATATAAAATGTGACCTGGTTTTTATTAGGAGCTACTGTAATATTTCAATAGTTGAATTGACTATTAAAGCCACAATTGAGAACTTTCATGAAGTTTGTCAAGATACTGGCTAAGAATACATGTATTGCGTCATAAATAATATAAAATCTACAACTTCAATAAATTTGTACTGAATTTGGAAGTATTTTGCTGAAAAGTGAATTCACTATTGGTGTGCAGTGTTTGCTTACACACATGTAAACACTTGAATGAGACAATTTAAGGGCGAAAGGATAGAAATACAAGGCAGTTCTGCTCTGCTGTGCTGCTTGGACAACGTTCTGAACCTGCCTTTTCTTGTTTGAAAGACAAGACGTTAGATGACATATGATCCCCCTTTTTTCTATCTCAGAGTAAATGAAGTCTTGGCTAAGCCTTCAAGTTCTAATTGATCCAAGTCATTCTTTGAGGAAAAATGTTCCAACATCATCATAATATTGTTATGCATACAGTTATTTGTTTAAATATAATTTGCTCTTGTGGTTTTGTACCTTAGAAATGCATTTGTGTGTTCCTTATAACATCTTACTTAAAATTTAAAGGTAAAGCCAGACACTGTGGCATGTGCCTGTAGTCCCAGCTGTTCGGGAAGCTGAGGCAGGAGGATCACTTGAGCCCTGGAGTTCTAGGCTGTTGTGCACTATTATCGTGATTGCGAATAGCCACTGCACTGGAGCCTGGGCAACACACCAAGACCCTGTCTCTTAAAAAAATGTTTCTCGGTAGTTGGTATAGTCGAACAAGCTGACTACAAGGACCTTTGTAATGCTAGAGCTGGGAGAATGAGGGTGGCAGTCTTGTGCTGACTTAAGTATACCATTATTGTTACCAAGGGTCTAAAGAAGCTTTCTATCCAATCTGCCACAACCACACACTCCCCCCAATGTAATACTTAACTGTAAGGCAGAATTGGGGTGTTACATTTATAATAAAAACTGCTTAAGTCAGTGGTATAGAAACTCTAAAACTATTCTAAGATGCTTTTCCATGTCTGGCTTCAGTCCCCCTACCATGTATCTTACTCTTTAATTTGCCATGAAAACAATTCTGTTTCTTTCATTAATGAAAAAAAAAAAAAGCGGCCAGGTGCAGTGGCTCACGCTTGTAATCCCAGCACTTCAGGAGGCTGAGGCGGGCGGATCACCTGAGATCAGGAGTTCAAGACCAGTCTGGCCAACATGGTGAAACACCGTCTCTACTAAAAATACAAAAATTAGCCAGGTGTGGTGGCTCACGCCTGTAATCCCAGCTACTCGGGAGGCTGAGGCAAGAGAATCCCTTGAACACAGGAGGCGGGGGTTGCAGTGAGCCAAGATTGTGCCACTGCACTCCAGCCTGGGCAACGGAGTGAGACTCCGTCTGAAAAAAAGAAGAAAAAAGTATGAGTCCTCCGCTGTCCAACTGAGTGAAACTACAAGACCATATTTTTAATATGAGAAATAGCATGCACAGTGTAATTT
This sequence comes from Pongo pygmaeus, assembly GCF_028885625.2. Classification (NCBI taxonomy): domain Eukaryota; kingdom Metazoa; phylum Chordata; class Mammalia; order Primates; family Hominidae; genus Pongo; species Pongo pygmaeus. The sequence goes on along the minus strand of NC_072380.2, from coordinate 18,730,389 downwards.
TAATCACATCCTAATATTTTACTATAGTGAAATGTAGTACAGTACTGTGCCTTATTGATAAAAGACAGTTTTAACTTTGTGAAAGTCTCTTGGTTTCATGAAACGTTGTTCACCCCATGCTCATTTGCCTCCCCATGTATTCTTCACCTTTCTAAAACCAAGGTGACTGACAAGGGGGGCTTCGCGCCTATCCTGTTATGAAGGAATTACTTGGTCATTTGCTGAATTCAAAATGTGGAACAGAATGGAAAGAATAATTTGATCTCATTTTCTCTCTTTACAGGCTCTGTACAACTCAATCAAGAATGAGAAGCTTGAATGGGCAGTGTAAGTGTGCTGGACCTCAGCCTTTTAATAATGAACTACTCACTTTTTTCCTACTGTCTTTATGCCTTGGAAGTGATCTTAGAGAAGGATTAAATATGCATTGCCAATTCTCATTTTACACCAAGTGTCTTACCTACTTTGGCTTTATACAAATAAACCCAGATACAAGTAAAACCTACCTTGGTTTTATACAAGTAAACCCAGAGTATCCTGTGGTTTTTTGGTACTCAGTGTGTTCCTATTCTGCTTTTAAAATGGTTGCTCTACCTGTAGGTAATTAATTATCTTTTAATTTTTTTTTTCTTTTTTGAGGCGGAGTCTGGCTTTGTCGCCCAGGCTGGAGTGCAGTGGCGTGATCTTGGCTCACTGCAAGCTCTGCCTTCCGGGTTCACGCCATTCTCCTGCCTCAGCCTGCCAAGTAGCTGGGACTACAGGCGCCCACCACCACACCTGGCTGATTTTTTTTGTATTTTTAGTAGAGACGGGGTTTCACAGTGTTAGCCAGAATGGTCTCGATCTCCTGACCTCGTGATCCACCTGCCTCGGCCTCCCAAAGTGCTGGGATTACAGGAGTGAGCCACCGCACCCAGCCTTAAATTTATCTTTTAAAAAGTAACATTCTAAAAGAAAAATCTGCTGATGAATAGCATGTATTCCAAAATTTAATACAAATGGTTTTGGTATCATCCATTTATTTTAATTATCTCCTTCGTATCATCATAGATCATGGCTTTCCAGGTTTATTTCCTATGATGCTAATCATACTAGGACACTGATAGATACTAAGCACAAAACAACAACAGCAACCAAAAAAAGGTTCTCTTGAATAGAATAAGCTTAGGAGATAATGGATTGAATAAAGCTATTTTATTTAAACTGCAGAACTTCTAGGAGCTTATCCAATGCCAATGTGTGTTATCAGTCCCCAAGAGAGGAATAGAATGTGTAATGTTTCCTGACTCTCTTTGACAGTAAAATATAGTGTTTCAGGGTAGATACTTTGAGAAATACTATTAAAGATGAGCTACACCTAGGTCTACATAGAATAAGACCACTCTTGTTAAAATTTCACTAATCAATATAGCAGTTCAAAATTTTAATTTTTATAAAATTATTGTGGAAGAATATGAAATTTTTAATCACATTATCAGGAAATTAGGTCAAAATGTGTTTTTTGTAATTAGAACTTCGTGGATTTTATTTTTTATTTTTACTAAGTATTCGTAAGTATTGTTTTACCACGTGACCTAACACAGCATTCTACAATGAACTAGGGTTTACAGAATCATAACTTGGGAGATAAAATTTGTTCTATCATCTGCACATTGGAGGAACATAGGTTAGTAGTTGACTATGTATTACATATAATGTGCAGGAATCTATTTTTGAAGTATCAGCACCACTTGAATTGCTTCTCCTCACTGTAGAGTCATATGGTCCTATTGCAAGTTAGGGAGTCAAAAGTTAAGACTTTAATATTTGCATATATATATATGGCTTATGTGTCTGTATGTATATACATGATGAGACTCATTTAAAGGCAGCGTGCCATTTCAAGGAAAACTGATTATTAAGAATTCATGGTCTACTATCAAAGGTGATCATTCTTCTTTAGGCTTATTTCTCATGAACAAAAGTGGGTTTCATAAAAAAATTTTGTGAAGGATATAGTCAGAATCTTGCTGAAATGCAAAAAGGACATCCTGACACATGTAGAATATGCAGTCTAGAGAAAATATATAAAAATGGCATCATCGTGTTCACTCTGGGCAAGGGAATACATTGAAGATTCTTTTATGAAGTTATTTTAAAAAACAAATACATATACTCTTGAGGACCTGTTTTGTAAATCTAGGTTTTTTTTTTAATCTGTTACAGCAGATTTTATTTATTCATTTATAGGTAGTCGGAGTTTGATGCAAGAAAGCTGTATCTTGCGTGTTATCCAAGGTGGAGGGGCGGGAGTTTACCCAGTAACTGGCTTCTTCTTGTGAAGTTAGCAGAGCATCTTGTTCAGAAGCCTGGATTTCAGAGTCAGATAAATTTTGGTGTGAATTACAGCTTTTTCATGTAGTAGCTGGTTCACTGACCAAGTTAACCTGTAGTCCTCAGTTTCCTCTTTTGCAAGACTGAGCAATTATTGAGTCTCATGTAAACTTCAGGATGACACTGTGAAATGTTCGAAAACACTGAACATAAAGCAAGTTGCCCTTCAATTGACGCCTGATGCTGTAGCTTTCAAAGCCACAATTTCTTTTTTTTGTCTCCCTTGTTCATATGCATATACATAGACTACATTTTTATACTTTATCAAGAATTAGAAGATACGATAGTGGTTATCATATAATTAACTTTCTATCTTCACCTATAAAATGAAGGAATTGGATGAAATGATCACAAGTATTTTTTCTAGTTCTAATATACTGTAAATTTCTGAGTTTTACCATATTTCAATGTTTCCTCCTGTGGAAGAAGTACTGCTCTGTCAAGCAGATATAAAACAAAGGGATTATGAGTCAACTAAGTCTTGGAATAAATGCTAGCTCAAACAGAATTAAACAGATCTCTCTGTTACTAGCCTGTTCAATCAACGTACATCTTGAATTTCTGCAGGAGAAATTTGAATTTAAAAACCTGATGTACATCTTGAATTTCTGTAGGAAATAAATGGCCAATACCCCAATTTATTAAATCACTGAGTCTTATTTTTATCTTAAAGCATGTTTTAACATCTACTAAAACTGGTGCTTTTTATTTAGAACACACTTCTGAGAATACTGACATGTATCACAGTGTATGTGATCCTTTAAAAAAGGAACTAAGCAGCCGGGCACGGTGGCTCATGCCTGTAATCCTAACACTTTGGGAGGCTGAGGAGCGTGGATCACTTGAGGTCAGGAGTTCGAGACCAGCCTGGCCAACATGGTGAAACCTCATCTCTAATAAAACTACAAAAATTAGCTGGGCGTGGTGGCGTGCACTTGTAATCCCAGCTACTCGGGAGGCTGAGGCAGGAGAATTGCTTGAACCCAAGAAGCAGAGGTTGCAGTGAGCTGAGATCATGCCACTAAAACCCCAGCCTGGGTGACAGAGTGAGACTTGGTCTCAAAAAAATAAAAAAACCTAAGCTCTTTCCTTGATAAATGTATATGTACACGGATATAATTATTTATAACACTGTGCTCTCCCATTTCTCCCATACCTCTCTAACTAGAGTTTCTCTGACCCATTTTCCTCGTATTATCCCTTAGTGTTAGATGGACACTTAGAATTATCTTCTTCCAATGTAGTCTCCTCCTCAGCAGTTGCAATTCACTCTTAAAACTTCTTCTGCCATTTCTGTAAAAATTCTTCCTATATATATATATACAGCTCTGACCTCTTTCCCAAGTTTCAATTCAGTGTTTACATTTTCCTGCAGGATGTTTCTGCTGGCACTTAGCACTCATCGTCAGTCTCCAAACTTGTCGTGTGTGCTCCATTTCTATTAATGACACCAGCGTTTCCGGCTTACCTGGATTTTAGCCTTTACATCATCTTTGACACCCTCCCACGCCACCACTTCCAACCCCTGCAGAAATGGCTCCAAACAGCATCTTTCCTCTTCACTCCTGCCACTCTTTTGTTTTTCAACAAGGGCTTCCGTCTCCAATGTTCCCTGTACTTTAACCTCTGTGAAGTTTCTATGTGCTGTAAAACTTTAATTAGGCCCTTCACATTCTGCCAATAATTGAATTTGTTCTCCATTCGGTGTTCGTGAAGTCACCTCTGCTGGGAACTTGTGTCCCATAATCTTTTTATGTTCAAAGCCTGTCGTCCTTCACAGTCCAGCTCCTATTCCATCTGTTTTCTTGAAGTTTTTTCTGATCTTGCTAACCAGAAGTATGATCTCAGCCTTAAGCTTCCATTTTACTTTATCTAATGACACCAGCAGTTTCTATACCCCATTATGGTTATTTGTAGTAATGTGCCATTAGATTGTAAGCTCTTTAAGGAAATGATACATGTCTGGATTTGTCCCTTTATCTCCTCTGTTGCTGATCATAGTGTTTATATGTAATGAAGGCTCCATAAAAGGCTATAGAAAGGATGTTAATGGTAATGAAGGAACCACATTTCTTAAAAGATAAGCCTACAAGTGTGTAGTTTAGAAAACAGTTACAGGAGAGGTGGTGATGCTGCAAAATTTGTAGGATAATGCATGGAAGACTTCCACAGGAGGCATCTTGATGTGGATGTTAGGCCCTTAGAGGAAATCACGATAGAATTATTGAATGTTAGAACCGGAGAATGTTATAACTGTTATAAACCTTATAGGTTTTTATATCATTGGTTTTCTGACTGGGTTCAGTGTAACCTTGGGTTACAGGGAGATGCCTTGGGGCCTTACCTGAGAGTGTGAGTGAAAATTGTGGGGGACCCAGTTCTGCTTCCTTAAGTATTATGCCTAGTTCGACTGATCAAAACAGCTCTACTTTTATCTCTTTTGAATATATGTATAGGGTTCTATTTAATATTTTTAAGGTATATGTTCTTTAAAAATTTTTTGGAAGATACTTATCTAGTCCAATGTTCTTACTTTATATATGAGGAAAATTAAGTCAAGAAGTGTTCATCAATAGGTCCAAAGTCCAGTGTAATGGGAAGGCCAGGATTTTTCCCAGCTGTTACAGCCTCCTATGGCACCACCATGCTGCCTGGCATCTCTGTAGCCACCCTGTCTTATAAAGTCTTTGAAGAGCAGAGATTGAGTCTGAATGTTTCTGTGCTAGCCTTTGATACAGTGCACATTAAGAGAATTTTGTATCAATTTGCTAGTTTCATTAAATGCTCATAGAATTACTAGAGTTTTTCCTTAAGTTAGTAGCAAGGATCATTTATTTATTCATCTCTTCCGCAATCTCTATCCAGCTTCTCCTGTGCCTGGCCCAGTGCTGTGCCCTAGATACAAATATGAATAAGACACAGATCCTTGCCTAATGAGAACACAACATGAGATTGAGGGGAGAGGGAGGACTGTACAAAGATAAAAATACAAAAATTGTAATGAAGAGTGCAGTGAGTCAAATTGACTTGTGGAAGGTCTCAGCTACATCATACAGGACCATGACCGTTTGCCTTTCCAAGTTCCTTTGCTCAATTGTTTATTATTAGTGAAGCATCTGTTTGTTGAACTACTTGCGTCATGCAGCCTGCTGATAATTTGGGGAGAACAAAACTATACAAGGCATTGAGGCATTTTTCTTGGCTTTAAAAAATTTCCAGTCTAAGTGATAAACAAAATGAGTAATTACTCTTTGTGATTGGGATGGTGTAGGATGAGGTGAGTTGAGGTGGATATGGGAGTTTATATCTTATGTTGGAATTGTTTAAAATGTATCTGCATGAGGATCTTCAGAAAATACAACAATTAACACAAATAGGAAAATAAAATAAGTTCAGTATTGTCTATTAGGAAAATTACTGTTCTTCTCTTCCATCCTTTGACCTTCATGTTTATTGCTGCTTTCTACAACAGTGTTTACAGATTGTAAGAAATCTCCCTGTTTTAGTCTGTTCTTGCACTGCTATAAAGCAATACCTAAGACTGGGTAATTTATAAAGAAAAGAGGTTTAATTGGCTCACAGTCTGCAGGCTGTACAGGAAGTATGATGCTAGCATCTGCTCAGCTTCTGGGGAAGCCTCAGGAAACTTTCAGTCATGATGGGAGGCAAAGAGGGAGTCAGCACTTCACATGGCCAGAGCAGGGTGGGGTGGGAGTGCCACACTTTTAAACAACCAGATCTCACAATAACTTACTCACTATCATGAGAACAGCACCAAAGGGGGAAATCTTCCCCCATGATCCAATCATCTACCACCAGATCCCACCTCCAACAGTGGGAATTACAATTCAACATTAGATTTGTGTGGGAGCACAGATCCAAACCATATCATTCCATCCCTGGCCCCTCCAAAATCTCATGTCCTTCTCACATTGCAAAATACAGTCATGCCTTCCCAACAGTCCCTCAAAGTCTTAACTCATTTCAGCCTTAACTCAGCCTTATCTGAGACAAGCCTAGTCCCTTGTGCCTATGAGCCTGTAAAATTAAAAACAAATTAGTTACTCCCAAGATACAATGGGGGTACAGGCATTGGCTAAATACTCCTGTCCCAAAAGGAAGAAAGCAGCCAAAAGAAAGGGGCTACAGGCACTGTGCAAGTCCAAAACCCCGGCAGGACAGTCATTAAATCTTAAAGCTCCAATAATAACCTGCTTTGACTCCATTTCTTATATTCAGGGCACACTGATGTGAGGAGCTCTGCCCCTATGGCTTTTCCAGAGTTCAGTCCCTGCGGTTGCTCTCATGGGCTGGCGTTGAGTGCCTATGGCTTTTCCAGATGCAGGGTGCAAACTGCTGGGGGTTCTACCATTCTGGGGTTTGGAGGATGGTAGCCCTCTTCCCACAGCTCCACTAAGCAGTGACCCAGTGGGGACTCTTTGTTGGGGCACCAACCCCACGTTTCTCTTCTGCACTCCCCTAGTAGAGGTTCTCCAGGAGGGTTCCACCCCTGCAGCAGATGTCTACCTGGATATCAGGCTTTTCTGTACATTCTCCGACATCTAGGCAAAGGCTGCAAAGCCTTAACTCTTGTACTCTGCATACCCATAGGCTTAACACCATGTGGAAGCCACCAAGGCTTATGGCTTACACTCTCTGGAGTGGCAGCTTGAGCTGTACCTTGGCCCTTTTAGCCACAGCTGTAGCTAGAGTGGCTGGGATACAGGAAGTAGTATAGGGCAGTGAAACTTGCCTGGGACTGGCCCATGAAGCCATTCTTCTCTCCTAAGCCTCCAGGCCTGTGATAGGAGGGGCTGCTGCGAAGGTCTCTGAAATGCCTTTGAGGCATTTTCCCTGTTTTCTTGCTATCAGCACTTGCCTGCCTTTTAGTAAAGCAAATTTCTTCAGCCTGCTGCAAATTTTCACATGGCCAGGCTGCAAATTCTCCAAACTTTTAGATATAAGTTCCGGTTTCATGTCATTTATTTGCTCGCACATATGAGCATAGGTTGTTAGAAGCAGCCAGGTTACTTCTTTAATGCTTTGCTGCTTAGAAATTTCTTCTGCCAGACACCCTAAATCATCACTCTCAAGTTCAAAGTTCCACAGCTCCCTAGGGCAGGGGGACAGTGCCTCCAAGTTCTTTGCTTATGCATAACAAACATAACCTTTGCTTTAGTTCCCAGTAAGTTCCTCATTGCCATCTGATACCTCCACAGCCTGGACTTTATTGTCCATATCATTATCAGCATTTTGGTCACAACAATTTAGGAAGCCTCTAGGAAGTCTCAAACTTTCCCTCATCTTCCTGTCATCTTCTGAGCCATCCACACTCTTCCAGCCTCTGCCCATTACCCAGTTCCCAAAGTTGCTTCTACATTTTCAGGTATTTTTATAGCAATGCCCCACTTCTTGGGACCAATTTTTCTGAATTCGTTTATTCTGGCACTGCCATAAAGGATACCTGAGACTGGGTAATTTATATAAAAAGAGGTTTAATTGGCTGATGGTTCTGCAGGCTATACAGGAAGCATGGTGCTGGCATCTGCTCAGCTTCTGGGGAGGCCTCAGGAAACTTTAAATCACAGCATAAAGTGAAGGGGGAGCTGGCACTTCACATGGCTGGAGCAAGAGGAAGAGAGAGAGGGGCCATGTGCCCCATACCTTTAAACAACCAGATCTCATGATGACTTAACCCACTCACTCACTATCATGAGAACGGTACCAAAGGGGGTAATGCCCTTATGATCGAGCCACCTCCCACCAGGCCCCACCTTCAACATTTGGGATTACAATCCAGCATGAGATTTGAGCGGGGACACAGATCCAAACCATTATCACTCCCTTATCCTAGTTTAAAAAAAAAAAATCATGTATTGCCTCATTTTAATAAAGTCAGCAAAAAAAAAAACAGTTTTAAGTAATGAACTTCTGGATTCCCTCTGCACTTGTGCACCCTCCGTGTTTTAGTTACAGCAGCATTGGCCTTGCTTGTCATTCAGCACATTTGTTCTTTTTAACTCTGGATAAGCATTTTACAACTTTGCATCGTGGAATAATCTTTCCTGCAATTTCATATTGCCCTACAACTCATTTTATAACAATAACAGTTTAAAACATTTGCTGTATTTGCTAATAAGTTAAACTATTTCCCGTCTGCCCTCACATATTAAATTGTTCTGGCTAATTAGGTGAGGTGGTAGCACATTGACATCTTTCTGTCCTTCCAGTCATGTGTTATGATAGCCCTGAGCTTTAGAAAGTGTGGTTTTAAATACCAACAGTTTGTAGTTTGGCTTTTCATTTCCTTGTTGCAAATTTAAATCATGACTGGTCTTTTCAGGAAATCAGTGCTGCCTCTTTGTTGGCTGATTTGCTGAAATTAGGAAGTAGAGAAAACTTTCCAAAGATTTCCTCCCACTTCTTTGCCGTTATGTTTAACACTGTCCATGAAGGTGTGACTGTGTGCATGTACATCTCTGTGTGTATTCTTGGGGGATGATAGAGGCAATGGGATTACTATTACCTGTTTTTTATGTGGGCACCTTGATTCTTCATTCAACCCAATGGCCTAAATATGAAATTGGTAAGTACTTCCAAAGTCTCTTTGTTTTGTGAACTCTTAAGAAAACTCTTTTTCCAAGAAAAGAACCCTTCTAGGGCTCTTTTACTTTCATTATTTGATTCCCTTTGCGTATTTTACTTAACTCAGCATTGATTCTCATTTCATTTTAGGTAATAATACATATTAATTAAAATGTAATCTCAGTTGTTTCTCTGTGGGAGATGGTAATCTCATAAGGACAAATAGTTTTCTTTTCACCCAAGAGTTTTTCTATTAGTTTAGACTGATTTAGTTGTACCACCTTATACTTTTTAATGTAATCTGTTGCCTTTCATTTAAGTTTTTCTTTTTTTGTTGTTGTTGTAATGCTTCATTTTGTTTATTTGCCAACATTAGAATCAGCCATGAAGAAAAGTTGGAATTCCTTGTGTGTACTTTTTAGAATTGGACTTACATCCTAATGAAAAGAGTTCTTCCTAATTTTAGTTAAAATATTTTTTACCTTGATATAAAATTATTTGATTTTCTTTCAAAAAGATAACTCATGGTAATTTCCTTTTTTGCAATGACTTACTATGTTAAATAACTATATATCATTAATCCCTAGTGAATCTAGATATATAAAATTGTTAATCAGAGTAGTGTTTCTTAATAGTAGATGTAGATTAATGAAGGAAAACTTTTATTGCTCGAAAAGGTTATTTGGGATGAAGACATTTATGAGGGAACTTTAAAATGAAAGTAATTTTCATTTTAAACTTTAATATAACCATCTATAGGTTAGCAATGATTACTAACAAGAAAACTAAGGCAAGAAGAAGTTGCTATTGTGCCTCTTGAAATACTAGAATAACATTCTCAGCGTCATTGCTGTCTGTGGGACTATACTCACATTCCTAACACGGCAGAAACTACATGATACTGGACTCTTGGTAAAATATTAAGCTGGACAATGGTATACATAAAACAGATATTTTAAATATATAATCAAAAATTTAATTTGAGTGTGTGCAGAGAGAGGTAGGGAGCTTGGCATTTAGGGTCATAGGTAGAGAGAACTCACCATGGAAAAATTAATAAAATTATTTGCACGAGATATTTGACTATAAAGAAGGAATAATGCATTCATTTATTGTTGGGAGAAACAGAAGGAATAAAACTCAGTTCTGCACTTGAGGTGCTCATACAATTAAATGTCTTTTCTAGATACTCATTACACCTCATTGAAATTGTAGAATGAGATTTAATGTTCTCATTGTCATTGCTATCTGTTTCACTGTACTCAAATTTCTAACATGGCAGATACTGCGTCACGCTGGACTCTTGGTAAAATAATAATGCTAATCTTAGTCCTGGCATAACAAACTTACAAGACAATCTATATGAAGAATAACTAAGGTTAAATCTATATATGTATAGTGGTTATGTAAAGGATATTATTGGTTTGATTGTTCTATTTATATTCAGCGAAGATACCCTGACTGTAAGAAAAGAAACAGAAATGCCATAGTTATGAAAAATTGACCATTAACTTGAGGGAAATACTGAACTAAAGAATTGAGATCACTTAATTTTGTTAGCTATTGATTATTAGAGTTTTCTACAATAAAGTGTTTTTAATTTAAAAAATTGTTAGCTAAAAATGATATTGAACATGGATCAATCTTCTGGATTTTGGTATTTAAAGGAAAAAGATTTTCAGTGGTTAGAATTAAGGAAGACTCTTGCTATGGTGTCAGCGTGTCCCCAGAGTTCGTGTGTTAGAAACTTAATCCCCAATGCTGTGTTAGGAGGTAGCACCTAATTAGAGACTGTTAGGTCATAAGGGAAAAGGGCTCCGCCCTAATTAATGGATTAATGTTATCAAGGGAGTGGGTTATCGTGAGAGTAGTTTTGTTTTAAAAGCAACTGTGATCCCCGACTTGCTCTCTTGCGCTTTCTTGACCTTCTACTTTACTAGGAGAAGGGCAGCAAAGCGCAAGAGAGCAGGTGGAAGTTAGAGAAGACCCCAGCAAGGAGGCCCTCACCAGATACAGGCCCCTTACTTGACTTTGAACTTCCAGCCTCCAATATGCTAAGAAATAAATCTCTGTTCATTTTAAATTATGCAGTTTGTGGAATTCTGTCATAGCAACCCAAAACAGACTACGACAGAAGATTGGTACCGAGAATTAGGGCTGTTGCTATAACAATAAGCTGAAAATGTGGAAGGGGCCTTGGAATTGGGTAATCCATAGAAGCTGGGACAGTTATGAAGTGAATGCTAGAAAAAGCCTAGATTGCTGCAAATGGAGCATTGTGGGCAGTTTGGTGAGGGCTCAGGAGAAGACAAGAAATTTAAGGACCATCTGGAGCTTCTTAGTCATTACTTAAGTGATCATGATTAGAATGTTAGTAGAAACATGGATAGTAAAGTCCATTTTGATGAGGTCTCAGGTAGAAATGAAGAGCAAGGTATTTGAAACTGGAATAAAGACGGTCCTTGTTACAAAGTCACAGAGAACTTGGCTGAATTGTATTCTTGCCCAAGGGCTTTAGGGAAGGCAGAATTTATGAGCAAGGAGCTAAGATATCTGTTGCAATAAATTTCAAAGCAAAATATTGATGGAGCTAAGTAGCTACTTTTAACCACATACGGTAAGATATGAGAGGAATGACTTAAAGTTAGAATGACAATTAAAGGAGAAGCAGAAGAAAGATTTTGAAAATGTTCAGCCTGGCCTTACAAAGAATGATAAAGCATGTTTGGGAAAGCAAACCACAGTTGTGGCCAAGCAACCATTTGCAAAGGATATTGATATGGATACAAGAGATCAAGACAATGGGAGAATGACCCCCAAATACATTTCAGAGATCTTTGAGGCTGCCCATTCCATCACAGTCCCAGAGGTCTAGGAGGGCAGAATGGTTTCAAGGGATGGGCCCAGGGTGCTCTCCACCAGAGCCCCCTCAGTTCTCTGCTCCCCACATTCTGGCACAGCATTCCTTGGCCACCCCAGCCATGGTGTAAGCAGGCCTAGCTACAGCTCAGCCCACTGTTCTAGGAAATACAAGCCATAAACCTTAGCAGCATCCATGTGGTGCTAATTATGCAGGCACACAGAATGTAAGAGCTGTAGAGGCATGGCTTTCTTTACCTAGATTTCAAAAGATGTCGTGGGGTATTCCATGACAGCTGCTGGGTGGTCTGAGCCCAGTGAAGTCATAGGATTGGGGCTGCCTGAGGCCTTGGGGGCCCAACCCCAATTCCAGTGTTCCCAGGATTTGGGACATCAAAGGAAACTATTCTCCAGCTTTAAGTCTTAATGTTGTTTTCCCTATTTGGTTTTAGAGTTGGGTTTTGTTCATTCTTTCTCTTGCCTATTTCTGCCTTTTGGAATGGGAGCATCTATGTCTGTCTCACCATAGTATTTGAAGTAGATAACTTGTTTGATTTCACAGGCCCACAGCTGGTGGGAGATTTGCCTAAGGATGAATCATGCCTCAAATTGACCTATATCTGATTTAGGTCAGAGTTTGGACTTCGGACTTCTGAGTTGTTGCTAGAAAGAGTTAAAACTGGGGTCATTATAATGAAATGAATGTATTTCAGAGGCCACAGACAGAATGCTGTGGTTTGAATATGTCCCCCAACTGTTAGGCAAGGCTTCATAAGAGGTGCTTAGGTCATGAGGGCTATGAATGGATTAAGGTTGTTACTGCAGGAGTGGGTTTCTTATAAAACCAAGTTCACGGCCCTCTTGCTCTCTCACACTTTCTTGCCCTTGCACCTTCCACAATGGGATGACATAGCAAGGGAGTCCCTCATCAGATTCAGGACCCTTGACTTTGGACTTCCCAGTCTCCAGAACTGTAAGAAATAAGTCTCTGTTCATTATAAACTACTCAGCCAGTGGAATTCTGTTTTAGCAACACAAAATGGACTAGGACAGCTCTCTCATATGGCTCTGTGAAATGTAATTTTATCAAGAACCTGAAGCATATCTCATACTTAATCTGAGCTCACACTTAAGATGTAAGTACTTGTTTTCTCAGCTGAACTCAGGTGTATAGGAAACTGGAAAGATTTGCCACCCAGTTCTTAGCTTTAAAAGGCCAAATTTTAAAAAAAAAATACATTGTTTGCTTCATGTCTAAGTGGCATCTCTCTTGATAATGAGATTGAGATAGATACTTAGAAATTCTAAGGGTTTTATTGTGAAAAGCTTACATATTTCTAAATATGATGAAAGTGATATACTTTACAAATATTGTTATCTTCGTTTCACATTATCTTCAACTTCAGAATATTCAGAGCAGACAGGTTGGTGAGCAGATGGAATGTGATTATGTTAGTAGCCTACTTGTCCTAAAGCATTTTTAGAATCACTGAGGAGCAAAGAATTATGGAGGCTGGGATATAAAGAAAGCATTTTTCTTAGTATGCTAAGGATAGAGAATTTTATATCCTCTGTATCAATTGCTAAGTGCTTGATGTTTGATGAGGAATGATACAAGATGAAATATAATAAATACAGTTTCTGAATGATTTTTAATATGTATATGAGGAACATTTTAGACAGTAGTTGTTTCATTGAGCATTTACGTACTCGTACATTATAATTTATACATATATGTATTTTTTTAAAGGTGAGAAAATTTAGCCAGATCAAGAATACTGAAGGAAGTTATTTTTAGTTGCCCCTTAAAAATTTTCCAATAGATCTTTTGGGAATACCTAACATCTGGCTTGACCCCAGCGTATTTTCAGAAACTTTTTTTAACCATTGGTTAAGTTTGTCTTGGTTTGGAAAGCATACTACAATCATTGTACATATGGTCAGATCCTTTATTTAGAAAGCCAAGTTACTAGCCTACATCTTTCTCATATCTGGCAGCATTTTTCTTGGTATTAAAAGGCTAGTGATGAAGCCTAACATTTTTAATAAAGCATAGTCTCTTTTTTACTTTTAGGATTCCTGTGTCAAAATAAGGTATTTTTAGAGAATAGAATGTAATTCATATTTTCAGCAGAATTTTAAAATTTAACTACATGCTTTCTTTTTTATTTTTGGTAAGTGACAAAGATCCATTTTAAACTCATCCTGCCTCATGGTATAATGTGATGTGGTATAATAGAAACCCCATGATAACTCAGCACATTTTTTATAAGTTCTTTCTTTGCTTTATTTTCCTGCAGTCATCTGATCACAGTATTGAGATGTGAGCTACCTTAGTGTTCTGCCCCTGCATTCAACCACCACCTTTATTTTTTAAACTGCTTTATTGAGGTGTAATTTTTATACCATAAAATTCACCCACTTAAGTGTACCAGTTTTGTGCTACACCAGTGTTTGTAACTTTGCACAGTTGTGTAACAACCACCATAGTTTATCACCCCATTTCCATCACCCAACAAGGATTTCTTGCATTTATAATTTAGCATGTTTGATACAGACTCTTCCCTCCTCTCTGATCCTGTACTGCTTTGTACACAACTCTGTGGAGACATATAGTATTTTATAAAAAATGTATTACCCAATATTTTGTGTATCTGTTTCCCCTACTGGATGATGAACCCCTCGAGGGGTCTTAATCATCATGATATCAGCACTGCCTAGCACACACTGCCTGGCAACTTAGAGCTCCTTTCCATCACTAGTCAGCTGGCCCTGATGCCCAGGGATACCAGTTCCCAAGCATTGCTTCCTGGAGGAGAGCAGGGACTTGGTAACATCTAGCTTCTAGGCTGGTTGTAAGATGAGGAAATTAAATTACAGGGATCATGGTAATGATTGCCGGTACAAGGTGGAGTTTGTGACCTGATTTATGTCCCCTATCCTTCTGTAATGTTCTGGCTAAAGGAGTGTATACACAGAGCAGAGTGCTGAGTGAAATCAAGTCAAGCCTCTGCTGTGTAATGCAAAGTGCAAGACACCCGCAGAAAGTTATACTGGAGAATGTGATTGGGACCTGAGTGGCCACCAAGCCTGCTGAGCCCGCCAGCTTAACCATATTACAGGCTGTGAAATCAGAACTAAAGGAGCAGAGGTGAGCTCTGCCCCACTGCGTTTGCCACATAGTAAGGCAAAAGGGATAGAGTGGTTTACCTGATGCCAAAGAAGTAGTGGGGGCAAGTGTCAAGTTTCTCTTTTGAGACACTCAAAGGTAGGTCAGTGGGGCTAATTAGTTCTGCTTCCTAAATAGAGAGGAAAGAACAGGGGTTTCTTCTGCCATCTTCCCTCCAGTCTTGCTAATGTATTAGTCCGTTCTCATGCTGCTATGAAGAACTGCCCAGGACGGGGTAATTTATAAAGGAAAGAGGTTTAATTGACTCACAGTTCCGCAGAGGTGGGAAGGCCTCAGGAAACTTACAGTTATGGCAGAAGGGGAAGCAAACACGTCCTTCTTCACATGGTGGCAGGAAGGAGAAGAATGAGAGCCAAGTGAAGGGGAAGGGCCTTATAAAACCATCAGATCTCATGAGAACTTAATATCACACAAGTAGCCTGGGGGAAACTGCTCCCATGATTCAGTTACCTCCCAGCGGTCCCTCCCATGACACGTGGGGATTACGGGAACTACAATTCAAGATGAAATTTGGGTGGGGACACAGCCAAACCGTATCACTTAACAATGTATGCAGTTTTGTTGTTGTGGAGGGTTTGCATGGTAAAACTTGGGGTACCTGCTCCATATCATAGGGGAGAGGCTTTTTGCAGTATTTAGCCTAAACTTACCAGCATAGGTTTCCATTTAGGGTCAATGCTATGGAGACACATGGAATATCCTGATCTTTTGTTGTGGTTATGTATTGGTCTATATCAACAGAGTTCTACAATCATGGAATACTAGAACTAGAATGGATTCAAGACCACAGTCTGCTTCCAAGAGCTGTTTTTTGAAACTGAATGGGGATTCCAGAGACCTTTCTACTCATCCTGGGCTCCCACTCCCTGGACAGGCTTTGCATGGCTTGTATTTACTGACTTAGAGCAAGCTTCAAATTTTACATATGAGGAGGCTGAGATCTAGAGAGATGCTGCAGCTTATTCAGGATCACAGTGAAGTTTATGGAAGAGCAAGTACTGAGACACAGCTGTCCCAGTTTTTCTTCTCTAGGGCACACTCCCATCTGCAAAAGTGATAAAATTAATCTGAAGCTGTGGTGAGGTAGCATCTAAGTATATCCATTTCCTTTGGCTGCCATAACAAAATGCCACAAATGGGCTTTAAAAACCCAGATTTATTGTCTCATGGTTCTTGATCACTGAGATCAAGGTGAAAATAGGGTTGTTTCCTACTGAAGGCCATGACGGAGAGTCTCCTCCATGCCTCTCTCCTAGCCTGTGGTAGCTTCAGGGTCTTCCTTCTGTATGTGTGTGTCTGTGTCCAGATTTCTTCCTTTAATAAGGACATCAATATTGTTGGATTAGGGCCCACTCTTTAATCTTATTTCCAAACAAGGTCATATTCCTAAATGCTGGAAGTGAGTACTTCAGTTTCTCTTGTGGGGACTGAATTAAACCCATAACACTAAGACTAGAGCAATAAAAGGGAAATGGGGCACAATGGTGGACTAGGAAGCTCCAGGCCCTTGTTTTCTTAGGGAAACATTCCATAAGCAAGTAAGACCATCTGAAAGAACTTCACATGTGCTCTGAAAACCAAAGATGTACAGCAACCAGGCAAACTCTGAATAAAAAAAAAGCCACATTTAAAACAGTAGGAAACTTCAAAGCAATGTTACTTGCCCTTACCCAACTCCCTCCACAGCATGGTATAGCATAGTCCTTAGGAAGCAGCCCAATTACTTACTCCCTCTCTTGGGATGCAAGGAAGAGAGTGGGACTTGATAACAATATTCTGGCCTGTCTGTAGGCTGCCCACGTGACTGGTTTCTATTTTGCCTAAAGTAGGGATCAAAGAGGGGAAGGTGTCGTAGTTTGGATTTCAGACTGGCACAAGCCACGGAAGGCAGTGGTCAATGCCATGGCACCTGATTCTGTAGTTTCCCCCATTATACATTCTTGAAACCTTTCCCAGAAATCCAGTTGACCTTAGCTACTTGGGATTTTTTTCTGGGCTGTTTTTATACCAGTATCATGCTCTTTTGGTTACAGTAACTTTATATTTTGCAGTCAAAAAGCTATGCCTCCAGCTTTGATTTTTTGCTGAAGATTGCTTTGGTTGTTTGGAGTAGTTTCTAGTTTCCTACAAATTTTAGTATTTTTTCTATCCCTATAAAAAATGACATTGGAATTTGGTTACTAGGTATATTTTAACAATATTAATTCTTCCAGTTCATTAACATGGGATTTTTTTCTCCATTTATTTGTGAATTTTTCAGTGTTTTATGGTTTTCAGTATACAGATCTTCACCTCCTTGCTTAAATTTATTCCTACTTGTTTTTTGTTTGTTTGTTTTTAATGCTTTTGGAAGTGGGATTGTTTTCTTAATTCTTTGAGTAGTTAGTGTACAAAAATGCTACTCATTTTTTATATGTTGATTTTTTAATCTAAAACTTTACTGACTTTAGCAGTTCTAACAGTTGTCAGGGAGGGGTAGTTTTTACGGTTTTTCTATATATAAGATTCTGTCAGCATCAGAGACAGTTTCACTTCCTTTTTTTTTTTCTTGCCTAATTGCTCAGCCTAAAACTTCCAAAACTATGTTGAACAAAAGTGGTGAGAGTGGGCATTCTTGTCTTGTTCATGGTCTTAGAGGAAAAACATTCCACCTTTGACTGTTGAGTATGATGTTAGCTGTGGGCTGTAACAGTACTGAATCTTTTTTTTTTTTTTTTTTTTTTGAGATGGAATCTCGCTCTGTCGCCCGGGCTGGAGTGCAGTGGCGTGATCTCAGCTCACTGCAACCTCCACTTCCCGGGTTCAAGCAGTTCTCTGCTTCAGCCTCCCAAGTAGCTGGGATTACAGGCACCTGCCACCACACCGGGCTAATATTTGTATTTTTAGTAGAGATGGGGTTTTACCATTTTGGCCAGACTGGTCTTGAACTCCTGACCTTGTGATCTGCCTGCCTCGGCCTCCCAATGTGCTGGGATTACAGGCATGAGCCACCATGCTGGGCCCAGTACTGAATCTTAATGGTGACAATAGAATAATCAATTTGAAGGACAGAAATCTTTCTTCCAGATTGATTCTGATCTATGAGAGACTGGCAGTACTGTATTTTTATATTTTTATTATGGTATTGGTTGTAAGTACAAATAGTTTTTCATTGTAAAAATAAAATATAGAAACTAGAAACAACTCAGTATCTTTCAGTAGATGAATAGATAAACAAACTGGCACAACCATAAAATGAAATGGTACTTTACAGTGGTAGCGAACAAACTATCGATTCACATTACAATATGGATGAATCTTAAATGCATTTTGCCAAATGCAAGAAACCATTTTATATGCCATTCTGGAAAAGGCAGAACTATAGGGATGGAAGTCAGTTGCCAGGAATTGATGGGAGAGAGGAGCTGGCCAAATAACAGTGTGAGGGAATTTGGGGGGTGATAAGACTGTTCCATTTGGCATTGTGGTGGGTACATGACTCTATACATTATCTAAATCCTTAAATCTGAACATCACAAGAAATGCATTTTCAAAAATGCTTATTTTTTAAGAAAATCAGTCAGGATATGATAAACACAAAGTAGAATTCAGACTATAACAAAGGAATGTGTTTTTCACCTAACCATTGTGATGAGAGTGAGAAAAAAAGAGCTCACCCATAACTTTGGAAAACAGTGTAAGACAAAAGAAATGTACACAATCACTGTACTCTAGTATATAAATTTGTTCCTCACATGGGTGTAGGCTAGCAATTTTGGAACTCTTTTATATGTTTACTAAGATTGAACAAATCAATATATTGCAGATGATGAGAGCCAGTTTTCTCACTGTTGAAGATGTACAGATAAGCAAGTGGGAGAAGGCTGGAATGAACCTTGTGCTGGCTTAGGTTTGCTGATGTTAATATGAATTAATTGGGATGGTTGGATGGATACACAAATAGAGATGTGTGTATACACGTGAGTGTACTTATATATACAGTCATACATCACTTCATAACTGTAATATGTTCTGAGAACTCTGTCATCAGGCGAATTCATCATTGTGTGAACATCATGTGTACTATATGGTATAGCCTATTGCTCCTAGGCTATAATCCTGTGTAGCTTGTCACTGTGCCAAATACTATAGGCAGTAGTAACACAATGGTATTTGTATATCTAAACAGAAAACAAACAGTAATCAAAAAATGAACAGTAACAAATATGGCATTAAAGATTTTTTGTAAATGGTATTCCTGTTTAGGGCACTTTACCATGAATGGAGTTTGCAGAACTGGAAGTTGCTCTGGGTGGGTCAGTGACTGAGTGAGTGTTGAATGGATTTGAAAGCCTACGGCATTACTACACAGTACTGTAGACTTTCTAAACACTGTACACTTAGGCTACAGGAAATTTCTTTTTAAAAACGTTTTCTTCAATTATAAATTAACTTCAGCATACTGTAACTTTTTTACTTCATAAACTCGTTAGTTTAGCTTTTTGACTTTTTTGTAATAACAGCTTAAAACACATTATACAGCTGTACAAAAACATTATATCCTTATTTTATAAGTGTTTTCCTATTTTTGAAATTTTGCCTTTTTTACTTTTAAAAACTTTTTTGTTAAAAATTAGAACACATAGGACTTTATAGGCTAAGAGTTTAAATAATAAAAATAATTAGAACACAACTACACACGCTGGCTTAGGGCCACACAAGGGTGAGGATCATCAATGTCACTGTCTTTCACCTCATGTATTGTCCCACTGGAAGGTCTTCAGGGGCATGCATGAAGCTGTCATCTCCTATGATAACAAAGCCTTTTTTTTTTTTTTTATTTTACTTTAAGTTCTGGGATACATGTGCAGAACCTGCAAGTTTGTTACATAGGTATACATGTGCCACAGTGGTTTGCTGCACCTATCAAACCATTATCTAGGTTTTAAGCCCCACGTGCATTAGGTGTTTTTCCTAATGCTCTCCCTCCCCTTTCCCTCCACCCCCCGCCCACAGGCCCCAGTGTGTGATGTTCCCCTCCCTCTGGCCAAATGTTCTCGTTGTTCAACTTTCACTTAAGAGTGAGAACATGTGGTGTTTGGTTTTCTGTTCGTGTGTTAGTTTGCTGAGAATGATGGTTTCCAGCTTCATCCATGTCCCGGCAAAGGACATGAACTCATTCTTTTTTATGACTCCATAGTATTCCATAGGGTATATGTGCCACATTTTCTTTATCCAATCTGTCATTGGTGGGCATTTGGGTTGGTTCCAAGTCTTTGGTGTTGTAAATAGTGCAAAGCCTTCTTTTGGAACACCTACTGAAAGACTTGCCTGAGGCTGTTTTACAGTTAACTTTTTTTTTAATAAGTAGAAGTAGGATACTCTAACACTGAAAAGCATAGTATGGTAAGTACTAGACAATGGGATTTTTTTGGCTGCATTATAATTTTACAAGACCATGGTTGTATATTGTATGCTGTCCATCGTTGACCACACATTGTTATATGATACATAACTATATCTCCCTAGCTTTGTCTATTGAGAGGACCCCAAAGCAGTGAGCACACCTAGCCCCTAGATTTGGTTTCTAAATGCTATTCTCTAATAAGAAGAACCAAGGCTCCTTGGAGAAGTGGTTGATTTCAGGGCCAGGACAAGGAATATTGAAGATGAGCTTGGAGGCATTTTGTGGTACCTGAAAGTAAAGAAGTACATTAGAAGATGAGGCATGTTCACAGGACATAGGAGCACACCTTATTATAACTCCCAATGGCCAAAGCTGCAAAAATTTAAGCAACAAATTAAATAACAATAGTATTTGATTGTAACCTAAAGAATAAAACAAATATCCATGTGTCCATACTTACAGAAGAATTTCAATTAATGAATGTAGAATAAATGAGGGAACCATTAAAACACCGTAATAATAATTGTTACAAGATAAAGTTAGTGGGTAAAGGAGAATCACAATATTTGCATAGTTACAAGATATCTCCCCAAAAACACTTACAAAGTTAAATAGTAATTTTACTGTAGAGAAACCTGTGGGACACTACCTTCACCAAGTGATCATGGTTAATTCTAACCAGTAATAAAACTTGTATCCCCTGGACCTAAAGCACTGAGAAAGATGCATCACCTATATGGAATCTTTCCCCAAAAAATGCATAACCTCTATCCAGTCATGAGAAAACATCAGAAAAACCTAAACCTCGGATATTCTACAAGATAACTGACCAATACTGTTCAAAGTGTCAAAGTGTCAAGGTCATAAAGGACAGGGAGAGACTGAGGAACTGTTACAGACTGGAAGATGCTAAAGAGACATGAGAACAGAATGCACTGTGGGATCATGGATAGGATCCTAGAATAGAAAAAAAATAAACTAGCGAAATCCAAATAAAGCCAAGTTTAATTCATTGTGTTAAACTTATGTTAATTTTTTAGTTTTGAAATTTTTTACGATAGTTATTAATATATAAGATGTTAACGTTAGGAGAAGCTGGGCATAGGCGAATTCTGTCCTTCACAAATCTAAAATTCTTTCAAAATAAAAGTAAAATACCCATTTCTTCTAAGAGTCCAGTTTTGTTTTCACTTATCTCACAATTACTGATAAAATACTAAGAGAGAAAAAAAAAGGGCTGTTTTTCTCTGATTACCATCATTATCAAACACTTCTGGTTTTGTGATATATTTAAAATATATTGTGGTTATTTGCAAACTATGAATCTGACAAAAGTCTAATATCCAGCTTCTATAAGGAACCTAAACAATTCAACAAGCAAAAAACCAAATAACCTTACTAAAAAAGTAGGCAAAGGACATGAGCAGACTCTTCTCAAAAGAAGATATACAAATGGCCAACAAACATGAAAAAATACTCAACGTCGCTAATCATCAGAGAAATGCAAATCAAAACCACAATGAGATACCATCTGACACCAGTCAGAATGGCTGTTATTAAAAAGGCAAAAAAATTAACAGACGCCGGTGGGGCTGCAGAGAAAAGGGAACACTTACACATCATTGGTGGGAATGTAAATTAGTTCAGCTACTGTGGAAAGCAGTTTTTAAGTACTTTGTTAGAGTACATAAAAAAGAACTACCATTCAAATCAGCAATCCTGTTACTGGTTATATACCTAAAGGAAAACAAATCATTCCACCAAAAAGACACATGCACTTATAGGTTTATTGCAGCCCTATTTACAGTAGCAAAATCATGGCATTAACCTAGATGCCCTTCAATGGTGAATTGGATAGAGAAAATATGGTACATACACACCGTGGAGTACTATGCAGCCATAGAAAAAGGTTGAAATCATGTCCTTTGCAGCAACATGGGTGCAGCTGAAGGCCATTATTCTAAGCAAGTTAATACAGGAACAGAAAACCAAATACTACACGTTTTCACTTATAAGTGGAAGCTAAATATTGGGTACACATGGACATAAAGATGAGAACAATAGATGCTGGGGACTATTTTTATGGCGGTTGAGAAAGTAGCAGCTGTCACATGCCAAAGCACTGTGCATGGCATACCCATTCTAATCCATAGTAGCTTTACCTGGGGTTTTAATATTAGGGACTAGCGTGGTTATTTGGGAGATATTGTTTACTATTGTCCATTGGACTGACTCTAACACATTTGCTGTTTTCTGTACACCTAGTTCTATGCTAGACCCTGTAGAAATACATAAGTCAAAATCATGATTCCTGCCAATAAACTCCCACTTGTTTGAAAGAAGACAAACGTGAAAGCATTGTAAAGGGTGAAAAGACCAATGACTTTAGAGATTTTATGATTGTATCTTCATTATCTCTTCATCACTAAATCTGTGGCCTTGTATATTTAAACTCACTGAGTCTATTTCCTTATCTGTAATAGAGGATATTAATATCAGTCTTATAAGATATTGCCATGATCATTAATACCTGGCACATAGAATACATTTAACAAATGGTGTGTGTCATTATCATGGTAGTGGTTGTAAAAAGTGATAGACCATTGGAATACAATGTGGTTTTTTTACAGTAACTTACTTTTTTCTTTGAATATTATGGTAGGTGCTTGACTCAGTCTTTGTGCTTTCTCCCTTTTAGAGATGACGAAGAGAAAAAAAAGTCTCCCTCAGAAAGTACTGAGGAGAAAGCTAATGGAACACATCCAAAGACCATCAGTCGTATTGGAAGTACTACTAACCCATTTTTGGACATTCCTCATGATCCAAATGCTGCTGTGTACAAAAGTGGATTCTTGGCTCGGAAAATTCATGCAGATATGGATGGAAAGAAGAGTAAGTATCATGTGCTGTCATTTTCTATTTCATTTATTTCATCTTTATGCTCAAAATTTAAAGGGAATTTATCTGAAAGTCAAGGATGAAAAAATTATGTTTATGTATAGACATATTCTTGAAATTTGATAAAGCCTCTAACCCTAAATTAAAAATCCAATGTGGCACCTGCTCTTCTCTAAGCAGAATTATAGAACTTTAGAAATGGAAAACTCTTTACAATTTATTCATTCTCTATCCATTCATTTATTTAGTCATGGCTTCAACAAATAATACTGGCTACCTACTGTGCCAGGCACCAGAAATACAGTGGTGAGCAAGAGGGACAAGTTTTCTGTCTTCATGAAGTTTACATTTCTGGTGGTTGAGGGAAAGGTTGAATTTGCAATGTATAGAAAAATTAATGGGGTAAGGTCGCAGAGACAAAGGATGGAGGGAGGGAATTCATATCCAGTGCATATGTGGAATGACTGGCCTTTGAGAAGGTGGACAGGTGAGGTGTAAGAGAGCATAGTATAATTAGTTTTGGGAAGTTGAAGTAGCCCAATTGGATGGCTTCTGACTTTTCTGTGAAGTATGAGGCATGATTATCTTGATTAATGATGGTGTTTGGAGTTTGAGAAGAATAGAGCATGCTTATATAGTTAGAATAGTCTTTGCAGAGTGAAATAGCAATTTGGTATAGTTGAACAGAGTAAGATAAGGTGACATGTTTGCTCAGAATTATCTTTGGGGTGAAGAGAGGGATAGTACCACTGTTTCTTTCTGTGGCTGGATCCTTTTTCTTAATGTGTTAGCATATTCTATTAGCTTACATCAAGAGAAACATTGCAGTGGAGTG
The DNA here is from genome assembly GCF_028885625.2 of Pongo pygmaeus. Taxonomy (NCBI): domain Eukaryota; kingdom Metazoa; phylum Chordata; class Mammalia; order Primates; family Hominidae; genus Pongo; species Pongo pygmaeus. The sequence continues at coordinate 18,706,263 of NC_072380.2, read as the reverse complement.
GCTTTGACATGGACTTAGCAATGCTGAACACATTTCTTAATGTTCCCAAGTTCTTTAAGAGCACATCCACCGTATTTTCTGTGCACCTTATATACTAGGTTACTAGACTACTTAATTTTATCTCACAACATTGCATCAGAACTCATATAGTTGTGACAACAAGTCAATCCATCTTAGAAAAAGGGCACACCTGAAGATGGATTGTCACCAGGACGTACTCTCCATTTCTATCTCTGCATGATTTTTTGTGTCAGCATTATTCTTTGGAATGAGGTCCTTTATACATGGTTATTAGCAGCGCTATAGATCATGTGTTTAATTTTGACACCAAAGAGGATTGTTCTTCTTCCCTAACTTCTAATTTAATCTGTTCTAGGACAGGATTCTGACTTGTATCACTGAGAGGATGGAATATTATGATTGGCAGCCCCCACTTGCTTGCAATGACAAGAGGAATGAGATACTGGTCTCAGAGAATGGGAGTTCTTGGCACACAAAGCAATAGATACCCATTTGTTTCTTTCAATGTGCAGACATACCCTTCTTCATACATTGAATAATGCTTTTGCCAAACATTGCAGTTTTCCTTTTACAACCACAAATATACCACCTCTCTATAACATGCCTGCCCAGCTGCAGCTTCTGTCTCCAAGGCTAAGATTTGTTGATTGTGTTCATTCCCCTCAGTCAGGTATGGATGGCACTTAAATCTATAGGCTAAGTGAAAAATAGGAAAATACCGTTATCTCTTAATATCTGTAGGGGATTGATTCCAGGGCCTCTCACAGGTACCAAAATCCAAGGACACTCAAGTCCCTGATATAAAATGGCACAGTATTTGCATATAACTGATGCATATCCTCCCATATACTTTAAACTATCTCTGGATTACTTATAATATCTAATACTGTGTAAATAGTTGTTATGTTGTATTCTTTGGGGAATAATGACAAGGAAAAAAGTCTGTACATATTCAATACAGACACAGTTTTGGAGGGAATATTTTCTATCCACCGTTGGTTGAATCCACAGATGCAGAACCCACAGATATGGAGGGTTGACTGTATCTGACATACCTCACATAAAGTACTACAGAAGAAAAAGAATAATTTCAATTCAAGAAAAGTCAAAAAGGGGAAGTACAACAGCTATCACTTATTCAGAGTATTTACTACTTCCTGCTAGACAGGTATAGCAAAGTTTACCCATGTGAGCATCTTTTCATTGACTCATTTCCTAGCAATGGATTGACTTAATTGGTTACTTTATTCCAAAGTCCCAGATTCTACTGATAAAATTTTCCTTGTCCACTGTTTTCCTGGACCCAGTGGCCCAGGAAACCTCCTCTATTGGAGGATTCTCTGGGTAGAAGCTCTTCTCCCTCAGCAGCCTAATACATATGAATGTAGATACAGAAACTGAGGATTGCTTAGCAGTTGAGACATCACAGACACCTTGTACCAGGCTAGAAGTTTTCCTGCCAGTGTATCTCCTTTAAAGCCTTAGTTAACTGTCTTGAGAATTTCTGGTTAGTCAAGGCAGTTTTAAGTGTCATGGGGCTTTTGTCTTTGTAGCAAGTTAGGAAATTCTTCCTGTTTTCCAAAGGAACCTGCCTCTGCTTGTTTCTATCTCTGTTCCTGCCTCAGAACAAAAGGGAAAATATATGGATGGGTTAAGACGTGCCCATCTCCAGGCTTCTTTCCTGTCAGTTGCTTTTATCACTGGAGGACTTTTAACCTCTGGTTTTCCATGGGGCTATCAGGAGGAGCCTGGAAGTTTCAGCTGCCTTTAATTCCTCAGGCTCTTCCTGGATATCCCCATTTCAATTTCCCAAGGTTTCCAAATCACATTAATGTTAGCAGGTAATTCAGCCTTACAATACAGAATGTGCGTGATTTCTAATAATTTACAAAAACTAAAATTCACCAATTTAGAGTATATAGTTTGAGTTTTGAAAACTGTATACAGTTATATAACCATCAACACAATTAAGTTAAATAACATTTCCATTACCCAAGAAAGTTTAATTGTACTTTTTGCAGTAATTGCTTCTCCTCTTACTCCCATCCTATGACAGTTATGACAGACGATTATCTGTCTTTGGGCCCTATACTTTTGCCTTTTCTGAAACTGCAATAAATAGAATCACAGGACTGCTTTGTGTTTGGCTTCATTCACTTAGTGTTACTCTTTGCAGATTCATGTATAGTGTTAGGTTTGTGTGAATTAATAGTTTCTCTCTTCTTATTGCTTAATAAGTATTCCATTATTTGGATATCCCACAGTTTATTGATTTACCAGCTGAGCGTTTGGGTTGTTTCCAGTTTTTAGCTATTATAAATAAAGTCGCTGTGGGCATTCACATATAAGTTTTTGCATGTACATGTGTTTTCATTTCTTTTCAGAAGTGACCTAGGAGTAAAAGAGTAAGATTGCTGCACCATATGCTAAATATATGTTTAACTTTATAAGAAATTTCTAAAGTTTCTATATCATTTTGCATCCCTTATACCTATATATATTATGTCTTCTTGATGATTTGACCCTTTTGTCATGAAATGACGTTCCATACCCCTGGTTATATTCCTTATTTTGGAGTCTACTTTGTCTAACATTGATATAGCCACTTTAGTTTCCTTTGTAGTTTTTGCATGCTATACAAATTTTGTGTCTAGCTTTTATTGCTAATTTATGATTGTGTCTTTAAAATTGCTTTCTACTATGTGGAATATTGGTGGGTCTTGCTTTTTATAAATCACAGTATCTGTCTTTTAATTAGAGTGCCTATACTATTTACATTTATAGTCGTTATTAGTGTAGTTGACTTTAAATTGCCATCTTACTGTTGGTTTCTTATTTATTCCATCTTTTCTTTTCCTTTCTTGTGTAGGATTATTTTTTGTGTGTCGTTCTGTTTTTTGTCACTATTAGCCTGTTTGCTGTACTCCTTTAATTATTTTAGTGTTTGCTGCAAGGTTTACAGTATACATCTTTAACTTGTCACAGCTTAGCTTCAAATTGTACTGCTTCATTTATAATTTGAGACCCTTATAGCAGGTTAATTCCCCTTATCTCTTCCTAGCCTTTGTGATGTTGTCCTATATTTTCATTCTATGTTCTAAAACTTAAAGTAGTTCATTGTTAATATTTTTGCTTTAAAAAGAACCTTTTTTTTACTTTTACCCCCACGTACCTGCTGTCAGGGATTTTTCTCATGCTTTATCAGTGTGCAAATATCTTTATTTTCACCTTAATTTTAGGAATGTATATTCACTGGGTATAGAATTCTTTGGCAAGTTGTTTTTCCTTTCAATACTTAAAGATGATGTTTCATTTTTCCCTGCCCTGCAGGATTTCAGACAAAAAAAGTCTACTATCATTCTTGTCTTTGTTCCTATGTACCCAAGATGGCTTTTTCTGCTACTATGAATGCTTTCAAGATTTTTCTATCTCTGGTTTTCATCAATTTTATTATGTGATGCCTTAGTGTGATTTTCTTTATGTTTTTCTTATTTGGTGTTTATTGGGGTTCTTGGATTCATAGGTTCATATTTTTTTCAGCCATTATTTCTTAAAGCCTCCACTCCTATTATGGGACTTGTTTGCTATTTGATACTCAGTGCTATCCCAAGGGTTTCCTGAAGCTCTTTCCAATATTTTTAACTCTTTGTCATTTCAGTACTTTATTTGATAGTTTTTATTCTTCATTTACTTCATTTTTCATTTCATAATCAGCATGTTAATCTTTGAAGTTCAACTTGGGTCTATTTTATATCTTCCATTTCTCTCCTTATCAGGTTGATGTTTTTCTTCATGTCCTTGAATATATTTATTCTGTTTATAATTGCTTTTTTAAGGTTCTTCTCTTTGATTCCCTTCCTTTCTGTCATTTCTGGAACTGTTGAGTTATTTTTTTTTCTGCTGGCTTTAGTCATAGTTTGTTTTTTTTTTTTCCTTTTTCTTTGCATTCCTTGTAATTTTTGAGTGCCAGACATTGTGAATTTTCCATTTTTCAGGTGCTACTTTTAGTTGTATTCATCAAAAAAAAAACAGTGGATTTTATCCTAGTGTGCAGGTAAGCAACTTGTAGATTAACTGAATTCTTTAGACGCTTGACTTTACCCTTTGTTCTGGTGGATCCAGAGCAGTCTTTATTCTGGGGCTTATTTAAATATTTCCATTAATAAGGCATTCTTACTCTTCTTCAGCCCCTTTCCAATGTGGCATGTATTACACAGTCTATCCACTCTAGCTGATGAAAACATAAACTCTTCTTAGCCCTGTGTGAGCTCTTGAAATTGTACATCCCACTACTTTATTTTTCCCATGCCTTGAGTTACTTCCTTTCACTAGTGCTAAGATTGATGCTACAGCCAAGATCAGAGTATCCTCTACAGTTCTTCAGAACCATCTGTTTTTGTAACTCTCTCCTCTCTTTTACGCGGCTCTACAAATTCTAGCCCTCTCAGCATAACTAAACTCCTTTCTTATCTCCTGATCACTGAACTCCTTTCTTATCTCCTCAACTCAGCATGACTCGCAGGCTCTGTTTAGGTACCCTCTTCCACTATTGGAACAGAGATGCTTTCTCTAAGCAGTAAGCCACTCTTAACTCATTTGTTTCTTTCTCTTCAGAATTATAATCCAATGTTTTCTGTTTTGAAATTTCTAAAAACTTTTGTTTTATATACATACATAGACTTTTTAAGTTATTATGGTAGGGCAGTTTCTATAGCAGTTACTGTTTCTTGGGCATAAGCAGAACTAAGCTGATTTATGATCCCTTTTGTTAAGAAACGTCTTTCCAGTTGCTTCCTGCTTTAAGACCTAATATTTACTGAACTATGAAATTAATAAGGAATTCTAAGCATTCAAGTAAAAGCAAACTGTTTAGTTATATGTTTGGAGATGTAGAAAAGCTTTTGTTTCCTTCCCGTCTAATCCTGTCTCCCCACCAACCTCCTTTGTTGGATTTTCAATCATGTCTGGTTGAACAGGTTTATCTAAGTGTTTGGCTGCTGCACCTTCTTGGAAATCTACCAGAATGCCTTAATTGTTTCTGAATGTTTCTGCCTTCTTCTTTTGAGAGATGGTCACTATAAACAAATTAGAGAAATGTTTTATAGTAAGGACTTACATAACCTGCAATAAAACACGTCACTTTTTATTTACACTACATAGAAAAAACATGAAAACAGCAGTGGAGCTTTCCTGGAATAGAAGCTCCAAGTAATTCTGAGAATCCTGAATGCTGTTTTTTGGACACAAAAAGTAGATACTTATTTTCTAAATACTTACTTTGATTAAGCATGGTCACTATAGGTAGACCTATATTACATTTGTATGTAAATGTAAACATGGCCAGGTGCTCTGATGACAAATATTACAAAAGGTGTTTTATAAGTGAAGATTTGAATCAAAGCTGTATGGAAAGGTTATTTTCTCTTAAATGCTGATACACTTGTCTCAAATGGACCATTTATTTCTCTCAAGATTTGGTGTCTTCTTTTTTAATTAACTTTAAACATTCAGTTTGTCAGACTGCATCCATATTTTTAAACCTCGGAGGTTTTCTTCATTTTTTGCCTTTCAAAGTTATGCTCAGTTCAGAAATTCTGCCTCCAGGAGACAAACTGTTGTACCTATCTTAGAATTATGTATTTTTACCAAGACCTGTTAAATCTGACATTAAGGGAAAGCTTTGAAAAGTCAAATTTGGAAAACAAAATGCATCTTGTGGGTTTTGTCAGATACAATAAAAAACAAAATTCAATATAAGCTCTTAGTTTTCTCAATCTGATGTAACATACTTGTGGAAATCAAGAAAGAAACTGGAAACAACGTACCCAAAATATAAATGATCTACACGATAACAATAGTGATAATTAAATGATTGCTAAATATTAGAGCTTTATCCTAAGCATTTCATGCATTAATACATTTAATCTTGGTCCTATAAAGCAGATATTATTATTGTCCTCGTTTTATACATGAAGACACTGATCTTAACCAAGGATGTAGTATAGAATAGCAGTATATCTGGTGGACCAAAAATCTGATTATACCAAACTAATAGTAGCATATTGTTAAAAGCAATTCCAATGAGAAAATATGCTTATAAAATGTTTAAATTCTGCATTTTTTGTGTAGTTGGGACAGTCTGTCACTGTGTAGCATGTATTTAGATAACTGGAGGTCTCAAGCTAGGAACAGTGAAGCCTGAACATTTCTTTTACTTGGCCAACACAGTGCTGTTTAAACACTGAATTGCCTGGATGTAGCATTTTCTGGTTGACCATAGTTTTCACAGCTCCCTATAGCCTTATATCAAACCTCCTTATACATTAATTAAGGGGGAGAAGTACAGTAGGGCCATGTTGACATTTTCCAAGATAACAAGACATAGATAGGATGATGGGTTGGAAAAGAGAACCCAGAAGCAGCAGTCTCCAGTGTTTATAAAAATTTAATGGATGACATAGAAAGTAAGTCAGATAATTGGAAGCAAAAATGCTTCCGTAATTTTTGTTGAGAAGTGTGTGTGTGTGTGTGTGTGTATGTGTATTCCCCACCTCAGTGCTAACACAAAAACCAGTTTCACGTAGATTAAAAATAAAAATTTGAGAAACAAGGCTCTAAGATTTTTAGAAGAACATGTGGGACAATAACTTCATGACTTTTGGGTAGAAAGTGAATTCTTAAGATTTACGAAAGCAGCTGGGTACAGTGGCTCACACCTGTAATCCCAATGCTTTGGGAATCCAAGACAGGAGGATCACTTGAGCCCAGGAATTCAAGACCAGCCTGGGCAACATAGCAAGACATCGTCTCTACATATATACAGGCATACGTATATCCATACATATTTACAAAAACAGTAAAAAGAAAAATTGATACATATAATTACAGTAAAAGTAAAGACTTTATATTAAAATTGTACTTAAAAATGAAAGATAATTCACAGATTAAGATACTTGTAGCATATTACCAATAAAGGATTAGGATCCATGGTAATATTCATAAAGAAATTTTAAATTACTTAGAAAAAATACAACTCAGTAGAAAAATGGGCAAAAACTTGAAGAGGCCATGCTCAGAAAATGAAACTGAGATGATCAATACATATATGAAGACATATTCAACCTTATTTATATTCAAGGATATTCATTAAACATATAGTGAAATGTCATTTCTCATGTTACCTTGAGGAAAATTAAAAGAAAACCAAGTGTTGGCAAGGATTTGGAGCAATGGGCCCTCTTCTACCTTGCGAAAGTATTAGTGGTATCATTTGTACTTTGGAAAGCAGTTGGCAATAATAAAGATGGAAATGTTTATTCTTATATCTCAGTTAATTAGTCATAAGTGTGTATACACCTATAAAAACTCTTAGTGTTACAGAAGTCATGTTTATAGCAACATTATAATAGCTCAAAATTTAAAAACTTAAATGTCCATTAATAAGAGATTGAATGGATTTTGTGTATCCATATAATTGAAAAGGAAGGAACTAGAGTTCCACGTATCAACATGGAGGAATCTCACCAGTGGTAATGTTGAATGAGAAAAAGCGGCTTGCAGAAGGAGCTGCACGTAAGATAACCTTTGAAAGCATGCAAAACAATACTATTTTTAGTAAGAATACATTCATATATTGAAATCATTAAACATAGAATGGTTGTTACTTCTGGAAAGGAGAATAACAGGCAGTCACTGACAAGTACCCAGTGGTTTCACTATATTGATAATATATATTTTTTACATTTGGTGGTAGTACCTGTATACCTACTTTATTACTCTTGATAACCTTTTGAAGTCTTATATGTTTTACAATTTTTTTTTTTTTTTTTTTGAGATGGAGTCTCGCTCAGTAACCCAGGCTGGAGTACAGTGGTACATGCAATCGTAGCTCACTGCAGCCTCAGACTTCTGGGCTCAGGTAGTCTTCCTACCTCAACCACCCAAGTAGCTGGGACTACAGGCATGTACCACCATGCCCAGCTAATTTTTTTTCGTTTTTCTTTTCTTTTCTTTTCTTTTTGTGGAGACAGGGTCTCACTATATTGCCGAGACTGGTCTTGAACTCTTGGCCTCAAGCAGTCCTACTGCCTTGGCTTCCCAGAGCGCTGGGATTACAGGCATAAGCCACTGCTCCTGGCCTATAATTAAAATTTTTAAAACTCAATAGAACATCTGATTGCATGGAAAATTTAGAAACATATAAGGATGTTTTTCTTCAAATCTGCACAGGAAAAATTACAATTAGAAAACTCAATAAACAAAAATCCGTAGCGAGAGAAAACGTTGACCAGACACAGTGGCTCACGCCTGTAATCCCAGCACTTTGGAAGGCCAAGGCAGGAGGACCATTTGAGCCTAGGAGTTCAAGACCAGCCTGGACCATATGGTTATAGCCATCTCTACAAAAAGATTTTTTGAATGAAAATTGAAAAGAAAAAATGATTTTGTGATCACCATCATTATAGCATAATTAATAATTTAAAATCTTACCGTAGTAATAGAATTTTGGTTACTCACATTTAGATATGTGAAAGATTTAATTGTGGTACACATTAAAATATAAATATTGTGCAACTTAATCCTGTAAGAGTACAGATGATAAGAGGTGGGAGGTAAAACTGGATAGAACTAAGAGGGAGCAGGGAGAGAGATCCGTTAAGCTCCTCTTACAGAGAGGAAGTCAGAAGATGCTGCCTGTACTGGAGAAAGAAGAAATAATGTCAGTCATTATTTGTCAAATTAATACATAAGAAAGTGGCAACTATGTGAGATGAAAGGTATGTCAATTAGCTTCATTGTGGTAATTATTTCACCATTCATATGTAAAAACATCAAATTGTACACTTATGTACAATTTTTATTGGTCAATAACATCTTACTAAAGCTGGGGAAAAAATTTTTCACTAAAATAATAATAATGTTATGCTCCGTAAAACTACAGAGGTAATCAATACAGATACAAATAAAAGCTATGTAAGTATATTGGGAAGATGGAGTGGCATAGTTAAGTTTGTTAAATTCTCATCTAGCACAGCACAAAACTGAGAGTGTGTTTACAACCTATTATGACACAGTGGTAGAAGCACATTGTTTAGGGATATAATGACACTTAACAACTGGGAGAAGTAATTTGTTTCAAAAGGTTTTTTTGTAAAATGGGAACAGAGGAGCTGGGAAGAAATGAATCAAAAGAGGCTAATTGTGTGGACATATCACTTTAATAATTTTAAAATATTTTAATCACATTCTTTTATAGATTCTTTAGTCATTGTACAGTCCTGAGATTAGTTCTGAATTTGAAATATTAAAATATCGCTTTTTAAGGAGGTGAGAACTATGTGTGGTTCATCTTTTCAATCTCATTGTAAATACTGTGGGTATAAGGAGTGGTGTGGGGCACCTTGACAAGGTTGGAGAGGTTCTCTCACTTTAGAGGGATTTACACACCTGCCTGTCATCAAAAGTTTAGAAAATTTGGTCACACATGTCAAATTTGAGAAAGTAGAATTTATTCTGAGTCATCCATACTGAAAATAGTTTATAATGGTAATGCAGGCAGAATTCTTTGCTATTGTGTAACATTGGGAACAGCGACACTATAATTAAGAGATAATAAAAGTGGAATTTTTTTTTTCCCAAAAGACAGTTGTCTCCTCCTGTTAGAGAAAGACTCTTTAAGTACAGGCAAAGCCAAGCAATTATTTTAAAACTAGGCTAAGGTTTTCCCTTCCCTTGGCACTTGGCTGTTCTCTGGCAGCAGGGTGTGTAACGGAGCAGTTTAACAGTTTAACATCTTAACAGTTTAAGATGTTAATACAAGGCCAAACAGCAGCACTGTGAGGGCAGCCATGTGAACGCGCGGGAGCACCTTGTCACGTGACACTCTAGTTTTAATGGAATATTGGCTGTTTTAGATAGGAAATACCCCATTCACAATTCAAAATTTAGACTAAAAGATTAAGTTCTAGGTTTTTACATTCCGTAATGATGGCTCATGTCTTTAAAATCCATGCTTTCTGGCAATAAAGTTGGTTGAAAGAGGTCCTCCACCATCATTCTCGTCAGGAGCAATACTCTTTTTTCTGAGACTGTGTCTCACTCTGTTGCCCAGGCTGGAGTGCAGTGGTGCAATCTTAGCTCACTGCAACCTCTGTCTCCTGGGTTCAAGCAATTCTCCTATGGGGCCTCCTGAGTAACAGGGACTACAGGTGTGTGCCCCACGCCTGGCTAATTTTTGTATTTTTAGTAGAGAAGGGGTCTTGCTATGTTGGCCAGGCTCTTCTCAAATTCCTGACCTCAGGTAATCTGCCCTTCTCAGCCTCCCAAAGTGCTGGGATTACAGGCGTGAGCCACGGCACCTGGCTGGAAGCAACACTCTTGACTAGGAACAATGGAATATAAACTGCCAATCTTATAGCACCAAAAAATCTGTGTTCAGAATCTCTGAAGTATTTTTCTGAAAGAGGAATGTACAGTTTTCACTGTGCATGTGATTTTTAGAGGTTATTCTATTTTCACTGCTGACTCGTTCTGTTTACCATTTCGGTTTAATTAACATTTAGAAGAAAGAAGAAAATAATTCCTGCATCCCTGTTGTGGTAATTTAATGCAGTGTGTCAAATTCTTCAATAATCTGATGAAAATTTGAAATTAAAAATACCGTACTAGTTTCCTAAAGGAATTAATCATGAGGATAAGAATGTATATGCAAAAGATGTTATCACTAATGTTAATGGAAATGTCAAACTCTGCAAAATGTTTTCTCTTTTTTTCTTTTGTTGAGACAGGGCCTTGCTCAGTCACCCAGGCTATAGTGCAGTGGTGTGATCTGGACTCACTGCAACCTCCGCCTCCCAGGCTCAAGCAATCCCCCCCACCTCAACCTCCTGAGTAGCTGGGACCACAGGAATGTGCCTTCACACCCCACTAATTTTTGTATTTTTTTATAGAGATAGGGTTGCACCATGTTGCCCAGGCTGGCCTCAAACTACTGGGCTCAAGTGATCCACCAGGCTTGGCCTCCCAAAGTGCCGGGATTACAGGTGTAAGCCACCATGCCTGGCCCTCCAAACTCCATAAAATATCTTAAAGAGGTTTATTCTGAGCCAATGTAAGTGACCACAGCCTGGGAGAAAAAAAAAACACAAACCCAAGAACCCTTCAGTAAGTAGTCCCGAGACAGTCGGGTTACAGTTTGGTTTTATACCTTTTAGGGAGATGAGTTACAGGCAAAGACATAAATCAGTACATGAAAGATATCCATTGGTTCAGCCCCCAAAGGTGGTCGTCTTGAAATGTGGGCATACAAGTCATAGGTGGGTTTTAGGGATGGTTGAGTTATTGGTTGAGAGAGTTAAGCTATTGTCTGAAGACTTGAAGAGTAGACAGGAATGCTTGAGTTAAGGAGGCTCTGGGAGCCACGTCCCTTATAACGTAGAAGCAGCCTCATGGGTGGCAGCCCTCAGAGAAACAGACTATAAATGTCTCTTTTCAGACTTTTGAGGTGTTGGGCTCTTAGCTAATCTCTCCTACATCTGGGAAAGGCCTAGAAAGGGAAGGCCTGGCTGCATCAATGGCGATTCTCCAAAGATGTAAATTTTCCCCACAAAGGATGGCTTTGGAGGGTCATTTCAAAATAGGTCAAAGAAATGTCTTTTGGGGTAAAATATTTTGATTGCTTTCAGGGTCTGCTGTCATGTGATGCTATACCAGAGTCAGGTTGGGGAGTAAGCCACATTATAGCAGATTAATAAAAATCCATTTAATGAAATTTTATGGTTAGGTGTGACTTCACCTTTGCCTCACATGGCCACATGGCCTTAGGTCTTTTTTTTTTTTTTTTTTTGAGATGAAGTTTCACTCTTGTTGCCCAGACTGGAGTGCAGTAGCGTGATCTCGGCTCACTACAACCTCTGCCTCCTGGATTCAAGCCATTCTCCTGCCTCAGCCCCACCAAGTAGCTGGGATTACAGGCAGGCACCACCACATCCGGCTAATTTTGTATTTGTAGTAGAGATGGGTCAGACCTTGTTGGTCAGGCTGGTCTCAAACTCCTTATCTCAGGTGATGCACTCGCCTCGGCCTCCCAAAATGCTGGGTTTACAGGCATGAGCCACCATAGCCCGATGGCCTTAGGTCTTGTTTCTAATCTGGTATCTTATTGCCACACAGAGTCTGTTTTGATCAGTCTTTTGATCTCCATTTTAACCGTAATGCTGGTCAGTCGGCCCTGAACTTGAAAAGGAAATGGATATAAGGAGGTGCATCTGACCTCCCGTCCCATCATGGCAGGAATTCAGTTTTCTACGTTTCTTTTGGCCAAGAGGGGGTCCATCAGTTGGTTGGAGGGCTTAGGATTTTTTGTTTGTTTACACTACATAGACTTAAGAATTTGAGCTTTGAAACAAGATAGGTCCTTGATTTATTTTTTAAAAAACACTTTGAGCTCAAGCAGTATGCCAGTAATACTCTTGGTGAGGAGGAGTGGACATAGAGGATATGCCTGAATAGTTGTTACTCGGCTGAGAACTGAATTACAAAAGGAAGTTCCGTGGTATCTTTGGACACAAAGGCCATGGATAAGCATATTCCACCACAGCCTGAGCAACATAGTAGGACCCCGTCTCTACAAAATAAAAGAATAAAAAGTTAGCCAAACGTGGTAGCATACGCCCCTAGACCCAGCTACTCAGAGGGCTAAGGTGGGAGGATTGCTTGAGCCCAGGAGGTTAAGTCTGCAGTGAGCCATGATTGCACCACTGCACTCCATCTTACAAAAATAGAAAAGAAAAGAATATTCCATTAGAAAAAAAAAAATGCAAAAACCTTAAGGTGAGAGCAATCAAATGTGGCTAATACCTGTTATGGTGTGTAGTACACTGCCTGGTACATAGAAGGAACCCAGTTATTTTAGTTACAAAATAACATCATTTTAGAAACAGTTTAATGGCCAATAAAATGTTTAATAAGTGAAATATGATAGATACAGCAATACAATTTCATCATTTGCCATCATTTTTTAAAATGATATTGTTGACAAAAAAAAGCCAAAGTCTGTAAAATATTTGAAGAGGCTTATTCTGAGCCAGATACAAGTGACCATGGCCCATGACGTAGCCTCAGGATGACCTGAGAACATGTGCCCAAGGTGGATGGGTTATAACCTGTCTGTATGCATTTTTGGGAGACCAAAGTTACAGGCAAAGACATAAATCAACACATATAAGGCATACATTGATTGGTTTAGCCCGGAAGCGTGGGACACCTGGAAGCAGGGGCTTCCAGGTCATAGATGGATTGAAAGATTTCCTGATTGTCCATTGGTTGAAAGAGTTAAGCTTTACCTGAAGAGTTATAGTCAGCATAAATAAATATTTGAGTTAAGTTGAGGGGGTGGTGGGGTGGAAGCCAAGGTTCTTGTTACATAGATGAAGTTTCTAAATAATACACTTCAGAGAGAATAGATGTCAAATGTCTCTTATTGGACCTTAAAAGTTGTCAGACTCTCCAGAAAAGATTTAGCAAGGGAGGGAGACTCTCTATAGAATGCAGATTTCCCCCACTAGAGACAGCTTTGCAGAACCATTTCAAAATATGTCAAAGAAAATGCATTTTGGGGTACAATACTTTGATTTCCCTTAGGACCTGCTATCCACCATGTGATGCTATATTAGAGTCAGGTTGAAATTGGTATCTTATTGCCAGTAACAGTCTGTTTTGTCAGTCTCAGGATCTCCATTTTAGTGTTAGTGCTGGTCAGTTGTGCCTAAACTCCAAAGGGAGGAAGGCATAATGAGGCATGTCCAACACCCCCTTTCTGTCATGTCCTAAACTGGTTTTTCAAGTTCCTTTGGAATCCCCTTTACCAAGAGTAGGGTTCATTCAGGCAGTTGGGGGCTTATAATTTTATTATGGGCTTACAATGTATGATATATAAATAGAAGAGTTTCGTTTGTTTATTTTTGAGATGGAGTTTCACTCTTGTCACCCAGGCTGGAGTGCAATGGTGCAATCTCGGCTCACTGCAACCTCCGCCTCCCAGGTTCAAGCGATTCACCTTCCTCAGCCTCCCGAGTAGCTGGGATTATAGGCACCCACCATCACGACCAGCTAATTTTGGAATTTTTAGTAGAGATGGGGTTTCACCATGTTGGCCAGGTTGGTCTCGAACCCCTGACCGCAGGTGATTCACCCACCTCAGCCTCCCAAAGTGCTGGGATTACAGGCGTGAACGACCATGCCCGGCCCGTAGAAAAGTTTAAAATTAACAAGAATAATATCTCAGTTTGTTTTGCATCTGTATACGTAGTAAAATGATTAGAAGGGTATATACTACAGGGGCCATCCAGGAAAAAACTTCCCCATCACCCTCTGAAGATTCACTGAAAAATCAACTCACCAAAGGCAGATTAATTAGAGAAAAGGTGTACAAATTTATTAACACGCACACAGGGGAAAATCATAGATAGATTACATGACCCTCAGTGGAGTAGAGAAGCTTTTACCTTATAATTGAAGTTACAGAAAGAATGGGGGCTTGGATCAAAACAGGTTATGAAAAGAGAGGAAGGTGAGGCCTGGCTAGCAAAGGTGTTCCTGTTATGTAAATGAAATCTCACAAGTAGGTGGTAAAACCTAGGCATGATGAGAAAAACAGAATAGATGGTGAATGTTTCTTTCAGACCCTTGAAGATGTCAGACCCTCAGTTAATCTTTCCCAGATCCAGACAAGGGAAGGCCTCAGAGAATGCCTAGCCGCCATCAATAGAGATTCTCTCCACAGATGCAAACCTCCCCCACAAAAGATAGCTTTGCAGAGCTACTTCTGTTTGCAGGGCCTCTGAAGGGCAATCTCAAAAATATGTGAAAGAAATGTAAGGGCAATCTCAAAAATATGTGAAAGAAATGTATTGTAGGGTCGTGTATTTTGGTTTTCTTCAGTGGAGAGCACTTGAACGCACTGGACATCTGATAAATGAAGGAAGCGTGGTCTGAGTTGGGAAAGCTAAGAGGCCATCATGCAGTGGCATCACCTCAGGTGCCGTCTGTAGCAGAAGACTGTTTTCTGGCTCCTGCGCGTGAGTAGTAAGCCAGAGCCCTCGCCCTGTAATGAGGGCCAGGAACACCTATCAGTAGGCAGAGCTTGAAGTCACTTTTGGAGCTCCTTGGTTGGGGAAAAGCAAGTAAGGCTGTTGTCATATTCCTTGAAGAACAGATTCTGTCTGGAGGCTGCTCATCAGCCACTCTGAGTTATTTTTATTGACCTTCAGCTGTTTTTGCCCAGAGGCATTTTAAAGGTGCCCATGGGCCTTGGGCTGTTTTACAATTACAATAACTTATTTGAATTGCTAGTTGTAGAAATGCATGTTCAGCAGGGTCTTCGCTCTGTCCTTCACTGGCTTCTGTGGTGCTTCAGAGGTTGAGGAAACCTGATTTGGTGTGACTTGACAAGCCCACTTGTCTGATTCAGCAGTTACCTGCCCTTCTCAGATAGACTGCAATGATTTAACCTTTCATTTGTTTTAACACCTTGCTCTTAAAAGGTATATAAAAAGGTCTAGAAATTGCTCTAGATATTATGAAAAACATCATAGTATGCTTGATTTTCTTGATCAATGTTCACACCTTTCACATAAACGAACTTTTTAAATGTTATATATAAAGTTTCGGTGCCTCAGAAGAAAATATCACTCGAATACAAAATTTTCTTTTTAATTATCAGCAAGACACGTTACTTGTATATAAAAGGGTGCGCCCTTACAGATGGAACAATGGTGAGCACATACTTGGACAACGGAGGGGAAGGGTTTCTCATCCCTGACGCACGTGGCCCCTGCTGCTGTGTCATTCCCCTATTGGCTAGGGTTAGACCGCACAGGCTAAACTAATTCCGATTGACTAATTTAAAGAGAGTGACTGGTTGAGTGCTTTGGCAGGAGTCAGGGCAGAGCAGGTTGGGGGTAATTGGAATGAGTTAGGGTGGAGCAGGTGATTGGAATGTAGGGTGCAGCAGCTGATCAAAATGAGTCAGGGTGGAGTAGGTAATCGAAAAAGGTTGCTTTACGAGGAAGTTTAAAAGTAGAAGGCAAAGAATTGAACATACTGACATATTCTTTGAAAAGAAATTTAGAATTCATATCTAACATTGAATTTCAGGAACTTTTTGTTATGCCTAACTTTTTGAAGTGATTATTAAAAACAGCAAGTTCTCCAGCATATTCCTTTAGTCAGATATACTTTATAAGAATTATGAGGCCTGTGCGGCAGTTCACACCTGTAATTTCAACACTTAGGGAGGCTGAGGCAGGAGGATTGCTGAAGCCCAGCAGTTTGAGACCAGCCGGGGCAACATTGCAAGACCCTGTGTCTATGAAAACCAAAAAAAAAAAAAAATTAGCCAGGCATGATGGTCCACACCTGTAGTCCCAGCTTCTCGGGAAGCTGAGGTGGGAGGATTGCTTGAGCCTGGCAATTGGAGGCTGCAGTGAGCTGTAATCACCCTGTCTCAAAAGAAAAAAATATGTATATAAATGTCATTTGTTTGATAGAAGTTTGAAGTCTCTTGTCACAAATGTTCATTCTTTAATTAACCCATGAAAACCCACAGTAATGTATTAAGCCTTATTTGTTCCTTTTGAGCCTGGGTGTTTACTGATACCTTATTCCCATATTCAATGTCTTATTGGAATAATCGACCACAGTTTTATTCTACCTCCTCTTTTCTCTTTAAGCAACCTGCGTTTTACCTAAAAGATTAAGCACTAAAAAAAAAAAAAAAAAAATCCCGGTAATATTTGTTGAATGATGCCATCTACATGATAGTTTAGGACATCTGATTTTTTTTGTGGAGGGTGGGGGAGAAGGGGTTAATCTGCTCTGTGGATGCAGCAACAAACCAAAGTACTTGCCTTCAAAGTTTTATTCTAATGCTGGGGAAGCTTAATAAAAACTATGTGATAAGTTATACAACTGTTAACTGACCCAAAGAAAAGTAAAGTCAAGGTTAGGAAATACTGAAGGAAGCATGCAGGTCCTATGTTGCAGAGAGTGATTAGAGGAAACCCCCGGATGTGGCATGTCAACCAAGAAGAGATAACAAACCAGACCACAATGCAGTAAGACAAGACATTTATTGGGCTCTTAGGAATTATAATTCAGGAGACACAGATTTGGCTCTAAGCCAAATTGTGTTCCAAACCAAGTGAGAGTTTTTCAAAGGAAACTAAAGGATTACACAAGTTGTTTTGAAAGAATTATCATGGGTGGAGGCGGCTGGCTTAGCACAAGTCCATAGTTCATTTATTGTTGCTGTTTGGGAGTTGCAACACTGGCAAAATTCAGCTGTTTTTCAGGATATCATGGTTGTGGTGGTTAGGTGCACTTCAAAGATTCAAGGCAAGGTACTGGGTTATTTTGCAAGATTGCCAGTGGTGCAGGCAGCCCTGAGAATGGATTCTGCTTTAGAGCACTGAAGTGTAGTGATGCCGTTTTGTATGTTTCACAGATAACATTTGAGCAGAGACCTAACTGAAGTGAAGGGGCCAAGTCATGGTATCTGGGAGAGGAACATTCTAGCCATAGAGAATGTGAGGTATCATTCATTGAGATTCAAAAAATAGTTCTGTGACTCTAGTGTTGCAGGAAAAAAAACGGGGTTCTTGTCACTTGACCAGGAAAGATTAGGTTCGCAGACACGTAGAAGGGTGACAAGTGGAATTTATTAGGTAGAAATGAAAAAGGAAATATGCATCAGCAAAGTGAGATAGAGTCCTGCTAACAGGCTCTCCACCTCAGGGATTAAATCCCACCTTACCACACAGAAACAAGAGAGGCCAGGCTTCTCCCCACTGCAAACAGCGCAAACTTCCCAAGGCCCCACCCTCTCCTCCCAATGTGCAGATGGGTGTTGTTCAGAGAGAATCATTTGGGGAAAAGGAAGGGCTTCATCCAGACTGGCAGTCTGGTTTTTCATCCCTTATGCTGTTTTAGGCTTGAAGGCGGGATTCGGTCAGGGGTTGGGGGCAGGAGGGGTCCTTGGCTGCCTCCTGTCTCTATCACTGGTGTTTATATTTTTCCTGAAAAAAATGATGTAGTGAGAGTCATTTTGGGATTTGTTGCTTCCCACACGCATTTCCGGTAACCCTTAGCTAATGATGCATGCTCTTGTTGTGTTCTGACCTCTTTTCCAACCTCAGCCCAAGCCATGTAAATTCTTCCTGCACGTCTAGTAATGGCTGCCAGTGAAACCGTCTCCTGGCCAAGTGGAGAAAGATACTTGTTTTTAAAAGTTAGATTTGAGTGACTCTGTGGCTCATCTTTTGGGTAGAAAGTTCTCCAACAGCTTTTGTCTCTTCTGTCGTCTACTTTTATTGTTTGCATTCATGTTTGATATCTCCAATGTCAATACAGGACTTGGGACAAAGTGGAAACAATAAATATATTAATAGGAGTAAATGTGTCAGACTTAGCTCTCTTCCCAGTTAAGGGTGGTATGTGCTAAGTGTTTCTGTTAAAAATGCATCAGTAGGCCGTGTGCGGTGGCTCATGCCTGTAATCCTAGCACTTTGGGAGGCCGAGGCAGGCGGATCACGAGCTCAGGAGATCGAGACCATCCTGGCCAACATAGTGAAACCCAACTCTACTAAAATACAACAACATTAACCAGGCATGGTGGCGGGCACCTGTAGTCCAAGCTACTGGGGAAGCTGAGGCAGGGGAATGGCTTGAACCCAGGAGATGGAGGTTGCAGTGAGCTGAGATCGCGCCACTGCGCTCCAGCCTGGCAACAGAGCAAGGCTCCGTCTCAAAAGAAAAAAAAAATGCATCAGTAATGTTAAAGGGGTGTTCTCAAACATTGACTAACAAAAAGAATTCCGAATACATGAATGAAATGTCAACCTGAAGTAAGTGAAAGCATCAGAATCCAATTTTAGAGTTCATTCAAGTAAGAATCTGGGAAACATGGACTCCAGAGAAATGAGGCCAGTGCTCTGAAGTAAAAACTTAAGGTCTTGCTTATATATGGGCAGAAAACAAAGAAATTTAGTAGGATTATAACTTTTTTTATGTAAGGCTGCTTTATGGGTTATAATAATTTAGTTATTTTTCTTTTCCGTACAGCTTGTTTTTCTTCTTTACAGCTTGTTATCATTTACTTCCCAATTTAAAAGAGTTCATTTAACATCCCACCTTAGACAATGTGATAGTCATCAAGTCTTTGTGTGAGAAAGGTAAGAGGGAAATCAATCTGTAATGAAGATCAACAGTTAAGCAAGAAGGGGTCTTCCCTGGTGCCTTTTAGTCATTTGCAACATTTTACAAAACAGTGTAGATAAGGAAAAAGGCTAATCTGTAATCAGACAGTCAGAGAAGCAAAGCTTACAGCTTCCTAGGTTACAGCTGCCTGTTAATGTGATCCAGCTCCCTTAATCGCATTCCCTTAAGGCTCTAATAAAATTCCAGCAACTTAGATTTAAATTGCTTATTTTCACAGAAGTGAGAAAAAAAGGTCTTTGTGTTTTAGCATGAAAATTTGATGCATTTTCTTTAGCAGACAGTATCTTTAATTTAAAAAAAATCCAAAGGACTTGCATATATTAACTCATCTAAGTCTTGGAAAAACTGTTTTATACAGGACGAAAGTAAGGCATAGGACTGGCTAAGTGACTTGTCCAAGGTCACTCAGGTGAAGCCAGTATCTCAAACCAGGTTCTCTGGTTCTAAAATGTGTCCTCTTAAAAAATAAAAAATTAAGTGTTAACTGTTGTTCCTAGGCTGTCTTGCTAAAGGATGATGATAATTTGCAATGTTATGAGACTTCCAAAATTGGGATCCACATTTTGATTCCATGTCTTCCTGCTAACATACTGTACAAAAGGTGAAGGTTAAAAGAAAAACCTATTTTTTTTTCAAAATCCTACATTAAAGTACACCCTCATTTAAAGTGTTCTCTAATCTCTAAATCCTATTCATAAGCAGAATTAATGACCTCCTCCTCGTTTTACCTCCTGGAATCCCCACTGTGATTGTCTTAGGTTAGTGCCATGCTACCATTTAGTTTATACAGTTTATACAGTTTATCATGTTAAATTAACTTTCATTGTTAATGTTACTGCCTGTATATGTAAATGATTTAGGGGTAGGGTATGTGTCCTAATAATCTTATATGCCCAGATTAACTCAACAACATTATAAAATAATTATGTCAGATTGTAGTAGATTCATTGTATTGATTTTTAACCAGAGATGTTTAGATTACTTGTCCAAAAGTGGAGAAATAGTGGGCATCATGGCATGAATAAAATCTGAGTGCCTAGCTCCCAGTTTATGATACTTTCTGCCATTTCGGAACATTTTAGGGTAAAAGTCTTGAGACCTCTTAAAGGAATAGAGCCATATCCAGAATGAATATCACCCCACTAGGGGACACTTTGGATAGAATGTTCTTCCAATTCTCTCTTTGTTTTCATTTTTTATTCTCTATCAAAATACGCATTGGTTCCTATTATACAAAAAAAGGAAATAATTTTCTGGAAAAAGCAATAGGTGTAGGTTCTGTTAAAAGAAAAGCTTCAGCCCAATTAAATTTAAAGGAATTTAATTGAGCAATGAATGATTCAGAAATCAGGCAGCCCCCAGAATCACAGCAGATTCAGAGAGATTCCAAGGATGCCTCATGGTCAGAACAAATTTATAGACAAACAAAGGGAATTGACATACAGAAATCAGAAGTGAGGTACAGAAAAAACTGGGTTGGTTACAGCTCAGCACGTACCTTATGTGAATACAGTTTGAACACTCAGCAGTGTATGAGTGGTTGAAGTACGGCTACTGGGATTGGCCAAGACTCAGGTATTGTTACAGGTGCGTAGTCCTAAGTCAGGTTTTCAGTCTTGTCTACCTATTAAGTTAGGTTGCAGTTCATGCACAAGGACTCAAATAAGGAAGTATAGAGTCCTTCTAAGGCCATATTTAGTTTGCTTTAACAGTTCCTACAAGGCTCCCCTAGTTTTTTCCTTTATAAAATAGAGTTGACAAAGCATCCTTTTATAAAAGAGAAAGACTATAAGGATTAAGTGATTTTTTTGTAATGTGTAAATTGCCTTAAGTGTTTCAAAAATAAGTGATTAGGAATATATAGTAGTAATAGCACTGTTTTAGTTCTACCACTCTGCTATAAACCAGTGATAATTAATACTATCACTTGCTGAATACTGAAATACTGTGTGACTCATAGCCCAATGGTAAATTTTCCTGTGCTCAGCTTGGACGTGATTGCTTCAAGCAGTAATCTAAAAGTGCCTGAGCTGCTCTATTAATTAAGATTTAATAGAATATCTTGTGATGCCTGAGGATATTTTGTAAAAGAAAGTTAGAGGTTAATATACAGGATTACCCTTAACTTCACTTAATCATCTGTGAGTCTGTCATCTATGAACTTATTTAAATTCTTTGCACATCAGTTGCAGAAAGCAGACTCCTCCCTGCGTGAGCTGTATCATTGATTAGAACTTCAGAACTCCCTTCTTACCAAGGTAGCCTGTTTCTTCATGCTTTAGGATACATACTTTAAGGATTTTGTTTTAAAGATACTTTAAGTTGTTTAGTTCTATCACTGGGAAAATAGAACAGTCTTAAAAATGCCTTGTGCTTTTTACAGCTAGTATAAGTGATGTCTCATTTATATTAGTACAGAACTTCTGCTGAGTATATCTTTGTTTTCAAGTACATTAAAGTGCTGGATTTATTTTGGAATGCCATCATTGGGATTGCTTTATATTGTAAATATCTTTCTCCGTTAACCTCAGGAAATTCAAGATATTTTGCATTAGAACTACCTCATCCCCACATACCTGTTTCTTGGCCTGGCAGGATTTGCATTGTCGGCCGTCACGCCAAGACTCTTCGTGAGGCCCTGA
The DNA here is from genome assembly GCF_028885625.2 of Pongo pygmaeus. Taxonomy (NCBI): domain Eukaryota; kingdom Metazoa; phylum Chordata; class Mammalia; order Primates; family Hominidae; genus Pongo; species Pongo pygmaeus. The sequence continues at coordinate 18,684,325 of NC_072380.2, read as the reverse complement.
AAAAGAATTTACTTCTCATTAATGTGTATATGGCTAATTCTCTCTCTCTACTCTGAGGGGAATAAAATGGTATTTTTGTCATTTTACAGGGAACAATGGGAAAATATTTTCAAGACAACAGACAGGAAGTAAAGATTAATGTATTAAATGAAAAAAATAGGCAATGCGCATACTATGTCTTTCTATCCATATTATGACTTTCTGATATTAAACATGAGGAAAAGGAAAAACATAGATGATCAGGGAACCCAGAGAGATGAGTGAGCAAAAAACAGGACAAGATTTTGATGTAGGAACAAATACTCTGCCATTTGAATGAAATAGAAAATTGGAACAGTAATAGAAAATTGGATCTTAAACACAATCCGTTTCCAGTTCAGTTGAGAAGAAAAGTTGGAGAGTATAGCATGCAAATATAAACTTCTGCATGAAGCTTATACCTTTTGGTGGATTAAAAAAAAACTTTTCTGGCATAAATCCATTATTACTCTTTACTGAATATTTTATTGTTTAGAAATATTTTATATCTTCCTCTTTATGAAAGAGGGGTGGATACTGTCTTTTCATTCCCCATTAAGCATTTCACTTTTACAAAAATCAGTGGTATTAACTGAAGCCAAAATATTATTCGCTGTACTTTATATTTCCAAATATGTTTCTTCAAATTAGTAATAAAGAGAAAATAATAACTGGTTTGTAATATTGAAGATTCAGTGATGGCTCCAATATCACCCATCTTTGGAGGAACTGCCAAGTTTTCTATTGCAGAAATGTGGTCCTCATGTGTATGTGAGTGTGACTCAGAATAACAATCACAGCAGCTTGTTGGTTTCATTCATTTCTTAATTTCACCCATACTGGTCAGGAAGCAGCGCCCAAGCCAGAGCTGATACTCAGAGACTGTGTACTGGTACAGACCATTTGCTGTGGATGTCCCTTCAATCTGACTGGAACAGTGCTTTTCCCAATAGATTAAGGTAGCTCCTGAATCAACTCTTAAATAATTTTTTTTTTTGAGACAGGGTCTCACTTTGTCACCTAGGATAGAATCCAGTGGCACGATCATGGCTCACTGCAGCCTCAACCTCCTGGACTGAAACAGTCCTCCTACTTCAGCCTCCCAGGTAGCTGGGAATATAGGCATGCACCAGCATGCCTGGTGATATGGTTTGGCTGTGTACCCACCCAAATCTCATCCTGATTGTAGTTCCCACCTGGTGGGAGATAATTGAATTGTTGGGGGCCATTACCCTCATGCTGTTCTCATGATAGTGAATGAGTTCTCCTGAGATCTGATGGCTTTATAAGGGACTTTTCCCCTTTTTGCTCGGCACTTCACCTTGCTGCTGCTATGTGAAGAAGGACATATTTGTTTCCCTTTCTGCCGTGATTGTACATTTCCTGAGGCATCCCCAACCATGCTGAACTGTGAGTCAATTAAACCTCTTCCCTTTATAAATTACCCAGTTATAGGTACGTCTTTATTAGCAATGTGAGAATGTACTAATACACCTGACTTCTTTTTTTTTTTTTCTTTTTTGTAGCAATGGAGTCTTGTTATATGCTGGGATTACAGGCATGAGCCACCGTGCCCAGCCTCAGCTCTTAAATAATTTTAATATCACTTCTAGATCCCAGATTTATCCAAGACATTGCCTCCCTAATCTGGTTTAGCTGGCCTTTCCCTTTATGGAAACCAGAGTGAAAGTGCCCAGTGCTATGGGGAAGCAAGTGCTGCCCGTTCATAGGAGGTGGGAAGAAGGTGGTCATAGATTCCACATCTGTGAGATGGAGGTTATAACCGTGGATCCCTTATAGACTTATGGGCTTTTGTTTATACAGGTCCAGTCTTGAAACAGTGCTTAAAACAGTATGTGTTCAGCAATCATATGCTGTGCTATTACTACTACTGTAATTATTATTAATATTAGATAATTATTCTGCAGAAATGTGGAGCTGGGAGCACCTGAGGGGGCAGGCCAGAGACCGTGCCTCTGTTCTGAGATCTGTAGTCATGAGCAGGGATGCCTTTGAAGGTCCTATAGTTGAGTGAGATTAGAGAAAGTACCTGGTTATATTTCCCTCTCATCTCATCATCTCCCTTCCTGCCTTCAGCACCCACCTCACAGGAGTAGCTTCCCGACCACTGCAAAGAATTGTCACCTGGATATTTTCTACTTCTTAATGTATCTTTAGAACATATTTCCTTAATTGTCCTGTACAGTAGCTTTGAAATCCTTAGATGGGTAGCTTCCTTGGGAGCATACTCTACCTTTGAGAATTGTAAATATAGTTAATAATGGGGACATAAAATATAAAACAGAGACAATAATACCTACCTGAAAAGATTGTTTGGAACACATAGAACGTATAGGTATAATGTTAGCTCAACACCCAGAGTGCTGCAGTGTAGGTGCTCAGTTAATGTTAATGCCTTTCCCCTTTTGTTCCATTTTATCTTAATGTATCGTATGCCTCTATTCATGTTTTGGCCTTTTTCTCTTATCTCATCTACTGTAATTTCCTTACTGGTTCCCCTTGTTCCAGTTTCTCTCCTTGTTCTCACCCCACAATATCTCCTGCATCCTGCTCCAAATGAATTCTTCCTAGATAACAAAGTTTGTGCATAAATTCTTCCCTTTTTATAAAAAGAAGGAAAGAAAAATGCAATAGAAATCTATTTTTTGCAATGTGATGGCCTACAGATTCTGAAACTCTCCCATAATAAAACATCTAAAACTTATAGATGAAATATTTTTAAATAACTTTTATCTGAATGGATAAGCCTGTAACAATGAAAGGGAAATCCTGTTAGGCCAGGAATAAAGCATGAGTACAAATGTGGGGAGGTGGCTAACCCTGGGGATGCTAAGCCTTCAGGGCATTTTTGGATCTAGGTGGCCTACCAGTACTGGAGATAAAATTACGCAGCATTTAGCACAGAAGTACAGAGAGATGGAGAATATGAAAGAATGAATAAGTCACAAGTGGAATGAAGTGAGAAGTTAGAATGGAGTGTCAGGTTACAATCATGAAGACGATAGAGGGGAGACATTATTCAAAGATATAATGTCTACAGGTTTTTCAAAATAATACACAGGAAGCTCAAAGAACACCAGTCTGTATAAATTAAAAGAAACCCATGCTTAGACATAACATTTAGACTCAGGGTAGAAATCTGTATTAGTCCGTTCTGACACTCATCTAAAGAAATACCTGAGACTGGATAATTTATAAAGTAGTTTAATTGGCTCACAGATCCACAGGCTATACAGGAAACATGATGCTGGCATCTGCTCAGTGTCTGGGAAGGCCTCAGGAAACTTAGAATTATGGTGGAAGGTAAAGGGGGAGCACCACTTCACATGGCCAGAGGAGCAAGAGAAACGGGGTGCTCCACACTTTTAAACAACTAGATCTCATGAGCACTCATTCATTATCTCGAGAACAGCACCAAGGAGGTGGTGCTAAACCATTGATGAGTCATGATCCAACTACCTCCCACCAGGCCCCACCTCCAACAGTGGGAATTACCATTTAGTATGAGATTTGGGTGGGGACAAAGATCTAAACCGTATCATTCTGCCCCAGGCCCCTCCCAAATATCATGTCCTTCTCACATTGCAAAATACAATCATGCCTTCCCAACGTTCCCCAAAGTCTTAACTCCTTCCACCATTAACTCAGAAATCCAAAGTCCAAAGTTTCATCTGAGACAAAGCTAGTTCCTTCTATCTATGAACCTGTAAAATCAAAAACAAGTTAGTTCCTCCCAAGATACAATGGGGATACCGGCATTGGGAAGTTATTCCCATTCCAAAAGGAATATATGGACTAAAAAAAAGGGGCTGCAGGCCCCACAGAAGTCTGAAACCCAGAAGGCCAGTCATTAAATTTTAAAGATCCAAAAAATTGTTATTTGGCTCCATGTCTCACATCCAGGGCATACTGGTGTGAGGGGTAGGCTCCCACAGCATTGGACAGCTCTGTCTCTGTGGCTTTGCAGGGTTCAGCCCCTGCAGCTGCGCTCATGGGATGGCATTGACTGCCTGCGGTTTTTCCAGGCATATATGGTGCAAGCTGTCAGTGGCTCTACCATTCTGGAGTCTGGAGGACGGTGGCCCTTTTCTCACAGCTCCACTAGGTAGCACCCCAGATGGGACTCTGTGTGAGGGCTTTAACCCTACATTTGCCCTCCACACTGCCCTAATAGGGAATTCTCCATGAGGGCTCCACCACTGCAGCAGGCTTCTGCCTGTACATCCAGACTTTTCATATATCCTGTGAAATCTAGGTGGAGACTCCCAGGCCTCAGTCCTTGCCCTCTGTGTAGCCACAGGCTTAAAACCATGTGGAAGCCACCAAAGTTTATGGCCAGCATGCTCTGTAGCAGCAGCCCAAGCTGTACCCAGGCCCCTTTGAGCCATGGCTGAACCTGGAGAGGCTGGGATGCAAGGAGCAGTGTCCCGAGGCTTCACAGGGCAGCAATGCCCTGGCTCTGGCCCATGAAACCATTCTTCCCTCCTAGGCCTCGAGAGGGGCTGCTGTGAAGGTCTCTGAAATACCTTCAAGGCCGTGTCCCCGTTGTCTTGGCTAATAGCACTTGGCTTCTTTTTAATTTATGCAAATTTCTGCAGCCTGCTTGAATTCCTCTTCTGAAAATAGGCCTTTTTTTTCTACCACGTGGCCAGGCTGCAAATTTTTCAAACATTTACGCTTGGCTTCTCTTTTAAATTTAACTTCGAGTTTTAGGTCACTTCTTTGCTCACACATATGAGCATAGGGTGTTAGAAACAGCCAGGCCACATCTTGAGCACTTTTCCTGCTTAGAAATTTCTTCTGCCAGATACCCTAAATGATCACTCTCAAGTTCAAAAGTACACAGATCCCTAGGACAAAGGCACAGTGCAAGCCATGTTCTTTGGTAAGGCATAACAAAAGTGACTTGTACTCCAGTTCCCAATAAGTTCCTCATTCCATCTGAGTCCTTGCTAGCCTTGCCTTTGCTGTCCATATTACTGCCAGCATTTTGGTCATAACCATTCATCCAGTCTCTGGGAAGTTCCAAACTTTCACTCATCTTCCTGTATTCTTCTGAGCCCTCCACCCTCTTCCAACCTCTGATTTTTATCCAGTTTGAAAGTTACTTTCACATTTTCAGGTATCTTTATAAGCAATGCCCCACTTCACAGTACCAATTTTCTGTATTAGTCCATTTTCACACTGCTATAAAGAAAACCTGAGACTGGGTAATTTATAAGAAAAGAGGTTTAATTGGCTCATGGGTCTTCAGGCTGTACAGGAAGCATGATGTTGGCATCTGTTCAGCTTCTGGGAAGGCCTCAGGAAACTTACAGTCATGGCTGAAAGTGAAGGGGGAACAGGACTTCAAATGGCCAGAGAAGGAGCAAGCAAACCGGGCAAGGTGCTACACACTTTTAAACAACCAGATCTCACGAGCATTCACTTACTCACTGTCACGAGAAGGGGGTGGTGCTAAACCATTCTTGAGAAACCACCCCCATGATCCAATCACCTCCCACCAGGCCTCACCTCCAACACTGGGGATTACAGTTGAACATGAGATTTGGGTGGGCACACAGATCTAAACACTATCAACATTGCAACAATGGTGTTAGCCAAAAGATAGTGAAATAATGTCTTCATAAGAAAAAGCAATTATCAACTTTGAATTTTTAATGAAATAAGGACATTTATTATACAAACAAAAATAGAAGATTGACCACCAAAAGACCCTCCTCACTAAAGGAACTTCTAAAGGATAGACTTCAAGAAGTAATTGAAAATGGCCTCCAAAAAACAATCTGAGGTACAGAAATAAGTGATCAATAAAGATAAAGGTAAACATTAAACTGACACTAGCATGTTATAGAAAAACAATCATGTCTGTTTAAAAAACAAAAAAAAAGCTAAAGTAAGGTTAGAGGCAGATTATTGGAATCAAAACCCTACAAGTTTCTTGTATTTTCAAGAAGGAAAGCAATTGATTGTCTTTGGACCTTAAGTATGTATAGTAAAAACTGCAGTGAAAGGATGGGTTCACATGTAAAATGGTGTCTTTTAATCAAACTCAGTAAACACTTTCTCACGGAAGATACCTGGATATTAAAGGATGTCAGCCTATTGATTCCCCGCAGCCCTTGTAGTTAAAGCCTGTCAGTTGCTACATTACGTTTCCTGTCAGTAATCTTTTCACTCTTCCTCTCACCAAGTTCCTTATGTGAAGTTACAACTCTTTACGGAGCTCTGTGTGTTTAATAACACACGTGCTGTGAAATCGCTGTAACTCCTTCTACAGTCCTCATGATGAGGACCAGTGCTTGTCATTCATTAGCGTCCAGCTCATTGTGTTTTGCATGAAGAGCCTCACCAAGGGTCCAGTGGCAACAGCGGCACTGTATGTGTGGTTGTCAAATCAGAGCAGTTGCACCTGCTCTAGAGAGCCTTCCCAGCCCACTTTAGTGCACAGTAGTCCCTTCTTCCCCTGAATTCTGCTTGTTTGCACCCATCTGTCTCTTGTAAGATGGAAGTATCAATAGTACCTTATTCTTAGCATTATGGTGTGAGTTAAATGGATTAATATGTGTCAGAGCACTTAGAGCAGTGCTTTTATAGCACACCAGCTAAATACTGTTGAATAATTGCTACTTAGTTATCTTTTTGGGAGGATTATAGGTTGTTTCATCCATGTGTTAGATTACTAAATTGTAACTGGCCAAAGATAAGGTTAAGTTTTATACTTCTGTGGGAGATAGAAAAGTAGAGACTGCAGTAAGTGAGTACAATAAGTAAGTCAGTTACTAAGTAACTGACTTAGTGGGCATTAGTCACTCATGAGTGACTTTTAAAATCACATTTCGCTTGGAGAGCTCTTTGGAATCTCTAGTAGGCTTAGTGTAGTAATGAGAAAGAGCTGTTTAAAATTTTGTAAATGTGTACTTGGATTAATTGACCTACTGCAAAAGTAGAAACGTAGATGTATAGATTTTTGAACTAAAGGGATCTCAAGATGCCAATAAATTAGTTTTAGGGCTTGGGGAAAGCCTTTATACCTATGGCTCCTCTGTTAAAAACAAAAAGGTTTTCTCCAGGTTCCATGCCAGCATTAGCCAGTGCTTTGCCTTCAGTTCTAGGAATTACCCACATTTTAAAATGAAGCAAAAGTACAGCAGTAGAGTGACTTGTTAGGGGCTGGTGGGTGGGAGGATAGTTTTCAGACCAGGTGAGATTGTGAAGGGGCTGGAAACCAGCTGGTCTGCTTTCAGATCAGGTGCCTCCTGCACACTATGCCACCTGGGGTCCTGTTCTGCAGCAGTTCTCTCGGCCCTGGTCTCTTCTGTGTGCACAGTGCTCATGTTGGCAGTATCAGAATTTCACATCTATTGAACAATATGTATTTTATAATATTGTAGTGAATATTTATTTTATACGTGATGTATGGTTATCTGTTTATATCAGTTGCTTTTTTGCTTTATAAAGGAAATGATGGTATGCTTTTTTTTGGTTATATGTATTTTTAGTATACCTTTAAGGCTCACCTAGTGGAGACAGAAGGGATGATATTTATTATCTCCCTTGGAAACCTGCAGGGTGGATATTTTGAATCCTTTCTTGCCAGGTGGATATCTCAGTGTGGTGTTGGCAGGATTGCCTGTGTTCTGTAAGTGGCTGTTCACCTAGTTCCAAGTCTAAGAATTCTTGAGTATTCAGTCAAAAGAGATTTAAAGGATTTGGTTGACAATAATGTACTTTCTAATGTAATCAGGTATCCAAGTTAAAGACGGACCACAGACAGCCAAGCATTTGATACAAGAGCATGAGTAAATGACTCTCCCTGTCTATTTCAGCAGATATGTTTTAGAAAAATGACATTCAAGCAATAACATTTTCCAGTTATAGATTTTAATTGTATTAAGATAATAAATCCTAAACTGTTTTGCTAATCTATTGCTTTTTGCTTTAGAACAATTTGTAAGAGTTTATACAAGTCAATAGAGAAAATCTACTTTATATCCAGAAAAATATAAACAGAAGAAATTTAAGGACTTCTGAAATAATTAATTATTTTGGATAATTTGTATGATTGTGTTTAAGTCTGCCTTGCAGTATACTAGATTTGGTGAATTCTAAAGTTGAAGGATACCTCCTATCAAGTCATTTATAGTCTAGTGAAAGAGACATTTAGACAAAAATAGTACATTACAGCAAGATCCTCAGTAGAGATATGCACAGGTTGCAATAGGAGTAATAATATTTAAACTTGCAGTCTGGTTGAGGGAGGTATGGGAGAAATGCCAAAAGTGGTCCTTTCATATTCTGAGACTACTTTATGATTCCTAGAATCTTTGAAGAAGCTATAAAGGCTCTGGTACATGAGCTTTTTAAGCTTTCTCTTGGATTGCTATGTATTTCCAGTATGCTTCCTGTGCTTACCCAGTCTGTAGTCAGCCATGCTACCTGGTTTTTCAGCCTTCTCCTCTTCCTAGTTGTGGGACCATTAGCAAGTTATTGCCTTGTGTTTCAGTTTTGCAAGAAGAGAGAAATAGTACCAACCTGGTAGGAGCATTGTAAATGTTAAGATCGTATATAGAAAACATTTTAGAATGCTGCCTGGTACACCATAAGGCTCAGAACATTTTGGTTCTTATTGTTATTACTTTTGGTAGCTAGGTAGAATATTGAAACACTGTCATCATGTTGGTCATTTAGATTCTCTTTCTAAAATGATGATGTCAAATAAAATTTTACGTTTTTCCCCCTTTCTAGCTCCAAGAGGAAAACGAGGATGGAAAACCTTTTATGCTGTACTGAAGGGAACAGTTCTTTACTTGCAAAAGGTAAAAGTAAAGCAGATAAAAAAATCCAAAAACTCGATGAAATAATTAAACGAGGTCCAGTATATGTATATACAGTAGTCTCCCTTATCTGTGGTTTCACTTTCTGCAGTTTGTTTGCTGATGTTAAAAAATATTCAGTGGAGAATTCCAGAAATAAACAATTTTAAGTTTTAAGTTGCATGCTGTTCTCAGTAGCGTAATGAAATCTTACTCAATCCTGCTCCATCCTGACCAGATGTGAATCATCCCTTTGTCCAGCATAGCCATCCTATATAAGCCCATCCTTTAGTCACTTAATAGACATCTCTGTGATGAGATCAGCTGTCTAACTATTGCAGTGTTTGTGTTCAAGTAACCCTTATTTTACTTAATAGCCCCAGAGAACAGTGATGGTGGCATATTGTTATCATTGTTCTATTTTATTATTAGTTATTATGGTTAATCTCTTACTGTGACTAATTTATAAGTTAAATTTTATCTTAGGTATGTATGCATAGGAGAAAACGTAGTATACCATCATCCCTCCATGCACACAAGGGATTGACTCCAGGACCCCCCTTATATACCAGAGTCCCCACATACTCAAGTCCTGCAGTCAGCCCTGTTGAATACACATATAAGAAAAGTTGGCTTCTGCATACTCGGGTTTCACGCCCCACAAGTGCCATATTATTAGTCCTCATTTGATGGAAAACAGTCTGCATATTAGTGGATCTGTACAGTTCAAGCCCATTCTGTTTAAGGGTCATCTATATATAGGGTCTGGTACTATTCAAAATTTCAGGTGTCCACTGGGGGTCTTAGAACGCATCCCTCATGGATAGGTAAGGGGAGCCTACTGTAGTACATATTCTTTATTCATCCTTCAGTGGACACTTAGGTCGTTTCCACCTTTTGGCTTTTGTGAGTAATGCCACAATGAACATGGGAGTGCAAATATCTTTTCCAGATCCTAATTTCATTTCTTGTGTATAAATACCCAGAAGTGGGACTGTGGGGTCATATGGTTCTGTTTTCAGTTTTTTTAAGAAACTCCATATGGTTGTCCAAAGCAATGTACCATTTTATACCTGAACAACAGTACATAAGGGTTCCAGCTTCCCCCCATATATGTGTTGAATTTATCTGAGCTCTGTGTTCCATTCTGTTGGTCTATGCATGTGTCTGTCTTTATGCCAGAACCATATTGATTTGATATTGTAGCTTGGTAATATGTTTTGAAATCAGGAATTTGAGGCCTGCAGCTTTGTTCTTCTTTTTCAGTATCATTTATGGCTTATTCAGAGATTCAGAGTCTTTTGTGATTACATATAAATTTTGGAATTTTTTTCTATTTCTGTAAAAAATTCCACTGGGATATTCATGGGGATTTTATTGAATATGTAGGTCGCTGTGGGCAGTATGGACGTTTTAATGACGTTAAATCTTTGAATCCCTGAACATGGAATGTCTTTTCATTTATTTGTGTCTTCTTTAATTTCTTTCAGCAGTGTTTTATAGTTTTCAGTGTATATGTCTTTTGCCTTCTTGATGAAGTTTATTCTTAAGTATTTTTTAATACTTTTTGATGCTGTTGTAAATGGTATTATTCATTTCCTTTTCAGATTGTTCATTGTTAGTGTATAGAAATGGAACTGATGGTTGATTTTGTATCCTGCAACTTTGCTGAATTTATTTATTCTGATAGGTTTTTGGGAAATCTTTAGGTTTTCTACATATAAGATCATTTGAAACTGTTTCTCTTTTGAGGGTTTTTTTATCGTGAAAGGATATTGAATTTCATCCCTTTCCTGCATCATTGAGATGTTTGTGTAATTTTTATCCTTTGATCTGTTAATGTGTTTTATCACTTTGACTGATTTTCATATGTTGAACCACCTTTACATCCCAAGGATAAATCTCACTTGGTCATTGTATTTGATCCTTTTAATGTACTGTTGAATTCAGTTTGCCGCATTATGTTTAGAGTTTTTGCATTTATGCTCATAATGGATATTGGCAAGTAGTTTTCTTGCAGTACTGTTTTCTGGTTTTGATATCAGGGTCATGCTGGCCTCATAAAATGAGTTTGGAAGTGTTCCCTCCTCTTCAATTTTTGGAACAGTTTGAGAATGATTGGCATTAGTTGTTTAACTGTTAGATAGAATTGACTGGTGAAGCCATCTGGTCCTAAACTTTCCTTTGTTGGGAGGGTTTTCATTACAGATTCAATCCCCTTATTATTATAGATCCGTTCAGATTTTCTACCTCTCCATAATTCATCTTGGTAGATTGTAGGTTTCTAGTAATTTATCCCTTTCTTCTAGGTTTCCCAATTTGTTGGTGTATAATTGTTCATAATAGTTTCTTAGAATCCTTTTAGTTTATGTAGCATCAATTGCAATGCTGCCTGTTTCATTTCTGATTTTATTTATTTGAGTGTTCTCTATTTTTTTCTTAGTCCAGCTAAAGGATTGTCAATTTTGTTGATCTTTTGAAAAGAAATTTTTAGTTTTATTTTTTCTTTTCTCTATTTCTTTTATTTCTGCTCTAATCTTTGATTAGATTTTCATTTCTCTATTTCATTTGTTTCTGCTCTAACCTTTATTGTGTCTTTCCTGTGCTGACTTTGATTTTCATTTCTCTATTTCATTTATTTCTGCTCTAATCTTTATTGTTTCTTTCCTGTGCTAACTTTGCATTACTTTGTTCTTTATCTGGTATAAAAACAGGTTGTTTATTTAAATCTTTCTTCTTTTCTAATGTTGTGTTTATTACCATAAACTTGCCTATTGGTACTGCTTTTGTTTCCTTCCACAGGTTTTGGCATATGGTTTGTCCATTTTTGTTGGACTCAAATTATTGTCCAATTTCCTTTTTGATTTTTTTTTGACCCATTGATTGTTCAGGATCATGTTGCTTAATTTCCACATATTTGTGAACTCTCCATTTTCCTTCTGCTTTTAATTTCTACTTCCCTTCTTTGTGATTGGAAAATGTATTTGCTATTATTTCAGTCTTCTTAAATTTGGTAAGATTTGTTTTGTAACTTAGAATTTTATCTATCCCAGAGAATGTTCCATATGCACTTGAGAAGAATACATATTCTCATGCTGTTGAGTGGAATGTTCTGTATATGTTTGCTAGGATATTTGGTGTATTGCGTTTTTGAAGTTCTCTGTTTCTTTATTAATCTTCTGTCTAGAAGTTCTGTACATTATAGAGAGTGGGGTGTGGAAATCTCCTACTATTGTTAATTTCTACCTTCAGTCCTGTCAATGTTTACTCTATATATTTATATGCCTTGATGATAGATGCATATATATTAATAATTGTTACACCTGTGTGATGAATTGACTCATTATTATATGTCATTCTTTCTCTCTTGACAGTTTTTTACTTATTTTGTGTAATATAAGTATGGCTACCCCTCTGCTCTTTTTGTTACCAATTGCATGTAATATTTTTTCCATTATTTCACGTTCAGGTGTGTGTGTCTTTAAATCTAAAGTGAGTCTCTTGTATACAGCATATATTTGGGTTTCTCTCTCTCTCTCTCTCTCTCTCTCTCTCTCTCTCTCTCTCTCTCTCTCTCTCTCTCTCTCCCTCTCCCTCTCCCTCCCTCCCTTTCTCTGTCTCTGTCTCTCTCTCTCTCTCTCTGCCTCTCAATACATTCAGCCACACTCCCAGCTGTGATTGGGAGTTTAATCCATTTCATATTTAAAGTAATTATCGATAGAGAAAGACTTACTCTTGCTATTTTGCTCTTTATTTTCTGTCTTGTCACTTTTTTACTTTTATTAGTATTCCTTATTTTTTTGTAATAACATTTCTTTATTTATTTCTCATTTTCTTTGTGTATCTTTTAGGGGTTTTTTTGTTTGTTTGCTTACCACAGGGCTTACATAAAACACTTATAATTATCTATTTTAAGCTGATAATGATTTCAGGTCATATGCCAAAACTATACTTTTACTCCCTCACAAATTATATCCTTTTGTATTCTGTTCCCACTAATGTATATTTATAGGTAAAGTATTTTAATACTTTTTTTTAAAATTTCTATACCAGAGTTAAAAGTCATTTACACACCACTATTACAGTATTAAAGTATTGTATATTTTTCCTACATACGCTCAACACTCCATATCAGTGATTGCTGCATTTGAATTCAACCAACCTGAGATTGAAATATTCAGAAAAAAAAGTTCCACAAAGTTTCAAAAAACAAAACTTGAATTTTCTACATGCTGAGTACTGTGCTGAATCTATGCCAATGAAGTGATGTGTAGGCCTTTTATTAGGTATCATGAGTAATCTAGAGATGATTTAAAGTGTACAGAAGGATATACATAGGATATATGCAAATACTGTGTCATGTTATGTAAGCGACTTGAGCATCCATGGATTTTGGTTTCCATCAGGGGTCCTAGAACAAATCTCCCACGGATACCAAGTCCTCTCTCTGTTTACTTTTGCCATTGAGCTTTATACTTTCATGTTTCTGTTTAGCATTCTTTCATTTCAAGTTGAACTCCCTTTAGCCTTTCTTGTAAGGCAAGTCCAGCAGTGATGAACTCTCTCAACTTTCATTTACCTAAGAAAATATTATCTTTCTTTCTTTTATATATATATGTCTTTTATTATACTTTAAGTTTTAGGGTACATACGCACAACGTGCAGGTTTGTTACATATGTATATATGTGCCATGTTGGTGTGCTGCACCTATTAACTCGTCATTTACATTAGGTATATCTCTTAATGCTATCCCTCCCCCCTCCCCCCACCCCAAAAAAGGCCCCGTTGTGTGATGTTCCCCTTCCTGTGTCCAAGTGTTCTCATTGTTCAATTCCCACCTATGAGTGAGAACATGCGGTGTTTGGTTTTTTGTCCTTGCAATAGTTTGCTGAGAATGATGGTTTCCAGCTTCATCCATGTCCCTACAAAGGACATGAACTCATCCTTTTTTTATGGTTGCATAGTATTCCATGGTGTATATGTGCCACATTTTCTTAATCCAGTCTATCACTGATGGACATTTGGGTTGGTTCCAAGTCTTTGCTATTGTGAATAGTGCCGCAATAAACATACATGTGCATGTGTCTTTATAGCAGCATGATTTATATTCCTTTGGGTGTATACCAAGTAATGGGATCGCTGGGTCAAATGGTATTTCTAGTTCTAGATCCCTGAGGAATCGCCACACTGTCTTCCACAATGGTTGAACTAGTTTACAGTCCCACCAACAGTGTAAAAGTGTTCCTATTTCTCCACATCCTCTCCAGCACCTGTTGTTTCCTGACTTTTTAATGATCACCATTCTAACTGATGTGAGATGGTATCTCATTGTGGTTTTAATTTGCATTTCTCTGATGGCCAGTGATGATGAGCATTTTTTCATGTGTCTGTTGGCTGCATAAATGTCTTCTTTTGAGAAGTGTCTGTTCATATCCTTCACCCACTTTTTGATGGGGTTGTTTGTTTTTTTCTTGTAAATTTGTTTGAATTCTTTGTAGATTCTGGATATTAGCCTTTTGTCAGATGAGTAGATTGCAAAAATTTTCTCCCATTCTGTAGGTTGCCTGTTCACTCTGATGGTAGTTTCTTTTGCTGTGCAGAAGCTCTTTAGTTTAATTAGATCCCATTTGTCAATTTTGGCTTTTGTTGCCATTGCTTTTGGTGTTTTAGACATGAAGTCCTTACCCATGCCTATGTCCTGAATGGTATTGCCTAGGTTTTGTTCTAGGGTTTTTATGGTTTTAGGTCTAACATTTAAGTCTTTAACCCATCTTGAATTAATTTTTGTATAAGGTGTAAGGAAGGGATCCAGTTTCAGCTTTCTGTATATGGCTAGCCAGTTTTACCAGCACCATTTATTAAATAGGGAATCCTTTCCCCATTTCTTGTTTTTGTCAGGTTTGTCAAAGATCAGATATTCGTAGATGTGTGGTATTATTTCTGAGGGCTCTGTTCTGTTCCATTGGTCTATATATCTTTCATTTTTGAAGGGTAGTTTTGCTGGATGTAATATGCTTGTGTGGCAAGTGTTTGTTTTTGTTTTTGTTTTTTTTTTTTTTTTTGAGCACCTTCAACATATCATCACAGTCACTTCCGGCCCTGGATCATTTATGCTGACAAATCCACAGACAAATCACTTTTCTTTTGCTACTTTCAAAGTCCTCTCTTTTTCTTTGACTTTTTATAATTTTGTCATTGGTCCCAGTGTAATTTATTTCCGTTAATCCTAGTTGTCTTTAGGCTTCTTGAATCTAGATGTCTGTTTCCTTACTCAGATTTGAGAAGTGTTCTGTAAATAAGCTTTGTGCTCTCTTTCTTCTTTCTACTCTTCCTTGGATTTCTATAATGTGATGGTCTGCATAATGGTGTGTACCATTAATGCCTAAGGCTCTCTTAACTCTTTTTCATTCTTATTTATCTTTGTTCTCTGAGTGGGTAATTTCAAATGGCCTGTCTTCATGTTTGCTCATTCTTTCTTCTTTGTTTTCTGCCCTTGAGCCTCTTATCTGAATTTTTAAGTTCAGTTATTATATTCTTCAGCTTGAAAATATCTATTTAGTTCCCTTAAATATTTTCTCTTTGTTGAAATTCTCACTTTGTTTATTCATCGTTTATTAGCTTGTTGAGCATCTTCACAATGGTTATGCAGGTAATTCATATACCTTTGTTTCTCTAAGGTCGATTTCTGGAAATTCGTTTTGTTCCATTGAGCCATGTTTTCCTGTTTCTTCTGTCTCTTGTAGCTGTATTGGGATCTGCACATTTGAAGAATCAGCCACCTCTTCCAGTACAGAGACTGGCTTGCTAGAGCAGAAGCCCCTCACCAGTCATCTTTGCTAGAGATTTTAGGGAACTCTGAATCCTTTTTGAGGAGCCCATAATCCTTCCACCGTCTAATGTCTGTCTGCAACACTGCAAGTTATCTGATTTTAGAGCAGGAAGCTACCCAGCTGTCCCTGTTCTAAGCAGCCGCCAAGTGTATGCCTCAGTGTATGCCATCAGTTCCCTGAATCAGGAGAGTCAGATACTACTCCCTCAGATAGCCCTCCAAAAAGCCAGAATGCTGGATGCTTACTCTGCTCCTCTCTCTCCCTCCCAACAGAGAAATCTTGAGTTGTGTGCACCTCCCAATTACACTAACTGTGCCAGCCACAGCAATCCACCTGTCTCTCTACTCTATTCTAAGCGTCCTTCAGGCTTCCAAACTATGCTAGTTCTGTTAGTGCTGTGAGTGAGGTGAGACAGAAATTAGTCCCTTGGGACCAAGAAGAGCTGGCATGAGGGCCCCACACTCTACTTTTCTTCAGCCCTCCCACGGTAGAAGCTTCAGGTTTACCACCTTTTCTCCCACTTGCATCAAGCTGTGCTGACTGCAGCGAGCCACCCACCACTTTCCTTTGTTCTTAGCAGTGCCCAGGTATCCACACTATCCAGTTCCCTCAGTATTCCAATTGAACCAAGATAAAGCCATTACGCAGGCAGCCCTCTGAAAAGCCAGAATATCAAAGACCTCTTTCCTTTCCCCCATAAGAGATGTCAGGGGCCAGGGCATTCTCTTCTGGTGCTGAGGCATGCCAGCTTCAGGGAGGGGCTGATGTGGGTGACATGAAATTGCTTTTCTTACCTGTTTCAGCGTGGGTTTCTTGGCTTTCTACTCTCCTGGGGTACTACAACCTGTTAACTGGATTTTGGCATTGTCTTAGTAGGTATTTTGATCCATAAATCATTGATTACTCAATATTTTTATGGGGGGATGGGAGCTGGGACTACCTATTCTGCTGTCTTGCTAACAGCACTCCCAGGAAGAGACTGTTTAAATCTATGTGGAATCATAGTATAATACAGTTTTGGCATCTTATTCTTTTCACTCTGTATGTTATCATAAACAGTTTCTTATTAAAAGTTGTTTAGAAACATTTTTGGTTTTCATCAATCTGGTATTTGGTGACTGTGAAATGATATGTAATTATGGTTTTGTTTCTTCTGTCCCTAGATCATTTATAAACATACTCATTTTTAAATGCTTGTAGTATTTTTTGTTAAATAGATTTATCATAATTTAACTTTTTCCCCCACTGTCAGACATATTCTTTTTTAGTTTTTGATTTATAAAATAACACTACACACACACACGCGCACATATCTCTTTATTTTCTTAAGATTCCTAGGGGTGTCATGGGGCACATGGTAGGAACTGTTTACAGTTCTGAAAACACATTACTAAATTACCTCCAGAAGGATTATACCTAACTTCATTCCTTACAGAAGTTTGTGACAACATGTCTGTTTTCAGTGTATTATTGACATATGGATATTCAGAGGAAAGAATTTGAAAGGATTCATTTTGAACTTTTTGTTTTTGGTGTTTGTCCACGAACACATGTCCTTCCACTCTTTACACACTGCTACAGTTGCCTTTCCACACCTGTGTTTCTCTGGAAAAGAGGCCTCCCCTTTGATTTACTATCCACAGTACTGAATCAGATGGCCACCCCTCATGGTATGCACACTTGCACCGCTGAGATGATCAACTGCTTTGGAATGGAGACTGGGAAGGAATACTTTTGATTTATTGTTCTTTGAAATGTTTAAAAATATTATAATAATGCCATATATAAGATTGAAAGAATTATTCTTTTTTAAAACTAGCCTTCCTTAGTCCACCCAGATCTTTATTTAAAGGACTTTAACTATATTTCAACTATACTTTATCTTTTTTGCTTTTTTATTGTTGTTGTTGTTGTTTTGTTTGCTTGTTTTTGTTTTTTTTTAACAAAAGTTTATTTTTAAATGTTCAACAGATTCCGAGACAGCACTTCATTTTAGCTATAGGTGGCAAAATATGTTATGGCAGGGAATACAGATGTTTAAGTAAGAACGGAAGGCAAGGGTCACCATCACCTCCGACGCAAAGAACAACTTACTTGTGGCCGGATTTCTTAAATCAACCTTTTGGGCAGGGGACCCTTGCCCACAGCCTTTGCTTTCAGCTCCAGAGTTTCTTTGTCTTTTCTTTTTGTTTCTGCTTGAAAGCCCTTTCTTCCTTGCTCATCTCCTTGGCTCATTTCAGGGCTGCTTCTTGCCACTTTGATGGCTGGATCTGGTGCCTGCCACTCCTTCTCCAGACCCTGCCACTGGAAACCCATATCTTTCATTAACATTTCGCATATTACCAGAGCAGCTTTGTAAACAACACTTTCATAATTATTTTTTGTTTTATTTTTTATCTGAACTGTTTTCAAGTGTCCAAATTAGGAAGGACCGTATCTAACACAAACCCTTTTGTCATCTTCCTTTTGGAATACATCAGGTAAGGAATATTGGAGCATGGAATGCTTCACCTTAGACCATGGTCTCTTTTTGGGAAAATAGGCTTTGTAGAAAGAGGTATAGAGTTAGCTGAAACCCAAAGATCACAAAGTAAACGATTTGCCGCATCCTTCTAAAATTCTCACATTACTTTGAGGGTCATGACAAGGGAGAAATGGAGGCAGTTGTTGATACTTGGAGATGATCCGTGCTCTTAGGTGGCTGGATATCTCATACTGTCTTTATTTTCCTATAGAGTCTATAAGCTTATTTTCCTATGGAGTCCTATAAGCTTCTAGTTTATAAGTCAGCTACTCTGGCCTCTGCCAGATCAGCATGTGTGTGCATGCTGGGCCCACACTGGTCCTTTTAGCTACCTGTGTCTCTGCAAGGAAGAACCCTTTGAAATTAAATTTCACATATCACAGCCGTTTCCCCAGCATAAATTCCATTCTCTTGGCTCACTTCTTTATTTTGTCTAAAATCTCTGTTAAGGGGTATAGCCGCCTTTGGCAAAACCGTTTCTCTGAATACCTAGCCACCGGATTTCCACCCACTCCGTCTCAGGGTGGGCCTGGGAAGAGAACACTGTTCTCACATTCAACATTTGAGAGGTGTGATGCCAGGAAAGATGCTGTTTCAAAGGTACCAGCTTTTCCTACATCGCTGTCCTCTCCCTCAGATAAACGTAGTGGGAGTTTGAGTCGCCAAGGTGGAGAATGGGTTAGTATTGACAAGGGAACAACTTTGTAAACTTTGAAGCTTCAGCATCAGCTTGGATTAGAGCTCCAAGAAGGTTGCTTCTCCGGATTTATGATAGCTCTGGAGTGTGGCAAATGTGCATTTGGGCAAAGTTGGGTGAAATTGCTTTTATAAAGAGAAAAGCCTGGCACTAAGGAAATTATACATTTATGAAGAGTGAAAAGTAGAATCATGGGCTGTTGTTCAGGTTGCTATTTCAGTTACACCGTAAGAGTGCTAGCATAGCTGTAAACTATCTACTTACAATGAGAATAAGCCTGCACAAGAGTGGCCATGTTTAATAACCGGTCTCCACTCTCTTCTTATTGTTAATGCTCTTTTTAAAAAAATCAGAACTAATATATGTTCCTAGAAACCTTGCACAGATCCTAGAGACTAATTCCTCAATCAATGGAAGCTTAAACTTCATAGTTCTGTGTCTCGTATGGCTATATCTACCTGATTGTGTGGTTTCTACCTGATTTGTAAAACTAAAAATTAAAAAGGTAGGTAGACTGTACAAGAAAGAAGACCTTATGGGCATCTACATCTGGAAATGCCACTCCCTGTTAGGTTAATAGGGTACTGCCTGCTGCTGAGCAGACCTTTGCATCAGAGCGTCCTTTGGGGTACTGAGCCATCCACCAGAAACAAGAGTAGTAGACAGTTAAACTTCTTCCCCTTGGCCAGGTTGTAACATGTGTTAAGGGCTAATCCTGGTGATGCGTGCATCCTACAGGGAATTACTAATGTCCCACTGCTGGTTAATCCTTCTCTCTGGTTGGAAGCCTAATATACCAGCACGTGATAGCAGATGCTACACAAAAAGTAGATTGTATGATTACAAGGTGGTTTGGGGTTTATACAGTTTGGGTTTTATATCCTCCCAAAGCTATTTATCACATCAGGTACTGTGCAAAATTCTAGGCTTCTAAAGACGACTAAGATACAGTCCCTGCCTGCATACAGCTCACAAAATAGGAGGAAAACAGATAAATTGAGCATTCACTAAGCAATGAGATGAATTAATAGAGGTATGGAAAAATCTTACTGAAGGAGGCCACCTAAGCATACTTGCCAAGGTCAGAGGATGCCTCCCTGAGGAATTAACATGACTTGAACTGATGCCTGAAAGATAAGCAGGAGTTTGCCAGGCAGGCAGGCAAGAAAAAGCATTTTAGCCAGAGAAGGGTGAAAATAGCAGATTTGAGAGAATGTGGCATATTCAAAGAGTGGCAAACTACTTTTTACATTTGCATTATAGGCTGGAGAGGGAGTAGCAAGCAGTAGAAAGATGATGAAAAAATTATGTTTCAAATGAAGGTATCACAAAAATTAAAGAGATGGTATCACAGTGTCATAAAGCGCCCCATTTACAAAAAAACTGTTTTCTTCCCTCAAGGAATTTCAAGCTCTTTGAGTGAGAGGTCACTGCTGCTCCCACCTATATTCAGGTACTCAAAGGACTTAGGTAGCAGAGTGTCCCCCATGCTAAGCAGCCCTCCTCACAGGACCTGTGTGGGGCATGTGCCCTGGGAGTACCATATTGTTCTCCCCTCTGTGCTCTTAGGATGGCAAAAACTCCTAGGATTCTGGTATAGCAGAAATGTCTCTCCTTCTTCTTCTTCCCTTCTTCAGCCAATCCCCCACTATTTAGGTGAGGAGAGAGGAGAAAAAAGCCCTGGCCCAAAGTTAGTGTTATTCAGTTTGACAAAGGCTCACTCATTTGGCCTCCTGTGTAACAGGGGCTTTGCCAGAGATGGGGATGCAAAGATCCCAGGATCCAGCATCTGTCCTTAAGGGCCTCACTAGCACACTCAGGCTTTACATCCATTCTCTCTTTCTCCACAACTTTCTCCCCCATATACATTTCTCAGCATCAAGGAATCCTGTCCGAGGGCTTCCAGTTAACTTCCCTCCTGAGTGCCCTCCATGTTTCCCCCTACAGCTGCCAGTGTCTTGGCCTTGGGGATAAATGAGGGGGGTAGTACTGCCTGAGACTGAAGGAAACAGGGCCTCTGCTTCCCTGATTAAATGAATCAAATTGGTCTTCAAAAGAAATCATAATGGCTGGTATTTCCAGCCATTCCATAAGTCCATAATGGCTGGCTTTAAAGACCACCTTCCCTTCATTGTAAACACATATATACCACACACATACACAAACCACCCCCTGCCCCACCCACTGGAATAACGGTCTTTTTAGCATCTCATTTCATTATCAGTTGCTCATCAGTTACTTTAAGCCTTTCATCAAGATTTCTCAACTATGTAATAGTGTATAATGATTTTTACCCATATAGAACAATTCAAGAATAATTCAATTCGCATTTCCTCATTACAAATGGAGAGTAATAGTAAAGGCTTTCCCCCTCCGAAAAACAAATAAACAAAAAAGTCACAATAGTCATCAGAAGGAAAACTAGGCACAGCTGAAATTACACAGGAGAGAGTGCCAAGTCCTCACAGTCTCCATTCACTCAACCTCTTTCACTACTCCCATCCCAGCCAAAGTGCCTTGTTGCAAAGGTTTTTGGCCACTCCTACAGGAAGCTGAAGCATTAATAAATAATATCTCGTGCCTCTTAAGGTTATGGCTGCCCTGTGTTTATACCCCCATATGTTGCATGCCTCCTGAACACATGCACACAGTGTCGGCAGCCTCTTAGGTGTTAAAGTAAGAGCTTTGTTAGGCTGGGGATCGCGCTCCCCAGCTTCCTCAGATCCCCCTAAGAGAAAATATATCTCTTAGAAGAGCATTAAAAGGCTCTTCCAAAAGAAGAGTCACACCTTGAAGAGTTATGAAGAGTCGTACTCCAGTAAGTAGACATGCCTTGTCAAACTCCAAGTCTGTCACTTAACCAATTGCTG
Source organism: Pongo pygmaeus (assembly GCF_028885625.2). Classification (NCBI taxonomy): domain Eukaryota; kingdom Metazoa; phylum Chordata; class Mammalia; order Primates; family Hominidae; genus Pongo; species Pongo pygmaeus. The sequence continues at coordinate 18,662,548 of NC_072380.2, read as the reverse complement.
ATTTGGAGCAGTTAATTATCCTCTCTGAACCTCAACTCATTTATCTGTAAAATGAGGGGAAATGATGTTGCATGGTTGATATAAAGAAATGATTAAATACGTGAAAACACCTGTTGCACAGTAGGTTAATAGTAAATATTGGTTCCCTTCCTGACGACTCTTATAAGAAATGAGAGTATTTTTTCTTTTAGTCCTTTCCTGATTATTAGTCATCTCATAAGGAATAAAGTGTCTGGTGTGGTTGGGCACAGTGGCTCACTCCTGTAATCCCAGCACTTTGGGAGGCTGAGGTGGGTAGATTGCTTAAGCCCAAGAGTTCAAGACCAGCCTGGGCAACATGTCAAAACCCCATCTCTACAAAAAATACAAAAATTAGCCAGACATGGTGGTGCTTGCCTGTGGTCCTAGCTACTCAGGACGCTGAGGCAGGAGGATTGATTGAGCCCAGGAGGCGGAGGTTATAGTGAGTCAAGACTGGGTCACTGCACTCGAGCCTGGGCGAGAGTGAGAGCCTGTCTCAAAAATAAAATAAAAATAAAATGACGGGCTTTATTCAGACCTTATTTTCCTACCTTTTCACAATCCTCCTACAACAGTCTGTGTATGAAATGATTAAGAGTTAGGCTTTCTCAACTATCCAAATAAAGGTCCTTACTTTCCCTGATACCTTTATTGAAAAATAAGTAATTTCTTCTACCTTTGTTTCCACTTCAGATAGGAGACAAATGCCTCCGTAAATCCTCCTAGCACTAGTGCTAGGCAAGGCAGAGGGCTTCATGTTCTGGACCTAGCGATGTGGCATAAACACAGGTCAAAAATACCATATCACCCCATTCCTCATTCCCATAGACATTAATTATATATATGACATGACTTCTACATACTTGTCTTCTAGTTAGAGGAATTTTACCAAAGACCAGACACATGCCTCCTCTCCCTGTCCCTCTCACCACCTCAACCCTGGAGATTTAGATGCTCCCTTTATAAAAAAATAAGCCATAGGCTCTATATACCCATTCCATGTGGCAAAAACATGAAACAAATAAGCACAAGGAGCCCCCCACCTTTTTGAAGAGAAATTTAAGAGCAGTATTCCTGTGTTAAAGAAAGCCCACATATCCCTGCAGAGCATTTCTGTATATTTCATATCTAAAAGAATAACCACTCCCAGATCAGAGCATTATACATCACAAATGTAGGAAATGGCTTGGCAGATTGCCTGAGCCAGCTTGCTTCATTGGCCATTTAGCCAGAAATAAGACTGGTTTGTTAGTGTAATAGTTTGTAGATTACTTCTTCCATCTGAGCTTCACAACCTCATAGGAGGATACTGTTACCATTTTTTAAATTGAGAAGCTGGCGTTCTAAAGTTGATTAACCTACTCAGTATTGTAAGGATGGTACTAACCAAGCTAATATTTTTTCCATTAGTCTCTTCTTAAGTAAATATGAACACTCTAGTGTGAGACCCTTGTAATTACTGGAAGTTTAAATTGCTGTTGTGGGGAGAGGTCTCTAACTGTTATGACTTCACCTAGCTTCAACTAACTTGGCCACTGCACAGCAACTGTGTATTAACTTTCCTTCAGCCTCTGACTTGAGTAAAGAATGATGGCTTTGCCCTTTCTCTGATTAGACTTGCCTGGCTCCACCACTCTTTCACTGGGATATGAGACTTTCCACTCTTTCACTGGAATATGTCTCATATCTTCTATTATTTTAGTAAGTAAACTTTGAGATTTTCTAACATAGACCTTTTTCAGGTCTATTGTTCCCAGAAACCATGAAATATGTAGAAGTGTTGGTATCCTATTTTGTATCTCTCAGGTTGACACTTAAAATGTGGCTTAAGTATCCAGTATCCGCTGAACTTTGGCTAGTAAACTACCTTTCTGATACAGAGGGCCATAAATTTACCTAGGAAGCAAGTCAATAATGAGTGCATATATAAGATGAGGACTTTGCCCGTTTTTTAGAATGTTTGTACACTAGAGATATGATTGTGAGCAAGATACAGTGCCCAAAGGAGCTTTCTTCTTCATTCTGAAGAAATTAACAAACAAAAGGCCAATTCAGTGCAATGTGAGAAATGCTACAAAGAGAGGAGGGTGCTATGGAAGCACATCTGGAAGGGCATTTCACCTGAGGAAGAGAAGGGAAGCTCATGAAAGAGTGCATGAAGAAAGTGATATCTAACCCCACACTTAAAAATACAAATAGAAGTTAGTCATATAAGGGAACTCAGAGACAAACCTGTATGGATACTTAGATGTGATACAGTGTGTATGGGGAACTGCAAGTTCAGTGGTGTTTGAGGCTGAAGAGCCTAGAATACCACGTTAAAGAGTTGAGACTTTATCTTAGAGCAGTTGGAGTTATCACATGTTTTAAATGGGGAGTGACATGATTATTTTACTTATTTTTTTTGAAACTAGGCCTCAGTCTGTTACCCAAGGTGGAGTGCAATGGCGGGGTCTTAGTTCACTGCAGCCTTGACCCCACCCAGGATCAAGCAGTGCTCCAACTTCAGCCCCCTGAGTAGCTGGGACCACAGGCGTGCACCACCACACCTGGCTAATTTTTCTATTATTTGTAGAGACGGGATCTCACTTTGTTACCCAGGCTGGTCTTGAATTCTTCAACTTAAGCGATCCTCCTGCCTTGGCCTCCCAAAGTGCAGGGACTATAGGCATGAGCCACCACGCACAGCAGCTATATTTCTATTTTAAAAAGATCAGTCTGGGCCGGACGCGGTGGCTCACACCTGTAATCCCAGCACTTTGGGAGGCTGAGGCGGGTGGATCATGAGGTCAGGAGTTCAAGACCAGCCTGAGCAACATGGTGAAACCCCATCTCTACTAAAAATGCAAAAACTAGCCAGGTGTGGTGGCACATGCCTGTAATCCTAGCTACTCAGGAGGCTGAGGCAGGAGAATTGCTTGAACCCGGGAGGCGGAGGTTGCAGTGAGCCAAGATCTCGCCACTGCACTCCAGCCTGGGTGACAGAGCAAAACTCTGTCTGAAAGAGAAAAAGATCAGTCTGGCTGCAGGATGGAGAATGACTTGGAAACAGGTTCTATCAAAGACATAGAGACCAGATTAACTTGAACAAGGGCAGGGGTAAGATGGAGGGAGAAACATAGTTCTACTTGGAGAGTTTAGTTTGAGGTGTTGAATTCAGAGTGTGTGGAATAATAAATGGATGTGTCCAGTAAGCAATTATGCATACTCTGATCTGGAGCCAATGAAGGGGCCAGAAATGCAGATCTGAACAGTCATTAACAAAGAATTGATAATTTAAGCCATGCAAGTAGATGATGTCACTCCAAGAGTGAGGAGAAGATGGAGGACAGAGCCAGTGGACCAGATACTCATATGTGCCCTAGGAGGAAGAGGCAGGAGGAGGAGCCTGTGCGATGTGGCCAGACAGCTAGGAAGAAAACTAAGCCAGAGAGAAAACTGGTACCACAGACGTTAAGAGATGTTTGAAATGTGCCCTGTCATGAGAAGGTAAGATAGGCAATTGGAGAGTGCCACGTCAATTCAGCAAGTAGGAAATTGTCGATAAAGCAGTTTCAGTGCGGTGGTGAGAGTGGAAGGCAGATTGGAGAGTTGAGGATGCAGAGGCAGAGAGGACATAGACAACTACTCTCGAGAAGTTCACCCAGAAGTTTCCAGTTTGATCCACTCCACTCCTCTTTTTCTCATATTCCGCTTCCTGTGACTTTTGAAAATAATAAGTCCCTGGTGTCTGTCTCATTTCCATTGAATCTCTTTTCTTTCCTGTTATTGATTTAACTCTAAAGTAAAGTAAGTCCTTGTCTTTGTTCCTTTCCCCCAGACAGTTTCTTACATCATCCAGAGCTCTTGTTTTGCTTCTCTAAGTTACACACAATCTGCCTCATCACCATTTGCCTCATTTTCCTTTCTGGCCCCTTCCTTAATGTTACTTAGTCACATATGCCTTTCACTTTCAAGCAAAGAGTAAATCCATGGAGTATTACGATAGTAATGTCAGATCCCTTTACAAAATGTCATGTTGGGAGCTATGTGAGAAATAAACATAGCATCTGGTCCCTGAAAACACTTGTCCTGACAGTGTGGGTGAGAAGACCAGTATTATGCAATGAATGTCTAGTGGACTCTTAAAATCACCTCGTGAAAAAGCACCAGTTAACATGATATTAACCAAGTGTATAAGTGAGGGTTGGAGAAAACACAGGGTGAATGGAATAAATTCGGGTGAATACTTCTTTCTAGTTTCTATAACTCTCTGAGATAGAGCTTGTGATATAAACACCAGCATAGAGGCTGATTTAAATATTTGCACATTTCAAAACTGTTCCAGAGTCCAGGTATCAGTCATGATCTGGCATAATAGGACTTTTATGGTACAATGTTTTTGTCTGTTTTATAGCTAAGTAAGAGCACACTCCTATCTGTGTTTTTTCTAGTACTTGCAGTGCCCCTGAGCCCAAGAGTGCCTAAAAAATGTGTGCCCTATTGGTAGTTAATTATTACTATGGGAATGTAAAGCGTTCATGAAGAAAAGACAAGTATTATTTTAATGTAATACTCATAGTTCATATGTACTTTAAAAATTAGAAATTGCTATGAATTGAATGTGCATTTTAACTGACATTAAAATGATTCAATTCCTGTTGGTTCTGATGATCCATCATTGTTGACATTTGGATAGTAACTTCATATCCACTTTGTTACAGAGTGAGTCATCCGCTAGCCAAGTGCTTTGACAAGCCTTTGCTATCACAAATCTTCAGAAGTTCTCTCTCAGTTTCTGTCATGGGCTTTGTGTCTGTCCCTGCCAGTCTCTGCTTCTCTCTCTTGAAAGTATTTTTGTAAGGCTTGTGATGTTATTCTTGTTCCAGTTCTGGTTGTTACAAAACTGAACTGCCCTAGAGATGATTGATGGAATGGTTAAGAGAGATGGGTGTAGGTGGCTGGTTAGTGCATGGCAGTGAATTACTTAGAGTTCACCTCTTGATTATTGTAGTCTGCAGACCAGGCTCTCAAGAATCTCTAATGTTTTTTTATCTTTAGGGTCTAGAAAACAACTGTTCAAACCTGAATTTATTTACTTTTACTCCGTCTTTAGAAGGGAAAAATCAGTTCGTTATCTAAAACATACATTTGCTATCACAGATCAGGAACTGTGTCCTTGGTGCAGAATCATCTTTATTCTCTGGCTTACTCGGAAGAGAGATTTTGTTCCAGCTGCCTATAAGGGGTTTTTGTTTGTTTGTGTTTTGTTTTGGGGGCTTGTTTTTTTGTTTGTTTTTTGACATAGGTTCTCACTCTTTCACCGAGGCTGGAATGCAGTAGTGCGATCACAGTTCACTGCAGCTTTGACCTCCTAGGCTCAACCAATAGGTTTTGTAAGAGTTTAATTGGAAAAGCAGTTTTTGCAGTGTTGGAAGTATGGGTCGCATCAGGGGAGGCCTTGGTTCAGGCACAGAAGGAAGCCACTGAAGATTCAAGGCCTCCCAGACTGTGATGACAGCAACCAGTCTGGAGCTGATGTGCCCAAGACTGTGGCACCCGGAGCAGGCCCATCTCTCTGGCCTGGTCTCCTGTCACTCATCCTGCTTTCTTGTGAGCTCATGGCGTTTTCATTTCCTTTTGTGAAACTGCTGGTTCTGTGTTCTTTTACATGTTGAAATAGCTATTAGGACGAAGCTGAGTGAGTTTTAGAAAGACACCTAATCAGACATACTTAGCATTTTTTAAAAAAGATATTCATCAAATTATGAAAAACATTTTTAATGCCATTTTCAAAACCATGAATTAATAGACAATTTAGGACCCAGCTTGCTTTAATTACTAACATTTTTATTAATTTCCACATAGCTCCAAGTAACAATGTGGTCTCACTTTCCCTTTTTATGTTCTCTCAGTGGAAATCAAGACCGTTTCAACTTTGTTTAAAATTGTTTTAATTACATGTAGCTATTTTACCTATTTAATGAGGCATGAAGTAAATAGTATATTGAAAACTGGAGTCTTGAATATGCTTTTTAAATTGATAAGAATTTTAATTACAATTTGGTCATTTTCCAAATTGTAGTTTATATTACCTGAAAGTACAATTTTTCAGACTTGATGCCAATTTTTTGTACATATGTAGATGATTTTTGTTAGTGTGTTAAGATTCAACTTCACAAGAGGTTTAATTAACAAGCTTCTCAGGGAAAAAAGCTTTTTTATTTCATGCTTTAAATGCATTTAAAATAAATAGCGTTGTGAAATCACATTCTTAGTGCTTATTGGGATGGTGGAGTGCTCTAATGAATCCTGTTACATAAAACGATGTAGATTGCAGGGAACACGAGAGAGTAACATGTTTTTAGTCATCATTTTCACCCCTCATTTATTTGAGAAAATGGATAGTAATTAGATGTCGTGGAGCATTTTCTTTTCTTACAGAAAATTTCTTGATTGGATTTATCTTGCTCACTGTTTCACATTTAGTTTGCACAGCAAATAGTCCTTGGTTTGAAATGGTTTGATTACGATAATTTATCTCGTATTTCTTCCTGCCCAATTCTACCGTTTAAACACTATCCTCTCCTTTAGTGAAAAATAAAGACGTCAGAATGAACTTGGTAGGATAAAGTCATTTTTTTAATCCAATTGTCAACCCTAATGTTTCCACTCTACTCTTGGTTTTGCCCTTTGTGTGTGTGGAGTTGGAGCTTTATTTTCTAGTAGGAGTTCAGAATGCTGAAAATATTTTAAGGTTTGCATTTTGCCTTTTTAAGAAAAAATGGTAAAATTGTATTATCAACCAGAAAAGTGGAAGCTTCCTAGACTTAAAATTTTTCAACTTCAGTTTAGCCCGAATTAAATAGATCCTGTCTTCCACTGTTGCCCTATGTAGTGTTTTCCTTCCATTATAAGGTAATCTGGCAGTTTACCTTAGAGTTTAGGAAACTACCTTGGAATAGAGTCCTCTTTTAAAATAATGGTGCAGTTCTTCCAAGGTGACAATTACTGTTAGCTTTTTCCTAGGTCTGTAATAAATGTTGCATTAAATTTTTTTTTTTTTTTACATTTTTAAGAGCAGCATAAGAATGTCATCCTTTGAGCTTGGTTTTAAATGAAGATATCAGCAGATAATATACTCGAAGAATATTTATAGTGGCTCCAAATGAGACAGTCTAAGTCATTCAATAGTAATAGCTACCAGTTGGTTTTGTGTTTCCTATTCACCTATAGCAGTTTGTTAGACATTGTGATATATATCTGGGGTTGAAACCATCCCAACGGTTACATAGAAGGGCATGAAGAAGAAGAGAGAGCAAAATAATGATCAGAGAGGCAGGAGAGAAACCAGGAGACTATTGTAACAAAAAGCCGAGGAAGAATTTCAAAAATCATGGAGATGTAAAACAATTGTAGGTTGGCACCGGATGCAACCATAGCTGGAGACCTTAAAACTGTCTTAGCCACAGTCTGCACGACTATGTTTATTACTTTTGTCAGCAATTATCAACCCAAGTGAATGGTCAGATAAGGGAGAATAAGGATGGGACTTTTTAGTTTCAGACTAAATGGATGGATAAGAAAAGTAAGGCATAGCCTAGCAAAAAATCCTGAATCCTAAGATTAAAGGAAAACTGATATGTGATTCCAAAGAGAAAAAAAAAAAAACAAGAAAAAGAGAAAGTAATTAGATTGGCATTGGACTTGTATTAAACTGGAAGCTAGAAGATGGTAGAACAGCATCTCCAGACAATAAGTAAAACAAATGAAGAAGACTGCAGCCATATGTTCTATATCCAGTTCTATACCTATCAAAGAAATGAAAGATACTTGAGGATAAGAATAAAACAGTATACCACCTACCTAAAGAAAATACCTGAAAGAAGAGAAAATAGCAAAGGTATGAGAGGAGAGAGGTCAAGATGGAAAAAAGAAAGAAGCAGGTAAGCAAGGAAACATAGATGCAGTTAAATCTATGAGGGGAGACTCAGAATGTATAATCTAAATTCAAAATAAGGCTTCTTGAAACAGAAAATGCATAACACAGGATAATTTTAGTAAGATTGCAGAACAAAACATTTTTCAAAGTCTTATCTTGTTGATGTGGGTGAGGAATAGATAAATAGAGCATTTTCGTAAAAGAAAGACTCTTTTAAATTTCCATCTTATATGACTAAGCATTAAACAGGATAAAGAACATTTTAAGTAATAAGTGGCACATAGTTATAAGGAAGATGATAGTTAGAAACCTAAATGCACCAGACAACATAGCAACTAAAATATATATAAAAGTTATCAGAAATGCAACAAGAGCTTGAAGTGGAAAAGGTTAATATACTTGTCTGAAGGGGATAAACTGGTAGAAAAAATGATGTAGAAAATAAACTAGAAAAAAATGATGTAAGGGCAGAGGAACTGAGTCAATAAACTTGAATATAAATACACATTCATCCCTCAAAGAATAAATTTTTTGTATGTTTATGGAACATTAACAAAAATCAAACATGTGATTGGCCACAAGAAAAACCTTACCAAATCTGGGGAAAATAGATTTTCTAGACCATATTCTCTGGTCATAAGCCAATAAAATTATGAATATCTAATAATATATGACTAAAGCTTTACCTTAAATTTGAGAAGCACATTATTTGATATTACTAAGATTAAATAAGAGATAAAAAATTAAAACTACAAACTATCTAGAAAGCAATGAAAAAATACTCATTCCCCAACTCTGCTACGCAGTGTAACCCATACTCAGAGGAAAAATTGTAACCTTAAATTCTTTCTTAACCAAAGAAGAAATATGGAAAACAAAAGAACTAGGTAACATCTTAAGAAATTCAAACAACAACAAAATATTAATTCAAAGAAAATAGGGAAGAGGAATTAAGATAAAAGCTTAAATCATATTTTAGAACATAAAAAAAAATACACACAAATTTCTAGGCTAACCTTTGTGCAAACTCAATCATTAGGTGTGTTAGGGGATCAGTATGTATGGAAATGGAGGTGGCATATAAATTCCCTAAAGTGATTTTGGCCCTCATCATTTCTCCTCATTCCAGTTATTTACCTACCTCATGTTTTTGTCTGGAATCGAAGTTACACCGCATGGAGAGCCAGATGTGCAGGGTTCTGTTATAGCGTAATTATAAGGCCGGAGGGGTTTTGTAGTCATGCTACCTCTAGTTGGAATTCCTACTCTGATGAAAATTTCCCTGGAAGGAGATTTGTGAATATTTGGAATGCTAAATTACTGAGAAAAATCTCATTTAAAAAATGACAAGACAGATCTTAAAACATAACTAGATTATAGTTTTATGAATTAGTGGGAATTAGTAACAGGTACATATAAATATCTTGTATTTATTTTTTAAATTCTCCTTTATTCATCATACCACTCTAGAAGACTGTCATTGTCAATAGCACTTCTTAACCTCGGAGGCTTAATAAAGTAAGACTTGTTGCAATCCCAAAGTAACAATTTTGTCGTTTAATATTATAAATGTGGATAATCTTTATATTACAGCTGGTATTTACGTCACATTGTGGAGGGAAAACCTTTGCCTCGCAGCATTGTCACATGAAGGATTATTTTTGACTCAATTTGAATTGATGGCAATAGTACATTTGAACTGCTTGGTTTGTGGAGGGGATAAATGAAAGGGAGGGGAAGTATGGAGGACTGTCATTGTTTTTCTGAAAATTGGTAAAAGCAGACTGATAAGAAAACAGACAATATCTTTCCTTAGGCTTTTACTGCTAATCAGAAGGTGATGGGTGTGTGTGTTTGGGGGTGCATGTGTGTGTTTTACAGAATGCATGTTTATCTTGTTTTCGATAAAATATGGGAAGGAGGAAGGGGGACCTTAAACTCTAGAAAATATCTAACAGTTTGTAGCATATGCATTTACCTATTTTTCAATTTTTGATAACAAGCTAAGCTTTCACCTTATTATTGATTTTCCTCTTTTCTTTCAGCAGAAGAGCTGGAGTAATTATTTTATTTTACTGTTCATTTTTCTTTTGATAATATTAGTCTAAACAGAAAGTAACAGGAACATATAATATCTTTAGAGCAAAGAACACAATGGCATTGTTTTTACCCTCGGTATAATTCTGTTGACAGTTACCTGTAAGGTTTTGCTTTTATCCATTTAATCCTGAAACCAAATCACACTATTGGTCCAAGTCTCATTTCTGTTCATTATAAAATGTGTACGATAGATATTTCTGCCTTTGGCCTTACTTAGCTATTTATCTCAATTATTGTATATCAGTTTTTTTAAAAAAACTGATCTTTAAAAAATGCCGTGGGTAGATGTATTTTCTCATTCTCAGCAAATTTTTCAAACAACATAATGTTCTATAACATTTATAAAGTTGTTTTTGCTCACCATTCTTTTCATTTTTTTCATTCGCTTACTTGGATTTTCTAAAAACTATTTTTTTAGTTTTTGCTTTTAAAAAATTAAGTTGAAATCTGATCGTGATTTTTGCCTTTATTTTCTTTGTGTCCATCTATAGGATGAATACAAGCCAGAAAAGGCCTTGTCTGAAGAGGACTTGAAAAATGCTGTGAGTGTGCACCACGCATTGGCATCCAAGGCCACGGACTATGAGAAGAAACCAAACGTGTTTAAACTTAAAACTGCCGACTGGAGGGTCTTGCTTTTTCAAACTCAGTATGTTTTGTTGGTTTTTATTTGATTTTGTGTTTTAGTTCACTTAGCACCACTTTATAACAAGAAATAAAATCAAGCTCTGCAGGGGAAATTTTTTGAGTTGGAATCAAAGTCATGAACTGCTTACATTAGAGAGATAAACTGTCTAAGAAGATTAGAATAAAAAAAAATAGAAACCCAGGATTTACATTTTTGCCTGTTACAAAGTAGCCCTTTGACTTTTAGTCAGCCACTTACCATCTCTAGAATTTAGTATCCTCATCAATAAAATATGAGGGTTTTAGTAGACAAGTTCTATCGCAAAATGAGTAAAACAGACCTGGATAACACCGTTTCTCTAGCTCTTTCTCCTAGCACATAGTTTAACCTCTGAACCTCAGCTCGTCACTAGTGTAGGGGATAATGTTTATCTTACAGAGTTCTAGTGAGGAGTCAGTGAGATAAGTGTATATAATACCTCACACAGTGCCTGGCACATAGGAACTGTTCAATAAATGTAAATGTTTATTTTGTTTTTTTGTTTCCCTTCTGAGCTCTAGTAGTCCATGATTATACTAGAAGAAAAAGATGTCATTCTACTGTGCGCAAGGAAATGGAATGAATTGCCAGTTTTAGGAGGAGGTTGTAAGGAAACAAGTTGCCCGGGGTTTTTGAATGTAGGAATGGGGCGGTTAACATCACACAGGGACCCATAGCTGGATGTATAATTACAGCTATTGGGCATAAAGAAACTTTCAAATTATTCTGTTCCCCAGTTTTTTAAATCAAAAATACCAGATGTAATACCTGAGGAGATCTCATTACTTTGGACAGAATTGATGCAAAAAACAGTCCATTGAAATAATAGTGGAGCCAGAGAGATCAGCCTAGAGAGGGTGCCGTGAGGAGCTGACATTTAGAGTGGTCTCAGGTTAGTTCGTGTGGTTTCTCTCAGAGTAATTGATGAAGGAAATGACTTTGGCTGACTTTTTTTTGACTTTTTGTTTATTGATTATGTGTATGGTAGATAATCTGTCCTGATTCATAATCATTTCCACCATTCATTTATGAGTTTACAAATATTTATTAAGTGCTGTGAATCTTGGGCTTTCTGAATATAATGACACATAAATTAAAAATATGATCACATCAGATGATTTTCACCTCCTCTGAGGTGGGTTTTATAAACAGTCTTATTGAGGTATGCTTTACATAGCATAAAATATGACCAGTTTTAAATGTACATTTCAATGATTTTTTTAGCATATTTACAGAATGGCTCAGCCATCACCACAGTCCAGTTTTGAAACATTTGCATCACTCCAAAGAGATCCCCGTACGCATTTTGTAGTCACTCCCATTCTCACCTCCAGCCCCAGGCACCCACTAATCTACTTTCTGCCTCTACAGTATTGCCCTTTCCGGACATTTCATATAAACAGACTAATATATGATGTGGTCTTTTGTGTCTGGCTTCTTTTATTTAACATAAAGCTTTGGAAGTTTATCCATCTTGTAGTGTGTGTCAGTACTTTATTGCTAAATACTCTTCAGTTGTGTGCATTCACCGAATTTTGTTTATCCATTTACTGGACAATTTGGATTGTTTCCCTTTTTTGACTCTTAGGAATGATGATGCTATAAACACTAACATACAAATCTTTGTGTATCTATATGTTTTCTTTTGAGATGGAGTCTCACTTTGCCACCCTAGCATGGAGTGCAGTGGCATAATGTCTGCTCACTGTAACCTCTGCCTCCCAGGTACAAGCGATTCTCCTACCTCAGCCTCCCAAGTAGCTGGGACTACAAGTGTGCACCACCACGCCCGGCTAATTTTTGTATTTTTAGTAGAGATGGGGTTTCACCATGTTGGCCAGGCTGGTCTTGAACTCCTGACGTCAGGTGATCTGCCCACCTCGGCTTCCCAAAGTGCTGCGATTACAGGCATCAGCCACCACGTCCAGCATATCTATATGTTTTTATTTCTCTTGGATAGTTACTTAGGAGTAGAATTGCTGGGTCGTATGATAAATGCACAGTTAACTTTCGAAGAACCTGTCAGCTGTTTTCCAAAGGAGATAAATCCTTTTACCTTCCCTCTACCAATACATTCCTCAGTTAGATTTTAAAATTAAACAGTACAATGAAAAGAGATGAGTAAATTTTATAATTAATTTTTGGCATAGCCTCGTATCAAACAGAAAGTAGGGGTTTAATAAATATTTATTGTCAAGTGTTTCTCTTTTTTCTCTTCTATTTCCTAGGGAGAGAATCACAGTCTTGCACTGTGATGATCGTGGCGTCTTTGGTGATCGTCAAATGACAATGTTCATCTCTAATGAAGTTTTGTCAGGGATTAGTTGTACCAGGAGAAGTAAATGATTTTCACATGCCATTGCAAATCAGTAACGTGAAATAGGCAAAGTGTGATGCTACTTAGACATAGCAACATCCTAATATAAACATATCTGTTTCTCATAGGAGCCCAGAGGAAATGCAAGGGTGGATAAACAAAATCAATTGTGTGGCGGCTGTATTTTCTGCACCACCATTTCCAGCAGCAATCGGCTCTCAGAAGAAGTTTAGCCGCCCACTTCTGCCTGCCACTACAACAAAACTGTCTCAGGTAATCATCTTGATAGTACTTTGACCTTGGGAAAAATGTGATAAATATTTGTCTTTGGATAGTACTCCAAATAATGTGATAAATATTTGTCTTTGGATAGTACTCCATGTTTTGGGGGCAGGTGTGAGACCTTGCCCTGTGAGAGCGTGTCATATAAATGAGGCAGAAATGCAGTACACTGGGTTTTACACTTCACGTAGGAAGCTGACATAATTGAGTTTCAGTTAGTAGGATACGTACTTTGATTCAGTTTCTAAGGTTTATATTAGTTCATTATTAGCCATACTTGATGTTTTGTTTGTTTTAACTACCAGCTCATAATCTGGCTTGGTAACAAGCTTTTCTTTCATTCATTTATTAGCTCATTTTTATTGAGCATTTACCGTATTCCAGGATGTGTTTACTGCTAGAAATATAAAAATATTTTCAGGAGTCCACTGTGCATAGTACAATGGGAAAGGGCCTGCCCTACCCCTCAGAGCAGAGCTGAATGGAACATTTGGATTTTCCAAGCTAATGAAGATAAAGTGTACCAGAACTCTGCTCCAAGTGTATTTACATAAGCCTCCTTCTGTGGTCAGATCAATCTTACTAAAAGCCATATTTTATCATGTCCTTTTTCACTTAAAACTCTTCTAAGGACACTGCCTACCAGCCAGGTTTGCTGATTTTAAACCTGTCTGCAGTACCCCCTTGCCATTGACTAAAGATTTTGGAAGTTACTTTGATGTCTTTGTGAATTTCTTATTACATAGAGATAGTTTTATCTTACTATGATCGACCGAGTGTTGGTATTAACTAGCTCCCTATACATCTTTGATATCATAAGATGTGTCCCATGGCAAGAGAGGGAGCAATTATCATTGATGGATTTATTTAATAAATGTGTATTGTGTGCCTGTTGTACATCAGAGACTATTTCTGGCCCTGGAGATAGAAAGGCAGATGAAGCCCAGATCCTCTCCTGAAGGTGTGGCAAATATAAATAAGGAAGTCATTGTAAAATGATTTGATAAAAGTACAGGAAGGATAAGTCCAGAGAGCTGTGGAGGTTCAAGGAAGGGACATTATCTAGCCTGGCCTTGGAGGTGAAGGAGGAAATGTGGTACCCAATGTGAAGCTCAAAGCATGAGAGGCAGTTAGGTGAGATGTGGGACGAGATAGGAGAATGAGCCAGCAGAGGAACGAAGGCCTAGAGAAGAGAGCGCTGGATGCAGGAACCGCACACAAGTTCTAAACTGTGACATGAGCACAGTGTTGAGAAAAAGCAAGAAATGTACCTCTGTGGAGGTCAGCAAAGGCCAAATCATGAAAGGCCTTGTTTGTCGTGTGTATGATTTTGGATGCTTCTGTGGTTCCCAGCATCCTTAAAATAATAGCTTTAAGACCAGGCACAGTGGCTCATGTCTGTAATCCCAGCACTTTCGGAGGCCGAGGTGGGCAGATCACCTGAGGTCAGGAGTTCGAGACCAGCCTGGCCAGCATGGTAAAACCCTGTCTCTAGTAAAAATACAAAAGTTAGCCAGGCGTGGTGGTGGATGACTGTAATCCCAGCTACTCGGGAAGTGGAGACAGGAGAACTGCTTGAACCCAGGAGGCGGAGGTTGCAGTGAGCTGAGATCATGCCACTGCATTCCAGCCTGGGCAACAGAGCAAAACTCCATCTCAAAAAAAAAAATAATAATAATAATAATAATAATAATAGTTTTAAGCAGGAGAGTAATACGATCACATTTTTGCTTTAAAAATTATTCTTGTTACAATATGAGGAATTGTTAGAAGAAGATACTACTAGAAGCAGAAAGGCCCATTTTAAAGGAATTTTCAGTAATCCAGAGGAGAGATAACCAAAGTAGCTGTAGAAGAAATGGATCGTAGTGAAAGTGCTTGAGAGACCTTGAAAGTGTGGAATGGATAGTTCTGGTGGCTCATGGAAGTAGAGGAAACAGGCTGTCATTGTGGCTTGGACAGCTGGGGACTGTGGTGTCTGACCTGCTTCTGAAGTCTCGCCTCACTGTCTCTTGATTTCTCCCCTTGCTTCTTAGACTCCTTTCTTGGATCATTTTCTTCTATCTCCAATTGCTGCAGTGGCCAGAGCTCAGAATCAGACTAAGGCACTTGATAAGCAATTTTCCAAAAAGTTACTTAGATTTAATACAAACAGGGAGAACGTTGTGCCAAGAAAAGGGGGAAAAGGTTCCGGGAAAATTTAGATTTAAAAATGTCATATTTAGTGGCTGGGAGGTCACTGGGTGTCTTAGCCCATTTTGTGTTTCTATAAAGGAATATTAGAGCCTGGGTCATTTATAAAGAAGAGAGGTTTATTTGGCTCACGGTTCTGCAGGCTGTACAAGAAGCATGGCATCAGCATCTGCTTCTGGTAAGAATCTCAGGAAGCATCAAATGATGATAGAAGGGGAAAGGGAAACAGATGTGTCACATGGCAAGAGAGAGAGGAAGGGAAAGTGCCAGGCTCTTTTTAACAACCCACTTTCACTTGAACTAATAGGGCAAGAACTACCTCATTATCATAAGGGTGGCATCAAGCCATTCATGAGGGATCTACCCCCATAACCCAAACACCTCTTACCAGGTCCCACCTCCAACACTGGGGATCACATTTCAACATGAGATTCGGAGGGGACAAGCATCCAAACTATATCATTGGATAGCCTTAGCAAGAACAGTTTTGGTGGAGTCATGAGAAGACAAACCACATTGGCCTTCTTTGATGGGGGAATGAATGGAAGGTAATAAGGAAGTGGAGGAGGGGAATGTGCTCAAGTCTTGCCATAGTTATGAAAACAGAAAGACTAGTAGTAAGAAGGAGGAATCTGTGGTTTCAGGAAAGATTCTTCTGTTTTTAATTCAAATTATCATTAACAAATATTGAATGCTTACTTGTAAACATTACTATACTGTACAGTTCATACAGGACACAATGGCATTTAGTTTTTAAGGGTAATAAGTACACTACAACTTTAAGAGAAAAGGAATGCTCTTATTGATGACCAGAAGATATGTTGGCAGACATCTCCGTCTATCCAACTAAATATGAACTCTTAAAGCAAATGCATTTCTCTGCTTTAAATATGCATACTTAACATAAACAGCCTACCACATAAAGAGTATATTGCATAAAAGGTAAATCACATTACACGATATAAGGGGAGGGAAAAAATCGAGTAACTAGAAGCAAAAAAAAAAACCTTGCAAAATTGAGTTTTGCTCTATTAATTTTACGATGGACTTTCCCATTGTTCTTTTTCAGTAGATTGGGTCTTTCTCACATTCAGTTCTATAAAAGACCCAGGGGAGAAGGTGAGTTGAACTAAAGAGGGCTGTTAATAAGCATGTCATTCGTGGAAGGTGTATGTAACTTAGAGCAACATATGAGTGTTTCCTTGATTTTCCCTCACTACAGTTCTGTTTACTTTATGCTTTAAAAAATGTACTGCTTTCCTATTTAGGGACTGTATACTAGTAAGTGATATGCACATGAAAATGAATGTGTTCATCTGTTTGTGTGTTTTCACCAGAACAGGCAAGCAAACACATTTATCATGGTAGGCACTCTTATTTCAAACAGATGACTTACACTGGAACCAAAAATAGAATGCCTAATTTTTAAAAATATTTTCCTTCATTTTGGACATAAATCCACAGAGATACAAAAAAAATGCATATGTAGTATAATCACAGTTAGGGATTGAAGATTTTAAATAAGAAGGTAATAACCAAAAAGAAATATCCTCCAGTATCATGTAAGACAAGGTAACCGTATCATTTCAGGAATTTAATTTATTTGGAAAGAAATGAAATGATCCCCACCACCCTGACCCCACCACCCCACTGAATTGCATCACCCAGCATTTGCTTTGTGGGCCTCAACTTTCCATCTAGAAAAATGAGATGGTTCTAGAATGTTTTTAAGGGTTTTTCTTTTTTCTTTTTTTTTTGAGACGGAGTCTGGCTCTGTCGCCCAGGCTAGAGTGCAGTGGCTTGATCTTGGCTCACTGCGATCCCCGCCTCCCGGGTTCACGCCATTCTCCTGCCTCAGCCTCTTGAGTAGCTGGGATTACAGGCTCCCGCCACCACACCTGGCTAATTTTTTGTATTTTTAGTAGAGATAGAGTTTCACCTTGTTAGCAGTGATGGTCTCGAACTCTTGGCCTCAAGCAATCCGCCCACCTCGGCCTCCCAAATTGCTGGAATTACAGGCATGAGCCACCCTGCCCAGCAAGGATTTTTCTATCAACAGCTCTGTATTATTTCTTTGCCAAGTCACAATGTTTGTTTCTAAAGATAAGATTTTTAGCTTTGAGAAACACATATGTAAAATTAAGCATGTATTTGGAGTAGCACCTGAGGCTTTTGGGGATATCTATACTGGGGTCATAGTGTGCCTCCAGCAAATCCTGGAAGATGTCTGGCTGCCCCTAGGATTCCTCCAGTACCTCAAAGACTAGCTCTTATCCTTTAACACAGGCATATTCGACCACAGCAGCATTAACGTTTTGGTGTGGATAATTCTTTGTCGTGAGGGGCTCTATGAATTGTAGGATGTTCAGCCATATCCCCAGCTTCTACCCACTAGATACCAACAGGAACCCCCCAATTCTGACAACCAAAAATGTCTCCAGACGTTACCAAATATCTTCTGGGGTCAAAATCCAACCCACTGCTATTGAGAACCACTGCTTTAGCCAGTGGATCTGAAGCCATGAGACCAGCTATCTTTTTTTTCCCATACCCCCACAACCTGGCTCTGACTCCTCTAAATGCCACAATTTTTTGGATAATTTTACTTTACAAAATACAGGTATAAAAACGTGAGTGCCTTGCTGAAACATTGATAAAGAAAGATAGACAGTGTGGGGAAAAATTAGACGTTCAATTAAAAGATTGTTTGGTGCTTTTTCAAGACACAGTGTTTGTCACCCTGTCATTTGTGGGCTTTGCTTTAATTTATCCTTGTCTTTTATGCAAAACACATTAGCCTTAATCATTAAAATTGATTATTGCCAGTGCAGCGTGGTACTTTCTGAACAACTCTGCTGTGTAGGAGGAATCGCCTTCTTTGTTTTTCAAGACAGCGTTGCCAGAGCACATTTTTCTTCTATTGGGGGTGGAAAGACTTGTTTGAAAATACAAGTTTTGCTTCTCCTTCTGGTGTAGCTCTCTAAACACAGAACTGCATGGCCGGCCCTGTTCACAATCTGCTCACAACCTCCCTTTCTGCCCACCAGAGAAGTCATTTCAAACTTCAGTGTGCACAACAGCTATGTGGGGACTTGCATAAAATGCACATTTCCCAGCCCCACCAGGTCGTTCAGGTCCAGGCTGGGGCCCAGGGACACATGTGTGTTTCTCTTCCACTCCAGGCCGGCAGGTGTCTCCAGATCCCACTTAGACCCTACACTGTAGGAACCTGTGCCTACCCTAGGTCTTTCCTTGCTTCTTCAGAGAATGGTGCCCCAGGACATCTTCATTTCCTGATATCTAGGTCTGTTTTGTTGGAATTCCAGCCATTCTCATATGTAAGTTTGAATCCATGGGTACTAAATACTTTTTTGGTCAGACTTAAGATGGATACTGATCAGAAGCAAAGCAGCCCTATGCTTGATTCTCACACTGAGGTAACCCCCACCACTCCTTTTGTCCTGTGGTATGACCACAAGGCAGTGGTGCTCAGAGCCAGGTGAATGGAGCTGACCTTAGGGGCTGTGGGATTTCAGGGGAGGAGGTCATTCTTGTAGTTGCTTCCTTCACTGTGCCCCCACCCGCCCATTTCCACAGTTTCTGTCATAAAGTCCTGTCACTTCTACCTCCTAAATATCTATCTTTTTTTTTTTTAAGACAAAGTCTCACTCTATCACCCAGGCTGGAGTGCAGTGGTGCCATCTTGGCTCAGTGCAACCTCCACCTCCCAGGGTCAAGTGATTGTCCTGCCTCAGCCTCCCAAGTAGCTGGGATTACAGGTGTGCACCACCGTGCCCAGCTAATGTGTGTATTTTTAGTAGAGACGGGGTTTCACCATGTTGGCCAGGCTGGTCTTGACCTCCTGACCTCAAGTGATCCGCCCGCATCGGCCTCCCAAACTGTTGGGATTACAGGCATGAGCCACCGTGCCTGGCCGATATCCTTCATATTCTACACCTACTGCTTCAGATTTTTGTCATATTCTACCTAGATCACTGGTCTCCTCACTTTTTTGACTATTCACCTTATCCCAATACTAAATATTTCAGCAGATATCTTTTAATATATGATGCTTTTTTAAAGCAAATAAACTACATTTTCTACTGTCAATCCCAGTAGTAAATATTAGTAAACCTTAACATTTTATAGTGCTTAGATTTAAAAAAAAAAAACTTTAAATTTTTTACCAGTGCCTAAGGATCTATTAAAATTTTTGAAAACTCATTAATGAATTCAGCACAGTTAGACGTGCAAGGGTGTTTTTATGGTATGTGAATTATATCTCCATACTGATTTTAAAACTCTCCCCAGTGGGTCATCTTGCCTGGGCCACACACACCCCACTTTGGAATAATCTGACGCAGATGATTTTTGTAACCACTTGTGATCTCTTCCACTAATCTTATGTCCTTCTGACCCATCTTTACAGTTATGACTAAAATATGATGCTAATTATGTCACTTACCCCTAACTGACTCATTTTTTCACATTCAAACTCTTTGATGTGGCCTTAATTGGTACCCACACTTCTCCAGAATGGATAGACTTTTTAAAATTCATTTCTTAGAGGTCTGTATTTAATATATATTAAGTACCCAGTAAAACAAACAATTAAATCACGTGGAAGCTATTTTGCTTATACTCATTAAACGCTGTGTTTAAGATCTAAAGCTGTCTTAAACATGAAATTATGAAATAATCTTTTGGATTGAGGCTCCCTCAAACTGACTCAAAGACAGGTGTTCTGTATTCTAAATTATGTACCACTTCATTTTGAGAAGTTTCCAGTGTTTAGCAATTTGACTGGTCAGTTGCACTGCAGATCCCTAGATATATTATTACCCTCAAAATCATCTGTCTCCTTTAAGACAGCACAAAGGAAACAGTCTAAGCCCTCCCCTCTGTACCTTCACTTAAAAAAAAAATCTATTTGTTCAGCTACTGTTTACAGAAGATCCTGTAGAGCAGGTACTATGTTAGGTTTTGTTGGCATTATAAAAATAGGTGAGACAATTGCCTTGGCCCTCAACTTCTGAGAGCTTGAGATGTTAATGTTAGGCAGGTAATGTCTATAAACCAAAAGCTGCCACATACCGTCTCTCTGCTCAACACTTTACTGAATACTGGAGGATTTAAGGGAAGGAAAAAAGTGACCTTTTTTGCCTTTCTAAGAGCTTGTAATCGGTAAAGGAGATAAAACTCATACACAGGTCGGGGTATATTTTGTGCCAAGCATATGAGATAGACATTTAAGTGCTGCAGTAATGCAGAAGAGGAAGAAATGGTGCGATCTAGAGTAACATAGGTTTGGTTTGGTTTTGTTTTCCTTTTTCTTTTTCTTTTTCTTTATCTAGACAGAGTCTTACTCTGTCACCCAGGCTGGAGTGCAGTGGCGTGGTCTCGGTTCACTGTAACCTCCGCCTCCCAGGTTCAAGCAATTCTCCTGCCTCAGCCTGCTGTGCAGTTGAAATTACAGGCGCATGCCACCACACCCGGGTAATTTTTGTATTTTTGATAGAAACGGGGTTTCGCCATGTTGGCCAGGCTGGTCTCGAACTCCTGACCTTCAGTGATCCACCCGCCTCAGCCTCTTAAAGTGCTGGGATTGCAGGTGTGAGTCACTGTGCCCAGCCTGTAACACAGGTTTTAAGTGGAATTTGGAGCAAGGTGAGTAACCCTGAGTCCAGCCTGCACGTTTGAGAGCTATAGCAGAGGAGACCCGACAGCAGTGGAGTTTACCAAGAGCTCTGAAAGCTGAGTTCAGGATTGATCTGTCAAGTAAGAGAATGTGCTGAAGCTATGTTGTTGGCAGCCCTTTGGATTTCAGAAGGCTGTTCCAAGGTGACTGCATGATAGAAGTTGGGAGAATGTGGCTTCTGCCACTCTGTCCTTTTGTCTGAACTGGAACAATTACTTGAACTCTCTGGATCTCCATCTTCTCTAAGACAAAGAGGTTAGAAAGGACAGTGGCCAGGTTCTCTTCCACCTTAGAACATCTAGGATTCTGTATCCCACAGCTTGGAGGAAAAGACTAGTGGCAGCTACTGTGGCTGTTCCCCCTTCTTATTCCCAGCACCCAGCACAGTGCCTGCTGTATGGGCGCTCGGTGAGGTTCACGGATGGATAAATGTGTTCTCCGTTTCCCGATTCTCTCTGCCTTCTCTCTCATTCTTCCTCCTTTCCGTCTTGGAGCCATCTGCATTTCTATTTTATTGTTTCCTTTAAGTTTTCACAGCTTCTCTCTCATCCTTCTCTCCATGATAAGTACTATGTAAATCTTATACTTGGTATAAAAAGATAAAAAGCTGATTTCTGGCCTGGGCTCTGCATCGGGGGAGAAGGACTGTAACTCCAGGTCAGCCCTTGACTCACACTGCAAGATCTTCAACAGCCAAGTTGCCTGTTCCCATTGCCTCATCAGTTAAGCAATACTGTCTTCATAGAGATGAAATTAGAGCTTAATATTTTAAAGGAAGTTATGAAATTTTTCTCAAAATCTAAGTACTATATAAATAGGAAAACAAATTAAATATTTTTTAACAATTTTAATTGACCATATAATAATTATATATATTTCCAGGTATAATTGCGATGTTTTGCTATATCAATTGTTTATGGTTAGAACACTTAAATTCTACTCTTTGAGCAAGTTTGAAATACACAGTGCATTATTATTAACTCTAGCCATCATGATACACAACAGAACTTACTCCTCTTGTCTGATGTTTTTCGTCCTTTGACCAGCATCTCCCCAGTCCCTTGCCCCCAGCCTCTGGTAACCACCATTCTCCTTATTTCTATGAGTTCAGTTGTTTTAGATTCCATATATGAGATCATCCGATATCTGTCTTTCTGTGCCGGGCTTACTTCAGTTAGCAAAATGTCCTCCAGGTTTGTCCATGTTGTCGCAAATGAGAGAATTTCCTCTTTTTTAAGGGTGAATAAATAATATTCCATTGTGTATATACACCACATTTTCCTTATCCATTTTTCAAAGGACACTTAGATCTCTTCTAGATCTTAGCTCTTGTGAATAATGCTACAGCCAAGAGCTGTTCCCTCTTCTTGAAGAAGATATGGCATGGTCTCACCATGAGAATGCCACATCTTTTTGAGATACTGATTTCATTTCTTTGGCTACATATTCAGAAGTGGGATTGCTAGATTATTTGGTAATTCCATTTTTAGTTTTTTGAGGAGCCTTCTTACAGTTTTCCAAATTTTCCTGACAGCATTTGTGAGGACAAATGTTGTATCCTCACATGACAGAAGACAGGGGCAAAAAAGGGTCTAACCTATATCGCTCCAGCACTTTTATAAGGCACTTATCCCTTCATGAGGGACTCAATCACTTTCCAAAAAGTACTATCTCTTAATACTACACAATGAGGATTAAGTTTCAATATGAAGTTTGAAGGGGATACAATGAAACGGTAGCAAAGTCCTTTGCCCATTTTTTAATTGCTTTGTTTTCTTGCTATTGTATTGTTTGAGTTCCTTATATACTTTGGGTATTAACCCCTAATATAAGTAAATGAAGTCCTAAGTGACTTCGAAAACTTGCCTTTTAGATAAAATGTTGTTGTATATATTATGAAAGGTCTTACTCATTTAAATCTATTGACATATAACCACAACAACTTTTCTTGTATCTAGTATTTTCAATTTCATTTTTTAAAAATTATCACTTCCTAACTTAAAACAATTTTATGAGTTTGTGGTATTTTCTATCTCCATGCCTTTTCTTTGTCAAATGTAATATTTTTCTGCCATCTCTGAAATCTGTTTTGCTAGTATTGTCTTGTAAAAACAGTATGTATGCATCCCTAAAGAACTGTAAAAGCAAAGACAAAAGAGAGGGGGGGATAAAAAAGCAAATTCCTACTTTGTCTTTCTTCATCATGTCTATTACAAATGTAGTTGTCCTGAGTCTGAGAATGTGACATCTCCATGGCTGCAACATCTCTCTCCCGTTGTTTTTTTACCATTGTTTTTTGTTGTTGTTGCTGTTGTTGGTTTTGTTTTTTTGTTTTTTGTTTTTTTGTTTGTTTTTTGTTTTTTGTTTTGTGTGTGTGTGTGTGTGTGTGTGTGTATGTGTGTGTGGAAAATCTGTATCTTTCTTACCATGGGATTCTAGCACTGGAATAATTTTCATGGTCAAGCTGTGTCCATAAGAGCTACTTGGCATTTTTATTTCACTGTTCAAAATGGACAGATTTAAGGAGATGTGATTTTAAAACGCTTTATTTTGAGCTTACTTTATTGACTCCTGCCCTATGAAGGCAGTGAAATAGTAGTGAAGCATTTCTCATTGAACATCAGCACTTCTTCGATTAATTCCTTCATAAAAATGTAGCCTAAATGACTAGCCCTTTATGCTACTGTAGAAACAGACTTATGAAACATAGCTTGGTAACAATGAACAAACCCTGGCAAGCCCTGGTATTGGGAGGAAAGTGAAAAACATAAGATGTTGTGCATATTGTCATTCTAGCCTGTATTCCTCATTAAAATAAGTAGAAATTGAAATTTATTCAACAGAAGAAGAGACATTTGAATATTCAAGATTGGAAAGCCTAAATCTAAAGCCTTTAGAAGCAGCAAACATCTGAAAGCATATTTGCCTAGCTCCAAAGTAAAAAAATAGAAGTTTGTAAATTCTTTTACCAAATTACCTAAAATCCTATTTTTTCTTAAATAAACTGGATTCTATCATTGGATTCTAATTATTGGATTCTAATTATTTCCTAACCAAAAATATAAAGAGTTTGATTTCTTAACATATATTATAAATAACTATACTGATACAAATCTATTTTTTAAAAGGCAAACAACCCAATAGAAAAATGGGTCCAGTAATCCACAGAAGAGGAAGCCCAGTAAACCTATGAACAAAATCTCATCCTCATTCATATTCAGGGAAATGTAAATTGAAATCACAGTAGCTTATCATTTCTTACCTATGAAATTAGCAACAATTTTACAAGTATAATAACATCACATTTTGACAGGGATGTAAAACAAAGAGAACTTTCAGACCTGCTGTGGAAATGTAAACAGATAAAAACACTTTAGAAAACAGTCATCTTAAAGATGTGCGTATTCTAAAACCCAGAAATGCCAACACTTGGTGACACACTATAGAAAAACTCTTGCTCAGATTCTCTAGGAGACATATGTAGGAATGTCTGTTGCCACATCATTTATAACAGGGAAAAAAATCCCACAACAGGAAACCTGAAAACAAGCTAAATATCCTTAAACAAAATTGTAATGTGTCCTGCAATGAGGTACTATGCAATGAGTAAAAGACAGGAACTAGAGCATACATGTAGATAAATCTTAAAAACATGTTGAGTGGAGAAAAAAGTTACAAAAGAAAGCCTTTAATTAGTTTTTATATAAAGTATAAAACCTAGAGAATACACTTCTGGTTTGGTTTTGTTTTGTTTTTTTTAGATGGAGTCTTGCTCTGTCACCCAGGCTGGAGTGCAGTGGCGCAATGTCGGCTCTCTGCAGCCTCCACGTCCCAGGTTCAAGTGATTCTCCTGCCTCAGCCTCCTGAGTAGCTGGGATTACAGGCCCGTGCTACCACGCCCGGCCAATTTTTGTATTTTTAGTAGAGACAGGGTTTCATCATGTTAGTCAGGCTGGTCTCGAACTCCTGACCTTGTGATCCACCCGCCTCACCCTCCCAAAGTGCTGGGATTACGGGCGTGAGCCACCGCACACCCGGCTACACTTCTGTATTTTTATGGTTACATATCTTTATATATGAATAACACTGAAAAGGAATAAGATGAGCACGTACATGTGCAGGGAGTTTCAATTTATTTATATTTTATTTCTTAAATTCCTATGTTAGATTCATGAGTATTTTTCATATGTCATTCAATATGACTTTATATGTTTAAAACTTTTTTTAGAAAAGAAGAAAAATACATCATGCTTTTATTTTTTGAAGTGGTCTAGTCACTAAACATCATTTGTCAAGAAGTCTATTAGATAATTTACATATTGCAGTAAATACACAAAGGAAAACAACTTTGAAAGAAATAAAAATTATTGATATAGTTTGTCTTAGCTCAGGCTGCCATAACAAAACACTATAGATTGGGTGGCTTCCATAGCAGACATCTATTTTCTTACAGTTCTGGAGACGGGAAATCCAAGATCAAGGTGCCAGCAGAGTTGGTGTCTGGTGAGGGCTCTCCCCTCGGGCTGTGGATGGCCAACATGGCCTTCCCTTGGTGCTTGCACACAATGTCTCCTCTTATTATAAGGGCACTAATCCTATTGGATATATGCCCCACTCTTATGACCTCATTTAACCATTATTACTTCTTTAGGGACCCCATTTTCAAGTATAGCTACACTGAAGGTTAATTTTGAGTGGACACATTCAATCCATAACATAGTTGATAGTCTCCTTGCCTGAAAGTAATAGATGAGTAAGAACTTGTAAATAAAAGCTACCTGAAGCATTTTTGACGTTCAGCATTATCAGTATACAAATAATAGGTTTGGAGATGTAGACTCCTTTCTAAAATCTCAAAATAGGTTTCTTTTCTCCTTCCTCCTTTTCTGGGACTTCTTGGAGTGTTTCATTTTGTTTTGTTATAGTTGGCATTTAGAAATGAATCTTGTCATTTTTAGATCACTCCACGTGTTCATGCTACCTTTCTGGTTCATTTTTCCATTCATGTACTCTGCGTTTTACTTGTCATTGTTTTCTTCTGTTTTGATGGTTTTTGACTTGGATTTTGTTGTTGTTGTTTGGCTTTTAAGATGTACATTATTACAAAAGTCTGTAAGATATTGTATGTGACACTCAATTTCTGGACACCTTTTTAACTAATTTACAATGATGTTATATAATCGTAATTTAGTGTCCATATTCATTTTTCTGGTTTTGTAAAAAATTATTCCCCTCATTCTACAAGATTTTTGTGTTCCACAATTACGTTGGTGTTATATAAAATACACTTATCACCTAATTTAGTCAGATCTGTTTCATTTGCCTTCACCCATTTATCTTATTGTACGTGTGAAATTTGGATAATTTGCATGTGAAACTAGAACAGTAAGGAGTCATACATTTTCAAGAATGCAAGAGAATTCCAAGAATGTTTTTAAAATGCTGGCAGAAGGTTCAGTAACATATCTTTTTGGGTAACCTATTGCTAAGGTGATATAAATGGTACCCTTAGAATGGAAATCCTTTGACGTAGGATCAACCATATTGCATTGGTACACGGTACCTATAATAATGCTACTAAGGCAATAATTGCTAAATAGGTAGATACATTTTAATTGACGGGCTGCTTTGGGCCAATAAAGTTGAAGGAACTAAGAACTCTGCTGCTTTGGAGAGAGAAAAGCGAGATAGCTGCATTTTTTAGAATATCATCTGGTAAGCTTCAGAGAAGAAATATTTCTTCTTAGCTCTGCTTCTTTCAAAAAGGAAAAAAAATATGCACATAGACAATTCTTTCATTGTGATGGATGGAAAAGCTGGCAGCATTGCTGAATAGGCATGAAATGAGAAAGCCAAGGTGTGCAGCTTCCATGCTAGCTGCTTAACTGTTCAGCTGGTGACGTGCCTGTCAGGGCATCTCTTAAGGCCTGGTCCCAACTCATAAAGAGCTCGGAAGCCATTCGGTTTTATGACAAGGGACCCAGTTAAAGAGGTTGGCCTTGATTGCCATCCCGGGAAGGAATATATGAAATATGTGGACACTGGCATGAGAAAGCTGGAAGGATGTGGCAGCAGAGGCACACTGGGCTGTTTTAGTGAATTAAAGTCATTCAGCACAGGGGATTTTTTTAAAGTATGCCGTGCTTTGTTATTGACTTGTTTTTTTTTTTGAACGCTAAATGGCATCACGATTTCCTGCAGGAGGAGCAACTGAAGTCACATGAAAGTAAGCTGAAGCAGATCACCACCGAGCTGGCCGAGCACCGCTCATATCCCCCCGACAAGAAGGTCAAAGCCAAGGACGTCGATGAGTACAAACTGAAAGACCACTATCTGGAGTTTGAGGTGTGTTGCACCCAAATGTTAGTAAATGCTGATTTCTGAGTTTTCTTATGATCTGTCCATGAGGCAGTATCTTTCTTTGCAGTGTCACTGAGAGAGGCGTGGGTTGCCCCGACTCTAATTTGGGAGCTCCTGGCAAGGTCATGGTGGCCCCTCTTGTTTGTGATTCTGTTTAAGTGCCAAACAAACATCAAAGAGTAACCTGCCAGTTTATACACTTAAAAGCAAATAGCCTGCCTGGTTGGAATAGTGTGCGCCCGCTGTGAGGGGAAGAAAAAGAACAGTAGAGGGACACACCAGGGTAGACAGCTGCTTTCTGTATCCCTGTGTCTCTTCCGGCAGAATCGGAGTCAAAAAAAGCACAAGGGAGGAAATGAACCACCGAGTGATGTGAGGCATCAGCTTTTCCCTGCACATTCTTGCTGTTTGGCAACACTATGCATTTTTCTTCTTGTCACCCACTGCCCTTCAGAAGGGGGTTGATAAATTAAGTTGTGGCACATCCATCTATACAGTGAGTGTGCTTATTAAAAAGAATGGTGAGAAGCCATATGCTCTGGCATGGAAAAGTGTAAAATTTAAACACAAATTGAAAACTATGTTTCCAAATATTTCCATGGCTCAGTTTTTTTCCAAATTAATGTCAGGGTTAGACTCCCTTAGCCTCTACCTTCAGACATTTAAAGTGTCTTTTTTTTTTTAAGTAGGTAGCATGCAATACAAAATAAAAAGAATTAATTATTTTGACTAATTTGACCTTTTTTTTTTTCTGTTGGATGTGCTGAATCTGCCTTTAGCTGTCCTTTTTCATTGTAGCTCTGGCCCCTTTTACTTCTCATTGTTCCTCTCCTTTGTTTTCATCTTATCTGATTTCCTCCTCAGGCTGGAAATTTAAAATCTTCTAAGTGTCCACATCCTAGCGATCAGTGTCTGCGGGGTCTCACACCTGTCCCTTCCTTGCGTTGCTTTGTAACTACTTCCTCTGCTGAGCCCTGGCTTTCTCCTCTCTCACTCCGCTCTCCTTCTGTTCATCCTAAATCCTTTGGCCGGTTGTTTTTCTGAGGTTCAACCCAGATGACAGCATTCCTCTGTTCAACAGCTGCCTACAGCTTCCCCCATTCCCCTCCTCCAGTTACCTCCTGAAGAAAGTCTCAGTTCTTTCATTGGAGAGGATTTGGCGTCTCCACATTTCCACAACCTCCGTCTTTCCCACACTGGCCTCCCTACGGTAGTCACATTTCTGCCTACTCTCCCCAAACACACGTTTATACCTTTGTTCACTTGCTTTCTTCTGCCTCAGATGCTCTTCCCATCATCTTCATTTCTGAAAGTCCTGTTCGTCTTTTGAGGTCCAGCCCAAATTCCTCCTATGAAAAACCTGATCCGGATATGCTAGCTGGAATTCATCTGTTTCAGTACTTGGCACAATTTTTTTAAGCTGAAGTTATTTTCATCTGTCTTTGTACCTGTAGTGGATTCCGTAATACCTCCCCCTACCCAAAACTATGAGCCTAAGTTCATTTCCAGCCTTTGCTCTATGTGTGCTTGCTGAATTGGATACAATTTCGTAGAAGCCTTAAAAAGTCTCTGAGTTATAATATTTCTGTTATCAAATGTAGCATTTGATTAAAAAAATGGCACTTCCACTACAGTTCCATGTACTAGTTTTCTTCATGGTCGAGCAAATCCTTGCTCTGGGCAGAGAACTCTACTAAGAGAAGTATTTATTTTGGTAAAGGTAAACGTTTCTTAGCAAAAACCGTAGAAGCCTTACCAGCAAAACACTTGAAAAAATAAAATAAAAAATAAACCAACAACAAAAAACTAGGCAACTCATTTTTCCCCAGGCTTGCTCATTCTTGGGAAATGGGAGTTCTCAAAAAGCAATCATTATTCTTCACACTTCCGAAGTGGCTTTAAGCCATAGGCCTGTTTTGTTTCACACACGCTAATTAAATTTCCCAGCACCTCAGTCCCTGCTTCCAGCACTCAGCACCTCACTGGAGCCCTTGATGCCGAAGGGGGAAAAGAGCCTGTCCCCAGGAGGTGGGGGGTGGCTGCAAGGCCATGGAAAGGTTGCCATTGCTAGGAGCCCTCCCTACTTTTGAGTCTACAGCGCTACCTCTTTTCTGAAAATGTAACCCACCAAGAGCCAGCATTTTCAATCCCTGACGTGAAGTTAGACCAAGCTTTGCAAGGATTAAGTCTTGCTTCTATCAAATCGTCACCTCAGCGAGCTTGCAGACTGCATTCCAGGACTCATTAAAATCAGACCCATATGCGAATATGTCAAGCAGGTTGGCTTGTCTGTCAAGCTCCTTCACCTGTGTCTATCAGAAAGGCACGAGGATACCTGACTTGGTACAGCTAATATTTATGTCATGAAAGAGGGAAAATTTCAGCTGTCATCTAAAAGGGGTTTTGTATAAGCAGTGCTTTTTAAAAAGTGAACAATTGTTTTTCAGTAATTTAAATTAACATTGAAGTCATATATCATATTGAGTCCACTTTGCTGTTATTGCAGCCACCAGAATTTTTCTCTTGTGAGTGCTTGCAGAGAGTCTTTGCACAGCATCCTTTGCTTCATAAGCAGCATTCCCTGAGCAGACCGCTTCATAGCGGATGGAAGAGTTTTTGACCGTTTTTCCCAGCTTCTGGAACACTGACTAATTGATGCACATTTATTGACAACATGCGTGAAATTTTATTATTGTATATAAAAGATAACATCAGAGGAAGCAATTCTCTGAGAAACCTTAGTATTCATTATTTTAACAGGACCAGAGGCTCCCATGAAAACAAACCTGGTGACTGTTCTCACCCAGGTGAGAGCAGACAGCAGTGTCTGCAGTTCAGTGGGAGCCCACAGATGGGCAGTGACAGGAAGAGGACCTTTAATCACCAGGGAAGATCACAGGCATGAATGAGTGCTCTCACCTCCTCCTATGGTGGGTCCTCCTCAACAGGGCCTCCCTTGGTTTCAAAGCAATTCTTACCATTTTCACAAGTCCTTGGTAAGGAAAAATACTTTTATTTTGGCAGAATATTAAGCCGTTAATAATAACATCAGGAGTGTTCCTAATTTTATGCGTTTCAGTTGTTTAAATCCCGGGTTGCTTTGAGTACAAACAGTGCTTCATGGTGAGCCAAATTTACCTCTCTTACTATGCCTTAGAAACTGTCCAAACTCTGACTGACAGTAAATAGTCAGAAATTCTGGTAAATACATAGGTTCAGGGTTTAAAAAAAAAATGTACAGAGAGCAAGGAAACTTCCATCTTAGCCTGTTAGAAAAAAGATTCACTTACTTAAAGCAGCAAACTTTACTCAGAATGGGCTGTCTTCATTGACTTGACTCTAAGGGAAGGGATGTTTTGTTTTCAACTGAATTGGTAACCTCCAAGCTGTGGTTTGGAATCTAATCTTACTTCTAAAAGAGGCTTTAAGCATGACAAGTCTACATTGAGAAACTCACCATCATTTCCCAATTTCAAGAAATAAATATCAGAAATAGCCTCATTTCCTGATAAATTAACATTTTTCTATTTTATTCAGTTCCCATTTTACTTAAAAATATTTAATTGATCCCTGTGCTTCTGGTATATTGGGAAACAGATCAAGTTCTGGGGCAGATCAATGTTTTGTGTCAATGTAAAAATTTACAAGGCTCCAAACAAAGCATAGTTGGTTGAGCTGTTCTGGAAAACACCTGGGCCCCTTAAGACACAGCACCATTAAAGAAATTCCCTTGACAGCAATGCAGTTGGCCCTAATGTTTTGGTTTTATGTTTCTTCAGCTTTAAAAACAACAGCAACTAGAAGGAGATGACGCTGTTTATTTCAAGATATTTTTCGTGCAACATTTAAGATGTTACAGATGCAACATTTAAGATGATTACAGATGTTAACATAATCCTTAAGTTAAGCTGGACCTGAGTAGGGAGAGGGAAAAGATACACCAGCCCAAGCCTATTAAATCCATGCCTGGGCTGCAAGAGATTTACTACAGAGGAATTGCTGAAGGTCAGGTTAATAGCTGGCTTTCAGGTCATTGTAAAGCCTGGTAGAAAACCAGCCAACGCAATGCCAATGAATTGTATGTTGCCAGCCCACCTAATGTCAACGTGTTTTCTTTGGCCAACGTAATATTGTATTTGTTTTCATTGTAATTTATATGCGTTTAGGAAAGACAGGTCTTGTCCTTCCCACCATTCCCTGTTATTAATATATCACATCTGATAACTTTCTACAGTTTGTGTCATTGCTCTGGTCCCTGAAGACTTTTGAGTTTGCCAACCCTGTACTAGAGGCTGCAGCCAGTTTTATATGTATTAAGTATTAGTTAGATCTTTGAACATGGGCTTGGAATTAATAGTCCCTTCATGCTTGGAAGGAAGATATTTCCCGGTATATGTGTTTTCAGGTTCCAATCCAGCAGGAAAAAAGAGAATGTCCACTTTCCTCATGACTGAAACCAAAAACTTAGAATAAAGGTCACATGACTTAATGGGCTTGAATTCAGCTGAATACCCACTCCTAAATTGCGACCCAGAGTAGCATATGCTTATGGCTTAAGACAGTTAGGGCCCACACCAACCACATGGCTAGGAAATTCAATTTTAGAAACAACAAATGTCCACTATAACAAAACTTATAAATTTCTTGGGACAGAATATTTTCTTAAAAATCTAGGACATTCTTGAAGCATGATGCACCTTTTTCTGAATTTCTAATTCTTGGTGACATTTAAAACAGCATGATTCCTTCCAAAATTGATATATTTGCAAAAAAAGAATACATTCTATTCAAAGTCATTAGGGAAGCCCAAAACCATTCATATCTGGAAGCACAGATAATATAAATTTCAGATAGTAAACCTTTCGTTTTACTGTTGAGTATCTTGTCGCATAGTGAGTAGCATTGGGTAGTTTGATATATTTCCTTTTGAGAACACTTTCTGGTTGTGATCCTAGCCTTATT
Source organism: Pongo pygmaeus (assembly GCF_028885625.2). Lineage (NCBI taxonomy): Eukaryota > Metazoa > Chordata > Mammalia > Primates > Hominidae > Pongo > Pongo pygmaeus. The sequence continues at coordinate 18,630,027 of NC_072380.2, read as the reverse complement.
CCTCAGATTGTTTATTTTTATTTGTCAACATTGGGGAAGCAATTTTCACAGTAGGGGCCATAATCTAGGTCGCTTTTCCTTTCACAGGAGCAGTGCAGAGGCATATCTTAATACAGTGCCAACTGTCACAAGGCAAACCCACCCTCTGAAACAAAATTTTCTAGCTATTAAGCTACAAGTGGTCTGGATCATAAAAGTGCAAAGATAGCCATTATTTCCCTTGGTCTTCCTAGTGAAAGCAAGGGAGAAATTCTGTTAAACTAGTTAAAGAAGATTAGTAGCAAAAGTCTCAATCTTAGTAAGTCAGTCTAGCGTGGAATCAAATGCTATCTCCTTTACAGAAGACATGACAAAGGTAATTATACATCTGGATCTGGAACTGAGATAGTGTAGGTTAATAGAATTCTTGGGGAAATCGAAGACTTTTCTTTTTTTCGTGGGATGCTAAGTACAGATGGTTCCCGACTTAAGATGGTTTGACTTATAATTTTTCAACTTGATGATAGTACAAAAGTGGTATGCTTTCAGTACAGTATTTAGTACATTACGTGAGGTATTCAATATTTTATTATAAAACAGGCTTTGGGGTTAGATAATTTTGCCCACCTAAGTTAATATAAATGTTCTGAGCACATTTAAGGTAGGCTGGGCTAAGTTAATGATGTTCAATAGGTTAGGTGGTGTAAAAATATTTTTGACTTACGATATTTTCAACTTAGAATGTGTTTATTTGAGATAATAACCCTATTGCAAGTGAAAGAGATTCTGTATTACAATTATGAGTCAAAAGCTAGAGATGTAAGATAACAGTTTATACCCTGAGTCCAGTTAATAATACAGACATGATCCTTGCCTTGTCATTTGGAGTTGCATTTTGTATTACATAATGAAAGAGGACTAAGAGCTCTGAATTTTAATCTTTAAATGATAACAGCTGCTTTTGAAGAGAAGCGGAGCCTAGCAACAGGATTCTTTGAGCCACATTTTTAGTAGATGATTGCAAAGAATTAGGGCCATTCCTGAGAAGGAAGAATAAGCAGCCAATCATGTGATTTGAAATGACTCCCTGTCCTTAAATCCCTCCTTCATCAATCGTTTACTGAAATGCCTGCTCTGATAAGGATCACTCTATTGGGTTAAGGTATTATCTGCAGGAAAAGGACAAGTAAGCTGAGAGATAAAATCATAAAATTAGAAAAAGGACTAGATTGGGAATCCATTTTAGTCTTATCATTGGTGTATTTGGCATGACATCCTTTCTGAACCTCAGTTTCCTCGTTATAGAAATGAGATGGGATTGGGTGAATTAGCTGATAAGGTCCCTTCCAACTCTATATTTTTAGAAGAATGACACATTAACAGCAATTTGTTTTAGATTATGTCACCTTCACAAAGATTTCTGTGAGTGTTAAACATAAAAATATTTCAGTTCAGGAATGTCAGGTGATATAGATCAGTGCCTTCCATTAGAAATAAATGTAAACCACCTAGGTGTGAATTTAAATTTTCTAGCAGCTACATTTAAAAATTGAAAGAAACAGGTAAATAGGGTGACATCAGCAAGATGGCAGAATGGGAGCTTTCTGTTGTCATCTCCCTGCAGAAGCATTGATTTAGACGTATACCACAGACAAGAGTACATTTGGGGAATCCATGAGTCCAGTGGAGAAATTTTAGCACACCATTAGATTATAAAATCTGAGAATAGGGCCAGGTGCGGTGGCTCATGCCTGGTAATCCCAGCACTTTGGGAGGCCGAGGTGAGTGGATCACCTGAGGTCAGGAGTTCAAGACCAGCCTGGCCAACATGGTGAAACCCCGTCTCAATTAAAAATACAAAGAAACCCCGTCTCTGTTAAAAATACAAAATTAGCCAGGTGCAGTGGCACATGCCTGTAATCCCCAGCTACTTGGGAGGCTGAGGCAGGAGAATCACTTGAACCCAGGAGGCGGAGGTTGCACTTAGCTGAGATCATGCCTTTGCACTCTAGCCTGGGCAATAAGAGTGAAATTCTGTCTCAAAAAAAAAAAAAAAAAATCTGAGAATGGACAGAATAATGAGTATAAGAAGAACAGTTTCACTTTACCTATGTCACCCCTACCTCAAGGCAGAAAGGTCACTGCCAAGAGAGCCCCCTGCAACCATGACTTCCAATTTCTTCCACTGGGGAAAGTGGGAGTGTAATGAGTGAGTGTCTGGCTTCCTGAGAGATGCAGGATGCCACCTAAGAGGCTAAACTGTTTCACACCCCACTCAGAATATTAAGGCAACCAGCACAGCTGAGTGGTTGAGAAAGATTGAAAGCAGGGAAGAGAGGCCATGGAGGCTTCTAACTACTCTGTAGACCTCCATCAGAAAGTTCTCCTCAAGCTGCATGGGATGCCTCACCTACAGATCCCTTCCCCCAGGTGGTCCACAGGCACTCCAAATGCTGCATGCACCTCACACTCCCATCCCCACCCCAAGCCAGCTCCCAATGCATGCACTGCAGATAGCAAGTGCAAACTACCTGTCATACAGTCACTGAGCTCAGCTCGGTGGGATTCAGGAAGGGCACACAAATTTGAGCATTAGAGGACACTGGCCAAGGGCACGCACATGGGAGGCTCTCAGCACTCAGCCTTGCAGGATCAAGAGAACCCATACAGTGTAAGAATTACCCACTAATTGAAATGAGAAGTATAGAGTAGACATGTCCGTAGAAAAGGTCTGAGAGAGCCTCAAAATCCCTAGCTTGGCTGTTTCTCACCCAAAGACAGTAAAGACTGAAGATAACTGCTTCTTCTAATGCAAAAACAGCAATGCAAGACATTAAGTAACACAATCCTGTAAAAATTAAAAAAATACAATAATATTCTAGTAACCAGTTTCAAAGAAATGGACATCTATGAGTTGCCTGGAAAAGAATTCAGAATAATTATTTTAAGAAAACTCAGTAGGCCACAGAATACAAAGATAAGAATACAAGAGTTCATTGATTCCTCAATGAAATCAGGAAAACAATACAAGAACAAAAGAAGTTCAATTAAGAGAAATTATTTAACAACCCAAACAGAAATTCTGGGTCTGAAGTATATACTGAATGACATTTTAAAAATGCAATAGAAAGTGTCAACAGCAGACTTTCTTAAGCAGAAGAAAGAAGCTGAGAACTTGAACACGTGTCAGTTAAAAATATCTAATCAGATGGGGGAAAAAAGGAAAAAGAATGAAAAGGAAGGAAGAAAGAAATCTACAGGAATCATGGAACACCATCAAGAGAGCTAATTGCTGCATCATAGAAGGTAATAAGGGGAAGAGAGGGAACATGGCAGAAAGCTTATCTAAAGAATACTTATTTAAAGGCTGAATACTTCCCAAATCTAGAGAAAGATATGAATATTCAGGTACATGAATCTCAAAGACCTCCAGTCACGTTCAACCCAAAGAGGAACTCACCAAGACATATTATAATCAAACTGTCAAAAATTAAACACAGAGAATCTTGAAAGCAGGAAAGAAAGAGGGTTGAGAAGTGATGTCTGCAAGATGGCTTACACATACCTGGCACTTATGCCCCTCACAAAAACAACTAAAACTCAATTAGAGTGTCAGAGGAAAAGCATTAGAGTGTGCAGCAAGAGAGTAGCGAGATCCCTGTAGTATTCAGAAGCCCAGGAAGGCAGCATAGTGAGGGTGATGGGGCACCCTGCCTCTGCCAACTCATGTTCCCTGCTGAGATTAGCTTGGAGTCAAGAGGGACTGCCCACTTGAGGGGAAAAGGTAAGCAAAAGATCCCCACCAGCTTCCATTGCCACTGAAGACACCTGCAGTTCTTACTACAAGAGTATACCACAGCCGTAGCAAGCCCTGAGCCTAGTTTGGGGAGCTGCCTGTAATTCACACAGCTACATTGCTTCAGATTAGGAGCACAAGTTGTACATCCCTCACTTTACCCTCTTTATGTAAGCTACCGCGATATGGCATCACCTTGAAACCAGATCCACTGCTAGAGTGTGTCCTGCTCTGAGGGTTAGTAGCCTCTGTGTGCCACCAATCTTGGGTCTCCACCGTCATTCTACCAAGCTTATATGGGTGGGTGCCCAGCGCTAGGGCCCAGGAACAACTGTGGACTCAGATCCTGCACACGAGACAAATTAATCCCAGGCTGGCTGAATTAATGCAAGCTCATGCCCCTGTCTAGAGAAACAGCCCAGATGACCCACCAAAGGCATACCTGCTCTTGAGCCAGCAGAACCACCACGTTCACTCACCTCCAGCTGGAGGTACAAGCCAGCAAATATGTCCCTGGCATTCAAATCCCCGAACCATGGAGCAGTTATAGCCTGTGCAACTTATATGTGGAATCTAAAAAACTCAAACACAAAGAAACAGAGGGTAGAATGGTGGTCACCAGGGGTTGAGGTGGGAGTTGGAGGGAAATAAGTAGAGGTTGATCAAAAGGTACAAACAAACGTGCGGTCATAAGATGCGTAAGTTCTGGAGACCTAATGTACAACATGGTGATTGTATTTAATAATAATGTATTATGTACTTGAAATTTCCTGAGGATAATAGATCTTAAATATTCTCAACATAATGAATAAATAGATGAAACAGGTGAAATTAATTGTAGTGAGATTTTTAAAATTTTTACATAATATGTCCAAAATATTTTACATTCTTTTTTCCATATTAAATCATCAAAACCTAGTGTGTGTTTTACACCTACAGCATAGCTCAATCCAGTCTAGCCCCATTTGGCATGTCTCATAGCCACACATAACTTGTGGCTCACTGGCTCCTTGGGTTGGAAGGCGCTTTACCAAGACAAGCTCAAAATTGGACACTAACTGGTAAGATGACTACTTATGGTACTTCCCATTTAAAGGATCACTTAAACTGGAAATTCAGAAAGTTTAAAATTACTTCAAGGCTGGGCACGGTGGCTCATGCCTGTAATCCCAGCACTTTGGGAGGCTGAGACGGGTGGATCATCTGAGGTCAGGAGTTCGAGACCAGCATGGCCAACATGGCGAAACCCCTTCTCTACTAAAAATACAAAATATTAGGCGGGCATGGTGGTGGGCACCTGTAATCCCGGCTACTTGCTGAGGCAGGAGAATTGCGTGAACCCAGGAGGTGGAGGTTGCAGTGAGCCGAGATTGCACCATTGCACTATAGCCTGGGCGACAGAGTGAGACTCCATCTCAAAAATAAATAAATAAATAGACTACTTCAGGTCCAAAGGAATACATAAATGTAGGTGATGAAATGTCTTAGGAGATCACTGGGGAAGGTAGTTTAGATCACAGTTCCTTCAGCTGCTCCTCAAATCACATTTTAAGGATTTCCTGGAAGAACTGACCCTGTCCCATTAAGACTGGCATTAGCCCTTTTGGAGCTGTGAGTGTGACACACAAGATGTCATGAAGAACTCTGGGAATGTGCTTCTGAGGGATACCCAGTATGACTTTGGGGAATTCCAGTACAATCAGAAGGAAAAGCAAAGTGTAAACCAAAAGATTAACCACGTGCCCTATATTAAAATGTTGCCATAACAAGCTACCTTTTTTGTTTTAGAAGATGTAAGTTACATAGGGAAAAATTTAATGAGTGACAAACTTTTATCCTTAGGCAAAATTTAGTCTCTTACCCAGATAGCAGTACTTCTTTAGCCCAGATTACTTATCTTGGGTAAGTGGAAGCTTAACCTTCTATCCTTGTGTTTCAGAGGCTAATTTTTTTTTTCCATTTTGTTGAACAACAAACTCGGTAATCCCGTTAATCAAATCAGGGTGTGTTTTCTTTTTTTAATTTTATACTCAGCTGTAGTCAAAACCATCACAAGGCCAAGCTGGGTGGGACCTTTGGGAACAGCCAGAGCCAGAGGCCTTGTGGGTGGCAGATCTTCGTAAGGTTGCTCTGTTTGTGGGTTGGAACCAGACAATTTCTTTCTTGAGTTTTCCACCTAGAAAATAAAATGTGTGATATTTTCTAAGTAAGCTTTGTAGACTTACGGAATGTTGATTTTAGTTTTGAAAAAGAGATGAGAAGCTGAATACTTATAGAGACAGAGTTTAAAGAAAGAATTTTGAGAGCTAGAGAAACAGTGTAAAGAATGAGAGAAATCATAGTTTTTTAAAATTAGTTTTCAGCAGGAATTGCATACTCTTCTTAACAACTCACATCTCCTTCTTCTTCTCCGCAAAGAGGACAGTGTTGTTATTCAAAGGTAAAAGCACCTGCTTTCTACTCCTGGTCTTGGCGACTGGTTGGGCCCTGAGGAAAGGAATAGCAGGGCCTGGAGGTGGGGAGTGTCTACTGATGGTCACTCAGCTCTCCTTCCTCTCTGAAGGGCCTGTCTGGGAAACTCCATAGGGGCAGTGAAGAGTAAGGTAGAGCTGAGTCCACAGTCAAGAGCAGATTCCTATGAGAGCTTCATGGGGCGGGGTATGGGAACAGAATGCAGACAAATGAAGCTCTCAGAACACTTCCTACAGACACAGGCCTCCTGGACTGTGCTAGTGTTGAGCTCTGATTGTACCATTATATTAAAAAGTAAGCTTTTTAATGTTTAATTTTTTAAAAAATGAAAGTCACAGAGTTCATTTAGAGAGCAATAGGGCAGAAAGGGAGAATGAATCAAAAGAATGGAATTCACACTTTCTTTGGATTTCCCAGAAAGCCACGAACACGAACTATATAAATAAAAATGTGTGGTTATTTGCTATATTTAGGCAGTAGGTTACTACTGTATTCTGAAGCCTGATATGGGAGTAGCATAGGGAAAAGAAAAAAAAAAACCTGAACATTTTCTTTTTAAAAATGTAATTTCCAGCATAGCTTTCATACAGGAACTCTGTTTTGAATGCAATTGCTTTCTTAAGTCAGTAGGTAGTGGTGGGTGGGCCACCTGGTCAAGGAGAAAGTCTCTGCAACTCAATTCTGCCATCATCCCGTAGTACGCAGAAGGGAGATGAGCAGTCCTTACTTGAATAAGCAGTTCCTTCAGAAGCTCCTTGTTTTGTTTGTTTGGTTTTTTTTTTTTTTTGGTTTGTTTCTTTTCCATTGTAGAGATCTAGGAGCAAAGTGTATTGCTGTGTACATGACATTATTGCTTTTCTGCTCATTTTGTCTTAAGATGGCCTTTTGCCCTGTCTGCATGAGAAAACACAATGTCAGGAGGAAATGTGTTCAGGATTTGATTGCTAGAGCAATGAGGTCTGAATGCAAATAGGAGCAGTCAGTTAAAATTGCAGCCCAGTTGTATTTTCATTCAGGTTGTTACTATCATATTCATGTATCAGAGGTCAAAAGGAGATATTATTCTATTAAATGGGATATAAAATGGTATGCAGGGCTCTGGAGAGAAACTGTTCAGTGAGATCCATGTAAATATATGTGTGGATATAATTAAACTACTTTTCAAAGAATATCAATAGTTGTAATTTTTTTCGAAACGCAATTAACATTCAACCCAAGTAGCAGTTTACATGGTCTTAGACACGATCATTTTTATTTATCCCTTGTGGACATTGATGCTAGTGAAAAGGGATTTTTTCCCTACATATTTGGGAAGTTTTGTTTTTGTTTTTGTTTTTGTTTTTGAGAGAGAGTCTTGCTCTGTCACCCAGGCTGGAATGCAGTGGCAAGATCTAGGCTCACTGCAAGCTCCGCCTCATGGGTTCACGCCATTCTCCTGCCTCAGCCTCCCGAGTAGCTGGGACTACAGGCACCTGCCACCACGCCCGGCTAATTTTTTTTGTATTTTTGTTAGTAGAGACGGGGTTTCACCGTGTTAGCCAAGATGGTCTCGATCTCCTGACCTCGTGATCTGCCCGCCTCGGCCTCCCAAAGTGCTGGGATTACAGGTGTGAGCCACCGCGCCTGGCCATATTTGGGAAGTATTTTTACAGATAATCGAAGATCAGCTTAATAAAGAACTACAGCAAAAAAATGTAATAAGGAGGGGTTACACACTGAAGAAAGAATTTTACTTGAGTAGACAAAGACGCCATTAAACACTTGAGTTGCCTTTGGCTCTTGGTGGTCACAGAAGGCTTTATCAAAACAGCAAATTTTAATTAATTAAGAGGGAGAGCTCACTGAATGGGCCAGGTCCAAGAAAACAGTGTGTAGATTCTTGTCAGCAGAGATCTGCCATTGCAGTTGTATTTGGTAAAATTCCATCCCAAGTTGTTTTTCTGTTAGTGGAATTATATTATTCTTACATTGTTGGAACTGTTTACCCTGTTGGAGCATTCCTAAGGAAGGAAGCTGAGTGTGCAGCTCTGAAGTTATTTAGAATTGACCTGAGAATGAATCTGCAGAGACAAAGATAAAATCTTTAATAACATAACCAAAGGTAGCAAAACTGCCCCTGAGGCACGCATTTTTCTAGAACTGTCTTTGCCCTTGTAAATGAAAGACACATACCTGAAAGGGCTACATTATGAAGACTGAACAACAATTTTGGAGAATGAATTAAGGCCACTCTTATTAGTTAGAGGCATTGTCAACAACAGGCTACTTGACTGCAAGACTCTTCTTTTTACTGCCACCATGCTTTCCACGGGCTCATTGTTAAACATCCTATCTCATTTTTAATGTGCCCTATCTGGAACTATGTTCATTTTTGTGTAGTGATTACTTTGTGGCCTGAAATTGTATTAGTTAAAACATCTTGTTGTTGTTTCAGATTCCCTTTTCTACCATCTGGCTATAAAAAATTATCAAAGCGAAGATATAATACTTGAATATTGTTATTATTTGTTTAGTACCAACAGCAGATTCCCTCCTGAATTCATATTGATGAGGCTAATATCCTCTGACCCAGAGAACTTAGAATCTTAGGTTAGTATGGAATTACGTATCCAAAGGTAAATGAGCTCCTGATACATTACATGTCAATTTCATGTGGGAATGATCAGGCAAGTAGATTCCAGATATAAATAATCCTTGACAAATCCTTATCTTTTTAATGTATACTTTTAGAAGACAAATGTAGAGCCTTCTCTTCATGTTGTAATGAATTGTAATGAGACCTAGTAATTATCCATATGAGGAATCACTGGAGTCCACCTACAGTGGTCCAGTTTCTCACTTTATTTTGAAGCTCAAAGTGGGCAATAAAATCTATTTTTCATGTACTACTATATAAGAGATTCTCAGGGCCGAATGAGGTGGCCCGCCCCTGTAATCCCAGCACTTTGAGAGGCCAAGGCAGGTGGATCACCTGAGGTCAGGAGTTTGAGACCAGCCTGACCAACATGGAGAAACCCCATCTCCAATAAAAATACAAAATTAGCCAGGCGTGGTGGTGCATGCCTGTAATCCCAGCTACTTGGGAGGCTGAGGCAGGAGAATGGCTTGAACCCAGGAGGTGGAGGTTGCAGTGAGCCAAAATCGCCCCATTGCAATCCAGCCTGGGTGACAACAGCGAAACTCCATCTCAAAAAAAAAAAAAAAAAGATTCTCAGAAAATGGGTCTGTGTTTTATGAACCTCAAAAGTATAATATAACCTATGTTTCTCTCTAAAGAGAGAGAAAAAGCCCCAGTCCTAAGCAAGGCAGGCTGTACCTCAGTGCACTGTTGAGGATCTGCCATGTGTGGCATCTTGACAACAGAGGTCAAGAGGTTGTGGAGCGGAAGTGGACAAGCCTTTGCCATGTGGTGGCTTATGAGCTTCAATACTGACAGGGTCAGACCTTAGCATTTTTGTGAAAAACATCATTGGAAGGGTGGGATACTGAAGATAAAGGTGTGTTCCCAGAGGATCCTGAATTAGGAACGCATCAGGCATCTACCATCAACATGTATATCCATGTTATTTTTCTTTTTCTGGATTTGCCATATTACAAGTTCAAAATATATTTTCTACCGTGTATGGAAAAATGTGTTCCTCCTCTTTCTGTTCATGCACTCAGTGGCGCTTATTCCTTGTCCACTGTGTGTTCTTGGCCCTGGGGATATATTAGTAAACAAACTCAAAGTCCTCACCCTCATGTGATGGTATCTAGTATTGGGGGGAAAAGGAGGAAATCAAAAGGTTTTTTTTTTTTTTTCAAGTAAAATATAAGGCTGTCAGATGGGGAGAAATGCTAAGGAAAAAATAAAGCAGTAAGAGTAGGTGTTCCAGTTTTAGATTTTGATGGCCAGGGAAGGCCTCAGTGTCAAGGTGACGTTAGAGTGCACACCTGAAAGAGGTGAGGGAGGGGAGGGAGGAAGTCCTGTGGGCTTCTGGAAGAAGAGCTTTTTGGACAGAGAGAATAGCAAGTTCCACAGGCCCTCGAATAAGAGTGTGTGCCGTGGAGGCAGATCCAAGCCCAGGGACAGAACTGAGAGACTGGGCCATGGGAAAGGGGTGGCGCATGGGTTTTCTAGGGCATTTTAAGGATTCCTGGTTGAGAAGGATTTTAAGGATGAGAAGCCATTAGAGTACTTTGGGCAGAGCTGACACATTCTGTCTTGCGTTTTAACAGGGCAGTGTCTTTTGAGAGGAGCACACGTGGAGGGCAAGGAGGGAACAGGGAGAGCAGTCAGGCGACTGGCAGGAACCCGGGCACAAGGTGATGAGCTCGGTCCAGACTGGAAATGGGAGAGGTGGTGAGAAATGGTGCAGTTCTGATAGATGGACAAAACTTGCTGACTGAAAGGATGTGAGACATTAGAGAAAAAGAAGAGTGAAGGAGCAAAGCTTTTATTGTCAAATTTCCTTCTTCACCACTTAAGAATTATCCCTAAGCTTTCTCCCTAAGTACTAGAGTGCTAATCATTTCCTAGAACCTGAAAGTGGTTACAGATACAGGCGTACCTGAGTTACTGCAGGTTCAGTTCCAGAGTACTGCAATAAAGCGAATATCACAATAAAGCAAGTCACCCAAATTTTTTTGTTTCCCAGTGCATATAAAAGTTATGTTTACAGCATACAGTCATCCGTTAAGTGTACAGTTGCATTATGTCTTAAAAAACAATGTATGTACCTTCATTTTAAAATACCTTATTGCCTCCCACCTTCTATCAGAATAGCAAAAGAAGCTGCTTTCATAAACTGTCCTAGCAGACTTGTACTTACATGTCAGGGGCCAAATCTAGGCCACAGGGCAGCAGTGGAAACTAACAGAGACAAGGGTCATCACGCCTGCTTTAAACCATAATTCCTCTCATGGGGCTGGGCATGTTGGCATTCTTAATAAAGAGCACAGTTCCATTAGCACGAAAGAAGAGGCTGTTCAGGAAGCAGGAAACACCGTCTGCCACAATGTGATTGATGAGCTTCTTGGGTCCAAGTTGACCTCTTGAACACTGATCATGGTTTTCAGTCTCTGAGCTGGTGCGTCAAACCTTTAAAAGGTAATTTACTGGCCGAGTGTGGTGCCTCACGCCTGTAATCCCAGCAGTTTGGAAGGCCGAGGCAGGCGGATCATGAGGTCAGGAGATCGAGACCATCCTGGCCAACATGGTGAAATCCTGTCTCTACTAACACAAAAAAAATTAGTCGTGCTTGGTGGTGTGCGCCTGTAGTCCCAGCTACTCCAGAGGCTGAGGCAGGGGAATCCCTTGAACCCAGTAGGCAGAGGTTGCAGTGAGCCGAGATCATGCCACTGCACTCCAGCCTGGAGACAGAGCAAGACTCCATCTCAAAAAGAAAAAGTAATTTACTAATATACTTCTTGCTGCTCCTTTACTTTTTCTTACACACCAGCTTTCATTTAAAACTTAAATTTCACAATCGGTCTTAGGAAAAAAGATGCAAATCACATCTTCTCTGAAAGGAAGAAAGGAAATAAACTCTCCCAATGATGCTGTTGCATAGTTAAGAAATATGACCTTCCTACTGCCCAGAAAGAGAATATGAGGAGAAATCAATGAAGAGAGAAATTTCAAAGTTATGTTTCTTGCTGTTGCTCTCCAGAGCATCATTCAGAGTTATTTTTCTTTACTCTGAGACAATTTTATTTTGTCCTCAAATCCTCTGGATAGTATTTACATATGTGGTTGAGTCTGTAATCCTAGAGATACTTGGCTAAAACTAATACCTGCTGGTTAGTCCTGAGATTAAAGTTATGTTTTCCTAAAATGTTTTGAAGAGGCATATTTGGTTTGGTTCTGTAAAATCTAGACTCAGAGATTGGTAAAATGCAAAGCTACATTTGTGGGTTTTGTAACCTCTGTCCCTATAAGCCTTTTTTAAGTCAGAAATGGAGCGCAGCGTTTGCAAACTCATCAACCCTCGAAGGCTTCCTTAGCAGGGCAGGCTTTGTTTTCCGGCCCCACTTACCCCGTTTTCTCTGCTTTGTCTTTTCTTCTGGTCTGATGGCTCATGCACTGCCACACCTCTGTGCTGTGCCTTTTGTTTGTTGATTGGCACACAGATGTAATTTATTTAAGACAATAGCTTTGCAGCTGGAGCTGTAAAATGAGTGGATGAGATGGCTTTCCTTCATGTATTTTTCAGGTGGATTTTCCCAGTAGTATCACTTTCTTCAAAGACTAGTGGAAAACTGTCCCTATCACCTTCTCTCCTTTTGTCCCCTTTCAAGTGACCTAAACAATTTTTCTTCATTCTCTTTTCATTGCGTAAACGCTCCAGCTTCATGAAATCGTATGCCTTACGCTGGTTTCCTGAATCTATTTTTAAACTACCTTTAGACTATTTTACTAAACTTTGTTTCTGTTGGGGGTAGTTCTTTTCTGTTTTTTAATCTTGCCACCAAGGCAGTTTAGGAGTAGATTAATTAATAAATTCATAAAATGAAAAGGAGTTTAGAATCTTTATGTCCTGTGGATATGATCTTGTTCAATCCTCTGATTTCTCAGTGCATCTACTGATGTGTGATACTGATGACATTTTTTACTAGCAAATGCCCTTATGAAACCATCATGTGACCTTCTGAGATAATGCTTAGCATGCTATTCTTTATTTTGTTACTTCTTTATTGAAACTGGAATGTGTATTTAGTAATGCTTTAAACTGCAGATAATAATACTTGATAAACAGTGGTTTAACCCATAAGATATTTATTATTCCTACTTAACGTGATTCCAGAGGTCGTAGCCTTAGGGTTGGATCCAGCTCATCATGTCAACATGGCTCTCTCCGTCTTTCCATTTTTCCTCAGGCGCAGCATGTTGTCCTATTTCCTCATACCTACTGCCCATGTCACAGAGCAGCAGCTTTAGGAGTCATGTCCATGTTAAGGACGGAAGAAGAAAAAGAGGCTAGGCCATGTGCAGTGGCTCATGCCTGTAATCCCAGCACTTTGGGAGGCCGAGGCAGGTGGATCACCTGAGGTCAGGAGTTCGAGGCCAGCCTGGCCAACATGGTGAAACCCCATCTCTACTAAAAATACAAAAATTAGCTGGGTGTGGTGGTATGCGCCTGTAATCCCAGCTACTTGGGAGGCTGAGGCAGAAGAATTGCTAGGACCCGGGAGGCGGAGGTTGCAGTGAGCTGAGATCATGCCACTGCATTCCAGCCTGGACGACAGAATGAGACTCTGTCTCAGAGAAAAAAAAACGAATGAGAGGTTAACACCAGTGACTTCTCCTTAAATTCTGTCCCTTTTATCAGAAAGCAAAATCACTTTCCCAGAAGCCCCCCAAAAGACTCTTCCTTACCTCTTACTGGCCACAATATCACATGGCCCGACTTAGCTACAAGAGGGACTGGGAAAGTAAGTATCTCTGGTTTTATCAGTCTTTGTAGTGAAAGGCACATAAGAGTGGAGGGGGTTGAGAATGGCCTTTGATTGGCCAACCAACAGTGTCTGTCAGAGTAGTCATCCTAAAATCTATATACATATAATCTGTATTTTCATATCAATGGAGGTAATATAGCTTAAGAGCCATGGGTTAAGAACTCAGATTGCCTTGGTTCAAATCCCAGTTTAATTTCTTCCTTACTTTGACTTTGAACTTCTCTTCAACTTTGTTGTCTTAACTGTAAAGCAGGGATGATAAGTTATCAGTTGTATATGAATATTGTGTGAATGACCTGTGCTAAGCTGTTGGCACTCAATAAATGTCATCATCGGCAACCAACGCTCACACCCCACTTGAATACTGGCCAACCCCAGAACATACTGAATGTCTAGCAGCTTTTTCCCATTGTTAAACCAAACAGCTTGAAAAGGTAGCACTTCTAAATTACTTACTTAAAACCGACACATACAAAACCCCAATCTGACTAGAAAAATCCCTAAGACGGATGTATAGTCAAAACAGAATTTGCCTGCCTTTGTTGGGACAATTTATAACTGACATGTTCTTTGGTTTAGAAATAAAACACTTTAAGCTTTCTATAAATTCTTCATGTGTTGAGGCAGGGTGGTGGAATACTTATTTTACCAGAATGTATCAAATTAAGAATCTGAGACCCTTCTCCAATTTGCAACATATATGATAGTTCTATATACTGATTGGGATAGAAACTGGAAAAAAAAAAAAAGTGCCAGAGCCATGGAAAAAGAAAAAAAAAATCTTAGATATCCAAGAGATGAAGGAATCAAGGAACTGTTTGAAACATAGTAGGTATTCAGTACATAGTTGGTAATGAATATTGTTGAGTGAGAAAAGCATCAGAAAATAACTTGAAATTCTGCCAACTTCTTACTGTTCATAGCAGCACCTGTTCATAATAACCAGAGAAGTGGGTAATCCTTGCAGAAAAGCAATGGAGGGAAACCCAGAGCAGCTTCTAGAAAGTAGTATGGTCTCATAGGGGACTGACTGTCCAGGAGATTCGCCATGGAATGGTCCCTCAAGGCGAGCCTTTGTAGGGTTACAGGGAGTCGGAAAAAGAGTAAACAACCATATCCAAGCCAGTTTCATGTGAGGCCTGGATTACCTGGGGAGGCTCAGGTGACTTTAGTACAGAGCCACAAGAGCCATGCAGCCGCCGAAAACCAGAGGTGACAGCTCCTCCAACTTACACCCTTCTCGTGCCTGAGTGTTCTAGATTCATGGTGTTCCATCTGGTAGCCAGCAACTCCAAGTTGACATTCCATCAGAATCCAGAACAAATGAGAACTAAAATTCTAACTTAATTTCTTATCTACCTGAGACAGTCTCTGTAGTTGCCTCTCATGTGCCCAGTAAGTGCCCAGGTAATTTGTCAGTTTGGGAAATGAAGCAAAGTCTTCAACAGCCATTCACACTCTCCAGGTGAGTAATACACAAGTGTGCTGCACACGTGCATTTTGAACAGTTTTCTGACTACCATTGTTCTCTGGTCTTGCCTTCAGAAAACCCGCTATGAAATGTATGTCAGCATTCTCAAGGAAGGAGGCAAAGAGCTCCTGAGTAACGACGAAAGCGAGGCTGCAGGACTGAAGAAGTCGCACTCGAGTCCTTCGCTGAACCCGGATACTTCTCCAATCACTGCCAAAGTCAAGCGTAACGTGTCAGAGAGGAAGGATCACCGACCTGAAACACCAAGCATTAAGCAAAAAGTTACTTAGAGTCCATCTGCGGCCAGGAAGTGCTGGTCATGGAGCAAAATAGGGTTTTTCAAGATCTTTCTGGTAATCCGTGAATATATTTAAAAAAAAAAAAAGTCTGTGACAAAATGGTGCATTAGTAATTTTTTCTATTGTATATTTTTGTTAGTTTCTGTACAGATTGTCTTTGCTCTTGATTTCTTTTGCTTTGATGATTTTTGCAACTTGATAGCTAATGCACCTTTTCTGTGAGGAGGAGGGGATCGTGATTTCAGAATGAATTATGTATCCTTTCTCTTTCGGTTTTCTCTTGTTTGCAGTCTGCTCAGTTGTTTTATGTATTCTCATATCAACTGTTACACTTTTTTTTTTAAGGTTAAAGAATTTAATCCATTGTGAAACACTTAACTGGACAAACTGTAGTTTTAGTAAATTCTAGCTGGAGTTAATATACGCCTTTATATGTGAAATCTTGCCCAGTCACAGAGGTAGAACTGAGCACTCACAGATGCTCCAGTAAGAATCACAGTGCTGGGAATCTAGTTGCTCCAATATGAGGCAGCTTCATGTGCAGCTTAGCACTTGTTGTTGAGATCGGACCCTGCTGGAAGCAGGGAAAAGGAGCGTGAAGATCGTAGGACTGAGAACTTAGGGAAGCACATTAGCTTGCTTGAAGTGCTGATTCCATTTCAGCCAAGCAAGGGAAAGAGGAAGTGGAGTCATTTTGCCTTTGAAGGTTGAGGAAAGATTGATATCCAGTTAATTTTGTTTGCTAAAGGATGGGGGCAATAATCGGCCCTTGAGGAGCTGCAGCAGTAGGCATGTGCTCAGTCTGCAGGAATTGTTACCTCACTCCCACAGGGTCTAGAGTAGAAATCCATCATCTCTATCGTTGATATCTTTCCATCCAGGAATAGATTTCTCTTACTCTACATATGTGTGTGTGTGTGTGCGTGTGTGGGCATGGGGTTGTGTCCTGGTTGTGATATTGAGTTCTTCCTTCCTAACAAAATAATACTAAAGTGAAACAGCTTTTCTTGTGTCCTTAAGACAAAATAATGGAGGAAAATGTAGCTGCAGTTGTCCACAATGGATATTGGTTCTTTAAAATATATCTGAAAGTAATAGAATGAATTATGGTTGGAAAACTGAGGAATCTTCTGGTTGCAGGTGCAAAGTGACTTTGTTTATTCTTATCTCAGTCTCCTTGATAGCCACTTCACTCTGCTACTACTCAACTTTCTCCTAAAAATACTTTATCTATTTTCGGTCCTTTCTTTCTGTCTACTCAAAATGGTTCTATTAACTTTGCAGTCATGAGCTTGTTCCAGTTACAGTCCCTTTGAAATTCAGGGTGATAAACAGAATATTCCTCTGTAGAGGAAGAGAAAGGAGTGAAAGTTTAGCCCACTGAGATCTAGAACTTTGTGATTTCCTAACCTTGAAACTCTGTAATCCCTAAAGTTAAAATCTCCACAAGTGGCACAACTTCAGAACTAATAGAATCACTTTGATTATTCTTTTTTCTCCCTTAGAAATTTTCTCTAGTTCTACAGTTTATTTGTTGAAGGTACTATGACCAAAGAATCAGCTGCTCTACATGAATAGCATGGTTCCAGTGAATTAGAGAAAACCTGCTGTAAAGCCATGGTAGTGTCTAAGTGGTATGTTATTATGATGTACTAGCATTTATTTACAGAATTATTTATTAACGTTTACTTCCTTCCCCTCTGTAAATGTCCATATTTGCTGTTGCCCAGAGAAGGCTTACCCCTCTCTAGGGTTGCAGTTCCTTTCTTTGTAATAAGTATTTTGCCACACCTTTAAAAAAAAAAACTTACTTTTAACTCTCTGCCTTGTTTGGGTAAAGGCAGTAACTAAGTTTATGTTTCAGAACTGCAAAACAAACAGGATAGTTACCAATATGGCCCATGTATCAGATTGATTTTTGTAGCCTCTCACTGAATCCAACATATCCACAAGCAAGTTATCTGTCTTTCTACCTGATAATCTAAATTATCAGGATATTTGTTTTCTGCCTAAATGTTTATACTAAGCAGAGGGGAGAGAGGTACCTAGACCGTGTCATCTACGAGCTTCAGTAACTAAAGAAAAAGGAACTTCCCTGAGTGGCTTGAATGTGTTTGCCCACAGTCTATGTCTATGTATATAGAATGTCTGTATGTATTTTACTTATTTAATATACATTGAATGGTACCTTGCTACAGTATTTCTGACATTTAGAGTAGTCTTGAAATACTCGGCTAGCATCAGCACCACTATAGCACTGTCCGTGTCATATGACTCACTAATATTAACTCCAGGGACTTCTGGATAGGCTAATAGATCATTGGATACGAAGGGCTCTTTTGAAGCTTCATTATACCATGTTTGCATAGTTTATCTTTAAAAACAATTTTAAAGGTTCTTTTGTGAGCCAGGATCTCAGATTGCCATAGCATGATGCTGTCCATCTTTAGCGCATGGGCTGAGAACACCTCTTCCCTGAGGCTTCTGAAGGTTGCTGTCTGTCATGAGCGCATGAAGGAGGCCAAGAGTTTATGCTATGGGAGGAAACAGTCACTGATTTGCCTAGATTCTGAGAGTCTGGCCCATAGCCAACCACATTTTCTTTTGGGATAATTTATTTCCTGTGGTATCTAGCCAGAAGAAATTGAGGATGTTTCCTTTCACAGCTGCTCCAAGCCTGTTGCCCAATTCACGGTACAAGGGAGCACCCCTTCCCTTTCCTCTGAAGGTATGCCACCCACCTCCGTCCCCCACCTCAGCGCCCAGGAGCCTTGGGACTTCCTTCCATATGATAAATCTTCTTCACATCAATACACTTCATATTAATTTCTAGTATAGAAAATCTTGACAGCTATCAGAATACCTTGGTCATAGTCTTGTTGCGAAATTGACCATACAGGTGGCCCATGTATAAAATCTGAATTTTAGGGGTTCGTTCCCACCTCGCATGCTGGCTTTTACAGGGAGGTGTCTGGGATTCCTCATTAGCAATCAGAACTTAATTACTAGGATGCAGAGTCCTTACTTTATCGCCAGCCCATAGGCATTTCTGAAGTGCACTTTTCTGAAACATCATTTTGCTAACTCTCAGCAGTGTCTAATTAAACTGAGCAATACTTTTGTGAATTTTAATTAATCTCAGCAAAACCATGATGGGAGAGAGTCCTCTGATGGAAATGTAGTCCCTGGATTATGTGTAACCTTTTTATTGCTCTTAGATGCAGAGGATAGAAAGCATTTTTTGGTGCAGTGGTCTTGTGCCAAGGATCCCCTATGCGTCTCCAACTGTTATCCTAATCTAGAAAATGAGGGCTGGTCCCTAGGCAGAAGTGACATGAGGAATTAACTCTGGAAGAGGAAAAATCTGGCTGGCTTTCCAAGGCTAAGATAGGTTTGTATTTCACCCTGTGGCCAAGCTACAGAACTTCTGAGATTGTGCAAGAATTTTTGCAACCAGCAGGGAAAGAGGCCCTCTTACTGCCTAAACACAAACTTACACTAAGCTTTTCTACTGTCCTTTGCCTATTGCTCCCTCTATCATGTAAAGATCTGGGAAGGATGAGAGGCAGGGCCTGGTTGTCATGAGTTGCACTCTTCTCTTTTTAACTAATCATTGACAATTGAAAGAAAATTGACGTTAAAGAAGCTTCTCCATTGTCTTACTATCAAAACCTTCTTGGGTTTCATTAATTGTCCTTGAATTTGAGTTCCTTTGGCATTTTTCCTTGTAGTCATCAGTTAAGCATGTTGCATCCTGAATTCACAGGAAGTTTAGCTTTGCAGGTTTGAATCTCTGTAATTTAACTCCCGTGGACTTGGTTGCGTTTTCAGCGGGTTGGGAGCCACCTCTCTTCATTTCAGCAGTGAGTCATCCCTTGACTTTTCAAATGACAGAATTTTTTCCAGTTGTAAAATTAGCACTGTAAAACAAAGAACAAAAGTGGCATCCTAAGAGTTGTTAAACCTGAAGTCTAGTTTATGAGGAATTGTCCAAGTTGGAGTTTAAATAGTATCTGCTTTTGTCTCAAAGCATCTAAGTTACTCTGACAGAAAATGGTAAGTCAGCTTTGCAGGCAGATGCACCTCTGGGCCTCCTGCCTTGCTCCACAGCTTTCTGGCCATCTTTTCTCCCAGGCCATGCCACTGCTCTGCCACAGGTCAGCAAATTTCTTTCCACCAGTCTTATAGCATCTTACCTGATCAAATCATCACAGAATAACCCCGTGATAGATTATTGATAGCAATAGAGAGGTGCTTTGTCACTGATTTTTCTCACAGATTCCTTTTCCATCTCTCATCCATAAAGGAAGGACTGAAATCCAAAGGCATTCTCCTTTTGTACCTACAGTATCCAGAACCCATGTGGGCAGCCTTCTGCTTATGACAATAATTGGCCCATTGCATGCAGACAGAATGTCTTCATAGAGAGAATGTCATTAAATACTTGAATCTGCATGACAGTTTGACTTGAATGCAACAGCAGGAAAATTTTGCAAGTTACATAATTGTATATACAGTAGGTTTTCTTAAGTCTCTTCAGTTCATCCTTTGTAATTTATGTGTGTATCTGTAGTATTGCGGGCTTTTGGAGAATATTCTTACAGGTAGTATGTCAGTCGTCAAAGAAAATGCTGTCACCTGCCATTGTTGTATTTGTGGGTATTTATAGTTGTATGTATGTAAATGCATCAGTGTGTAGATTGCGTATCAGTGTATGGTACATGTACATCAAAATTATTTTTGTCCTTAATCAGTGTGATATGAAAAGCAAGTACAACCTCATAGGACTGATTATATAATGAAGTTGTTGAGAGTATATATAGTGGTATTGTTTTATTCAACTTAAATTCAAATAATATTTTGATTAAAAATTTTAATAAGACTTTATGCTAGAAAATTCTGTCCTTGAGCTTTGAATCACCAGGGCAAAAATGACTTTGAACTAACCTTGTGAATCTTTTGCAGTGTACTGTGTGCAATACCAAGGGCATAGCTCCCTGTAATTTGGGAAATACAGAAAGAAAAGAAAAAAAAAAAAAGGCAGCCTGTGCAGTCTTAGTAACTTTAGTATTAAGAGCACTTAAAGTCAAACTGACAATTTTGGGCTTATTACAAAATGTGATGCTTTAAAGCACACGTTCTTTATTGTTGTTGTAATTAGTCCATAAAAAATATAGCTTTTGGAAGAATTAAGTACCCACCGTATCATTTATGTATTTGTGTATGTTTTACGGGAGATCAAACCACTCTCGTGGTGCCGCATCCGTACTCGCTTGACTTGGAAGAAATACCACAAGCACTAAAGTATATCAGGGCATCCCAGGATTGGGTACTGTATCCTAGGTTTGCAGTTGCACAAATTAGCATCTAGTGTCACAGGTAAAAGAATTTCAGGACCAGGTTTAAACTTTATTTTAAATATTTTTATACTTAGGTCTCTTTTTCCTGCCTCTCCCCAAAGAAGAGCCACTGGCCTTAGTTGTTTGAGCTTACTGCTTATATTATAGAGTGTAAATAGATAACTAGAGACTAAAATTTTATTAACCAGCATGTTTGGTATATTTAAAGCAGTGACTGAGTGTGTTTGAGTGAGTGGCTGAGTGCAGTGTCTTTTGTTTAAACACACTGCCTCATGTCTTTGTAGCTGATTCAGAGAGTTTGAATTGTGGGGTGGGAGACTAACTTCAGCTCCAGGCTGCAGTAATGTGTTGGTAGTTACACCTGAGGCGTTTTTTTTTGTTTGTTTTTGTTTTTGTTTTTAATTAACTCTATAGTCTCAAACTATTTTTGCAAATATATCATTTTTCCTAATTGGTTCTTGACGTGCAGTGGACTGGCTCTGTGAATGATTGGCAGGGTCTTAGTTTTGCGAGAGTATTTCCTTCTAAGAATTATTGTGATCTGCAGAAACAGCCATTTGATTCAAAAATCATGTAGAAAAGGAGTAGGAGAAACAAAATGTTTCGTTTTTGGGCCTTAACCATTTGAAATGTTTGGACTTTAACATAAAGCCATGGAGTTTATAAAGCCAAGTAACCATTTGACATGGATAATAATATCCACTCTAGAGAGAGTATATATGCACATTGATTTTTAATGCTGTTAAGATACTTTTGTAAAACTGTAGGAACAAGAGTAATTAGACCAAATTGAAGCTTAGGGGACAGTAAACTGGTTGCTTTCCATTTAGGGTAGCCATGCTTGTGGTTAATCCTCTACTCGTGAGATTTAGAACCAGTTGACTGTCCCCTTAGGTGTATAAGGAGAAAAGTTGACATGTCTGGGACCTCTGACATGTGTACACATGCTTGCACACATGCACACACAGTGAATGTTTTAAGTTATACAAACATAAGACCTTAAGATGCAAAGAGCCAGAATATTCTAAAGAGGTGATGAACAGAGGGGGTGGAAACTGCATCACAGATGTTTTCCAAGGGCCAGGGTGGAATTTGAGCTCTAGTGTCTGACTTTGAGATGCATTATATTTTTAAGACATAAATGAGGGGCTCCATATCACATTCTTTCTTGTGGACCACCAAATTGAAGACTTTCTTGTATTTCACAAGCAGCAGCTCTCCAGCATCTCTCCGTAGCCTGGGTAAAGTCCCAGAAGCTGGTGTGCATCATTTTCCAAGGTGGCAGAGCTGCTTGCTCTGCAGATCATTCCTTTGAGAGAGGAGTACAAGTGAAGAAACAAGGAGGCACTTCCTGTAGGAGCACTGATGTGCCTTGTCCACACTCCCCTCTAAGCTTTACTGGTAAGAGAGCTCCGACTGAACATGCTGAGCGGTTGAGCACTTTTCCATCAGCAACAACAGCGAGGATGGAAATGGAAAGGAACCGAACTAAAATGCATTTCCCTTTGCAGGGCAGCGAGCTAATCTCTTAGGAATAGTGTTATAGAAATAAGCACCCTAACTTCAATTCCTGCAAATGTTGGTTAATGGAGAGAATTTTGGAGTTTCACTTAATATTTTCCCATCAGTCGACATAAATAAGTCTTCGGACGCTCCTGGAAGAGTCCCAGCCCAAGGCTCGATTAAGGACCACACTGCAGGTCTGAGGCTGACTGCTCTGAGTCCTGAATACCAGAGCCCTGCAGAGGGTGGTGATAACGCATCATCTCTGCAAAGAGGAGCCTCTCCCCCGGCCGCCACTTCACTCAGGCTTCTACTGAGCAGCAAGGACAGCCTGGGTTTCAAATGCCACTTCCCCTGCTTTAGGGATCCAGGTGTCCTGATAGCGTGACCCTGCTGAGGCAAGGTATCAACTCCAAGAGTGACTGAGTCACTGAGCGTGGCACATGAACAGACGTCATGACAAAGATTCTCTGAGTGAAATTAACACCACGTATTTTACCTTTGCAAAAAACAAACTGGCACACTGAGCTCTAACCACAGATGGACGATATCTTTGCCTCCACACCCAGATTCCTGGAAATGGCTAACATTTCCTTTCTGGGGGAAGGGTCAAGGAACACTCAAGTGCTAGCTTAGCAGCTTTGTTCAGTCCAGATCAGAGCTGTTAGGTAAAGGCCTAACCACCTCCCTGCAGTCTCTTCTATCTCAAGTTTTAGGAACCCATTTCTAGAGCAGAAATGTACACTAGCGGAGAATTTATATTGTCGGCCTTGATTACCATAGGACAGGCAGAAAAGCGATAATTTGTATCTGTTAATATAAAGAAGCTTTTAACTTTTCCAGCCTATTATAATAACTGAGTTATATTCACTGTGGCTCAAACTGATTGGCATTGTGGAACATTTCTTTACCTTCAAAGTTTTCTCCACCAATCATTTCAGTTCTATTGCAGTCCTGGTGCCATATGTCCCCTGCAAATTGTGAAAGTAATTAGTGACAAAATAGCAACCTGCTCCTTTTCAATGGCGAAACTGTCGGCATTAGCAGATTTGGGTAAGCTAGCGGTACTATAACACGTACTGGAAACCTGTTCCTCATCACCACCTACCAGATTCTGGAAATGCCATCTTCTAGAAAACGATGGCATTTATGGTGGTCTTCTTTTGAATGGAACAGTAATTTGTGTGGATATTGTTAAAGTGTTTAAAGAATATTTTGACAATTAAGTTTACATTTTACAATTGCTTTATTTTTTATTAAAATAGTTGTATATAAATATTACCCTATTTCACTGTTGTTCAAGTAAAGCTAAACCTCGTAGACAAGTGAGTCACCTGATATGTATAGAAGCTGTGATATATAGAGTACATTTATTGTGTAAATGTTTATGAATATAATTGTTCCTGTGTTTTTATAAGTTGGGGATATTTTGTTGTTTTACAGCAACAAAATTTATTGCATTTAAATGGTTTTTATGTAATAGAAATCATGCAAAATAGTGAAGGATTTAAAATATGTATATGATATATGTAAATGTACAAACTTTAGAAAGAAATAAATCCAACAAATTTCAATCATTTGAGGGAATGTTTTTATTTGCTTATTTAAGCAACTATAATAATACCTTTAAAAATCAAATAACACCACACTCTGCCTGCCTCCATAAAAAGACACCCACAAGCCCCACGTTGAAAGATGTCACCAGAGTGGTTGAACAAAGTGGTGAGAAAATCAGACTAACACCAACTCACCTCCGCACATTTCTGTGAAGATTTGTGTTTGAATACTTCAGAGATCTGTTGTCTTCATTAAGGGGCTTAGAGCAGGGGAGGAGAAAATAAACATTTTGAAGCAATTTCAAGAGCCATTTGCATTCCCATTTATTTCTCATCAAAGCAAAGAGACCATGCAGCTAGTTATTGTCCTAAAATGCAAATGCTGGTCTCCAAATCACTGCCTTACTCTGCCTGGTATGTACCTTTGTGCTCTTTTCATCAAACCTAATGTTAAAAGTAAGATCCGTTGACTTGGAAAATCAAAAATAAAATGCCATCCTGTTCACTGCTAAATATTAGAAAGGATGTCTTATGTTGGGGGATTTGGACTTTTTGAAACAAGGCCACTGGTTACAGCCTCTTCAACACAAATGCACATGATGCCTGGCAGAGATCAAAATTGCTATGAGGTGTAAATCTCAAAGAAATCAAAGCATTGTGGGGGTTGGGAGAGCTATATCCTTTACCATCACTTAGCTTTCACTCCAGCTCCCTGTTTGGAATGTGAAACGTGTCTAAAGACCCACCACGATGGCTGAATAGTAGAAAGGAGACCTTTATTGGCCATATCAGTTTACAAACTCGGAGAGTGGTCTCCGATGTATACGGAAGGTCCTCTCTCTTCAAAGAAGGAAGGGAAGGTTGGTTTTTATGCCTCACAGGGCCGGTATTACACAATAGAGTCATACATATTCAGCAGCGGGTTTGGAGGAAAAGCTATTCATATGTATGTGGGGAGCCAAGCACATGTGCAATAGGTAAATATATGCATAGCATACACCCTACGTTCATTTTAGGGCGAGGTGTTAGCATTAACATGAGGTGTAATTTGGCTCTTTATGTTAAAAGGTGAACTATAGGATACTAAGTTTGTGCACAGTCTCTAGAACCTGCTGAAACTGGTTTGAGCTCTGCAGTTTCTTACCAGGAAAGAATGTTCATAAGGCTGGTCTTCTTTCCAATCAGCATCGTAGTAGTTGTATTAATCATTCAGAGTTAGAAAGGGTCAGACAATTTGTCCGTAGCTCGTACTGTTAGGGAGTTTATCAAGAATGTGGTTTTTCTTGTAGCCATAGGAATTTAGGGGCCGTGCTAGTCAAGCCCTGAAGCCTCCACAGCAGATAACTTTTCTTCCCTTAACCTCAGGGTTCATCTTAGTTGATAAAAGAGTGTCTATTTCAGTCTCTCAGATCACAAACTCAAATATGAATCCCTCCTTGTCAGCTGCCTGTCCTCTGGAGGCGGGGGGTTTTGTATCTTGTTGTATTCTCTGTATTGTACAGTTAATAACATTAGCACCAGTGAGACTATAGAGATATTTGATAACTCATAGGGGGAAATTAAACCTAGAGCAAATTAAATTGCATAAGGAATAAATAGAATAAGGATACAACAATCAACTCTAAATGTCTCATCTCTAGATCAATTCTATTCCACAGAACTGAGATTCATCAATGAGACTGCTCAATCACTGTCCATTTTTATTGATAAATTATAAGCAATAGGAAATATTGCAGACAGGCATACATCTTTCTAATATTAGTGGAGAAGAGCGTGAGTTCTGTATGCTGTAGACTAGGGAGCTTGGTATTAATTCTGGGCATAATTTTAGAGTAAATTGGAAGGGCAGCAGCAATTATTGGAAGCCAGTGTGGGTTCCCAAAAAGAAACCTTTTCAGACTCCATTTATTCCCTATTTTATAAGACTAACCTGTAGATTAGAAAAATGCAGGAGACAAAATATCTGGGCCATAACAAGGCATTTGGCAAAGTCTTTAATGAAATATGTCTGGGCAAAATGCAGAAATATTATCTGGACATTAGTGGAGTTGGTGGGTGTGAAACCACTTGAACGACACTAATTAAAGGATATGTATCAACTTGGAAGAGCATTTGTATTGTCCTGCTGCAAAGCTTGCCTTTTGGCCCCATCCATTCAACATTTTAATTAATAACTTGATGGAAGCTACAGAAGGCAAGTTTATGAAAAATGGGTATGTCATAAAGCTAGGAGAAAATGATTACACTAAATGACAGAATCAGGATTCGAAAAAAAATCTCATCAGGCAGAGAAATGGGGCAAATTAATGCAGAATGCAAGAGGGTGTAATGTCTTACACTTCAGTTACAAAAAAAACAATTATACAAGATCAGGATAGGACATTGTGTCGCACCGAATAGCAAGCAAGTGGGAAAGAAAGCCTCCAACTGAAATCCACAGCAAGCTGGATGAAAGTCAACAGATGATGCAGCCACCAAAAACACTGGTACCATCTTGGGTTACATTGATGTATGTACGGCTTCTTTTTTTGAGACGGAGTCTCTCTGTGTCGCCCAGGCTAGAGCGCAGTGGCGCGATCTCGGCTCACTGCAAGCTCCGCCTCCCGGGTTCACGCTATTCTCCTGCCTCAGCCTCCAGAGTAGCTGGGACTACAGGCGCCCGCCACCACGTCTGGCTAATTTTTTTTTTTTTTTTTTTTTTTTTTTTTTGGTATTCTTAGTAGAGACGGGGTTTCATCGTGCTAGCCAGGATGGTCTCGATCTCCTGACCTTGTGATCTGCCCACCTCGGCCTCCCAAAGTGCTGGGATTACAGGCGTGAGCCGCTGCGCCTTTTTTTTTTTTTTTTTTTTTTTTTTTTTTTGAGACGGAGTCTCACTCTGTCGCCCAGGCTGGAGTGCGGTGGCACGATCTTGGCTCACTGCAAGCTCCGCCTCCTGGGTTCACGCCATTCTCCTGCCTCAGCCTCCCGAGTAGCTGGGACTACAGGCGCCCGCCACCATACCGGGCTAATTTTTTGTACTTTTAGTAGAGACGGGGTTTCACTGTGTTAGCCAGGATGGTCTCGATCTCATGACCTCGTGATCTGCCCGCCTCAGCCTCCCAAAGTGCTGGGATTACAGTCGTGAGCCACCGTGCCCGGCCTGATGTATGTATGGCTTCTAAAACAAGGAAGGTGAGTCGCAGTGCCCTGGACACCAAGACTAACCCTGGGTAAATTGCTTGAGACTAGGCACATATATGAAACAGAGCATGTGCAAAAGCAGCAGCCAGGGCGCCCCCAAAATGGGAGCAATTGAGAGGAATATGGAAAACGTATGACCTGGAAATGGTTAACCCACGCAAAACCAGGGAAGACTGGTCTTCAATGTCAAAATGAGTCTTATGTGGGAGGGACATGAGAACTGTCCTATAGCAATCTAAAGGCTTAACTAGATTAGTTATTGGAACTTACAAAAAATAAGATAGCAGCTCAACAGAAAGGAGCATTTCTAGTATTCCAGGCTGTCCATGACAAACAAGTTGTCAGCCCGTGGAGAAGTTCAAGCGTGCTTGGGCATCCTCAGGCGGAAATACTGAGAACTGAGTGAGGCTTTGGGTAAGTAGTTGGATTATGATGATGACAGACAATATTATTACACATATTTTCTGAGCCTGGCACTGTGCTGAACACTTAGCAAGAATTTTTGGCATAACCTTTTTGCATAAGTCTGATGCAGCTCTATTATTTACCCCATTTTACAGAGAGGAAAAGCCTGCATCAGGCCCCCCTCTTCAGATATGCTGCAGCATTTGAACACACCTCAACATCTTCTATTTTGAACTACAGAAGTCAGAGCTCTGACCCACCAACTTTGGCAGCTTCAGATTAAAGAAGCAATGATTCCACTTACGGGAGTAGGATGTATGGGTGTCATCCAGGAAGAACTGGCAATAAAAATAGTCCCTTTCACTCTGCGTTGGAATCCCATGGATTTAAAAATCCAAATACTTAGGTCTCACCCAAGAAATTCTGATTAAATTGGCCTGAACTGTGGCTGGGGTGAGCTCTCTCACCCAGAGTGGGGTGCAGTGCTGACATCATAGATCATAGCTCACACAGCCTTGAACTCCTGGGCTCAAGAAATCCTCCCACCTCAGCCTCCCAAGTAGCTGGGACCACAGGTGCATGCCACCACACCCAGATAATTTTCAAATTTTTTTTTAGAGATGGCATCTCACCATGTTGCCCAGGCTAGTCTTGAACTCCTGATCTCAAGCGATCCTTCCACCTTGAGCTCCCAAAGTGCTGGGATGACGTGGGAGCCTCCACATCTTGCTTCTCTGGAAATGTTAAAAGATCCCCAGGTCATTGTAACATGCGCAGCCAGGATTGAAAACCACTTCCCTAGAGCTTGGCAGCTCAGCCTGCTCTTGCTGCATCTCTGGGAGCTTGTGGGAAAAGAAGAATCTCACGCCCCTTCCCAGACCTAGTGAGTCAGATAGATGCTGCGTTTTAACCTGCTCTCCAGGTGATGTGTACGCACATTCAATTGTGAGAAGCCCCACTTTAAAGCATTTCCAAGGTGTGCTCCTTGAAGCAACAGTAGCAGCATCTCCTGAGAACTGGTTAGAAATACTATGCAGCCATAGAAAAGAATGAGATCACATCCTTTGCAGGACCCTGGGTGGAGCTGGAGGCCATTATCCTTAGCAAACTAACACAGGAATGGAAAACCAAATACCACATATTCTCACTTATGAGTGGGAGCTAAATGATGAGAACACACAGACACAAAGAAGGGAACAACAGACACTGGGGCCTGCTTGAGGGTGGAGGGTGGGATGAGGGAAAGGATCCAAAAAAAATAAATATTGGATACTAGGCCTAGTACCTAGGTGATGAAATAATCTGTACAGCAGATTATTTCTGTGTGAACTCCTGTGACACGAGTTCACCTGTATAACAAACCTGCACACGTACCGCTGAATTAAAAGTTTTAAAAAATAAGAACAAAGAAATGCACTTCTCTGCCCTATCCCAACCTACTGAACCACAACTCTGGGGATGGGGCCCAGCCATCTGTGCTTGATCAAGCCCTCCAGGTAATGCTGATGCCCATAAAGTTTGAGACACACTGTTTAGAGTAACTTCAATGGCTACAGAAGCCCTTCATGCTCACAAAGGGCAACAGGGAGTTTTCCGCCATTTTTGTGCTTGGTGCAATGCTGTCCGTTGTCACTTGCATCTCTTAACTGTCCTTGTGAAGAAGGGAGACCAGGCTATCCCCACTGTGGAATGAAATGTTAACTGGAGAGTGCTACTTAGATGGCCAGAGGGCTTCCCTGTATGTAGGAGTGAAGGAGACTCAGCCCTGGCCAATTCTTCCCTTCTAAAAGTAGGCCTCCCTCGCAGCTTATCCCCATGGATCCACCCTGAGGCACCTGGCCTGGCCTGGCCCTCCTGAAATGGAATGCAATGCATGTTTCCCATTCATGCTTTAAGGACAACCTGTTCCTCCTTTCTAGGCAACCTTCCCTGGCTATTTAGAGTTAATTCTCGGCTAAGCACACCGTTTACAGAATTCTAGCCACACCGCTACAATTTGCAAGATGCACTCATGGTCTGGAAGAGTATAACCAGGGAACACTTACCTGGTAGTCTCCTGGGAATACAGCTGTGATCAAATACAGGATGGCAAGTTACACTTGAATTTCAGATAAAGAAGATACTTTTTTAGCAGAAGTATGCACCATGCAATGTTTGGAACATCCTCATGAAAGAAAAAAAAAAAGTACTCATTGTTTATCTGGAATTGAAATGTAACTGAGCATCCTGTATTTTATCTGGCAGCTCTACCCAGGAGGCCTCCTAGGGTAGCATTTCCTCATGAATTTTCCCTTTCTCAGCCAGAAAGGGGATACTGGCAATATCTTTGGTTATTCAGACTTACAGAGGTGTTGGGGCTCAGAAAATGATACCCTAAAATATGGCGCTTTGACATGCTGAGTGCTTTGAACTAAGGGAGATTGGAAGGCCTCAGAAGCAGCCTCAATCCAAGTCTCTTACCTCCTGCCCTGCTGTCTCTCACCCTGACACTCCCCCAAACTGCATCATAGAAGCTAGAATTCCAGATCACCCCATTTCTGCGCCTACAGAAGCTTCTTCACACTGACCAAACTCAGAAGGGATTGAAGTGTAAAGCTAAATGCCAGTAATGGATCTAAAACCATCACATGGCCTGGAACACAGGTATTGTGGTGACAAACATTTTCTCCTTTAGGCAGATGTACAGTGGAAGTCAAATTAGAATTAGAACAGAGATTTTGGAGTCCAGAGAAGCTGCCTGTAACTCCCCACTCTACCACTTATGGACTAAGTGATCTTGGGCAAGTTACCTGATCTGTACCTGTTTTCACATTCAAAAATGAGGACACCTAGCTCATAGGGTTGTTATGAGGCTTAAATGAGGCAGTGCATACAAAACAGCCCAGCATGTGGCCCTTAGCAAGCCCTTGCTATAATAATTAGGTAAACAGTATTAACTAACATTACCTTGTTAACATCATTCATTCCATTAATGGTCATTGTCAGCTGGTTTTTTCCTGCTTCTGGCCCAGAAAGAATTATGCCTTTAGCACATACCTGGGCTCATCCACTGTGTGTTGACTTTAATTTAACTCAGCAGAATTTTGGAGAAGGCTACTTTGCTAACACTTAGCTTGCACACAGAGGTGAACATTATCATTTAGCATTTATATTGTCTATTTCTGTTATGATCTTGATCCTCTAGAAAATCATTGTCCATTGTGGTAGCCACTAACCACATGTGACAATTTAAATTCAAGTCAGGTAAATTTAATTTCTGCAATTCCTATTAAGTGTTTATATCAGCAAGGGGTATTACATTTTTTTAAAGCTTCTTATATGGAGATAATTATATGATTTTCCACGTAACTTTACCAACATGGTGCATTATATGGACAAATTTTCTAATTTTTAACCATTTTTTATTTCTAGGTCAAACCTATGTCAAAAGACACAATTATAAGAAATATAGTTTAAAAATCTGATTGACTTTTGTTTGCCGTTTTAGAATCACGCAGCATTTCTTTCTATAGAATGAACGCCCAGCTAGGCATGACAGAACAGTTGGTTTTTAGAAGGTGGGAACAAGGAAACAGAAAAGAGTGGGTTGGTTACCAACAGGTTACTTCAGTTTATTTTTTCATGTAAGGGTTAAAGCAGAAGAAACTTCCTTATGACACTGTCTGAGGTTGACTGGGCCCTCTCTGATTGGTTGCTGTGAATCTCCTGTTTTCAGGAAAAACAGCTTTGTTTGTGGATGTACCTGATTCCTTCAAGTTTCAGTCTGACTCGGTGGCACTTATCATGAGTGGCCCAATTTTGGTTTGGTTTGTTGGAGCCTAAAGCAGGAGCTCAGTCCCAAACACTGGCTTCCCATAATTTTGTTTAACACCTAGATGAAATAATCCAATTGGTCATTATTCATTATTTTAAAATGTGCTGTTAGATTATCTTTGCTAATTTTTTTGACTTTTGCATCAATATTCATAAGTAAAATTGATTTGATTCTTTATTTGTATTTATTCATTAGTGTTATTCTTGCGTCATAAGAAGAATTTGGAAGTTCCTAGTCTATATTTCAGAAAGTTAGAATTATCTAGACTTTGAAAAGCTCCCTCTTTGAACTATCTGAGTACAGTAGTTCTTTACAGAGTTGATGTCTAATAATATCCTCTACCTTTACGGAAATTGGTCCAGTATGGTGCGTCAATGTCTACTAGGGTCAATTTTGATTAATCATATTTTCCTAAGAAATTATACACTCCATCTACATTTTAAAATGTATTTTACATAAAGTTGTCCAAAGTAAGCTCTCATGGGTTTTGTTCAATACCCTGTGTTTCAAGGACTAGTACTGGGGCTCAGAAGAGAATATGCCGAAGTGTGGCTCTTAGAAACAGCCTCAGAACCAAGGTCTCTCTGAACTTCTTCCCTTTTGGCTCTCTCCCCTCATTCCCCACTAAACTGAGCCAGAGAAATCAGAATTCTTCTTCCCCAAGTTGGGTCATAGAAACCAGAATCCCTCTTGCCCAAAGCAAGCCAAAAAAATCCTAGAAATATTACTCTACCCTTCCTCCACCTTTCCATAAAGAAATTCTCCCTACCTTATCTGACAGTAGATCATAAGACCATCATTCCAGAAGGGGTCCTGCCCTACATCCACGAGGAAGAAATGCTACCCAGAGAGGCAAAGAAGAATCCCAACAGGGCTTGCTGCGTTTTCCCCATCAGTCTACTATTCTTAGATCATACCCTTTTTGTCCAATCACACTGCTAGCTTTCATTGAACCAAAGTGTAAAAATAGACAGCTTTTCTCTGGGTCTTTGGGTCTTTATTTCTGAAGTGTCCTGTGTCACCTAAAATTTTAATTACATAAATTTGTTATGCTTTTGTCCTTTAACCTGTCTTTTGTTATAGGAGTGTTGGCTGTGACCTTTACCATGGGTGAGGAAAGGTGTCACACCTTTCTGCCCCTGCACTAGTTTCCCCATGACATTTCTTATTTTGTGTATTTGTGGATTTTTCAGTTTTTCCATAGTTAAGTTAGATTCTGGTTTATATATTTCTCTTCTCTTTTCAAAGGTTTTTCTGTTAATTTCTGTTTTAACCTGATTTTTTTTTAATGCCTTCTTTATATAGGATTTTCTTTTTCTTGCTTTTTGAATTGGAAGTTTAATTCCTTTACTTTTATTCTCAAGTATTTAATAATAAATATTGGTTATTATGTAATGAATTGTGTTTAATATTTTATTATATAATTGATTAAGCATTTAGTAATAAATATTATTGACTTTTTCTCTAAAAATGTATTTCTTTTAATAAGTGAGTCAACTCCATTTTAACTGTGAAATGTAGTGGTTATATCATGTTTTCATTCTTGTAATTGAAAAAAAAAATTGCAATTAAGGTTTCCATTTCTGCTTAAACCCAAGCTTGTTTGTTAGAGATATTTTTCATTTCTAAGTTGAAGGGCCTTGTTAAGTGTTTGTTACTGTGGGAGAACAGAATATACCACCCCAAAATATGACTCTAGGAGACCAGAATATGCCACCCCAAAATAAGCCTGTTTAGCATGATGATTATTTTGAGCTGATTATTTTGAGAAACTGCAGACAGAGGAAAAGCTCCAAAAACGGGTAGAAGTTACCCTTTTGTAGAGGAAATCTACATGTACAAAGGAAACCTTCATTTGTAAGAGTGTCTCCCTCTGTACCAGGAAGAGGAGAATCACTAGAGAGTCTTCTGAATGGAGAAAGCATGGACTTGATCTGCATAACATACCTTACCCTCGTTTGCCAAGCTTTTCCTGGGCACTTACCTGTAAATGGCCTTTCCCACTCCATTCTTTTTTTGCTCAATAGGCTAAGGTATTAAAACCTGAATTCACAGTGATATGACTTGGCTTTGTGTCACCACTCAAATGTCATCTTGACTTGTAATCCCATAATCCCCACCTGTCATGGGAGGGACCTGGTGGGAGGTAATTGAATCATGGGAGAAGTTTCTCCTCATGCTGTTCTCATGATAGTGAGTGAGTTCTCACGAGATCTGATCATTTTATAAGGGGATTCCCCCTTCGCCCAGCACTTCTCTTTCCTGCCACCATGTGAAGAAGGATGTGTTTGCTTCCCCTTCGGCCACGATTGTAAGTTTCCTGAGGACTCCCCAGACATGTGGAACTGTGAGTCAATTAAACCTCTTTCCTTTAGAAATTACCCAGTCTAAGGTATGTCTTTATTAGCAACATGAGAACAGACTAATAAACACAGCCACCACTTTGAGATTTACTGATTTCTCTGGGTGTCTCCTGTGAACCCAAAAAGGATCTGGAACAAGTCTCAATCAATTTAGAAAGTTTATTTTGCCAAGATTAAGGACGCACCCATGACACAGCCTCAAGAGGTCCTGATGACATGTGTTCAAGGTGGTCGGGGCAGAGCTTGGTTTTATACATTCTAGAGAGACATGAGACATCAATCAATATGTGTAAGATGTACACTGGTTTGGTCCCGAAAGGCAAGACAACTCAAAGCAGGGGCTTCCGGTCATAGGTAGATAAAAGACCAACAGTTGCATTCTTTTGAGTCTTTGATCAACCTTTCTCTGAATACACAATTTACATGTGAGAGGAGTGTAGAAGAATAGTCACTTATGCCTTAGACTGCCTCAGAGAATCTGCATTTTTCCATGAACAATAGGGTAAAGGAAGCAATCAGATATGCATTTGTCTTAGGTGAGCAGAGGGATGATTTTGAGTTCTGTCCTTTGTCCTGCACCTGTGAAGATAAGCTATCAATTTACATTGCCAAAGTGAAATTCAAAAGAACTGTTTTAGGGGAATTA
Organism: Pongo pygmaeus; assembly: GCF_028885625.2. Lineage (NCBI taxonomy): Eukaryota > Metazoa > Chordata > Mammalia > Primates > Hominidae > Pongo > Pongo pygmaeus. Next base: position 18,595,743 of record NC_072380.2, on the reverse strand, counting down.
CTTTGTGGGCAAATTGTGAGGGAGGTATGTAGCTTATCTTTGTAGCTATCTTATTTCCGGAATAAAACGGGAGACAGGTTTGCCTGATGCAATTCCAAGCTTGACTTTTCCGTTTGGTTAGTGATTTGGGGGTCCCAAGATTTATTTTCCTTTCATATTCCCATGTTTACATGAAGTATGCATGCTAATTAATTTGTTTTTCTCCTCTTAATCTCTTTTCTGTTATAGGGACCCATTCCAACTGAGAGCTGATAAAGGTAGAGAGAAAATTATATTTTCCTCCTCTACAATATTAATGTCTTATTGGAATGTGTTGTGATCAGAGAAGATGGTTTATATTATATCTATTTCATAGATGATTGACATCCCTTTGTAACACAGTATGGATAATCTTCATGAATGTTCTTTGTGCTCCTGAAGAGAAGGTATGTTCTATAATATTAAGGTTTAAAGTTTTACATATATCCATAGATTCTACCTTAGTGATTGTGGGCTCTTTTTCTTTTTTAGGTCTGTAAATATTTAAGTATTTTCCATTAGCTTGTTCTGCCTTGGACTGAGAGTTACACATTCAAATCTCTTATTATTTGTGTGCTTCTCTCAATTATTAGTATAGTTTCTGCTTCATGAAGGTGGTTGCTATTTTACTGGTGTATAGATCATAATAACTATTAAATCTTCATTCTGAAGTTTGAACTTTATTATTTTTAATTGTTTAATAGTTTTCCCCTGAATTCTGCTGTTCTCTATAGGAATCATAACACTTTTTCCTTAATGTTTATATTTGTTTGGGTTACCTTTGCCTAGACCTTTATTTTTTTAACCTTTCTAAATAACTTTGTAATAGGTATGTCTCTTGTGTACATCATAGAATTGGGTTTGTGAGGCACTTTTGAAAACTTTCTTTTAAAAGGTGAACCAACTCCATTTATACTCATTGATGTGACTGGTATATTTGGTCTCAAATCAGTAATCTTTTCTAATGTTATCTTTAGCATGTGTATGACATTATGTATTTATTGTGTTTTTCTCTATATGTGATCTGTTTCATTGGATTATTTCTATCCCTTTTAGAAATTTAAAAAAAAAAACGAAAAAAAATTGGCAAGTGGTACTGGTAAAGGAAAAAATAAAATATTTTTTAATTTTTTTATTTTATTTATTTATTTATTTTTTTGAGACGGAGTCTCGGTCTGTCGCCCAGGCTGGAGTGCAGTGGCGTGATCTCGGCTCACTGCCAGCTCCACCTTCCGGGTTCACACCCTTCTCCTGCCTCAGCCTCCCGAGCAGCTGGGACTACGGGCGCCCGCCACGATGCCCGGCTAATTTTTTGTATTTTTTAGTAGAGACGGGGTTTCACCGTGTTAGCCAGGATGGAATAAATATTTTTTTAGAGGTAGGTCTTGCTGTGTTGCTCAGGCCAGTCTCCGACTCCTGGCCTCAAGTGATCCTCCCACATCAGCCTCCCTGGTAACTGGGATCCTCCAGCCTCACCCTCCCTGGAGCTGCCACAGCTGGCTTTTTACATTCTTTAATTGCTTTGTTAAATTGAGGTGAAATTCACATAACATAAACTTAACCATCTTAGGAGGGTGATGTCAGCAAGGTGACATAGTAGGAGATACCAGCCTTCATCCCCTCACAAAAGGCAACAATTAAGCAGCTATCCACAAATGAAAAAACACTTTGGAGAGCTCAAGGGTCCAATTAAGAATGTGCCCAGCAACACAGTGGAACAATGAATGGAGAATGACCCCACTGAAGGATCACTGGAGAGACGGCCTAGCTGTGGCACATCGAGATGGCTAGGAACAAAGAAATTGGGAAGCGCCATCATTCAGCCATGCAGTGGATTCTGTCACAGCACCCAGTGGCCTGCTCTGCAGAGGACAGCAGAAGCTTCCACCACTGATGTAACCAACAGCCATCACTGCCATGAACCCGTCAGAGAGGGAGATGCTGCTCTTCACCTTCCCACAGAAATTAGACACTGTTGTGCCACTGGGGACCAGGACTGCCACCCACCCCTCCAACCCTCTACCCATCCCAGACCCCAGAGCTGTGGCTGCTCTGTGCACACCATGCTCCAGACCCCACCTCCACCACTGCAACATGAACTCCTGTGCCTCAGACGTCAGAGACAATGCCGCAGCAAGCATGCCCCAGTCCCTGGAGCCCCTGGCCCCATGACAGCTCCGTGAACATCTGCACCACAGACACTGGAGCCACCACTCCAACAGGCATGTCCCTGGAGCAGCAGTAGCCCTGCTCATGCCTGCACTCCAGAGCCCAGCTCCACAGCCACTGTAAGAGTACCCACACCTTGCATACCGTTGCCAATGAGGTAATGAGGGCTCCTGCACCCAAGATGCTAGTGCCACCGCCACTGCAAAGCTTGGAGCTGTCGTCCCCCTACACATGCCTGCACTCACGATTCCAGCTCCATGGCCATTCCACAGGCACCACTCATTGACACCAATGCCATTGCTGCTGCCATAAAAAGATTTTCCTCCAAGATCAGGAACAAGACAAGGATGCCCACTCTTACCACTTCCATTCAACAAAGTAGTGGAAGTCCTAGCCAGAGGAAACTGACAAGATAAAAAAAATAAAAGGGATCCAAATAGGAAAGTAAAATTTAAATTTTTTTTTTTGGCAGATGATATAATCTTAGGTATAGAAAACCCTAAAGACCCTCATAAAACTGTTAGAATCAATAAATAAATTCAGTAAAGTTGCAGGATGCAAAAGCAACGTACAAAAAATCAATTGTGTTTCTATTCACTAAAAACAAACTATCTGAAACGGAAATTTTAAAAAACTATCCAATTTACAATAGCATCAAAAAGAGTAAAATACTTAGGAACAAATTAAACCAAGGAAGTGAAAGATCCGTACACTAAAACCTATAAAACATTAGTGAAAGGAATAGAAGAAGACACAAATAAATGGAAGTACATCCTGTGTTTATGGATCAGAATAATCAATATTATCAAAATGCCCATAATACCAAAGCAATCTACAGATTCAATGCAATCCACCGATTCAATGCAATCCACCGATTCAATGCAATCCCCATCAAAATTCCAAAAAGGCCACAAATATCAACTCTGAATAAGAAGAACAAATATGGAAGCATCGCATTGCCTGATTTCAAATTATATTACAAAGCAAGAGTAATAAAAACAGTATGATACTGGCATAAAAACAGGCACATAGACCACTGGAACACAATAGAAACACCAGAAGTGAATCCACACATATAATTAATCCTTAACCAAGGCACCGAGAAGACACAATGGGGAAAGGATAGTCTCTTCCAATTGGTGCTGGGAACACTGGATATCCAAATGTGAAAGAAAAAAAGAAAGAAAAACTGGATCCTTACCTTACGGGTCACACAAAAATTAACTCAAAGTGGATTAAAGATTTTCAGTGTAAGAATGTAAACTACATCAAACTAAAAATATATGCACACCAAGGAAACAGTCAACAAAATGAAAAGGCAATATTTCTTCCATGGAATGGAAGAAAATAGTCACAAACCATGTATATGATAAAGAGTCAATATTGAAAATTTACACAACTCAATAGCATGCAAACAAATAGGACAATTTAAAAATGGGTAAAAGACTTGAATAAACATCCCTCCAAAGAATATATATAAATAGCCAAGAGGTATATGAAAAGGTGCTCAATATTAGTAATCGTCAGGAAAATGCAAATCACAACCACAGTGAGATATAACCTTACTCTAGTTATAATGGCCATTATCAAAATGTCAAAAGGCAACAAGTGTTGATGAGGATGTGGAGAAAAGGGATCCTTTATACCTTGTCATGGGAAACACTATGAAGTTTCTCAAAAAATGAAAAGCAGAATTACCATTTGATCCAGGAATCTCACTACAGAGTATCTATCCAAAGGAAATGAAATCGGTTTGTTAAAGAGTTATCCGTACTCCCAAGTTCACTGCGACATTATTCACAATAGCCGAGAGATGGAATCAACTTAGGTGTCCCTGGATAAAGAAAGAAATTGTGATGTTTACACACACACACACACACTCACACACACACAGGAATAATCAACTTTAAAAAAAGCAGTGTGGGAGCCAGGTGCAGTGGCTCACGCCTGCAATCTCAGCACTTTGGGAGGCCGAGGCAGACGGATCACTTGAGGTAACGAGTTCGAGACCAGCCTGGCCAACATGGTGAAACCTCATCTCTACTAAAATACAAAAATTAGCCGGGCATGGTGGCGCATGCCTGTAATCCCAGCTACTCGGGAGGCTGAGGCACAGGAATCGCTTGAACCCAGGAGGTGGAGGTTGCAGTGAGACGAGATCGTGGTGCCACTGCATTCCAGCCTGGGTGACAGAGTGAGACTCCATCTCAAAAAAAAAAAAAAAAAAAAAAAAAAAGAATCCTGTCATTTGCAACAACATTGATAAACCTGGAGGACATTATTCTAAGTGAAATAAGCGAGATACAGAAAGACAAATACACATGCTCTCACTTTTATACGAAATGTAGTAATGTAGAACTCAAGGAAGCAGAGTAGCACAGCAGTTATTCAAGGTACTGGGAGGTAGCAAAAATGGGGAGATGTTGGTTAAAGGGTACAATCTTGGAGTTATAAGATGAATACATTCTGAAGATCTCATGTACACTCTGATGGCTGTGGTTAATAATGTATATGTAAAATTTGCAGAGAGAGTAGAACTGACGTATTCTCACGACAGAAAAAAGGTAACTATGTGAGGTGATGGAAATGTTAATTAGCTTGACGGAAATCATTTCACAATGTACACGTATATCAAAATATCACTTTGTATACATTAAATATTTATATATTTTACTTGTCAATTATACCTCCATCAACAAAACTGAAAAAAAAACTAACCATTTTAAAGTGAACGATTGGGTGGTATTTAATCCATTCACCATGCTGTGCAACCACCACCTCTATCTCATTCCAAAACATTTTTTATCACCCAGAGAGAAAACCCTGTACCTATTAAGCAGTTGACCCCCATTTTCTTCTTTCCCACAGCCCCTGGCAACCACCAGTCTGCAATCTGTCTCTATAAATCTTCTGTTGCTTTTCTGAGTGTGTGGTAAAATATATATAACGCAAAATTTGCCATTTTAACCCGTTAAGTGTACAATTCAGTGGCACTGATTATGTTTGCAATGTTGTGCAACCATCACTATTATTTCCAAATCTTTTGCATAATCCCAAACAGAAACTCTATACCCATTAAGCAATAATTCCCCATTCTCTCCTCTCCCTACTTCCTGGTAACTTCTATTCTACTTTCCTTCTCTATTAATTTGCCTGTTCTAGATACTTCATAGAAGTGGGATCATACAATATTTGTCCCTTTGGGTCTGGCTTATTTCATTTTGCACAATGTCTTCAAGGTTGATCCATGTGTACCCTGTATCAGAACTTCATTCCTTTTTATGGTGAAATATACCATATGTACACACCATATGTTGTTCAGCATTCATCTGGTGATGGATACTTGAGTTTTTTCCACTTTGGGGCTATTGTGAATAATGCTGCTGCTATGAACATTCTCATACAAGTATCTGTTTGAGTCCCAGTTTTCAATTATTTTGGGTATATATCTAAAAGTAGAATTGTTGGATCATATGGTCATTCTATGTTTAACTTTTTAAGGAACTGCCAGACTATTTTATACAATGGCTGCACCATTTTACATTCCCCCCAGCAATGTATGAGGCTTCCAGTTTCTCCACATTCTTGCCAACACTTGTTATTTTCTGTGTTCTTGATTACAGCCATCCTAGTAGGTGTGAGGTGTAATCTCATTACGGTTTTGATTTGCATTTCTCTAAGAACTAATAATGTTGAGCATCTTTTCATGTGCTTATTGGCCATTTCTATAAGTTCTTTGGAGAAATTTCTATTCAAATCTTTTATTTTGTTTGTGTTTTTGTTGTTGAGTTGTAGGAATTCTTTATATATCCTGAGTATTAAACCTTTATCCCTTAATCAGATATATAATTTGCAAAAAAAAATTTATCCTATTAAGTGGGTTGTCTTTTCACTCTCTAGAAAATGCATATTTATTTTTATATTTATGGCATTTTTTATTTTATTCTACTACTGTTCTTTATAAAGATAAGTCACCCTTCCCCTTTCCTTACTTGCACATGTTCTATGTGATTTGTCAGTTGTAAGTCAAATCTTTTAATTCTATTTTCTATTTGGCAATTACTAAACTTATTTTACACTGACTTTCCTCTCTCTCTCTCCTCCCACGTTTTCAGCTTTGCTGTTTCTTCGAATGTGTAAGTTTCATATTGTTTCTCCATTCTTGTCTTCATGCTTGTCTTAGTCTTTAAAGATTAATAAATTCGGTGCTCACTAAGAGATGTTTTGTTAACGTTTCCATGACTTTCTCTTGGTTGGATAAAGCTCATATTCAAGTAAATTTCTTAGGTGGGGTTCCCAAATGTTGTACTATGTCTTGCATTTTCAAAACTTTTTGTATACCTTTAATATTGGAAGGACAGTTTGGCTAAATATAAAATCCTTGGCTCACATTTTCTTGAGTTTAAAAAAAAATGCTTTACTTTTGTTTTGCTTTGGATGTTGCTGTCAGGCTATCTAATGCCAAGCTGATTTCCTTTTTTATAACAGCTTGAGTTTTAACCTTGAAAACTAAAGGATTTTTTTTCCCCTTTATCAAGTCTGATTATTTTACTGAGATATCTCATGGTTGGCTATTCTGATTCTAAATTTCCAGGTCCACAGGAGATCCTTCCAATATGTATAGTTAGTTCTTCAATTTCAGAAATATTTGTTTGGATTATATTTAAGTATTAGTGCAGTTCTTTTTCCATTTTCTGAAACTTCAATTATATGTATATTGAGTCTCTTTTGCTGACCTTTTATAGCTATCTTAATTTCTCTTGGATTCCTTCACCTCTTTCTTATTTTATCTTCTTTGTTTTGGCTATCTTTACTCCTCTATTCAGTGTTCCTTATATTTTTAATCAGTATTTTTTCTTGTAATCTAAATTTTTGAGATGATTTTCCTTTTTTCCCTTTAGTTTGGTCAACTCTTATTTCACAACTGTTTTTTTGTATTTCCCGATTTCATGGAACATCTTGAGATGTCTTTCATACCTTCAAATGTTTGTTCAAGTCGAGTTATGATATTTGATGCTGGTAGAAAGGTGAGTTGTCCCTGCTTTTTGTGGGGAGAGGGAGGAGGAGGACTAGAAAACTTATTCAAATTCTCACGCTGTGTTTTCTTCTTACAGTAACTTTGTATGTATAACAGCTGTAATTTTCTGTTATTTGAAATACATTACGTTATTTTCGTAGACCAGTAATAACAACTGATTATTTTAAAGGTAGGTGTAAAGAGTTTGCGTGGCTTACTAGGTTTCTTTATCTTTTCTTTTCTTTTTTTCTTTTTCATTTTTGTGATGGAGTCTCACTCTGTCGCCCAGGCTGGAGTGCAATGGCGTGATCTCGGCTCACTGCAACCTCGGCCTCCCAGGTTCAAGCAATTCTCCTGCCTCAGCCTCCTGAGTAGCTGGGATTACAGGCGCACACCACCACGCCCAGCTAATTTTTGTATTTTTAGTAGAGACAGGGTTTTGCCATGTTGGCCAGTCTGGACTTACTAGGGTTCTTAATTCAAGTCGTTTTTTTCTCGGCATAGTAAGGTACAATTTTTTTTTTAATAAATAGTGCCTCTGGGAAGGGAATGTTAACTGATTGTGTCATTTCCATTTTTTTTTCCTAAAAGCCCCTTAATTTTTGCCACGTGGTTCTTCTTTTCCTTTCACCAACAAGCATTCTTACTCCACGTTGCCTCCCCCTCTTCCAGAAGTGGTGCTTTTCCAAAATTGCCATCAGGTATTCTGAGCACTTTCAACTCCTTTCCCTCTAAGTCTCCTTTAGCCAGTGCTCTGCTCTACCAGCCCCCAGACCTGTTTTCAGAATTTCTTCAATCAGAGTGGGACTCCATCTCTCTGGGGGTGATTTTTTTTCAGCGTTTTGCACAATTGGTCCCCTACCTGCACCCGGTTATTGTCTTCTCTTTTCTCTGTACTTTCATCTTTACTTTTGCATGAACTTTAGAATTGGCTTGGCTCATTCCGGATATTTCTCTTCCTGGTTATGTCTGAATACAATTTTAAGACTTTTTTTCTCTTGTAGAGAAAAGCACACTGTAAACATATTTGGGGTAGTTTAACTTGTGCTTTTTTGCTGATTTGTATAGTTTTTGTAGGACGTGGGAATGTAGGAAATATTTCAGTCTAGACTGCTGCTATTATTCCATGAGAATCAGGAAGTTTCTGTATCTCAGAGCTTTTATTTATGTGTTTATTTATTTTTGAGATGGAGTTTCGCTCTTGTTGCCCAGGCTGGAGTGCAATGGCACGATCTCAGCTCACTGCAACCTCCGCCTCCCAGGTTCAAGCAATTCTCCTGCCTCAGCCTCCCAAGTAGCTGGGATTACAGGCGTGTACCACCATGCCCGGCTAATTTTTTATCGAGATCCTGCTGGTCTCGCACTCCTGGCCTCAGGTGATCCACCCACCTCGGCCTCCCAAAGTACTGGGATTACAGGTGTGAACCACCTCTCCTGGCCACTTTTGTCTTAAGACAAGGGTGTGCAGAACTTACCTCCCAGTGTCATTTTTAATACCAAGTGACTTAATGCATATGGAATTCCTAGCACATAGTAAGTGCTCCGCAAATGTTGTTGTTATTGTTATCCTGATTCATGTTGTGAGTCTTCCCTACTTTGCTTGCTGTCACAGGATCCTCATGCATCAAAAGTCCCCTGGCAGGGACAGCTCATCTGAGTTTCAGTTCTAGATTCTCTCTTAGTAGCACATATACCAGCCCTGTTTTACTTCCCAATTCGAGTTTGACAAGCAGTCATTTTTATCATTTCTAGAAATCCTTTTTGTAATATTCTGATCTTTTCCCACTGAGAATAAGTGCTTCCTCAAAAGCAATTAATCACAGAAGCAGATGGCATGGTAATGGTTACAAATGCCTTATGGGTCCCAGCAGGAGGGCTGGGCTGGTGGCTCCGCCTCTCACTCAGCCTGCGCTGCCTGCATGTGGTTGCTGTGCCATTTGGTATTTTATAAGATTTATTCTTCCAAATGGAGCTGCTTTTCCTTTCTTATACTTTGCATTTTTCATTCCCCTTTTCCTGAGGTCTCATTCTTTTCTTACGCTCTCTCTCTCCCTATTGTTACCATTTACCCTCTCTTGCACCCTTTACCACAAATATGTCATTACTCTAGCATGTGTAATTTGTATGGATAGCTTCCATTTACAACATCTCTCTTCCCAGATTGGAGTTAATATATGTCCCTCGTTCAGTTTCTTCTTTTTTCCAGCTGCACTTACTAAACCATCACCATCTCAGGTATGGACTATATAACATATAACAGAATGTAATACATATATATATATATGTTATGCATTCTGGCCATATGACTCACTTAGGATGAGGCAGTGGGAAAAAATTGATCCTCAGATCTCAAGCCTTTAATGAACAATGTTCATTCTTGTATCACCCCTCAAGCAATGGCCTATGCTATGCAAGGGGCAATTGTGGCAACACAGAAATGAAGAACACTTAAGTATTACTGCTCAAGAATACAAGAAAGTCATTCCAGTCCAGCTTCCTACTTTTGCACAGGAACTGTTCTTTGTTTCTCTATTTCTCTAGTTCTCAAGAGAGTGCCTACTATGTAGAGTTGCTGGGCAATGTGGTAGGCTGAATAATGGTCCCCAAAGATATTCAGTTCCTAATCCGTGGAACCTGTGAACGTTATCTCATATAGCAAAAGGGCTTTGCAGTTGTGACTAAATTAAGGATCCTGAGATGGGAAGATAATCCTGGATTAGTTGGGTGGGCCGAATGTAAATTCAGGGATCCTTATGAGACAGAAGCAGGAGCTCAGAGAGGAAGTAAGACATGCAATAATTAAAGCAGAGGTTGGAATGAAGAAGGGGTCAGAGCCAAGGAATGTAGGTGGCCTCCAGAAGCCAGAAAAGGCATGAAACAGATTCTGCTGTTGAAACTGATTGAAACTGATTTGGGACTTCTAGTTTGCAGAACCGGAAAATAATAAATCTGTGTTGTTTTCAGCCACTGTGTTTGTGGTAATTTTTTGAGGGCAACAATAGGAATAGGAAATGAATACAGGCAACAGCACTTACTTCTTTCCAAGATTTATTTGCCTTTCACTTAACTTTTATTTTCGTAGAGACAGGGCCTCACTCTGTTGCCCAGGCTTGTCTTGAGCACCCGGCCTCAAATGACCCTCCCACCTTGGTTTCCCAAAATGCGAGGGATACAAGTGTGAGCCATCGTGCCCAGCCTTCACTTAACGTTTAACTCCAGAATTAAGGGATTTGCTCAAGTTTGCAGGGATGGTTAGAGACAAAGTTGGTCATTAGAACTCGGGAGACCATATGTATCAGTTAGCTTCTGACATCTAACAAATAACCTCAATTTTACTAGTTTTAAACAATAAAAAAGTGTTTAGCTAATGATTCAGTGGATCGTAAATTTAAGCTAGGCTCACCTGGATAGTGTATCTGCTGTTGACTGAGTTCATCTAGGCATCTGCAGTCAGCTACCAGGTCATCTGGGGGTCAGCTGGCCTGTGTTGGCCTCAGCCAGTAGGATTTGTTTGTACTCCACATGGTCTCTCAGGCTCCAGGGAGCCTGCTCAGGCATGTTCACATGGCAGCTGGGCAGACTTCCAAGAGAACCAGTAAAAATAGGCAAGGTATGTGGAAGTGGCACATCACATCCACTATGAGTTTTTTGGTCATTGCTTTTTTTTTTTTTTTTTTTTTTTTTTTAGTCTCCCTCTGTCACCCAGGCTGGAGTGCAATGGCACAATCTTGGCTCACTGCAACCTCCACCTCCCAGGTCCAAGCGATTCTCTTGCCTCAGCCTCCCAAGTAGCTGAGATTACAGGCATGTACCACCACGCCTGGCTAGTTTTTGTATTTTTAGTAGACATGGGGTTTTGCCATATTGGCTAGGCTGGTCTTAAACTCCTGGGCTTGAAGTGATCCACCTGCCTCGGCCTCCCAAAGTGCTGGGATTGCAGGTGTGCACCACCAAACCCAGCCACTTCCGCTTAGTTTTATTGGCCAACATCAAGTCATAAGATGAGTCCAGATTCAAGGCAAAGGAAACAGATCCCACTGTTTGATGAAGCAGCTGAAAAGTCTCGTTGGAGAAGATGTTGATTCAGGGAGGAGGAGCCGTTTTTGTGATATTCCCTGTCATATGATTCACTTCTTAAACTGGTTCACTTTTGACAATGAAAGGAGATGTTCCTTAGAATTATATCAAGCCAACGCATAGAAACTAGGACTGTCCCAGGTGTTAGGGTGTTAGGACCCATGTCTCCTGACTCTCAGCCCAAGGCTTTTTCTACTTCCCCACACTGCATTATGATGCGACTTTCATGACATTGGGAAGACACCACAGAAACTTGCAGAAGGTAGAGCTCAAATCCAAGTCCAAACCAAAGATTAGCATAAATGATATTCCTGGTGCACAAGTAAATACCTATAAATAATTTGTTTTCCCATTTCTCTCTGTAACCCAAGGATCTTCTTTACAACCCTTCCCTGAGGGCTTTTGCACATCTAAGCAGTTATCAAATGTATCATTGTCAACAAAGATAGGTGATGCTCTAAATTTGGCTAAGTTTGGTGCTAGCTGTATAGAATGTGTGTGTGTGTGTGTGTGTGTGTGTGTGTGTGTTCTATGTGAACATGCATTTTATAAATATATACGTAAAACAAAAATAATTTCCAGAGCTCCCAACTGAAGACTTTCATTTAAGTATGTATGGATAGAGTTCACCTCTGTGACATTAAACCTTGTCATAGATTTCTGTTGACCTGAACTGCAGGGCATCTGACCTCGTTTTCCAATTTTGCCAAGCCTCCCAAAAGCTTATTTCAAAAGCTTATTGTATAGCTTGGTTTATAAAAAGCACTATTTTTCTTTCAAATAATATAGTGTTTTTGAAATAGAATTTCTCCATCAACTTTAGAAACTTTTGTACTATGGTTTAAAGTCATCAGCTGGGGCGTTTTGGATCTTACTTGGAAACCTAGAAATCCTAATGTATGTGTGGTAGCTTTTTAATAACATCCCAGCAGGCAGGTCTGTGGGCGTTTTCTCTGTTCTTGGAGAGACCACTCAGTTGAGAGTAGCTAATATATTTGGTTTTTCACCACTTCCGTTTTAGCATTCCTAGATCAAATCTCCATTTGATCAGTTTCCCCATTGATGAAGTCTAGAGGCCTCTGCTTAACTTTGGAGTCCCTCTAGATCCAGGCCTTACCTACACGTCCTGCCTTATCCTTGCAGCTCTGAGATATATATCATCTGCCAGCCCGTGAGGTTCATTCTCCTGCTTTCCCCTAAACATGCGTTTCCTGAGAAACACATCTCATCCCTTCTCTGATGGTGGAAGAAAGAGAAGAGCGCAGATGGCAGTGACAAGGGAGACTACAGCTACACCATCACCGGGTGGGATGGTGGTGAGCAGCTTGTGTCTTCACACACAAATGCCTGTTGTCCCCATTCAGCGTGGCTAGCATGGGAGGCCACATGCTCCGCAGTAAGAGAGGGCCCAACCTGCCCTCTCAGTCAGACTGTGCCCTAACCATCTGCAATGCTGTACCCACCCTAAATTACGTCTTTGGTTCATCAGCTCTTCCCTCACCCTCGATCCCACCCCTTGCTCCTGCCAATTACAAGCATGATTGTCCTGCCCACTCCCCAGCCTCTTATGTTTGCACCCTTTGAAGTATAATCTATATACAAAAAGTGCCCACATCATAAGTGTACAGCTCCATACATTTTTATGGACTGAACATGTCCATGTAACCAGTATCCAAAATAAGAAGCAGAATATTGCCAGCATCCCTTAACTCCCCCCCTGGTATTTCCTTCTATTCCCTCACCTCCAAAGGTAAGTACTATCTTGACTTCAAATACCATAGATTAGTTTTGCCCATTTCAAACTTCATAATGGGAAACCGCACAGTGAATACTTTTCTGTGTCTGGTTTCGTTTTCTTTTTTTCTTTTTTTGAGACAGGTTCTCACTCTGTCACCCAGGCTGGAGAGCCGTGATGCGATCTCGGCTCGCTGCAATCTTGACTTTCTGAGCTAAGCGATCCTCCCACCTCAGCCTCCGAAGTAGCTGGGACCACAGGGGCATGCCACTGCACCTGGCTAATTTTTAAAAATATTTTTGTAGAGTCGGGGTCTCGCTTTGTTGCCCAGGCTGGTCTCAAACTCCTGGGCTTAAGCGATCCCTCCCACCTTGGTCTCCCAAAGTGTTGGGATTACAGGCATGAGCCACTACACCTGATCAGGCTTCCTTTGCTCAATATTATGTTGTTGAGACTCAGCCATGTTGCTGTATATAGTTGCAGATTGTTCATCCTTTTTACTTCATGATATCCCTTTGTTTAAAGATGCCATGATGGGTTTACCCACTTTCTTGTTGTTGGGCATTTCCAGTTTGGGTTTTTTGTAAGTAGTGCTGCTATGAGCATTCTTATACATGTTTTTGGTGAACCTGTATATGCATTTTTGTTGGGTGCATGCGTAGGAGTCAAATTTCTAGGGCCATGTGGCCCAGGCCTGTTCAGTTTTAATAGATACTGCCGAATGGTTTCCTAGGATGGAAACGATTATACAAAGCAGTGTATGAGCTTCCTGTTTGCTCCACATCCTCATTAATAGTTTTTTCTATCTTTTCACTTTACCTATTTGGTGGAAGTGTGGTAGTATGGCTGTTGTTTTCAGTTTAATCTCCCTGCTGACTAAGGAAATTGAGAGAATTGAATTTTTTTTTGTTTTTTTGAGACAGGGTCTTGCTTTGTTGCCCAGGCTGGAGTGTAGTAGTGCAACCATAGCTCCCTGCAGCCTTGACCTCTTGAGCTCAGGCGATCCTCCCACCTCAACCTTCCAAGTAGCTGAAATTGCAGGCATGCACCATCACACCTGGCTAATTGTTTTAATTTTTGTAGAGATGGTGTCTCACTTTGTTGCCCAGGCTAGTCTCAAACTCTTGGGCCCAAGCAATTCTCCCACCTCGGCCTCCCAAAGTGCTGAGATTACAGGCACGAGCCACCCCACCTGGCCAGGATTGGGTTTTGTAAGCCCGCAGCCCAGTGCTCCAGGGGGTCCCACGGAGACCCAGGTAGTCTTCCACAGAAGCCTGGCCCTTGCCTGCTCTCTGCTGAGTATGGGGCTTCCCACCCAGGCAGCCTCATGGGGGTGGAGGGGCTGGGTTCTGGGGAATAGCACATTTACTCCTGATGGAGTCAGTTCTCAAAATAGTCAAAAATTCATGGCTGTCATAAAAATTTAAACACTCTTCCCCAGCTCTCTGGAACTTTGATCAAAGATGCTAATATCTGACTGATGTTCTTGGTGCAGGCTTGTTCACCACTGGGACAAAGAGGTTATGAGCAACAAATTTGCCAAGATAAAGCTACGCATCGGGTTGTGGTTGGAGAAACCCATACTCACATTGCACACCTCAGGCAGCCCCTGAATCATCTGGCCCTTCCTGGCAGGCCACTATTCCTGTGGTCCCAGGCAGGAGGCCCGTGTAAGACCCAAAGGCCATTCCAGAGAGACACTAGCCACCCCAGCGCAGTTCTCCTCTCAAGTTTCTTACCCTCCGTGAGAGTCCTGTGGACTCAGAGCCTCTCTTAACTGAAACAATTAGAAGTATCTCCATGGAAATACAAAAGCTTTTTTTTTTTTGAGATGGAGTCTCGCTCTGTCATCCAGGCTAGAGTGCAGTGGCACGACCTTGGCTCACTGCAACCTCTGCCTGCCGGGGTCAAGCAATTCTCCTGCCTCAGCCTCCCACGCAGCTGGGATTACAGGCACGCACCACCATACCCAGCTAATTTTTGTATTTTTAGTAGGGATGGGGTTTTGCCGTGTTGGCCAGGCTGGTCTCAAATTCCTAACCTCAGGTGACCCTCCCATCTCGGCCTCCCAAAGTGCTGGAATTATAGAGGTAAGCCACTGCACCCAGCCCCAACATACAAGCTTTATCATTAGACTTTTGTCCAACAAGACTTTCCTGTTACGTGGCCTCCAGTGAGTTTCCTGACCTGCTTTTTCACTTTGCAGAGGAAGATGCAAAGTTCAGAGAAATGACTCCATGCAGTACTCTCAATCACTCCATGTAGTAGGTGCTATTATCATAAGTTCCTGTTGTGCAGATCTTCATTGCGGTAATTGTTTTTCCAATGAGGCGACCATTGCTCAAAACTATGATGTCCCCATCCTCCCCTTCTGAGGATGGATAAACAAACTCAATGATCTTCTTTTCAATAGAAACTTGAAGTGCGGAGATTGTTTTTCCTGGATAGGCTAAAATAGAGCCAAAAAAGGTCTTTCTTTTCCACCTCCGTCCTCAGTTTCCAAAAAGATTGTTCTGTAGAGTGAGACTTAGCTGGTTGTTTAATTTATTTTCTTCATTGTCTTTTGTTTTTTGAGACAGGGTCTTGATCTGTCATCCAGGCTGGAGTGCAGTGGTGCAATCACAGCCCACAGTGCCTTGATCTCCCAGGCCCAGGAAATCTTCCCACCTCAGTCTCCAGAGTAACTGGGACAACAGTGGTCCCAGCACCACTGCACTCAGCTAATTAAATTTTTTTTTTTGAAACGGGGTCTCACTACGTTGCCCAGACTGGTCTCAATCTCCTGGACTCGAGTGATCCTCTGACCTTGGCCTCCCAAAGTGCTGGGATTACAGGTGTGAGCCACTGCACCTGGCAGGGTGTTTAATTTCTGTATGTCCACGGGCAAGCATCTGCTTTCCCCTTACTTGGTAATGACTTCTTGTCTAGAAGTAGAGGAGCTATATCTAGCCCCTATCTGATGTTCTATTTGGCTGTCCTACTTTAAATTTCCTTCCCCTCTTTCCTTGACCGGCCCTTGTTCTGTTCACCAATCAAAGCTGAGCCCTTTATTGCCTAGAAAACCCCATCAACCACCCCTGCCCCTGGGCTACAGCAACTTACAATTGGCATGAAACAGTTTAGTTGGCAATGACCTTCTGTCCTAAATACTCTTTGCTTCCTGGGTGTTAGTCTTTTTGTACAGCCTACAATACAGTTATAAACTCTTTGAGGGCTGGCGCAACTCACTCAACCATTTACCTATCAGATCCCGGACGAGGTGATCAATATTTTGTTACTGATTATTTCAGTTGTGTTCTCAATCATATACATTAACGTTTTTAGTGGTTTTAATGCTTGCACCTTCTGGTGTGGTCATTTTTGTGTGTGCTGCTGCTGACTTTTTTCCCCAAGTAAAATCTTTTTCTTTGGGTATTGGGGAAAGTGGTGCAACATTCGGAGGGAGGGCCTCTACAGAAGTAGTTAGATGTTATCAGTATTTTCCTTTTTATTCTTGGCACGATTCTAATCCCCCCACATTTTTTTCTGGACATCTCCTTCCACGCTGATGGTGAGAATTCCTTAAGGCAGAACTTAATAGCTGTGTTGTCGATCTTCAGCTGTCATGGTGTGGGTTCCTGGGAATAGTACATTCACTCCTATGGAGTTAGTTCTCAAATTTGTCAAAAATTCATGGCTATATTGAAAATTTAGACACTCTTCTCTGGCTCTCTAGAACGTTAATCAAAGATGCTAATATTTAATCAGAGATGCTAATATTTAATCAGAGATGCTAGGTGCAGGGTTGTTCACCATCAGGATAAGGTGGTTATGAGCAATGAATTTGCCAACGTGCAGGAAAGGAGGAGGAAGAAAGGGCAAAGTCTAGATCATTCCCAAGTTCAGCATCTGCCCTTGAACAACTGAGAGTTAACTGCCTTTGCGCTGTGTTTTCCCCTTAATTTCAGTAGTTTTTGTCATTTTTCAAAGGCATAACCCCCTGGTCGGGCCCACAGTGATTGAGAGCACGTCTATCTCCCTTACAAGAAAGAGGGCATGGTGCCAGGGCCTCGTGACACCCCCAGCTTCCACGCCCCCACTTCCAGGCTGGTTTCATTTCTCTTCTCTTTGCCCTTTGGCTTTTCTCTTCTTCAGAAATTTCAGTTTTCCTTGCACTGAACGTATTAAAATTTAACAGTCACAGAATCTCGGCGTGTGACACATGATAGCTTTCCCGATAACTTCATTTTCCTCTGTCATTGAAGAGGCCATTTTCAAAGTCACCCTGGACCGTGAACAATTCTCACTTAATGGTTATTTGATTGTTTGCACACTGAAATTTTTGTCCTTTTGTCTCCCTGAGTCTGCTTTCTTTGGCCTACTACTAATAATATTATAATATGGGAAATAATAGTAATATAGGACATTTTAAATTCTCTCCTCTAAGAAGAGGCCAATGCTGGAGAGTGAATACTTGATAAATCAAACTCCCCCTGTCCCCATCCCACACCACCCCATCTCTCTCAATTCCTCATTAAGTGGTTTCCAAGGATGGAGAATGAGGATGAGAAGGCCACATGTCTGGCATCTGCCTTACTGAGTGGGCTGTGGCAGTTGGAGGTGATCTGAGGAACTGTGTTGGGGGGAGAGGGGGAAGAAATATGGGATGGGTTTTGGGGGAAGGGTCTTCAGGAAATGAAGAGAGATATTGAAAGAAAAGTTGTGTGAGATTTTGTTATCCAGTGTGTGATTTCCTGATTTCCACCCCACTCTACCCCTGCCAAATCTCTTGTTTATTTATTTATTTTTGAGATGGAGTCTCGCTCTGTCGTCCAGGCTGGAGTGTGGTGGTGCGATGTCGGCTCACTGCAATATCCGCCTCCCAGGTTCAAGCAATTCTCCTGCCTCAGCCTCCCAAGTAGCTGGGATTACAGGTATCTGCCACCATGCCTGGCTACTTTTTGTATTTTTAATAGAGGTGGGGTTTCAGCATGTTTGCCAGGCTGGTCTTGAACTCCTGATCTTAGGTGATCCACTCACCCTGGCCTCCCAAAGTGCTGGGATTACAGGCGTGAGCCACCGTAGTCAGCCAAATCTCTTGTTTAGTTTCATGATTAACGTGTGGCAGAGTGGGGCACCTATTCTAGGGAAATGGTTTAGTGCCAGGTGTGACTTCAGGGTGAGCCCAGACCATGAGTGGAGGTGAACTAGGCCCCGCCCCAGCCCCTCTGCTTCAGTTAGTTTAAAACCGCCTCCCTCAACGTGTGACCAGGGAGCATAAAGTGCTCTGGGACTCTGGGATGTACGAGTTAGTCTAAGATGAGAAAACTACCACCATCTCCTCAGGGTCTCGTCTACACAGGGAGCCTGTGCACTCTGCGATCCCCTCAAGCCCAAGTGCGCTGTGAGGTTTGACAGGTGTCATCTCGGGTTTCTAAAAGGCTCCCACTAAAGGATGCTTTGTGAAAGCCTGGTTTTCCTTATCAGACACGAATCACCTAAGTCTCTCCTTGTACCCAGATGGCTAAATTTGGTTTATATGATCTTGCTGTGACCTTCTCTTGAACAGCTCTGTGAGTGCTGCCAAAATGAAAATGAACAATGTCAGTGCCGTGATGTCCAGTTGAGCTGTGACCTGGATTCTGGTCTCGCATACACAGAAGCAACTGAAAGCTGAGAACGAGGGGCCGCCGATGGCTGGGTGTGCGGGGGCATTGTATTACTTGAGCCCATCCCTTGAAAAGCTTAGGAGTCCACCACCTCCACTGGGAGCTCATCAAGTCCTGGCAAGAAGAATGTCCCTGGGCACGGGGGACGGGGATCAGCTGTCCGAGGTGAGAGTCCTCCCTGGTGAGCCCACACCTCCGCGTGGGGCACTGCAGGCTGTGAAGAAAGGTGAGCGAGATGGCAGTGTCGCTGCTGCTCCAGAGAGTAGGATGCGGGGCCCATCTGGCCTCAGCCCCCACACTTCTCACTCCCTGCTCTCTTGGTGCCAAGGCTTGACTTGCCTGTGAAAGGAAATGAGAAAATCACCTTGGAATTAAAAGACCAATAACAAATAGTCAACCTTGGAAGGGTCAGGCTGAAGACTCTTTTCGAAATATAGATGGAGGATAGAACAGAATGCTTGGGACCAGAAGTGTTTTGGATTTTGGACTTTTAGATTTTGGAGTATTGTCGTTATATTTACTGGCTCAGCATCTCAGATCTGAAAATCTGAAATCCAAAATGTCCCGACGTGCATTTCCTTTGAGCATCATGTCCGCCCTCAAAAAGTTTTGTATTTTGGAACATTTTGGATTTTTGGATTTGGGATGCTCAAACCTGTATTAGGTTGAACCATATAAAACTGCCAGTGTTGATCATTTTTGACCAGCAAAAATGTCAATTTCATATGGTTCAAACTGACATGATGATGATTCCCCTTCTAAGTCTTCCCACTGCATTTGGAATAAAGACCATTTTTTTATTTTTATTTTTTTCTTTTGAGACAAGGTCTTGCTCTCTTGCCCAGGCTGGAGTGCATTGGTGCCATCATAGCTCACTGCAGCCCTGAACTCCTGAGCTCAAGCGATCATCTTCTCAGTCTCCTGAGTAGCCGGGATTACAAGTGCCTGCCATTAGGCCTGGCTAATTTTTTATTTTTTGTAGAGACAGCATCTTACTACATTGTCCAATCTGCTCTCGAACTCCTGGGCTCAAGTGATCCTCCTGTGTCAGCCTCCTTTGCAAAGTGCTGGGATTACAGGTGTGATTGGCCTAAGACCAAATATTCTTGACTGAGCCCACCGGGCTCCCCCAACTCTCTGTCCAGCTTCACGGCTATACTTTCTGATCTTGCTGTTCTCCTAACAACCTCTCCACCTCTTAGTCTTGCTCATTCTATGCCCTTCCTGGAGGATCCCCTCTCTTCCCCAAGTAACTCATCCTTCAGATATGTGTTTAAATGCCAGTTTCATGGGAAGTCTTTTCTGAGTAGGCTTTTCTGCTCCTCAATGTGCTCAGAGCACCTTCACTTTCCCTAGGAGGTGTGATCCCGGCTTGTATTGGTGGATCAGTGTCCGTGTTGGATGCTTGCCTCTCCCCCAAGGGGCCCTGCAGCCAGACACCTGGAGGTCCCTCCATGTGATTCATTTCATGGAAGCTTTGCCTTGTTGACACTTGTTTGAATGCTCTGTATTGACGTAATAATTTGCGTGACCATATGATAAAGGATTTTGCATTCTCTGTTCAATAGGAACTTTAGCAACAGCCCTCTGACCATGAGAGTCAGATAAAGTAATCAGAGGGCCCTGCCTTTTCTCTGCGTCCCCTCCACCAGCGCCACTACCAGTAGGGCCTTACCCCAACCTGGCTCCCTGTCTAGACTCCTGGTGGCACCTCACTAGACTGAGTCTTGGAGGCAGAAACTGCTTGCCAATCACTGCACAGGACATGAGGGAGGGCAGTGGTGAGCGCAATGAACACAGTAGACATTCAACAAATATTTGTTGTTTGCATGAAACCTCAAGACAAGAGAGGTAAAAGCTTTATTACCTTTAGGCTGGAAATCCCTTTACCCTAGGAAAACTTCCCCAGCCCCAAGGACCCATGCAGCTTCCCTCTGCTTATAGCTCAGCAGTCTCCTGCTCGCTCTTTTCTTCCTGGCTCTCAGTGGCTAGCATGAGGCCAGTGTAAAAGCGCTTGAATGAACTTTCTTTCTTCCCTGGAGAAAACCATTCAGACAGCTCTAGGGACCACTGGGGTCCTCCCACTTCTTTCTTATTTTCAGCCTGCAGTAAACATTTAGTTCACAACTGATTTGCTCTTCCGGGGTGTTCATGACAGTCACTTGAACTCCAGTGAGCAACCTGGCTAGTCCAGCTCTTAGCTAAAAACTCATTCCTCTTCCATTTGGACATTTCTGTACCCCACTCAAGTAAGTCTTTGCCTGTACCAGTTATCTAAAATTGCAAAACCAGTAACTTACCAAAATAAGTTTCACAAGTCTATGGGCTGGTGAGGTGTTTATTGCTGGGCTAGGCATGGCTGCTTTCGGCTGGGCTGGCTCAGCCATCTGCTGTCAGCTGCATGATCGAAGGTGCCTCAGATGGGTTTTGTCAGCCCTGCTCCTCATGGTCCTTCTCCAGCAGGCTGGCCTGGCCTTGTTCATATGGGGACTGCAGGACTTCAAGGAGAAGTACAGAAGTTATAGCCTCCTGAGGTCTGGGCTCAGAACTGCCTGGCACCCCTGTTACTTCTTCACATACCACTGACGTACCCAAGTTGCAGGGCCAGTGCAAATTCAAGAGATGGGACATAGATGCTACCCCTTGATGGTAGGAGAAAGTTACATTGCAGAGGGTGTGATTCAGGGAAGGATAAAAATTGGGCCCTTTTTTGCCTTCCAGCTTCCACATGTCCCCATATACAAGGAAACTGCCTTAAAAGCCAAGTCATTACAATGATATTAGCCCAGTGAATAATCAGAATTCGCCTGTTCTAGCTCAGGAAACTCCTGAGCTTCTCATAGGCATTTAGATATAAATGAGGCTGGAGCCAAATTTGGGTGGGGTTAACTGGATTCTGTCCCCAAGACTCCTTGTGTATGTAAGGTCAAAATTTAGGTAACAATGCAGTTTTGCAGGTCTGTCTGGCATTGTACCTGTAGTCCCTGAAGTGAGTATTTCTGAAGGGGAAGGAGAAATAAACCAAAGCAAATCAGAATAAGAAAACTCCAATTTCCCCTTTAGAGTGGTAAAATCTTTTTTTTTTTTTCTTTTTGAGACGGAGTCTCTGTCGTGCAGTGGTATGATCTTGGCTCACTGCAACCTCCGCCTCCTGGATTCAAGCGATTCTCTTGCCTCAGCCTCCCAAGTAGCTGGGATTACAGGCACCTGCCACCATGCCTGGCTAGTTTTTGTATTTTCAGTAGAGACAGGGTTTCACCATGTTTGCCAAGCTGGTCTCGAACTCCTGACCTCAGGTGATCTGCCTTCCTCAGCCTCCAAAAGTGCTGGGATTACAGGTGTGAGCCACCGTGCCCAGCCTAGAGTGGTAAAATCTTAATAAGATCTATAGACCAGTTAGCAGCTTCTTGCTGATGTGCTGTGTTCTGTACTGTACAGTTAGCATTGCAGGAATCAGGATGGTGAAGGGTACACAGGACCCTCTCTGTATTATTTTTGCAACTTCCTATGAGTCTACAATTATTTCAGAATACTGAGTTAAAAATAACTGGAATATGTACATTGTTAGTTTGTACAATTATAATTAAGCACCTGCCACTGCCTGGCGTTTACAAATTGCTAACTGGCAATGTCACCACTTCTTCATGTCAGCATCTATCAGCTCACTCCCATGTTGTTACTTGGTCTCCCAGGGAAAAAAACCACTAAGAAAGGAGGAAAAGAAACAACAGGCACATTCTCTTTTGTTACTTTATTTCTCACAATAAACCTTTAACCTTTTCACTTTATCTGTGTCTATCTATCATCTATCTATCTATCTGTCTGTCTATCTATCTATCTATCTATATTATATGTATGTATATATATCTATATATAATTCTTTTAAATTAAATTATAGATTACTGGATTGTTACTTGATTAGTTATGTATGGAAAATATTACCAACTACAATGAACATCATTTGTTTAATCATGTAAATGCTATAAAAGTTTAAACTTATCTATTTATTTTTACTTGGTTTCCCATTGAATTTAATGATTTGGTTTCTTTTTTCTTCCTTATCTGAATGTGAAACCCAAAACCTTTGAGGTTAGAATTCCAGAATCAGCAGTCAGGGCTAACTACCCTTTGGGCTGATATATGGCTAAGCGAGCATTGGCTGGGAGACCTGGGAGAGGGCTGGCTCCCCTCTCTGCTCTGCCGCCATAGTTGGTTTCTGTCTGATGCCAAGTTTGAGGACAAGGGGATGCCCGGGTCTTGCATGCATGCTTTTTTGTCTATCCCAGGACTCAGCACTTCATGGGGAATGCCTGCCAGCCTCAATCCTCATCCTTTGAGATAAGGCAGAATTTCCCAAACTACCGTTTAGAAGAACCCTTTCTAGGAGGTTAACAGATATGATATAGCGTATCAGGGCGCGGTGGCTCACGCCTGTAATCCCAGCACTTTGGGAGGCCGAGGTAGGCACTTGAGGCCAGGAGTTTGAGACCAGCCCGGCTGACATGGTGAAGCCCCGTCTCTCTAAAAATACAAAAAATTACCCAGATGTGGTGGCAGGCACCTGTAATCCTAGCTACTCAGAAGACTGAGGCAGGAGAATCGCTTGAACCCGGGAGGCAGAGGTTGCAGTGAGCTGAGACTGTGCCACTGCAATCTAGCCTGGGAGATAGAGTGAGACTCTGTTTCAAAAAAAGAAAAAAACATATTATATAGGGTAAGAGATGTTCCATTTTCAACTATGTTTGGAAAGATAATACATCACAATCATTGGACAAATTTGATAAATATGCTGTACATTTTGACGTATTTAAGGGCACCACCCTAATTTTTTTTTAAATAATTTTTTGTAAATATGAGGTCTTGCCATATTGCCCAGGCTGCTTTCAAACTCCTGGCCTCAAGCAATTCTTGCACCTCAGCTTTCCAAAGTGCTGGGATTACAGGTGTAAGTCACTGTGCCTGGCCAACCACCCTAAATTCAAACTCAACTTTCATAAGAGGATCTGACCTCAATAATGTACATTAAGGCATCGTTACATTAGGGGTTTGTTTTCATTGCATTACCTTTCCCCAGGAATATTTGCTTTTAAAGATGCTAATGGAAAAATTGAAATTAAATTATTTAAGGATATACTGGCATAGGATGGAGGTATTTCAGGGAAGACATGGAGGGAAGACAGCTGGCTGCTGAATGCCCCCGAGCATGACCCTCTCTCCCAGGTCCAGCTGTCCACTCTCATGGCTGTGTCCCTGTGAGCTGATGGCTGCCCACTCTGTATTATGGCTCCTGACCTCCCTCACTACCTCTTCCACATCCATTTGTCCAGCTGCTGATGGCTCCCAATCTCTTGGGTGTTCAAATTCAACATAGCCAACACCACCTAAGCAAGGTGGCACCCACCTGCAGTCCCATCTACTTGGGAAGCTGAGGTGGGAGGATCACTTGATCCTAGGAGGTCAAGGCTACAGTGAGCCATGATCACACTGCTGCACTCCAGCCTGAGCAACAGAGCAAGACCCTGTCTCTATTTTTAAATAAACAACCCAAATAGAAAGCCTCTTCTGCCTGTCTTTCTACAGCTAAAACCTGTTCCTCCCCTAGTATTTTCTTTATCAATGGGTGACATCGTTTCCTACTCATTTGCCCAAGACAGAAATTTATTTAGGTCAGATTTATTGAGATATAATTGACATAGATTAACATTCACCATTTTAGTGCACAGCTCTGTGAGTTTTAATAAAAGCTTATAGTCATGTAACCACTTCCATACTCAGGGTACAGAACAGTTACACCACCCTAAAGCTTCGCTCATGCCCTTTGTACCCAAATTGTGTCCCAAGCCCCTGTGCACGGAAACAACTGATCTGTTTTTTGTCCCTGTAGTTTTTTCTTTTCCAGAATGTTATATAAATAGAATTGTACACTATGTAGCTTATTCATCTTTGTTACTGTGTTGGTGATTCATTCTTATTTTTTGCTGAGTAATCCACCATCTAATTTTGAGTCATGTAAAATTTTCTTTCTCTTTTATTCCTTACCACATCCAATGTCCTGACAATTCTACCTTCTAAATCTCTAGCAAAGACATAGAATCAACCTAGATGCCTATCAATGCTGGACTTGATAAAGAAAATGTGGTACATATATACCATGGAATACTACACAACCATAAAAAAGAATGAGATCACATTCTTTGCAGCAACATGGATGGAGCTGGAGGACATTATCCTAAGTGAACTAATACGGGCACAGAAACCAAATATCACATGTTCTCACTTATAAGTGGGAGCTAAACAATGAGTACACAGGAACATAAAGATAGGAACAACACACACCAGTGCCTGCTTGAGGGTGGAGGGTGGGAGGAGGGTGAGGATCAAAAGTCTACTGATTAGGTAGTAGGCTTATTACCTAGATGAAATAATCTGTACACCAAACCCTTTGCAAAAGGAAGCTCACGAGCTTGCATTCTCCTTCCATTTGGCTTTTGATGGGGACTGCAAATGTTCTTGGCCAGAGGTGGAAGTGGGAATGGACTGACCCTTCCCCTCCCTTTTACCAACATCTCGGGATGTAGAGCATTTCTGGAAGCCTGACGCTGGGCCTGTGTCCTGGGGATAGACACATCGTCAGCCAGTCTTAGAAGGAAAAGAGGCAGCAAAGGTGCCTGATTGCACAAGCCAGGTTGTCTTTCACTGCCTCCTCGTTGAGTTTCAAATGGTCTGCCCACTCCCCGCTTCCAGTTTTCAGAATTTTTTTTTAACTTTAAAAATGTTATTGACACAGGTTCTCACTCCGTTGCCCAAGCTGGAGAGCAGTGCCACAATTGCAGCTCACTGCAGCCTCGACCTCCCCAGGCTCAAGTGATCCTCCCACCTCAGCCTCCTGAGTTGCTGGGACTGCAGGTGCATACCACCATGCCCAGCTAATTTTGGTATTCTTTGTAGAGACAAAGTTTCGCCATGTTGCCCAGGATGGTCTCAAACTCCTGGGTTCAAGAGATCTGCCTGCCTCGGCCTCCCAAAGTGCTGGAATTACAAGCAGGAGCCACCACACACAAGCTCCAGTTTTTAGAATTCTTGAACTCTCCCCCTGGGGCTCTCTTCTCTGCAAATCCTGGATGAACAACAATGTAGTAGCTTATGGTCACTGGGGGCCCCCAGAAGCTCTGGGCTGCTTCTTAAAGCACCTAAAAACTTTGGATAGAAAGGAGTGATGCAATTTGCTTTTTATGATTCCTGGTAGCTGATAACTTGTAGAGTTTGGAATCGTTTGCTTGTGATTTTAGCAGTGGGATGCTTTATTATTAGTATTCCACTTCTAACAATTAGCTCTATTATTATTTGTTACCGAGAGCAGAGTGTTTGGAGTGAATGTAAGCAGAGGGCACGTTGCTGTCTTAAACTTCCTCAGCTCCAGCCAATGTCCGGAGGGGATAGGCAGCCAGGACGCATATCGTGGGGCTGTAGTGGAGGTTTCAGACGGTATCTGTCTGATTGTTTATGTCCATCATGTACATGTAGTTTAATATTTTGGATATCACCTCTGCTATGATCCAAATGACATGGTTTGGGGGATCTCTCAGTATCCCCAATTCTTCCCTCTCACTGCTAAGAAGAATGCAGCAATTCATTGCCATTCTTCTATTCTTTTATCTTATAGTTTTCTTTCCTCTGGTATGCAAATTCCTTGTTGAATGAGGAGATGAGGGGACATATAAGCCTTACCAGTAATTTATAGCATCAATGGATTGCACAAATGAAGGCTCAAAAAGCAAAACCGAATTGATGGTTTCTGGGGACAGGACTTTTCCATGCAACTTGGATTTCTTCTTCATAGCAACACGTACCTTTTGAGAAGTGGTAAGGTCCACTCTCAGGCCAAGCTACAGTTTATGTGCACAATGGCAAGCAGTGGAAAATTCAGTGGAAGATAAATGGATGCCATGCAGAAGCATGAATTCCAGACACCTCCTGCTTGGCTGAATCCTGGAGGCAGGAAATGTAAGCTTCACTGTGGAGCTGAAACCTGGAGACTCTAAAATGGCATTAGCCAGAAGACGTGCATTTCGAGAGGAGGGTTGTGGTCCGTCCTGCCAACTGCTGCTTCATGGTCAAGAAAGATGAAGATGCGAAATGTTCTGATTTATCTTCAGGACTTTCTCCTGCACAACTCAGTCTTTCTCATTAAATTTGGGTAATATAGTTTTCCAGTTTGTAAAAAAATGTAGGTTTATTAAAATTTACCCTTTTAAAATTTTTATTTTATTTATTTTATTTTTTATTTTTATTTTTTTGAGACACGGTCTCACTCTTTTGTCCAGGCTTTAGTGCAGGGGCACGCTGTCAGCCTTGACTTCCCGGGCTCAAGTGATCCTTGCACCTCACCCTCCAAAGTAGCTGAGACTACAGATGTGCACCTAATTTTTTGTATTTTTAGTAGAGACAGGGTTTCACTATGTTGCCCAGACTTATCTTGAACTCCTAGCCTTAAGCGATCCTCCCACCTCAGCCTCTCAAAATGTTGGGATTATAGGCGTGGGCCACCGTGCCTGGGCAAATATACCCTTTTAGTCTGAAGGAGTTTGAAAAAACATGTGCAGGCGTGAAAATACCGTCATTTGCAAATCCATGTGTCCAGTCATGTAAACATTTCTTTGATGGAAGTCAAGGTGGAAGATTTCTGTCACCCAAAAAAGGTCCTT
Source organism: Pongo pygmaeus (assembly GCF_028885625.2). Classification (NCBI taxonomy): domain Eukaryota; kingdom Metazoa; phylum Chordata; class Mammalia; order Primates; family Hominidae; genus Pongo; species Pongo pygmaeus. Next base: position 18,568,374 of record NC_072380.2, on the reverse strand, counting down.
GGGTCCCTGACAAGTACTGATCTGCTTTTTATCCCTATAGTTTTGCCTTTTCCAGAATGCCATGGAAATAGAGTCATACAGCTTACAATCCTTTGAGCCTGGCTTCCTTCACTTAGCGTAACACCTTTGAGATTCATTCAAGTTGCTGCACCTATAACTGCTTCATTCATTTCTAACGATGAATGGTATTCCATTCTGTAGATGCTCCTCAATTTGTTTAGCCATTCACAAATTAACAGGTAGTTGGTTGTTTTCTGTTCTGAGCTATTGCAAATAGAGATGCTATAAATATTTGTGTATGGGTTTTGGGTGAACATACGCTTTCATTTCACTTGGTTAAATGGCTTGGAGTAGAATTGTTGGGTCATATGCTAAACAGAAAAACAAAATTGTTTTCTTTTTATAATGTTAAAATTCAGCTATTGCAGGATCTTTTGCTTTTAAAATACTATACCCAAAGAAGTTATACTACTACTTCTTAATTTAATGCTATTTGCCTTAAATCCTATTTCCATGAATAATATTTCTTCATATATGAAGCTATATTTTTTGAAATTATATTGTTAATATGTTTACATGGTTTTTGTCGAGGGCGAAAATTCTGTCTATGTCACCAGCACCTCGAGTAGGGCTGGGCACATAGTATCCACACAGGAAATAGTTTTGAACAAATGAATGCATTAACATATGTTGCACTCCCACTTTCTTTTTAATCTTATTTGTTCAATTTGTGTTTGTCCATCCTTTTATTTTGAATCACTGTCTCTCTGATTTATAGTGGTTCTTGGAATTTCCCACCAATTACAGGGGCTTTGTCTCTTTAGTAGGGAAATTTTATTCATTCTGATATTGTTATGGGTGCCCTCACTCAGGTTACCCGTTTTGATTAATTCTTTCCTGCTTGTTTGTTCCTCTCTCTCCCCACTCTCTTTCTCTCTTTCTCTTCTCCTCTCTCCTGTCCTGCTGTCTCTCCTCTCTCTCCTCTCTCTCTCTAGTCTCTCTCCCTTCTCTCTCTCCTCTCCTCTCTCTCCTCTCCTCTCTCTTCTCCTCTCCCCTCCCCTCTCCTTCCCTCCCCTCCCCTCCCCTCCCCTCTCCTCTCCCTTCCCTCTCTCCTCTCTCTCTTCTCTCTCTTCTCTCTAGGAGCCTTTGGGCAGAGACTATGAGGTTTTCTAGGTATAGAATCCTATTTGGATGCCTTTTATTTTTTTTTTCTTTTGCCTGATTGCTTTGGCTAAAACGTCCAGTACTATGTTGAATAGGAGTGGTGAGAGTGGCATAATTTGTGTGTGTGATACACATATACATATGTATACTCACAAGCATATACATGTAGCTATATATATGCATATTTATTATATATATAGAAAGCAAATAGGATAGAATGAGGGGTTATTTAATCTAGGTTTATTTAAAACTGCAACCAAGACTTATATTGCATCCTTGTCTTGTTCTAGTTCTCAAGGGGAATGCTTTTGGATTTTGCCCACTCAGTATGATGTTGGCTGTGGATTTGTCATATATGGTTCATATTATTTTAAGGTATGTACCTTCTATGCCTAGTTTGCTGAGTGTTTTTAACATGAAGAGACGTTGAATTTTATTAGAAGCCTTTTCTGCATCTATTGAGTTGATCATGTGGTTTTTGTTTTGAGTTCTATTTATGTGGTGAATCACATTTTTTGGTTTGTGTATGTTAAACCAACCTTTTGTCCCAAGAATAAAGCCTACTTGATCGTGATAGATTAGTTTTTTGATGTGCTGCTTGGATTCAGTTTGCTAGTATTTTGGTGAGGATTTTTGTGTCTATTTTTATCAAGGATATTGACCTAAAGTTTTCTTTTTGACTACTTTAGATACTTTCTGTGGGTTGAATCATGCAGTGTTTTTCTGCGACTGGCTTCTTTCACTTAGCATCATGTCGTCAGGTTCAGCTGTGTTGTCACAAATGGCGGGATTTCTTTCTTTTCAAAAAGCTGGATAATATTCCGTTGTGCATGTATGCGTGTGTATATATATGTAATACATGTGTGTATATGTTACACATCTATTACATGTATACACACACAAACACACATATATATATCACATTTTCTTTATGCAGTCATCTGTTGATGGACATTGAGGTTGTTTCTATGTCTTGGTTATTGTGAATAATGCTACAGTGAACATGGGGGTGCAGATATTTTTTTGGAGATCATGATTTCTATTCTTCTGGAGATATACACCCAGAAATGGGATTTCTGGAACATATGGCCATTCTAATTTTAATGTTTTGGAAACCTAAATACTGTCTGCCATAGTGGCTCCACCATCCTACATTCCTACTTACAGGGTACAAGGGTTTCAATTTCCCCACGTCTTCCCCAACGCTTGTTATCCTTTGTTTCTTGATTATAGCCATTCTGATAGATGTGAGGCCATCTGGTATTTTCAAGAATAGTACTGAAAGGTCATCAAAACAGAAGGACCATGGCCCTGGAAGCACATTAGACAGAGAAGAGATGCTGTCAGTCAAGGAACATGATTCTCACCTCCAGTGAGCTTGTGAGTTTTCTCCTCGCAGGATCTTGGAGATTCCATCTCAAACAGCTGGGCAGATATAAAATTAGTCTTATTATTAGTCTGTCTTTCAGAAGTATGTAATTTCAAAACCAGTTTGAAATAGATCTTGAAATTTGCAGTTAATGAGAATAGCATTAAATAGGCAGATGCAACTATGAATATCATCTTCCACAGTGTCTCTCTGAAAAAGTGATGGATATGCAATTAGTTTGATGTAATTATTTACATTTTATTCATAAATCATAACATCACTTTGTACTCCTTAAATATGTACAACTACAATTTGTCAATTTGCAATTAAAAGTAAAAATTAACAACAACAAAAGGAGAAATGGATATGCAGTGTTCGGAGGAACCATTGTACTTCTTTGCTAAACGGACTTTCATTTTTTTTTTTGGTCTATCTGTGAGAATCAACATTTTAAAATCACTGATTTGCTTGCTTGTATGCAGCAGCCTTGCTTCCCCCTTCTGACATTTATATTTTCCCCTCCATCCCTATGCCCTGGTCCTGGCAGTCTCCTAGATCCTTTCTAATTCTTCCTCTCTATTTGTATTAGATTGTTTTCATACTGCAGATAAAGACATACCTGAGACTGTGTAGTTTCGAAAGAAAAAGAGGTTTAATGGACTCACTGTTCCATGTGGCTGGAGAGGCCTCACAACCGTGGCAAAAGGTAAAAGTCACATCTTACGTGGTGGCAGACCAGAGAGAAAATGAGAGCCAAGTGAAGGAAACTCTTATTCAACCATCAGTTCTTGTGAGACTTATTCACTACCATGAGAACAGTGTTGGGGAAACCCCCCTCATGATTCAATTATCTCCCACCGGGTTTCTTCCACAACACATGGGAATTATGGGAGTACAATTCAAGATGAAATTTGGGTGGGGACCCAGCCAAACCATATCACAATTGAATTCCATTCATATAGTTACTGAACACTTCCCAGACTTTTCTTATCAGTGGGGATACAGAAGTGACTGAGACCACAGTCCCTGCTCTAGAATTGTGACAAGTATGGTGAGAAGAGGTGTATATTCAGGGACTGTGGGTGATGTGTTGGCTTGGAGCCTGGGGGGAAGGGTACCTCTGGTAAAGGATGGAGCACGACCAAGCACAGCCATTTAAGAGTGTCAGTTCTGGAATTAGACACACCTGCGCTGAATTCCTGCCCCACCACTTCTTGTGTGAATTGGGCACAGGACATAACATTACTTATGGTGACTGTGAAATCATGATGGGAAAGGTGGCACACAGCAAATGTTCAGTGCATGTCAGCGTTCACCGTGATGATGATGATGATGATGATGATGACAATGAGGAGGAAGAACTGCTCCACTCCAGCATGCCTCTAAACCTGCATGGGAGCAATGCCTGGCAGAGCGCTCCCACAGACATGAACTTTTCCATTTCCTGTGATTCACATCCTTATTTTGGTTTCTCATTATGTAAGACCCAGCTCTTCATTTTGCCATTTCAAAATCCCCCAGTGCTCCTACCACTCATCCTCGATTTCCTTCTTCCATGAGCCTCTTCCAAGATCTCTTCTATACCTATAGAAGCACAGAAATAAATCCCATTTTGTTCATTCTTCTCCTCCCCTAGAAGCTCAGGCGAGGAGCTAAGGAACGTTCAACTCTGCGCCTTCTACTTCACTCCAGGAAATTCCTGAGAGGAATGAGGGGAAGGCGTATGTGAAGGCAGTAGGCATCCAACATGCAGTGAGGGCACTTCCGTTACTGTCCTCGGAATCACAAAATTTCAGGACTGAAGGCAGTTTTCAGTGTTGGCCATTGGCTAGTCTAACCCCGTCTTTGCTGAAATCCCTTTACAGCCACCCCTTAGGAGAGACTATTCTCTTCACCCAGACACCTAGTGCTCCACTCTGACCCTGCTGGGACTGTGGGTGAAATATTATGGCCGAGGCTATGTTGCCTGGAAATGAAACTTCTATAATGTCAGAGCCCAACCATTTGTATGTTGGAATTCTGTTGTTTGCTATTACCACCTGGAGGAAACATCCTATTTTCTACTACCTTCTTGAACATGTGGGAAGCTACAAATAATTCAATGTGTTAATATCAGATACTTTTGATGTATAAGTGGTAGGAGAGACTGGGAGTCAGTTGGATATGAATTTAAAGAAAAATAATCAGTAACACAGAACTTGGAAACTTATGTTCTTATAACTATGGAATATTATAAACATTTCTAATGTTTATAATAACATTAGATAAACAATTTCTAATTGTCATCACCCTAAAATTTGTATTGTATGTACCAGGGATGACATATATTAAATATTCTGGTATATTTTTTGTTATGTATTGAAACTGACGTGTAATAATTTTAATGTTGTCAATGAACACAGAAATGAAAAGTTTGTACCTAATGGGAAGAGAAGCATCACTTTACACATTATGAGCCTTTGGGTTTTTCTTCTTTTCTGTGACGAAAGAAGCAATCTGACTATTTTCTGGATTTGTATTTGTTTAAGAAATCATTCATGTCTTAAATGTATCCTATTGGGGTGAGCAAAATATTGCAGATTTGCTCAATAAACAGGGTCAGACATTGGACATCAAGAAAAAAGTTAAAATTCAGGTGTAAATTAATCTTTTTCATCTTCTTGGCTTTGTACTGGAAGGAATTTCAAATAAACATCATCTCAGCCTTTTCCCATTTGTTGTTGTTAAAAGCAAAATATAACTGCTGGGAGGATAGGTAAAGACTGGTAGACAGCTCTGGGACTGATGAGGTCATGGTTAAGGAGTTATCTTTTGTTTGTTTCTTTCCAAAAATATTTGACCACCACCATAAGTCATTCTTTCTAAACACGCAATTTCTGATTGCCAGCAAGTTTTCTTTAACGTCCAAAGGAATGTACCCACATTCCCAGGGAATTATGTTCATGAAAGCAATATGTAAACAGCGGAACACTTGATAAATGTAAAGGAATATTATTTCCTAAAATCAATCTCATTGTTTTTAAACAAATCAGAAAGGTAGAAAATGGCTGGAGAAGAGGGAGATGGTACAGCAAGCATGAGAGCAAATCCAGGGAGGAGCTGGCTGTGATGGTGCAGCCTGGTCTGCTTAGACTGTGAGGCACGTTTTGCCTGGTTCAGGGGCATTCAGATACAGCACAAGATGGGAGGCAGATAGCCAGTGAGAGGATTCTGGAGGAATCTGTGAGGACTGTTAGAAAATATCACAGCCTCATTCTCCTGTGTGCTCACTGTTTCTGTCAAACACAGACTCCGGGATTGTAAATCTATTTATTTGCTATCTCAGTTTTGCTTGATCAGATACTTTGGGAGACCGTGTTGGGAGTGTGAAGTGAGCATGTTTGATGACCCCAAACCTGTAAGATGGAGAATGACTTCTTAACCCTGATCCGTTTAAATGGTTGATTTTTATAATAGCAACCTTCTGTCTTTGTCTTGTTTGGGTTTGCAGGGCTGCTGCTCTGAGAGTTGCCTTACAATCACTGAGATCATTTTTCAGGTAACCATCACGAGAAAGTGCCTAGGTTATGGGCTCATGATCTTAATGACCTGGCTTTCTCCCCACCTGTGATTTTAAAAATAAGCTATTCTTATTAAAATTATAAAATTTGCAGATCTCATATAAAAGGGAATATCTTTATCCCATGCAAAAGGATAAGAGTTTGGGGGACTCCCAAGAGCTGGGTTTGAATCCTGGTTCTAGGACTTGCTGGCTAAGTAATCTTCAGCAAATCACAAAATATCCTTGAGCTTGTTCTCTTGTTCATCAAATTCCAATCTGTACCTCACAAATTCTAATCTGTACCTCACAGACTTGTTGAAGATGCAATTAAATAAATATTTAAAGAGCTTTTTCCATTTCCAATGCCTTATGCAAAAGTTAGTTATAATGATACTCTGGTGGAAAATTTTATTATGTGTAAGAGCCTAAATTATTTTGCACGAGCTCCCTCTATTACTGGCCTGAAACCATAACCCTTTAGATTTATAAGGTCAGACAGTTGTGTTCTATTCAATTATAACTCTTGAAACTTTTGAAGAAGGAGAAAAGTCTCTCCATGTTCAAGGATGAGAACAACGAGGGAAAAGAACAACACAGAGTTTATGAAAAGGTAGTCAGGACAAGGAAAGGAAGGAGCGTCTTGAAAACTCTGACAAATAATGACAAGGAAAGGAAGGAGCGTCTTTAAAACTCTGACAAATAATGAGTCTCTTAAAATGATTGACTACAAGAACCAAAAGAAACTCACGGAAACTATTTGGCATCTTTAATGGAACATAAAAATGTATGGACATTGTGGCCATAATAAAAAAACGAAAAAATAATTGTTGTTGGCATGGATGTGATGAATAGGGAACACTTCTACACTGCTGGAGGGAATGTAAACTAGTACAACCACTTTGAAAAACAGTGTGGAGATTCCTTAAAGAACTAAAAGTAGAACTACCATTTGATCCAGCAATCCCACTACTGGGTATCTACCCAGAGGAAAATAAGTCATTATACGAAAAAGATACTTGCACACACATTTATAGCAGTACAATTCACAGTTGCAAAAACGTGGAACCAACCCAAATGCCCATCAATCAACGAGTGGATAAAGAAACTGTGGCATATATATATATATATATATATATGACGGAATACTACTCAGCCGTAAAAAGGAATGAATTCATGGCATTCACAGTGACTTAGTTGAGATTGGAGACTATTATTTTAAGGGAATTAACTCAGGAATGGAAAACCTAACATCATATGTTCTCACTCATACGTGGGAGCTAAGCTATGAAGATGCAAAGGCATAAGAATGACACAATGGACTTTTGGGACTCAGGGGAAAGGGTGGGAAGGGGCTGAGGGATGAAAGACTACAAATAGGGTGCACCATATACAGCTCGGGTGATGGGTGCACCAAAATATCACAAATCATCACTGAAGAAGTTATTCTTGTAACCAAACACAACCTGTTCCTCTATAGCCTATGGAAATTTAAAAATAAAACAAAAAATATATATTTTAATTTTTATATATTTTATATATAGCCGTTGTGAAACAGATATCAGGCTAAGACAAAAAACAATAAGATGAGACAAAATATAAGATTGGTAAGATTTTTCTAGGGTTGTAAAGAAATATAAAAAGGTGTAGCAGAATTAAAGCCCTCAATGGAGGCAAGAATACAAAATTAACACTGGAGAACCTTTGAGTCGATGTTAAGTGCATACCTGGAGATCAGAACACAGAACAAAAAGACACGAAAATTGAAATCATCAGAGAAATGATGATAAGTCAAGAGCACAGGTAAGAGAGGATCAGCCAAAGAACTATGAGTATTTAGGATGAAAAGGCCAAAGTAAACGCAAAGCAGGAATAATTAAGGCTTAGTTGAAGAAAATGTTCTGGATTTGAATAAAGTAATTTGGTATATAGATCAGAAGTGTATTCACTATGTTCTAGGCAAAAATCAACCAAAAATGACTCATGTAGATTCACAGTGTGGTGGACTTTTTCAATAATAATGTCAAATAGAAAACCCTGTAAGCATCCAGAAAAAAAAAACAAAAACTCAGCAGTAAATGAAAAAAACATCACACTAACTTTGGACAACTTTGCAACAGTTAGCATGTTAAAAATAGGGCTATCTATAGAGTTTGGGGAGAAACAATAGTGATCCAAGAATATATCACTTAATCATGTGATGTGTCAAGGCAATTGAAAGACATCCTCAAAGATGCAAGGCATTAAGAAAATACAATTCAGAAAAAAAAATACCTGGAGACATACACCACTTTAGTAATGACTCAATATTAACTCAAGAAGGGGGAAAAAAAAACACACATAAAAAACTTACTGTTTTTTCTTCCTGAGTTCAAATTCAAATTCAGAGGATCATGTTTTCAGGGTAAATTCTCTTATGGTGCTTCTTTCACAGTTTTGTTTATTTGCTTGCTTTATCTTTGCCCTTTCTATGTTCTTAATATAACTAAATTTATATCTTGATATATATTTTTTACTCCCAGATTTATTTGGAATTTTTTTTCTTAGATTTGATTATTACTTAAAATATTGAACACTAAGCTATAGCACTTATGCATTTTTTTGACACTTGGTTAAAGCTGAACCTACTAGCTTGGGATCCTTTGCCAGAGGCATCACTAATCAATGAGAGTAGTGATTTGATTCTGCAGAGCGTCAGAGTTTGCTAGAACAATCTAATTTAAGCTTTGGCTGGGGGGAAAGATTTCTTAAGCAAGAGCCAAAAAAATGTTTAACATAACGGAAAAGATCAACACGCTGGACAGTATTTAAAATCAAGAAACTTTCTTCTTCAAAGGACAGCATGAAAAGAATAAAAGGGCAAGCTGCAGAGTGGAAGAAAATTTTTACAGCAGGTAGAATTGGTAATGTGCTCATATTCAGAATATAGAAAGATTCCCTCCAAACCAATAAGTAAGAGACAGCCTAATGAAAAAATGGGCAAGAGATGTGAACAGAAACTTCACAAAGGAGAATAACATAATGGTCATTAAATTTATGAAAAATGCTTTACTTTATTAGAAATACATAAAATGATCATTAAAACCACTATAAATACCACTACAGAATTCACAGTATAGCAAAAATTAAGAAGGCTGACATGCCCAGGTATTGATGAGGGTATGGAATGGGGGTTATGGAAAGCTCTCATATCCTGGTGGGAGTTTAGGTGGTACAACCACCCTGAAAAACTGTTAGTGTGTACTGAAGGTGAAAAATACCCTATGACCAGCAATACTACTTCTAGTTTATATTTAGAGAAATGAATGTAGTTGTGCTCCAACAGACTTGCACAGGAACAGATAGCATTATTCATAATAGCCACAGATTGGCAATAACTCAAATGTTCATCAGTAGTAGAATGGAGGAATAAATTATGCTATATTCATACTTCCAATGGAATACTATGGCAAGAAAAATAAACTACAAGTACACACAAAGCCATTGATAATTTTATGTCAATAATACTGGGTAAAAGAAGACAAAGATGTAATGATAATATTCTGAGCCCATTTTTATAAAAAACACACAAATGTTACAAGTCCAAGTAGTGGTTACTTTTGAAGTAGAAGAGGTGTGGTGATTGGTAGGGTGCTTAGGGAGAGGCGGTGGAGAGACTTCTGAAATGCTGTTAATATTCTATTTCTTAATCTAAGTGGTAATTACACAGTTGTATTCATTTTGTAACAATTCATTGAGCTGTACACTTAGGATTTGTTCACTTTTCTGTATATCTATTATACTTCAATAAAAACTTTAAAAAATTAAAAAGAAATATGCATAGGAAAAAATAAGAAAATACAATATGGTGACTATCCCTGGATAATAGGATTGCAGGTGATTTGTCCTTTCTTTCTTAAAATATACTTCCCTATATTTTCCAATTTTTTAAAAAATGAGTAAATATTATTTTGATAATGAAAATTGGAACAACCTAAACCTTCATTCAAACCACAGAACCACCCATGACTCCACCTTCTTCTTTCTTATGCATATCCAATCATTGACTCATTTTATACCTGCAATGCCTCTTGCAGTCATTCACAAGGATTTTTTTCCCAGTCCTCTACCCTAGTTTAACTCTTCTTCATCTCTCATCCAAACATTGCAATAGCCTCACTTAGTATTCCTGCGAGTGTAACAATTCCAATCTCATGGCTTCACTGCTCACCTGCCTTCATGGCCCCCTGTTGCTTACAGAGTCCGTGACATGACGTTCTAGTTTCTCCTGTTGGGGAGGAAGGAGTGATACCCCAAAGTATGGTGCTTTGGCATGCTGAGCCCTTCAAATTAAAAGAAATCAGAAAGGCTTAGAAACTGCCTCAGAACCAAAAATTTACTAATCTTCTCTTGTTTCTCCCCCCACCTCCAAAGGGCAGGCAGGGACTCTTTGCGAAATTCCCTTAGGTGACTACGGAAACTTCTTTCTAAAAGAAATACAATTGTCTTAAGATCTGCCTGCACCCTTTCCAAGATTCTTATCAAGTAATCTGGAAAGATTAAGCACTCAGAAGAGAAGAGGCAAAAAACTGTACCATGCTAAGACTTTTCATCTTTTCTTCTGAAGGCAGCTTTTGAGAAATCACCTGGGAGACTTTATCTCCACAATAAGACAACCTTTGCTCACAGTGAAGTTCCACCCCTCACCTTTTCACTACCTCCCTTAGAGCTCAGAGGAACTTTGTCCCAGGGCATTGTTCTTTGGGCTTATTCATTTCCTCTAAAAATTATTTACTACCCCTCAAAATGGCCACATTTCCCCCATCTCCCCTTCCCTATGAAGAAGGGTAAATCAGTACCTGAACCTCATTGCATTACTGGCTAATTGTCTTCCTGTTATTCCCCTATGTTTATGCATGTTAAATAAATTTGTAGGCCTTTTTCTCCTATTAGTCTGCCCATTGTCAGTTTATTTTCAGTGAACCATTAGAGGTTGGAGAAGATTTTTCTTGGCCCCTACGCTCCTTAAATTGACCCCACAACAGCATACTTGGCAGTCTCAGCTTCCGCACTCTCCTTGATTTATACACCATACATTTCAAGGCCTATGTGAATTATCCTCATGCACAGGAAAATGTGGTAAACTGGACAGATGCAAGCAATGTCTTTTGAGTTGTTTTTGGGGTTTCATAACACTTGTATCTTTTTCATGGCTTTCATTATGTTCTACAGTTATATTTTAAACCCTCTATAGATTAAATGCATTTTATGGTCAGACACTGTGTCCTCTTCTTTTTTTTAATCCCTGAAAAAGTTTGAGTTGAATTTATAGAATTATGTTTTCTTTCTTTTAAACCTGGACAAATTAACTCATATTTTCTGTACCCATCTACCCACTCCCACAGTCTTTTCAAAAATGAAAAAATGAATCATTAAAGCCCTTCATAAAAATGTAACATAGAAATGTAATTTCATCCACAGAGCTCCTTAGAAGAAAAAAAAGCATTATATTTAAATGACTGCTTGAGTGGACATTATATATTTCTACTGTTTAATCCTCACAGCTATTGTTACCCTCTGTGTGATTTATTTTCCAAAGTTGATGTAACCATTTCACTTTCCTTGTTCTTAAGTTTTAAAGTTTGCAACCTTGATGAGTTATTGAATTGTTTTCCAGTTGCAGTAGCTGTATTTCATTTTGAGAACTATTCATTACATGACTTAATTGCACATAAGCAGAAACACTACAGAGGCCTTTATTTCCATGGACATTTGTTTTTAACCTAATGACCATTCTAAACCTTTTACGCTGTCCTTTTTGGCTCCAAACTGGCCATTATTCCACTTGTTCTTAACAGTTGACCTTGTATTTTTTTTTTTATTGAAGAGATCAATGCCATCTGTCTTAAGCTCTCTTTGTTTCTAAGTGTCTTACACCCACAATGTATTCATTCCCACTGACCCAGGAAATGACGTGTTTGTGTAAGGAATGCTCTTTCCTTGGCTGCACATCAAAACATCTCTGTCTGGGTCCCACCCCACAGATAATCTTATTACACTGTCTGGAATGAGGCATGGACATTGTTTTTGTTTGTTTTTTACAACCTCCCAGGTGATTCTAAGTGCAGACAGGTTTGAGAATACCAGACTGAGGAGAAACGTTTAACTGTTTCCCTGGACCTCATCTGATAGATGACCTTGTTCCATCCATTATCCTAGCTCTTCCATCCTTCCTCTTCCTTCAGATTATAAACTTGTACAAATATTTCTCTCAAGAAAAAACACTTTTTCTTCTCATACGTCTCTTTGAGCCACTTTTCCATCTCTGTCATTTCCTTTTTTGCAAAAAGAAAAGAGAAATATACACTTGCTACCACACATCAGATTTTTTATTTCTGCTAAAGACTCCATAGTACTCTAGTGAAAACATTTCCTCAAAGTTGCCAAACAGCCTCTTAATAATCGTTGATAAAGTGGTTTTTTTGTTTGTTTGTTTTTGTTTTTTTGAGTCAGAGTCTCACTGTGTCACCCAGGCTGGAGTGCAGTGGCACGATCTTGACTCACTACAACCTCGCCTCCTGGGCTCAAGCAATTCTCATGCCTCAGCCTCGCAAGTAGCTGGGATTACAGACCTACACTACCATGCCCAACTAATTTTTGTAGTTTTAGTAGAGATGGGGTTTTGCCATGTTGGCCAGGCTGGTGTTGAGCTCCTTCCTGGCTTCATGTGATCCACCCGCCTTGGCTTCCCAAAGTGCTGGGATTACAGGCATGAGCCACCCTGCCTGGCCAAGATAAGTTGATTTTTTTCACAGTTCTTGTTTATTCTGTAGGAAGCACTTCACACTGTTGAACATCCCCTTTTCCTTTGACTTCCTGTTTTTCACATCTTCTCCTACTTCTTTGACTTCATTTTCCAACTCTGTTAACTTATAGACTGGATTCCAAACAAGAGCTAGTACTTGGTACCAATAGCTGTGGTGATAAACTCTTAGAATCAAGATCAACAAAGCTTGGACCAGCCACTTAGATTCTACCGTAAGTGGACAAAAAGGCAGCTCGGACTCCAAGGAGCAAATAAAAATGGTGAGAAGTGGATGTTGCCAGTAGGACAATCTCCTTGTCTCCTGACATTGCTCTTTTTGTTTGGAGAATGTCATCTCTGCTGCAAAGGACAGAAACCTAAATTAAATTAGCTCAAGCAAAGTAGTAATGGAGAGATTGACTTACATAACTTATGCTAACTTCAGACACAGGTGGAACCAGGTACTCAGATGATGTAATTGAAAATATTTCTCTTTCCACCTCCATAGCTATTTTTGGCTTCCTCACACCAATTGGTGGCAGAGATGGTGGCCAGCAGGTCCAGTCTTTTATTCTACCAACTCAGCCACCCCAGAACGCTGAGAGCCTTTTTCTCTGCAATACCAGACAAAGTTCCAGTCCTGAGTCAGACTGCCCTGGGTTGTAGTACATGCTGATTTTGCCAGAACATTCCCATCTCTAAACCCATCACTGTAACTCTGGTTGGAAGACTATGGATTTGAGTCTTCCAAATCCATAGAACTACAACCATGTAGTTCTACTTGAACTACATGGGTTGAGAATAGGGAAGGGTGATTTCCAAGGAAAAGATCAGGGAGCTGATAACTGAAGATAAAATGGAAAGGACAGGCAAAGACAACAGATGTCCTCTGCATTACCTGCCCCAATTTCTTTTAAAAGATACTCCTCTCCATTGCCTCATTTCTCTCCTAAACATGATCATCTTGAAGGACCCACACACATGCTCCCTCCTATCGGTCCTGAAGTTTTCTATAGGCCATGGCTCTGAATGTTAGGATTAATATCTAGGTTTATGCCAGAGCAAAAGAGAAGACATGTGCTGTAGGTTGCTTTAAAAATGGCTCCCAATGCACTATGCACTTTTTTTTTTTGTTTCTGAGACAGAGTCTCACTCTGTCACCTCGGCTGGAGTGCAGTTGTGCAATATCTCAGCTCACTGCAACCTCCGCATCTGCCTCCTAGGTTCAAGCGATCCTCCTGCCTCAGCCTCCTGAGTAACTGGGATTACAGGCACAGTGCCACCATGCCCAACTAATTTTTGTAGTTTTAGTAGAAATGAGGTTCGCCATGTTGGCCAGGCTGGTCTTGAACTCCTGACCTCAAGTGATTCCACTGCCTTGGCCTCCAAAGTGCTGGGATTACAGGCGTGAGCCACTGCGCCGGGCCACACTATGCACTTCTATAATATGAGTTAGTGCGATATAACAAAATGCTCTGATTCTTAGTGCCAAAAGTTCAATTCAGTGTATGTAACTGAACACACTCATCTACTTGTGATCCTTTTTTGAAAAGTAGTGCTTAAAGAGCTCATCCTTTGCAAGCCATCCATGTTGTCCCTTAGGCATTTTGTCTTTGCTTACATTGTTGAAGAACAGCTGCTTCTTTCATGGTTTTTGTTTGGTCTAATGCACATTTTAACGTAATAAACAATGCATTTTTGTAGCTAGTTTTCTGGAAAACTTGATCTTTCAGGAATTGTTTTACAGATTCTCAATAATTTTTTTCTTTAAATTAAAAAAAAAAAAAGTCTCCTAATGATCCTTCCTCTTGGTATTCATGCCTTTGTATAATCCCCTCTCTGTGAGTGTGGATGTGACTTCTGACTCAACTCGAATAAACAGAATATAGTAAAACTGATAAGGTACATGGGATTCTTTAATTATATTACATAAGCTTAAAGCACCTATCTTGCTGGAGTCTCTCTCCCCACTCCCAGTGGCTTTGCGGAAGAAAGTGGCCATGTTAGGGAACCCCCAAGTGACAACTACAGGTGGCCTCTAGGAGCTGAGGGCAGCCTCAAGCCTGCAGTGGTCTCCCGCTGACTGCCAGCAAGAAAATGAGGTCTCCAGTTCTTCAGCTGTAAGAAGCTGATTTCTACCCACAAGCACCTGAGTTTGGAAGCAGAGGCTTCCCTCATTGAGCCTCAGATGACGCTTCAGCCCAAAGGAACACCTTTATTTCAGCCTTGGAGAAGACCCGGATTCCTGACCCACGGAAACTTTGAGGTAATAAATGTTTTAAGCTACTACGTTTGTCTTGTTATGCAATAATGGATAACTAATATTCCATCTGTTGCTCCTTACCTTTCCTCTATATCTTTGCCCTTCAACCCATCCCCATCCCCAGGGCTATATGAGGCTTATAGGCTCTCACAGAAAATAACAACCGACCCCAAATTAGTCTTTACTGAGATGTCATGTTTTGAGGGTGGATTTAATGCCTTCCTACTACATCTCTCAGAGCCCTCTAAAAAGTTCTGAGTGGGCTTTTGTATCCCCTCATACACTTACAGGGACTAGTTAGAGTGATGATAGTGGTCATATGTTTCTTGGCTTATAATTGTAGGTAATGTTTTAAAATTAATATTTAGTTACATATGTAATAAATAATTTTTGTTTGTAGAATATTAAGACATTTAGATCAAGCTAAATTGACCTTTAACTATCTTCCTCAGTTGCTAATCCTTCCTTCTCAGATAAAGCCGTCATGATAAATTTGGCATAGTGTCTTCCACAGTTTTTTCTATGCATTTAAATGCATTTAGTATGTGCACTTATAGAAGTGTATAGTATCTTCACTGTTTTCTATAAAAGGTATCATATTGTACATTTTACTCAACAATACATTTTGGCAGGTTTCCATGTGAGTCTATGAAGATCTCCATTAAAAAATGCTGCTTATTATTGCATGGTGTAGGTAGATTATAATTTACCTTTATTGGTAAGTATTTGTACACTTTCTAAACTTTTGCTAAATTTTTGCCATAAACATCTTTAGCCATTGTTAAAAGAGAACACTTTACACAGATTAAATTTAACAGAATTTATATGAGTAAACGACAATTTAGTTAATGAACAGAGGGCAGCTCAGAACCAGAAGAGATTCACAAAGCTCTGCCTAGCAGCGTGAGCTTTTAGAGGCCAAACATGGAAGCAAAGTACAGATATCACCTGATTGGCTACAATTGGGCATCCACCTTATTTGGGCACAGTGTGATCAGCTGGCTGCCTGTAATTGGCTGAATGAAGCTTGGCTATTTGAGATTGACTGAAATACAGCTATTTGTTACAAAAAATATATACTCCATGTTAGGTTTCAGGTTTTTTTGTTTTGTTTTGTTTTTTTACATACTAAGTTACATTACAGTTTATTATGTAGGAACTCAAAATACAGAGACAGCCTCGGGCTTATGGCCTCCTGCTTTTTTAGAAATTTAATTCTCTGAATCCTTGAATATATGAGTGCGACTAAGAAGCACCTATATAGATGAATTAGGAAATAGAAATATAATTTGGGATCATAAGCACTGTCAGTATAATGAAATGTGTACCAGTCTGCATGTCCACCAGCACTGAATCTTCCCAATACTATTGTATCAGACTTGTAATTTTGCCAGTTTGATGATCTGTTGGGTGAGAATATCTTACTGTTTTAATTTCATTCAATCATTTAATTCATTTAATTAGCATTTTCCCAATTACTAGCAATATTGCATGTCTTTTCACATGTTAGTAGCCATCTGTAGTTACTTATTCTGTAAATTTCCTTTCTTTTGTTCATACTTTTATCAGAACTTTTGTGTTCTTTTCCGATGGAAGCCTTTTACATGATCTGGGAAAAACTTTGACTCTGTTGCATACACTGCAAATATTTTCTCCCACTCTCTGTTCATCATCTAGTTAGTCTTTAGGTTCACGGCTTGTTTGATTTCTGTAAGCTATATGAGAAATCCTTTCTACTTAAAGGTGATAAATATACCTACACGTTTTAAACATCCTTTTATACTTTGGGTTTTGCATATGTCTTTAATATGTCTTTAATCAGCTACACTAACGATATTCTGAAGTATGTTTTCTTTTTTTCGTTTGTTTGCTTTATTATATTTTAAGTTCTAGGGTACATATGCACAACGTGCAGGTTTGTTACATATGTATATATGTGCCGTGTTGGTGTGCTGCACCCATTAACTCATCATTTACATTAGGTATATCTCTTAATGCTATCCCTCCCCCTACCCCACAACAAGCCCTGGTGTGTGATATTCCCCTTCCTGTGTCCAAGTGTTCTCATTGTTCAATTCCCACCTATGAGTGAGAACGTGCGGTGTTTGGTTTTTTGTCCTTGCGATAGTTTTCTGAGAATGATGGTTTCCAGCTTCATCCATGTCCCTACAAAGGACGTGAACTCATCCTTTTTTTATGGCTGTGTAGTATTCCATGGTGTATATGTGCCACATTTTCTTAATCCAGTCTATCATTGTTGGACATTTGGGTTGGTTCCAAGTCTTTGCTATTGTGAATAATGCCGCAATAAACACACGTGTGCATGTGTCTTTATAGCAGCATGATTTATAGTCCTTTGGGTATATACCCAGTAATGGGATGGCTGGGTCAAATGGAATTTCTAGTTCTAGATCCCTGAGGAATCGTGACACTGACTTCCACAAGGGCTGAACTAGTTTACAGTCCCACCAACAGTGTAAAAGTGTTCCTATTTCTCCACATCCTCTCCAGCACCTGTTGTTTCCTGACTTTTTAATGATTGCCATTCTAACTGGTGTGAGATGGTATCTCATTGTGGTTTTGATTTGCATGTCTCTGACGGCCAGTGATGGTGAGCATTTTTTCATGTGTTTTTTGGCTGCATAAATGTCTTCTTTTGAGAAGTGTCTGTTCATGTCCTTTGCCCACTTTTTGATGGGGTTGTTTGTCTTTTTTCTTGTAAGTTTAAGTTCTTTGTAGATTCTGGATATTAGCCCTTTGTCAGATGAGTAGATTGCAAAAATTTTCTCCCATTCTGTAGGTTGCCTGTTCGCTCTGGTGGTAGTTTCTTTTGCTGTGCAGAAGCTCTTTAGTTTAATTAGATCCCATTTGTCAATTTTGGCTTTTATTGCCATTGCTTTTGGTGTTTTAGTCATGAAGTCCTTGCCCATGCCTATGTCCTGAATGGTATTGCCTAGGTTTTTTTCTAGGGTTTTTATGGTTTTAGGTCTACCATTTAAGTCTTTAATCCATCTTGAATTAATTTTTATATAAAGTGTAAGGAAGGGATCCAGTTTCAGCTTTCTACATGTGGCTAGCCAGTTTTCCTAGCACCATTTATTAAATAGGGAATCCTTTCCCCATTTCTTGTTTTTGTCAGGTTTGTCAAAGATCAGATAGTTGTAGATATGTGGTGTTATTTCCGAGGCCTCTGTTCTGTTCCATTGGTCTATATCTCTGTTTTGGTACCAGTACCATGCTGTTTTGGCTGATGTAGCCTTGTAGTATAGTTTGAAGTCAGGTAGCATGATGCTTCCAGCTTTGTTCTTTTTGCTTAGGATTGTTTCAGCAATGCAGGCTCTTTTTTGGTTCCATATGAATTTTAAAGTAGTTTTTTCCAATTCTGTGAAGAAAGTCATTGGTAGCTGGATGGGGATGGCACTGAATCTGTAAATTACCTTGGGGAGTGTGGCCATTTTCAAGATATTAATTCTTCCTATCCATGAGCATGGAATATTCTTCCATTTGTTTGTGTCCTGTTTTATTTCATTGAAAAGTGGTTTGTTGTTCCCCTTGAAGAGGTCCTTCACATCCCTTGTAAGCTGGATTCCTAGGTATTTTATTCTCTTTGTAGCAAATGTGAATGGGAGTTTACTCATGATTTGGCTCTCTGTTTGTCTGTTATTGGTATGTAGGAATGCTTGTTTGCACATTGATTTTGTATCCTGAGACTTTGCTGAAGTTGCTTATCAGCTTAAGTAGATTTGGGCTGAGACGATGGGTTTTCTAAATATACAATCATGTCATCTGCAAACAGGGACAATTTGACTTCCTCTTTTCCTAATTGAATACCCTTTATTTCTTTCTCTTGCCTGATTTCCCTGGCCAGAACTTTCAACACTATGTTGAATAGGAGTGGTGAGACAGGGCATCCCTGTCTTGTGCCAGTTTTCAAAGGGAATGCTTCCAGTTTTTGCCCATTCAGTATGATATTGGCTGTGGATTTGTCATAAATAGCTATCATTATTTTGAGATATGTTCCATCAATACCTAGTTTATTGAGCGTTTTTATCATGAAGGGCTGTTGAATTTTGTCGAGCCCTTTTCTGCATCTATTGAGATAATCATGTGGTTTTTCTTGTTGGTTCTGTTTATATGATGGATTATGTTTATTGATTTGCATATGTTCAACCAGCCTTGCATCCCAGGGATGAAGCCAAGTTGATTGTGGTGGATAGGCTTTTTGATGTGCTGCTGGATTTGGTTTGCCAGTATTTTATTGAGGATTTTTGCATTAATGTTCATCAGGGATATTGGTCTAAAATTCTCTTTTTTTATTGTGTCTCTGCCAGGCTTTGGTATCAGGATGATGCTGCTGGCCTCATAAAATGAGTTAGAGAGGATTCCCTCTTTTTCTATTGATTGAAATAGTTTCAGAAGGAATGGTACCACCTCCTCCTTGTACCTCTGGTAGAATTCGGCTGTGAATCCGTCTAGTCCCAGACTTTTTGGTTGGTAGGCTATTAATTATTGCCTCAATTTCAGAGCCTGTTATTGGTCTATTCAGCAATTCAGCCTCTTCCTGGTTTAGTCTTGGGAGGATGTGTATGTCCAGGAACTTATCCATTTATTCTAGATTTTCTAGTTTATTTGCATAGAGGTGTTTATAATATTCTCTGATGGTAGTTTGTATTTCTGCGGGATCGGTGGTGATATCCCTTTTATCAATTTTTATTGCATCTATTTGATTCTTCTGTCTTTTCTTCTTTATTAGTCTTGCTAGCGGCCTTTCAATTTTGTGGATCTTTTCAAAAAACCAGATCCTGGATTGTTTGATTTTTGGAAGGGTTTTTTGTGTCTCTATCTCCTTCACTTCTGCTCTGATCTTAGTTATTTCTTGCCTTCTGCTAGCTTTTGAATGTGTTTGCTCTTGCTTCTCTAGTTCTTTTAATTGTGATGTTAGGGTGTCAATTTTAGATCTTTCCTGCTTTCTTTTGTGGGCATTTAGTCCTGTAAATTTCCCTCTACACACTGCTTTAAATGTGTTCCAGAGATTCTGGTACGTTGTGTCTTTGTTCTCATTGGTTTCAAAGAACATCTTTATTTCTGCCTTCATTTTGTTATGTACCCAGTAGTCATTCAGGAGCAGGTTGTTCAGTTTCCATGTGGTTGTGCAGTTTTGAGTGAGTATCTTAATCCTGAGTTCTAATTTGATTGCATTGTGGTCTGAGAGACAGTTTGTTGTGATTTCTGTTCTTTTACATTAGCTGAGGAGTGCTTTACTTCCAATTATGTGGTCAGTTTTGGAATAAGTGCAATGTGGTGCTGAGAAGAATATATATTCTGTTGATTTGGGGTGGAGCGTTCTGTAGATGTCTATTAGGTCCACTTGGTGCAGAGCTGAGTTCAATTCCTGGGTATCCTTGTTAACCTTCTGTCTTATTGATCTGTCTAATATTGATAGTGGGATGTTAAAGTCTCCCACTATTATTGTGCAGGAGTCTAAGTATCTTTGTAGGTCTCTAAGTACTTGCTTTATGAATCTGGGTGCTCCTGTATTGGGTGCATATATGTTTAAGATAGTTAGCTCTTCTTGTTGAATAGATCCCTTTACCATTATGTAATGGCCTTCTTTGTCTCTTTTGATCTTTGTTGGTTTAAAATCTATTTTATCAGAGACTAGGATTGCAACCCCTGCTTTTTTTTTTTTTTTTTTTTTGCTTTCCATTTGCTTAGTAGATCTTCCTGCATCCCCTTATTTTGAGCCTATGTGTGTTTCTGCATGTGAGATGGGTCTCCTGAATACAGCACACTGATGGGTCTTGACTTCTTATCCAATTTGCTAGTCTGTGTCTTTTAATTGGATAATTTAGCCCATTTACATTTAAGGTTAATATTGTTATGTGTGAATCTGGTCCTGTCATTATGATGTTAGCTGGTTATTTTGCCCATTAGTTGATGCAGTTTCTTCCTAGCATCAATGGTCTTTACAATTTGGCATGTTTTTGCAGTGGCTGGTACTGGTTGTTCCTTTCTATGTTTAGTGCTTCCTTCAGGAACTCTTGTAAAGCAGGCCTGTTGGTGAGAAAATCTCTCAGCATTGGCTTGTCTCTAAAGGATTTTATTTCTCCTTCACTTATGAAGCTTAGTTTGGCTGCATATTCTGGGTCAAAAATTCTTTTCTTTAAGAATGTTGTATATTGGCCCCCACTGTCTTCTGGCTTGTAGGGTTTCTGCTGAAAGATCCACTGTTAGTCTGATGGGCTTCCCTTGGTGGGAAACCCGACTTTTCTCTCTGGCTGCCCTTAACACTTTTTCCTTCATTTCAACCTTGGTGTACCTGACAATTATGTGTCTTGGGGTTGCTCTTCTCGAGGAGTATCTTTGTGGTGGTCTGTGTATTTCATGAATTTGAATGTTGGCCTGCCTTGCTAGGTTGGGGAAGTTCTACTAGATAATATCTTGAAGAGTGTTTTCCATCTTGGTTCCATTCTCCCCGTCACTTTCAGGTACATCAATCAGAGGTAGATTTGGTCTTTTCACATAGACCCATATTTCTTGGAGGCTTTGTTTGTTTCTTTTTACTCTTTTTTCTCTAAACTTCTCTTCTCACTTTATATTGTTCATTTGATCTTCAATCACTGATACCCTTTCTTCCACTTGATTGAATCAGCTACTGAAGGTTGTGCATGCATCACGTAGTTATCATGCCATGGTTTTCAGCTCCATCAGGTTATTTAAGGTATTTTCTATGCCGTTTATTCTAGTTAGCCATTCATCTAATCTTTTTGCAAGGTTTTTAGCTTCTTTGCAATGGATTCGAACATCCTCCTTTAGCTTGGAGAAGTTTGTTATTAGCAACCTTCTGAAGCCCACTTCTGTCAGCTCGTCGAAGTCATTCTCTGTCCAGTTTTGTTCCATTGCTGGTGATGAGCTGTGATCCTTTGGAGGAGAAGAGGTGCTCTGGTTTTTAGAATTTTCACCTTTTCTGCTCTGGTTTCTCCCCGTCTTTTTGGTTTTATCTACCTTTGGTCTTTGATGTTGGTAACCTACAGATGGGGTTTTGGTGTAGATGTCCTGTTTGTTGATGTTGATGCTATTCCTTTGTGTTTGTTAGTTTTGCTTCTAACAATCAGGTCCCTCAGCTGCAGGTCTGTTGGAGTTTGCTGGAGGTCCGCTCCAGACCCTGTTTGCCTGGGTATCACCAGTGGAGGCTGCAGAATAGCAAATATTGCAGAACAGCAAATATTTCTGCCTGATCCTTCCTCTGGTAGCTTCATCCCAGAGGGGCACCCACCTATATGAGGTGTCAGTCAGCCCCTACTGGGAGATGTCTCCCTGTTAGGCTGCACAGGGGTCAGGGACCTACTTGAGGAGGCAGTCTGTCCATTCTCTGAGCTCAAACGCTGTGCTGGAAGAACCACTGCTCTCTTCAGGGCTGTCAGACATGGATGTTTAAGTCTGTGGAAGTTTCTGCTGCCTTTTGTTCAGCTGTGCCCTGCCCCCAGAGGTGGAGTCTGTAGAGGCAGAGGCCTTGCTGAGGTTTAGTGGGCTCCACCTAGTTCAAGCTTCTCTGGCTACTTTGTTTATCTACTTAAGCCTCAGCAATGGCAGATGCCCCTCACCCTGCCAGGCTGCTGCCTTGCCGGTCGATCTCAGACTGCTGGGCTAGCAGTGAGCAAAGCTCCATGGGTGTGGGACCTGCTGAGCCAGGCGCAGGATATAATCTCCTGGGGTGCCATTTGCTAAGACCACTGGAAAAGTGCCGTATTTGGGCGGGAGTGTCCTGTTTTTCCAGGTACCGTATGTCATGGCTTCCCTTGGCTAGGAAAGGGAAATCCTCCAACCCCTTGCACTTCCCAGGTGAGGCGATGCCCAAACCTGCTTCGCCTCGCCCTCTGTGGGCTGCACCCACTGTCCAACCAGTCCCAGTGAGATGAACCGGGTACCTCAGTTGAAAATACAGAAATCACATGTCTTCTGCATCGATCACACTGGGAGCTGCAGACTGGAGCTGTTCCTATTTGGCCATCTTGGAATGGACCCCTATTTCTAGATACTTTATACTTTTTATTGCAATTGACATCAACATTTTTAATCTGTTTTATTTTCAAATTGACTTATGGCTCCATTTAAACTCCTGCCTCTCCTCCTGGCTGGCTTAACTACTTTGGCTCCATAACTCCAAATCTTAAGAAGTAAATCTGATTGCTTAGAGTAGTGGACACTTTTACTCTGCTATATTTTCAAACACATTTAAGTTTTATTGGCTAAATGTAAAAGTATGCAAAACAAGATATAAAATAGAATCACATTAGTGAAATCTAATAATGAACCTTGACAATGTGTGAGTTGGTATATACATAGAAAATAATCGGAATGAAGGAATATACACAAAACTGACCATTAGGTCATTATCTCTGGGGTTATGATAAACTTCCATCACAACTAAAAGAATTAGAGAACCAAGAACAAACCAACCACAAAGCTAGCAGAAGACAAAACTAATCAGAATCAGAGCTGCATTAAAGGAGATTGAGACACAAAAAAAATTCAAAAGATGAACGAATCCAGAAGTTGGTTTCCTGAAAAAATTAATAAAATAGATAGACTGCTAGCTAGACTAATAAAGAAGAAAAGGGAGAAGATACAAATAAACACAATTAGAAATGACAAAAGGGATATTACCACTGACCCCAGAAAAATACAAATAACTCTCAGAGAACATCATGAACACCTCTATATGCACAAACCAGAAAATCCAGAAGAAATTGATAAATTTCTGGATACATACACCCTCTCAAGACTGAAGCAGAAAGAAATCGAATCCCTGAACAGACCAATAATGGACTCTGAAATTGAATAAAAAATAAATAGCCTACAAAACAAAAAAAAGCCCGGACCAGACAGATTGAATGCTGAATTCTACTAGATGTACAAAGAAGAGCTGGTACCATTCCTACTGAAACTGTTCAAAAAAATTGAGGGAGAGGGACTCCTCCCTAACTTATTCTATGAAGCCAGCATCATTCTGATACCAAAACCTCGCAGAGACACAACAACACGACAAGAATTTCAAGCCAATATTCTTGATAAACATTGATGCAAAAATCCTCAACAAAATATGGGCAAACTGGATCCAGGAGCACATCAAAAAGTTAATCCATCAGATCAAGTAGGCTTTGTCCATGGAATGAAAGCGTGGCTCAACATACACCTATCAGTAAATGTGATTAATTACATAAACAGAACTAAAGACAGAAACCACATGATCATCTAAATAGATGCAGAAATGGCTTTCAATAAAATTTAACACTTCTTCATGTTAAAAACTCTCAATAAACTAGATATTGAAGGAATACACCTCAAAATAATAAGAGCCAATCTATGACAAACCCACAGCCAACATCATACTGAATGACAAAAGCTGGAAGCATTCCCCCTGAGAACCAGAACATGACAAGGATGCCCACTCTCACCACTGCTATTCAACATACTATTGGAAGTTCTAGCCAGAGCTATCAGGCAAGAGAAAGAAATAAAGGGCATCCAGATAGGAAGAGAACTCAAACTATCCATATTTGTAGACAACATGATTTTATATCTAGAAAACCCCACAGTCTCAGCCCAAAAGCTCTTTAAGCAGATAAAAAACTTCAGCAACATCTCAGGATATAAAATCAACACACAAAAATCACTAGCATTTCTATACACCAACAACAGTCAAGCTGAGAGCCAAATCAGGAATGCAATCCCATTCACAATCACCAGAAAAAATATAAAATACCTAGGAATACAGCTAACTAGGGAGGTGAAAGACCTGGACAAGGAGAACTACCAAACACCACTCAAAGACATCAGAGATAACACAAATAAATGGAAAGACATTCCATGCTCATGAATAGGAAAAATCAATATTCTTAAAATAAAATGGCCATACTCCTCAAAACAACATATAGATTCACTGCTATTCCTATCAAACTACTAATGACATTCTTCCCAGAATTAGAAAAAACTATTTTAAAATTCAAATGAAACTAAAAAAAAAAAAAAAAAAAAAAGAGCCCAAATAGCTAAGGCAATCCTAAGCAAAAAGAGCAAAGCTGGAGGCATCACACTACCTGACTTCAAACTATACTACAGGGCTACAGTAACCAAAACAGCATGGTACTGGCATAGTCCTGTAGTACAGGGCTACAGTAACCAAAACAGCATGGTACTGGCAGAAAAACAGACACGTAGACCAATGGAACAGAATAGAGAGCCCAGAAATAAGGCTGTCCATCTATAACTATCTGATCTTTGACAAAACTGACAAAAACAAGCAATGGGGAAAGGACTCCCTATTCAATAAATGGTGCTAGGATAACTGGCTAGCCATATGCAGAAGACTGAAATTGGATCCCTTCCTTATACCATATACAAAAATCAACTCAAAATGGACCAAAAACTTAAATATAAAACCCCAAACTATAAAAACCCTGGAAGACAACCTAGGCAATACATCTCTGGACATAGGAACAGGCAAAAATTTCCTGATGAAGACACTAAAAGCAATTGCAAGAAAAGCAATAACTGGCAAATGGGATCTAATTAAAGAGCTTCTACACAGCAAGAGAAACTATCAACAGATTAAATAGACAATCTACAGAATGGGAGAAAATCTCCACAAACTATTTATCTGACAAAGGTGTAATATCTAGCATGTATAAGGAACTTAAATAAATCTACAAGTGAAAAACAGACAACCCCATTAACAAGTAAAAAAAGGACTGAAACAGATACATTTCAAAAGAAGACATACATGCAACCAGCAAGCATATGAAAAAAAGCTCAACCTCACTGATCATTAGAGAAATCCAATCAAAACCACAACGTGATACCATCTCACGCCAGTCAGAATAGAATGACTATTATTAAAAAGTCAAAAAATAACAGATGCTGGAGAGCTTGCAGAGAAAAAGGAATGCTTTTTAGTTTCTGAAAATTAGTTCAACCATTGTAGAAAATAGTGTGGCGATTCCTCAAAGACCTAAAAACAGAACTGCCATTCAACCCAGCAGTCCCATTACTGGGTATATACCCAGAGGAATAGTAACTATTCTGTCATAGAGAGATATGAACGCCATGTTCATTGCTGCACTATTCACAATAGCAAAGACGTGGAATCATACTAAATGCCCACCAATGGTAGATGGGATAAAGAAAATGTGGTACATGTACACCATGGAATACTATGCAACCACAAAAAAGTGAGATCATGTCCTTTGCAGGAACATGGATGGAGCTGGAGGCCATTATCCTTAGCAAACTAATGCAGGGACAGAAAACCAAATACCACATATTCTTGCTTATAAGTGGGAGCTAAATGATGAGAACACATGGACACATAGAGGGGAACAACACACACTGGGGCCTACTAGAAGTTAGAGGGTGGTAGGAGAAATAGGATAAGGAAAAATAATTAGTGGGTACTAGGCTTAATACCTGAGTGATGAAATAATCTGTACAACAAACTCCTGTGACACGGGTTTACATGTAAAACAAACCTGCACATGTACCCCTGAACTTAAAAGTTTTTGAAAAAAAACTAAACAGAATGACAACTAAATGTAGTAAAGTATTCTAGACCTGAATGTGTGCTGGGATAAAAAATTACTTTAAAGGACATTATTATCATTACTATGAAGTGACATATATAACTCAAACTATAACTGTCAATGATTAGATGCTGTCATTGAATCAAATATACATTTCCTGTATTTTAAAATTATACTCTAGTCATAAAAGAAAATACCATTATTCTATGAAAATACACAGTGAAACCTAAGGGGTAATGATTCGTGATACATGTACTCTATACTAAAAATTTTCATAAAAATAATATGGAGGGAGGAGAAAAAGAATGATTAAGAAAATCTAGCAAAAATGTGAACAACTTGAAGAAGATGGTATATGGAAATGTTATACTTTCTTCCCCCACCCACACCGATTATTGTCTTCTCTTTTCTCTGTACTTTCATCTTTACTTTTGCATGAACTTTAGAATCGGCTTGGCTCATTTCAGATATTTCTTTTCCTGGTTACATCTGAATACAATTTTAAGACTTTTTTTCCCTTGTAGAGAAAAGCACACTGTAAACATATTTGGGGTAGTTTAACTTGTGCTTTTTTGCTGATTTGTATAGTTTTTGTAGGATGTAGGAATGTAGGAAATATTTCAGTCTAGACTGCTGCTCTTATTCCATAAGAATCAGGAAGTTTCTGTACCTCAGAGCTTTTATTTATTTATGTATTTATTTATTTTTGAGATGGAGTTTCGCTCTTGTTGCCCAGGCTGGAGTGCAATGGCGTGATCTCAGCTCACTGCAACCTCCGCCTCTCGGGTTCAAGCAATTCTCCTGCCTCAGTCTCCCAAGTAGCTGGGATTACAGGGGCGTGCCTATAGTTCCTATAGTATTACAGTATTCTAATGTTCTTTTGCCCCCAAAGAATGTCTTCTGTAATTAAAAAATTAATTATTTTACATTTTTACAGGTTTATTGAAATATAATTTGTGGCAAATAAACTGTGCTTATTTAAAGTATACAGTTTGAAAAACACATTCATGGTAATGAACATTTCGAACATTTTCATCACATCCAAAAGTTTTTATACTCCTTTGTAATTTTTTCCTGTCAGTCCCCCAACCCGCCTTGATCCATGGTCAACCATTGATCTGCTTTCTGTACAAAAAGAAAAGAACAGTCTTATTTCTGAAGACAAAGGTCATAGAGAAGATTCTGAACAAACAGGCCTTGTTCAGTTTCCTCCAGTTTACTACCATTAGGCCAGGTGTGCGGGTTTTCACCTGTAATCCCAGCACTTTGGGAGGCCAAGGTGGGCAGATCACCTGAGATCAGGAGTTGGAGACCAGTCTGGCAAACATGGCAAAACCCTGTCATTTATACTAAAACTACAAAAATTAGCCGAGTGTGGTGGTGCACGCCTGTAATCCCAGCCACGCAAGAGGCTGAGGCAGGAGAATTGCTTGAACCCTGGGTTGCAGTGAGCCAAGATTGAGCCACTACACTCCGGCCTGGGTGACAGAGCAAAACTCCGTCTCAAAAAAAAACAAAAAACAAAAAACCGCGTTATCCAGTTCATTACCATTAGATCACACCCTTTTTTGCTCTATTATATGTCTCCACAATTGTCCACTCTTCATCAACCCTATTAAAAAACACTAAAGTTTAACTGTTTCTTTAGGCTTTCATTTCCTTATGTAAACATATTAAATAAAATTGTATGCTTTATTCCTGTTAATCTGTCTTTGTCAGTTTGATTTTCAGATCCGTCACTGACCCAAAGAAGGTTGAGAAAAACCCTTTTTTTCCCTTATAATCAATTGATTCATTGGCCAAGTGACTCAGTTCAACCTCCAACCCCCATACCTTGGAGGTTGGGAGGTTAGGTTGATATCATGTGGTTCAAAGCCCCAACCCTCTAATCACATAGTTGGTCTTTCTGATGAATAGCTTCCTCTTGAATCATCTTGTTAGCATAAATACAGGCACGTTTCATTGGGTTCGTGGGTAACAAAGACACTCCCATCACTCAGGGTATGCCAAGGGTTTTATTTATTTACTTTTTAATTCTTGTTTTAATTTTTATTTTTAAAGAGAGGCAAGGTCTCACTCTGTTGCTCAGGCTGAAGTGCAGTGGCATGATTATACCTCATTGCAGCCTTGAAGTCCTGGGCTCAAGTAGTCCTCTTGTCTCAGCCTCCTGAGTAGCTAGGACTACAGGCATGCACCACCACACCTGGCTAATTTTTAAATTTCTTTTGTAGACACAAAGTCTTGCTATGTTGCCCAGGCTGGTCTTGAACTCCTGGCCTCAGGTGATCCTCCCACCTCAGCCTCTCCAAGGGGCTTTAGAAACTCCATTCCAGGAACCTGAGACAAAGACCAGACAAATCATTTACTATAAAACACCAGCCCAGATGCCACCTCTGGTTTTTTTGTTTGTTTTTGTGTTTTGTTTTGTTTTGTTTTGTTTTGTTTGAGACAGAGTCTCACTTTGTCGCCCAGGGTGGAGTGCAGTGGCACGATCTCTGCTCACTGCAACCTCCGCCTCCCAGGTTCAAGCAATTCTCCTGCCTCAGCCTCCTGAGTAGCTGGGACTACAGGCGCGTGCCAC
Organism: Pongo pygmaeus; assembly: GCF_028885625.2. Lineage (NCBI taxonomy): Eukaryota > Metazoa > Chordata > Mammalia > Primates > Hominidae > Pongo > Pongo pygmaeus. The sequence continues at coordinate 18,539,096 of NC_072380.2, read as the reverse complement.
TATGCCCAGCTAATTTTTTGTATTTTTAGTAGAGACGGGGTTTCACCATGTTAACCAGGATGGCCTCGATCGCCTGACCTCGTGATCCGCCTGCCTGGGCCTCCCAAAGTGCTGGGATTACAGGCGTGAGTCACTGTGCCAGCCGATGCCACCTCTTTCTCCTCAGGGTCTCCTGGGACTCCCAGGTTTCATCTCTCCCTTGCACACTCCAACAGTGCAATCATAGAACTTATCATGTTTTACTATTTATCATAGTTATTCACAGGCACACCCTTCTTCCCTACAGCCTGCAAGCTGTGAGGGCAGAGAATATCACTTATTAATATTAATCTTTCGAGGTCCCTCAGTGCCAACACAATGGCACTGTGTTTTTTGTTTGTTTGTTTTTTCTTTGAGACAGAGTCACTTTCTGTCACTCAGACTGGAGTACAGTGGCATGATCTTGGCCGATTGCAAACTCTGCCTCCCGGGTTCAAGTGATTCTCTTGCCTTAGCCTCCCGAGTAGCTGGGATTACAGGTCTGCGCCACCACCCCCAGCTAATTTTTTTTTTGTATATTTAGTAGAGGCAAGGTTTCACAATGTTGGCCAGGCTGGTCTCGAACTCCTGACCTCAGGTGATCGCCTGCCTCCCAAAGTACTGGGATTACAGGTGTGAGCCACCCTGCCCAGCCTGTGTTTTTGTTTTTTTGGTTTTTTCTGAGACAGAGTCTTGCTCTGTCACCCAGACCGGAGTGTAGTGGCATGATCTCAGGTCACTGCAACCTCCACCTCCCAGGTTCAAGGGCTTCTCCTGCCTCAGTCTCCTGAGTAGCTAGGATTATAGGCATGCGCCACCACACCCGGATGATTTTTGTATTTTTAGTAGAGATGGGGTTTCACCATGTTGGCCAGGCTGGTCTCAAACTGCTGACCTCGTGATCCACCCACCTTGGCCTCCCAAGGTGCTGGGATTACAGGTGTGAACCACCACACTCAGCCTCTGAATTTAATTAGGATGCTTCATTATTCTCAGAAGACTTCTTCCCCTTTCCCTTGCAATGCAGTCTTTCTTTTCTAGTGATGTGATAATATAAACCATTGTATTCTTGAGGATTCATGCACTGTGGATGAAACTTATAAAATGATAGTTTATCAATTAGTGATTAAATATGCATTCAAATGCTTTAAATCAATGTAGCTGAAGCAGTTCTTTTTTTTTAAGGGAACAGTATCACAATAGTATCATTTCATTTCAGAGCTTTTTGAGCTTTTCTCAATTCTCCAATTTTGGGTAGCCCATCATTGAAGCCTTTTGGACGAATTCCTAGATTTCTTGCAAAGAATCACTAGTTAAAAAAAAGACATTCTATATAGGGTACGTGCATTCTGCCATCCTTTCTTTACTTTCTTTCATTGAAAATCCAATAAGATACTGCTTTTTGAATGTTAACAAATTTGAGCTCTCAGGAATCTCCAGAGAAACCAGTTCCCATACCTCTCCTAATTATGTGTAAGGTGATTTTTGAGGTGTAGGGTTGCAGTGAGGTTTAGTGAGGAGAGTGCTGAAGTGGAGTGGAAATTTTGGGGTTCTAGTCCCTATTTCTCCTATTTGGTAGCTTTATGATTTGGGAGGGGACGTCAGTCAACAAATATTTATTGAGCACCTATAGTGTGGGAAGCCCTATGGGAATATAATTGTAACCAGGACAGACCTAGAAGCTTATGGTCTAGTGAGGATGGCAGACATTAGAGATAACTACAGGTAGAAGTGCTGAATTCAAGAGTGTTATTGGAGCTTAGAAGAGAGACCTAACCCAACCTTCTGGACTATGGAAGGTTTGTGAATTTCGCCTTAGGGCATCGCTGCACAGGGATTGAAAGTTGGTGTTAGGTTGCTTTTACTTCAGTTTATACCAAACTCATAAACAAGCAGTGGAAGAACACCGTAAGATCAAGAACACAAGTGAGTGGATGTGGCTCTCCACTGCCTCCTTGTTCCTCAGGAGCCAACCCAAGTTTGGATTTCACCACAGCTAGCATGAAGTGAAGAACCCATCCAACCAGAAGACCCAGTCAAGGTGATGCCTAGCTTTCTACAGAAAAAAGAAATAATTGAGACTTTCTTAAAAGTTCTGTAAATGAAGAGCAATGAGTAGGGACTAGTCTTACCAAATACACAAACAATAAACTCTTGATTCCTGGGCAGAACGCGGTGACTCATGCCTGTAATCTCAGCACTTTGGGAGGCTGAGTTGGGCGGATCACCTGAGGTCAGGAGTTCAAGACCAGCCTGGCCAACATGGTGAAACCCCGTCTCTACTAAAAATACAAAAAAATTAGCCGTGCGTGGTGGCACGTGCCTGTAATCCCAGCTACTCGGGAGGCTGAGGCAGGAGAATCACTTAAACCCGGGAGTCAGAGGTTGCAGTGAGCCGAGATCATGCCACTACACTGCAGCCTGGGCAACAAGAGCGAAAACGCTGTCTCAAAAAAACAAAAACAAAAGCCAAAAAACCTCTTGACTTTTGATCATGGAAAACACAAATTAACAGTGCATGAATACGTAGTCAGGACAGACTGCTGGAGCAAGATAGTTTCAAAAGTTTGTTCATGTGTTTGGGTGAGGCAGTGGGGAAACAGACACTCTCAAACACTAGTGGTGAGAGGATATGTTGTTGTCAGCCTTATGAAGGGCCATTTGGCAGTGCTATGAAAATCACAAATGCATATATCTTTTTTCAACTTTTCTTTTAGGTTCACGGGTACGTGTGCAGGTTTGTTATATAAGTAGATTGCATGTCACTGGGGTTTGGTGCTCAGATTATTTCATCACCCAAGTAATAGGCCTAGTAGTTTTCCGATCCTCACCCACCTCCCACCTTCCATCCTCAAGTATGCACTGGTGTCTGTCATGCCCTTCTTTGTGTCCATGTGTACTCAATTTTTAGGTCCCACTTATAAGTGAGAACATGTAGTATTTGGTTTTCTGTTGCTGCGTTAGTTTGCTTAGGATAATGGCCTCCAGCTCCACCCATATTGCTGCAAAGGACATGATCTTGTTCTTTTTTATGGCTGTGCGGTATTCCATGGTGTATATGTAGCACAGCAAATGCACGTATCTTGTTCCCTGACAATTTCATTCTAGAATTTTATTCTATAGTAATGCCAGTGTGTGTGTATATGTCTGTGTATTTATATACACAATTATATATATATACACATATATGTGTAAATTTATATATAATATAATGGCATATATTGATGTTTTATTTATTTATTTATTTATTTTTGAAATGGAGTTTTGCTGGTTGCCCAGGCTGGAGTGCAATGGCGCTATCTCGGCTCACCGCAACCTCTGCCTCCTGGGTTCAAGCAATTCTCCTGCCTCAGCCTCCTGAATAACTGGGATTACAGGCATGTGCCGCCATGCCTGGCTAATGTTTTGTATTTTCGGTAGAGACAGGGTTTCTCCATGTTTGTCAGGCTGGTCTCGAATTCCCGACCTCAGGTAGTCTGCCTGCCTTGGCCTCCCATAGTGCTGGGATTACAGGCATGAGCCACCGTGCCAGGCATGTGAATGTTTTTTATTGCCACATTATTTGTAGTAGCAGAAGATTGATTGGAAACAATCCAAATGTCCATCAAAAGGAAATAACTAAATAAATTATGATACGTTTATACAATGGCTACTTTATAAGTGTAAAAAGGAATAAGTAGATTCTTTGCGTGTTAACGGGGAACAATTTCCAAGACATATTGATAGGGGAAAAGAAGCAAGGTACAGCAAAGTATAGATTATGGTATCAATTATTTTTAAAAGGAGGGGAAAGAAAAAAATATATATCTCTATTTGCTCCTATATGCATAAAGTTTCTCTGAAACAAACAAAAAAACCAACAAGAACCATGTGTGTGTAGTGGGAGAAAGGGGATTGGGGGATTTGGTTTTTTGTTTTTTTTTTGGTGTTTGAATCACATAACTGTATTACCTATCCAAAACATTAAGTAAAACATCTATGCCCAATTGTGCTAAAGCTATTAAAAATATGGAAATGTAATTTACCCTTCCTCTAGCGTTTGCATTCTGGACCTGTTTCATTTTAAGCCGTATATTTTCAAACACATGAGAGTCTATCTTTCCAGAATTATTGTAGCTTCTACTTAGGAATTGTAGCCACTCAAAGATCCATTTTGTAGCCCCTGGAGCACATGTCTTCATACTTTTCCAGAAGGAGAAACTGATATCAGTGCTTCATCATGAATGTGGCCCATCCAGTTGGAGACAACTAAAGGAATGAGGCCAGGCACGGTGGCTCACGCCTGTAATCCCAGCACTTTGGGAGGCTGAGGTGGGCAGATCAACTGAGGTCAGGAGTTCGAGGCCAGCCTGGTCAACATGGTGAAACCCCATCTCTACTAAAAATAAAAAAATTAGCCAGGTGCGATGACATGTGCCAGTAGTCCCAGCTACTTGGGAGGCTGAGGCAAGAGAATCACTTGAACCCAGGAGGCGGAGGTTGCAGTGAGCCAAGATCGTACCACTGCACTCCAGCCTGGGCAACAGAGTGAGACTCTGTCTCAAAAATAAAATAAAATGAAATAAAATAAAATAAAATAATAAATAAAATAAATAAAATAAAAATAAAGGAATGGGAGTCATTTCTGCAAGTGCTGTCATTCCAGGCAGCACTAACTTGCGTTGCCTGTTTTCTTTGCACTTGCACTGAGGCTGATGAGGGCTGCTGGAGAAGGTTCCTCCACTTAAGGCTCTTGTGCCTCCCAACCATCGTAGGCCTGACCACAGTTGGGTCCTCACTGCAGCTTTTCTGCTGTTTGTCTAATCAGTTCTTGCTTATTTTCCTCAGAGACTCTGTCAGGCCTTCCGTGCGATCTTCAAACTCCCACTGCAGTCTTCATAAGCATCTCTGCAATGCATGGCTCAGAGAAGTTCATGTTAGGGTGGTAGTTAAGCTACCTCCCCTGAATGCAGTCATTCCTCGGCACTTGCCATACTGAGGCTGTTCTGCCGTTTCCCTTCCTCCTCATGCCACCTGGGAGGTCTTGCTGTAGTTTGTCCCTGGCCGTTTGGCATTTCTCAGCTTAAAAGAGCTAGCCACAAGTGATGAAAGGGGAGAAATTCCTGTGTTCTCATCTATGGATCACGTTCATAAAAATTGAATGTTTGGCCGGGCGCGGTGGCTCACGCCTGTAATCCCAGCACTTTGGGAGGCCGAGGCGGGCGGATCACCTGACGTCCGGAGTTTGAGACCAGCCTGACCAACACGGAGAAACCCCGTCTCTACTAAAAATACAAAATTAGCCGGGCGTGGTGGCGCATGCCTATAATCCCAGCTACTCCGGAGGCTGAGGCAGGAGAATGGCTGGAACCCGGGAGGCGGAGGTTGCTGTGAGCCGAGATCGCGCCACTGCACTCCAGCCTGGGCAACAAGAGCGAAACTCCGTCTCAAAAAAAAAAAAAAAATTGAATGTTTATTTCTTGTTTGTATGTTCAAAGCATGGAGAGAAAACCTGAATATCTCCAGGAACAGAAAGTTATCTGAATAAAAGAAATAAACGGGGTGGTACAGTTGGGAGTGCTGGGAATGCAGAATGTGGCATTGGTCTGTCTGCTTCTAATAACAAGAACACCCACTACCCAGGCTGCTGACTGGCATAAGTAGGAAAAACATCCCCAGGGTGGCCTGATTTTTCCATTTTTCAAGAGCAGCCCAAATGTAATTTTTTTTTTTGGTGAAATTTTTGAATTCTTAAGATTCTATGTGGGCCAAACTAAAATAACCTCAGGCGGATCTGACCTGCAGTTTCCAACCTCTGATTTTAGCCATCTCTTCATCCTTGACAAACCTGAAAACCTTGTCATAATTCAAATGTTTAAATAGCCATTGGTGTGAAATCCTGTGAGATATTTTTCAAGCTAAGTATATGATATATATTCTTTTGCTATTGTCTTCAAGATAACTTTTTCAATTCTAAAGAGATGAAATTTATTTTATAGAAACAATATTGCCCTTGCTTTAATAGGACATGATGCCTTATTTTTTTAAGTATTTAAGCATTTTCAAAAACATTTCAAAAAAATGCCCTAGGTAGCAAACAAACCTTGGGAAGATTTGCAAACTTTGATTATAAAAAGGCTTGTAAAAGAAAAATATGCTTAGATTTTGGCTTCGGAAATGCCTGTTTTGCTCATATTCACTAATGCAAACAAACACAAAGTAAGAATCAAATGACTGTGCAGAGGTATCTGAGTGATAGCTACTTTTTCTATGAAAGTTCCAGCTAAATGTTTTACAGACCTTTAAATTGTCCTGAATCTAATGCCTTTTGACACATAGGCAAAATCATGCAATAGTGGGCTATGAGAGATAAACCATTCAAATAATTTAGTGCAACTCATCTATTTTACAACCCAGAAAAGTAAAGTCCTGATGGAGAAAATATTTTTATCAAAATGGCACAGTACAGTGCTAGGGCCAGGGCTGGAATTGGATTAGAACACAGGTCTCCTGCCTCTATGTCAATAGCCACCTCTTTACGCATCTATGTTTAGCATATTTTTACTGATTTTTGTTTTTGAGGCAGAGTCTCACTCTGTCACCCAAGCTAGAGGGCAGTGGTGCAATCTCAGCTCATTACAACCTCCACCTCCCAGGTTCAAGTGAGTCTCATGCCTCAGCCTCCCAAATAGCTGGGATTACAGGTGCCCACCACCACACCCAGCTAATTTTTGTATTTTTAGTAGAGACAGGGTTTTGCCATGTTGGCCAGGCTGGTCTCGAACTCCTGACCTCAGGTGATCTGCCCACCTCTGCCTCCCAAAGTGCTGGGATTACAGGTGTGAGCCACCTCGCATGGCCCACATCTATGTTTATATAACACATAAGCTTATGTCATTAATAATTTTTGGAAAGCTGTTGATTGAGATATAAACATTACTGTCCCTGATTGTTCTCTCTAAATTTCTGAATACAAACCAAAGATGTTGGGGTGTCCTAATTGGTGTTGTCTAGGAGTAAGAACAACAGAAAGAAGGGGTGATTCTGGCAATTCTCCAGTCCTCTCTGCTCTGTAAACCATTGAACAGAAAGCAGATACTTTTATAAGAATGACAATGACGTCAGAGTTCATCAATCAAAATAATTTTCATTTCCAGCTCTTCTTGTGCCCAGGATAAGTTTCTTGTAATGCTCTGGGTTTGTGCTCTGCTGTCATATGCCCTCGGTAAAGGATTACACAGAGCTGAACTGCATGATTTTAAGGGTGCTGTGACATGGAAGGGAAGCTGAAATTGGTTCAGAGCCACTGTGTGGTAATGCCAGCCAAGTACCTTCTTTGTCCCAGAAAATTACTAGTTTCATGAGAGAAAGTCAAAAGGGCATAACCATCCAATGGGTTCACCTTGGCTGCTGCCTAGACAGAGCCAATTTATCAAGACAGGGGAATTGCAATGAAAGAGTAATGAAGGCAGAGCTGGCTGTGCGGGAGACCGGAGTTTTATTATTACTCAATCAGTCTCCCTGAGCATTCGGGGATCAGAGTTTTTAAAGATAATTTGGCAGGTAGGGGCTTGGGAAGTGGGGAGTGCTGATTGGTCAGGTTGGAGATGGAATCATAAGGGGTGGAAGTGAGTTTTTCTTGGTTCTTCTGTTCCTGGTTGCGATGGCAGGACTGGTTGGGCCACATTACCGGTCTGGGTGGTGTCAGCTGATCCATCCAGTGCAGAGTGTGCAAAATATCTCAAGCACTGATGCTAGGCTTTACAATAGTGATGTTACCCCAAGGAGCAATTTGGGAAGGTTCAGGGTCTTAGACCCAGAGGCTGCGTGACCCCTGAACTGTAATTTCTAAGCTAATTTGTTAGTCCTGCAAAGGCAGACTCGACCCCAGACAAGAAGGAGGTCTTTTCCGGAAAGGTCTGTTATCAGTTTTGTTTCAGATTCAAACCGTAAACTGAATTCCTTCCCAAAGTTATCTTTGCCTACAGCCAGGAATGAATAAGGACAGCTGAAGGGTTAGAAGCAAGATGGAGTCAGTTAGGTCTGATTTCTTTCACTGTCATAATTTCCTCAGTTATAATTTTGCAAAGGTGGTTTCAAAAGGATGAAATGTTAGAATAGCCAAGGTGCAGATAAACCATGACTGTTTAGAGGCACTGAGAGGAAAAGGTTGGGGTGTAGTTTTCGTTACTGGGTGTGGGTGACTATTTTCCTCTCATGTCTCAGTCTCTTCATCTCTCAAGCTCACTCTTCCACCCGCAAGAGGATGTATCTTAATTTCCGTTAGTTAGCTGATAGAAAGAAAAATTTCAGCCGAATTACATTTAAAGGAGTTTAATTGAGCAGTGACCTATTCACAAATCGGGCAGCCTCTAGAATCACGGTAGATTCAGAGAGACTCCAGCACGCCACGTGGTGGAAGAAGATCTATAGACAAAAAAAGGGAAATGACACACAGAAATCGGAAGTGAGGTACAGTATAGCTCGATTGGTTACAGCTCTGCGTTTGCCTTATTTGAACACAGTTTGAACAGTCCCCAGTGTATGAATGGTTGAAGTATGGCCGCCGGGATTGGCCAAGACTCAGCTGTTGTTACAGACACATACTCCTAAGTTAGTTTTTCAGCCTTGCCTACCTATTAAGCTAGGTTGCAGTTCATACACAAGGTCTCAAGAAGTTCAGAGTCATTCTCAGGCCATGTTGAGTTGGCTTTAACAAAGCTCAAAATGAGTTCATAGGATTCAAGCTTTCTAGTCATCTCCCTTCTTGGAATCTGCATGCTAGCCTGATGACCTGTCCCTTGTCCCCACCCGAGGACTTCAGAGGGTGACAGGTTGCCATCAGTAGCTGTTTCCTGTTGGCCTTAGTGTTTCCAGATATCTTCTAGTGCCGGGAAGAACTGGCAGGTCCTACACAGACCATGGAATGTGGAAGGCTGAATAATGACCCCCAAAGACACCCAGGCCCTAATCTCTGAAACCTGTGACTCTTATATCATAAAAGAGACTTTGCACATGTGATCCAATTAAGTCTTGAGTTGGGGAAATTGCACTGGAATTTCGAGGTGGGCCCTAAATACCATCACAAAAGGAAGGCAGAGGGAGATTTGATTAGACAGAAGAAGGCAACGGGACCATTCCAGCAACATGCTACACTGCTGGCTTTGGAGAATGAGGAAGGGGTCATGCACTGAGGAATGCAGGGGATGGGACTCTAAGAAGCTAGAAAAGGCAAGGAAACAAGATTCTTCCCTACTGACCCTGGAGTGAGCATGGTCCTGCTGACACCCATGAAACTGCTTCCAGGTTTCTGACCTAGGTAACTGTGAGAGTATCAGTTTGTGTTGTTTTAAGCCAACACGTTTGGGGTGATTTGTTACAAAAGCCATAGGGAAATGATGCACAGGATATCCCAGCTTTTCAGAAATGTTGTCAAAGGAAATTAGAAAAAAAGCAAAACTATTGCAAAAGACAGCATTATAACTTCATAAAGAGTAACTACAAAGACTTAATGCTAATTAAGTTTTAAAATCTCACTGAAATGGATGATTGAGTTTTTATAAAAATACAAATGATCACACTGAGCAAAGAGTAGGAAATCTAAAGATGGCACTAACATGCTTTGCCTGTTTTCTTTGCATTTGCACGGAGGCTGGTGAGTACTGCTGGAGGAAATTCCTCGACTTAGCGCTCCCTGTGCCTCTCAACAACTGTGGGCCTGACTGCAATTGGGTCCTCAGTGCATCCCTTCCATTGTTTCTCTAATCAGTTCTTGCTTATTTTCCTCAGGGATTATTTCAGGCCTTCCCTGCACTCCTAAAACTCCCCTACACTTCTCAAACCCCCTCTCCAATTACGTGTGGTAGATGGGCTTGCCTCCATTTTCACAAAGAAAATAGGAGTCCTCAGATATCTTCAATCTCTTATCCTCCAAACTGCAGACATCTTCCTTCCCCCCTCATTCCCTTTTCCCCCTCTTATCACAAAGGGCATGTCCCACCTCCTGTTCTAGGTTAATCCTTCTATCTCTGCTCTGGACCCCATCTAGCTCTGTCTTCTCAGGGATCTTATCAATTGATTGCCTTCTTTTTCTCTTATAAATCCAACCTTTCCCTATTAACTGGCTTCTTCCTGTTAACTTTTAAATATGTCCAACACGTATTTTAAATATGTCCCCTTCAAACTCAAGTCTTCCTAGGTACGTCTTCCTTTGTTTCACAAGAAATTTCTTGAAAGAAAGATGTTAACTTATTTCCACTTTTTTACTTCTATTCACTCTTCACATGAATGTAATGTGGATCCCACTCACCTCACTTTAGTGAAATTGTCCTTGCTGACATCAACTATGAACTTCTTATGGCTAAATTACTTTCCAAGGCTCAGTCCTAAATGTATGTTTTTCAGTGGGATTTGACAACTGTTGCCCATCTCCTTCACTGATACCCTTTCTTTCCACCCCTATCCCTGCTTGTTCAGTCTCTTTAATGAGCTCCTCTTTATCTGACCATTTTGCAAGCATTTTTTGATTGCCTTTGGCCTTTTTCTCTTTTTATTCAGTAATAATTTTACAAATGACATCCTGTTCCTTCACTGCTAAAGTTACTATCTGCTTATGAGCCTCATATCTTTATTCCCATGCAAGACACCCTCAACCTCAGAGTCATGTGCTTATCTTCTTACTAGAATTTCCTCCAGGTACTCTCAATGTCCAGTGGATCAGAGACAGAAGTCATTAACATGTTCATCTTTCTTTATTCCTTACCTTAGTGAATGGTGCCAAGCCAATCTATGTATCCTTATTCTCTTTCTTCCTTAGGAATACATCAAACCATTTCAATGTTCTGTCAAGTTTACTTCCTAAATATGTCTCAAATCTGGGCAACCATAATCTGTCACCTCATCCCCAGGGGCCTGATACTTCTCATTGATTAGATTGGAATCTCTTACCTGGTGTTAAGGACTGAATGTTTGTGTCTTTCACAAATTCATATACTGAGGCTTTCACCTCCAATATGATGGTATTTGGAGATGGAGCTTAGAGTTAGATGAGGTCATGAGGGTGGGGCCTTTATGGTGGGATTAGTCCCCTTTTAAGAAGAGACACCATGGTGCTCTCTCTCTCTCTGTCTCTCTCTCTGCCATATGAAGACACAGGAAGGTGGCCACCTGCAATTCAGGCAAAGAGCCCTTACCAGCAACTGAATCTACTGGTACTTTTGTTTTGGACTTCCCAGCCCCCAGAACTATGAGAAAATAAATTAAGCCATCCAGTCCATGGTATTTTGCTATGGCAGCCTGGGCAGCCTAAGGTACCTGGATTATCAGAATTGCCTCCCAATAGAACACCCCCATTTCCTTTCACACTAGCCAGAGTCATCTTAAACATATATCTGATCATGCTGCTCCCCTTTTATGAAGAATTTGGAGGTCACCTCACTTTTAGGATAACATCCACAATTCCTTAACCTTACTTACACAGCTATGCATCATTTGCCTTCTCCTCTAACTACCTTCCTGTGCTGCCTACCACCTCTAGGTCCAGTTCTGTTGTCCTTCTTTTGACTTCTTAGTCATGTCATTCTCTCTTTTCTTACCAGGATGACATGCATACTATTCCTTTTTTTCTCCTTCATTCTACTGATTATTAAATACTTCTCATCCTCCTCTGAAGGGCAGCATGGGGAACTGATTAAAAGCATGAGCTCTGGAGTTCACCCTCCCTTGGCTTGAACCATTACTTGGCCACTTACTGGCTGTGTAATCTAGGGTAAGCCACTTCATTTTTCCATGCGTCAGTTTCCTCATCTGTAAAATGAAGATAATAGTTTATACCTCATAGGATTTGTGAACCACAAAAATCTGAGACAGGTCTCAGTTAATTTAGAAATTTAGAAAGTTTATTTTGCCAAAGTTGAGGACGCATGCCCATGACATAGCCTCGGGTGGTCCTAACAACCTGTGCCCAAGGTGGTCAGAGCACAGTTTGGTTTTATACGTTCTAGGGAGACATGAGACATCGATCAACATATGCAAGATGAACATTGGTTCACTCTGGAAAGGTGGGAAAACTCGAAGAAAAGGCGGGAAGACTTGAAGTGGGGAGGGGGCTTCCAGGTCATAGGTAGATAAAAGAAAAATGGTTGCATTCTTTTGGGTTTCTGGTTAGCTTCTCCAAAGGAGGCAATCAGATATGCATTTATCTCAGTGAGCAGAGGGTGGCTTTGAATAGGCTGGGAGGCAGGTTGGCCCTAAGCAGTTCCTGGCTTGACTTTTCCCTTTAGCTTAGTGAATTGGGAGCCCCAAGATTTATTTTCCTTTCACATATTGTTATGAGGATTTGAGTGAGTTTATATCTGTAATGTGCTTAGAGTCGTGCTGACTACATCAGTGTTTATTAAAGGAGTAAAATGCACCTTCAAAGTCTGAGTTGAGACATTATCTTCTCTGAGAAGTTTTTGTTCAACCTCTCTCTCACCCTCACTCCTTAGTCTGGGTGGATGTCCCACTTCTATGCTACCATGAGCACCTAGGGCTCTCCCAGCATGACATTCGTGCTGTATTGTTATTGGCTGGTTGCTTTTCCATAATCCCCACAAGATATACACCCCAGAAAAATAAGGAAAATATCTTTATTGTTTACACATCAATTCCCAGTGCCTAGCAGAGCATGTGGCATATATCAGTCACTTAATCAATATTTTCTGAATGAATGATTTAATGTATTATGAAACGAGTAATGAGTCATATGTACCTATACCCTATGTTGACAGTGATGTATTTGAGAGGCCATGTCCAAACATTACTGGGAAAAATTGTGACCACATAAATTAAGAGTTTTGAAAATGACTAATATGGGTGGACACTTGAGGAACTGTATTAGTCAAGGCTATTTCCACTGCCAGTAGCAGAAAGCATAATAACCTAATTCAACTGAGCTAAAGAAAAGTGGAAATGTATTGGCTCATGTAACTAAAAAGTCCATGGATGGCTGGCTTTAAGGCCTAAACAAACTCATGAGGACCCTCTGGTGTCATACTTTCTGCTGCATCGCTCTCTGTGCTGCACCCAGCAGCAAAAGACTGACATTATTCCTTGTTCAACCAGCAAATGACTCAGTCTATGGATTCAGAATAAGCTTTGATGCAAAGACAGACAGACAGGCAGACAGATAGACAGATAGAGAGACAGGTAGATATCTCTGCCTGTGTCCCATATCATCTTTGCACCAATCACCATGGCTAAGGAGATGTGATAATCTGGTTGGAGTATATTGACTAAAATAGTAGATAGGGCCAGGTGTAGTAGCTCATGCCTGTAATCCCAGCACTTTGGGAAGCCGAGGCAGGAGGATCACCTGAGGTCAGGAGTTCGAGACCAGCCTGGCCAACAGGGTGAAACCCCGCCTCTACTAAAAATACAAAAATTAGTCAGGTGTGGTGGCACACACCTATAATCTCAGCTACTCCGGAGGCTGAGGCACAAGTATCGCTTGAACCTGGGAGGTGGAGGTTGCAGTGAGTGACGATCGAGTCACTACACTCCAGCCTGGGTGACAGAGCAAGACTCCATTTCAAAAAAAAAGAGAGCAAAAAAGTAGATATGAAAAATTGGGGTACAATTATCAGAAGAAGAATAAATGGTTGGTGGTTACGTAAGTTATCAATTTATTGTGTATTGTCTTTCAGGTCCATGTCTGCCATTCTTTTCCCTGCTTTGTGTTACTAGAGCTGAACCCTGTCAACATTTCTCATTATCCAGCTGGCACAATGCTGAGCTTTGCCTGTAGGGGCCACTGGAGGTACATTCTTGGAGGAAGGGGCTTCTCATCCGGGTTTCAGTGGGCTTTCTCATTTCTTGTTTTTTTTGGTTCAGCTGCCTGCCTGTAGGGCACATGAGGGTGCTCAGCCAGCGAGTGTTGCTTCTGTTTGCTGGCCAGTGGTTTCCTGCTCATCATCCTTGACCTGCCTGCTGTGGCCCAGTGCCACTCAGGCTTTCTCACTATCTGCTGAACCACAGCTGTCCTCTTAAGGATGTCTGAAACAAACCCAGCCTTGGAGAAGGGGCCCCTTCCATGTTCCTTCTTGGGCTGTTCTCATTCCTTAGCATTCTCTTGTATCTCTTTTTAGTAGTTAATTCCCTTGTTGCTTGTTAATGATTTTTTATATTAATTTTTTTTCTGTTTCAATTAGTGATGTGGTTTCTGTCTCCTAGCTGGACCCTGACTGACACACTAATATACATTAATATTAAGAACATCTGGCTGGGCACAGTGGCTCACGCCTGTAATCCCAGCACTTTGGAAGGCCAAGGAGGGAGTATCACAGCGAGGTCAGGAGATCGAGACCATCCTGGCCAACATGGTGAAACCCCATCTCTAGTAAAAAATACAGAAAATAGTGGGTGTGGTGGTGTGTGCCTGTGATACCAGCTACTTGGGAGGCTGAGGCACGAGAATCGCTTGAACTCAGGAGGCGAAGGTTGCAGTGAGCCAAGATTGTGCCACTGCACTCCAGCCTGGTGACAGAGTGAGACTCCATCACAAAAAAAATAAAATAAATAAAATAATAAAAGTAAAAATCTGCCGTTGAAATATAAACACTTTTATTGCAATGATATCTACTTATAGAGGAAAAGAAGAACCAAGCTTAGCATCATCAAACAAATGATAAGTCACCCAATTAACTGAACAGTTTGCAGAGTATTTTTTCAAAAAATAATAGAAACATGGAAATGTATGAAATAATGTTAAATTTTAAAACAGATTGTAAACATGATTATGTAACATGACCTTAGCTATATTTACTAGAATGTAAGCATTGTAGCATCTAGGGTAATTTACTTATTTCTATTTAAAAAAATAGGAATAAATGCCCATTGCTTTTATTTTTGGTATAGGAAAAATAATTTCAAAGTGGCCAATATTGATGAAAATTAGCCCATGCTAGGGACTGTATAAATTAGGTCAGATTTGGCTGCAATTAACAGAAAGCTCCAAAATATGCTGGTCAGAACCAGATGAGAGTTTCTCTTTTACATTTAAGAAGTGCCAATTACTTTTAGGTTCATAGCATATTTAAGCAGAAGGTATAGAGATTTGACATATATCCCTGCCACCACATATACACAGCCTCTCCCATGTTCAAAATTCCCTACCCCAGTGGTACATTTGTTACAATTGATAAAGCTACGTTCACAGGTTATTATCACCCAAAGTCCATAGTTACAAGAGGGTTCACCCTTGGTGTTGCACATTCTTTGGGTTTAGATAAATTTATAATAACACGTAACCACCACATAGCATCATACAGAAGAGTTTTACTGCTCTAAAATCCTCTGTGATACATCCTATTGATCGCTCCCTCTCACTAATCTCTGGCAACCACTGAGCTTTTTACTGTGTCCAATTCTGCCTTTTCCAGAATGTCATATATTTAGAATCTTACAGTATGTAGCCTTTTCAGATTACTTCTTCCACTTAGCAGTAGGCATTTAAGTTTTCTCCATGTCTTTTCATAGATTGCTGACTCATTTATTTTTAGTGCTGAATAATATTTCATGTTGTTATTTACTGTCTTGAATAACCACAGTTTACTTATCCATTTGCCTACTAAAGGAAATCTTGGTTGCTTCCAAGTTTTGGGAATTATAAATAAAGATGCTATAAACATCTCTATGCAGGTTTTGTGTGGACATAAGTTTTTAACTTCTTTGAGTAAACACCAAGGAGCAAAATTGCTGGATCTTACAGTAGCAGTATGTTCCGTTTTGTAAAAAATTGCCAAGCTGTCTTCCAAGGTATCTGTACCATTTTGCATTGCCACCAGCAATGAATGAGAATTTCTGTTGCCCCACATTCTTGCTAGCATTTAGTGTTGTCTGTGTTCTAAATTTTGGCCATTCCAATGGGTGCATGGTGGTGTCTGATTGCTGTTTTAATTTTCATTTTTCTAATGGCACATGACGTGGAACATCTTTTCATATGCTTATTTTTTATCTGTATGTCTTCTTTGGTGAGGTATCTGTTCAGGTCTTTTACATAATTTTTAATTGAGTTGTTTGTTTTCAGATTGTTGAGTTTTAAAAGGTCTTTGTATATTTTGGATAACAATCCTTTATTAGATATGTCTTTTCTAAATATTTCCTCCCAGTCTGTGGCTTGTCTTTGCATTCTCTTGACAGTATCTTTTATTTATTTATGTATTTTTTGAGACAGAGTCTCACTCTGTCACCCAGGTTGAAGTGCAATGGCGTGATCTTGGCTCACTGCAACTTCTGCCTCCCGGGTTCAGGTGATTCTCCTGCCTCAGCCTCCTGAGTAGCTGGGATTACAGGCATCTGCCACCACACCTGGCTAATTTTTGTATATTTAGCACAGAGGGAGTTTCACCATGTTGGTCAGGCTGATCTCAAACTCTTGACCTCAGGTGATCCACCTGCCTTGGCCTCCCAAAGTGCTGGCATTACAGGCATGAGCCACTGCGCCCAGCCAGCAGTATCTTTTGCAAAGCAGAAAATTTTAATTTTAATTAAGTCCAGCTTGTCAACTCTTTATTTCATGACTTGTGCCTTTGGTGTTGTAACTAAAATGTCATTGCCAAACCCAAGGTCTTTAAATTTTCTTCTACGTTATTGTCCGTGAGTTTTATAGTTTTGCACTTTACATTTAGGTCTGTGACTTATTTTGAGTTAATTTTTGTGAGGCATGTAATGTATCTGTCTAGATTCTCTTCTTTTTGCATGTAGATATCCAATTGTTCAGCACTATTTGTTGAAAATCTTTTTTCTGTTGGATTGCCATTGCTCCTTTGTCAACAATTAGTAGACTATACAGTCATGCTTCACTTAGTGAGGGGGACACATTCTGAAAAATGCATCATTAGGCAATTGCTTCATTAGGCAATTTTGTCATTGTGTGAACATCATAGAGAGATCTCACACATACCTAGATGGTACAGCCTGCTACACACCTAGACTATGTGATCTAGCCTATTGCTCCTAAGCTACCAGCCTGTATAGCATGTTACTCTACTGAATACTGCAGACAACTGTAACACAATGGAAAGTATTTGTGTATCTAAACAGAGAAAAGGTACAGTAAAAATATGGCATTAAGAGATTAAAAATGGCATTTCTGCATAGGGCACCTATCATGAATAGAGCTTGCAAGACTGGAAGTCACTCTCAGTTAGTCAGTGAATGAGTGGTGAATTAATGTAAAGGCATAGGACATTACTGTACACTCCTGTAGACTTTATGAACATCGCACACTTGGGCTACATTAAATTTAGTTAAATTTTTTTCTTTCTTTAATAGTAAATTAATCTTACCTTACTCTAATTTTTTACTTAATGAAGTTTTTAATTGGTACAACTGTCCAAATTCTTTTCTTTATATTCTTATTCTACACACTTTCTAATTTTTTAATTTTATAACTTTTTTGTTAAAAATGAAGCCACAAACACACACAAGAGCCTAGGCCTACGCAGAGTCAGATCATCAATATCACTGTCTTCCATCTCCCAGATCTTGCCCCACTGGAAAGTCTTCAGGGGCAATAACATGCATGGAGCTATCATCTCCTATGATAGCAATGCCTTTTTCTGGAATATTTTTGAAGGACCTGCCTAAGGCTGTTTTACAGTTAACTTTTTTTTTAAGAAGTAGAAGCAGTACACTCTAAAATAATGATGAAAAACATAGCATAGTAAATACATAAACCACTACTGTAGTCACTTATGTTCATTATCAAGTACAGTGTACTGTACAAAACTGTATGTGTTATACTTTTATACAACTGGCAAGACAGTAGATTTGTTTACATCACCATCACCATAAACACAGAAAATGCATGTGCTATGACACTGTGGCAGCTGTGATGTCACTAGGTGATAGGAATTTTTCAGCTCCATTATAATCTTATGGGATCACTGTCATTTATCCAATCCATTATTGACCAAAGTGTTATTATGTGCTGCGTGACTACTTAATGTGGGTTATTCCTGGGTCCTTTATTGTGTTCCACCGATTTATTTGTCTCTTCTTTTGCCAATATATCATGTCTTGATTACTGTACTTTTATAGTAAATTTTGAAGTTGGATAATGCCAGTCTTCTGACTTTGTTCTTCAATACTGTATTTGGCATTGTGGATCTTTTGCCTCTCTATATGAACTTTAGAATTGGTTTACTTCTATGTACAACTTGCTGGGATTTTTATTGGAATTGCATTGAATCTATAGACCAAGGTGGAAAAGATAAACGTCTTGAAAATATTGAGTCTTCCTATCTATGAAAAATACATATATGCCCTTATATTTAAGTGAAATGAATGACAGCAATGATACAAGGGATAGGAGAAGAAATTAGGATGATTTTATTATTATGACATACTCACATTTAGAGTGACATATCATTTGAAGTCAAATAGTGTTACTTGAAAATGTACTTGGATTCCTTGTAAATGTATATTGCAAATTCTGGGTAACCACTTAAAAAGGTTAAAAATGAAGTATAATGCATATGATATTTGGCAAAAGATATTGCTTATACATTGCACAAGTTTACTGGCAAATTTTACTTAACATGCAATTACTTAATAACAACAATAAGAAGAATGATAATGACAGCAACATAGTGCCCAGAACACAGGAAGGACTGGATAAATGTTAGCTCAAGCTTGCCTAACCTGTGGCCTGTAGACTGCATGCAGCCGAGGACAGCTTTGAATGCAGCCCAACACAAATTTGTAAACTTTCTTAAAGCATTGTGAGATTTTCTTTTGTGATTTTTTAAAGCTCATCAGCTATCATTAGTGTTAGGGTATTTTCTATGTGGCCCAAGATAATTCTTTTTCTTCCAGTGTGGCCCAGGGAAGCCAAAAGATTGGACATCGCTGTGTTAGTTGATGATTCTATTCCCCTTTTCTTGTTCTCATTTCAGTGACTCAAGGTTATATTTAGAATCATCTTGTTGGATCTATGCCAATTTCCTATTGCAGTGATTTATACTTCCATCACCCTCTCAACTATTCTTTTAGTCTTTGGTTGAAGATTTTAAGTGACAGAATGCTCACAATGTCAGAGGTAGCTCTTGTCTATCATCAAGTGGTACACCTGGGCAGTAATCTTTGTTAGAACATATTTCCTCTACTAACTCAAAATCTAGCTGTCTCTAATTTCTACTTAATTCTTCCCTCTGGAACAATACAAAGTGAGCTTCTTGACAGCTTTAGCACTCCTAAGCCTTCTTTAAAAGGGAATAAATGTGTTCAGTCCCTAAATTCTTTGACATCTGGTGCCCTCATCAGCTTCATCTTTTGGAAACTGGAAGAAAGTTAAATTGGGCTGCAGACGAAAGTTGAAGAGATCAGGCAGAAGGGGTGGGAGGACGGAGGCAAAGATGGGATTACTCACCAGGAAGGGAGAGGCGGGAGCTGAGAGAGAGCAGGCCAAGCTTTGGGTGGAAGGTGAAAAGACAGGAGACCTGGGCATTTTAAGAATGAGAAAAGAGAATTAGGAAGAGATGTCTAGTGTGGATTCTTGGAATGAACACTGTGCATCATCCTTCATACTTCTCCCTAATTTTTCATTCAGATATATTTGTTGCTAGCCAATGTTCTGGGACAAGTGATCTCTTTATGTTAAATGCAAGAGTGAAAATAGAAACTGCATGTGGAGGCCAACATACAGGTTATGACTGCTTAGGAAAGTGCCTGATATGCTGCTTTGAGTACCAGCCAGGATTTGAAAATGAGGGAGTAGAAACGACGAGGGAAAGGCTGGGCTGAAGTCTGTAGAGAAAGACAGCTAATGAGTACTTCTTGGTGTTGAGATTGTTCAAGTATTCTTTTTTTTTTTTTTTTGATTATGATTTTGAAATAATTGAAGATTCACATGCAGTTGTAAGAAACAATACAGGGAGAGGCTGGGCACAGTGGCTTATGCCTATAATCCCAGCATTTTGGGAAGTCGAGCCAGGAGGATCACTTGAGGCCAGGAGTTCAAGACCAGCTTGGGCAACATAGTGAAGCCTCCCGTATCTAATAAAAAAAAAAAGAAAGAAAGAATACAGAGAGATCATGTGTACCCTTTACCAGTTTTCCCAGTGGTAACACCTTGCAAAACCCCAGTACAATTTCACAGTCAGGATATGGACACCACCAATCTTATTCAGACTCCCCAGTTCTCCTTGTGTTCTTGTGTGTGTGTATTGCTCGTGTGTGTGTGTGTGTGTGTGTGTGTGTATTTAGTTCTATGCAATTTTATCACACAGTTGGGCTTCTAGATCCACCATCACAGTCAAGATACAGAACAGTTCCAAGACCATAAGGATTCCTCATCTTTCTTTTTATAACCACACACAGCTCTCTCACACTCCATACCTCACTGTCCCTAACTTCCAGCAACCGTAAATCTATTCTCCACTTCTATACTTTTCTTAGTTCAATAACTTTATATAAATGGAATCATGCAGTGTGTAACCACTGCGGACTAGCCTTTTTTCATTCAACCTAATTACTTGGAGATTCAACCAAGTTGTCACATGCATCATTGGTTTGTTCCTTTGTATTTCTGAATAGTACTCCATGCCGTAAATGTCCCACAATTTTTCAAATCATTCACCCTTTAAGCCTTCACCATTTCACTCACCTTTCTGCTATGCCCCATTTTCATATTTTGATCTAGGACACCTGGTTATTTCCAGTTTGGCCTATTATGAATACAGCTGTTATGAACATTATGTACAAGTTTTTGTGCGTTTCATTTCTCTGGGACAAATGCCAAGAGTAAAATTACTGGGCTTTATGGTATTTGCACATTTAGTTTTATTTTAAAAGCTGCCAAACTCTGTTTTTCAGAGTAGCTGTATCATTTCACATTCTTACAAGAAATGTACTGAAGTACTTTTAAGTACAAGAATGTTAATATTTTATTTTAAATTAATTGTCTTACTCTAATGCAAGTATCTTTGATTCCTCCACACTTTGAGTAAAGCCTCTTACACGCATGACTTCCTTAGGATGTCAGAGAATGGGAACCAACTTCCATGTCATTGTTGGTGCTAATAGAAAGAAGAGTAAAGTGGCAGGAAATGAAATGCGAGTGACGTTCATGGGGCGAAGGACCTGAAAGCCATGAGAGTGTAATCCCCTGAAAATTCATAGAAATCTTGGAGACTCGATTGGATTTCCCACAAGCTGAGAGGTTTCAGTTGATAATGTATAAATCTCAAAGTACAGGGTGTTTTCAACTTATATCTGGTTACAACTAAAATCCAGAATGCATATAAGTCTGTTTTTAAACTTTATGATAAAGTGATCACCTTTCTTCAAATGTTTTCTGTATTTCTGACCTTAGTGGTCCAAATTAAACTTAGATAATGCTCTAAAACAAGAAAAATAAGGAAGAGGTATATGGCTTGTAAGGCTCGAAAGAGGAGATTAAGTTTGCAATATTTGTACTTGGTGTAATCATTTAGATTGAAAAATTAACTGAATCAGCCGAAAAACATTCAGGACAAGTAAGAGAGATTTTCAAATTTGTTGATAGAAGATAAACTTACAAAATTAATATTTCTCAACACCAACAATAACAAAATAGAAATTACAACATATGATATCATTCACAAAAGTAATGAAAGCTATAAATACACATAATTCATTCTAAACAAAGAATGCATAAGAAAAAATAAAGCCTATTAACTAATATAAAATATTTGAATAAGTGGAAAATTTGTGTTCATAGTTGAGTTGACAACATTGTAAGGCTGTCATTTCTTCCCAATGTAATCTATAAATTCAATGCAATGCCAATTAAAACTCCACTTTCATGTTAGCAACTTGTAAAATCATTCTAAAGTATATATCCAGGTGTGAATAAGTTAACTTAAATAACAAAAACAAGGAGGAGGGTTTATCCCACCATAGATTCAGACATATTATAAAGCAATAGAAATGAAAATAAATTTGGTACTGCTATAGAAACAGTCAAAAATATCAATGCAGTAAAGTAGTACACGGAAGGACTTGCATATAAATGCAACTTGTTATATTGTTAAAGAAGGTGCCACACGTGTGCTTGTATTCCCAGCTACTCGGGAGTCTGAGGCATGAGGATTGCTTGAACCTGGGAGGCGGAGGCTGGAGTGAGCCAAGATCACACCACTGCACTCCAGCCTAGGTGACAGAGTGAGGCTGTATCAAATAAATAAATAAGATGCTACAAACCAATGAGGAAAGGGTAGATTATTAGTTAGTAGAATTGGGCAAAACAGACTCACTATATAGACAAAATTAAAATTGGATCCTTATCCATAGATGTGAGCAGAAGAATTACAAAGGTAATGAGAACAACCACAGAAGAATAGATTTTACAATTTAAGGATATACACAGATTTTTTAAAAACAGAACCAAAAACAAAACAGAAGTTCTGTGAAAAATTTATGGATTTGATTACACCACAATTAAGGATTTGTATTCAATGATTGATGATATAGACAAAGTTAACAAACAGCAGATCGAAGAAAGATAATTTATTTGTTTTTAAATTTGTACTTCATGAAAAGTTGTGGCAAAAGGCAGAAGAGTTCTAGTTACATTATACTTAAGCTCTAATGGGAATCACAAATATTTTATTCCTATCAATTTGTGATTTTGTTTGTTTATGGTCTGTGTGCCCAAAAGCTATACAAGGAAAACATCTTATTTATTTTTTTATTTTTTATCTGAAGGTCAGGTATACATGTGCAAGATGTGCAGGTTTGTTACATAGGTAAATGTGTGTCATGAGAGTTTGTTGTACAGATTATTTCATTACCCAGGTATTAAGCCTAGTATCCATTTGTTACTTTTCCTGATCGTCTCTCTTTTCCCACCCTTCACCCTCTGATAGGCCCCAGTGTGTGTTGTTCCCTTCTATGTGTCCATGTGTTCTCATCATTTAGCTCCCACTTACAAGTGAGAACATGTGGTATTTGGTTTTCTGTTCCTGTGTTAGTCTGCTTAGGATAATGGCCTCTATGTTCCTGCAAAGGACATGGTCTCATTCTTTTTTATAGTTGCATAGTATTCCAGGATGTATATGTACCACATTTTCTTTATCCAGTCTATCATTGATGGGGATTTAGGTTGAGTTCATGTCCTTGCTATTGTGAATAGTGCTGCAGTGAACATATGCATGCATGTGTCTTTATAAGAGAACAATTTCTATTCCTTTGGGTATATACTCAGTAATGGGATTGCTGAGTTCAATGGTATTTCTGTCTTTAGGTCTTTGAGGAATTTGAGGAAAGATAATATCTGTATCTACAACTAAAAATAATATAATGTACAAGTAACTCCTATAAATCAAAGATTGAAAATCCATAGCTAAATTGGCAAGAGATCTAAACATGCAATTAATAAAAGAAGAAACTTTAATTACCATCACTTCCATTAGAAGATGTTCAAACCCAAAACCATTACCAGAGAAATGCAAAATAAAACAAGAAAACATCACTTTACACCCATCAGAATGCCCACCCAACGAAAAGTTATTCTGTGGACATGGGAAGAAACAGGAATTTCCATGTACTGCCGGTGGATGCACAGGCTGGTGGGTGTGCAGCCTGGAGCAACCTTCTGAAGAACAATCTGGTGAAGCTAGTCAAATCAAGTATGTGCATGCCCTGTGCCTTGGGAGTTTTACTAATGGGTCTGTACCCCAAAGAAATTTTCAAACTGAAAGCAAATACATGAGGATGCTCATTGCAGCATTTAGTGGGCATTGGAAGCAAGCAACATAGTTGTCTGTCACTGTGAGTTAATAGAGATAAAAAAGTTCCATGTCATGGGATGCACACTCTGTATGTCTCCATACAGCAAAATAGAACTTATGCGAATATGATGTACATACACATAACACTATGTGTATTAAAATACTAACTAAAGATTCATTTATGCATATTGAAAGCATTAGGGTGGTGGTCTGCAAAGGTAGGGAAAGGGAATGGAATTAGAGACCAAGTGCAAAAAAGAATAAACCAATATCCGAGTGTGGGGCCTGGCATGAATCAAAGATGTGTAAGCCATGAAACAAGTACAATTAATTTAACATGAGATTTTTCTGTGATCCCTTTATCTTCATTTTCTCTATTCAACTCAATGCTGCTTTTTTTTTTTTTTTTAGTTAAAATTAAATTAAAAGCAACATTTCCCCTGATTACGTTTTTTTACTCTTTAAAACTGGTCCTTTGGCAAAGTTGTAGCTGAAAAATTCAGTGTTTGTAGAATTGATTTTTTTACACTGGATGAAAACAAATCTAAAATATTGCCTATAAAATATTAGCTGAATTGAAACGTGTGTTTGTTTAAGCTCCCTAGGGCATGCCTCTCCTATTAAGAATCCCTCATGACAGTTCTCTTAAATCCTTGGTCTTTGTGTTAAGATTCTCCCCATATTTGTGTAACAAGAAGAATGTGAGTTCTACTGGAGACAATAAAATTTCTAATCTCATGGGAAAAGCATTAAAAATTGACATTTGTAATTGAACGTTAGAAGTTTTTTACCTTTTTAAATCCATAGATCAAAATACATTGAAGGTTTATGATGATGACAGCTTTTATTTTCATTTTGTTGTGTAATAGCTTTATTTCTTTGTGTCTCACCAGTCATTTTAGGATCTTAGGATACAAACCTCTTTAGAGGATGCCTGGATACCAGCTTTGTGAATACTGTGATGGACTGTGTTTCCTACGGTTTCTTCCTCCCATTATTTCTCACGTCCTGGCGTAGTGACTGTTTCTGCCTGATTACATCCGTGACAGTCAAAATGCTCCAGTTTAGATGGCAGAAGACAGTCTTTTAGATCTCTATTAGTTAACCCCTAATCTGCCTGGTACAAAGAAGTGTTTAGGTTCCTTTAAAGTTTCCAAGATTCACATACATCCATGTGAACTTAGGGTTTCTTTTAAATAATAAATAGATTTTCCAAATTCGAGATTTGAAAATTTCAAAAATATTTTTTTCACTATCTTTTAAAAAGTGGGAAATCTAGAGTCCTTAATGACGACCACATCAATGACATGAAGGGGATGTTCTGACCACACCCATGAGTCCCTCACTACAGTTTTTCATTTTCAGGTACCTACATCTTAGATCTCTGTATTTATTTCTCTAAAGGGAACCTCCTCCACCTGTTATATGAGTGCTGTCCTGGATTTTATTCACCAAATGTGTATATTTGAGTTTGTTACCGACAACAGGTTCTTGGGATGTCAATGCAGTAAAAATTAAAAGTTGACATGAGGCCAAGAGAGTTTTCCCAGATAAGGCTTTACTGGAGCCCATAAGGCAGACAGCACGAGAGAGAGAATTCCCTGGCTGCCCCCACCAAGCTGAAAAGAATTGGAAGGGATTTTTTATTATACAAAGTGCAGGAATTGACACCAGGGGTAAGGTAAGCAGGCTGGGCTGGGGGTTTCTGGGAGGATATTTTAGACGAGATTAACATTTACATTGGTGGACTTTTAATCCTTTTAGTACAGCAGATTGCCCTCCATAATGTGGGTGGGCTCATCCAATCAGGCCTGAATAGGACAAGGAGTCCGGCCTCTTTCCTGCAAGAGAAAATTTTTCAAACACTGCTTTCAGACTTCAGCTGAAACATGGACTCTTCCTGGCTCTACAGCAGCTGCCTTTGGACTTAAACTCTGTTCTCTGAATCTCCACCCTGCAAATTTCAGACTTGCCAGCCTCTGTAGTCATGTGAGCCAATTCCTTATCACAATTCCCTCTCTCTCTCTCTCTCTCTCTCTCTATATATATATATACATATATATATATACACATATATATATGTATATATATATATAGAAGCTGGGGCTCAGAGAAGACACACAGCCAGCATGTGGGAGAGAGAGGATCCAAGTTCAAGTCCAGATATGCCTGGCTTCAGAGCCTAAGCATTCACTCACTTTTCTCTTTGGCCTCATGAGAAGCTGAAGCATGAGAGAGTGATAGCTCTAGAATTATATGGCTAATATGTACAGACTTTGTGTTCTAGCTTCCAGCTCTGGCTTAGACTCCATCTCACAATCTCTATGATGTCTTGCTACCATGTTCCTTTTGTCTTGCATTTTGTTTGGAGATAGAGCAAGTGCCAATTCAGTAAGGAGGTTCCCAGTGCACAGCAGTAGGGATGATTCAGTCCTCCCCTGATTGATAAGAACTAAGAGTGGTGATGGACTGTATTACCTGGGAGGCAGCACCCCCCCACCCCCGTGTCCTCTGTCACCTGTATAAACAAACACAGTGGAAGCTGCTCTCAGGCATTTCAGCAAGATGTGTGGCCTCTGTGAGGTTATCAGCCAAATAATATATTTGGTTTTCAAATCAAGGCATCTGTAAAAGCCAATTTGTCAGACTAATAAATTCAATTTTGAGTCACAAAGCCCTGCAACAGGATTGGAGCTTTGAATTCTTATTTTTAAATGTTTCATCTCCAGCCCTGAAAGGAAAAGCCCTTTCCTCCCCCTCAAGGGTAAGATTGTCTCATTCTTCTGATTCATATTCATCTTTCAAGATACAAGGTTTTTCATAGTTCTTTTCCTTTTGCAAGTGGGCGTCTTTTTATCTCAGATTTAAACAATAACTCCACATCCCCAGTGCTTGACTGTTTCTGGAAATCTATTTAATTTCACAAAACAAGTTACCAAAGCATGCAGACTTGCCCAATTTCTATTTTAATAGATCATCTCTACTTAAGTTTGGATTTAGATGAATACAGGCCAATGTCTGGAACATTCGGAATTTCTAACAGTGCTGCTTTGTGGAAAGGATACCTATTTGACCAAAATGCTTTTAATTTCAGGTCCATTTTTGGAATATGAAGGCAAAAATAGAAAATTTGAAAATCACCTCTTTCCCCATTGCTTTGGGTTTGTTAGAAAAATGGATGAACAGGATCACAAATATCACAAATTGCCTACACTAAGGAAACAGCAAGAAACTTATTTTGGGTAAAGATTTATGAGGTTCGTGAGAACTCAAGGAAGTTGCTGAGGGCCATCCATTACCTGTAGGCTCAGTGGCTTTTTTTCCTGCCTCCTCTGCTTTGCCTAAAATTTTGGTGAAATATGTCTTAACCCAGATCACATGTGCTCAGCTATTAAATTCTCCCTCGCTCCTTTAAGAAAAAGGATACCATGGATTGTTTATAAGCGCATTTCTTTTCTGTCAGGGAGCAATTCAGTACTCAAAGAAGATGTTTTCATGATTTTTAAAAAGCTTTTCCTTTTTACCTTGCTGAGGCTTCCCGAACAATGGGCAGGTGAGGGAACTTGCGGTCAGTTCAAAACCTTGTTCTACAGTTTACTAGCTGCTTTAAGATCAAGCTTTCAGGTTCTCTAGCCCTCAATCTTCTCACCTTTGCACTAGGTGTACTGATACCTCCCAGGATGGTTTTGAAGGATGAATAAGTTTGCACTTACAAAATTCTTGGCACAGTGTCTGTCATAGCAGGTCTCGAGGAAAGGTACGGGTATCCCACAAAGCACATTCATATACATTATCTCACTTTACCTTTACAGTATTCCTATAGTTAGGTGCATCACTTTCCACTATTCCTTTTGTAGAGATAAGAAACTTAGCCAGGTAGTGTTAAATACAGTGCTCAAGATCACAAAATCAGTAGCAGATACAATATGACATCTCAGATGTCTTGATTTATTAATATGATTTCTCTCTTTCTGAATCCTTTAACTGGGATAAGAGCGTGGGCCTCTGAAGGAAAACCCATCAGCTCTGACAGCACTAAACGTAATTTTCTCTACCCAAAAAGGTAAATGCCAATGAACACAGATTTGCAAAAGAGAAACTAAGTCTAAGTGTCTAGTATGTTCATCTTGTGGTTTTTCAAGGTTTCACTTGTAACCAGTTAAATTCTGTGTCTCATTTTCTTCCCTTGGATTGTGTCTCCCTATGACTATTTGTGTCTCTGTGTACACCTTTTCCTCTGTGCTTTTTTTTGTGTGTGTGTATGGTTTCTTAGTCCATTTTGGGTTGCTATAAAAGAATACCTGAAACTTGGTCATTTATAAAGAAAAGAGGTTTATCTGGCTTATTGTTCTGCAGGCTCTCCAAGCAGCATGATACCAGCATCTGCTTCTGGTGAGGCCTCAGGAAGCTTCCAATCATAGCAGGAAGCAAAGGGGGAGCAGAAGTGTAACTTGGTGATAGAGCAGAGAGAGGGGAGGAATGCTAGCCCCTTTTAAACACCTCACTCTTGGAGGAACTATTAGAGTAAGAACTCACTCACCTCCAAAGGAGGGTGTTAATCCATTCATGAGGGAGCTGTCCTTGCAATCCAAATCCCTCCCACCAGGCACCACCTCCAACACTGAGGATCAAATTTCTTTTAAAAAAGATTTTTTTTGTTTTTGTTTTATTTCTTTTTTTAAAAAAAAGAACGGGATACATGTGCAAAATGTGCAGGCTTGTGACATAGGTACACATGTGCCATGGTGGTTGGCTGCACCTATTGACCCATCCTATAAGTTCCCTCGCCTCACCCCCCACCCCACAACAAGCCCTGCTGTGTGTTGTTCCCCTCTCTGTGTCCGTGTATGTTCAATGTTCAGCTCCCACTTATAAGTGAGAACATGCGGTGTTTGGTTTTCTGTTCCTGTGTTAGTTTGCTGAGGATGATGGCTTCCGGCTTTATCCATGTCCCTGCAGAGGACATGATCTCATCCTTTTTTATGGCTGCGTAGTGTTCCATGGTGTATATGTACCACATTTTCTTTAGAGGATCAAACTTCAGCCTGACATTTGGAAGGGACAAATATCCAAACTATACTGTATGAGTTTTCCTGATATTGGCCTCACATTCTATCTTCCTATCTCACTCCCTCAATGAAAAGAAAATTTGTATGCGTATCTTTCATGCACAAAATAGGCACAAAATATCTATGAACTAAAGCAATGAATAGATTCATAATTTTTAGAAATTATGAGTCATGAAGGGAGCTATTAAATTGTCCCTTGCTCCTTTAAGAAAAAGGAAACCATGGATTGTTTATAAGCTCATTTCTTTTCTGTCAAGGAGCAATTCAGTACTCCAAGAAGATGTTTTCATGATTTTTAAAAAGCTTTTGCTTTTTACCTTGGAAGTAGACTTGGGAGAGGAAAATTAAGAGACAGATACAGAGACAGAGAGAGAGAGAGAGAGAGAGAGAGAAAGAGAATGAATGTGCCGGGTAAGATATCGATAAGATGAATAAGACCTAGTTCTCGCCCTCAGTCAGTTTATAGTTAAGTAGTGGGAATAACTCAGAAATATCTGAAATCCTGAAACTCTTTTGTGTGTTCGGCTCTTTATCAAATACTCCTAGATTAGACAGAAGAAATACAAGGCATATTTGTTGTCCTCAAGGGGCTTATAATTTAGTTGGGGCAGTATCTTAAAACGACAGTGATTATGGTTCTAGCTTTTAAGGAGCTTGGGGATTTTGTTTATTGATGAATGAGTGTGTTCATTTAATGAGCATTCACTGAAAGCTGATTGCCAGAGAGATTCTATACTTGGTTCTGGGGATGCTGGGTGCTCCTCAGAATTCTAATCATCTTTTTTTTGCACAGGGCACATATTCAACAAGAGTAATCTGGTGGGAAAAACACATTGAATAAGGCAGAGATTAAATTTTTTAGAAGAGTTAAGCTGTAAGCTGCTTCAGATCTAATAATGAGGAAATGTTCCCTAACACTGGTCTGTTCTCAGAAGAATTGTTTCTGTGACCCTCCTTAGACATGCAAGTATCAGGCAAGTAGGCCTTAGAGAAAAAATATAATGGGTATGTAATTGTGACTTGATAAACACAGCTATACACACATACATGGACACACACACACACACACACACACACACACAGCCTCTTGGGAGGCACAGGGGTCCGGGAGTTCCAGTGGAAATTTGACCTCACATTTGAGGGACTTCTCAAAGATTAGGGGTGTAGAACACAAATCCCACCCCTGCAATTTAAAGTCAGTGATGGGAGCCTTCTTGGATGGGAGTCTTGTCAACAACTGCTGGTAGAAAAGAACCCCAAAGAACTTGAAGGAAACAATGAGGAATTCGAGTTGGTGATTCAAGCAAACACTCATGGCCTGAGGGTCCCTGCCAAAGGAATGGTTCGGGTACATATGTGGCTGCTGTCAAAAGCACCTGTGGGTGCACCCATTCCAACGCAGTGATTGTGCTTTGGGGAACTATGGCTGAGGGAGGGAATGTGAACCAAAAAAATAGTTAGACCTCAATGCTCATTGTGGAGCACAACTATAGCCTGAAAAGGTTGTAGAGCACCATACACCCAGCATTAGGTAAATATTCTTCAGGGCAGGACTATATATATATGTGTGTGTGTGTGTGTGTGTGTGTGTGTATATATATATGTGTATATATATATGTGTATATATATATGTGTATATATATGTGTATATATATATATATGTGTGTGTGTGTGTATATATATATATCTCTATATAATATCAGAGTTTTGCTCTTGTCACCCAGGCTGGAGTGCAATGGTGTGATCTCAGCTCACTGCAACCTCCGCCTCCAGGGTTCAAGTGGTTCTCCTGCCTTGGCCTCCTGTGTAGTTGGGATTACAGGCACCCGCCACCATGCCTGGCTAATTTTTTTGTGTGTGTGTGTTTTTGGTAGAGATGGGGTTTCACCATGTTGGCCAGGCTGGTCTTGAAATCCTGACCTCAGGTGATCTGCTCACCTCAGCCTCCCAAAATGTTGGGATTACAGGCATGAGCCACTGCACCTGGCCGGCAGAGCCAGTCTTGAACTAGGATATGCATATGAGGGAGGGTAAATATCTCCAAAATTAGTAAATTAGACTCTAGATTTTTCTTCATGGTATGTTCAGAAGCAGAGTTGCATTCAAGTTAAAACTAAGGTATAAATCACTAGTTTTAAAACTAGGGTATGATGTATAATTTCTCATTTCTTCAAGTTAGCAAAAATTTAAAAGCTCAACCCACACTTTGCTGGCAAGGCTATAGGGCAACAGGTACTCCTATAAGAAGCTGTTGGGAGTGCAAAGTGATATAGCCCTTATGGAGGGGAATTCGGTTCTATCTAATAAACTACACATGCATTTTCCCTTTGCTATAAGAAAACAAAATGGTCATTTCCATCACTTTCTCTGATAATTCCATCATCTCTGTCATCTTGGAGTCATTTACCTGCTCCTTGGCATGTCTAGTAATTTTCAGTTGGGCATTGTGAAACTTACATGGTTGAATGGTTGATCATCTAATTTTGTTGTCTTCCTTTAAAGAGTGCTAGTTTTTGTTGCTAGGTAGTTAAGTTTCCAGTTTGAGCCTTTTTTTTTTTTTTTTGAGATGGAATCTCGCTCTGTCACCCAGGCTGGAGTGCTGTGGCACGATCTCGGCTCACTGCAAGCTCCGCCTCCCGGGTTCACGCCATTCTCCCGCCTCAGCCTCCCAAGTAGCTGGGACTACAGGTGCCTGCCACCACGCGGCAAATTTTCTTTTTGTATTTTTAGTAGAGACGGGGTTTCACTGTGTTAGCCAGGATGGTCTTGATCTCCTGACCTAGTGATTCACCCGCCTCAGCCTCCCAAATTGCTGGGATTACAGGTGTGAGCCACCGCGCCTGGCCCAGTTTGAGCATTTTTGAGGCTTGTTTTTATGCTTTGGTAGATCATATCTAAATTAGCCTTTACTGTAGAGATAGTTTAGCCCTATTACTTAGGCATGGTCCTCTGGTTATTCTGCTGAATGATCAGAGAGATCACGATGACTCTCCATTATGGCCAGTGGGAATTCAAATGATTCCCAGCCCTGTGTAATCTCTGAGAGCTATGGAACTCCCAGCAACCCAGCTGGGGTTACTCTTTGCCTTGTGGGCTTTTACTCTATTTATATACATCATGGTATTAGCAAAAGATTAGAGAGGATTCCAGTGAAGATCATTGGATCTCTTTTCCTGGCTGTTTCTTTCTTCTCTGAAAATCTGCCTTATAACTCCCAGTCATCTCCCTGAATTCTGAAATCTGTCTCTGCTTGGCAAGCCCACAGTGCTGTGTTTGGGATTCCCTTCACCGTTTCATGGTCTACAACATGCCCCCGGCAGAGAGCCGAGGTAATCATGGCACTCACCTTATTTGTTTCACTTCCCTCAGGGATCTCAGTCCTGTGTTGCTTGTGGTTCAATACCTGAAAACAGTGGTTTCATATTGTATTAGTCTGTTCTCATGCTGCTGATAAAGCTATATCTGAGACTGGGTCATTTATTTAAAAAAAGAGGTTTAATGGACTCATAGTTCCACGTGGCTGGGGAGGCTTCACAATCATGGTGGAATGCAAAAGGCACATCTTTTAATTTTTTTTTTCCAAGGTGGAGTCTTGCTCTGTCACCCAGGCTGGAGTGCACTGGCATGATCTCAGCTGATTTCCACCTCTGCTTCACAGGTTGAAGCGAGTCTCCTGTCTCAGCCTCCTGAGTAGCTGGGATTACAGGCATACACTACCACGCCTGGCTAATTTTTGTATTTTTAGTAGAGACAGGGTTTTGCCATGTTGGCCAGGCTGGTCTCGAACTCCTGACCTTGTGATCCGTCCACCTTGGCTTCCCAAAGTGCTGGGATTACAGGCATGAGTCACTGTGCCCAGCCAAAATTCACATCTTACATGGTGGCAGACAAGAGATAATATGAGAGCCAAGTAAAAGGGGACACCCCTTATAAAAGCATCAGATCTAGCAAGACTTTTCACTACCATGAGAATAGCATGTGGGGAACCTCCCCCATGATTCAATTATCTCCCACTGGGTCCCTCCTACAACACGTCGAAATTATAGGAGCTGCAATTCAAAATGAGATTTCAGTGGGGACACAGGGAAACCATATTTTATATATTTGTATTTTTTTTTCCAGTTTTCTAGTTGTTTCAAGTGTGAAGGTAACTCCAGTGCCTAATATACTCCCTCATACCTAAAAGCCAAATATGTATATAACATGTAAT
This sequence comes from Pongo pygmaeus, assembly GCF_028885625.2. NCBI lineage: Eukaryota > Metazoa > Chordata > Mammalia > Primates > Hominidae > Pongo > Pongo pygmaeus. The sequence continues at coordinate 18,506,067 of NC_072380.2, read as the reverse complement.
ATTTCCTAGCTCTGTCCATTTTAAGGGTCTAAAAGCAATGACATCCCAGTAGCAATGAACATGGTTATTGCCCAGATTCTCTTTTCTAAATATCACTCTCAGTAAAAAACAACAACAATGGCAGAAAAGAAAAGAAACAAAACAGGGTTCCTTGGACAAATGTCTGATTCCAGATTTGAGGCAGAGAAACTACGAAGTGATCGTGGTACTCTTGGTGTCTTCCCCAAAGTAAGAAGCACTCAAGAATGAATGGAACGTATCAAAAGGACACACAGCCAGTTTCAAAGAGCTATCACTGGGTTGTCCCAAATTTGAGACAATCTGGACATCACAAACAATAATGATGATAATTGGTTTTAACATATAAAATAAAAGAAGAATCCGTGAATTCATGGCAATACTAAAAGAAAAGGGTGGGGGTGGGGAGTGAGGGTAAGCATTTATTGACAGAAGAATGATGGTTGATAAATGTGAAATAAATGATAGAATTTGAAAATTATCATTTTCAGCTACTAATGTAATAATTGACTCTGGCAACTTCATTAATAAATGTTAAAACCATTGGGTTAATGGCCAGGCGCAGTGGCTCATGCCTGTAATTCTAGCCCTTTGGGAGGCCGAGGTGGGTGAATCACCTGAGGTCAGGAGTTTGAGGCCAGCCTGGCCAACATGGCGAAACCCCGTCTCTACTAAAAAGACAAAAATGAGCCAGGCATGGTGGCAGGCACCGATAATCCCAGCTGCTGGGGAGGCTGAGGCAGGAGAATTGCTTGGACCTGAGGGGCGGAGATTGCAATGAGGTGAAATAGTGCCACTTCACTAAGGCCTGGGCAAAAGATCGAAACACTGTCTCAAAAAAACAAAACAAAACAAAAAAAACATTGGGTTAAAACTTGATGGGCAACACGGTATTCACATATTTTTCAAAGTACTATACCACAGAATATTAGTTAATGAACAAAGGGAAAACATAGCTTTGTAATGGAGAGAGCTGGTAGATGCTAAATTAACCAAGTAATTAAACAGCATCACCAGTAAGAAAACCAGTGCCTTCTATTAGCGCCTTCTAATGTGAAGCATTGAGAAAGACACCATATCAACCTAAGTAGTTGCAAGAAATCATTTAGTTTGAATCTAATCACAAGAAAACAGACAAATCCAGAATATGAGATCTTCTATAAGAAAACTTGGCTTTTTCCTTCAAAAATATAAAGTCATGAAAAGATCAGAAAGGCAAGAAAATAAAAGAAAAAAATCTGCACTCTGGGAGGCCGAGGCAGGTGGATCATGAGGTCAGGAAATCGAGACCATCCTGATTAACACGTTGAAACCCTGTCTCTACTAAAAACACAAAAAATTAGCCAGGTGGGGTGGCACGTGTCTGTAGTTCCACTTGCTCAGAAGGCTGAGGCAGAAGAATCGCTTGAACCCAGGAGGTGGAGGTTGCAGTGAGCCGAGATTGTGCCACTGCACTCCAGCCTGGGCAACAAGAGCAAGACTCCGTCTCAAAAAAAATAAAAATAAAAAACAACAAAAAAACCCACCTCAGCAGTAATAGACATTATTGGGACAGTTAGGGAAAATTAAACATAGACTACAATATTACTGTATTACTGTAAACTTTCTTGAGTTTGATCCATAGGAGAATGTCTTTGTTCTTGATACACGCTGAAGTATTTAAGGGCAAAGTGTCACAATGATTACTTTCAAATGGCTCAGCAATCACAGTGTTATGTGGATAAATAAGTGTGATTTTCCAGGCCTGGATCAGGTGCTTACATACCTGCGGCTAGAGTCAGCCCTACAGAGCCAAATATCCTGAGGGTGAAAGCTACCAGAAAGAAAACTGGACAACCAAATAGATGTTCACTACTTAGAGAATGAATATTCAGTTTGATATTTCACCAAGATCTCTCTGGAGTGGTACAAAGGATGGAAAGGAGAGTTAAAATTAAAGGGAGGAACCCTGGTAAGGAGGTTGTGAAAGTCATCTAGGTGGAATAAAATGGACATGAAACACGGTAGTGGTAATGGGTATGGAAGAGAAACAACAGATTTGAGCTACAATTAAAGGCTACTGAAGGTGTTGATGATTAATTGGTGGTCTCTCAGGATTTTGTGCGTATATCACCATGAGGTCGGAACTAGGAGTGTCTTTTCATTGTTTTATTCCCAACGCTTGGAACAAGAGTTGGTGTCCAGTACGTATCTAATGAATGGAAGTGCTAGGGCCAGTCAGAAAGAGTAGAGGCTAGGTTAATTTCAAGTGGAGAAATTTAGGAAGACTTCTTGAAAGAAGGGTCACTTGAAATATGAGTGGGATATTGACATACCACTAGCTAGTAAATAGGTACTTCTGAGAGATGGCATGGAATGATAGATGAGAATAGGGTTGGGTAGAGAAATGTATACTAGAGCTGACCATAACCTGCCACAGGACCTCAAATAAGTCATATCCTCACATCAAACGTCTATTTCTTTATTGTTAAAATAAGGAAGTTGATTCAGGTGTCTTAATATTTCTCCTAGCCCTAATATTACATGTGTTTAAATGATCTGGGATGTCGTCTCTGTCTGTAGAAGGTAGACTCAGCTGAATCAATGACATTGTTTGGTTCACAGTCATTTGTTGAACTTAACGAGGAGGAGATTAAAGCTGAATGAGGCTAGTCTCTGATCATGAGAAAACTGAGATCCATGAAAGTTGGACAAGCTCTGGGCCGTTCCCTTAAATCATGGTCTCCCCACTCTCAGTCTGTTTCTTATTTCACTACATCATTTTAAGGCCAGATTTTAGGAGACTTTGACAGAAAAAAAGAATTAATCCTCATTCTGTAGTTAAGAGGCAAGGAGTGAATAATGTGTTAGTCCATTTTTACGCTGCTAATAAAGGCATACCTGAGACTGGGTAATTTATACAGGAAAGAGGTTTAATGGACTCACAGTTCCACATGGTGGGGGAGGCCTCACAATCATGGCAGAAGGCAAGGAGGGCAAGTCACATCTTACATGGATGGCAGCAGGCAAAGAGCTTGTGCAGGGAAACTCCCCCTTATAAAACCATCAGATCTCACGTGACTTATTCACTATCATGAAAACAGCACAGGAAATACTCGCCCCCATGATTCAATTACCTTCCACAGGGTCCCTTCCACAACATGTGGGAATTGTGGGAGCTACAATTCAAGATGAGATTTGGGTGGGGACATGGCTAAACCATATCAAATGGTTTAGCAACATCCCTTTGGTGGTGTTCTTGTGATGGAGTTCTCATGACATCTGGTTGTTTAAAACTGTGTGGCACTTCCCGCCTCTCTCTCTTCCTCCTGCTCCAGCCATGTGAAGATGCCTGCTTCAGCTCTGCGTTCCACCATGAGTAAAAGCTCCCTGAGGCCTTCCAGCCATGCTTCCTGTACAGGCTGTGAACTGTGAGCCAATTAAACCTCTTTTCTTAAAAAGTATCCAGTCTTGGGCATTTCTTTATAGCAGTGTGAGAATGGACTAATACAGTAATCCTAAGGGATCAGGGCCCCACTCTTATGCCCTCACTTAACCTTAATTACTTCCTTAGAGACCCCCATCTCCAAATACAGCCACACAGGGCTTAGGGCTATGGCATATAAGTTTTGGGGAATACATTCAGTTCATAACACCTACTTCATAGGGTATTGTGAGGATTGAGTGATTTGATACATGTAAGCCCTTTGAACAGTGTCTATAGTAAGCATTGACTATTATTGTAGCTTCATGAGTTTGCTGTTCATTGTGGTTCCTAATGAAGCATGGAACATCATCAGGACCCTGATTCAGGTTTACTAGATGGATGAGGCAGGGATTAAATGGCTTCCCTGAAACAATCTCAGGATAAATTCAGAGACTTTGGGCTCTGATAAGGGGACAGATGTATCCTCTGGGAACAAGAAAGCCAATATTTGGGTAGAAAATGAGAGAGCCCTGAGGATTAATTTGCCTTCATTAAATTGACCTGAACTCCATTTATATATCACATAAAATTTTTTGATAAGAAATAAGTACATTCTGATTTCTTCTACAACATTCATGTCTTCCCAAGGTACAAATAAGCCTGAGAGAATTCTATTTCAAATATAAAAAAATCAGACAGGTGTCAAATAAAGTTCTTGTACAAGTAGGTATCCTTGGTTATAGACTTTTTAAAAAAATGCAATTTAGGGATCACAAGGTGCAATTTGAGGAGTAAAAATAGCCCACTAAAAAGATTTCCCCTGGAACCTAGTACAGGGCTAGAAATACTATTATCAGCAATTTATTCCTTTTCAGAAAACATGTCCCCATTACAGAAGCCTGCAAATTCTCCTGAGTCCAACATTATGTTACTGAAACCTAGTGCAAATTGAAAATTTCTTCCGTGAGTCACCGGGGCTGCTTCATGGGTCTCCATGAAGGACAAAGCTGAAGTGATGACAGAGGGGATATATCTGCAGGAGTCTGGCTTTGCCAGATTCAGAATTTATTTAGGGCAGTTTTCCAGTGTAGTTTCTCCTTCTGCCCTAAAGAGAAACTCTAAGTCAGTTGAATTCTTAGTGTGGCTTAGGTGCAGCGTCCTTAGTTTCTGACCAAAGTCATATACCTGGGCCCCCAAACAAATTCATGATAAGGTTCTCTCTCTACTTCTCTGTGGATGCTTCTGACGTTTTTGAGCAGCAGGACCCCTCCAAAATTGAGGACCTCTACAAAGACTCCATGTTAACCTACTTTGGCATCCAGCAATATTGCTAGATCACTGCAAATTATTCGGGGGGCAGAGGAACTTTTTCTAATAAGCTTGCCTAAGGGTCATCTAACTCCCTGGGGGAATGTAACATCCTTTGACTTAGTGTTCAATTAGAGTTCAGACATGTGACGGCTCTTTCACTCTGCTTAGTCGTATTTTAGGTTCATTCAGATTTGGAGGAATCCTAATTAACAGAGAGATCACCCAAGATGATATTTTCTGAGAGTCTCTTATCCTTGATGTCATGAAGCTATAGAACCATTTAGTAATCCTTGAGTGGATTGAAAGAGCTAGTGCTCCTTCAAGTGAACCCCTAAGGAAGACTCAGAAAAGACGCCATTGAAATGAGAACTACATCAGCATCTTGATGTTTGGGTTGGCACTAGGGCTGATGAATCCTCAAAATGCCACACTCTATAAACACACACTCACTTACATCCCCTACCACACACACATGCACACTAAAACCTTTGAGGTGTATATTCTGTTTTATTCCCATTTTACAGGTGACAAAATGGAGGCACAGAAATGACTTGTCCAGTCCCACACAACTTGGACTAGGGACCTAGGCTTTGAGCACAGACAGTATGGTTCCAGTATCCGTTCTTGTAATCATGGCTTCACATGGCTGGTTACCGGAAGACTCTACACATCTTCTTTGCTCTTTTCCTTTCACTACTCTGTCCAGGAAAGAAGAGAAGGAAGAGGATAAAGATTTGGAGGCTCTCTACTTGGTACCAGTGGTACCAACATAGATACTGGAGTGGACTGCAGTATCTTCCCGCAGCCAGATGCCTCTTCCTGGATCTTATCACATTACCCCCAGCCCCAAAGCCTTCAGAGATGCCTATTGTTAAATGTTCCACCTTGCTTCCCAGGGATGGGTAAAATAAGATATGAAAATATGGCTGGGCACAGTGGCTCATGCCTGTAATCTCAAGCACTTGTTTTGTTTTAGCAGAGTCACACCTGCACAGTTCATCACCGACAGGAGGGAGGAGAGTGGGGAGATTCAGAAATGCAAGTTGTCCATGGAGAGGCTTGATCCTGAAGTGGCTTGTTTCAGCATTTTGCCAGGAAGGTAGTTGTGAAGCAATGACAACTAGAGGCTTGGGTTATTGGCACCAGGTGTGACTCTGCCCGCCTCTCTACCTGCCCCGTGGCGACCTCCACCGGCTTCCTTTGTATTCTGAGAATCCTGCCGTGGTAGAAGGTTCCCACAGTTCTGTACTGTTATCTCAGTCTCCAGTGTATATGCCAAGTTCAAAATGTTTTCAACTGTTGCCCCTCTTTCCAAGTTAAGGAATTTGTGTCAGTAAGAATATATGCTTATTGGAATTAATCTGAATATATATTTTATGAAATTATTTCCTATTTACATGATTTTACATATAATGCTCACAGAATAGTTCTGTAAATTCCTGAATCAGAGGTGTAAGACATTACAATTTAATAACTCATGGGTGGTAACAAAAAAAATCCTCTAAATCCATCTCATCCTCCTTATAATTCTTTTTTGTTTTTTGTTGTTGTTTGTTTGTTTTTTGGAGACAGAGTCTCTCTCTATCCCCCAGGCTGGAGTGCAGTGGTGCAATCTCAGCTCACTGCAACCTCCGCCTCCCAGGTTCAAGTGATTCTCTTGCCACAGCCTCTGGAGTAGCTGGGATTACAGGCACCTGCCAAGACACTCGGCTAATTTTTGTATTTTTAGTAGAGATGGAGTTTCACCTTCTTGACCAGGCCGGTCTCAAACACCTGACCTCAGATGATCCGCCCACCTCAGCCTCCTAAAGTGCTGGGATTATAGGCGCAAGCCAGCTCACCTGGCTCTTCTTATAATTCTTCACAAACTCTGCACTATTTTCCTTTTTCCAACTGGGAAAGAATCTACACTGGCACTAATGTGAAAAAGCAAAAATGGAAATAAGATGTAGGAAAGAGTATATTGTGTATACAGCAGAGTGACTCCATTACAATCCCGGTTCTATCCTTATTCACTGTGAGCTTAGGCAAGGCAATTAACCTCTCAGTGCCTCAGTTTCCTCACCTGTAGCAGGTAAAGATAATAGTGGTATTTACCTCACAGGTTTTTTTTGTTTTGTTTTGTGTTTGAGATTGGGTCTCACTGTGTCACCCAGGCTGGAGTACAGTGGAGCAGTCATAGCTCACTGCAGCCCCAACCTCCTAGGCTCAAGCATTTCCCCCACTTCAGTCTTCCAAGAAGCTGGGACTACAGGCACGTGCCACCATGGCCAGCTGATTTTATTTTTGTACAGATGAGGTCTCACTTTGTTGCCCCGGCTTGTTTGGAACTCCATGTCTCAAGCAATTCTCCTGCCTTGAACTCCCAAAGTTCTGGGTTTCCAGGTATGAGCCACCATGCCTGGCCTCATAGATTTTTTCTAATTTAATTTTTTTCAGGTAAGGGACCATGTACCTTGTCTCATAGGGTTTTTTGTGAGGGTTAAATGGGTTTAGATAAAGCAGTTAGACTAGTACTCAGATTATTACTGAAACACAGGAACAAAAGTATGAATCTACACTGCAGATATAGTCATACACCTAGAGTACCAATAATTCACTGAAAGACCATTAGAAGTGATACATGAGTTTAGTAAAATAAATTCAAATTAATCTCAAAAAAATCAAGCTTTAAAAATAATTCAGCAATAACCATCCTTATGAGCTGAATTATGTCACTTCTAAATTCATATGTTGATGTCCTAACTCCCAGTATCTAAAAATATAGAAGTGGTTGGTTTTGGAATTGAGTCCTGGGTAGAGGTTGGCAGATTTTTGACATGCACATTAGAAAAAGCCTACATTACCTTGAAGAGACTGTTGCTAGCAATATGGACATTAGGTTGGGTGCAGTGGTTCACGCCGGTAATCCCAGCACTTTGGGAGGCATGCGGATCACTTGAGCTCAGGAGTTTGAGACCAGCCTGGCTACCATGGTGAAATCCTGTCTCTACTAAAAATACAAAAATTATCCAGGTGTGGTGGCAGGCACCTGTAACCCCAGCTACTCGGGAGTCTGAAATAGGAGAATCATTTGAACCCAGGAGGTTGAGACTGCCATGAGCTGAGATCACACCACTGCACTCCAGCCTAGGCAAACAGAGTGAGACTCTGTCTCCAAAAAAAAAAAAAAAAAAAAAGAACATTAAGGGTGCTTCTGGCAAGGCCTCAAACACTGGAGGGAAGGCAAGCCTTGCTATCATGTGGCAAAAGACTTGGATGAACTGTATTGTAGTGTTTTGTGGAAGGAAGAACTTGTAAGTGACGAACCTGGATATTTAGCTGAGGAGATTTCAAACAAAGTGCTGAAGGGGAAAGGGGAGGCCTAGTTTCTCCTTGCTGCTTATAGTAAAATGTGAAAGGAGAGAGATAAATTGAGAAAAAGAAATGGTCAGGCAAAGAGGAACCAGAGCTTGAAGATTTAGAGTTCTCAGCCTGTGCATATTGTTTTTCATATTTAAAAATATTTATTGGCCAGGTGCAGTGGCTCACGCCTGTGATCCCAGCACTTTGGAAGGCTGAGGCGGGCGGATCACCTGAGGTCAGGAGTTCAAGACAAGCCTAGGCAACATGGCGAAACCTCGTCTCTACTATAAATACAAAAATTAGCTGGGCATGGTGGTGTGCACCTGTAATCCCAGCTACTCAGGAGGCTGAGGCAGGAGAATCGCTTGAACCTGGGAGGCGGAGGGCACAGTGAGCCGAGATCACACCACTGCATTGTAGCCTGGGCAACACAGTGAGACCCTGTCTCCAAAAAAAAAAAATTATTGTATTTTTAAAAATTTTAATTTTGGGGATACTTGTGAAGATTTGCTGCATAGGTTACATTGCAGGATGCTGAGGTTTGGACTTCTCTGGGTCCTGTTACCCAAATAGTAAACATGGTACCTCATAGGTAGTTTTTCAACCTTTTTCCTCTCCTCTCCCTCCCCGATTTTGGAATCCCCAGTATCTGTTGTTTCCATGTTTTTTCAACCTTTTTCCTCTCCTCTCCCTCCCCGATTTTGGAATCCCCAGTATCTGTTGTTTCCATGTTTGTGCCCATGTGTGCTCAGGGTTTAGCTCCCACTCATAAGTGAGAACATATGGTATTTGATTTTCAGTTTCTGCATTAACTCACTTAGGATAATGGCCTCCAGCTGCATCCATGTTGCTGCAAAGGTCATGATTTCATTCTTTTTTATGTCAGCTTATCCATATTGAAAAAGATGAGAAAGGGTGTTCTGGAGAGAACACCGAGTGTGTGGCTGGACCACGCTTTGATATAGAAATTATGCGTGTGACTCATGGATCCAGTCAGTAATCTCAGCAGAAATGCTATCAGCTTGAACTGAAGAGGACAAAGAATGAAATGAAATAATTCTGTCTAACTTCTGGGATTTCTACAGGACAGGCCAATAGAGCTATCTGGCTGCAAACATGCATTATTTTTCAAGAAAGGGAAGAATAACCCTGAAAGTGATGTAGAGATTAGTAGGACTACCGCTGCCACCATGAGCCCAGACGGCAGAGCCTAGGGGGACAGAGTTGTCTGCTCCTTGGTTCCAGAGGGCAGGTTACCTCCTCGGTTTCACTGGGTCAAGTTGCTGCCTCCAGGCCGAGAAGGTGGGGCCATCACTCTGGTGGGCCCAGAGGCTGGGGATGCCAGCCTTGTGGGTCTGGAGGATTGAGATTGGGGCCAAGGAGGATTCTCCTTGAGTTTTAACATCTAATAAAATTTGCCTTGGTTTTAGACGTGGTTGCGGCCTCTTTTTTCTTTCTGATTTTTCCCTTTTGGAATGGAAATGTTTATTCTATGCCTGTCTCACCATTGTATTTTGGAAGCAGATAACTTGTCTGGTTTTACAGGTTTACAGCTGAAGGGGAATTTTGCCGGGGGATGAGTCATATCTCCAATCTCACCCATACCTAATTTAGATGGTATTTAGGTGAGATTTGGGACTTAGAGTTGATGCTGGAAAGTCTTAGCTACTTTTGGTGCTGTTAAGATGAGGTGAATGCATTTTGCATACAGAAAAACATGAATTTTAGAGGCCGAGGGGCAGAATGTTATGTATTGAATTGTGCCCCTTCCAAAATTTATATGTTGAAGTCCTAACCTGTACTACCTCAGAATGTGACTCTATTGGAGACGAGGCCTTTAAAGAGAGAATTAAGGTAAAATGAGGTAATATGTGTGCGTGGACTATAATCCAATATGACTTGTGTCGTTATAAGAAAAGGAGATTGGGGCACAGACAATACACAGACAAAGGGGTGCCCTGTGAAGGTACAGTGAGCAGTTGGCCATCTGTAAGCCAAGGTGACAGGCCTCAGGAGAAATCAAAACTGCCAACATCTTGATCTTAGACTTCTAGCCTCCAGAGCTGTGAGAAAATAAATTTCTGTTGTTCAAGCCTTCCAGTCTGTGGTATCCTGCCCTAGCAAAGTAATACAACCAGTTAGAAAATTTAATGGACAACTATCATTTAAAACAGCCACTAGTTCTATGTTGTCAGAGCAAAGCTCTTGAGAGCAAGGGGCATTGCTTCTTTAATATGGGGCCTCACATGGTCCCTTAGGCCCTGAAGCTACTGTGAATGCCCACATTATTATGAAAATCATCCTTCAGCTTTTGATTTTTGCTCCTCTCCTGAGAGAGGCTCCTCTGAGGGTCTCCCACGTTCCCATTGTTATCCCAAAGCTGCTGTGCTTAGGGAACTGCTGTTCCACATTTACTTTCTGGAAGATAGCTTTGCCTCACATTTGCAAAGCTAAAAGGTTCATATGGGTTTTTTTCTCAGTGCAAACAATAAAGCTGAGCCAAGGGATTACTGGAATCTCAGCATTTCGAGAGATGGTGGGGATAGGAACAACAACAACAACTAAGACTTTGCTTTAGGAATGCAAGCAACTCCTTCCATCAATAGGCATTTCATACATGCTGATATTCGGGTTTCAGATTGGCATCTGGTCGTTTTAGCAGCAGGCACCTCATGGCCTGATGCGCTGTGCAGTGCGCTGAATGAATCGTAGTCCCCAGACTTCGGTGTGCAAGAATACAATACAACGTTTCTTTATTTTCTATAAAGGGAAGACTAAATCCAAATATTGAAAAAGCAAGCAGGCACTGAGTTTATTTACTTGCCAGACAAGGGAACTCATATGAGTGAAGAATTTACCAAGTAGCTCCCTGGAGAGGAAAAGTCAGAAGTTTTTATTGCTAGGAAGGGGAGTTTGGTGGTAGCCCTGTGAATTAACATTGACATTTTCTGACTACCTGGAAACAAATAATTACATAAGTTTGCATCTTGGTTAAAACAAGTTCTACTGTTCATTGGTCAGGAAAGAGTCTTTAATTAGGTCCAATGAGGCTCTGGCATAGCAGGTAGTTTAAAGATCTTACTTGTGTTAAACAAAATGATGGAAGGCCATTGATTTAGACTGAGCTTATGTACTAGGCTTGAACAGACTGGAGCAAACCAAAATGGAGTCACTCATGCTACATACCACATAATCAACCTGAAGCTTTAAGCTAGCACATAGATCCCAAAACAGACTTTTTTCTTCTGGCAACAGGAGATTCCATCATAATAAGAAAGTCTTCTCTGCTCTAACCCTTACAAAAAAAGTAACCTGAAGTAGTCTGATGTTAACCAATCAGTTTTTTCTATTGTTCTCTTTCCTTTTAAAAAATTAAATTAAATTTTTATTTTAGATCCAGAGAGTACAAGTCAGGTTTGTTACATGGTTATATATTATATATTATATATTATATATATAATGCTGGAGTTCAGGCTTCTATTGAATCCATCACTCAAATAGTGAATACAGTACATGATAAGTAGTTTTTCAGCCCTCATCCCCTTTCCTCTCTCTCCTCTTTAGGAATCCGCAGTGTCTACTGTTTCCACATTTACATCAATGTGTACTCAATGCTTACCTCTCATTTATAAGTAAGAAAATGCAATATTTGGTTGTCTGTTCCTGCATTAATTTGCTTAGGATAATGACCTTCAGTTGTGTCCATGTTGCTACAAAGGACGTAATTTCATTCTTTTTTATGGCTGGGTAGTTTCCATGGTGTATATGTACAACATTTTCTTTATTCAGTCCATCTTCGATGGGTGCCTAGGTCGAGTCCATGACTTTGCTGTTATTAATAGGTGCTGTGACGAACACACGAGTGCATGTGTTTCTTTGGGAGAGTGATTTCTTTTCCTTTGAGTTGATACTTAGTAATGGGATTACTGGACCAAATGGTTGTTCTAATTTTAGTTATTTGAGAAATCTCCAAACTGCTGTTTAAAGGTTAATCTAATTTACATTCTTGCCTATAGTGTGTAAGCATTCTGTTTTATCTGCAGCCTCTCTAACATCTGTTATTTGGCTTTCTAATAATTACCATTCAAACTGGTATGAGATGATGTGTTAGACTGTTTTGCATTGTTATTAAAAAAAAACCGGCGGGGGTGCAGTGGCTCACGCCCGTAATGCTAGCACTTTGGGAGGCTGAGGCGGGTAGATCCCAAGGTCAGGAGATCGAGACCATTCTGGCTAACATAGTGGCACCCCGTCTCTACACAAAATACAAAATGTAGCCAAGCGTGGTGGCGGGCACCTGTAGTCTCAGCTACTCGGGAGGCTGAGGCAGGAGAATGGCATGAACCCAGGAGGTGGAGCTTGCAGTGAGCCGGGATCACGCCACTGCACTCCAGCCTGGGCGACAGAGCAAGACTCCGTCTCAAAAACAAACAAACAAACAAACAGAAAAAACCCTGAGGCTGGTAACTTATAAAGAAAAGAGGCTTAATTGGTGCATGGTTCTGCAGGCTGGACAAGAAGTACGGTGCCAGCATCTGCTCAGATTCTGGGGAGGCCTCAGGAAGCTTTTAACTAATGTTGGAAGGCAAAGTGGAAGCAAGCATGTCACTTGGCAAAAGTAGGAGGAAGGCAGGCGGATGCCACACACTTTTAAACCACCAGATCTCATGAGAACTCACTCACTATGGTAAGAAAACATGAATCTATGATGAATCTGCCCCCGCTACCCAGACATCACCCACCAGTCACCACCTCCAACATTAAGGATTACAGTTTAACATGAGATTTGGGCAGGGAAAAATATCCAAACTATATCAGATGGTATCTGATTGGGGTTTTAATTTTCATATTTCTGGTGATTAGTGATGTTGAACATTTTTTATATGTTTATTGGCCACTTGTATGCCAACAAACATATGTATGTATTCTTTTGATAAGTGTCTATAACCCACTTTTTAATGAGGTTATTTGTTTTTTGCTTGTTGACTGAATTTCCTTATAGAATCTGGATATTAGTTTTTCATCAGATGCATATTTTGCAAATATGTTCTCCCATTCTGTAGGTTGTCTGTATACAATGTTGATCATTTCTTTTGCCATGCAGAAGCTCTTTGGTTTGATTAAGTCTCATTTGCCAATTTTTGTTTTTGTCACATTTGCCTTTGAGGTCTTACTCGTAAATTCTTCACTGGGCCAATGTCCAAAAGAGTTTTTTTAGATTTTCTTCTAGGATATTTATAGTTGGAGGTTTATATTTAAGTTTTTAAACCTTCTTGAGTTAATTTTTGCACATGGTGAAAGGTAGGGGTCTAGTTAAATTGTTTTGCATATGGCCAGCCAGTTTTCCCAGCACTACTTATCGAATCTTTCCCCATTGCTTATTTTTGTTGAGTTTGTTGAAGATCCATTGGTTATCAGTGTGCAGCTTTATTTCTGGGTTCTCTATTCTGTTCTATTGATCTATGTGTGTGTGTTTTTAACCAGTACTATGCTATTTGTGTTAGAATAGCCTTATATTATAGTTTGAAGTCAGGTAATACTATGCCTCTGGATTTGTTCTCTTTGCTTAGGATTGCTTTGGCTATTTGGGTTCTCTTTTGATTCCACATAAATTTTAGAATAATTTCGTTGTGATCCTGTGAAAAAATGACATAGGCAAGTTAATAGGAGTTGCACTGAATCTGAGGCTTCAGTGCAACTGAATTATAGTGCATTATATTATAGTTTGAAGTCAGGTAATGCTATGCCTCTAGATTTGTTCTCTTTGCTTAGGATTGCTTTGGCTATTTGGGTTCTCTTTTGGTTCCCCATAAATTTTAGAATAGCTTTTCTTCTATTCTGTGAAAAAATGACATTTACAATTTAATAGGAGTTGCACTGAATCTGAGGATTGCTTTAGGCAGTATGGCCATTTTAATGATACTGATTCTTCCAACCCATGAATATGGAATATTTTGCCATTTGTTTGTGTCATCTATGATTACTTTCAGCAGTGTTTTTTAGTACTTGTAAAGATCATTTACTTCCTTAGTTAGATGTATTCTTAGGTATTTTATTTTTGTGTGGCTATTGTAAATGAGATTGCAGTCTTCAATTGGTTTCCAGCTTGAACATTATTGGTATATAGAAATGCTACTGATTTTTGTCCATTGATTTTGTATCCTGAAACTTTCTGGGCATCATTTAGCAGGTCTGAGTCTTTTGGAGGAATCTTTAGTGTTTTCTAGGTATAGAATCATGTCAGTGGTTAATAGAATAATTTGACTTCCTATTTTCCTATTTGGATGCCTTTCATTTCTTTTGATTACCTGATTGCTCTCTGGCTAGCACTTCCAATACTAAGTTGAATAGGAGTGGTGAGAGTGGACATCCTTGTCTTGTTCTAGTTCTTAGATGAAATGCTACCAACTTTTCCCCTTTCAGTGTTACGTTAGCCATGGGTTTGTCGTAGATGGCTCTTAGGATTTTTAGGTGTATTCCTTCAATGCCTAGTTTGTTGAGGCTTTTTATCATGAAGGCATGTTGGATTTTATCTAAAGATTTTTCTATTCATCTATTTAGATGATCATGTTTTTTCTTTTCAATTCTGATTATGTGGTGAATCACATTTATTTATTTGCGTATGTTAAACCGTCTTTGCATCCAGTAATAAATCTCACTTGATCATAGTGATTTATATTTTTGTTATGCTGCAGGATTCAGTTTGCTAGTATTTTTTGAGGATTTTTGCTTCTATATTCGTGAGGGATATGGGCCTGTAGTTTTTTTGCGTCCTTGGCAGATTTTAATACCAGATAATACAGGTTTCACAGAATGAGGGAAGAACTCCTCCTTGATTTTTTGGAATAGTTTCAGTGGAATTGCTGTCAGCTCTCTTTATACATCTGGTGAAATTTGGCTGTGAATCCATCTGGTCCATGGCTTTTTTGGTTGGCAGTTTTTTAATTACTGATTTGACTTTATAACTCATTATTGGTCTGTCCAGGTTTAGAAATTCTTCCTGGTTCAATCTCAGAAGGCTGTGTGTATCCAGGAATTCTTCCATTTCCTCTAGGTTTTCCAGTTGTTTGCATACAGATGTTCATAGTAGGCTCTGAGGATCTTTTGTATTTCTGTGGTATCAATTGTAATGTCAACTTTCTAACTTCTGATTATACTTATTTGGATTTTCTCTCTTTTTTCCTTTTTTTATTATTATTATACTTTAGGTTTTAGGGTACATGTGCGCAATGTGCAGGTAAGTTACATATGTATACATGTGCCATGCTGGTGCGCTGCACCCACTAACTCGTCATCTAGCATTAGGTATATTTCCCAGTGCTATCCCTTCCCCCTCCCCCCACCCCACAACAGTCCCCGAAGTGTGATGTTCCCCTTCCTGTGTCCATGTGTTCTCATTGTTCAATTCTCACCTATGAGTGAGAATATGCGGTGTTTGGTTTTTTCTTCTTATGATAGTTTACTGAGAATGATGATTTCCAATTTCATCCATGTCCCTGCAAAGGACAAGAACTCATCATTTTTTATGGCTGCATGATACTCCATGGTGTATATGTGCCACGTTTTCTTAATCCAGTCTATCATTGCTGGACATTTGGGTTGGTTCCAAGTCTTTGCTATTGTGAATAATGCCGCAATAAACATACGTGTGCATGTGTCTTTATAGCAGCATGATTTATAGTCCTTTGGGTATATACCCAGTAATGGGATGGCTGGGTCAAATGGTATTTCTACTTCTAGATCCCTGAGGAATCGCCACACTGACTTCCACAAGGGTTGAACTAGTTTACAGTCCCACCAACAGTGTAAAAGTGTTCCTATTTCTCCACATCCTCTCCAGCACCTGTTGTTTCCTGACTTTTTAATGATTGCCATTCTAACTGGTGTGAGATGCTATCTCATTGTGGTTTTGATTTGCATTTCTCTGATGGCCAGTGATGGTGAGCATTTTTTCATGTGTTTTTTGGCTGCATAAATGTCTTCTTTTGAGAAGTATCTGTTCATGTCCTTTGCCCACTTTTTGTTGGGGTTGTTTGTTTTCTTCTTGTAAATTTGTTTGAGTTCATTGTAGATTCTGGATATTAGCCCTTTGTCAGATGAGTAGGTTGTGAAAATTTTCTCCCATTTCTCCCATTTCTCCCAGGTTGCCTGTTCACTCTGATGGTAGTTTCTTTTGCTGTGCAGAAGCTCTTGAGTTTAATTAGATCCCATTTGTCAATTTTGGCTTTTGTTGCCATTGCTTTTGGTGTTTTAGACATGAAGTCCTTGCCCATGCCTATGTCCTGAATGGTAATGCCTAGGTTTTCTTCTAGGGTTTTTATGGTTTTAGGTCTAACGTTTAAGTCTTTAATCCATCTTGAATTGATTTTTGTGTAAGGTGTAAGGAAGGGATCCAGTTTCAGCTTTCTCCATATGGCTAGCCAGTTTTCCCAGCACCATTTATTAAATAGGGAATCCTTTCCTCATTGCTTGTTTTTCTCAGATTTGTCAAAGATCAGATAGTTGTAGATATGCGGCGTTATTTCTGAGGGCTCTGTTCTGTTCCATTGATCTATATCTCTGTTTTGGTACCAGTACCATGCTGTTTTGGTTACTGTAGCCTTGTAGTATAGTTCGAAGTCAGGTAGCGTGATGCCTCCAGCTTTGTTCTTTTGGCTTAGGATTGACTTGGCGATGCGGGCTCTTTTTTGGTTCCATATGAACTTTAAAGTAGTTTTTTCCAATTCTGTGAAGAAAGTCGTTGGTAGCTTGATGGGGATGGCATTGAATCTGTAAATTACCTTGCGCAGTATGGCCATTTTCACGATATTGATTCTTCCTACCCATGAGCATGGAATGTTCTTCCATTTGTTTGTATCCTCTTCTATTTCCTTGAGCAGTGGTTTGTAGTTCTCCTTGAAGAGGTTCTTCACGTCCCTTGTAAGTTGGATTCCTAGGTATTTTATTCTCTTTGAAGCAATTGTGAATGGGAGTTCACTCATGATTTGGCTCTCTGTTTGTCTGTTGCTGGTGTATAAGAATGCTTGTGATTTTTGTACATTGATTTTGTATCCTGAGACTTTGCTGAAGTTGCTTATCAGCTTAAGGAGATTTTGAGCTGAGCCAATGGGGTTTTCTAGATATACAATCATGTCATCTGCAAACAGGGACAATTTGATTTCCTCTTTTCCTAATTGAATACCCTTGATTTCCTTCTCCTGCCTAATTGCCCTGGCCAGAACTTCCAACACTATGTTGAATAGGAGTGGTGAGATAGAGCATCCCTGTCTTGTGCCAGTTTTCAAAGGGAATGCTTCCAGTTTTTGCCCATTCAGTATGATATTGGCTGTGGGTTTGTCATAGATAGCTCTTATTATTTTGAGATACGTCCCATCAATACCTAATTTATTGAGAGTTTTTAGCATGAAGCGTTGTTGAATTTTGTCAAAGGCCTTTTCTGCATCTATTGAGATAATCATACGGTTTTTGTCTTTGGTTCTGTTTGTATGCCGGATTACATTTATTGATTTGCATATATTGAACCAGCCTTGCATCCCAGGGATGAAGCCCACTTGATCATGGTGGATAAGCTTTTTGATGTGCTGCTGGATTCGGTTTGCCAGTATTTTACTGAGGATTTTTGCATCAATGTTCATCAAGGATACTGGTCTAAAATTCTCTTTTTTGGTTGTGTCTCTGCCCGGTTTTGGTATCAGGATGATGCTGGCCTCATAAAATGAGTTAGGGAGGATTCCCTCTTTTTCTATTGATTGGAATAGTTTCAGAAGGAATGGTACCAGTTCCTCCTTGTACCTCTGGTAGAATTCGGCTGTGAATCCTTCTGGTCCTGGACTCTTTTTGGTTGGTAAGCTATTGATTATTGCCACAATTTCACCTCCTGTTATTGATCTCTTCAGAGATTCAACTTCTTCCTGGTTTAGTCTTGGGAGCGTGTATGTGTCAAGGAATTTAACTATTTCTTCTAGATTTTCTAGTTTATTTGCGTAGAGGTGTTTGTAGTATTCTCTGATGGTAGTTTGTATTTCTGTGGGATCAGTGGTGATATCCCCTTTATCATTTTTTATTGCGTCTATTTCATTCTTCTTTCTTTTTTTCTTTATTAGTCTTGCTAGCGGTCTATCAATTTTGTTGATCCTTTCAAAAAACCAGCTCCTGGATTCATTAATTTTTTGAAGGGTTTTTTGTGTCTCTATTTCCTTCAGTTCTGCTCTGATTTTAGTTATTTCTTGCCTTCTGCTAGCTTTTGAATGTGTTTGCTCTTGCTTTTCTAGTTCTTTTAATTGTGATGTTAGGGTGTCCATTTTGGATCTTTCCTGCTTTCTCTTGTGGGCATTTAGTGCTATAAATTTCCCTCTACACACTGCTTTGAATGCATCCCAGAGATTCTGGTATGTTGTGTCTTGGTTCTCATTGGTTTCAAAGAACATCTTTATTTCTGCCTTCATTTTATTATGTATTCAGTAGTCATTCAGGAGCAGGTTGTTCAGTTTCCATGTAGTTGAGCGGTTTTGAGTGAGATTCTTAATCCTGAGCTCTAGCTTGATTGCACTGTGATCTGAGAGACAGTTTGTTATAATTTCTGTTGTTTTACATTTGCTGAGGAGAGCTTTACTTCCAAGTATGTGGTCAGTTTTGGAATAGGTGTGGTGTGGTGCTGAAAAAATGTATATTCTGTTGATTTGGAGTGGAAAGTTCTGTAGATGTCTATTAGGTCTGCTTGGTGCAGAGCTGAGTTCAATTCCTGGGTATCTTTGTTGACTTTCTGTCTCGTTGATCTGTCTAATGTTGACAGTGGGGTGTTAAAGTCTCCCATTATTAATGTGTGGGAGTCTAAGTCTCTTTGTAGGTCACTCAGGACTTGCTTTATGAATTTGGGTGCTCCTGTATTGGGTGCATATATATCTGGGATAGTTAGTTCTTCTTGTTGAATTCATCCCTTTACCATTATGTAATGGCCTTCTTTGTCTCTTTTGATCTTTGTTGGTTTAACGTCTGTTTTATCAGAGACTAGGATTGCAACCCCTGCCTTATTTTGCTTTCCATTTGCATGGTAGATCTTCCTCCATCCTTTTATTTTGAGCCTATGTGTGTCTCTGCACGTGAGATGGGTTTCCTGAATACAGCACACTGATGGGTCTTGAGTCTTTATCCAATTTGCCAGTCTGTGTCTTTTAATTGGAGCATTTAGTCCATTTACATTTAAAGTTAATATTGTTATGTGTGAATCTGATCCTGTCATTATGATGTTAGCTGGTTATTTTGCTCGTTAGTTGATGCAGTCTCTTCCTAGTCTCGATGGTCTTTACATTTTGGCATGATTTTGCAGTGGCTGGTAGCGGTTGTGCCTTTCCATGTTTAGTGCTTTCTTCAGGAGCTCTTTTAGGGCAGGCCTGGTGGTGACAAAATCTCTCAGCATTTGCTTGTCTGTAAAGTATTTTATTTCTCCTTCACTTATGAAGCTTAGTTTGGCTGGATATGAAATTCTGGGTTGAAAATTCTTTAAGAATGTTGAATATTGGCCCCCACTCTCTTCTGGCTTGTAGAGTTTCTGCTGAGAGATCCGCTGTTAGTCTGATGGGCTTCCCTTTGAGGGTAACCCGACCTTTCTCTCTGGCTGCCCTTAACATTTTTTCCTTCATTTCAACTTTGGTGAATCTGACAATTATGTGTCTTGGAGTTGCTCTTCTCGAGGAGTATCTTTGTGGCGTTCTCTGTATTTCCTGAATCTGAATGTTGGCCTGCCTTGCTAGATTGGGGAAGTTCTCCTGGATAATATCCTGCAGAGTGTTTTCCAACTTGGTTCCATTCTTCCCGTCACTTTCAGGTACACCAATCAGACGTAGATTTGGTCTTTTCACATAGTCCCATATTTCTTGGAGGCTTTGTTCATTTCTGTTTATTCTTTTTTCTCTAAACTTCCCTTCTCGCTTCATTTCATTCATTTCATCTTCCATCACTGATACCCTTTCTTCCAGTTGATCGCATCGGCTCCTGAGGCTTCTGCATTCTTCACGTAGTTCTCGAGCCTTGGTTTTCAGCTCCATCAGCTCCTTTAAGCACTTCTCTGTATTGGTTATTCTAGTTATACATTCTTCTAAATTTATTTCAAAGTTTTCAACTTCTTTGCCTTTGGTTTGAATATCCTCCCGTAGCTCGGAGTAATTTGATCGTCTGAAGCCTTCTTCTCTCAGCTCGTCAAAGTCATTCTCCGTCCAGTTTTGTTCCATTGCTGGTGAGGAACTGCGTTCCTTTGGAGGAGGAGAGGTGCTCTGCTTTTTAGAGTTTCCAGTTTTTCTGCTCTGTTTTTTTCCCCATCTTTGTGGTTTTATCTACTTTTGGTCTTTGATGATGGTGATGTACAGATGGGTTTTTGGTGTGGATGTGCTTTCTGTTTGTTAGTTTTCCTTCTAACAGACAGGACCCTCAGCTGCAGGTCTGTTGGAGTACCTGGCCGGCCGTGTGAGGTGTCAGTCTGCCCCTGCTGGGGAGTGCCTTCCAGTTAGGCTGCTCAGGGGTCAGGGGTCAGGGACCCACTTGAGGAGGCAGTCTGCCCATTCTCAGATCTCCAGCTGCATGATGGGAGAACCACTGCTCTCTTCAAAGCTGTCAGACAGGGACATTTAAGTCTGCAGAGGTTACTGCTGTCTTTTTGTTTGTCTGTGCCCTGCCCCCAGAGGCGGAGCCTACAGAGGCAGGCAGGCCTCCTTGAGCTGTGGTGGGCTTCACCCAGTTCAAGCTTCCCGGCTGCTTTGTTTACCTAAGCAAGCCTGGGCAATGGTGGGTTCCCCTCCCCCAGCCTCGCTGCCACCTTGCAGTTTGATCTCAGACTGCTGTGCTAGCAATCAGCGAGACTCCATGGGCATAGAACCCTCTAAGCCAGGTGCGGGCTATAATCTCCTGGTGCGCCGTTTCCTAAGCGTGTCAGAAAAGCACAGTATTTGGGTGGGAGTGACCCAATTTTCCAGGTGCCGTCTGTCACCCCTTTCTTTGACTAGGAAAGGGAACTCCCTGACCCCTTGGGCTTCCCGAGTGAGGCAATGCCTCGCCCTTCTTCGGCTCATGCACGGTGCTCGCACCCACTGACCTGTGCCCACTGTCTGACACTCCCTAGTGAGATGAACCCGGTACCTCAGATGGAAATGCAGAAATCACCCGTCTTCTGCGTTGCTCACGTTGGGAGCTGTAGACCGGAGCTCTTCCTATTCGGCCATCTTGGCTCCCTTTGTTTATCTAGCTGTCAATTAATCTTGTTTACCCTTTCAAAGAACTAATTTTCCATTTTGTTGATCCCTTGCATAATTTTTAAAATCACAATTTCGTTTAGTTGTACTCTGATTTTAGTTATTTCTTTTTCTTCTGCTAGCTTTGGGTTAAGTTGTTATTATTATTTTAGTTCCATTAGGGGAAATATTAGGCTTTAATTTCAGATCATTCTATCTTTCCAATGCAGGAATTTAGCACTACAAGCTTTCCTCTTAACAATACCTTTGCTGTATCCCAGAGATTTTTGTATGTTATGTCTCTATTTTCATTTGTTTCAAATTATTTTTTGATTTCTGCTTTAATTTTGATGTTTACTCAAAACTCATTCAGCAGCAAGTTGTTTAGTTTCAATGTATTTGTGTATTTCTAAGAGCTCTACTTGTTATTGATTTCTAATTTTATTCCACCATGGTCTGTGAAGATGCTTGAAATAGTTTTGATTTTTTAAAAACGTATTGAGACTTGCTTTATGTCAGAGGATGTGGTCAATCTTATAGAATTTCTCATGCACATGTAAGAATGTATACGATGTGGTTGTCTGGTGGAGTATTCTGCAGATGTCTATTAGGTCCATTTAGTCAAGTGTCTACTTTAAGTCCAGAATTTGTTAAAGTTGATGATCTGTCTGACAGGGCAGGAGCACCAACATCTCGGACAAACACTGCCACTTTAAGTTCCTGCTCCCTTTCTAGCCTCATGTATTTCAAGGAAATCACTTCTCTTCTAACTATAAGCATCCAGTAAGAGCAGACAGTAAAACACAGATAAGACAGCTCAGGCACAGAGGGAGGTGGGGGCAAAGTCTCTTGGGTAACTGCCAAACTTCACTCTCATACAATGGCCTTAATAAACACATTCCTTTCCCTTCAGGTGCACTAAGATAGGGAAGCTAAAAGCAGACTCAGGGTAGGCGGTAGGGTGTATGCCTGCAGCTGCAGGAAGATGTATGGGAACAGACACACAACTCTCCCTCCCAGACAAGCACAACAAAGAGACACAGAAGAGTCCAAGCCTATGATAAACTCTCCCACCATGAATCCTTAAAAACTCTTAGTCTTTAAGAAAGTGTGGCTCTGACCTAACTTGGCCAGAAGCCCCTCTGTGGTTTGTTTTCTAAAATAAACCTGTTTTCTAAAATAAACCTGGCTGTCGAGCCACCCTTCATGTTTCTTTCATCTTTCTTTAATTTGTACAGTGTCTAATGCTGAAAACCAACAAAGAAATTCTGGACTGAAATGGTAATGCTGTCAATGGGGTATTAAAGTCTCCCACTATTATGGTATGGCTGCCTATATCTTTTCTTATATCCAGTAGTAAGTTTTTATAAATCTCAGTGCTCTGGAGTTGGGTGCATACACCTTTAAGATAGATAAATCTATTGAATTGAAACTTTTATCATTATAGAATGTCCTTCTTTGTCCTTTTTTACTGTTGTTGGTTTAAAGTTTGTTTTACCTAACCCAAGAATAGTGATCTCTTTTTTGTTTTCATTTGCTGATCAGTCTTTCTCCATCCCTTTATTTTGAGCCTATGGGTGTCATTACATGTGAGACAGGTATCTTAAAGACAGCAGGCTTGGCTTTTTTTTTTTTTTTTAAATCCAACTTGCCGCTCTTTGAATTTTAAGTGGAGCATTTAGGCTGTTTACATTCACAGTTAATATTGATGTGAGAGGTTTTGTTCCTGTCATAGCATTGTTAGCTAACTGCTTTGCAGTCTCTATTGCATAGTTGCTCTATAGTGTCTATGGGCTTTGTACTCACATGTGCATTTTTGTTAGCAAGTACCATTATTTTGTTTCCATGTTTAGCATTTCTCGTAGGGTCAGTCTGGTGGTAATAACTTCTCTTAGCATTTGCTTCTCTGTGAAAGACTTTATTTCTCCTTTGTTTCTGAAGCTTATTTTGGTGGGATATGAATTTCTTTGCTGGCATTTTTTTTTTCCTTAAGAAAGCTAAAAGGCTGGGTGTGGTGGCTTACGCCTGTGATCCCAGCACTTTGGGAGGCTGTGGGGGGTGGATCACGAGGTCAGGAGATCAAGGCCACGGTGAAACCCCGTCTCTACTAAAAATACAAAAAATTAGTCGGGTGCTGTGGCAGGCACCTGTAGTCCCAGCTACTTGGGAGGCTGAGGCAGGAGAATGGCGTGAAACCGGGAGGCAGGGCTTGGAGTGAACTGAGATCGCGCCACTGTACTCCAGCCTGGGTGACAGAGCAAGACTCCGTCTCAAAAAAAAAAAAAAAAAAAAAGCTAAAAATTGATTTCCAATTGCTTCTGGCTTGAAAGGATTTTGTTGCGGGGAGGAGCCAAGATGGCCGAATAGGAACAGCTCTGGTCTACAACTCCCAGCGTGAGCAACGCAGAAGACGGGTGATTTCTGCATTTCCATCTGAGGTACCGTGTTCATCTCACTAGGGAGTGCCAGACAGTGGGCGCAGGTCAGTGGGTGAGTACACCGTGCGCCAGCCGAAGCAGGGGCGAGGCATTGCCTCACTTGGGAAGTGCAAGGGGTCAGGGAGTTCCCTTTTCAGGGGTGACAGACAGCACCTGGAAAATCGGGCCACTCCCCCCCGAATACTGTGCTTTTCCGACGGGCTTAGGAAACGGTGCCCCAGGAGATTATAGACCGCACCTGGCTCAGAGGGTCCTATGCCCACGGAGTCTCACTGATTGCTAGCACAGCAGTCTGAGTTCAAACAGCAACTCGGCGGCAAGGCTGGGGGAGGGGCGCCCGCCATCACCCAGGCTTGCTTAGGTAAACAAAGCAGCCGGGAAGCTTGAACTGGGTGAAGCCCACCACAGCTCAAGGAGGCCTGCCTGCCTCTGTAGGCTCCACCTCTGGGGGCAGGGCACAGACAAACAAAAAGACAGCAGTAAGCTCTGCACACTTAAATGTCCCTGTCTGACAGCTTTGAGGAGAACAGTGGTTCTCCCAGCACGCAGCTGGAGATCTGAGAACGGGCAGACTGCCTCCTCAAGTGGGTCCCTGACCCCTGACCCCTGAGCAGCCTAACTGGAAGGCACCCCCCAGCAGGGGCAGACTGACACCTCACACGGCCGGCCAGTTACTCCAACAGACCTGCAGCTGAGGGTCCTGTCTGTTAGAAGGAAAACTAACAGAAAGGACATCCACACCAAAAACCCATCTGTACATCACCATCATCAAAGACCAAAAGTAGATAAAACCACAAAGATGGGGGAAAAACAGAGCAGAAAAACTGGAAACTCTAAAAAGCAGAGCACCTCTCCTCCTCCAAAGGAACGCAGTTCCTCACCAGCAACGGAACAAAGCTGGACGGAGAATGACTTTGATGAGCTGAGAGAAGAAGGCTTCAGACGATCAAATTACTCCGAGCTACGGGAGGATATTCAAACCAAAGGCAAAGAAGTTGAAAACATTGAAAAAAATTTAGAAGAATGTATAACTAGAATAACCAATACAGAGAAGTGCTTAAAGGAGCTGATGGAGCTGAAAACCAAGGCTCGAGAACTACGTGAAGAATGCAGAAGCCTCAGGAGCTGATGCAATCAAATGGAAGAAAGGGTATCAGCCCTGGAAGATGAAATGAATGAAATGAAGCGAGAAGGGAAGTTTAGAGAAAAAAGAATAAACAGAAATGAGCAAAGCCTCCAAGAAATGTGGGACTATGTGAAAAGACCAAGTCTACGTCTGATTGGTGTACCTGAAAGTGATGGGGAGAATGGAACCAAGTTGGAAAACACTCTGCAGGATATTATCCAGGAGAACTTCCCCAATCTAGCAAGGCAGGCCAACATTCAGATTCAGGAAATACAGAGAACACCACAAAGATACTCCTCGAGAAGAGCAACTCCAAGACACATAATTGTCAGATTCACCAAAGTTGAAATGAAGGAAAAAATGTTAAGGGCAGCCAGAGAGAAAGGTCGGGTTACCATCAAAGGGAAGCCCATCAGACTAACAGCGGATCTCTCGGCAGAAACCCTACAAGCCAGAAGAGAGTGGGGGCCAATATTCAACATTCTTAAAGAAAAGAATTTTCAACCCAGAATTTCATATCCAGCCAAACTAAGCTTCATAAGTGAAGGAGAAATAAAATACTTTACAGACAAGCAAATGCTGAGAGATTTTGTCACCACCAAGCCTGCCCTAAAAGAGCTCCTGAAGAAAGCACTAAACATGGAAAGGCACAACCGCTACCAGCCACTGCAAAATCATGCCAAAATGTAAAGACCATCGAGACTAGGAAGAGACTGCATCAACTAACGAGCAAAATAACCAGCTAACATCATAATGACAGGATCAGATTCACACATAACAATATTAACTTTAAATGTAAATGGACTAAATGCTCCAATTAAAAGACACAGACTGGCAAATTGGATAAAGACTCAAGACCCATCAGTGTGCTGTATTCAGGAAACCCATCTCACGTGCAGAGACACACATAGGCTCAAAATAAAAGGATGGAGGAAGATCTACCAAGCAAATGGAAAACAAAAAAAGGCAGGGGTTGCAATCCTAGTCTCTGATAAAACAGACTTTAAACCAACAAAGATCAAAAGAGACAAAGAAGGCCATTACATAATGGTAAAGGGATGAATTCAACAAGAAGAACTAACTATCCTAAATATATATGCACCCAATCCAGGAGCACCCAGATTCATAAAGCAAGTCCTGAGTGACCTACAAAGAGACTTAGACTCCCACACATTAATAATGGGAGACTTTAACACCCCACTGTCAACATTAGACAGATCAACGAGACAGAAAGTCAACAAGGATACCCAGGAATTGAACTCAGCTCTGCACCAAGCAGACCTAATAGACATCTACAGAACTCTCCACCCCAAATCAACAGAATATACATTTTTTTCAGCACCACACCACACCTATTCCAAAATTGACCACATACTTGGAAGTAAAGCTCTCCTCAATAAATGTAAAAGAACAGAAATTATAACAAACTATCTCTCAGATCACAGTGCAATCAAGCTAGAACTCAGGATTAAGAATCTCACTCAAAACTGCTCAACTACATGGAAACTGAACAACCTGCTCCTGAATGACTACTGGGTACATAACGAGATGAAGGCAGAAATAAAGATGTTCTTTGAAACCAATGAGAACCAAGACACAACATACCAGAATCTCTGGGATGCATTCAAAGCAGTGTGTAGACGGAAAATTATAGCACTAAATGCCCACAAGAGAAAGCAGGAAAGATCCAAAATTGACACCCTAACATCACAATTAAAAGAACTAGAAAAGCAAGAGCAAACACATTCAAAAGCTGGCAGAAGGCAAGAAATAACTAAAATCAGAGCAGAACTGAAGGAAATAGAGACACAAAAAACCCTTCAAAAAATTAATGAATCCAGGAGCTGGTTTTTTGAAAGGATCAACAAAATTGATAGACCGCTAGCAAGATTAATAAAGAAAAAAAGAGAGAAGAATCAAATAGATGCAATAAAAAATGATAAAGGGGCTATCACCACCGATCCCACAGAAATACAAACTACCATCAGAGAATACTGCAAACACCTCTACGCAAATAAACTAGAAAATCTAGAAGAAATGGATAAATTCCTCAACACATACACCCTCCCAAGACTAAACCAGGAAGAAGTTGAATCTCTGAATAGACCAATAACAGGAGCTGAAATTGTGGCAATAATCAATAACTTACCAACCAAAAAAAGTCCAGGACCAGACAGGTTCACAGCCGAATTCTACCAGAGGTACAAGGAGGAACTGGTACCATTCCTTTTGAAACTATTCCAATCAATAGAAAAAGAGGGAATCCTCCCTAACTCATTTTTATGAGGCCAGCATCATCCTGATACCAAAGCCTGGCAGAGACACAACAAAAAAAAGAGAATTTTAGACCAATATCCTTGATGAACATTGATGCAAAAATCCTCAATAAAATACTGGCAAACCAAATCCAGCAGCACATCAAAAAGCTTATCCACCATGATCAAGTGGGCTTCATCCCTGGGATGCAAGCCTGGTTCAATATACGCAAATCAATAAATGTAATCCAGCATATAAACAGAACCAAAGACAAAAACCACATGATTATCTCCATAGATGCAGAAAAGGCCTTTGACAAAATTCAACAACCCTTCATGCTAAAAACTCTCAATAAATTAGGTATTGATGGGACGTATCTCAAAATAATAAGAGCTATCTATGACAAACCCACAGCCAATATCACACTGAATGGGCAAAAACTGGAAGCATTCCCTTTGAAAACTGGCACAAGACAGGGATGCCCTCTCTCACCACTTCTATTCAACATAGTTTTGGAAGTTCTGGCCAGGGCAATTAGGCAGGAGAAGGAAATCAAGGGTATTCAATTAGGAAAAGAGGAAGTCAAATTGTCCCTGTTTGCAGATGACATGATTGTATATCTAGAAAACCCCACTGGCTCAGCCCAAAATCTCCTTAAGCTGATAAGCAACTTCAGCAAAGTCTCAGGATACAAAATCAATGTACAAACAGGATACAAAATCAATGTACAAAAATCACAAGCATTCTTATA
The DNA here is from genome assembly GCF_028885625.2 of Pongo pygmaeus. NCBI lineage: Eukaryota > Metazoa > Chordata > Mammalia > Primates > Hominidae > Pongo > Pongo pygmaeus. Next base: position 18,478,196 of record NC_072380.2, on the reverse strand, counting down.
CACCAGCAACACACAAACGGAGAGCCAAATCATGAGTGAACTCCCATTCACAATTGCTTCAAAGAGAATAAAATACCTAGGAATGTAACTTACAAGGGATGTGAAGGACCTCTTCAAGGAGAACTACAAACCACTGCTCAATGAAATAAAAGAGGATACAAACAAATGGAAGAACATTCCATGCTCATGGGTACGAAGAATCAATATTGTGAAAATGGCCATCCTTCCCAAGGTAATTTACAGATTCAATGCCGTCCCCATCAAGCTACCAATGACTTTCTTCACAGAATTGGAAAAAACTACTTCAAAGTTCATATGGAACCAAAAAAGAGCCCGCATCGCCAAGTCAATCCTAAGCCAAAAGAACAAAGCTGGAGGCATCACACTACCTGACTTCAAACTATACTACAAGGCTACAGTAACCAAAACAGTATGATACTGGTACCAAAACAGAGATATAGATCAATGGAACAGAACGGAGCCATCAGAAATAATGCCACATATCTACAACTATCTGATATTTGACAAACGTGAGAAAAACAAGAAATGGGGAAAGGATTCCCTATTTAATAAATGGTGCTGGGAAAACTGGCTAGCCATATGGAGAAAGCTGAAACTGGATCCCTTCCTTACACCTTACACAAAAATCAATTCAAGATGGATTAAAGACTTAAACGTTAGACCTAAAACCATAAAAACCCTAGAAGAAAACCTAGGCATTACCATTCAGGACATAGGCATGGGCAAGGACTTCATGTCTAAAACACCAAAAGCAATAGCAACAAAAGCCAAAATTGACAAATGGGATCTAATTAAACTCAAGAGCTTCTGCACAGCAAAAGAAACTACCATCAGAGTGAACAGGCAACCTACAAAATGGGAGAAAATTTTCGCAACCTACTCATCTGACAAAGGGCTGATATCCAGAATCTACAATGAACTCAAACAAATTTACAAGAAAAAAACAAACAACCCCATCAAAATTGGGCGAAGGACATGAACAGACACTTCTCAAAAGAAGACATTTATGCAGCCAAAAAACACATGAAAAAATGTTCACCATCACTGGCCATCAGAGAAATGCAAATCAAAACCACAATGAGATAGCATCTCACACCAGTTAGAATGGCAATCATTAAAAAGTCAGGAAACAACAGGTGCTGGAGAGGATGTGGAGAAATAGGAACAGTTTTACACTGTTGGTGGGACTGTAAACTAGTTCAACCCTTGTGGAAGTCAGTGTGGTGATTCCTCAGGGATCTAGAACTAGAAATTCCATTCGACCCAGCCATCCCATTACTGGGTATATACCCAAAGGACTATAAATCATGCTGCTATAAAGACACATGCACACGTATGTTTACTGCGGCATTATTCACAATAGCAAAGACTTGGAACCAACCCAAATGTCCAACAATGATAGACTGGATTAAGAAAATGTGGCACATATACACCATGGAATACTATGCAGCCATAAAAAATGATGAGTTCATGTCCTTTGTAGGGACATGGATGAAATTGGAAATCATGATTTTCAGTAAACTATCGTAAGAACAAAAAACCAAACACCGCATATTCTCACTCATAGGTGGGAATTGAACAATGAGAGCACATGGACACAGGAAGGGGAACATCACACTTCGGGGACTGTTGTGGGGTGGGGGGAGTGGGGAGGGATAGCATTGGGAGATATACCTACTGCTAGATGACGAGTTAGTGGGTGCAGCGCACCAGCATGGCACATGTATACATATGTAACTTACCTGCACGGTGCGCACATGTACCCTAAAACCTAAAGTATAATAATAATAATAATAAAAATAAATAATAAGAAGAAAAAAAAAGAAAGAAAGGATTCTGTTGCGTAGTCCACTGTCATTCTGATGGGATTCCCTTTATAGGTAATTTGACCCTTTTTTCAGCTGTCTTTACGTTTTTTTTTTCTCTTTCATTTACCTTGTATAGTGGATTAGGCCGTTTTTACATTGCTATAAAGAAACATCTGAGATGGAGTAATTTATAAAGAAAAGAGATTTAATTGGCTCAGAGTTCTGTAGGCTGAACCAGCATGGTGCTGCCATCTGCTCTCCTTCTGGGGAGGCCTCAGGGAGCATTTACTCATGTTGGAAGCAGTACAATGCATGTCACACAGTGAAAGTGTGGCCAAGAGAGTAAGGGGGAAGATACCACACACTTACAAAACCAACTCTTGTGTGAATTCACTCATTGTTATGAGGATAGCACCAAAGGGATGGTGCAAAAGCATTATGAAAAAATCTGCCCTAATGATCCAATCACCTCCCAAGAAGCCTCACATCTCCAACATTTGGCAGTACATTTCAACATGAGATTTGGAGAGGACAGCCAACACTATATCAGATACTAAACTATGTGCCTTGCAGATGGTCATCTTGTATAGTATCTCACAGGAGTTCTCTAAATTTCTTGTATCTGCATGTCTACCTCTCTAGCAAGATTGGAAAAATTTTCCTGAATTACACCGCCAAATATGTTTTCCAAGTAGCATTTTCTTATTCTCTACTAGAAATGACAATAAGTCATAAGTTTAGTGTTTTTCTTCCTCTTGGTCTAGTCTATTTTAAAAACCTTCAACTGTATTTTGGAATTTCTGTAGTGAATATTTCAATTCCAGCAGTTCTGTTTGGTTCTTATTTAATATAGTTACATTATTCTTAGCTGGCCTTTTTCCACAAGGTCTTGAATATATCGTCTTACTCCTTTCTGGCCTACAAGGGTTCTGCTGAAAAATCTGTTGATAATGTCTTTGGGGTTCCATTGTACATTACAATTTGCATTTCTGTTGCTGCTTTCAAGACTATTTTTTGTCTTTAACTTTTGACAGTTTTAACTTTCTTCTGGACTTAAACTATATAATTGACTAAATGGAACTAATAGATATCTGCAGAATACCTTAGCCAACAAACACAAAGAATATACATTCTACTCATCTGCACATGGAACATTCTTTAAGATTGATCACATGCTCTGCCATAAAGCCATGTGAAAGTCTCCTACTATTCTTGTCTTGCATTCTATCTCTCCACATACACCAACTCTATAGTTTTACTCCTCTTCCCCCCATGTTTTATGCTTTTGATGTCACAATTTACCTCTTTTCGTAATTCATATCCCTTAAATTATTGCAGCTTTAGTTATTTTTAATAGTTTTGAGTTTTAGTCTTTATACTAAGTTTAAAGGCTATGCCTTTAACCTTTAACCCTCAGCAATGAGTAGGTCAATTTAGTATATGTTAAAACAATAAAGATTAATGGCAGAGCATATACTAAATCGTTTCAACATATACTAAATTGACCTACCCATTGCCGTTACAGTATTAGAGTGTCTTGGATTTGAAAATGTCCTTACTTTGATCAGTAAGCTTTATACTTTCATGCTACTAATTATCATCCCCTTCCTTCATCTTGAAGAACTGCCTTTGGAATTTTTACAATGCATGTCTAGTGGTGATAATCTAAGCCTTTGTTTGTCAGTCTTTTTCACCCTTCATTTTTGAAAGACAGAATTGTTGGGTAGAGTATTCCTAATTGGATTCCCACCCCACTACCCGCCTCCACCCCGCCCCACAAAGTTTTGAAAATGTCATCTTACTCCTTTTTGGCCTACAAGGTTTCTGCTGAAAAATTTGTTGATAATGTCATTGGGATTCCTTTGTACATAACAATTTGTTTTTTTCTTGCTGCTTTCACAACTCTCTGTTTTTCTTTAACTTTGACAATTTGATTATGATGTTTCTCAGTGCATTAATGTTACTTGGCATCTTTGAGCTTACTAAATCAGGATTTCTGTTTCCTTCTAAAAGCTTGAGAAGTTTCTGGCTTAATGTGACTTTCTGTATTTTTCTGGAACGTCGATAATGCATATGATGGTCAGTTGATGGTATTCCATTAGTCTCTTAAAATGGCTTCACTATTTTCTATTTTCTCTCCTCAAACTGGGTGACTTTTTTTTTTTTGACTTAAACAACAGAGACTTATTTTCTCACTGTTGTGGAAGCTAAAAAGTCTAAATCAATGTGCCAGCAGAGTCACTACCTGGTGAGGGCTGTTAAATTAAAAATTATAGGAGGCAGCTGTTTTGGACTAAGATTCTACACCACACCCCAACAGACCAGACTAAAAAATCACAATGGAGTCACTCAGGCTGAGGATCAACATCACTAAACTAAAACTAAGTTGTTACCTGACCTTCCGAGAAATCAGAAATTTTCATCTCCACTGAGCAGTAACAAGTCACCCTGCCTTGAATGGCAAGGAGATTGAATGGGGAACTTGGATATTTATATCCACCTGGCAGTAGAAAGGTGGCACTCCCCTTCTTCCACCAGCATGGTATCTGAGGAAGCCTCTTAAAACAAAAGATAGAAAGAGATAACAGCCAATTTCTCAAACAGGCCAGTTTGAATCTTCAATCAGCATGATGATAAAGTTCCTTCTATTTTAACCCTTAACCTGAAGTAACCTTAAGATTACTTGAATAGTTATTGTTCTATTTTTCTGCCTTAAAAGGAAAGTAAATTTGACCAATCTACTTTCCATTCTTTATTTCTGCTTTCTTCTGTCCTTCTCTGTCTATAAAATTAACAAGCCCTTTTGCTCAGCCCATTGGAGCACTAATTCTATTTTATGAAATGAAGTGTTGCCTGATTCCAGAATCACAAGTAAAGCCAATTGAGATCTTTACATTTGTTGTAATTTTGTCCTTTGACAGATATCTCTCCTTAGGTTGCAGATGGCTGCCTTCCTGCTGTGTTCTCACATGGCCTTTCCTTGGTACCTGCACTGGGGAGAGAGCAATCTCTTTTTCTTAAAAAACCACCAATTCTATCAGATTAAGACTCCACGTTTATAACCTTATTTAACCTTAAGTATCTCCTAAAAGCCCTATTTCCAAATACAATAACTTTGGGCTTCAACATATGAATGTTGGGGGAGCGGACATAATTCAGTATATAACAAGCTGTAAACAAAGATTTATATGCAGATATTAATCTTATTTTTTTAATTTAACTTTTATTTTAAGTTCAGGGGTACATGTGCAGGTTTGTTATACAGATAAACTAGTGTCATGGGGGTTTGTTTTGCAGATTACTTTGTCACACAGGTAGTAAACCTAGTACCCATTATTTATTTTTTCTGCTTTTCTCTCTCCTCCTACTCTTCACCCTCCAGTAGGCCCCAGTGTGAGTTGTTCCCCTCTATGTGTCCATGTGTTCTTATCATTTAGCTCCCACTTACAAGTAAGAACATGTGGTATTTGGTTTTCTGTTTCTGCATTGGTTTGCTAAGGATAATGGCCTCCAGCTTCATCCATGTTTCTGCAAAGGACATGATCTCATTCTTTCTTATAGCTGCATAGTATTGCACGGTGTATATGTACCACATTTCTTTATCCAGTGTATCATTGATGGGCATTTAGGTTGATTCCATGTCTTTGCTATTGCAAATAGTGCTGCAGTGAACATACCCATGCATGTGTCTTTAGAACAGAATGATTTATATTCCTTCGTGTGTATACCCAGTAATGGGATTGCTGGGTCAAATGCTATTTCTGGTTCTTGAAACAGAAACTTGATAACTTTCAATGACCTGTCTTTGAGTTCCCTGATTCTTTCTTCTGTTTGATGTAGCCTGCTGTTGAACATCTCTATTAGATTTTTTAGTCAGAGTATTTTTCAGTTCTATAATTTCTGTTTGGTGTTTTAAAAACTTTTTTTAAATCTCTTTGTTGAAATTCTCAGTTTTGTTCCTACATTGGTCACCTGATCAGTGAGCATCTTTATGACCTTTATTCTAAATTCCCTGTCAGGTAAATTGCATATCTCCACATCACTTGGGTACAGTTTCGGAGATTTATTTTGCGCTTTAATTGGAATATATATCTCTGTTTCATCATTTTCTTTGACCTTCTATGTTAGTTTCTGTATGTTAGATGAGATAACTGCCTCTCCCAATCTAGTCAGCTATAATTTTGTGTCTACTGATTCCTCCTAGAGTTTGTCCACATGATGAGCTTCCCACTATTACTGCTTCCACCTAAGACTACATCCTCAACCTCCTACCTCTTGGAGGAGAGGGAATTAGACATATGCAAGTCTCTCCAGACCACAGGAAAAAGGTGATTTTATACAGTGCATAAGCATTTCCAGGAGCCTTATCCCCCAGAAGCAATGTACAGAAGGGGCTTTAAAATGCAGCTGTCTGTCACTTCCTGGAATGGGTTTATGGCACACTGTTCCAGTGGCTACTTGGTGGCCTGGTTTCCAACATGCGCTGGGGAGAAAGGAGACAGACAAATATCCCACTAGCAGCCTGAGAAGCAGGATGGCTCTTCCCGTGCTTTCTCCCCTAGCTAACCCCAGTGATAACTCCAGGTCTATTAATCCTACCTGAAAAGAGTTTGTCCACTCTTTCCACTCTTAGGACTGCATCCTAAACCTCCCAACTCTGGGGTAGAGGGGACTAGGCATATGCAAATCTCTCTAGGCCACAGAAAAAGCAGTTTTATATGAGCCTGCATGCACTGCCACGGACTTCATACTATGGGAGGAGTGTGGAGAGGGAATTCTAAAAATGCAGCTCCATGTTTCTTCCCAGAAAGGATTTATGCCATGCATTAGGTGCTGCAACTTTTATAGCAACCATGATTAACTGAATCCTAAATACCTTCTAGCTCAAAGAATGGAAGAAGTCACGTGTGAGTCTCTCTAGATTATAGGACAAAGAGGTGCTTTTCAATGGGCATCTAAGAACTTCCAGGGGCTACATCCTCTGGGTGCAGTGCAGAAAAAATATTGGAATGCACAGCTCCCATTTTTCCCTCCAGAAGGATTTTCCTGCACATTCTTTCCATGACTATTTGACAGACTTGCTTCTAATAAATTTGCATTGGTGAGCAGATAGTAGCCCTCCAGTAATCTGAGCCACAGCTTGGCACTTCCTGAGCCTTTCTTCCAGCTCACCCCAGTAATAAATCTAGGCCTATTCATTTTCCTTGAAGGAGTTAGTTCACACACCAAGAGCCACAACTTATATAGCTCCCACCAAAGGCACTATCTTCTTAATGACCTAGCTCTGGAAATCAGTGGGGCTTTCCATTCCTGAATGTCCCTAGGCCACAAAAAACAAATAGGTGGATATGCCATAGGCTTACTTCCAATAGGTATCTCCCTAGGATCAGAGGCTGCCGCCTGAACACCAGTATAGGTACTTGCCCCATATAATCTCCCTGGCTTACAGCAGAGAGAGTGGCAGATAAACACACACACTCAGCTTCACTTTGAAAACAGAAGAACTGCAATATACATCCAACACCCTACCTACCCAGTTAGGTCTAGAAGGTTTGGTTTCTACCTTACTTATCTCGGAGTTCTAACAAGACATGCCACATCCTACTCTCCAGGGGGCCACCAAAAACAGAGACATGGGTTTGGACAAACACAAAGAATTAAGAGGCACCTTAAAATCTCTGGCCAAATCAATTGGTGAGATTCTTCTTCACTCATTTAGATTTCATTAGAGAAAAGGTAACATTGCATAACAAGAGCAGAAGTCTTCAACCTGGAAGCGAAATTGTATATTTCTTTTTTTTTTATTATTATACTTTAAGTTTTAGGGTACATGTGCACAATGTGCAGGTTAGTTACATACGTATACATGTGCCATGCTGGTGTGCTGCACCCATTAACTCGTCGTTTAGCGTTAGGTATATCTCCTAATGCTATCCCTCCCCCTTCCCCCCACCCCACAACAGTCCCCAGAGTGTGATGTTCCCCTTCCTGTGTCCATGTGTTCTCATTGTTCAATTCCCATCTATGAGTGAGAATATGCAGTGTTTGGTTTTTTGTCTTTGCAATAGTTTACTGAGAATGATGAAATTGTATATTTCTGAATCTCTCTGAACATATTTTTGCTTTTTCCATTATGTACTATATATAATCAAGAACAAAACAACTGAATTGGGTTTCAGGATACTTACTGCGCAATATAATTTACTTGACTCATTTGTATACAACTGTATCATCATACTTGAGCCACATTTTTATCTGGTTTTTGTTTGACTGTTTTGTTTTCATTTTTGTTTTTTGCCACCGCATCCTCCTGTGAGGTGATCCTGGTCAGAATGTGAGAAAATTGGGTCTGCCTAGGAGCACCAGTGGTGGCCTGGCATTGCAACAAGATAGCAGCAGAGCTGAACAAGGCCAATAGGTAAGAAAGATGACAAGCTTTCAAATATTGATATATGTGTTTCATTTGTCCTTCCCACTGAGGCCAGATCTCCTATCCGCCGCTTCCTAAGATATCTACACTCACCAGTATCTCCCAACTATTACACTGCTGCCTAAAATACTAGTGCTTCAATGTAATTTATTCTGCTAATGAATATTTATCCATTCTAATGTCTGCTTTTCTCTTAAGATTATTATAGTCATCACAAGTCGAAGAGGGAGAATACTGTTAAGAACAAATCTGCAGTTTAAACTATAGCCCTGATACTGGAATTTACAAACAGAAAATCTGACTTATGGATAAGTAAAGATTCAGATTTTGAATCACAAGGCACATTCTCGGATCCGGGACATCTGACATCCTATCAATATTTAATTAAGGAAGAAGCAGGCAGATGACAGTAGGACCAGAATTTCAAGTTACAGGAAAATAAAGCAAGATGGAAGGAGAACTTTCAGTAAATGCTGGCCCAATAACAAAAATATTAATGATGTTATTCATCCATATAATAAATAGTTTTGAAAATTTATATCTGACAGTGAATTATATAAATATTATTTGCATTTTATCTTTGAGGAATCAGAGCCACAGATTTTAAAAGTAATTCACCCCGTGTCCACAGGATTTCAAATCAGATCTACACAACAAAGCTCATGTTCCTTATCTTGTGGCAAAGTATGTACTGGAAGTAAAAGAACGTAACTAGGAGACAAGAAAGAGGATGAGAGGAAGACTCTATTGAGGAAAAAATGCCTAGCCCCATAATATCCTAAGTCATCTAAAGAAAAATTTTGATTCGCAATCTATTAGCCAACAATGTTTTCATGTACTTTAGAGATGATGAGTTTTTCTGCAATATTCTTTATTCATTTAGAGTAAAAATTTACTCTGAATTCAACAATAAATCAAATTAAATGTTTTCTAGCATGAATCACTCTGCTTCCCAAGATAAACACAGGCCATCCTTAAAATGCCTTTATTTTTATTAATTTGAAAATGTGTCCTTATGTTTCTTTAAAAGGTTATTGTTTTTCAATAAATGCTGACATTTTTATGGATGAAACTATTTGATGTGTAGGAGTTTCTTCAAAATAATGTGAGGGTAGAGAGGATATGTGATAGCACATCAGTTGATAATTAGTGAGTTGGGTGATACATACACAAGGGTTTATTTTGTTCCTAATTCTAAATAGTAAGGGATCCATCACCAGGTTTGGGCAGGAGCTTTCTCCCCAAGGAAATCTTAAATATATTTTTCAGCACTTCTTCAACCTCTTCCTCAGTCAGAGTTTTAAACTCGACCAGATCTGTATTGTCTTTATAATTGAATATTCTATAGGTGAGGATGAAGCCCACCAAACAGTGAACCCCTTCTGGGGTCTGCAAGGAACAAAATGATGTGGTTATAAATGAAGATGTTGGAGACGTCTGCAGGTATGTATTCATAGACTCAAAATCTTCAATTGTTCGGGGTTGAAGCGTAAAGCAGTATATTTTTTGGTGTTTCTTCTTTGGCACGAGATGTGAGTTAAGAAATTCTTTGTTTGGAATATACTGCTCTCTCCTGATTTGGTCCAGGTACCAGATGCCTCTGTCTTCTGTCAAGCGGAAAATGCAAGGCACCTGAGGCTGATCCTTCCCAGAAATTAACTCTAGAGGCTGCCACATCTGGGAGGAGCTTCCAGACCCAGCATCAACAATGTAATTCCTGCCATCAATGGTCACCTGCAGGAGAAGGTGAACCATGCCAGTGCTGTATTTGTTAACTGGAGGGATGTAAAAATACCCTCCTAACATTGTGGTCTGAAAACCGATTGTGGTCAGAGCCCAGTACAGAAGTTGATTGACCTGGAGACACCACCCACCCCGGTTTCTTCTTACAATGTGATCAAAAATAGCCTCTAAGCCCAACTCCATAGCTTGCCCACAATGCATGTTAAGGTTCTCAAAAGGAACAGCCCGGATCTGGTGCTCAAGAATGTCAGTTAATGTTTCCAAGTCCAATTTGTTCCTAGAGTTCTTATAGCCAATTCTTTCAAAATATGCTTCAATGTCCATGATCCCCTAAGCAAGAAAAACAAAACAAAAACATATCATACTTTAGCACTTGATTTCCTTGTGTGGCTAATTATAGGTATAATGTATTTTAAATACGTAAAAACACAATGGTTATAAGTATCTGTCATAGTAATTCTTTTGTTAGTATTTCTACTACATGAATCCCTTTTATATGCATAAGTTCACTTAGTAGTCTCAGAACCCTCTAAGGAAAGTATTATTGTATCTTCCATCTTTCAAGCATGAGGAGTTGGAAATCCAGAATAAATAAGGAGCCAAATGGTAAACAACTTGTTTGTGGTTTTCTTGGTGATGAGTAAAAAAGAGATTCCAATTGGTATCAATTATAATAGGCTTATAAACAGTTTCTGATATAAGCAGGAGAATTATACAATAGAGTATATGGTATTCATGGTACATGACCCACTTGATTTCCCATTTAGCTGTGCCTAACACAAAGCTCCTCACTCAAAAAATATATTGATTAACTCATTCATTCACTGATTCATTCAAGAAATAGTTTACAGAATACTCTTGATGTGTTTCCTATTGATCTAGTGCTTGCTTGCCCTCAAAAATCTTATATTTTAATGGGAGTTGAAGTGACACAAATAGGAAACTGAATAAATGGATAAAACATGCAGTCTGTTAGATTGTGGTAAGTGCCTGGTGAAAACAAAAAAAGGGGTTAGTGGGTGCACAGGGAGAGCACTGATTTCAAATAAGGTGGTTAAAGAAAGGCTCACTAAGACTTTAAGGATGCTAGAGAATAAGTTCTGTGGATATGTGTGAGGAGGATTGTTCCATGCAGTGGAACAGAAAGTACCAGGATCCTTAGCGGGAACCTCTCCCGAGTGTTCAGGAAACATCCAGGAAGCCAGGGTGACTGGAGCACAGTCAGTGAGAAGGGGACTGGATTGAGATGAGATCTGACAAGTAACAGTGGCCTTGGAGCCAATGCTTACATTTTGGCTTTTATTCCAAACGAGATGAGAAATCAAAGTGAGACAGGATGAGAAAAGGGTTATAAGGGGAACAGTGTTTGCCTAATCAAAGTGATCTCTCTAGCTACTGTGTGGACAATAGGCTGCCCATATTGAGCTCTACAGGCAGTCACATGAACTATGTAGGACCAATTCAAACATAACAGCTCTACGACCAAAGCTTGGCTGATGGGTGGCATGTGACCTAAGTAGATCAATGAAACTCTATTGAGGCATTTTTGCTTAAATCTAAGCACATATATTCTGCTGCAAGGCTAGAAGCTGGGAGGATATCAACCCAAAGCTACTGGGGAGAATCCACTGAAGAACAACACTAACAAAGAATTTACTAGTAGCTTGAGCAGGGGAATATGTGACTCTTAGTAACAGCATAGGAAGTTTCATGGTTTTGTTGAAGACTTTAAATATACGTTGTAGCTCAGAAGACAGTGCCACAAGGTAAAAGCTTCAGAAGTCAGTTTTTCTTTGGCCTTCTCCTGGCCTCCTCTCAGTCCCATTATTCCTCAAAGCTGGCCATACAAACTAGAATCTCTTTGCCCAAGGCAGAACCTAGAAATCATAACTCCTTTTTCTCAAAACCAGCTACAAAGCCTAAAACTATTGCTCTAATTTGCTGTCTCCTTTTCTGTGTATGAATTAGCCGTAAAGAAATTATCCAACTTACCTTGTTGGATTGTAGATCATAAGATCCCTATACCCAGAAGGAAGGAGTACATGCTCAGAGAGGTCAAGAGGAATCTAGACAGACAGGTCTTGCTGGGTTTCCCCAGTCTATTGGCATTAGGTTATGCCTTTTGGCTCAGTCATATTTTTATATGTGCCCATACCTTGTTGCACCTAAGCATAAAAAGGACAATTTCCCCTGTGTGTTTGAATCTTTATTCTGAAGACTCCAGCATACACACTCCAAACAAATCTGCATGCCTTCTCTTCAACTGATCTATCTTTTGTGAGTTGATTTTTCAGTAATCCTTCAGAGGGTTTCTGGCCCTTACTCATAGGAAGAAAAGCCAACAGCACAGAATTAAGTTATAATGGAAGAAAACATTGATTTTTTTGAAGCTTTAAGATGAAACACTTCAGCATCAGGCTATAGCAACAGATTTAGACCTGAAGAAAAAAAAAGTTGCCAGAGCCAACAAAAAGTTGAAAGAGAGAGTTAACATCTCAGCTATTCTCTCAAATGAAGAAAAGGCTAAAAGCAGCAGGATACACCAGAAGTTGAACTTCTGAGATATCTATCTGAGAAGTTTCAAAAAGAAAAAAATAGCGTTAAACATTAAAACTTCTTGGAATTTAATGAAGAGCAAATCAATACTTTAAGAAACCCTTATTGTTCTAATCAATGTTTTGGTTTTGTATTGTGTTTTTTTGGTCAAAGCTCAGTTTCCAGAAAGACGACTATAAATAGTTCAATTTTAATTAAAGCCAACATAACCACAAACAAAATTTCTTTTATGAATTTGATTAAAAGAATCATATGCCACTTCCAACATGATTGGACTGTCTGTTGTATCCTAAATTTCCCTCTTTCTTAGATTACCAGTCATCTTACTTCAGAAAAAAATATAAAATTATTTATCATACAAAATAATTCTCTTTTCTTTTTAATCTCTCTTATCACAAATACATCTTTATATCTATAACTTTCTTTACATCTCTTTCCCCTACTTACTGGTTCCTTTTTACTTTGTTTCATAAATAACCTTTGAATTAGACAAAAATGATTTTCTTTTTAATTAGAACACATTTTTCTATTTGTCTTATATTATTTTTTTCATCAAAAACATGTCTTTGACAGACTTTATATACAGAATTATATATTAAGTGGAATTTTTATTTTTAGTGACCTTAAACCTAGGAAACATGAAATCCTAAACTGCATGTCAGGTATTAGTACTTTATAGATGAAATCACTCTACAATTTTTAGGTTTCTCCATATCTCTAGTTAATTGGAAATGAGCCAAACTATTAATGAGTAGCTATTCTTTAATCCGAAATAAGTTTAAGATTTTAAATTACATAAAAGTTTACCAACAAGCATTTATCCATCCCATTTATATTTATTCAATTTATTCATTGTTAGCAGTTTACCTAGATTGCTTTGAGAACTGAGACATTAGACAAAAGTAGTCACATTTAAAGTTATTTCCTTGCTATTTTATAGCCTGTGAATATCAGATGTTCACCCAAGTATAAACCTTAATGTTAAACATATTTTTTTTACAGATAGCTCAAGATTTAGCCGTTTTTATGAAACGAACAATATTAAGCTAGTCTTGTTTATTAAAAAAATTACAGGCTGGGCACAATGGCTCATGCCTGTCATCCCAGCACTTTGGGAAGCCGAGGTGGGCGGATCACGAGGTCAGGGGTTCGAGACCAGCCTGACCAACGTGGTGAAACCTCGTCTCTACTGAAAATACAAAAATTAGCTGGGTGTGGTGGTGCACAGCTGTAATCCCAGCTACTCAGGAGGCTGAGGCAGGAGAATCACTTGAACCCTGGAGGCAGGCACTCCAGCCTGGCTGACAGAGTGAGACTCGGTCTCAAAAAAACAAAAAACAAAACAAAACAAAAAAAGCTTTTTAGATTTTAAAGATTGTTTTAAGTTAAAAATGTGGACAAAACTAAAGGTTTATGAAAGATTGATCACTGATCTTGTAAAAGGAATTATATATATAAGCCAGCTGGCTAAAATTTGAAAGGGATTATTTAGTTTTTGCATAAATTAAACCTTAAAATAAAAAGCATACTAATGCAGGGCCAGAATCTAGGCCCTTATGTCAAAATATTAGGGTTTTCTTAGAGTACTAATCTGCTCTTTTATAGAACATTATAAAATGTTGTAAAAGATTTATAAAAATCTTAGCTTGTGTTACAACTAATTAAAATTAAGTAAATTTGTTTGTAAGATTTTATTAATGTTAACTTTAGCATTAATAATAAGCTATGCAATGATAAAATTTAGATTTCTCTTGAATAAGATTTTCTTTTAATATTAAGAGATAGTGAAAGATTTTTGCTTACCTTTTGAGAAAACTGCAAAAAAAAAGAGGGGTTGGGGAAGAGAGACAAATTTAGTTGGCCTCACGCTGTCTTTATTAGGCCTTATTGTTTGTGAAAGTGAGTCTTCTCTCTCAAAGAGTGAAGATTTTTACTTTTTGAAATCTTTGAGTTATCACTTTGCCTAAATGAATGACTTATTTTACAATGACCTGTTTGGTGATTGTAATTTGTTTTTCCACCGCGATATCTGTCTCTATCTAAATACCCCTAACCCAAATCTCTCCAAAGCTATTACCTTGGCTTTTAATATGTGAAACTTGTTTTAAGTTTCAAAGTAGGGATTGAAGAAAATCAAACTTTCCAAAATCAAATTCTAAATTCAGTCTTGTTGACCTCATTATCTTTTTTGATATTAAGTCCCCTGAAGCCAAAAACAGACACATTCGGTGTATTTGGCATGTTAAAATCATATAGGAAACATTGTCAAATACGAAATGGTGTTCAAATTTATTTGGGCTACATTTATATCAAACCTGTTACTTGTATGTTTTTCAATATCGTGTGATATTCCTATCATTCTGATGTCTTCATATATGTTATTAGTATTATAATAACATATATAACATATAGTTAAATTGTTATATGCCACAGAAATAACCAAATTTCCTTGTTAAGTGTGTCCTTGACCATGGCTGTCCTAAGACTTCTGTCACTGACAGTTGTTCTACTTTGATGCTTTTAAAAAGGTGATTTGCAATTAGCTATAGGACTCTAAGGGGTGCTTTTGAATGAAGCTTTATGATAACTTTGGAGATTGTGCCACTGGTATAGAGAAAGAAAAACTCCCAGGACTCTCATGGACAACTAATACGTTCATGAGGACTGCTCACCCAATATCTAACAGAATAGGAGTTAATTGCATGGACTGAACTAATAGAAGACTGAAATAATCTTTTTATGGGTTTTGTTGAGACATTGCTACTTTTGTTTTTCAAGAAAATTTTTTTGTTTTTAGACTTTTACAGCTTTTAATATTTGTGTAAAGTATACTCTTGTGAGCAAAATTTGAAGCATATTTCCTTCTATCTGCCTGATTTCTCTGAAATTTGGAAACTCTTAGTGATTATTGCTAATTTATGGAAATATAATTATTTGCATAAATTCAATTAGAATCTATTTTCTTTTGTAACAGGACACAAGTGGAGACAAAAATCAAGGATTTGACAGGAATGGCATATTTTTAAGAAATTGACATTGGGACTTTATAAAGCTGATAATAGCCCTGTGGATAAAACTGGCCTCACACCTTGTCTATGCAGTTCCTTTACAGGTTCCTTTACAGGATTCTGGCCTGTAATGGGTAAAAGAAGGTCACATTCTGACAGGCCCAGGAGCCCCAAGTTATTTTGCGACCTTGAGGGGGAATTCACTTAATTCATACAGGTATCTCGTAGAAACAGATAAATCCTTGGTTGGGCTCAGGATGCTTTTAAGAGGTCTAATCTGAGATTCTTTATAAAAGAGAATGTTCCAGCAAAGCCATTTTTTAAAAAGGAGTCTATATAGTAAATAATTATTCTTGCTGCACTTTATGCAAATAATCAGACCAAGTATAGTAACAAAACTTATTTTGCAAATAAATCAGTTCTACTATGTGTCAGGCCTCTGAGCCTAAGCTAAGCCATCATATCCCCTGTGACCTGCACGTACACATCCAGATGGCCGATTCCTGCCTTAACTGATGACATTCCACCACAAAAGAAGTGAAAATGGCCTGTTCCTGCCTTAACTGATGACATTGTCTTGTGAAATTCTTTCTCCAGGCTCATCCTGGCTCAAAAGCTCCCCTACTGAGCACCTTGTGACCCCCACTCTGCCCTCCAGAGAACAACCCCCCTTTGACTGTAATTTTCCTTTATCTACCCAAATCCCATAAAACGGCCCCACCCCATCTCCCTTCGCTGACTCTCTTTTCGGAGTCAGCCCGCCTGTACCAGGTGAAATAAACAGCCATGTTGCTCACACAAAGCCTGTTTGGTGGTCTCTTCACACGGACGTGCATGAAACTATGTCTTTCATAAAATTGAAGAACTGGAAGCAGAAAAAATCTATTTCAAAAACTAAAATATATCTGTTATTATCTTCTAGCCTTGTCCATTGTTTTTTCAGTTTTTATTATTTTTTACAAGTTAGATCAAATCCTGAATTTTTTTCTGGCTACGTCTCCAAAATAACATTTTCAATGTTTTCTCCCATTTTTCTTAATTGAATTTACTAGAAATTAAAACTGGGGTTTTCTTAAAGTCTTGCAAACTGAAGGTATCAGGAGAAAGTAACAGTAACTTATAAACAACCTTCATGCATATCTGGTGATGCAAGGCCTTCTCAGAAAGTTCACTTGAACACTTGGTTTGAACTTCCAGGGAAATCTGGGAGTTTGCCACTGCAATATGAAGATGCGTCAGAGAAAAAACTATAGACTAGCTTTTCTAGATATATAGACTACTCCAGATAGTAACGTGTATTTATTTATTTTTCCTGTTTCTATAGAAATGCCTCCTACTAGAAATCTGATTGCCTGCATTATGTCTAGAGGCCTAAACCATTTTCAGTGCCACCTCCTGGAATGGGACATAGATATTTAACTGAACTGATCTCACCTCAAAACCAAGAGACTGCCTAAATAAGATATGGAATGATATATTTAAATTTGCTCATTTATATATATCCCAAATGTGTTTTTCCACTGCTGTGATTGTCTCTATCTAAATACCTCTAACCCAAATCTCTCCAAAGCTATTACTTTGGCTTTTAGTATGTGAAACTTGTTTTAAATTTCAAAGTGGGGACTGAAGAAAATCAGAATATTTTACCCTCAAATATATTTCTTTGACATATTTAAAAATGGTTGCCACTGGCCAACAAGCAGAAGTGGCATTGCAGAACTGTCTTAACTGAGGAAAATTTGTGTTTGTGGACAATGTCTATTAATGCAGCCATGCCCCCTCCTGTTTCTAAGCCTTTCCCAGGATCCAGAGAGATTGACAGTCTGACACCTTTAAAGATCTGGATAGAAACATTTACCATCTATTGCTTCTGAGAAAAGGTTCGTCCACATAACAAGGCCACCTTTGCTAGCCAAGCTTCTTCGTTCCTCTCTCTCTTAACCTGTGTTGCCACTAAAACTAATTTACGTGTTTCTGGCCATGCTTTGAGTCTCCACTCTTTACTGTGGCCTCGGAATAGTACATGAGTTTCTGTAACTTATTAGGAAGTTGGGTCTTCATTCTCAAGTTTCCCAAGTGTGATGGTTAATATTGAGTGTCAACTTGACTGGATTGAAGGATTCAAAGTATTGTTCCTGGGTGTGTCTGTGAGGGTGTTGCCAAAGGAAATTAACATTTGAGTCAGTGGACTGGGAAAGGGAGGCCCACCCTCAATCCGGGTAGGTACCATCTAATCAGCTGCCAGCACAGCCCGAATGAAAGTAGGCAGAAGAATGTGGAAAGACTAGACTGGCTTAGTCTCCCAGCCTACATCTTTTTCCTGTGCTGGATGCTTCCTGCCCTCAAACATCTAACTCCAAGTTCTTCAGCTTTTGGACTCTTGGACCTTTGACCACAGACTGAAGGCTGCACTGTCGGCTTCCCTACTTTTGAGGTTTTGGGACTCGGACTGGCTTCCTTGCTCCTCAGCTTGCAGACGGCCTGTTGTGGGATGTCACCTTGTGATCATGTGACCCACTACTCCTTAATAAACTCCCCTTTATGTATACATCTATCCTATTAGTTCTGGCCCTCTAAAGGGTCCTGGCTAATAGGCCATGTATATACATTAAATAAATTTGTACTCCCTTTCTCCTATTAATCAACCTGTCACATGTCAGTGACTTTTAGTGAAGCGTTAGGGGGCCAACAGCCTGTGGCCCCCACATAAGGTATACATTGGCTCTGCCTGAAAATCAGACATATTGAAGTACGAGAGCTTACAGGACAAAGGTGGATTCAAAGATTTTCTGATTGGCAATTTGTTGAAGAGTTAAGCTTTGTCTACAGACTTGCAGTCAGTACAATGAAATGCTTGAGTTAAAGGGGCTTGTGGGAACCATGGTTTATGTCATGTTGATGAAACCTCCAGCTAGCAGCCTTAGAGAAAACAGATGGTAAATATCTCTTTTCAGATTTTTAAGGTGTCAGACTCTCATTTAATCTCTCCTCAATCAGAGCAGAGCCAGAAACCAGCAAATTTCCCCAAAAAGATGGTTTTGCAAGACCATTTCAATATGTGTCAAAGAATTATATTTTGGGGATTAAATATATTGATTTCCTTCAGGGTCTGCTCTTGTCATGTGATGCTAAACCAGAGTCAGATTGGAATTTGGTATCTTGTTCCCACAAACAGTCCATTTTGCCAGTCTTATGATCACTGTTTCAATGTTAATGCCAGTCAGTTGTGCCTGAACTCCAAAAGGGAGTGTATAATGAGGAGTGTCTGACCTCCCTTTCCATTATGGCCTGGAATTTAGTTTTCCAGGTTTCTCTGGGGTCGCCTAGGACAAGAGGGGATCCATTCAGTCAGTAGGGGGACTTGATTTTATTTTTGATTTATACCCTACTTTCAAAGCACACCGCAAATTACTTTCAAAGTTCTACTTACTTTGGCCAGCAACCAGGAACTAGGCTGAATGCAACCCTCTCGCTTCCAAGGTCTGTAATAAAGTGCTCTCCCTTCCAAAGTCTGCAAGGGAAGTGATCTCACTGGAATTCCTTATCACCCTGACCCCAGAGTCTAGTTAGGATCACCTCAGGGATGTCTGGGAAATGTAGTTGCAGGGCCTCAGGTTGCCTCTGTGAATGTCTTACGCAAATATTTTCATTAAAAATGGTGTGGATAATTATATTATCTGATGATACCCATGCCACGTGCTATGGTACAAGCTGTGCCCTTGTATTTCACCTAGTTCTTGCTCTCTGGAAGTCTGATGCCAGACTTCCCATGTGTGATATGGAAGGTGAGAGCTTGAAATAGGTCAAGGAAAAGCAGAACCAATAACTTAGAAGAGGCAGAAGAGGAAGATGAAAGGTTTTAGTCACACTCTCAGTTTACGGCACACTTTCATCAGTTCCTGTAAGGCCTCTCTTTTTCTTCTGCCTCTTTTCATCTCTCATCCTTGCTCTCATTCACTTTTCTACCCAAAGGTAACACACAATGTGTCTGAAATAACTCTATGCATGTGGTATAAGTGTCACATGTATCATATGGCTTTGTTTCTGCTTGTTTTTTAATTAACATTAATGTAAATTTTTATTTCTCCTAGCCTGTGGCATGGGTATCATCAGATAATATAATTATCCACACCATTTTCAATGAAAAGATTTGTGTAAATTTTTATTTACATTAATATTAATCTAAAATATAAACATTGTATATAATGTTTTTTGACACATAACAATTGTATATATTTATTTGGTAGAGCGTGATGTTCTGATACATGCAGACATTGTGTAAAGATCAAATCATGGTAATTAGCATGTCTGTCACCTCAAACATTTATCATCGCTTTGTCATGAGAACATTCAAAATCCTTCCTTCTAGCTTTTTTTCTAGCTTCCATACCCTCTTTTCTCTCCAGTAACAACTCTTAAATTTCTACTACTCTAACTATTCTACTCTTAACTTCTATGAGATCAATTATTTTTAGATTCCACGTATGAGATCTGCAGTTTTCATGATGTAATTGTTGCCTTCAGCACCTACTGTTCCAGTACATACCTCTGGCATCCTGCCATATGAAGTCGGGACTCTCTGTGGGAAGCTTTCTTTTGGCCTGTGCTTGGGCAGATGGACTACAAATTAAAGCACCTGGGACCACCACTCAGCCCACATGATGGGAATTGGAGACTAAATATCCTGTGTTCTGCATGCTAAGGTGGGATCACTCTTAGGCATGTACAAAACTGCCTCCTGATGTTGTCTACTGGGATTATGCTCCCTTTCTTTGCAGGCAACCTGCCAACAATGCACCTTTTTATTGATTCTCAAGGTGTCCTGGGTTCACTGTTATACTCCTGCACTGGTGATTCCTTAAATCATCTCCTAAATCAAAATAAGCCACTGGAATACAAATCTTTGTCTTGGGGCCTGGTTTTAGAGAAACCCAACCTAAGTCTCTTTAACTTACCAGTTCCACTTGTGAAGGACATTTGACTGCCTCCTACTCCTGGTTATTATAAACACTGATGTGATGAATGCCTTTCTAGACATCCTCTGTAGATTAGCAGAACTCGCTGGGATATATGTACTAGGAATGGGATCTGCAGAGGGGCAGATCATAGATGTACTTTTTCTTTTGGCACTGCCAGATTTCTGTCCTCTTGTGTAGAAGAATTCCTACTTTCCTCATATCCTGATTGACACTTGGTGTTAGCCACCTTCAAATGTTTGACAGTTTTATGTATCTAAGATGATTGCTCAGTGTTCTTTTCATTTTCACTTCTCTGATTCTCAGTGAATACGGGTGAATAGGTTTTTCGCATACCTATTGACCCTTCACATTTCCATTTGTGAATTAAATGGCAAGGTTTTAAGAAAGAACTCCTTCTGCCAAATTAGTCAGGACACACAGGCAAAGAGAGATGGATTAAAATTCAGATCTTGCTAGAAAATCTTTGGCCAAGGTGGGGTGAGAGAGAAGCAGAGGAAATAATTCCAGCATGTAGGACTGTGATCTGGACCATTTTTGACCGAGTATGGGAGAAGAATTGTCAATAGATTATGGTCATTTTTCTCCTTGATTGTTGGAAACTTGAGACCTGGAATTAAAATGTTACAATCCAGATTGGCACATGTGTAATTCTGAGATTGCCTCTAATTATTGTCAGTTTGACAGAGATCCTTGAGGATGTCCAGCAAGAACCATCATGGGAAACTATGAGATGAGGAGACTTGTGACTAAGGGAGAGTAAGACCAGAGTCAAGGATCCTGGTGGCCAAGGGAAGAAACACCTGAGGCTGGGGGTTTGAGATGTCAGAGAGTTTGACAGTACCCTACAGCCTCCCACAGGGTGGTCATCAAGACCTTCAAGCCAAAATGCGACTTCATCAAAGTTTTTTACGTGGAAGAAGAGCAGAATTGGGGAATACCTGAGCTGTCATTGAGTACTTCCTCACCATACAAGTAAGAGATACAGAGATGGGCTGGGCAACAATAGTGATACCATAAAGAAAAGCTCCTTCTTCACTGTGACTTATACACGTAGAAAGCATGTGGTTTGTGTCTTTAAAGAAAAGCATTAGAGTTAGTTATGTCCAGTTTACAGATTCTCACATGTGCTAACTCACTTTTATGTCAAGATTCTAAAGTTTGATAATTGACTCTGTTTCCTTGCTAACAACAAAACTTACATTTTTGCAGAGAAAGAAATAAATCTTCTTCCTTTCCTGATCTTGTCTGAAGAAGGGCTCTATATCCAAGCTAATTTTTTTTTTTTTTGCTTATGATCTATTTTAACATTTAGCATAACTTCTGGTTTTCACTTTAACAAGTAAAGTTTGGGATAATCCCTCCCATCTTCTCATCAATGAGAAAACTAAACAAACTGAAAATAAATCCTCTCAGATCCATGACAGAATTGAAGTAACACAGCAAAGTGCTGTCCTGAAAAGAGACAAACAGTTAAAGACAGATAATCACAATTTATTCTCAATTCTAGGAACTAAAGCCCAGGTTTAGAGGACCACAGATGAAGCCAGTATTTTTAGCAACATACAAACACGTAATAATTCATGAATTGTTGAGACTCAGTGTAGACAAGCTTGACAGTTTAAAACTCTTGGGTGCTCGGTCTCAGGAGGTCTTCACGCTTTTGTGTTTTACCTCCAGGATGCCCACCAAGTTCTCACTGTGCATACTGGAGAAGAGTCTCTTCATGCTCCTGGCAGAAGGTGGAGAAAAATAACCATTGTGATATAAGTCCAGAGCATTCTGGTCCTCCTTCCCTTAAGGGAAATTACAAGGGCCTAACTGAAGTGAGGTAAGAGAAACATTCAACTCCAACCCCTCTAGCATTCCTGTCTCAGACCTAAGTGGAGGCGAGGGGGGAATGGATGCTGAGAAGCACTTTCGAAGGTCCCATCCCAGGGCAAATGCTCACTAGAAGATAGCGACCTCATCAAAGGACTATAGAATGGTTCTCTTTCCCCCATACATTAAAACCACTGCGACTGCAGGAGAAAATACAGGAGGCCCGGGGCCAGGACAATGCTAAGGAGCTGAGGCCAAGCGCTTTGGAGAAAAGGCGACGACAGAAGGAGCGGGACCGGAAGAAGAAGCGAAAGAGCTGCGGCAAAAAGGGAAGGCAGCACAGGCCAAGGCCGAAAGGGCCGAGGGCCAGGGCAGCGACCAAACCCACCCAGAGGTGGCCTGCAAGGAGCCGCAGGAGCCGTCGGGGCTGGTCGTCCACAAGGTGGAGGTGAATGAGCACGAGCCGGCCAGCAAGGCGCAAAGAGGAGGAAGAGGCAGGAGTTGAAGGGGGAGCCTCGCGCAGCCGAAAGGGAGGAAGTCCGGACGCTGCGGAACTCCGGACGCTGCGGAACTCCGGACGCTGCGGAACTCCGGACGCTGCGGAACTCCGGACGCTGCGGAACTCCGGACGCTGCGGAACTCCGGACGCTGCGGAACTCCGGGGCCGGGACCAGCGGAAGGCGCGAGAGCTGGAGGCCAATGTGAAGCGGCCGCGGGCAGACCTGCCGACCCAGGCGGAGGGCGCGACAATCTGGAACGTCTAGCGCCTGCCCTAGGACTTGAGGCGCAGGGAGAAGCGCGGGAGGAACGCGGGGCGGACGAGGTGGAGAAGAAGCGGCGGCGCCAAAACCTGCGCAGGAAGAAGGCGGCCAGCGCCCCGCGCTCCCTGCACTGGGCCTGCAAGGAGCGTCCGATCCAGTCCAGGACCTGGAGCGCGCCGGCCTCGTGGGGGCGCCCGAGGGCTCCCCCTTCCCCCACCCCAGGCCCAGCGTGTCCTTGGCCTGGGCCTTTCCCACCTGGGGCTGCCGTCTCTGTCCTGAGAGTCTCGAGGAGCCCCTCCGAGTCCTTGTGTGATGCCGGCTCCTCACTCAGCCTCTGTGGAACTCGGCTTCTCCATGTGAAAGGGACACAGTCTTGCTTACCTGAGTTGTGAGGCCTCAGATCAGGCACGCAGAAAAGAATGTTTCAGCGTCGTCCTTGAACACAGGGTGCAGATCCTTCAGACCCTAGGGAAAGAGTGAACCAGATCCGGCCCTTCCGTCTTCTCTGTGAGGCCTGAGAGCTTCCCAGAGGTTTGCAGAGTTAGAGAAGAGGAACGTTGGTAGGGGTGGCTGGAAGGAGTTTGGGGTGAGACCGTCACTGGCCCTTCTTCCCCTGCCCGTGTTCACAGGGGTCACAGGACAGGAAGAGAATGTCCTTTGCCAATTATCCGCCTTAGTCCAAAACTCACTGGAAGGGAGGACAACCCCGGGGTGGGGTGCATGCTCACCTGGCACTCGGGAGAAGCTGGAGCCCATCCAGGCACCGTGTGTCCGGGACAGAACACTATGGCTACTTCTGCCTGTTTGAGTCTCATTCTTTTCTCTGCCTTAGTAGCCCTGGGCAGCATTCCGCAGCTCAAAATTCAAAGGGTGGAAGGGAGCTGTACCTTTCCAGATCGTGGATGTAAGTTGGGCCACATGGCCACCTCTGAACCTGTTGCTGGCTCCAATTGTGGGGCAGTGACTGTCATGCCTCACTACCCTCCTGGAGTCAGGAAGGAAAAGTTTCCTGGCAGAGGGTGGAGCTGAGTGGGGGTAGAGGGAAGTTTGCTGTTACCTAATGAGAGGGATAGAGGTGAGGACAGACAGCGGATGTCAGATGGCTTCTGTCCCAGGTGAGTGCTTTGTTGCAGAAGTGGTCCATTGTAGCTGGTGTTTTCTAAGTGTCTTGGAGTGAGGAAATCACACTTGTTGAGCAGCTATTCACACATGAGGCCCGTCACTCCTTAAATATTTAATAAAATGGGTAATTTTCCCAGGGTACACAATTTAAAACAGACTTCTAATTGGCATTGTAGCATGCTAGATGTTCTCAGAAGCCTCTCTGGTGTGGCTGAACTGAAAATGCTTGATAGAATTTATTTAACAACTGACTGGGTTGGTGGGAAATGAAGACATGACTGGGCTGAGACTTTCCCAGCTTGGTGAAAGAGAACAACAGTCTTGAGATGTGGGAAACCTGTGGCAGCCATGGAGGTGCACCTCTTGATCTTTTTTGAGAAATAACTGGCCATTCAGCTACAAGGAGTGTAGATTGTTGACAGTCCAGACCATTGCCTTCTGCATTTGCTTCAGCCATTGAGCTAAGGACATGCACTGTGTGGGTGGCCTCCACCCAGCTACTAAGCGCTCCTTTAATAGGCAGACTGCTCCATGGTTCCCCGTGAGTTATTTGAGACTGTCCACTCTGCATCATGGTGTGAGCCATTCTGCTTCCTGCCCTTGTCTTTCACAGGTGTTAGCCCTTGATAGCCCTTTTACACTCGTCACTTAGTCTCTGAATCTGGAGGAATGAAAGTGACAAGCTTCCAACAACTTCCAAGTAAGTTTTAAACACACACCCTGGGGTATCTACACATCACTGCAGAACATAAAAACAGGATCAAATAATCTTACAATCCTTAGCCAGAGAAGAAAAACAGGTACCTTGAGAAGGAAGACAGATTGACAGCTGATTTCTCAACAGCAACAATGAAAGCTGGAAAAATGAAAATTACTGAGGAAGCAAGAAGTCTAGAATTCAATACCCCTGTAAATATTTTTCACTTTGAGTGTCAGTTGTTAATTATTTTTGCTTGCTGAAAAATCCCTTTGTGTCATCCTATCTCTTAAGAAAATGAAACTTAAGAAGGAAGATGATTTTACAAAGAAATGGTGAGCACAGACAAGGGGGATGTTTTGAATTTAAACATGCCCATTGCATGAAACTGGTCTTCATTTTGGTAGTCAGCAGCCATCAGTGGCTATTTAAATTAAATAAAATTGGCCGGGCACGGTGGCTTATGCCTGTAATCCCAACACTTTGGGAGGCCAAGGCAGGCAGATCAACTTGAAGTCGGGAGTTTGAGACCAGCCTGGTTAACATGGTGAAACCCATCTCCACTAAAAATAGAAAAATCAGCTGGATGTGGTGGCAGCCGCCTGTAATCCCAGCTACTTGGGGTGCTGAGGCAGGAGAATCACAAACCTGGGAGACAGAGGCTGCAGTGAGCCAAGATCACACCACTGCACTCCAGCCAGGGCAAGAGAGCAAAACTCCATCTCAAAATAAATAAATTATTTATCACTTAATAAATTGAATTAATTAAATTAAGTACTCAGTTCTTGGGTTGTATTAGCCACATTTTAAGTGCTCAGTAGCCCTAGTGATTAACCTATTGGATAGCACAGATACAGAACATTTATGTATCAAAGAAAGTTATTGGTCAATGCTGGTGTAAAACGATGTTTTGTAATTTGTTGGCTTAAAAATCAAGGTATATCTAGAATATTGGACAATATGATACGTAAGTTATAGAAGTGGCTGGAATTGAATTATTCTCAGGTGTTTTATTTGTAAGGAATAAAAATTAGTATTTAAATATGGGTATTCTAAGATAACCACCAAAAGATAGAAACAGTATAAATTAAAAGGGAAAAACATGGAATGAGGTAGAAAGATCTCAATCCATCAGGAGGGCAGAGAGAAAGAAAGAATAAAACCTAGGAACTAAGTGAGGTGAATGTAAGATACAAACTATGTTGGAAGAATTAAATCCAAATCTATGGGCAATCAGCATGAATGCAAATTGATTAAACTCAGATGAATTTTGGTGGCATGTAAATAATAATAAAGCTGTAAATAAAAGTCTTTTGACTCTCCAAAGAGACAAAGATTGTAGTGCCCCCCAAAAAATTATAAAAATGAATCACCCTGAGGTTACAAAATCTTTCTACAGCTTCCAAATGAGTCATAAACTCCAATATCACCACCTTCAGCTGGATGATTAGATATCATTTGAGAGATTCCCTCCATGAAAAAGAGGTCTTGCTCTTTTCTGGTTAGTGCTGTGCGAGAAGCCATGAACAGCAGGGTCTCTGGCGACACTTGGTACCAGGCAGTGCAGAGAGTCCTGCGAGGGAACCAGCACAAGTGCCGGATGTTTTTGGAGACGGTGGAGTTGCAGATCAGCTTGAAGAACTATGATCCCCAGAAGGACAAATGCTTCTCAGTCTTAAGTCCACTCCGCACTCCAAGTTCTCCCTCTGTTCCTTGGGGGACCAGCAGCACTGTGACGACGCAAAGGCCGTGGGTATCCCCGACGTGAACATCGAGATGATGAAAAAACTCAACGAGAATAAGAAACTGGTCAAAAAGCTGGCCAAGAAGTATGATGCATTTTTGGCTTCAGAGTCTCTGATCAAGCAGATCCCACGAATCCTCGGCCCAGGCCTAAATAAGGTAGGAAAGTTCCCTTCTCTGCTCACACACCACGAAAACATGGTGGCCAGAGGGGATGAGGCGAAGTCCACAATCAAGTTCCAAATGAAGAAGGTGTTGTATCTGGCTGTGACTGTTGGCCACTGTGAAGATGACAGACGATGAGTTTGTGTAAAACATTCACCTGGCTGTCAACTTCCTGGTGTCATTGCTCAAGAAAAACTGGCAGAATGTCTGGGCCTTATATATCAAAAGCACCGTGGGCAAGCCCCAGCGCCTATATTAAGGCACATTCGAATGAACTCTACTGCTACCAGAAAAAAAAAAAAAAACTCTATCAAATCTCGTTAACTAATCTTTGTGCTGTTAAATTACGAGGCTTTGACCCCTGGGTACACCTATCTCATCTAAAAAGGGACACTTGACTTCTATTGAATCTTAAATGTCAACCCTGTTATCTGACACTAAATTCAAGTTAACCAAAGCTTTATCTTCAGACCTGGGAGAAGATGACAGTCAAAATAAACTGCTTTCATATGACACTCGGCCAGTTAAATCATAACTATTGATTTAGTAATTTTTCCTTCATCTAAATTAATATACTTTGTTCTATGCCTTAATGCTAGATAATTTAAATTTTCCAGATACCTGTGAGTTTTCTTTTCCTGTCATTGTCAGAGCTAGGCTGTGCTTATGTCCTTTTTGTTTAAAACATTGCTTATTCTATACATGGCTTACAAAATTGGGTAGGACAACAAAGATTACCTTTCTCCTCTCTATCTGATATCTCTGAAGTTTAAAAACCATTTAGAATCCACTGAGCTTGATCTATTTTCATTGCTAATGCTCCCCTGCTAAAACTGTATGAACACCTTCCCTCTAGGCCCAGCCACTATCACAGAAGAGGTGGAAATGTGAGAATGTAAGGGCCAAATTTGAGGGATAAAAATTATTGATGCTGCCTCTTGGTTGGTGAAAGAAAAATTAATTAAGTTAGATCCTCTAAATCAAAGACAGGCATACAGATGCCTAAGTAGCTGGCAAAATAAGGGACTTTGCTTCCTGGGTCATTGTGTGACCCCTTTTTAGCCATCCAAACCATAAAGAATTTCCTACTTCTCACAGAATTAAAAGACAATTACTAAGAAGATATCAAGATACCTGGTTACAAAGCCTCCTGGGTATAATGCCCCCAGTTATGAGGTTTATGCAGATAGATGTATACAATTTTTTTAGTCAGCCACCTTAGAACAAATTACTAAAAAGGCTGCAAAAAGCATTGTGGCACAACAGAAGTCTCCAAACTTAGCTTAAATGGTCTTAACAGGATGCCTATGTTTTGTATACCTAGTTGCTGTAAGTATGTAACTAAAACCATGACAGTAGCTCAATGCATGGAATTGATAGTTAAGTCAATTTTGTTACCTTGCCTTTTGACTTTTGGTTCTTGTCTGTTACAACTCTCTGCATAATTCTGTAATTCTTTGCATTAGCCACACCAAAGTAGCCATTTCTTGAACCCCATTTTTTCTTATCTGTATGTCTGAGTGCAGTGAATTCTGTAGCCTCAACATATTATATTGTAGGTTCATTTAACAAAAATGTATTATCTCTATATACTTCTATCAAGCAGATGCTAGATACATGGTTAGTATCCAATAAGTGCTGATTAACTGAATGCATTCACAACCCAGTCAGAGATTAAGTGAGGCAAACAAATAAATAACACACCATGACAGACTCTGAAATGGCCAGGCATACTAGGTATAATTGGAACACAAATGAAGAAGCCATTATTTGTGTCTGGGTGACCTGAAAAAAGGTTTCACAGAAAAGGAGCATTTTAACAGAGATATAAAAATGAATTCAAATTTGTTTATGCTTCTCTAGGCCTATGTTGCCTTTCTTGGGGCATGAAAAGCACAAATTAGGATCGGGAATGAGCATGAGCTGGGGTGACCACAGAGAGGGATGGAGGGGCTTCAGACCAGGAGTGGCTTCCAGGAGAGTGACGGGAGTTAAAAATGTAAAAGTAGGTTAGGGCTGAATTGATTACCCTTTTCAGACTTCTTGGCCTGTAGAAATCCTAAGAGCTCAAATGTCACCCCCTATGATGCATTCTCAGAAGTGTCAGTCAGAATCCCGTTTTCTCTTTGCCAGGAGACAAAACTAAATGTGCATTACAACAAGCAGTAAAAGAAACATGTTTTTAGGTCAATATTAGTTGTTTTCATATCAGTTTCTTCCCTGAAGGAGAAGTGAAGGCTTTGTCTGTCTCATTTCTCACAGTGCCTAACTGAGGAGCTTGGCATATGTTTCCTGGGTGTTGAACAAATGCAGGGATTGGCTTTGCATTGCAAGGGAGTGAGATTCAGTCCGAATTGTTTTGCTGCTCCTCAGACTCACCAGCTCTACAGCCTCCCACCGCATAGCAGCCAAGCCCATCCCTCCCTTTCTGTCCATCCGTTTTCATCCATGTCCCTGTCTCCTGGAAGCTTATAGTTCCTGCGCCAGAGACTGAAGCAGAGCAATCCTAATGGCTCAGTGTGACCTTTTTCCTGACTTCCTCAGTATTTGTTTATGCTCCAATCTGCAGTCTTCAGCCTGCCAGCCTGCCACGCTGGTGTCTGCTCCTTGACCGAACCTTCTTTTCTTGCCCTTTGAAATTTTGGGTTCACCGTATCTAGCAGGCACCCTGGCAGCCGCTCCTCCCATAGGAGGTCAACACTCCTGGAGGAAGCAGACTTTGTTCACTACCCTGGGGCTGGGCTGCTAGAGGCTGGTGACCACAGAATACAGGGACAGCCCTCACTAGCTGTTATTTCCTAGTCTTTGCTTCTCCCATCCCTCAGGGCTGGCCAGCCACACCCTGCATGGTGGTGTGGCCTGGTGTACCAGCTCAATTTGTTTAATCTTTAACCTGTTTACAGACAGAATCTAATATGGTTTGGCTCTGTGTCCCCACCCAAATCTCAACTTCAGTTGTAATCCCCATAATCCCCACATGCTGAGGGAGAGACCCCGTGGGAGGTGATTGAATCATGGGATGGTTCCCCCACACTGTTCTTATGATAGTGAGTAAGTTCTCTTGAGATCTGATGGTTTTATAAGTGTTTTGCAGTCCCTCCTTCACTCTCTCTCTTTCCTGCCACCATGTGAAAAAGGTACTTGCTTCTCCTTTGCCTTCTGCCATGACTATAGGTTTCCTGAGGCCTTCCCAGCCACTCAGAACTGTGAGTCAATGAAACCTCTTTCCTTTATAAATTACCCAGTCTTGGGTATTTCTTCATAGCAGTGTGAAAACAGACTAATACAGAATCCCTTTCTTGGGGGTGAACTAGACTGGGTGAAAGGGCAGGAAGAGTGACAAAGTCCCTACCCATCAGTAGTGAGTGTGTGACTTGAGGATGCTTGAATGTAAAGGGCTCTTTCTTAATTTGCAAAATGAGGGTGTTGGCGCCAAGTGTGTCTACAATTCCTTTCCCCCTCTTATTTTTTATGATTCTATGAATGCAACAAAGAGAGCAGGTACTGAGGAAACAATGAGATAATTCATTGTTAGATTATTCTGTTAAAAGGTTGAATTCAGTCAAGCCATTGCTTTATAACTGGTGCCTTTCAAATCCATTGTTATTTCTGGTTCCCTTCCCCAAACTAATTTCCACCCCCTTCCTCTGACACCCACCCCCCATCACTAAAGGCATATGCCCACTTCTCCCTTGGTCTGCAGGGCTGACTAGCTGGGTGGGAGCAGCAGGAGCCAGGGAATGGCACAGGGAGGTTGAATCTCTCTCCCAGGGCCAGTGCTATTCATGTCCATTTCCACCTTACACTAGGTGGCTACCACCAGTGCATGAGCCTGCTTGATGTGGGTGTGGAGTTGGGTAACGTTGACCCCAGTAGCATAGCTATATGTAGGTTCCCTTCCAAGAATAAAGCATATATTTATACCTCATGCCATCATTCAATAATAAGTTTTGAACACTACTTTTGTCAGGCACTGTGCTAACAGAGCCTGGAATGATTCATTCATTTATCCAACAAATATTTACTGCATGCCTCCTGGATAAATGAAAAATGAAGCAGAGTCCCTGCCTACTGTAAAGCTAGTTTAAACCTCCATGAGGAGGGAAACTCCCTTCATGCTTATAATCTGCCCAGATCGCTATTCATTCTTGAGTCATATGTGGACCTGCATATCTTTACTGAACCCCCTTGTAGACTGCCTGTGCTCATCGGGCAACATAATTTTGACCCCAGAAGTTTTTCACACTGATTATTCCACAAAAAAATTGTCTTTAGGCATTTGATCATCTCCCCAAGTTTTCATGCTTAAGAGAGATTTCAAAACCTCCGTCTCTAGACAGTCTGGCCAATAATCTTCTCTGATGAATAAGACAATACCACAGTATTGGTTTAGTTCTTGTGTTACTTGTCAGAGAAGATGACTAAACCACTGGAAAATAATGAGATAATCTAAAGGAGTTAGATCATTTGCCAAGAAAAAAGAGAACAGGAAGCCCACACTTATTAGTCCATTCAAGGATTCATATCTTCCACCCCTTTAATGAAGCTCTGTAGAGTGTTGATTTACTTGAAAGCATTTTCAGGTTCTGTTAGAATGTATGGCATAACAACTCCCCCAAATCAGTGGCCCGATAGAGTGAAAGTTTAGTACTAATGATTAAATTGTAACTATTGCAGTTATTCTGAAAAACACATAGGAAAAAAAAAAAACTAATAATTATTTACAGAGAAAGCAGCTGGATGGTGCTACAGATCACCAAAACAGCATTTGAACTCACTATTCCTTAAGTTTCTGAAAAATAGGATAGGTTCCTATTAAGAAGCTCACCTTCCTGCTGTTAGAATGAAATCATAGGTGTCCAATTTGTTGGTGAATGGTTTTTCATAGTTGTCTCTTATGATCTTTGATTTCTGTGTTATCAATTATAATATCACTTCTTACATTTCTGATTTTGAGCCTTTCTTTTTTCTAGCTAAAATTTTGTCAGTTTGTTTTGCTTTTCAAAAAAACTCAACTCTTATTTTGGATGATATTTTCTGTAGTTTTTCTACTTTCTGTTTCCTTTATATATTCTCTGATCTTTGTGATTTCTTTTCTTCTGCTAACTTTAGTCATAGGTTGTTCTTTTTTTAGTTCTGTGGGATGTAACATTAGTTTTTTCATTTGATAACTTTTCTTCTTTTTTTCATATAGGTGTAATGCTATAAACTTCCCTTTTAGAGCTACTTTTGTCTCAAGATATTTTTTAGTTTCCCCTTTAATTTCTTCATTGACGCAATCATTGTTTAGGAGCGTATTGTTTAATTTCTACATATTTGTTCATTTTCAGTGACTCCTCCTGTTACTGATTTCTAGGTTCATACCAGTGTAGTCAGAAAAGATAATTGATATGATTTTGGTCTTCTCAAATTTGTTAAAACTTGTTTTGTGGCCTAACATATGATCTGTGCTGGAGAATGTTCTGTATTAACTTGAGAAGAGTCTGTTTGTGTTGGGTGGGATGTTCTGTGTATGTCTAGTAGGTCCATTTGGTCTAGAGTATCAAATTAAGTCTGATACAGTTTGGTTGTTTGTCCCCCTAAATCTCATGTTGAATTGTAATCCCCAACATTGGAGGTGGGACCTGATGGGACATGAGTGGATCATGGGAGTGGATTGCTCATTAATGGTCTAGCACCATCCTCTTAGTGCTGTCCTTGCAATAGTGAGTGAGTTCTCACAAGATCTGGTTGTTTAAAAGTGTGTCACACTTTCTCCAATCTCTCTCTTGCTCCCCTTGTGGCCATGTGATGTGTCTGGTCCCAGTTCACCTTCTAGCATGAATAAAAGTTCTCTGAGGCCTCCCTAGAAGCCGAGCAGATCCCAGTGCCATGCTTGTGTAGCCTGCAGAACTGTGAGCCAATTAAACCTCTTTTGTTTATAAATCACTCAGTCTCAGGTACTCCTTTATAACAATGCAAGAACAGCCTAACACAAAGTCTGATGTTTACTTCCTGGTTTTCTATCTGGATATCTCTTCATTGCTGAAAATGGGGTATTGAAGTTGCCCACTATTACTGTATTGCAGTCTGTCTCTCCTTTCAGATCTATTAATATTTGCTTCATACATTTAGGTGCTCTGATCTTGGGTGCATACAGGTTTACAATTAATATGTCCTCTTACAAAATCGACCCCTTTATTATTATGTAATGACCTTTTTTGTCTCTTTTTACAATTTTTGACATAAAGTCTATTTTATCTGATAAAGTTCCTCTTGCTCTTTTCTGGATTCCTTTTGCATGGAATATCTTTTTCTATCTCTCCACTTTCAGTCCATGTGTGTCCTTACAGGAAAAAGAGGGTGCCTCTTGTAGGCAGCATAGAGTTGGGTCTTGTTTTTTCATCCATTCAACTACTCTATGAGTTGATTGGAGAATTAAATTCATTTATATTCACGTAATTACTGCTAGGTAAGAACTTACTAGTGTCATTTTGTTCATTGTTTTCTGGTTGTTTTATAGATCCTTTGTTTGTTTCTTCCTTTCTTGCCTTCTTCCTTTGTGATTTGATGACTTTCTGTAATGATATGGGTTGGATATTTTCTTTTGATGTTTTGTGTATGTTTTATAGACCTTTGTTTTGAGGTTATGCTGAGGATTACAGAAAACATCTTATACATGTAACAGGCTATTTTAGGTGTTAGCAGCTTAATTTTGGGGGTGGGTGGAGAATTGCTTTTTAAAATTGTCATTTATTTATTGATACATAATAATTGTACATATTTATGGGGAACATGTGACATTTTGATTCAACATTTAATGATCAAGTCAGGGTAATATGATATTTGCCACCTTAAACATTTATTATTTCATTGTGTTAGGAACATTCCAAATCTCTTGAAATATATAATAATTATTGTTAACCATGATCAACCTACTATGTGTGCAGTTGAATATCAGAACTTACTTATTGTATCTAACTGTATTTTTATATCTATTACCAAACCTCTCTTCTTCCCCCATATTCCCTACCCTTTCCAGCCTCTGGTAACCATAATTCTATTCACTATTTTCATGGGATTACTTAATATGTGATATTTATCTTTAAGTTCTTGGCTTATTTCACTGAACATAATTGCCCTCTGGTTCCCTCATTGTTGTTGGGAAGGACTGGTTTTCATTATTTTTTATGACTGAATAATATTCCATGGTGAATATATACAGCATCCTTTTTTATCCATTCATCTGTTGATGGACATTTAGGCTGATTTCATATCTTGGGTATTGTGAATAATACTGATAACAATGTAATCTTAATCACATATATAAGCTCTACAATTTTAATCCTCTTCCTCCTATGTTTTATGTTTTTGATGTCACAATTTACATCTTTTCAGCATTTGTATCCCTTAGTAAATTATTGGAGCTTTAGTCATTTTTAATCATTTTGACCTTTAACCTTTACACTGAAGACGTGATTGACTTACTCATTGCCATTACAGTGTTAGAGTGTACTGGATTTTAAAACATTCTTACTTTTATCACTAAGATTTATATTTTCATGTTACTAATTACCATTTTTCTCCATCTTGAAGAACTACTTTTGAAATTTTTACAGTGCAAGTCTAGTGGTGATAAACTCTCAACTTTTGCTTGTCTGACGAAGTTTTTTCAATCCTTCATTTTTGAAAGACATGATTTCTGGGAATAGTATTCTTAGTTGGCTTCCCCCTACTAGGTCTTGAATATATCATCTTACTCCTTTCTGGCCTACAAGATTTGGGATAAAAAATCTGCTGATACTATCATTGGGATTTCCTTGTATATAACAATTTGCATTTCTCTAGCTGCTTTAAAAACTCTCTCTTTGTCTTTAACTTTTGACAATTTGAGTATGATGTTTCTCAATGTATGCCTCTTTGGAGTCACCTCGTTTGGTGCTTTGAGCTCCTTAAGTTAGTATTTCTATTTCCTTCCACAGGCTTGGGAAGTTTTCTTTCATTATCTCTTTGAATATGGTTAATGTCACTTTCTCTTTTCTGGTACATCAATAGCACATATGATGTACAGCCTGACGCTGTTCCATACATCTCTTATCTTCAGTATTTTTCATTCTTTTCTATTTTTGCTGCTCAGATTGGATGACTTTAACTGACCTACTTTTGAGTTCACTGATCCTTTCTTCTGCTTGATCTAGCCTGCTGTTGATCCACTTTATTGGATTTTTCATTTCAGTTATAGTATTCTTCAGCGCTATAATTTCTATTTGGTACTTCTTAAAAATTTTCTCTCTTTTCATTGAAATTCTCAGTTTATTCTTACATTGCTCTCCTGACCTCAGTGAGCATCTTTATTATCTTTATTCTGAATTCCCTTTGAAGTAAATCACATATCTCCACATCACTTGGGTTGGATTTGGGAGATTTATATTGTTCTTAAATGGGAATATATATCCCTGTTTCCTCATTTTCTTTGACCTTCTGCGTTGGTTTCTACACTTTAGATAACTGCCTCTACCAGTTTTTTTAGTGAAAAACGTATGTCTATTGATCCCTCCTGGAAAGAGTTTGTTCACATGATGAGCATTCCACTATTTCAACTTCCATCTGATATGACATCCTAAACCTCTTAGGTCTTGGAGTAGAGGGAAGTAGACATACGTAAGTCTCCCTAGATCACAGGAAAAAGTGGTGATTTTATACAGGTTTGTAAGCATTTCTAGGGACCTCATGCCCCAGGAGCAATGCATAAAAGGGGCTTAAAAATGCAGCTACCTGTTACTTCCTGGAATGGGTTTATGGCACACTGTTCTAGTGGCTACTTGGGGGTCTGGTTTCTAATGTGCACTGGGGAGAAAGGGGGCAGACAGCCCACTGGTAGCCTCAGAAACACAATGGCTTTTCCAGAGCTTTCTCCCCTGACTCACACTACTGATAAATCCAGGCCCATTAATCCCACCTGGAATGAGTTTGTCCTCATATTGAGTGCCCCACCTTTTATAGTTTTAACACAAGGGGCTGCATCCTAAACCTCCTAGCTCTGGGAGTAGAGAGGACTAGGCATATACTACACTCTGTAGGCCACAGAAAAAAGTGGCAGTTTTATGTGAGCCTGCACACACTTCCAGGGACTTCATTCAGTGGAGGAATGTAGAGAAGGGGCTCTAAAATGCAGTTCCTTGTTCATTCCCAAATGGAGTTTGAGCCATGCATTGAGTTCCCAAACTCTTATAGCTACCACTTGATTGACTGCATCCTAAAAACCTTCCAATTCTAGGAACAGGAGAACACACATGTGAGTTTCTCTAGATTACAGAACAAATAGGTGGTTTTCAGTGGGAGTCTAAGCACTTCCAGGGGGCTCCATCCCCAGAGTGCTGTTCAGAAAAGAGGCTGGAATGCACAGCTCCCATTTTGTTTCTAGAAGGGGTTTTCCGTACATTCTTTCAGTGACTATTTGACAGCCTGGCTTCTAATGAATTTGTATTAGTGAGCTAATAGAGTAGACAAACAGTAACCCTCCTGTAGTCTGAGTCACAGCATGGTACTTTCTGAGCCTTTCTTCCAGCTTACCCCAGTAGTAAATCTAGTCCTATTCATGTTTCCTTGAAGAAGTTGTCTCACACACCAAGTGCCACAAATTCTATAGCTCCCACTAAAGACACTTTCTCCCAGTGGCCTAGCTATTGGAGTCAGTGGGGCTTTACATTCCTGAATGTCCCTAAGCCTCAGAAAACAAACAGGTGGGCTCACTTCCAGTAGGTATCTCCCTAGGGTCAGAGGCTACCACCTGAATACCAGTATACATGCTTGTCCCGGATCATCTGCCTTGCTTAATGCACAGAGAGTGGGAGATTAACACATACGCACTCAGCTTCACTGTGAAGGTAGAGGAACTAGAATACACAATTAACACCTCAACCTTTCCAACTAGATCTTCTACCTTACTTGTCTCAGGGTTCTGACAAGACATGGCATATCGTACTCTTCGGAGGGCCACCAGAAAGAGAGACAACGTTTTGGACAAATGCAAAGAATCAACATCCACCTCAAAATCTTTAGCCAAATCAATTGGTGATATTCTTTTCCTTCATTCATTTAGATTCCATTTGAAAAAGGTTAACGTTGCATAGTAAAGGCAGAAGTCTTCAATCTGCAACTAAATTGTATATTTGAGTCTTTTTTAACATATTTTTGCTTTTCTCCCTATGTGATAGATATATTCAAGAAAAAAAATTGCATTTGGGTTACAGGATATTCATTGTGCAACATAACTTACTTGACTCATTGTATAAAACTGCATCATTCTCTTTGAGCCACATTTTGATCTGGTTTGAGTTTTTTTGCCAGCATTTCCTCCATTGGCCTGATCTTGGTTGGAATGTGAGAAAGTTCTTTCTGCTCAAGAGTACCAGAAGTGACCTGGCATTATTGCAAGACAGCAACATAGCTGAACAAGGCCCATCAGTAAGGAAGATGGCAAGCTTTCAAATATTGATATATCTCATTCTTTCTTCTCATTGAGACCAGGTCTCATACCCACCTCTTCCTAGGAAATCCACGGTATTTGTCTGTTCTCATGCTGCTAATAAAGACATACCTGAGACTGGGTAAATTATAAAGAAGAAGAGGTTTAATGGACTCACAGTTCCACATGGCTGGGGAGGCCTCACAGTTATGGCAGAAGGTGAAGGAGGAGCAAAGGTATATCTCACATGGTGGCAGGCAAAAGAGTATGTGCAGGGGAACGGCCCTTTATAAAACCATCAGATCTTGTGAGACTTATTCACTATCATGAGAACAGCATGGGAGAAACCTGTGCCCATGATTCAGTTACCTCCCACTGGGTCCCTCCCACAACATGTAGGGATTATGGGAGCTACAATTCAAAATGAGATTTGGGTGGGGATACAGTCAAACCATATCATTCACACTAGCCAGTATCTCCCAACTATTATATTGCTGTCTAAAATACTGATGCTCCAATGTATCTTATTTTCTTAATGAATATTTCTCCATTGTGGTCCCTGCTTTTCTCATAAGCTTATTAAAATGATCACAAGTTGAAGAGAGAGAGAGTAATGTAAGAATCAGTCTGAAGTTTAAACTATAGCCCTGATACTGGAATCTACAAACAGAAAATCTGAGTTATGGATAAGTAAACATTCAGATTCTGAAACACAAGACACACTCTTAGATCCAGGGCATCTGATTTTCTATCAATATTTAATCAAGGAAGAAGCAGGCAGATGAAACTGGAGCCAGAATTTCAAACTGTAGGGAAATAAAGCAAGATGGAAGGAGAACTTTGATCAAATGCTGATTTAGTACTAAAACATTACTGACATTATTCATTCATCCATGTAGCAAATATTTTTTTGAAAGTTTACTCTAGGTCTGGCACTGAATTGTATAAATATTATCCTCATTTTATCTTTGAGAAATCAGAGCTACAGTTTTAAAAAGTAATTCACCCAGTGTCCACAGGATTTCAAATCGAATTTATATAACAAAACCATGTTCTTTCTCTTATGGCAAAGTTTGGAAGGAAGTAAAATAATATAACCAGGAGACAAGAGAAAGGATGAGAGGGAAGATTTTATTGAGGAAAAGACACCTAGTCCCATAATAGCCTAAGTCTCCTAAAGAAAAACTTGAATTCACATTATATTATCCAACAATCTTTTCATATGCTTTATAGACAATTAGCTTTTCCGTAATATTCTATTCACTCATTTACCAGTAAAAATTTTCTATAAAGTCAACAAAAAAAACCCGTATTACATATTTTCTCGCACAAATCACTATGGTTCCCAAGATAATCACAGGTCATCCTTAAAATGCTTTTATGTTCATGAATTTGAAAATGTGTGGTTATCATTTTTTAAAATGATGTTTCATGATATATGCTGGCATTTTTATTGGTGAAATGATTTGATGTATAGAATTTTCCTCCAAATAATGTGAGAATATAGAGGATATATGATAGGACATCAGTTGATAATTAGTGAGCTGGCTAATAAATACACAAGGATTTATTTTGTTTCTTACTCTAAATAGTAAAAGATGAATCACCATGTTTGGGCATGAGTTTTCTCTCTAGGGAAATATTAAACATGTTCTTCAGTAATTCTTCAACTTCTTCCTATTTCAGAACTTAAACTCTACCAGATCCATGTTGTCCTTATAGTGGAATCTCCTACAGTTGAGAGTGAAGCCCACCAAGCAGTGCATCCCTTCTGGGGTTTGCACAGAACAAAATAATGTGCTTGTAAATGGAGATGTTGGAGATGTCTACAGGTATGTACTCACGGACTCAAAATCTTCAATTATTCAGGATTCAAGAGTAAAGGAGTAGATTTTTTTGTTGTTATTTCTTGTCTTCCCAGAGATCAGAATTAAGAAATTCTTAGTTTGAAATGTACTGACATCTTCTAAGATGATCCAGGTAGCAGAATCCACTCTCTCTCTCAAGCAGAAAATGAATGACACCCGAGGCTGATCCTTCCCAGAAATAAACCCCAGAAGCTGCCACATCTGGAAGGAGCTTCCAAACTGACCATCAATGATGTGGTACTTGCCATTAACGGTCACCTGCAGAAGAAGGTGAACCATGTCAGCACTACACTTTTTGGCCAGAGGGATATAAACATACCCTGCTAACATCGTGGTATCAAAGCCAGTTGTGGTCAGAGCCCTTTACAGAAATTCATTAACCGAGAGACACCACACACCCTGGGGGACTTCTCATAACTTGATTAAAAAAATGGACTTTAAGCCCTACTCCACGTGTTCCCCACAATGCATGCTAAAGTTCTCAAAGGGAACAGCTCAGACCTGTTGCTGAAGATAGCAGTTAATATTTCCAAGTTCAATTTGTTCCTAGAGTTCTTATAACCAGTTCTTTCAAAATATACTATAATGTCCTTGATCCCTTAAACAAGGAAAACAAAGACAAATAACATTACTTCTGCCCTTAGATTCCCTTGAGTAGGCTAATTATAGCTGTAACATGTTTTGAATATGTAAAAACAGAATGATTTTAAGTATCTGTCATAATAATTATTTTCTTAGTACTTTTATTGAATGAATTTCTCTTACATGCCTAAGTTCACTTTATACTCTCAGAACCCTGTAAGAAAAGTACTATTGAGTGGAAGAGCCAAGACAGCCGAATAGGAACAGCTCCAGTCTACAGCTCCCAGCATGAGTGACGCAGAAGATGGGTGATTTCTGCATTTCCATCTGAGGTACTGGGTTCATCTCACTAGGGAGTGCCAGACAGTGGGCGCAGGACAGTGGGCGCAGGACAGTGGGTGCAGCACACCATGCACCAGCTGAAGCAGGGTGAGGCATTGCCTCACTCGGGAAGCACAAGGGATCAGGGAGTTCCCTTTCCTGATCAAGGAAAGGGGTGACAGACAGCACCTGGAAAATCTGGCCACTCCCACCCAAATACTGTGCTTTTCTAATGGGCTTAGGAAACGGCGCACCAGGAGATTATATCCCGCACCTGGCTCTGAGGGTCCTATGCCCACGGAGTCTCACTGATTGCTAGCACAGCAGTCTGAGATCAAACTGCAAGGCGGCAGCAAGGCTGGGGGAGGGGCGCCCGCCATTGCCCAGGCTCGCTTAGGTAAACAAAGCAGCCTGGAAGCTCAAACTGGGTGGAGCCCACCACAGCTCAAGGAGGCCTGCCTGCCTCTGTAGGCTCCACCTCTGGGGGCAGGGCACAGACAGAAAGACAGCAGTAACCTCTGCAGACTTAAATGTCCCTGTCTGACAGCTTTGAGGAGAGCAGTGGTTCTCCCAGCATGCAGCTGGGGATCTGAGAAAGGGCAGACTGCCTCCTCAAGTGGGTCCCTGACCCATGACCCCCAAGCAGCTTAACTGGGAGGCACCCCCCAGTAGGGGCAGACGGACATCTCTCACGGCCGGGTACTCCTCTGAGACAAAACTTCCAGAGGAAGATCAGACAGCAGCATTCGCGGATCACAAAAATCCACAGTTCTGCAGACACCGCTGCTGATACCCAGGCAAACAGGGTCTGGAGTGGACCTCTAGCAAACTCCAACAGACCTACAGCTGAGGGTCCTGTCTGTTAGAAGGAGAACTAACAAACAGAAAGGACATCCACACCAAAAACCCATCTGTACATCAGCATCGTCAAAGACCAAAAGTAGATAAAACCACAAAGATGGGGAAAAAAACAGAGCAGAAAAACTGGA
The DNA here is from genome assembly GCF_028885625.2 of Pongo pygmaeus. Taxonomy (NCBI): domain Eukaryota; kingdom Metazoa; phylum Chordata; class Mammalia; order Primates; family Hominidae; genus Pongo; species Pongo pygmaeus. Next base: position 18,437,138 of record NC_072380.2, on the reverse strand, counting down.
AACTCTAAAAAGCAGAGCACCTGTCCTCCTCCAAAGGATCTCAGTTCCTCACCAGCAATGGAACAAAGCTGGACAGACAATGACTTTGACGAATTGAGAGAAGAAGGCTTCAGACGATCAAACTACTCCGAGCTACAGGAGGAAATTCAAATCAAAGGGAAAGAAGTTGAAAACTTTGAAAAAAATTTAGTCGAATGTATAACTAGAATAACCAATACAGAGAAGTGCTTAAAGGAGCTGATGGAGCTGAAAGCCATGGCTCTAGAACTACGTGAAGAATGCAGAAGCCTCAGGAGCCGATGCGATCAACTGGAAGAAAGGGTATCAGAGATGGAAGATGAAATGAATGAAATGAAGCGAGAAGGGAAGTTTAGAGAAGAAAGAATAAAAAGAAACGAGCAAAGCCTCTAAGAAATATGGGACTATGTGAAAAGACCAAATCTGCATCTGATTGGTGTACCTGAAAGTGACGGGGAGAATGGACCCAAGTTGGAAAACACTCTCCAGGATATTATCCAGGAGAACTTCTGCAATCTAGCAAGGCAGGCCAACATTCAGATTCAGGAAATACAGAGAATGCCACAAAGATACTCCTTGAGAAGAGCAACTCCAAGACACGTAATTGTCAGATTCACCAAAGTTGAAATGAAGGAAAAAATGTTAAGGGCAGCCGGAGAGAAAGGTCAGGTTACCCACAAAGGGAAGCCCATCAGACTAACGGCGGATCTCTTGGCAGAAACCCTACAAGCCAGAAGAGAGTGGGGGCCAATATTCAACATTCTTAAAGAAAAGAATTTTCAACCCAGAATTTCATATCCAGCCAAACTAAGCTTCATAAGTGAAGGGGAAATAAAATACTTTACAGACAAGCAAATGCTGAGAGATTTTGTCACCACCAGGCCTGCCCTAAAAGAGCTCCTGAAGAAAGCACTAAACATGGAAAGGCACAACCGCTACCAGCCACTGCAAAATCATGCCAAAATGTAAAGACCATCGAGACTAGGAAGAGACTGCATCAACTAACAAGCAAAATAACCAGCTAACATCATAATGACAGGATCAAATTCACACATAATAATATTAACTTTAAATGTAAATGGACTAAATGCTCCAATTAAAAGACACGGACTGGCAAATTGGATAAAGACTCAAGACCCATCAGTGTGCTGTATTCAGGAAACCCATCTCACGTGCAGAGACACACATAGGCTCAAAATAAAAGGATGGAGGAAGATCTACCAAGCAAATGGAAAGCAAAAAAAGGCAGGGGTTGCAATCCTAGTCTCTGATAAAACAGACTTTAAACCAACAAAGATCAAAAGAGACAAAGAAGGCCATTACATAATGGTAAAGGGATCAATTCAACAAGAAGCGCTAACTATCCCAGATATATATGCACCCAATCCAGGAGCACCCAAATTCATAAAGCAAGTCCTGAGTGACCTACAAAGAGACTTAGACTCCCACACATTAATAATGGGAGACTTTAACACCCTACTGTCAACATTAGACAGATCAACGAGACAGAAAGTCAACAAGGATACCCAGGAATTGAACTCAGCTCTTCACCAAGTGGACCTAATAGACATCTACAGAACTCTCCACCCCAAATCAACAGAATATACATTTTTTCAGCACCACACCACACCTATTCCAAAACTGACCACATACTTGGAAGTAAAGCTCTCCTCAGCAAATGTAAAAGAACAGAAATTATAACAGTCTCTCAGATCACAGTGCAATCAAGCTAGAGCTCAGGATTAAGAATCTCACTCAAAACCGCTCAACTACATGGAAACTGAACAACCTGCTCCTGAATGACTACTGGGTACATAACAAAATGAAGGCAGAAATAAAGATGTTCTTTGAAACCAATGAGAACCAAGACACAACATACCAGAATCTCTGGGATGCATTCAAAGCAGTGTGTAGAGGGAAATTTATAGCACTAAATGCCCACAAGAGAAAGCAGGAAAGATCCAAAATGGACACCCTAACATCACAATTAAAAGAACTAGAAAAGCAAGAGCAAACACATTCAAAAGCTAGCAGAAGGCAAGAAATAACTAAAATCAGAGCAGAACTGAAGGAAATAGAGACACAAAAAACCCTTCAAAAAATTAATGAATCCAGGAGCTGATTTTTTGAAAGGATCAACAAAATTGATAGACCGCTAGCAAGACTAATAAAGAAAAAAAGAAAGAAGAATGAAATAGACGCAATAAAAAATGATAAAGGGGATATCACCACTGATCCCACAGAAATACAAACTACCATCAGAGAATACTACAAACACCTCTACGCAAATAAACTAGAAAATCTAGAAGAAATGGATAAATTCCTTGACACATACACGCTCCCAAGACTAAACCAGGAAGAAGTTGAATCTCTGAATAGATCAATAACAGGAGCTGAAATTGTGGCAATAATCAATAGCTTACCAACCAAAAAGAGTCCAGGACCAGATGGATTCACAGCCGAATTCTACCAGAGGTACAAGGAGGAACTGGTACCATTCCTTCTGAAACTATTCCAATCAATAGAAAAAGAGGGAATCCTCCCTAACTCATTTTATGAGGCCAGCATCATCCTGATACCAAAGCCGGGCAGAGACACAACCAAAAAAGAGAATTTTAGACCAATATCCTTGATGAACATTGATGCAAAAATCCTCAAAAAAATACTGGCAAACAGAATCCAGCAGCACATCAAAAAGCTTATCCACCATGATCAAGTGGGCTTCATCCCTGGGATGCAAGGCTGGTTCAATATACGCAAATCAATAAATGTAATCCGGCATACAAACAGAACCAAAGACAAAAACCGTACGATTATCCCAATAGATGCAGAAAAGGCCTTTGACAAAATTCAACAACCCTTCATGCTAAAAATTCTCAATAAATTAGGTATTGATGGGACGTATCTCAAAATAATAAGAGCTATCGATGACAAACCCACAGCCAATATCATACTGAATGGGCAAAAACTGGAAGCATTCCCTTTGAAAACTGGCACAAGACAAGGATGCTCTGTCTCACCACTCCTATTCAACATAGTGTTGGAAGTTCTGGCCAGGGCAAGTAGGCAGGAGAAGAAAATAATGGGTATTCAATTAGGAAAAGAGGAAGTCAAATTGTCCCTTTTTGCAGACGACATGATTTTATATCTAGAAAACCCCATTGTCTCAGCCCAAAATCTCCTTAAGCTGATAAGCAACTTCAGCAAAGTCTCAGGATACAAAATCAATGTACAAAAAGCAGAAGCCTTCTTATACACCAGCAACAGACAAACAGAGCCAAATCATGAGTGAACTCCCATTCACAATTGCTTCAAAGAGAATAAAATACCTAGGAATCCAACTTACAAGGGACGTGAAGGAACCTTCAAGGAGAACTACAAACCACTGCTGAAGGAAATAAAAGAGGATACAAACAAATGGAAGAACATTCCATGCTCATGGGTAGGAAGAATCAATATCGTGAAAATGGCCATACTGCCCAAGGTAATTTACAGATTCAATGCCATCCCCATCAAGCTACCAATGACTTTCTTCACATAATTGGAAAAAACTACTTTAAAGTTCATATGGAACCAAAAAAGAGCCCGCATCGCCAAGTCAATCCTAAGCCAGAAGAACAAAGCTGGAGGCATCACGCTACCTGACTTCGAACTATACTACAAGGCTACAGTAACCAAAACAGCATGGTACTGGTACCAAAACAGAGATATAGATCAATGGAACAGAACAGAGCCCTCAGAAATAACGCCGCATATCTACAACTATCTGATCTTTGACAAATCTGAGAAAAACAAGAAATGGGGAAAGGATTCCCTATTTAATAAATGGTGCTGGGAAAACTGGCTAGCCATATGGAGAAAGCTCAAACTGGATCCCTTCCTTACACCTTATACAAAAATCAATTCAAGATGGATTAAAGACTTAAACGTTAGACCTAAAACCATAAAAACCCTAGAAGAAAACCTAGGCATTACCATTCAGGACATAGGCACGGGCAAGGACTTCATGTCTAAAACACCAAAAGCAATGGCAACAAAAGCCAAAATTGACAAATGGGATCTAATTAAACTCAAGAGCTTCTGCACAGCAAAAGAAATTACCATCAGAGTGAACAGGCAACCTACAAAATGGGAGAAAATTTTCACAACCTACTCATCTGACAAAGGGCTAATATCCAGAATCTACAAAGAACTCAAACAAATTTACAAGAAAAAAACAAACAACCCCATCAAAAAGTGGGCAAAGGATATGAACAGACACTTCTCAAAAGAAGACATTTATGCAGCCAAGAGACACATGAAAAAATGCTCATCATCACTGGCCATCAGAGAAATGCAAATCAAAACCACAATGAGATACCATCTCACACCAGTTAGAATGGCAATCATTAAAAAGTCAGGAAACAACAGGTGCTGGAGAGGATGTGGAGAAAGAGGAACACTTTTACACTGTTGGTGGGACTGTAAACTAGTTTAACCATTGTGGAAGTCAGTGTGGCAATTCCTCAGGTATCTAGAACTAGAAATACCATTTGACCCAGCCATCCCATTACTGGGTATATACCCAAAGGACTATAAATCATGCTGCTATAAAGACACATGCACACGTATGTTTATTGAGGCACTATTCACAATAGCAAAGACTTGGAACCAAGCCAAAGGTCCAACAATGATAGACTGGATTAAGAAAATGTGGCACATATACACCATGGAATACTATGCAGCCATAAAAAATGATGAGTTCATGTCCTTTGTAGGGACATGGATGAAATTGGAAATCATCATTCTCAGTAAACTATCACAAGGACAAAAAACCAAACACCGCATGTTCTCACTCATAGGTGGGAATTGAACAATGAGAACACATGGACACAGGAAGGGGAACATCACACTCTGGAGACTGTTGTGGGGAGGGGGGAGGGATAGCATTAGGAGATATTGCTAATGCTAAATGACGAGTTAGTGGGTGCAGCACACCAGCATGGCACATGTATACATATGTAACTAACCTGCACATTGTGCACATGTACCCTAAAACTTTAAGTATAATAATAATAAAAAAAAGAAAAGTACTATTGTACCTTCCGTCTACCACCAACAATGTATAAGCATTCCTTTTCCTCTGCACCCTTGCCAGCACATTATTGTTTGACTTTTTGTTAATAGCCATTCTAATTCATGTGAAATGGTATCTTACTGTGGTTTGGGTTTGCATTTCTCTAATGGTCAGTGAGGTTCAGGTTTTTTTCATATGTTGGTTGGCTGCATGCATGTCTTCTTTTGAAAAGCATGTGTTCATGCCCTTTGCCCAGTTTTTCACAGGGCTGCTTGCTTTTTTCTTTTAAATTTAAGTTTCTTATAGATTCTGGATATTAGACCCTTGCTGGATGCATAGTTTGCACATATTTTCTCCCATTCTGTAGGTTGTCTGCTTACTCTGTTGATGGTTTCTATTGCTGTTTACAAGCACTTTAGTTTGAGTCCCACTAATCAAGTTTTTGTTTTGTTGCAATTGCTTTTGGCATCTTCAACAGAGAAGGTCTATGTCTAGAGTGGTATTTCCTAGGTTTTCTTTCAGGGTTCTTATAGTTTTAGGTCTTACATTTAAGTCTTTAACCCATCTTGAATGGATTTCTGTATATGGTATAGGAGGGGATCCAGTTTTCAATCTTCTGCATATGGCTAATTATTTCAGCACCATTTATTGACTTGAGAGTCCTTTCCCCCATTGCTTGTTTTTGTCAGCTTTGTCAAAGATCAGATGGTTGTAGGTGTGTGGCTTTATTTCTGGGATCTGTATTCTGTTCCACTGTCTATGTGTCTATATTCGTACCAGTACCATGCTGTTTTGGTTACTGTGGACTTGTAGTATAGTTTGAACTCAGGTAGTGTGATGCCTCCAGTTTTGTTCTTTATGCTTAGAATTGCTTTGGCTGTTTGGGCTCTTTTTTGGTTCCTTATGAATTTTAGAATCGTTTTTTCTAGTTCTGTGGAGAATGTCATTGGTAGTTTGATAGGAATAACACTGAATCTGTAAAATGCTCTAGGCAGTAATGCCATTTTAACAATATTGATTTTTCCTTTCCATGAGTATGGAATGCTTTTTTCCATTTGTTTGTGTCGTCTCTGATTTCTTCAAGCAGTGTTTTGTAATTTTTTTTCTTTTTTTGAGATAGAGTCTCACTCTATCCCCCAGGCTGGAGTGCAGTGGTGTGATCTCAGCTCGCTGCAACCTCTACCTCCCAGATTCAAGCAATTCTCATGCCTTAGTCTCCTGAGTGGCTGGAATTACAGGTGCCTGCCACCACACCTGGCTGATTTTTGTATTTTTAGTAGAGGTGGGGTTTCACCATGTTGGCCAGGCTGGCCCCAAACTCCTGACCTCAGGTGATCCACCCGACTCATCCTCCCAAAGTGCTGGGATCACAGGCATGAGCCACCATGCCTGGCCTGTAATTCTTATTGCAGAGATCTTTTACCTTTCTCTTTAGCTGTATTCCTAGGTAGGTTTTTCTTTTTGTGGTGATTGTGAATGGAATTGTGTTCCTGATTTGGCTCTGGGCTTGTTTTTTGTTGGTGTATAGGAATGCTTCTAATTTTTGTACATTGATTTTGTATGCTGAGACTTCGCTGAAGTTTTTTTTAATCAGCTTAAGGAGCTTTTTGGCTAAGACTATGGGGTTTTCTAGATATAGAATTGTGACATCTGCAAACAGGGACTTTTTCTCTTTCTATTTGGATGCCTTTTATCTCTTTCTCATGCCTCAGTGCTCTGGCTAAGACTTCCAGTACTGTGTTGAATAGGAGTGGTAAGAGTGGGCATCCTTGTCTTGTTCTGGTTTTCAAGGGTAATGCTTCCAGCTTTTGTGCAACCCATATGATGTTGATTGTGGGTTTGTCATAGATAGCTCTTATTATTTAAAGGTATGTTCCTTCACTGCCTAGATTGTTGAGGGTTTTAAACATGAATGGATGCTGAATTTTATCAAAAGCCTTTTCTGCATCTACTGAGATAAACATGTGGTTTTTGTTTTCAGTTCTGTTTATGTGATTAATCACATTTATTGATTTGCATATGTTGAAGAAACCTTGCATCCCTGGAATAAAGTCTATTTGATTGTGGTAGATTAGCTTTTTGATGTGTTGCTGGATTTGGTTTGCTAGTATTTTAGTGAGGATTTTTGCATCTATGTTCATCAAGGATATTGGTATAATGTTTTCGTTATGGGTGTCATTGCACATGAGATGGGTCTCTTGAAGACAGCATACAGTTGGGTCTTGCTCTTTTATGCAAGTTGCCATTCGGTGCCTTTTAACTGGGGATAATTAGCCCATTTACATTCAAGGTTAATATTGATATGTGTGGATTTGATCCTGTCATTATGTTGTTAGCTGGTTATTATTCAGACTTGATTGTGTGGTTGCTTTATAGTGTCAATGGTCTATGTACTTAACTGTTTTTATGTGGCTGGTAATGGTCTTTCCTTTCTATATTTAGCACTCCCTGTAGGACCTCTCGTAAAGCAGGTCTGAAGGTAATGAATTTCCTTAGCATTAGCGTGTCTGAAAAGTATCTTATTTCTCCTTTGCTTTTCAATCTTAGTTTGGCCAGATATGAAATTCTTGGTTGGAATTTCTTCTTTTTAAAGAATAGTGAATATGGGCTCCCAATCTCTTCTGACTTGTAGGGTTCTGTCCAAAGGTCTGCTTTTAGCCTGATGGGGTTCCCTTTGTAGGTGACCTGCCCTTTCTGTCTAACTGTCTTTAATATTTTTTCTTTCTTGTTGACCTTGGAGTACCTGATGGCTGTGTGTCTTGGGGATAGTTGTCTTGTACAATATCTCACAAAGGTTCTCTACATTTTTTAATTTGAATGTTGGTCTCTCTAGTGAGGTTGGGGAAATTTTTGTGGCCAAGATTGTGAAATATGTTTTCCAAGGTGCTTGTTTTATCTCCCTCTCTTTAAAGGATGCCGGTGAGTGACAGATTTGGTCTCTACATAATCCCACATTTCTCCAAGGTTTTCTTCTTTTTTTCATTCTTTTTTCTTTATTTTTGTCTGAGTTAGTTTGTAGAACCAGTTTTTGAACTCTGAGATTCTTTCCTCAGCTTGGTCTATTCTGCTGTTAATAGTTGCAATTATATTAGAAAATTCTTGTAGTGTGTTTTTCGGCTCTATCATAACAGTTTGTTTTTTCTTAAAATGCCCATTTTATCTTCAGCTCTTGTATCATTTTTTGTTGTAATCCTTAGGTGCCTTAAATTGGATTTGACTTTCTCCTGAATCTCGATAACCTTTGTTCCTATTCATATTCTGAATTTTTTGTTGGTAATTTCAGCGATTTCAGCTGGTTAAGAAGCATTTCTGGGTAAGTAGTGCAGTCATTTAGAGGAAAGAAGGCACTCTAGCTTTTTTAGTTGTCCGAGTTCTTGTGCTGGTTCTTTCTCATCTGTGTGGCTTTAACTCTGGTATAATTTGAGCATAGTCAGTTAACTTCCTTTCTGGACATTTTCAGAGGACTAAAGCTTTGTCCTGGGTCTTTATTTGTAGCTGAATTGTTGTCATTGGTTTCACAGAGTGGTATATTAGCGAAGTTTTTTTGATGTTGAAGTTTGGGCTGTGATCCAGTAGATGGTGCTTAAGTGTAATGTCCAGTAGGTAGGCTCTTGCTCAGCCTCATGGCTCCTCTGCATTTCCTCACGTTTGCAGCCATGTTCCTTCTCAGTGTTTTGAAAGTGTGGGCTCCTTTCCCACTCAAGTTCTGGATGGAGATCCGGGCTTAGAACCCCTGGGCTGCACATCACAGCCCTAGGGCAAGCTCAGGCTTTATGTTTTCTCCCCAGCTTGGAGGTAGCAGGGGAAGGGACCTTGGTAGTGGCAATGAGCCAGGGCCTTTTACTTGTCTCTTGTGGCTTCACCCCAGAGAAGCACAGAGCCGCTACTAGTTGGAGTGATCAGCCAGGGCTGTGGTGTCTGTTGTGGGACCGTGCTGGGGAGACCTCCCTTGTAATGAACAGGAGGCAGGGGGCTCACAGGGAAGACAGACTGGCCTCTTCTCCTCTCCTGCAGTGTGCTGGAGGTGTGAGTAAAGTACTCAGGGTCTTTGTTCCTTCCCCAGTTTGAGGGAAGCAAGTGTAGTACCACTGCAGTAGCAGTGGCAGAGGGGCTTTCAGTTGCCTCTGGGAACTTCACCCCAAAGAAATGCAGAGCTGCTGCCAAAGGGAATGTTGAGCCGAGGGTGGCTTGGCTGTATTGTGAGCCTGAGCCAGGGGTCCTATTTGAAGAGCAGGTGTTGGAGTCTCACAGGTAAGGGAGATTGGGCTTCTCTCTGTATGGTTACTGTGGTGTGCTGGAGGCATGAGTAATGACCTCAGGGTCTTTATTCCTTCCCCAGTCTGAGGGCAGCAATGGCAGAACTGCCTCAGTGGCAGTGGCAGAGTGGCTGTCAGTTTCCTCTGGAAGCTCCACCCCAGGGAAACAAAGAGCCACTACCAGTGGGAATGCTCATTCAGGGGTAGAGTGGCTGCTCTGCAGTTCCAAGCTAGGGACCCTGCCTGGTGATGAGTAGGGTATGGGGACTCACAAGGAAGAGAGACAGCACTCCTCTCCATATGGTGGTTGCAGTGTGCTGGAGATGCTAGTGACATGACCAGGCCTTTTGTTCCTTCCCCAGCCTGAGGGTAATAAGGACAGTACCATTGTAGCTGTGATAGGCAAGGGGCTGTGGGTTGTCTCTGAGATTTCCTCCCCAAAGAAATGCAGAGCCACTGCTGACTGAAGTGTTCAGTCAGGGCAGGGTGGTTGTACTGGGGGCCCAGGTTGAGAAGCCTGCTCAGTGAGGAGTAATGGCCAGGCACCCATGTGGAAAACAGTCCGGCCACTTTTCTGTAAGCTCTGCTACACTGAGGGCCCACATTAATTCATAATCACTTTGTTCCTTTCCAAGACTGAGGGCAGCAGGATTGAGGGCTGTGGAGCAGTAAAACTGGAAGGTCCACCTGTTCCCTCTGGGAGCTCTGTCCCAGGAAAGTGTAAGGCTGCTACCAACCTGAGAGCTCAGGCAGGGCTGGGGTGGCCATGCTAGAATCCAAGGCCAGTGGGCTTTGTGTGGATAGGTACAGTGGAGGCAAAGCCTGCAGTATATCTGTTCATCAGCCCCATGGATTCAGCTTCTATCTTGTGGGCATGCAAGGGAGCCTAGCCTCCCCCACTGCTAGAGCTGCAGCCACTGGTGCCAGGGTCCCCAGGGGTCCAAGGGACCAGGAATCCACCTGTATTAGTCCATTTTCATGCTGCTGATAAAGACATACCTGAGACTGGGTAATTTATAAAGAAAAGGAGGTTTAATGGACTCACAGTTCCACGTGGTTGGGGTGGCCTCACAACCATGGCAGCAGGAAGGTGAGGGAAGAACAAAGGCACTTCTTACAAGGTCACAGGTGAAGAGAGAATGAGAGCCAAGTGAAAGGGGTTTCCCCTTATAAAACTATCAGCTATCATGAGACTTATTCACTACCATGAGAACAGCATGGGGGAAACCGCCCCCATGATTCAATTATCTTCCACTGGGTCCCTCCCACTATATCTGGGAATTCTGGGAGCTACAATTCGAGATGGAATTTGGATGGAGATGGCCAAACCATATCACCACCTGAGCTTGAGTGGTGGCTCTGCCCACACACCACGTAGCTCTCTGTTTTAGTTTGGAGGCTCTGGTCGAGGGGGTAAGGGGGATCATGGGGGATCTCTTGAGCCCAGGGTTATAAAGGTTTGTGGCAGAAGTGTGGGTCCCCAGAGGCTATTACTAACTCACCATTTCCCCATGGTGAGGAGCCTACCCCTGACACTGTGCCAGTCTTGGGGGGACAGCTGCCTTGTCTCCCTCCAATATCTTCTCTGTAGGTCACATTGCTTCCTTGATGAATCTCAACATGTACACCTGGCTAATCCAGCAGAGGAGCTAGTGTTGACTAGTTTCTCTCCATGAAAGAGGCATATACTAGTTGCTTCTAGTCAGCCATCTTAAACAATTTTGTTCAATTTTTATAGTTTTGATACCCATCAGTGTAAGTATAAGTCTGAGACTTAATTTAGGATTTGATTGTGAGGATGTTTTTCAAAGATGTTAAAAGGCTCAAAACATTTGATTAAATCAGAACCATAGGTTATTATAAAATAATAATAATTCATTTAACCAGAATGATAATCAAAAGGCTTTAAAAGCAGTATAGGCAGTTACATGGATGTAAAAACCTTAACCTTTTTACAGGTTAGTGATATGGTTTAGCTGTGTCCCCATCCAAATCTCATCTTGAATTGTAGCTGCCATAATTCCCACATATTGTAGGAGGTACCCGGTGAGAGACAATTGAATCATGGGGCTGTTTCCCCCATACTGTTCTTGTGATAGTGAATAAGTCTCATGAGATCTGATGGTTTTATAAGGAGAAACCCCTTTGCTTGGCTCTCGTTATCTCTCATCTGCTGCCATGTAAGGTGTGCCTTTTGCCTTCCACCATGATTGTGAGGCCTTCCTAGTCAGGTGAAACTGTGAGTCCATTAAACCTCTTTTTCTTTATAAATTACCCAGTCTCGGGCATGTCTTTACCAGCAGTGTAAAAACAGATTATTACAGTTAGTTTTTCTATGTAATTTTTAAAAACTAATAAAAACAACACAGAAATGATCTTTATAAAAAGTAAAATCTTTGTTTCTTTAGGCTAGTTACCAGAAAGATAAACAAAACCTCCTGCAATATGACTGGTTTTCCTGATGGAAAGTCCATTTAGATAACTTGAAAATCAAACCTGCTGAAAAGATAATTTGAATTAATCACACAAAGGAAGAATGTGCACATAGTCATAAGTGAACTCTATATGACAGAGGAAACGAGAAACTAAAAAACTGGCACCTTGAGCAGGGAAATGTGACTCTTAGCAACAGCATGGGAAGTTTCTTGGTTATATCAAACACCTTAAACACATGCTAGGGCTCAGAAAATGGTCCCCCAAAATGAAAGCCTCATTTCAGTCTTAGAAATGAAAGGGTCTTTGGCTTTCTGCCCTCTTATTTCTCAGTCCAGTTTTCCCTCACAGCTGGCCATACAAACTGGAATCTCCCTTGCCCAAGGAAGGCCCTAGAAATCAGAACCCCTGTTTCTCAAAAACAGCCATGAAGCCTAAAAATATTACTTAACTTTCCTCTACTTTTCTGCGTAAGAACTGGCCATAAAAAAATTATATGACCTACCTTCTTGGACTTTAGGTTATAAGATCCCCATACCCTCAGTAGGAAGGAGTACATGCTCTGAGAGGTCAAGAGGAATCTAGACAGACAGGCCTTTCTGGGTTTCCTCATTCAATCAATTAGCATTAGGTTATGCCTTTTAGCTCAATCTTATTTTTACATCTGCCCATACCTTGTTGTACCTAAGCATAAGATGGACAATTTCCCCTGTGTGTTTGAATCTTTATTCTGCAGCATACATACTCCAAACAAATCTGCATGCCTTCTCTTCAACTAATCTATCTTTTTTGAGCTGATTTTTCAGTGATCCTTCAGAGGGCCCCTAGCCCCTACTCATGTTAAGAAAAACCAAGAGTACAGAATTAGGTTATAATGGAGGGAAATATTGCTTTCTTTTGTAACAGGACACAGTTGGAGACACTGGTTGTTTTATCAAGGGTTTGACTGGAATGGTATAATTTTAAGAAACTGAGATTTGTTTATGAAACTGACAGGAGCCTTTTGGATAACACTGTCCCCGTACCTTGTTCGTACAGTTTATTTACAGGTTCCTTTGCAGGTTTCTGAGTAAAGAATGTCACTTTCTGACAGGGACAGGCCCTGACGGTTGAATGCCATCAGGCACAAAGGTTGTTGAATGCCTGGCTTGAACTACAATCCAGAAGGATCTGTCAGAGTGCCACTGCAATCTGAGGATGCCTCAGAGGTGTAGGAAAAACTAATCTATAGTGTCTCACATGTCCATGTGAAGAGGCCACCAAACAGGCTTTGTGTGAGCAACAAGGCTGTTTATTTCACCTGGGTGCAGGCAGGCTGAGTCCCAAAAGAGAGTCAGCAAAGGGTGGTGGGATTATCATTAGTTCTTATAGGTTTTGGGATAGGCAGTGGAGTTAGGAGCAAGGTTTTGCGGGCGGGGGGTGGATCTCACAAAGTACATTCTCAAGGGTGGGAAGAATTACGAAGAACCTTCTTAAGGGTGGGGGAGATTACTAAGAACCTTCTTAAGGGTGGGGAAGATTACAAAGTACATTGATCAGTTAGGGTGGGGCAGAAACAAATCACAGTGGTGGAATGTCATCAATTAAGGCTATTTTCACTTATTTTGTGGATATTCAGTTGCTTCAGGCCATCTGGATGTATACGTGCAGGTCACAGGGGATATGATGGCTTAGCTTGGGCTCAGAGGCCTGACATATAGATGGATTACTCCAGACAGTAACCTTTGTTTCTGTTTTCTTTCTATAGAAATGCTGCTTATTAGAAAGCTAATTGCCTACATCATATATAGAGGCCTAGCGCATCTGCAGTGCCACCTCCTGGAATAGGACATGACTGTTTAACTGAACTGACCTCTTCTCAGTACTAAAAGACTTAGTGAAAACAGATATGAGAGGATCTATTTAAATTTGCTTTTCTTCTATTATTCCCAATTTGTTTTCCTATTCCTTTATCTACCTGTATTTCAATACCTCTAACCCAAATCTTTCCAAAGCTATCAGCTTGGGTTTTTGTATGTGACACTTGTTTGAAGTTTTAAAGTGGTGACTGAAGAAAATAAAAATATTTTACCACTAAATATATTTATTTGACATATTTCAAAATGGCTGCTGCTTGGCCAGTAGGCAGAAGTGGCCTTGCAAAGCTGTCTTAAGTGGGGAAAATTTGCATTGGTGGAGAATCTCCATTCATGCACCCGTGCCCCCCTCCCCTACATATGCCCTTCCTTAGATCCAGGAGAGATTGAGAATCTGACATCATTAAAGATGTGAAAAGAAACATTTGCTATCGATTCATGGTAAGGGATGTTTCATTTACATAAAGAGGCCACCTTTGCTAGCCAAGCTTCTTCTTTCTCTCTCTTAACCTATGTTGCAACTAAACCTAGTTTACCTGTTTCTGACCATGCACTGAGTCTGCATTCTTTACTGTGGACTCAGACAGTATATTAGTTTCTGTAAATCGTTGGGAAGTTGATCTTCATCCTGAAGTTTCTTGTGTATACAAGTTAACAAATCTATATGCCTTTTCTCCTATTAATCATGTCAGTGATTTTTAGTGAAACTTTAGGAGGCCAAGAGCCTCCTAAAGTGTGGCCCCCATACAAGCTATACATTGTTTGGCCCAAAAACGGTAGGACATGTCAAAGTGGGGGAGCTTACAAATCACAGGTGGATTAAAAGATTTTCTTACTGGAAATCGGTTGGAAGAGTTAAGCCTTTTCTAAAGACTTTAAGTCAGAAGGAAGAAATGCTTGTGTTAAGATAAGGAGGGTTGCGGAAGCCATGGTTCTTGTTATGTAAATGAAACCTCCAGGTAGCAGCCTTAGAGTAGAAAAAATAGATGGTAAATGTCTCTTTTCAGACCTTAAAGGTGTCAGGCTCTCATTTAATCTCTCCCAGATTTGGAAAAGGCCTGGAAAGGGAAGGAGATTGCCTACAGATACAAATTTTTCCACTTAAAGGTAGCTTTGAAGGCCATTTCAAAATATGTCAAAGAAATATATTTTGGTGTAAAATATGTTGATATTTTTCAGGGTCTGCTACCTGTCATGTGATGCTATACGAGAGTGATGTTGGAATTTGGTATCTTATTGCCGCAGAGTCCTTTTTGCCCGTCTTATGATCTCTGTTTCAATGTTAATGATTGAACAGTTGTGCCTAAATTCCAAAAGGGAGGGGGTATAATGAGGCCTGTCTAACTTTCCTTCTCATTATGTCCTGGGATTTAGCTTTTCAGGTTTATCTGGGGTCTTCTTGGCCAGGAGGGAATCCGTTCAGTCTGTTGGGGGGCCTAGGATTTTATTTTTGGTTTACACCTTGAGTTGAAAGTACACTGCAAATTACTTACCAAGCTCCGCTGACTTCAGTCAGCAATGTGGAACCAGGATGAATGCAATCCTTTCACTTCCTAGGCCTGCAGAAGAAATGCTCTCCCTTCCAAAGTCTGCAGAGGAAGTGCTCCCACTTCTGAAGTCTGAAAGTGAAGTGATCTCTTTAGATTTGCAACTGGTCCCAACTCCAGATTCTCATTAGAATCATCCCAGGAATCCCTGGGAAGTGTAGTTGCAGGGCCCCAGGTTGCTGCTGTGGATCTCTTATTCAAATCTTTTCATTAAAAAGTGTGGAGAGGTATACTATGTGATGATCTCCATGATACATGCTGGGAGGGCTGTGCCCTTTTATTTCAACTGGTTTCTGCTATCTGGGAGCCTAATGCCAGACTTCTCATGTGTTATGTGGAAGGTGAGAGTTTGGGAAAAGTCCAGGAAAAGCAGAACCAATAAACTAGAGGAGGCAGAAGAGGAAGATGGAAGGTTTAGTCACATTCCAGGTTTATGGCACACTTTCTTAATCAATTTCTATAAGGCCTCTATGTTTTTTTTCTTCCCTTTATCTCTATTCCTTACTTCCACTCACCTCTCTACTCTAAGGTACCATGTAAAGTGTCTGAAATAACTGCATGTATGATATGAGTATGACATGTTTTATGATTTTCATTTCGGCTTGTGTTTTTTATTTACATTAATGGCATTGATCCATAACTCTTGCTGTTTTGTATGCATTTCCCTCTAATATAAATATGTATTAATAACATAATATTTATAATATTTCTTTTTTTAATGGACTCGTAATAATTGGACATATTGATGGGGTGCGATGTGATGTTCTGATACATGTATACATTGTGTCATGATGAAATCATGGTAATTAGCATGTTTATCAGCATAAACATTTATCATTTGTTGCAGGAACATTCAAAATCCTTCCTTCCAGCTATTTGCAATGGGCAACACATTATTTTTAGCTATAGTCACCCTGTTGGGCAGCAGAGTACCAAAACTTATTCTTCGTCTGTGACTGTAACATTGTGCTTGTTGATCAGCCTCTCTCCATCTCCCCCACCCCCTTTTCTCCCTAGTCTGTGGTAACCACTATTCTACTCTTAACTTCTATGTATGTTTTCTTCTGATTCCACATATGAGTGAGTTTGGCAGTTTTCATGACATAATTGTTACCTCGTGCTGTGCCTTCAGCACCTACTGTTCCGGCACATGCCTCTGGTGTCCTATATGAACTTGGCACTCTCTGTGGGAAGGCTTTTCTTTTTCTTTTGGCCTGTGCTTGGGCAGGTAGATGGATCTGCAAATTAAATCCACTGGGGACCACCACTCGGCCCAGATGATGGGAATTGGAGACTAAATATCCTTGTGTTCTACATGCTAAGGTGGGATTACTCTTAGGCATGTACAAAACTGCCTCCTATTGCTGTCTAGTGGGATTATGCTCCCTTTCTTCACAGGCAACCTGCCAACAATGCACCTTTTTATTGATTCTCAAGCTGCCCTGGGTTCACTGTTCCACTCCCGCACTGGTGATTCCTTATATCATCTTCTAAATCGAAATAAGCCACTGGAATACAAATCTTTGTCTTGGGCCTGCTTTTAGAGAAACCCAACCTAAGTCTCTTTAACTTACCAGTTCCACTTGTGAAGGACATTTGATTGCCTCCCACTCCTGGTTATTATAAACACTGATGTGATGAATGCCTTTCTAGACATCCTCTGTCGATTAGTAGAACTCGCTGGGATTTATATATCAGGAATGGGATCTGCAGAGGGGCAGAGGATGGGTGTACTTTATTTTTCTTTTGGCACTGCCAGATTTCTGTCCTTTTGTGTAGAAGAATTCCTACTTTCCTCATATCCTGATTGACACTTGGTGTTAGCCACCTTCAAATGTTTGACAGTTTTATGTATCTAAGATGATAACTCAGTGTTCTTTTCATTTTCACTTCTCTGATTCCCAGTGAATACGGGTGAATAGGTTCTTCTCATATCTATTGACCCTTCACATTTCCATTTGTGAATTAAATGGCAAAGTTTTAAGAAAGAACTCCTTCTGCCAAATTACTCAGGACACATAGGTGAAGAGAAATGGATTAAAGTTCAGATCTTGCTAGAAAATCTTTGCCCAAGGTGAGGATGGGACAGGGGTAGAGGAAATAATTCCAGCATGTAGGATTGTGGTCTGGACCGTTTTTGACAGAGTATGGGAGAGGAATTGTCAATGGATTATGGTCATTTTTCTCCTTGATTGTTGGAAACTTGATGCCTGGAATTAAGATGTTACAATCCAGATTAGCACATGTATAATTCTGAGACTGACTCTATCATTATTGCCAAAGTGACAGAGATCCTTGTGGATGTCTAGTAAGCACTGTTATGGAAAACCATGAGATTAGGAGACCTACAGCTAAAAGAGAGTAAGACCAGGTTCAAGAATCCTGGTGTCCAAGGGCCAGAACACTTGAGGTTGTAGGGTTGGGGTGTCAGTGGGCTTGAGAATACCCTGCAGCCTCCAGCAGGGTGGTCATCAAGACTTTCAAGCCAAAGTCTGACCACATCAAGGTTTTACATGCAGAAGGAAAGCAAAACTGGGGAATACTTGAACTGTCACTGAGCACTCCCTTACCATATAAGTAAGAGATACAGCAATAAGCTGGGGTAATAATAGTGATACTGAAAAGAAAAGCTCCCTCTTCACTGTGACATATGCAAGTTGAAGGCATGCTATTTGTGTTTTTAAAACACTTAAAGTGTTAGAGCTAGTTATGTCTTGTTTAAAGATTCTAACATGTGCTAACTCAGTTTTATGTCAAAATTCTATGTTTAGTAATTAATTCTTGGTCCACAAAGAGCAGAGAGTGGCACTGATGACATACTCCCAAAATTTCATAATTTTTTTTGCTCTTAACTATAAGTTATTGAATTTCCTGGTTTTGTTTTTTATTTCTGAACATAAATGGATAATAAATGTATATGCAACTAAAAAACAACAACAAAACAAAAAACCTCCTTTATTTGTGCAAAGGCACAAAGAAAGGAGTAAAACCTCTCCCTTTCCTGAATGTCCCGGAAGAAGGGTTTGATGAGAGCGCTGGCTCCAAAGTGAAGTTTGGACTTCTGGTTTCTACTCCAACAAGTAAAGTTTGGAGTTATCCCTTCCATCTTGTTATTAAGGGGAAAACTGAATAAACTGAAATAAACAATCTCCTGAAATCCATCATAGAATGGAGGTCACAGGAAAACTGCTGCTCTGAAAAGAGGAGAGACAGACAGGTAAATATACAGAGAGTGACAGTTTGTCCTCAATCTTAGGGACTAAAGCTCAGGATTAGAAAAACCCAGTTGAAGCCAGTATTTTTGGAAACATGTAACTCAATTCATGAAAACCTGAGGCTCAGTGTAGACAAGCTTGAGAGTTTAAAACTCTTAGGGGTTCAGTCTCAGGGGGTCTTTACACTTTTGTGTTTTACCTCCAGGAGCCCTGCCAAGTTCTCACTGTGAGAATTGGAGTATAATCTCTTCATGCTTCTGGCAGAGGGAGGATAAAAATAACCACTGTAATGTAAGCCCAGAGCAGCCTGCCCTTACCCTCTCCTTCAAGGGGAATTACAAGAGCCTAACTAATGTGAGGTAAGAAAAACATTCAATCCATTCAACTCATCCTCCTCTAGCTTTCCTGCTTCACTTAAGTGGGGAAAAACTGAGAAGCCCTTTCAAAGGTCACAGCCCAGGACACAGGCTCAGTGGAAGATAGCAACCCAATCATAAGACTATAGAATGCTCTTTTCCCCATACCTTACAACCACATCAACAGGACTACTGTAAATAAGGCAGAATTACAATTGAAAAATTGAAAGTTTCAGAATTTATTTAAGAATGAGTTCCTAGAGAAACCTGAAAACACAAGGGGTGACACAAAGACGCTAAGGGAAATTGAAGCCTCAGACACCTGTGGGTACAGTAAACAGTAAGCACAGTATAATTCCTAGCCAGATAAACATAACCGTCACACTAAAGGCCAACCTATGTCAGTACCTGTAACCCAAGATGTAATATCCAACTTCTAACATAAAATTACATGAAATACTAAAATATAAGGAAAGACAAGTTGAAACTAAGTATCATAATCTAATTCAGATATGGCAGAGATTTGAGGATTATCCTACCAGGAATTTAAAATAACAGTGATTAATATGCTAAGGTCTCTGGTGGAAAAGTGGACAACATGCAAAATAGATGGATAATATAAGCATCTAGGTTAAAACTTAAAGAAGAAATCAAAAGTCAGTGTTAGAAATAAAAAACACTGTAATAGAAATAAATAATGCTTTAGATGGGCTCACCATCATATTATACATGGACAAGGAAAGATTCAGTGACATTGAAGATATGTCAATAGAAAGTTCCCAAACTGAAATTCAGAGAGAAAAAAACCAGAGTATGCATGAACTGTGGAGTGATTTTAGGAGGTGAATATATATACACATATATGTGTGTGTATATATGTATATGTGTGTATGTGTGTGTATATATGTATATGTGTGTGTGCATGTATATATACACATACACATACGTATGTGTGTATGTATGTGTGTGTATATATACACACAGACACAGACACACACAAACACACACATACACACATATGTTGCAGGACTTTTCCTTAGTTCACTAAAGACAGGGTCCTTGTTCCACAACCATGAAAATTTAGGATCCTAGATGGTTTGAAGGGTGAGTAAAGCAGGGTTTTATTGGTAGAAAGGGAAGAAAAGGGGGAAACAGGACTCTCAACAAGGCCAGAGTCCCTGCTAGAGTGCTTCCTGCCTCACAGTTTAAATCCCAGTTTCCACATAGAAAGAGGAGGGGCCAGGCTCCTCCCTACTGCAAAAAGCTCCACTTTTTGAGGCGCCACCCCAGTGTACAGGCTGATTGGAGTTTTTCTGGGAATCACTTTGCCCTCGCCTGTCTCACATATGTGTGTGTGTGTGTGTGTGTGTGTGTGTGTGTGTGTGTGTGTGTGTGTATGATGGGAATGCCAGGAGGAGAAGAAAGAGAGAATGGATCAGACTAAATATTCGAAATAAGAATGGATAATTTATTTTCAAAAATTAAAACAGCAAACCTCAGATCCAGCAATCTCAGAAAACAGCAAACAGGATAAGTATATAATAATCTAAACAGAGGAATATTATATTAAAACTTTGGAAATTCAGTGACAAAGAGAAAATCCTATTTTGTTTTTTTTTTTTTTTTTTTTTTTTTTGTAGAGATGGGGGCTCGTTATGTTGACCAGACTGGTCTCAAACTCCTGGCCTCAAGAAATTCTCTCACCTCACCCTCTCAAAATTCTAGGATTATAGGCATGAGCAATTATGGCTGAGCAAAGAGAAAACCTTAAAGGAAGTTGAGGGGGGTGGAAACCATTTTACATGCACAGGAAAAATGATAGAAATTACATTGGATTTCTTATCATAATGCGTGGAAACAAGAAGAGGATGGAGTGAAATATTTAAAATGTTGAAAAAATAAGCACACCAATCTACAATTGTGTATCCAGCAAAATTACTCTTCAAAAGATAAGAATAATTGGGATATTCATGACCCCAAACATTTATCATTTCTTTGTGTTGGGAGCATTCAAAGTCTCCTTTCTAGCTATTTTGAAATATACTATAAACTCTTGTTAACAGTAATCACTCTATTATGCTATTGAACACTAGAACTTATTCCTTGTAGTTTAGCTGCACTTTTGTACCCATTAGCTGACCTCTCTTCATCCCCCCATCCTTCCTACCCTTTCCAGCCTCTGGTGGCCACCATTGTATTCACTGCCTTTATGAGATTAATCTTTTAGCTTCCACATATGAGTGAGAATATGCAATATTTGTCTTTCTGTGCCTGGCCTATTTCACTTAATGTCATTCAATGCCATTCACACTGCTGCAAATGACAGGGTTTAATTCTTCCTTAAGGCTGAAAAACATTCAATTTGTGTGTTTGTATGTGTATACATACATGTATATCATATTTTCTTTATTCATTAATCTGTGGATGGACACTTAGGTTGATTCCATCTCTTGGCTATTGTGAATAGTGATGCAATAAACAAGGTGGTACAGATACCTTTTCTGTATACTGATTTCAGCTGGGCATGGACACTCATGCCTATAATCCCAGCAGATTGGAAGACCAAGGTGGCAGGATTACTTGAGCTTAGCAGCTCAAGACCAGCCCAGGCAGCATAGTGAGACCCAGCCTCTACTAAAAGTCTGGAAAAGACTTATTTCTCTTTCATTTATGAAGCTTAGTTTTGCAGGATGCAAAATTCTTGGCTGGCATTTTTTTTTCTTTAAGGAGGCTGAAAATAGGCCCTCAATATTTTACAGCTTATATGGTTTCTGCTAAGAAATCTGCTGTTAGTCTGATGGGATTTCCTATATTGGTGATTTGACCCTTCTCTCTAGCTGACTTTAAAATTATTTTCTTTAGCATTGGCTTTCAATAGCCTAATGACTATATGCCTTGGCAATGTTCATGTTTTATAGTATCTTGCAGGTATTCTCTGAATTTCTTATATATAGATGTCTACCTCTATAGCAAGATCAGAGAAATTTTCATGAATTATTCCCGCAAATATGCTTTCCAAATTTCTTACTTTTTCTTCTCTTTCAGGAATGTCTATAAATCATAGGCTTGGTCATATTACATACTCTCATGTTTTTTGAAGCCTTTGTTTTTTAAGTGTTGAATATTTTTAAATTCTTTTTTTTTTTTTTAATTTTTGACTGACTGGGTTAATCCAAAAGACCAGTCTTTGAGCTCTGAAATTCTTTCTTCTGCTTGGTCTAGTGCATTGTTAAGGCTTTCAACTGCATTTTAAAATTTCTTTAGTGATTTTTTCATTTCCAGAAGTTCTGTTTCTTGTGTGTGTGTGTGTTTGTTTGTTTGTTTTTGCGGCGGAGTCTTGCTCTGTCGCCCAGGCTGGAGTGCAGTGGCACTATCTCGGCTCACTGCAAGCTCCGTCTCCTGGGTTCATGCCATTCTCCTGCCTCAGCCTCCTGAGTAGCTGGGACTACAGGCGCCCACCACGACGCCTGGCTAATGTTTTTTTTTAGTACAGATGGGGTTTCACCGTGTTAGCCAGGATGGTCTCGATATCCTGACCTCGTGATCCGCCCACCTCAGCCACCCAAAGTGCTGAGATTACAGGCGTGAGCCACCGCACCCAGACAGTTCTGTTTTCTTAAATAGAGCTATTTTGTCTTACATATCCTAAATTATTTTTCTTGTTTCTTTAAGTTGATTTTCAAGTTTCTCCTGGATTTCACTGAGCATTTTTATAATCCATATTTTGAGTTTTCTATCTGTCACTTCAAAATTTTCATTTTGGTTAGGCGCCATTGCTACAGAACTAGTATGATCCTTTGGCAGTGGTGAGGGGTGGGGTGTAGCAATGCTATTTTTCTCATGGTTCCAGGGTTCTTATGCTGGTTCCTTCTTGTCTGAAGAAGCTGTTACTTCTTATTTTTGAATTTACTTTCATTTGGACGGGGCTCCACTCCTTGAGATTGTGATTGAAGTATATGTTGAGTAGGGTCCTTTAGTTTTCTTCTGAGTGCTGGTAGGGGGCCAAGACTCTGTATGAATTCTTTGGTTATAGATAACCTTAGCGTAGTGTTTTTTTTCAAATGATGATTGTCTCTAGGTTGTAGTAGCAGTATACTGGATATGTGAACAGGTTCACTGCATCCTTCCGAAACAGGAGGTGGAGGTCTCAGGAACTTTATCTCATTTTGCTGTACTGTGCACTTCTGTCAGCAGATAACACACTGGGCTGTATAGTTTGATCTCCAGGCCAGTAGATGGTGCTTGCGGGTAAGAGCCAGCTAAGCACTGTGCAGTTGTGTTAGCAGAAATTATGATGGGCTATGCAGGTTGACCTCACAGCCAGTAGGTGGTGCTTGCAGGAGAGGGTCAGCTGTGGTGGTGGCACTGGGATTTTGCTCGGCCTTTGTTAATCAGAAGTACTCAAGTATCCTAGGCAGTGGACAGGTGGGAAATTCACAGGTGTCACCATACCATGCTCTGCCACTAAGGCAGTTGGAGGGGACAAAGCTGAGCAAGGATGGGTTGGGCAAGCCCATAACCTGGCTCCCTAAGGCACGTCAAGTTTTCACCCTAGCAAGGGTCGAGGAATAGCTGTTGGATTACTGGGGCAACCCTCCAGGGAGTAGTGGAGGAGCTTCTGCACCAAGGGGCCCACACAGGGATAGAGGGGTACCCTGAAATCTGTAACGTAGCAGGCTGCAGTAGGACAAGCCCATCTCCCACAGCCCCAACTCAGTACTTCTCCCTCCAGTATCTGGTTACTGGCAGCAGGCCAGGTTGGCAAGGCTAGTTTCAAGCAGTCTTTGTTCAGATGGTGAAGCCACCCCAGGCTGTGAGACCCTTCCTGGGGCAGAAACCACAGCTCTCAGGCCATACCCTTCCCAGTTTGGTCTGGCCAAGGGAAGGACCTCCAGCTCCCACTTTGCAGCATGAACCCACACCACACTCTTCTGTCAGTCCTGGCAAAAGAGGCTCCTCCCTTGCTAGAGATCAGATCACAAATCTTATCTCCATGACCCTGGATGGTATGCTTAAGTCCTGGACACAGAATCAGGCCAGTGGACTTCTCTGCCTTCTGACACTAGCACTGGTTGTGATTGGGAAGGATGGATTGCTCCCGCCATTTGCTAGCAGAACACTTGCAGGACAATGTTGCATATGTTTTGGGCCTGCCACTGGGAAGGTTGGGCCTCTCTCCATAGGAACTGCCAGGAGGCAGCTTCGGGGGAGACTGGCAGACATGGGATATATAATCTGAATGTGCCTTGGTACCACAGCAATGGCAGTGGAACCTGTCCTGGGGGTGTATGAGAGCTCCCAGACTCCCCATCAGTATCCAACCTGGTAGACAGCAGCGTCAGTGGCTGCCTCAGAGAAGGATGCAGAGCCTTGGGGGGTGGTTTCCCAGACTGTCTTTTGACAATTTTAAAATTAGATTATTACTATTATTTTGCTATTGTTTTGTTTGAGTTCTTTATATATTCTGATTATTAATCCCTTGTTAGATGGATAGTTTTAAAATATTTTCTCTCATCCAGTGTGTTTTCACTGTGTTGATTGTTTTCTTTGCTGTGAAGAAACTTTTTAGTTTAAGTCCCATTTATCTATTTTTGTTTCTGTTTTCTATGCTTTTAAGGCCTTACTAAAAAAATCTTTGCCCAGACCAATGTTCTGAAGTGTTTCCTCAAAGGTTTCTTCTAGTAGTTTCATAGTTTCTGGTCTGAGATTTAAGCCTTTAATCAAATTTTTATTTAATTTTTGTATATGATGAGAGATACAGGTTTGATTTCATTCTCCTGCTTATGAATATTGTTTTCCCAGCACCAATGATTGAAGAAACTGTCCTTTCCCCATTGTACATTTTTTGCACCTTGGTCAAAAATGAGTTGGCTGTAAATGTGTGATTTCATTTTTGGGTTTATGCTATTCCATTAGTCTATGTGTCTGTTTTGATGCCAGTAACAAGTTGTTCTGGTTACTACAGCTTTGTAATATACTTTGAAGTCCAGCAGTGTGATGCCTACAGCTTTGTTCTTTTTTCTAAGCATTTCTTTGGCTATTCAGAATCTTTTGTTGTTCTATATGACTTTTAGAATTTTTTTTCTATTTCTGTGAAGAATATTGATATTTTGATAAAAATTGCATTGAATCTGTGTATCATTTTGGGTGGTATGGACTGATTTTAACAATATCAATATCAATTCTTCCAATTTATAAACATGGTATATCTTTTCATTTTGAGGTATCATTTTCAGTTTTCTTCATCAATATTTTCTAATTTTAATTATAGAGTTCTGTCACTTTTTTGGTTAAATTTATTTCTAGGTATTTTTTAAATCTCTTGTGAATGGATTTTTTTAAATTTTGCTCTCTTG
Source organism: Pongo pygmaeus (assembly GCF_028885625.2). Taxonomy (NCBI): domain Eukaryota; kingdom Metazoa; phylum Chordata; class Mammalia; order Primates; family Hominidae; genus Pongo; species Pongo pygmaeus. Next base: position 18,412,045 of record NC_072380.2, on the reverse strand, counting down.
ATTTCTTTTTCAAATTGTTCCCTATTGGCATATAGAAATGCTACTGATTTTTCTATGTTGATTTTGTATCCTGCAAACTTACTGAATTTATTACTTCAATAGTTTTTTGGTGAAGTCTTTAGGTTTTTCTAAATATAAGAACATGTCATCTTCAAACAAGAACAATGTAACTTCTTTTTTCCCATTTGTATGCCTTTTATTTCTTTCTCTTATCTAATTGCCCTGGCTAGGATTTCTAGTACTATGTGGAATAAAAATGATGCAAGTAGGCATCCTTGTCCCATTCCAGATCTTAGAGGAAATGTTGTCAAGTTTTTTTTTGTTCAGCATGATGTTAGTTGTTGGTTTGTCATATGTGGCCTTCATTGTTTTGGGATATGTTCCTTCTATATACAGTTTGTTAAGATTTTTTTATTGAGAAAGGATGTCGTATTTTATTGAATGCTTCCTTGGCACCTATTGAAATTATCATAGGCTTTTTGTCCTTCATTTTGTTAATGTGATGTATTGTGTTTATTGATCTGTGCATGTTGAACCATTCTTGCATCTCTGGGATGAACCCCACTTGATCAATGAAGAGTAATTTTTTAGAACATGTTGTTGAATTTGGTTTGTTAGTATTTTGTTAAGCATTTTTGTATATATGTCCATCAGGAATATTGGCATGTAGTTTTGTTTTTTCAGTGTGTCATTGTCTGGATTTGGTATCAGGGTAATACTGGCCTTGTAGAATGTATCTGAAAGTATTCCTTTTTCTTCAGCTTTGTGAAAGAGTTGTAACATTGGTATTAGTTCTTTAGATGTTTAGTAGAATTCAGCAGTGAAATGATCAGGTCCTGGGCTTTGTTTTTGGTGGGAGACTTTTGGGGAAAGGGCTTTTTAATTACTGCTTTAATCTTGTTCCCTGTTATTGGTCTTTTCAGACTTATTGATCTGTTTGTATTGTTATTTATTTTCAGTTTCATTTATTTCTTCTCTGATGTTAATTATTTCTTTCTATTCTGTGTTTGGTTTATTCCTGCTTTTCTAGTTTTTTGAGGTACATAGTTTTGTTATTTATTTAAAGTCTTTCCACTTTTTATGTAAATATTTATTGTTATAAGCTTCCCTCTTAAGGCTGTGTTTGCTATGACTTAAAGGTATGTTGTGTTTCTGTTTTTGCTTTAAGAAATTTTTAGAACATTAAAAAAATTTACTCATTGACCCATTGGTCATTCAGGAGTGATTTGTTTAATTAATATGTATTTATGCAGTTTCCAAAGTTCTTCCTGTTGTTGACTTCTAGTTTTATTCCATTGTGGTTAGAAAAGATATTTGACAGGATTTTACTTTTTTCAATTTATTGAGATTTGTTTTGTGTACTAACGTGTTCTAAAGTGAAGAATGTTCCATGTGCTGATGATAAGAATGTGAATTCTGCATCACTTGGATGAAATGTGCAGTAAATGTCAGTTAGGTCCATTTGTATAGAGTGTAGTTTAATTCCAGTGTTTCCTTGTTGATTTCTGTCTGGATGATCTGTCATCCAGACAATGAAAGTGGGGTGTTGAAGTATCCTACATTATTGTATTTCAGTCTGTCTCTCCCTTTTGATCTTTCAATATTTGTTTTATATGTTTGGGTACTCTAATACTGATTGCAAATATATTTACAATTATTATATCCTTTTGCTTCTTTATCCATTTATCATTATATAATGACGTTATTTGTCCTTTTTTTACTGTTTTTAATTTAAAATCTATTTTATCTTGTATAAGTATTCCTGCTCTCTTTTGTTTTCCATTTGCAAGGAATATCTTTTTCCATCTCTTCACTTTTAATCTATGTGTTTCTTTACAGGTGAAGTGAGTTTCCTGTAGGCAATATTTAGCTGAGTGTTTTAGGGGTTTTTTTTTAATCCATTCCTTTACTTGATGTCTTTTAATTAGAAATTTATTCTATTTACCTTCAATGTTATTGATAGGTAAAGCTTTACTAGTGCCATTTTGTTATTCTTTTTCTTGTTGTTTTGTAACTCCACTCTTCCGTTATTACTGTCTTCCTTTGTGGCTAAGTGATTCTCTTGGGTAGTATGTTTTCATTCCTTGCTTTTTATTTTTAATGTATGTATTCTAGGTTTTTGCTTTCTGTTACCATGAGGCTTATAAAAAACCATCTTATAGTTACAACAAATCATTTTAAATTTATAACACCTTGGCTTTGATTATAAAGGAAAGAAAAGAAAGAAGACAAAGCAAAAATTAAATAACTCTATACTTTATCCTCCCACTTTTTGATGTTGTGTTGTCTCGATTTATAACTTTTTCATATTTCCTACCTGTACATCTGGGGTGGATCTGGAAGTGCCATGTGGGGGTAATGGTCTGGAATCTGATGCTTCAGGATTCTGCCTTGTTCTGTGTTTTACTGGAGCAGGGGTGGCACTAGGTTGCAAGGCCCCTGTACCCTTTCCACTCCTTCCCCCCAGCAGAAGGGGTGTCTCCTCTCTCCTGCACTTTCTGGAGCCAAGGGAGTAGTAACCTGGGCACCCCTGTGGCTGCAATAGGTAGTGTTGCACTGGGTCACACCCTGAATTTACAGCCTCCTAAACCAGTGCAGCATCAGGGCTTTCCCAAGTACCCCATTTGTTTGATGTGGCTGGCTGGCATTGAAATGTATTTGGGTCCTTGAGACTACTTTAGTCAGTCAATGGTGAAGCAGTCTGGGACTTGAGTTCCCCGCAAGAAGGGAATGGATTCTCCTCTGCCTGGGGCAGGTCATAAATGTACTCTCTGCAGGAACTGGCCTGGAATCAAAGGCTGCAGTGTTCTGCCAGGTGCTATGTTCCACTGTGGTGGAGCCAGCACTGAATTCCAGAGTTAAGTCTCACACACATGTCCATCTCCCCTCCACCTGCACACAAGTTCTCTCTTCATGCTGCCCTGCCTGTGGTTGAGGAACAGCAATGTAGGCAATGAAAGACTTCCTGTCTTCTTCAATGTGTCTTTTCTTGTTATTATACTAAAAGCAGTTACTGTGATGTCTCATCTGATTTTTTTAACTTTGTACAGGTGCTTTTTTGCATGGATAGTTTTTCAATTTGGTGTTCCTGTGGGGACTATCTTGGAGGGCTCCATTTGTTCATCTTGCTTTGCCTCCTCTAAAAGATCTTTATAAAAAATAAAAATCTATCAACATATATGTTGCAAATACTTTCACAGATTTTTATTTACCTTTTAATTTTTTTCTTAAAAAAATTTAATATGAAAGGCTAATATTTTATACAGTCAAATCAATCAGTCTTTCCTCTGCAATTCCTGTCTTTGGTGTCATATTTAGAAAGTCCATTGCTTTCCTGATAGTGCATAAATATTTACTTATATTTACCATTCCATTTGGCTCAGTGATCCTCACGCTTTCATGATATTGGAATCATTTTTAGTCCTTTAACAAAATATAGCTGCCCAGGCAACACTAAAACCACTGGAATCATTAAGTCTTATGATAAGGCCTAGGAATCTAAGCTTTGATAAAGCTGTCCAGATGACTTAAAAAATAAACTCCTTTTAAAAAATTACAGAAATACCTAATAAAAGCCAATATTTATTAATGTGTTTAGGACCATATTAAACCCGTAGTAGTGTAGACAAACAGACACAATAAAGCTTCATTAATGTGTAAAAGCTGACAGTCTTTGCTTTCATGGAGTTTACCATCAAGAAGCTAAGATGGTTCTAATCAAATCATGACACAAAAAATAAAATCTTTCAAGTGTGATAAGCAATACGGAAGCTTAAAATGAGAGGTCCAGGGTGCCATGAGAGCTGAAAACAAGGAATCTGTCCTAATTTTAGGAAGGGAACTCAGGGAATGTGTTTCTAGTGTTTTGAGATGAAGTCTGCAAGTCGTATAGGAAAATTGGAAAATGCTGTTCACTCAGAGGATGGGATAAGCACACACCCCATGATCAATGAAACAAGTCCTAAAGAGAGATTGAAAAGAGGCCAGCTCAGCTATACTGCTGAGATCTTGGCTGGAGAGGTAGATAGGGGAAAAATCATGTGGGATCTCAGAGTCAGAAGAGGTGTTAGACTTTTTTGTAGGTGCAATAGGAATCCATTGAGTTTTACATTGTGGTGAGGATTGGCCTGTTCATACCTTTATTTTGAATAAGTCACTGCAGCAAACTATATGATCAGCCCATCATATATCCTCCCACTTTTCGATTTTGTGGGATAGACCTTTCATTATGCTCCAGATGGCCTCTGATTCCTGGACATGCACATAATAATGTCCCTTCAGGGCACTTCAAAAGTCTCTGAATTACCGCATGCCTCTGGCTCATTTTCATCTAATTATCTTTTGTTAATTTACTGGCATTTATTGCTCCCAGACTGCGGCCAAAGTTCATGATGACCTTCATATTATTAAAAGACTTCAGCAAGTCTCTCTTTCCTGCTGAATTTTTTCTTTTTTCTTTTTTTTTTTTTTTTGACCATTTCCTTGAGGGACCTTCAATACATTATAAAAGTTGAGCTTTAACATACTGGGATCTCTTCTTTTATTTTTTACCTGCAAGATACAGTACTGTAACTCACATAACTTAAAAAAAAAACATTGTGGTAAGAACATGTAACATGAAATCTATCGTCTTAACAAATTTTGAAGTGTTCAGTACAGTATTGTATTGTTAACTATAGGCATGATATTAAATAGCAGATTTGTAGAATTTATTCATCTTGCATAACTAAAACTTAATTCCTGCTGAAAAGCAACTCTACATAGCCTCCTTCCCCCTGCCCATAGCAATCACCCTTCTACTCTCTGCTTTTTATGAGTTTGATTATTTTAAATATTCATATAATTAAAATCATGTGGCTTTGCCCTTCCATGTCTGGTTTACTTCACTTAGCATAATATACTTCAAGTTTATTCATGTTGTCACATATGGTAGGAGCCCTTATTTTTTATGGCTTAATAGTATTCCATTGTATTTGCATACCACATTTTATTTATCCATTATTCAACAATGAATATTTAGGTTGACTCGAGTTAATAATGCTGTAATGAACATAGGAGTGCAAATATCTCTTCCAGATTCTCATTTCAATTCTTTTGGAAAAATACCCATAAGTGGGATTGCTGAATCATATTGTAATTCTATTTTTAACTTTTTGATGATTTTCTATGCTGTTTTCCATACTGGCTGCACCATTTTACATTTCAACTAACAATGTAGAAGTGTTCCAATTTCTCTGCATCCTTGCCAACACTTTTTATATTTTCTTTGTTTTTATTATTATTATAGCCATCCTAACAGGCATGAGGTGGTATTTCATTGTGACCTTGATTTGCATTTCCCTGATGATTAGTAATGTTGAGCATTTTTTCATATATCTGTGGCTATTTTTATATATTCTTTGAAGTAATGTCTATTCAAGTCTTTTGGACATTTTAAAATTAGTTTTTTGGCTATTGAGTTGTAACTCACATAACTTAAAAAAAATCCTTACATATTTTGGATATTATCAGGTATATTGTTTGCAAATATCTTCTATTCCACAGGTTGTATTTGCAACTCTAATTCTTTCATTTGACATGTAGAACCTTTTTGTTTGATGTGGTCCCACTGTTTTTTTTCTTTCATTGCCTGTGCTTTTGGTATCATATCCTGTAAGTCATCCCCAAAACCAATGTTATGACTCTTTCCCCGTATGTTTTCTTCAAGAGTTTTACAGTTTCAGACCTTACATTTAAGTCTTTAATCAATTTTGGGTTGATTTTTGTGTATGATGTAAGGAACAATTTTATTATTTTGCATGTAGATATCCACTTTTCCCACACCCTTTGTTTAAGAGAGTATCCTTTCCCCATTGTGTATTCTTAGCACCCTTGTCAAATATTAGTTGACCATATATGTAGGGGTTTATTTCTGGGATATTTATTCTTTTCCATATTTACATAGGCATGTAATATATTTTTAAATCAGGAAGTGTAAGCCCTCCAGCATCTGTTTTCTTCTTTCTCAAGATTTTTTTGGCTACTTTGGGTTCTTTGTGATTCTATATGAATCTTAGGATGAATTTTTCTATTTCTGCAATAAAAAAAGTCAGTGTGACTTTCATAGGGATTGCACTGGATCTGTAGATTGCTTTGGGGGAATGTGTTAGACCATTTGTGTTGCTATAAAGGAATACCTAAGACTAGGTAATTTGTAAAGAGAAAAGGTTTATTTTGGCTCATGGTTCTGCAGGCTGTATAAGAAGCATGGTTACAGCATCTGCTACTAGTAAGGGCCTGAGGAAACTTCCACTCATGGTGGAAAGCAAAGGGGGGCCAGGATGTCACATGGCGAAAGAGAGAAGGGGGAGGTCCCAGACTCTTTTAAACAACCAGGTCTCATGTGAGCTGAGCGGGAACTTGCTCATCACCAAGGGGATAGTGTAACCATTCCACCTATGATCCAATACTTCCCACTAGGCCCCACTTCCAACAATGGAGATCACATTTCAACATGAGATTTGGAAGGGACACACATCCAAAGCATATCCGGTAGTATTGATATCTTAACAATATTAATGTGTTAATCCATTAACATAGGATTTCTTTCCATTTATTTGTGATTTCTTTCATTTCTTTCAGCAATATTTATTAACTTTCAGTGTAAAAGTCTTTCACCTCCTTAGTTAATTACCACCCATTTTATTCTTTTTGATGCTATTGTAGATGCAATCTTTTCTTAATTTCCTTTTTGTATAGTTCCTTCTTGTTGTAGCATCTGATTTTTGTATTTTTGTATGTTAATCTGTTTTTTTTTTTGTTTTTTGTATCCTGCCCTTTACTAAATTAAATTATTAGTTATATCATTTGTTGTGTAACATTTAGGGTTTTTTATATGTAAGATCATGCATCTGCAAACAGAGATAATTTTATATCTTTCTTTCCAACTTGGATGCCTTGTATTTCTTTTACTTGCCTAATTGCTCTGGCTAGAAATTCCAGGATGACGTGACATAGAGATGGTGATGGTGAACATATCCTGTGGTTTGAATGTTTGTGCCCTCCAAAACTCATGCTGAAATTTAATTGTCGTTGTAACAGTATTAAGAGGTGGTACTTTTAACAGGTGTTTAGGTCATCAGGGCTCTGTCCTCATAAATGAATTAATGCCAAAATTAAAGGGGCTTTAGGGCTGAGTTTGCTCTCTTCCACTTTTCTGCCATGTGAAGACACAGGATTCCTCTTTGCCCTTTTGCCTTCTGTGGTGGCAGCATGTGATGGGACAGGAAGAAGGGGTTTACCAGAAGCTGGTGCCTTGATCTTGGCCTTCTCAGCCTACAGAACTGTAAGAAAATAAACTTCTGTTTGTTATACCCAGTCTGTGGCATTCTGTTAAAGCAGTGCAAGATGAACTAAGACAGCATCCTTGCCTTGTTCCTTCTACGCTTTTGAGGAAAAACTTTCCATTTTTAAGCTATTGGGTTGTCATATACATTTCCCTTATTGTATACGTTTGTTTTTTACCTAATTTGTTGAGAGGTTTTATGATGATAGGTTGTTGAATTTTATCAGATGCTTTTTCTTTGCATATTGAGATGATTGTACATTTTTACCCTTCATTCTGTTAAAGTAGAGTATTATATTAATTGCTTTTCATACATTGAATTATCCTTGTATCCCTTAGATGAATTGCACTTGGTCATGGTGTACGATCCCTTTAATGAGATGTTGAATTTGGTTTGCTAATATTTTGTTGAGGATATTTGTATCCTCAGAGCTTTTTGCATTTATCAGTGATATTGGCCTATAGTTTTCTGTTTGTTTGTTTGTTTTGAGATGGAGTCTCGCTCTGTTGCCAGGCTGGAGTACAGTGGCGCAATCTAGGCTCACTGCAACCTCCGCCTCCTGGGTTCAAGTGATTCTTGTGCCTCAGCCTCCCAAGTAGCTGGGCTTACAGGCGCCTGCCCTAATGCCTGGCTAATTTTTTTGTATTTTTAATAGAGATGGGGTTTCATCATGTTGGCCAGGATGGTCTTGATCTCCTGACTTCATGATCCGCCTGCCTTGGCCTCCCAAAGTGCTGGGATTACAGGTGTGAGCCTTCACACCCAGCCAGTTTTCTGTTTTTGCAGTATCTTCATCTAAGTTATCAGGGTAGTTCTGGCTTCATAAAATGTGTTTGGAAGTGTTCCCTTTTCATTGTTTTGGGAAAAACTTGAAAGATTTGGCAGTAATTCTGAAGTGTTTAGTAGATTCACCTGTGTAGCTCTGGTCCTGGGCTTTTCTTTGCTAGAAGATTTTTGGATAGTGATTAAATCTCCTTATGAGTCATAAATCTGTTTAGATTTTCTATTTCTTCAAGATTCAGTCTTGGTAGGTTGTCTGTTTCTAGTAATTTATTTATTTCTTCTAGATTATCCAATTTGTTGGTGTATAATTGTTTATTATGATCTTATGATCCTTTTTATTTCTGTGCACTGGTTGCAATACATTCTCCTTCATTTCTCATATTATTTATTTAAGTCTTCTCTCCTTTTAATCTCAGTCTAGTTAAAGGTTTGTCAATTTTGGTTGTTTTTGTAAAAAACGACCCTTTGGTTGAATTTTTTCTATTTTTTTATTCTATATATTTTTTAACTGTGTGCTCTAGTCTTTATCATTTCTTTCCTTATGGCAACTTTGGGCTTAGTTTGTTCTTTTTGTATTCTGTTGAAGTACAAAGTTAGGTTGTGCCTATATATACATATATATATATATAAAATAAATATGTAACTATAAATATGGAGTTATATAAAATATACATTATTATATTATATATTATGTGTCATATATTTGTATTAGTCCATTCTCATGCTGCTATGAAGAAATATCCAAGAGTGGGTAATTTATAAAGGAAACATGTTTAATTGACTCACAGTTCCAAGGCCTGGAGAGACCTCAGGAGACTTAAAATCATGATAGAAGGGGAGGCAAATATGTCCTTCTTCACATGGTGGCAGCAAGGAGAAGTGCAGAGTGAAGTGGGGATAAACCTCTTATAAAATCATCAGATCTCATAAGAACTCACTCACTGTCATGAGAACAGCGTGGAGGCAATTGCCTTCATGATTCAATTACCTCCCACCAGGTCCCTCCCACAACATGTGGGGATTACGGGAACTACAATTCAAGATGAGATTTGAGTGGTGATACAGCAAAACCATATCAATATTCTAATATATAATGTAATTATATATTACATTACATTATATATATATAACATATATTTTTTCAATGCAGGTGTTTATCACTGGGAACTTCCCTCTTAGCACTGCTTTTGCTGCATACCATAAGTTTTGAAATGTTGTTTCTTCCTTTTCATTTGCCTCAAGATATTTTCTAATTTCTCTTTTTATTTTTTTCTTTGAGTCAATCAAGAATGTTGATTCATATTCACATATTGTAAAATGTCCAGGTTTGTGTCTGCTACTAATTTCTAGTTTTATTCTGTTGTGGTCAGAAAAAATACTTAGTATAATTTCAGTCCTCTTAAATTTGTTAAGGCTTGTTTGTGACCTAATGTGATCTATCTTGGAGAGTGTTCCATGAATTTGAGAAGCACGTGTATCCTCCTGCCATTGCGTAGAATATTCTGTAAATGTCATATGTCCATTTAGTCTGTAGTGTTACTCAACTCTACTGTTTCCTTACTGATTTTCTATCTGAATCTTTGATCTGTTGTTGAAAGTGGGGTATTGTGCTCCATTTCTACCTTTAATTCTGTCAATATTTGCTTTATATATTAGGTGCTCTGATGCTGTATGCATGTATATTTATTGTATTTTTCTGTTAATGGACACTTTTATCATTATATAATGTCCTTCTTTGTCTCTTATGAGAGTTTTCGATGATGTCTATTTTGTGGAATGTAAGTGTAACCACTCCTGCTCTCCTTTGGTTACTGTTTGCATAAAATGTCTTTTTCCATCCCTTCATTTTCAGGTTATGTGTGTCTTAAATGTAAAGTGAGTTTCTTGTAGACAGCATATAGTTAGATTTTGCTTTTTTAAAATCCATTCAGCCACTCTATATCTTTTTATTGGAGAAAATAATTTATTTGCTTTTAAAGTAATTATTTATAGAGAAGAATTTACTATTGTCATTTTGATAATTATTTTCTGCCTGACTGTAGTTCTTTTGTTTTTCTGTTCATTTCCTATTTTCTTCCTTGGTGTTTTATTTCTTTTGTATAGCCTCTTTTCTGTTTTCTTTGTGGTTACTATGAGGTTTACATAAAATATCTTATAGTTGTAATAGTCTATTTTAGGCAGATAACAATATATCTTCAATAGCATACAAAACTTTACACTTTTACTTCTCTCCCGCTTACTTTGTTAATGTCACAATTTACACATTTTTATGTTTTATATTAACGTGTTTTATGTTATAATTATTTTAATGCTTTTCTCTTTTAATTATTATAGTATAATTAAAAGTGATTTACCCACCATTATTACAGTATTACAGTGTTCTGTATTTGCCTATATATTTACCATTACCAGTGAGGTTTGTACTTTCATATGCTTTCATATTGCTGTTAGCATCTTTCAATTTCAACTTAAATAATTCTCTCTGTATTTTTCCAGAGGCAAGTCTAGTTGTAGTGACCTGTCTCAGCCTTTATCTGGGGAAGTATTTATCTTTCTTTCATTTTTGAAGGATGTTTCTCCTGGGCATATTATTCTTGTTTGGCAGTTCTTTTCTTTTAGCACTTCAAATACATCATATTGTTCCCTTTTGGCCTGTAAGATTTCTGCTAGGAAATTTGCTAATCATCTTATGGAGATTCCCTTGCATGTGATATGTCACTTCTCTCTTGATAATTTCAAAGTGTTCTCTTGACTTTTGAAAATTTAATTATAATGTGTTTCAGAAAAGAATTCCTTAGGTTTATCTTACTTGGAATTTGTTGCGCCTTCCAAAGATGGATGTCCATTTCCTTCCCTTGATTTGGGAAGTTTTCAGCCATTATTTGTTTGTATAAGCTCTCCAGCCCTTTCTCTTGCTCTTCTCCTCCAGGATTTCCATAATGTGTGTGTTGGCTTGCTTGATGGTATCTTATAAGTCCCACAGGCTATCATCATTCCTTTTTTTATATTATTTTGCTCTTCTGACTGGAGAATTTCCAAGGACTTGTCTTTAAGTTTGTTGATTCTTTCTTCTACTCTCTCTAGTTTGTTGTTAATCCCCTCTAGTAAATTTTTCAATTAAGTTAGTGTATTCTTAAGCTTCAAGGTTTCTGTTAGGTTCTTTTAAAATAAATTCTGTCTCTTTGTTAAAATCTCACTTTATTCCTTCATTGTTCTGACTTCTTTGAACATCTTTATGATGACTATTTTGAATTGTTAGGTAATTATATATTTCTCTTTCATTAAGGTCAGTCTGTGGAGATTTATCTTGTTCTTTCATTTGGAATATGATTCCCTGTTTCTTCATTCTTCTTGAATTTTTGTATTGGTGTCTTTGAATTAGAGAAAATAACCATCTTTCTAAGTTTTCGTAGACTGGTCTTGTACAGAAGACCCTCATTAATCGGCTCAGCCAGAGAATGTGCAGGCCTCTCAAATATTTGCGGTAATTCAATCCACAGTCTTTATTTTTAGCAGCTCCCAGATCTCAAAGTATGTTGTGTACCATCATTGCTCCAAGACAGGCGTAACGAAAACAAAAGCTCCCTTCTGTAGCTCCTTGAAAAACTGGAAAGGTGGACATACAGTTCACCTTTTTTCCTTCCTAGGGAAATGCTAAAATTTAGTATTTGTAATCCACTTGCTCTGGAGGAGGGGCTACGGTGAGTGCTTGTGTGCTAGCTTCAACTGCCTTCTGTTTTCACTCTCCCCCAGGCATTGAGCATATGCTGTGTCCTGTCAGTGCTCCAAGACAGGTGAGACAGCAGCCAGTTCCTTGGACAGCCCCAGGAAAAATTGAAAGGTTGAGTGAATGGCTCAACTCTTTTCCTCCCCAGGTAGAAGCACCAGGCTAGGGTTTTCTCCCAATAATATAGCATTGTGCTGGGGTGGATTATGAGACAGCGTCTCAAATTTTATTAACCAGCTTCTGTGTGGCTGTTTTTCCATTCTCCCAGGGTATGGTAGTTTCTAAACTAGTTTCTGTAGTTCTCACAATGAAAATTTATCCATGTATTGCTGAATTGGTATACCCATAAAGGGAAGGAGGGCCCAGGGCTTTCTAATCTGCCATCTTGTTGACTCACATATCTTTTTTCAGCCAAGTGAGAGTCAAAACGGCTCTCAAAAGCACAATATAGGAAAATATACTTGTCACATTTACAACTTATATTGTAGAACCCATTGAGCACATTGAGCACAGAAAATCTGTTGTCCAAAAGCAAGGGTAATCTACTATTATGAACATGAGAAACGTATGTTATTAAGAATTGCCAGGCTGGTCATGATGGTCAGTGCCTATAGTTCGTGGAAGGTATCTTAGGTATCTTGGGAGGCTGAGGCAGGAGGATCGCTTGAGGCCAGGAGTTTGAATCCAGCCTGGGCAATGTGGCATCCATATCTAAAACAAAAAACAAAAAACAAATGAAGAATAAAAAAAGAATTGCTGTATGTTGAGAAATGGAAAATACCTTTTATACTACACAGAAGTATATTTCAACAGTATATGCTAGCACTTACATTTAGTTCTAAAATATTGCTTTGGTGTTCTCTTAGCTTTTCATCTTAGATCTTATTGTCCAGGCTTTAAATCATCTTACCTGACTCCAATTCATATTTTCCATTTTTATTTTCAATTTTTTTTTCAGATTTAAACAAAGTGGATCCAATGTGGTTAGTAAAATGCGTGTTCTATATCTCGCAAGGAGTAATTTAATTTTAGGCTATACTATGCCCACATGCTGAAGTAAGAAATGTGTTGAGTTTCTACTCTGTTATGGTTGTCATTCTTTGTGTTTTACTAGGCTTTCTCAGTTGATTCCATTGAAACCCTTTAGCAACAAAGTAGAACATCAGCTTAACTTTTTGTGGTGTAAACATTAAAAATCCATTTTTTTAACAATTTGGAAATTGCCTGTTCTCTTGCGTTAGCAAAAAGAAGTCTCGTGACCTTCTTGCAGAGGGAGACTTCTGTTCTCGAGTTATCACTGAGGCAAACCTGAAAGTAAGTTATGGGAGTTCCTACTTTCCTTTTCAGGCACAGAGGGGTTTCCCAAGCTCCTTTTATAGAGAGATTTCAGAAATTTACGTCTTGAGCAAGTTGAGGAAGAAGGCATGGAGTGCAGTCTCTTCTGTTCTTGTTGGAAGAGGCCTCCAACAAGGAAAGATTGCATGGCTGAAATTATCATGAAGCAAGCTGAGGAAGAAAGTGCAGTGAGTGCCTACTGTCCTATTCAAGCAAGCAGAAATCTCACACCCTCCTTGCAGGGAGATACTTCTGAAGTAATCAATGAAGCAAACCAAGGAAGAAAGCTCAAGATATGCTCACTTTTCCTTTTAGCCATGGAGATGTCCCCAGCCTCCTTAAAATGAGAGATTGTAAGGGATTTATTGCTGGAACAAGTAAGAGAAGAAGACACAAGGAGTGCCATCACTCCCATTTAGGCTGAAGAAGCTTTTGTTTTTATTTGCTATGTAAGCTTCCAGATACTGGCTTCTTAGGAACCAGAGCCACAGATAGCTGCTGGAAGTGTGAAGCCAAACTCTTTCCATGGGTTAGGTTGGAAGCTGGCCTGATCTTAGCGGCTGTGGTTGCTGGAAGTGCTCATGTGTTTTAAAACCCCCTTTGCTCTTAAGTAAATCTTCTGATGCTCTGTCCCTGATGTTCCTCAAGCAAGATGGTTTAATAGCCAGGTTCTCTGGCAGGGACTTTAAATTGGGGCACTATGTGTGTGTGGTACAAACCCCTAACCCTTCAGGAAGAAGCTAGGAATTGGGGATTCCTTCTAGGTTGTAAGGCACTGTGCTCAGGATAGGGTTCGTGTGCAAGTTTTTCTTCATTTTTTTCTACCCGTTTTGATGTGGATATTTTCTCAGTCATCCAGTGTGTAGGAGTCTTTTAACTAGAGTTTGGCTTTCTCTTGGAGAGAACTGATCTGTGTGTAGGTGTCTACTCAGTGTGTCTGTGGGAGGAGAGTAGTCGAGAGCCTTCTATTCCACCATTTTGTTGCTGACATCACCCTGAGGACTTTTTCTTTTATATATGAGACAGAAGCCATTCTCTGTGCTGTGTGTGTGTGTGTAAAAATATATTTATGCATATAACATATAAATAATATATTTGTTTCCCAGGAAAAAGTATAATCCAGGGAAAAATTTCAGAGAATAAACATTGATAGTCTTTCCTCCTCTCTGGCCTTTTAGTGAGGGAGTATTTTATGTTTTTCTAATCAAGAGAATATGTGGATTTGTGGAATTAAAAAAGCCAGAGTAAACAGGTGGGCTATTTTGTAAAACATCTTTTAATGAAATATGATTCACATAATTTGACAGAAAGCAAGCTGAGTTTCCATGGTTTCTGCTTGCCATCTTCATTGTGTTTAACTTCTTTGGCTGCTGACTCAAATGTTTCATCTGAGGTAAAGGTGACCCCAAACACCTCGGAAGATCCTCAGAGCCCTTCTCTGTCCTTGGGAAGAAGAATGAAAGTGCCCTGATAGCCTCTAGAATATGTTTGATGAACTAATTATTAATTGAAGGTATTGCCAAGACAAAATAGATTTCTAAAATCTAGCCCTGTATTCAATAAAGTAAGAATGCTTCTTTAACAATTTTGCTATTTATTTCTTTGCATTACAGAAAAATATATCAGGCTACAATTTCAGGTTTTGTTTCTATAAATAAAAATTCCTTATTATTAAAATTACTATTGGGCTGGATGTGGTGACTCATGCCTGTAATCCCAGCACTTTGAGAGGCTGAGGCAGGAAGATGGCTTGAGCCCAGAAGTTCAAGACTAGCCTGGGCAACATGGTGAAACCCTGTCTCCACAAAAAATACAAAAAATTAACTAGGCATGATGGTGAGTACCTGCAGTCCCAGTTACTTGGGAGGCTGAAGTGGGAGGATCACTTGAGCCCAGGAGGTCAAGGCTGCAGTAAGCTCCTGCACTTCAGCCTGGGCAACAGGGCAAGATTCTGTCTAAAATAAAATAAAATTACTATTAATGTCAATACTGCTTGTCTTATAATTTTTAAAAATAAACACACTATATAAGTTCTGATAAAAGAAATATAATAAAAGTAGTTTTGCAACTGTAGATAAGCCAGTTAATCTCCCTGAGCCTCAATTTCCTCATTTGTTACAGAGTACAGTTGAGCTACGTGATCACAAGATCTAGAACAGTGACTTTTCACCAATGGGATATAATTAGGATCTATGAAAGTTACACATGGTTTGTATTTTTTAAATAATGAGGAAGATTGAATATACTCCTTCAAACTCATACACAGAGCCTTTGGCTGGTGGGAAATCGTAGAAGATACACCAAGAATTGAACATAGTGGGATGTGATAGAAGTGATTGAGTGGCACCAAATTTGATCTATGATTACTATACATCTGTGACTTTGATCTCCATTACGTAAGTGACCTAAATATATGTGTGCTTAATATAAAATAGATATAAAATAACACGTGATATTAATAATAACTACCATTTTAAGAGCTTTCTGTATGCCGGGGAAAAGGATAGAATACTTGAATAAAGTTTAAAAGACAAAACTATTACAAATAATACTACCTACAATAATTCTAAGGGATATATAACAACTTAACTGACCACAAAGAAAAAAAAAAAGCAAATACACTTTAACGTTTTTATATTGCCTATCCCTTAACCAATTGTTGTGGTTATTGTTCTTTTTGATAGTTTTGCCTTTTTTAAAAAAATTATTTATTTGAGATGGAAGTCTTGCTCTGTCACCCAGGCTGAAGTGCATGGTGTAATCTCAGCTCACTGCAACCTTTGCCTCCCAGATTCAAGTGTTTCTTCTGCCTCAACCTCCCAAGTAGCTGGAATTACAGGTGTATGGCACCACACCTGGCTAATTTTTGCCATTTTTAGTAGAGATGGGGTTTTGCCATGTTGACCAGGCTGGTCTTGAACTCACCCTCAGGTGATCCGCCTGCCTCAGCCTCCCAGAGTGTTGGGATTACAGGTGTGAGCAACTGCGCCCAGCCAGTTTTATCTTTTAGTTTTCCTGCTTGAGATATAAATGGTTTACAGTAGTCTTAATTTGTCTGTATTCTTTCTTTTGCCAGTGAGTTTTATACGTACACCCATTAGCATCCTTTTCCTTCCTACTGAAGAACTCCCTTTTGCATTTCTTGTAAGATGGGTTTGGTGGTGATGAATTCTTTCAGCTTTTGATTGACTGGGAAAGTCTTTATCTTTCCTTCATGTTTGATGGGAAGCTTTACCAGATAGAGTGTTCTTGATTGACAGTTTTTTTCTCTTCAGCACTTTGAATGTATTATCCCATTTTCTGTCTCGTCCCACAGGGTTTCTACTGATAAATCCATTGAAAGCCATCCTTGGGCTCTGTTGAATGTGATATGTTTCTTTTCTCTTGATGTTTTGAGTATTTGTTCTTTGTATATGAGTTTTAACAATTCGATTATAATGTGCCTTGGGAAAATGCTTTTTGGATTGAATTTTATTTGTGACCACTCAGCTTCCCGTACATGAATATGGTATAGTCTTTTTCTTTAGATGTGGGAAATTTTCAGCCATTATTTCTGTAAATATCCTTTGTAGACATTTTTCTCTCTCATCTCCTTTGGAAATTCCTGTTATGTGAAGGTTAGTTTGCTTGATGGTGGTCCATAATTCTCATAGGCCTTCTTCACCCTTTTTTAATTCTTTTTTATTCTTTGATCTTCTGATTGAGTAATTGCATGTGTTCTGTCTTCAACCTCATTGATTCTTTCCTTTGTTTGAGCAAATCTGTTGATGTTTTCTAATGAGTTTTTCAAGTTTGGTTATTGTATTCTTTATTTCTAGGATTTCTATTTGGTTTTCAAAATTGTTTCTATTTCATTTTAAAATTTCTAATTTTGTTCCTGGATTATTTTCCAAATTATATTTAGTTTTCTATTTATATTTTATTGTGATTCCCTGAACATCTTTAAAAGGATTGATCTAAATTATTTTCAGACATATCATAGATTTTTAATTTTTCTAGACCCTTTGTTAGTTTCTTTTGTTGGACTTATATTTCCCTGAGTTTTCACAATCCTTGCACCTTTACAGTAATGCATGTGCATTTAAGGAGACAGCCACCTCTTCAGCTATTACAGGTGTTCTTTGGTGGTATTAGATCTTTACTAATTAGTATCAAATTTTAATTTCTAGCTTGTTGTTGTTCCTGTTCTGAGAAGAACTTATAGTGCATACCAGAAGCAGAACACTGCACTGGAACTAACTTTCTGCCCTACCATTATTTCCTGGTTTGGGAAGGTCTTATAGTGAACACTGGAACTTAAATGCTACACTGGAATTAAACCGCAGGCCTGCCTTTGTTTCCCAGTCCGGTGAAAACTTACAGTGAGCACCAGAACTCTCATGCCGTCCTTTTAGTTGTTCAGGCCAGGGGATGTCTTCAGACAAGCACCTGGGATTTATGGGAAATAGGACTAGGGATTGGGGCCTTCCCATGAATTGTGCCCCCTGCAGTGCAAGGTGCTGGCCAATCTCTTTAATATGGCATTACCACTGATCCGAACATAGAATATCTACCAAGTTGCTGCAATCAGTGCCCTGCACTTTGGCCTCAACCCACCTCAGGAGGTTCACTCCTCTTGGCACTCCCACTGGTTCTTGTAGGGCAGGACCAAAGTGGGTTTCCCACAGAGATTCCCAGATCCATGGGGAGATTGGATATCCACCTCCAATTCTCTCCTCTCATTCAGCAGCTGTGGGCTTAGGAAAATTTTCTGTGAGTGGCATTAGGGGGCTGGCTTGGGGGAGAGGGTGGCATAGTCTAAAATGACTGTTACTCTTACCAGTTGTGATTTCTTTTGATTCTGTGGGCCCAGGGTGTTTCTTCATTTTTCCCTGAATTCTGGAAAATTCATGGTGGTTCTCTTGTCTTTGAATAGTTTCTAATTATACTTTGGTTGGGTGAGTGATGCCAGGGGATCTTCTATTCCACCATTTTGCTGACATCTTCCCTTAATTGGACTCTTAAACCCTGCCATGGCCCATTTGTTTCATGGATAATTGTCTAATTGTTGTTGTGGTGGTTTTTTGGTAATTTTTTTTTGAAAGACAAAGACTGGTATTCTTACTCTGCTAGCTTGCTGATATCATTGATGAGTTTTATTTTGGATTATAAATATAATGCATAAATATGAGAAAGGCAATGGGAAGTGGGACTAACAGAGGCAAAAATTTTGCATTTTTATGCTTTTCTTGGAGGCAATCATTCTTACAGTTTGAAAACATTTTCATGTGTATATAAGTATGACCATAAATTTTTTCCCACATTGGCACATACAGAGTTATCTATTATTATCAACCACAGATTATTCTGTTTCATAAACTATAATTTAAAAACAATTCTCTATTAAAAATATTTAGTTTCTGTTTTTTGTCATTACATATTGTGCTGTAGTCTTTATACTTACACATTATTTCACAGATGTATTTACTTCTATATAATGAATTCCTGTAAGTGAAGGTGCTGAGAAAGTGTCTACATGTTTGTATAGCTATTGCCAGATTGCTCTGTAAAATAGTTTACCAATTTTATTCTCTGACTAAAACTGTACGAGAGTGCCTATTTTCCATATCCTTAGTAACACTGAGTACAACTTCATACTCTTCGCCATATGATGGGCAAAAATTGTTGCTCTTGTTTTCATTTGTTTTTCTATAAATATGAATGACATTGAAAATCTTCATGTTTAGTGGATATTGGTACTGTTTTTTTCTCTTTAAACTATTTATTTACGTACCTTTGACATTTTTATTAATTTACAAGTTAGGTACATATTAGGGAAATTATTCCTTTATCATATCAAATGCTATCACATATGTTGAAAATATACTTCCAGCTTTTCATTTATAGTTTGAATCTCTTCATGTTTTTTTACTGTATTTTCTTTCTGTATTCATGAGTGATAGTTCTTGATAAACTATTTTTGTGATTTTTTTCTTCCTTTTTAAAAATTTCAACTTTTGTTTTAGGTATAGGGAGTACATGTGAAGGTTTGTTACATGGAAATATCTTGTGATGCTAAGGAGTATGGATCCTGTCACCCAGGTAGTGAACATAGTACCCAATAGGTAGTTTTTAACCTGCTCCCTTCCCTTCCCCATCTAGTAGTCCACAGTATCTAGTTCCCATATTTATATCCATGCGTGCTCAATGTTTTGCTCCCACTTGTAAATGAGAACATGGGTTTTCTGTTTCTGCATTAATTCACTTAGGATTATGGCCTTCAGCTTCATCCACGTTGCTGCAAAAGACAGCATTTTATTTTTTTTATGACTGTGTAGCATTCTTGGTGGATAGGTC
This sequence comes from Pongo pygmaeus, assembly GCF_028885625.2. Taxonomy (NCBI): domain Eukaryota; kingdom Metazoa; phylum Chordata; class Mammalia; order Primates; family Hominidae; genus Pongo; species Pongo pygmaeus. Next base: position 18,392,539 of record NC_072380.2, on the reverse strand, counting down.
CCATATTTTCTTTATCCAGTCCACCATTGATGGTCACCTGGGTTAATTCTTGTCTTTACTGTTGTGAATAGCACAGTGATGAATATACGAGTACATGTGGCTTTTTGGTAGAATGATTTATTTTCTTTTGATTATATAACCAGTAATGGGGTTGCTGGGTTGAATGATAGCCCTGTTTTAAGTTCTTTGAAAAATCTCCAGACTGGTTTTCACAGTGGCTGAACTAATTTACATTTTCATCAACAGTGTACAAGCATTCCCTTTTCTCTGAAGCCTCACCAACATCTGTTTTTTTTAACTTATTAATAATTACCATTCTGACTGGTGTTGGTATCTCATTGTGGTTTTGATTTGCATTTCTCTGATGATTCATGATGCTGACCATTTTTCAGGTTTGTTGGCTGCTTTGTATGTCTTCTTTTTAGAATTGTCTGTTCATGTCCTTTGCCCATTTTTTAAATGGGGCTATTTGTTTTTGCTTGTTGTCTTGTTTAAGTTTCCTACAGATTTTGGATATTAGGCCTTTGTTGGATACATAATTTGCAAGTGTCTTCTCTCATTCTGTAGGTTGTCTGCTCTGATACTGTTCATAAATTGTTAAAGTTTTAAGTTTTCAAGTTGATATTAATCTTTTCTTATATAATTTTTACCATGTTTTAAAATTTTCTTTATCTCATTATTTTCAGCACATTCATTTGTATTCCTTTATGATTTCATTTTTACAGGTAATCTTTTTTATCTATCTGGAAAGTTATTTTGAAACTTTTTGGGAGTCCATCTCATTCCATTCCCTAAAAGCTAGCCAATTACCCAATACCATTTATTGAGTCATCTGTCTTTCCCACATTGATATGAAATGTGATTTTTATTCTGCTGTAAATTCTTCCATATATTTAGATAAATTTCTCTTGTACTTACAAAGAAATTTGTTTTTCTTTTTGTACCAGCACAAAGTTTTCTTAGTTACCTAGCTTTATAACAAGTTTTAATATCTCAGGGGCCTGTTTTGAGTTCTGTTTGAACAGGAGTGCTTTTTGGATCCTATGAGACTTGCAGGGTGAAGTCAGAAGATTTAGCAGGCAGTCAGAAAAATGGGCCTTAATCTTTGAAAAGAAATCCAGAGTAAGATAATACAGCGAGAGCCATCAGTTTGTCGGTAATAGAAAAATCCATGAGAGTGGATGAGAATTCATTGAGAGAAATTCTGAGGAAGATGTAAACTTGGAGTCTTTCTATGTAATGGAATTTTTCCACACATGTAAGCATTTCTGTCAAATGTTTGTCGATTCTTAAAATTTCTTTACTTTTAAAAATGTCAACCAACAGGAGAGACAATACACTAATGTGTTCATCTAGAGTTGAAAATCAGAAAATCAGTGAATATTAAGTAGAGGTTAGGACTCTTCATACTTGAAACTTTAAAGCAATGATTTTTAAGTTTTATTGTGACCTCTGTAATAGTATGGAAAAGCTGATTTGGGTGTGAGTGTGTGTGGGGGGTGGCTAATCTTGCTCTTCATTAATCTGAACTCTTAGAGGTCAGAAACTATCTTGTTAATTTTTTAATCCTGAAAGCAAAAAAGGTGCTCAATAAATGTTATAATATAATCAAATATACCAAGCTCCCCAAGAGTAGGCCAATAATCTTGTTTTATTAAACCATACAGGCAGGAGGCAAGTTTCTTTAATTGTAATAATCTTAGCTTTAATGTGGACATTGCCAGCTCTTTTTGATCCAAATTATCTTTGCTTAGACTGACAACTTATGGATCACTTGTGAATTAATGAGCTGCTATAATGAATTATTCTAAATCAGCTTAAGGGCAGACCTTGTATATGGGGACTGCTATTGTAAAACAAAACAAAACAAAACCTCAAGTAGACAGAAGTTTGCTGGTTTTGGAGGATTAGGCTATAAAAAAATGCCACCTTTTTACTTTTTAAATTGAGAAAGATGTTTCATCCATAGGATGTAAGGCAAGTCTATGTACACATACATTATCTCACACACACCTCACATCCTGGCCTTTACAAGTGTTGCCTAGTAAAGAGGAGGGGAAGGCAGGTGTCCTCCAGGGAGAAAAAGTGCTGACATATTGTAAGAGGTATCATCAGAGTCGGGCTACTTTTCCTTTCTGGGTGAGTTTCTTGCTGATGTTACCCTTTGTCCATGCTCAGATTTTAGGAAATAGAGTAAAAATTGGTTTTCATCAGGGATTACCTTTTCCTCTAAAGTGAAAAATAAACCTCTTGTTTTATTCCACACATTTTTTAAATTCTTGGTCTGGATTAGTAGCTCAGAGCTCATAGTGTTGAGGGAACGTAATTGAGAGACTAAAATGGTGATGAGCAAAATGTCATTGTCAGGTTTGACGATAGAGTTGAAGAAGACTTCGTTGTTCCTAAAACCTATTTTTCAAAAATAATTTTAAAAAGTTTACAATAATTTTGTATCTCCTTTGGCTCTTTAATCAGCAATAATGACTAAATCATTCATGTCTTTGAATAGCAATTAGAAAATATTTTGACATACTTTTCCATTACAGAAACCATAGTGTCTGAGAATGACTGATTAAATAGTAGGAATTTCAAGAAATCCATGGGTCACCTAGACAGCATATATCATTTTAAAGGGAAAAAGTTATTTCATGTACTTATTCAAATTCATTAAAATAGGTGTTTCTGTGTTGTAGTTTGTATTCATTGGTTTTATAAAACAAAGCTCTTCCTTTTCATTGATCAGTATTTGAGATTCTTCTGGATGTTTGTTCAGTGAGGCTTTCAGTAACAAAGATAATTAATCTGTGGATTCCAAAATAGCTCTGTTTTCCAAATACTTGGTGCTTCTCAGTTTTATGTAAAACATCAAACAGAATCATCTATTTTTGGCCAATTTGAGTTCGGATAGAACTAAATATCATAGAAGTTAGTCCTAAGTATTACATCACCCATACAAGATCCCTTTTTGAATTTTTGCTTCAGTTTATGGGCTCATCCTGTGTCCTAAAATATACAAAGCTAAAGCACCTAGCACACTGTCTGTCATAAAATAGGCTCTCAAAATTAATGTCTTTCACTGAAAATTTAAAAGATATTTTAAGGGGAAAGAAACTAACATTTATATGGGGAAAATTATGAGGGATAATAGGAGACACTTGGGGTTATTGTAAAGTGACTTTCATTATAAGTAATCAACTTTTATTATTATATTTCAGTCAGGAGGAGGACATAGAACACTGATGCATCATAAACGTACACACACACACACACACGGAGAACCTCCAGAAATTATTGTCCTTTTCCATATCTTCTTCTCTCTAAATTTCAGAGCACTGATGGTTAAATGCTTTAGATTAAGTGACTCATAAGCTTATTCTGCCAGATTTGGATGGTTGAGAGCCTCTACAGTTTTGTTAATGAGTGTCTGCACAGCAGCTCCCATGCCATTAGCCAAGAAGTAACAGACACTGGCTATTAATGTAAAAGGTATCTGTATTGGCTTATGAAATACCAGCATGCATATTTCTCTAAACATCTTTTACAAAAGACTAAGAAATAGCGTGTTACATGCCAAGTGTAGGGCTCTTAAAGTTTTTAGTAGATGTGAGAAATGTGCTCCCACTGACAGAGGGGTCGGGTTTCTAAAGTGTCATATCATAGGTAATTTCAGGGTGAGAAAAGGAGTGGAAATGAGTGCTCGCTTCTGCCTGGGAGGCAGATGATGTGCTTGCAGCACAGGGTGTAGGAGGTGGAGAGGGAAGAAGATGTCGAATGAGGAGAGCAGAGTGCCGGGAAAGGACCTCAGTAGATGACAGAGCAGTGAAATTTCTTCTTTAGAAACCCTGAGTTGTGAAACATTCAAGAGAGGCAACAATGTCTAGATAGATTTATAGAAAGTTTCTGTAAGGTCTGTATTATTTAAAATCCCTGGATGTCCCCGATTAGAAGATATATAATAAAATTCCACGGTATTTTTCAAGATTGCCAAACTGTGCTTTCCTGTATGGCCTCTGTGCGAAGACAGAACCAAGTGCACATCTTGGGCTTAGAAGGGTAATACTTTAAAGCGTCTTGTTTAGGCCAGGCGTGATGGCTCATGCTTGTAATCCTAGCATTTTGGGAGGCTGAGGTGGGCAGATCACTTGAGCCCAGGAGTTCAAGACCAGCCTGAGCAACATGGCAAAACCCTATCTCTACAAAAAATACAAAAATTAGCTGGGCATGGTGGCTGCATGCCTGTCATCCCAGCTTCTTGGGAGGCTGAGTTGAGAGGATTGCTTGAGCCCAGGAGGATGAGGCTGCAGTGAGCCGAGAATGCACCACTGCACTCCAACCTGGGTGACAGAGCAAGACCCTGTCTCAAAAAAAGTAATAAAAAAAAAATTAAAGTATCTTGTTTAGAGGCCATGATGGTTAATTTTATGTGTCAACTTGACTGGGTCATTGGGTGCCCAGATTAAACATTAATTCTAAGTGTGTCTGTGAGGGTGTTCTCATATGGGAAATAATGTTTAATCTATTCAGTCCATTGAGGGCCTGAATAGAACAAAAGGTGGAGGAAGGAGGAAGTTCCCCCTCCCCACCTTGTTTTCTGCCTTACCACTTGAGCTAGGACATCTCATCTCATCTTCTCTTGCCCTTAGACTGAGATTTATATCATCACCTCCCCTAGTTCTCATGCCTTTGGGCTTGATTGAATTCACCACAGTCTTTCCCGAGTCTCCAGTTTGCAGATGGAAAATCATGTGACTCCTCAGCTTCTATAATTGCACTTTCTCATTATTTATCCTCTACATCAGATAAAGATATCTGTTTAATTAAGGACTTGTGGACAAAGGTGACAGAGAGAAGATGGTGGAGATGTTATCTACAATGTCCAAAATTACTGAAAAACTGGTTTGTGTGATATGCAAGATACTCCTTGCCATCAACAAGAATAAGACAGAAGTCCTAGGAGGAAAAGGCAAGAATATAAGCAGACAAATTACAGAGATGGTTACAAGCATGTGAAGAGAAGCTCTAATTCATTAGTAATTATGGAATTGCTGATTCAAACAGCAATTAGGTATTATTTTTCTCCCATAAGACTGGCAAGTTATTAAAAAGTTGGATAAGGCCATAGGCACCCTCACCCATTTATCCACTGCGTGTGGGAATGTGGGAAGTAGACTTGGCATCCATGCTACAGAGTGAGCTAGAAGTACGGTGGCAAATAAACACACACACACACACACACACACACACACACACAGGGACCTGGGTGAGAATTTATTTGTAATGTATCTTGGAGTGATTATATATAATATATTACAGATTACAGCAATTCTGCTTCCAAGATACATTACAAATAAATTCCCACCAGGTCCATATGGGATCATGAAGCTGTTCATTTATAGCAATGTTTGTGGTGGCAGAGTTGGAGGCAATCAGGGAGAGTAGGTAGAGAAAATTGATGCTTGCATACCATAAAGTTAGTAGTAACAGATTAGATGTACACAAAGCCATATGGATTAGAGTTTAAAACTATTGTGTTAAGTGAAAGAGTATGAAATAGAATGAGACCCATTTATGTAAGTTTAAAATACATGCCTACATATATACATGTGCATATACACACAAAGAACATGCATTTCATTGGTAAAGTTTTACAGGGACAAACCCCAGCCATTTAGAATGAACAAATGAACAATATTTAATTTCAAAGAGGGAGATTTATAATAGCTTGACATTTTAGCACTTACTGAGCTTTTCTCCATCTCCCTTGGGGGGAGTCTAGTTGCAGATTAGAGTGACAGCTCTGTGCACTGATCTAAGCTAAGACATTGGTCTTGTATCTCTATTTTCAAAGAGTCTGTGTAAGAAACTGTCCAGACAGTAAGGAAACAAGGAAAGAAAAAAGAATGAAATTAAAATGTTCTATTTAGCACGCAGGCAACAGAGTATATCTGTATATCACATTGTACGTACAAAATTTATAGAATTTGTTATGATTACCATAATTAATGCCATAACAACCTGGGATAGATTACAGTATTTGGCAGCGGAAGTCCTCCTGAATCAGGACCCAAAGTATAGTATTTCACAATTTTTTTTTTTTTTTTTTGAGACAGAGTCTTGCTCTGTTGCCCAGGCTGGAGTTCAATGGCAACCTCTGCCTCCTGAGTTCAAGCTATTCTCCTGCCTCAGCCTCCTGAGTAGCTGGGATTACAGGTGCCCACCACTGCTCCAGGCTAAGTTTTGTATTTTTAGTAGAGATGGGGTTTTATCTTGTTGGCCAGGCTGGTTTCGAACTCCTGACCTCAGGTGATCCACCTGCCTCAGCCTCCCAAAGTGCTGGAATTATAGGCATGAGCCACCGTGCCCAGCCACATATTTTTTTAAATCACTTTTATTTAGCTTCCATAATAAATAAAAGAAAGCTATAATCAATAATATGTACATGGAGACATAAAGTGTGGAATAATAGACATTAGAGATTCAGAAGGAGAGATGGAAAGGGGATAAGGGATGAGAAATAACTTAATATATCCAATGTACATTATTCAGGTGATGGTAACACTAAAAGCCCAGACTTCAGCACTATGTAGCAATATATCCATGTAACAAAACTGCATCTGTACCCCTTAAATTTACACCAATAAAAATAAATCACTTTTTAAATTATCACACACCAATGAAGGGTTCCATGTGCTGTAATTTTTTTTATAATGTGTGGTTGCTTCCAGTTTTCCTAAGATGTGATTATTGTAGTTTAAATTTTTTAAAGATTTGTCTTCTCAGAACACAGAATGCCTTTGTTAATCCTATTTAGATATCATCATAAAGAACTGTCTAAATTTCTTACTAAACTAGTTGTAAGCTCACTTTTAAAATTATAAAAGTAATATCTTTCTCATTATGGAAAATGTAGAAAAATGTAAGAAGAATATAAAAATTACCTATGATCTCACCATTCAGGACAGATACTTTCAACATCTGATGAATATATATATGAATTATCCTTTTTGTCGATGCCATTACAAAACTGGGATCATATCATATTATAGTTATTTACTTACTTATACAGTGGTTTTCTTCCAGAAATGTTTTAATTTGGCTTATATAAATAGACACAAAATAAATAAAATAAAAATTGAGTGGAAGAGAAAGGAGGATGATAGGAAAAATGAGACTAGGGAAGGTAAGAGAAAGTCAGGTGCCAGGTTAGTGCACAATGCATAATGCGCTCCAGAATGTTTGGGAGAAGTGTAGCACACATTCAGCTCCGAGTCTGTTGGCAGCAAATGTTAAAATCCAGGGCATGATTTCTAGAGTCCATAAAATATATACTGCCATGAAATCGGTGATACATAGCTCTTGCTGACAGTCAGCCTAAGGAACTCTTCTCTCAAATCATAATCAGTAGACAAAGAGTAAGATAGTGAACAAGAGCCTCCTTAATGTTTTCCCAGTAATTACAACACTCTCCTTCTTGGGGCTTGGGAGAATATCTTTGCAAAATCTACAACTGATAAGCGGTTAACATTCAAAATACACAAGGAGCTTAAACAACTTAATAGAAAGAAAACAACCCAGTTAAAGATGGGCACAGGACCTGAATAAATATTTCTTAAGAGAAGACATACAAAAGGCCAACAGGTATATGAAAATATGCTCAACATCACTAATCATTAGATAAATACAATCAAAAACACAATGAGATAGCAACTTGCACCTGTTAGAATGGCTATTATCAAAAAGACAAAGGAAGCTGAGGCAGGAGGATTGCTTGTGCCCAGGCATTTGAGGCTTCAGTAAGCTATGATCATGCCACTGTACTCCAGCCTGGGCAACAGAGTGACACCATATCAAAAAAAAAAGAAAAAAAAAAAAGAAAAGAAAAAGAAAAAAGAAAAAAACTAGGACAAAAATAACAAGTATTGGTGAGGATGTGGAGAAAAGGGAACCCTTGCACACTGTTGGTGGGAATTTAAATTATTATACCCTTTATGGAAAAAAGCATGAAAGTTCTTCAAAAAAATTAAAACTAGAATTAACATATGATCTAGCATTTCTACTACTGTATATATATTCAAAGGAAATGAAATCTGTATGTTGAAGATACATTTGCACTGCACTCGTATTTATTGCAGCGTTATTCACAATAACCACAATAAGAAATGACAAGTATCCATTAACAGATGAATGGATAAAGAAAATGTGGTGTATATATGCAATAGAACACTATTCTGCCATAAAAAGGAAAGTAATTTTGTGACTTGCAACAACATGGATGAACCTGAAGGACATTATATTAAGTGAAATCATCCATGTACAGAAAGACAAATACTGCTTCATCTCACTCACTTGTAGAATCTAAAAATTTTGATCTGGTGGAAGTAGGGAGTAGAATGGTGGTTGCCAGAGAATTGGGTAATGGTGGTTGGGAGTTGAGAAAATGCTGGTCAAAGGATCCAAAATTTCATATAGATAGGAGGAATAAGTTCAAGAGATCCATTGTACAACTTGGTGACTATAGTTGGTGATATGGTTTGGCTCTGTGTCCCCACCCAAATCTGGTGAAATTGTAATCCCCAGGTGTCAAGGGAGGGACCTGGTGGGAGGTGATTGTATCATGGGGGTAGTTTCCCCATGCTGTTCTCATGATGGTGAGTGAGTTTGCATGAGATCTGATGGTTTAAAAGTGGCAGTTTCCTCTCTGTGCTTCCTCTCCCGCCACCTTATTGAGAAGGTACTTGCTTCTCCTTCCCCTTCCGCCATTTGTAAGTTTCCTGAGGCCTCCCTAGCCAAGCAGAACTGTGAGTCAATTAAACCTCTTTCCTTTACAAATTGCCCAGTCTCAGTCAGTTCTTTATAGCAATGTGAAAACGGACTGATACAGTTAGCAATGATATATTGTGTTATCGAAAAATGCTAAAAGAGTAGATTTTAAATGTTCTCACCAGAAAAATGACTTTGTGAAGTAATAATATGTTAATAGTGCTTTTCACAAATGTATATGCATTTCAAAACATCATGTTGTAAGTGATAAAACCATACAGTTTTATTTTCAAACAATTTTATTTGTCAATTAATGTAAATAAATAAATAAATAAATAAATAAATAAGTAATGTGTGGGGCTGGTACCACAACATCTAGGACATAGGAGCTCTGTATTAAGGGTTCCTCCTTTATTACTTTGCTTATTGTCAGTGCATTACACCTTTGCAAAATATAGTTGTCTGTTTTCCAACCTAAAAATCCTGATTAAGCAATTGAATTTGTCCTTGAAGAAAAAATAACTGCTAGTAATATCATCAGAAGCCAGACCCAAAAAGGCTTTATAAAACCTATTTAATCCTTTTAAATGAAAATGTATTTAATATATAACTTCATGTATTCATTTGAAATAAGCTGCTAACTCTAAATATTTAAATATTCCCAACTATACTCCTGTAACTTGTACAGAGCAAATTTTATTTTCTACCTATCATTATTTTCTGCTGTATTTCACGCTTAAGCCAATGCTCTGATTTCAATTTTGCTCAATCAATATTTGTGACTGGAGGTATGTTTTCAATCACCACCCTGGGTAATATGGTAAATGTCAGTTGTCCCTAGTTCAAGTGGACTTTGAGACTATATTATCTCTCATCAGTTATTCTTCTTTAGTAAAATGCACTTAGAGAAGATTGCATATTAAAAAACAATGTATTCTTCCTCAGGCAGATTGATGTTTTTTATAGAACATATTTGTATTTTTACTTCTGTATTTTTATTCTCTTCCCCAGGCAAAGTGATAAATTTAATAAATATATAAAAACTCCATCAATTACCTCCCCTCCTGTATATTCAATTGCTCTTTCTTTATTCTTATCAACATTGAAATGGCTGTAGTATCTTCTGTGTCTCTTGCCCTTATTCACTCTCTCCTTACAATTTGCAGCCAAAGATCTTTCCACTATCCTATTACTCTAAGGGAAGAGACTACCCCTCATGTTGTCTTATGCCTAATTTCTGCCTCCAAAGAAAGAAGAAGTAAAAACTAAAAGGCAAAAATGAAATCCACAAGCAGACAGCGTGGCGCCACACCCTGGGCCTGGTAGTTAAATATCAACCCCTGACCTAATCGGTTATGTTATCCATAGATTACAGACATTGTATAGGGGAAAGCACTGTGAAAATCCCTGTCCTGTTCTGTTCCGATCTAATTACCAGGGCATGCAGCCCCCAGTCATGTACCCCCTGCTTGCTCAATCGATCACGACCCTCTCAAGCGGACCCCCTTAGAGTTGTGAGCCCTTAAAAGGGACAGGAATTGCTCACTGGGGGAGCTCAGCTCTTGAGACAGGAGTCTTGCCAATGCTCCTGGCCAAATAAACTGCTTCCTTCTTTAACTCAGTGTCTGAAGGGTTTTGTCTGTTGCTTGTCCTGCTACAACTCAACTTGTATTTCTCATTCCACTGCAATTCTGCCTGTACTCCTTCACCAAAAACAATTTGCTAATTAAAAAAACAAAAATTTAATAAGTAAACTTATTCTTTTTCTAATTTATAAATTTAAATAACTGTAAAAAGAACACCTGTATACACTTCACATTCGCCAATTACTAACATTTTGTCACGTTTACTTAATCTCTGTCTCTTCATTTTTCCCAATTTTTTTTTTTTTTGAGACAAAGTCGCACTCTGTCCCCCAGGGTGGAGTGCAGTGGCACAATCTCGGTTCACTGCAAGCTCTGACTCCCTGGTTCAAGTGATTCTCATGCCTCAGCCTCCTGAGTAGCTAGGATTACAGGTGCCTGCCACCACGCCCAGCTAATTTTTGTATAGTAGAAATGAGGTTTCACCATGTTGGCCAGGTAGGTCTCAAACTCCTGACCTCAGGTGATCTGCCCACCTTGGCCTCCCAAAGGGCTGGGATTACAGGCATGAGCCACCATGCCGGGCCTCAAATATCATTTAAGAATAAATTGCCAACATCAGGACACCTCACTTCTAAATACTTTGGGTATTAATAATAGAGGCACAATTTCACCTAATGATTACAATTTGCATATGCACAAAATTAACAATAATTCTATAATAGAAACTAAAATGTAGTCCTTATTCAAATTTTCCTAATTGTTACTAAAATATCTTTAGAGCCATTTAGGTTTTGGTTTATGCTTTCATTTAATCACAGCTTCTCAATCTCTTTTAATCTACAACATTCCATTACCTTTTATTGTTTTTGTTTTGAGTTGATCTTTTTGAAATATCCACGCCTTATCCTGCATAATGTCTTGCATTCTAGATTTGTCATATCCTCTAGGGTGGTGGGGAGGATAAATGAATTATCTATCCTGTGTGGCAGGCAATGCGTTATTTACTTCATTGAATGAATGCCTCTTGGTCTTTCAGATAGCTAGTGTAACCATTCTCAGGTCTCAGAGTACCATCTTCTCCCTAAAATTTTCAGGATACCCTTCCCATTATTGGGTGATAAAGCTCCAGAGAGCCCCCAAATGGTAAATGCATGAATACTTGTAGTTGATAGTAATTATGGGGCACCATTCTGTGTAAAGATGTTTCTTTTCCATTTCCCCCCATTCTACCAGTAAGGAACACTTAATTATAACCAGGTATGATGATGTGTGCCTGTGGTCACAGCTATTTGGAAGGCTGAGGCAGGAGGATCACTTGAGCCCAGGTTACAGAGAGTTATGACCATGCCACTGCACTCTAGCCTGGGTAACAGAGTGAGCAAGCCCCTATCAAAAAAGAAAACACACATACACACAAATAAAAAAACCTTAATTAGATGTTAATATGACTTTAATAATTTTTATTAAAATGCTGATAATCTCATTTTCAACAATAAAAATGTGCCCCCTGTAGACTCTGTGTTGTCAGGGAAAGGCAGAGTAACAGGTGAATCATAAAAAATGAAGAAACACAAAACCATGTACAGAATAAATTTTGAATACCAAAAGATTTCCAACAAATTCAACGTATTGACATTTATGAAGCACTTACTACGTGCCGTGCTTTGTGGTTGTGGACACATAGATAAGCAAGAAGTGATAGCTGTCCTCTGGGGACTTGCAGTCCGGTTACATACGCAAGTAATTGCGTACAAGCCAGTCCCTAATAAAGCCCTATAAAGACACAAATTGTAAAGAACAAGACAGGAGTGGGAGCTCTACTACGTCCATAGTGATCCTGAGGGCCTGCTGGAAGACAGCAGGTGAACCAGGCCCTATTGGGCATTTGAGATCTTGCCTGAAGTCAACACTACGGGATGGAGAGGGAGGAGCATTAAAAATTCCGTATTCCACTGGCAAAAGTAAGTGCCAAGTATATCTCACAAAGAAGCAAAGTTCTGCTTAAAGGAGTATCAAGGAATAAATACAACACGGAGGTGGGTGTTTTTCAACTGGGTTCTTTCAGTGCTGTGTGGGTGACTGATTCCTCAGTTTTTATAGGGCATGCATTGGCAAATTTCTACGTAGATTTTTAGCCAACCTGTATCTGGTGGTTGACATCAGGATCATAGGAATGGTTTGCATATTTCTAGCAATGCACAATTTCAACTTTGTAGCCTGTTGTCCCTTAATTCTGCTCATGCAACCCAGCTTTAGGGTCTGTAGTTGAGCCATAAATTTACAAGCTGCCCTCGGCAAGGGATGTATAATTGTCCTATGGGAAGGTCCCCTGCCTGATGTCTGTCTTCAGACACTAGGTAAATAAAATCTCTGAAATATTGATGAGTAGAAATGACTCTATTAATAATGGAAAAGGGAAACAGCGAGATCACTCATGTGAAAAGAGAGAGCACACTTCACTGAAATCCAAGCTCTTGTGACCATGCTTAGCCATCCCTGATTGTTTTGTGGGAGGGCGGTGAACCCAGCACTAGAGGATGGAGACGTTCTGTCACAGAGAGAATGCAGCTGGGGAAATGATTAAAATTACTGTGTGGGTGGCAAAGGAAGGGAAGCCTTTGTTAAGGCGAGAACAGTCAGTATTTTAATATTGCTACTCTTGCACCAGGAAGCCAAGAATTCCCGTTGGCTCTGCCTTGTGGGATAACAGACAGGATGCTTGGACACCCTTGGAGTGGAATGAATGGGGAGCTGTTGGAAGACAGCTGTTCCCAGTGTGGGGACAGCTCTTGAGCATCATCCTCCTTTCACCACTTTCAGCATTGAAATCTCTGCTGGAGAGAATGGTGAGGCCCCTTCCAGAAGGGAGTCTAAGATACAGGCACTCAAAAATGTTTATTGTGTGCTCACTATGGGCTGACACTATGATCGTCAGTGGGAATATAGTGATGAATAAGATAGGCCCAGTCCTTGTCCCCTTGGGATTCTGGGAAAGATAGAAAAGTAAACAAGTCAAAATCAAGTAAACAAAGATGAACTACAAAAGGGCTTATTAAGAAGATGACGTGGAGGCTCAGGTGAGGGTATCTAATCAAGTGTATGTGGGGTGGGAGGAGAAGGTAAGGCAGCAATAGGCAGGGAAATCTTCCCTGGGAAGGAATGACTAAGCTGCAACCTGAAGAATAAACAGAAAGCAGGAAATGGTATGAAGACAGAGTGTTCCAAGTAAACAAGTCTAAGGCCATGGTATGATCTGATGCACAATTTTATTTATTTTTATTTTTTAATTATAGGTTTATGGGGCACACGTGCAGTTTTGTTACATGGATATATTACATAGCTGTAAAGTCTAGGCCTTTAGTGTAGCCATCACCCAAATAGTGTACATTTTACCCATTAAGTAATTTCTCATTTCTACCCTCCCATCGTTTTACCTTTCTGAATATCCAAGTCTGTCATTCCACTCTACGTTCAAGTGTGCACATTACTTAGCTTCCACTTATAAGTGAGAATATGTGGCATTTGACTGTCTGTTTCTGAAATAGTTCACTTAAGATAATGGGCTCTAGTTCCCTCTGTGTTGCTACAAGTTCCATCATGTCTGTTGCCAAAAAAGACATGATTTTATTCTTTTTTATGGCTGAGTAGTATTCCACGTGTGTGTGTGTATATATAGATATATCTCACATTTTTTAATCCACTCATCTATTGATGGACACTTAGGTTGATTCCATATCTTTGCTATTGTGAATAGTGCCGCAGTAAACACACTAGCGCAGATATCTTTTCGGTATAATGATTTCTTTCCTTTTGGGTAGAAACTCAGAAGTGGAATTGCTGGACTGATAGTAGTTCTATTTTTAGTTCTTTGAGAAATCTCATTACTGTTTTGCATAGAGGCTGCTCTAATCTGCATTCTCACCAACAGTGTATAAGCTTTCCTTTTGCTTAATCATACACAATTTCCTACAATTTATTCTGCCTGAGGAATGGAGAACAAATGAGATGGGACCAGAGTGGGAAACCAAGCCAGGAGACTGTTATAATTGCTCAAGTGGAAGATGGTTGTAAAGGCAGCACTGACATCTTGCCCTTAGACTAACCGTATCCACCATTTTGGTAATAAAGAGTACCATGTATCTTGGGGTGAGCAACACACACTGTGGCCTGGCGGAGGTTGGGGATAGGGAAGGGAGAGCTTCAGGAAGAATAGCTAATGGATGCTGGACTTAATATCTAGGTGATGGCATGATCTGTGCAGCAAACCACCATGGCACACATTTACCTGGGTACAAACATGCACGACCTGCACATGTACCCAGGAACTTAAACTAAAATTTGAAGAACAAAAAAAGAGCATCATGTGTCATTGCTTTGAAGTTTTGCACCTGATGTAAATTTTATTTTATTTATTTATTTTTTTGTTTGAATGGAGTCTCACTCTGTTGCCCAGGCTGGAGTGCAGTGTTGTGATCTCGGCTCACTGCAACCTTTGCCTCCCAGGTTCAAGGGATTCTCCTTCCTCAGCCTCCTGAGTAGCTGGAAATATAGGTGCACACCACCACGCCCAGCTAATTTTTTTTTTTTTTTTTTTGTATTTCTAGTAGAGAATGGGTTTCACCATGTTGGCCAGGCTGGTCTGGACCTGATGTAAATTTTATTAAAATTCACACAATCATTATGTAAACAGAATTATAGACTGACATATACAAATTGAGCTGTAGATATTGCTTGCTTGCTTTATTCAGGAAGCCCCTTCTTTTGAAGGTCTTGCCCCCTTGCAATGCAACTAAAATTTTCCCCAAAATTCTTTATAATTTTTCTTTGAGAATAATTATGTTTTGTACTTGGTGGTGACCACTGATACAGAGAGCTGTTTTGAAAATGTCTACAAAGTTTTCTTATTGGCTGGGTGACCAGGAAAGGGAGGAAGTTAAGCATGACCCCAGGTTTCTGAGTATGGGAGTCTACGATAGGGGCCCCAGGGCAGAAGCAACTCCAGATTGGAGGCCTGGGACAGGATTGCAGGAGATTCTTGAATGTATGAAAGAAGAAAGATTGTTTATCTGGAGGACAAAAAGTTCCTGTTATTGCTGATATGACCTACATAGGAAAGAGCCTGGACAACATCAAAGAGAAAAAAGGAATATGGCAGTGAATTTAAAATTGACCTTCACCTAATGAAACAAACATAGCTCCATGGATTTTTCAGTCAGTGTTGACCCAGAAATCATGCAATTCAAACCCTTTATTTAACTGGTGAGCAGGAGGCCTGCGGAGGTTAAGTCACATGTGCAAGGTCAGGTAGCTAAGAGAACTTAATTTCTCATGTCAAGTAATTGCAAAACAGCATCAGTTGCTTGGCATATGTTTTGTGTACCCTTCTGTATACACAAACTAACTGCAATTTATACTTTGTTGAAAGCTCTTTTTAAATTTTCTTTTCTATTAATGGAATAAATTTCTGAAATTTACAACACATTTTCCTTCATTACCATTTGTGTCTCTGCAATGAGGATCTTCCCACTATTCAGTCATTTATACATTTACTGATCGGGGAGATTTTTTATTGCTCTTTAAAAATTCAATGAAAGGTAACTGTATTATGCAATAATGTGGGTACTCTAAGTCCTTGACGTTAGGAGTCCTTTCATTCTCTTCTTCATGACTTTTCTCTTTTGTTGTTCCTCTACTCCAGACAAATGAAAACAAAGCATGTTCACACCCAGGCCAGAACAATAAGTTAGGGTACTTTAAACCGTGCGTGTGTGTTTGTGTTTGGTGTGTGTGTGTGTGTGTGTGTGTGTGTGTAGTCAGTATTTATTTAACAGAGTCTGACTGTGCTTCATGAGGAAGTAGAGAAGAGCCATCAGGGGCCCCATGAACCTCTCCTCTACTATCCAGCACAGTTCCATTCTTGCCTCAGATATGAACACCTGTTCAGCAAAATAACAATCTTGCCATTCATCAGAGCCATCCTCCTTAGATAGCAGTTTGTGTTTCTAAGTGTTCCTCTTGGGGATTTCAACCCTGGTTCCCATCCTAAGAAGTTTATCAAATAATTTCTTTCAATTCTCTCACAGAGAGAGATTCTAGTGATTTTAATTTCCTCCACCTTTTTATGTTCCCAGTATCTCACCCTTAAATCTCTGGTCCCAGGGTGCTCAGGACTCCTGGACATGGCCTTCTGAGGGTCTGTCCTCTACAGAGGAACCATTCATCACTCTCTAGCAATATTTCTTTTTCTTTAGGACACCACTCTCAGTTAGATATAGAATTAAGTGATCTAATTCAGTACCCAATACTTTGTTTTTAACCCTCTTGCTTGTAATTATTGTATTTTGTCTGTTTTGAATCCTGGACCTTGAACTTAATGTTAACACCTATGTTGTTCACTACTGTACCGCAGCAGCTGGCAAAGTACTTGACTCCTGGTTGATGATAATATCTGCTGCAACAGTGAATTAATTAAGTTAATCCAAAGAACCAATAATGTGTTATTCATTATAAGAAATAGGGTTAGGTTCATCTGTGAATGACAACATCTAAGAAAACTGTGGCTTAAATAAGATGAAAATTTATTTCTTTTTTATCCGAAACGATGGAAATAGGTGGTCTGTGCCTGTAGGGTAGCTTTATTAAGTTCTCAGGGACCCAGAATCCTTCTATCTTGTGGCTCTGCACCCTCAGTATATGGCTTCTGCCACATAGTCCAAGATAGCAGTGTGAATTCCAGCTATCATGTCTGCTTACAGCTATAAGGAATGGGGGCCTTGTATTCATCAGTTCTCATGCTGCTGTGAAGAAATACCTGAGACTGGGTAATTTACAAAGGAAAGAGGTTTTATTGACTCACAATTGAGCATGGCTCGGAGGCCTCAGGAAACTTACAATCATGGTGGAAGGGGAAACAAACATGCCCTTCTTCACATGATGGCAGCAAGGAGAAGAGCAGAGCAAAGGCGGAGCAAAACCCCTTATAAAACTATCTGATCTCCTGAGTTCTTGGGAGATGTAACTATCACGAGAACAGCATGGAGGTAACCGCCCCCATGATTCAATTACCTCTCACCGGGTCCCTCCCACGACATGTAGGGATTATGGCAACTAGAATTCAACATGAGATGTGGGTGGGAAAACCACCAAACCATATCAAAGCTAAAGATGGGAATGGCTCTTTTTTAAGGATATTTGCTATGTACCAAATTGTTATCCCCCGGAATTCATATGTTGAAGCCTTTATCCTCAATGTGGTATTTGGAGATGAGGCATTTGGAAAGTAATAAGGCTATATGAGGTCATGAAGGTGAGGCCCTCATCATGTAGTTAGTACCCTTATGAGAGACACAAGAGGGCTTGTACACATGCACTCTCTCTCTCTCTCTGTCTCTCTCTCTCCCTTTCTTTGTCTCCCTCCCTTTGTTTCTCTCTCTCTGTCTCTCTCTCTCCCTTTCTTTCTCTCCATCCCTTTCTTTCTCTCTCTCTCTCTCTCCCCTGTGTCCCCAGCCTCAAGTGTACAAAGAAGAGGTGATGTGAACACAAGTGAGAGTGAGATGACAGCTGCCTATAGGCCAAGAGAAGAGTCCTCAGAATGAGACTACCTCGCTGGCACTTTGATACTTTACTTCCCAGGCTCCAGAACTCTGAGTAATAAATTTCTGTTGTTTAAGCCACCTAGTCAATGGTATTTTGTTATAGCAGCTTGAACTGACTAATACAATACTTTTTAAATGATGTACGATACTTTCAGTATGGGTAGAACATAGTCATATGACCATACTTAGCTACCAGGGAAGCTGAGAAAAATAACCCGTACTCTGAACAGCTTTGTGCCCAGCTAAAAACCAGGTATCCTGTTAGTAAGGAAGAGGAGAATGGATACTGTCAACTTGGCATCCAAACACACCCTTTTTATCCAAACTTTGTTTCCAAATAAAGACAACAGCAAAATTTTGTCTTTGTCTAACGTGATGCAGCTATCCCTTAGACAACTAAAAGCATGATAACTGTCTCCCAAAAAGATGATTAAGAGAAATCTAGTCAACTCACACTCCCCCACTTAATATCCTGAATTTAAATTATTAAATATAAGGGTAATGATTATTAACATGTTTGGCATTAGATGGCAGGAGAATGGGAAAAAAGAAAAGAAATTTGGCTAGTATGTACACAAATGTATTCATATCAAAATAAGTATAAAATACTCATAATCACTGTAGTCCTTTTTGTGCAGCTGGTCATGTGGCTGTCACTGGTATTTATAACTATTCTCTTCCATGATCCATTCTGTATTCCCTTTCCCCTCAGCAAACACATTAGCTCGTCATGGTTACGTGTCCGGTAGTTTGACCCAAACGTGATTCCTGAAGGGTCTGGGCCATTAGCAGTTCTGCCTGTATTGGTTTTACTCTGACACTTACTTTAATCACAGGACATGATAGTACTCAAAGGTACTCTCGGGTATCTCCCACATTCCATATACTCCTACTTGCCCTCATTGAGTAGTGGCAGCACACTTTCCCCTTGACAGTACAATTCACTCCTGCAAGTACACTAATCCCTTCTTTGTCTGTGGATACATGGGCATATGGAGCCTTAAGTATTCACGTGGTAGTCTCAACTACCATTGCTGTGTCCCCTGTTTGAAGCATGTCTTCATTGTGAACCAAGGCTTGTATACCTGCTTAAAACACAGTCTTAGATATTGGAAAGATGTAGAGGTGGTATTCAGAGGAGCCAATCTTTTGGGCACCACTCCTTGGTTCTTGAACTCACAAATCCTGGTGGTGGAAGAAATAGCACTAATTATTGACTGTTGATTTAGAGGATATACCGTATCCTAGAAGATATTACTTCAGCCTCACAAGCTTCCTTCAGGTGACATTGTAATTTTCAAAGGTCTATTCTGCAAATCTATCAGGTCAACATGACAGAGAACAGACAGCGGTATGAGATGACTAGTGAACTCTGTAAGCATGAGTCAATAGCCTCACTTCCTTCACTGTGAAACAAGTTTCTTGGTAAGAAGTAATTTTGTGCTAGCACAAAGGTGAATAAGGCAGTCAGGGATGATGATTTTTGCAGACGCTTTGCAGGTAGGGAAGGCAAATCTGTACTCCCAACTTCTATTCCAGTGAGAATAAAGTGCTGCCTCTTGTATGATAGAAGTAGTTCTGTGCAATCAATCAGCCACCAGGTGACTGGCTGATCTTCCCAGAGAATGATGTTTTCCACTCCATCCAGCCTTCCTACAGTCCCCTATAATTCAACCCTGTTAGGTTCCCTTCTAATTTTGGCTGTTGTATAAGATTGGGCTGCAAAGCTTATACTCTGAGTTTGACCTCTTCTTTCAGGGGTAACTGCTTATTAGCAATTTATTGTTTTCCAGATTCTCGGGGCCAGCTAAATCCCCTTTACTGTTTCTTTTATTCCTCCTGCGCAGTTGCTTATAAAATGTGGATATTGCTGCTGTCAGTGATTTTATCTTACCTATTCATATTTTGGATTATTTGGGTATCTTGTCACTTTGTTAAAGATGTGCTGCATGGGTGTGTGTGTGTGTGTGTGTATTCTAATATATTCTAGCTGCTGCTTCTGGTTTTCTTTCTTTGGGACATGGGATGAGGCAATTCAGGGAGATTAAAAAATGATTCCACTTCTACCAACATTTTGTTTTCAGGTTCTATTAATATTATTTCAAAGCTCCCCAAGCGTCTTAATGTGCTGCCAGAATTGAGAATCACTTCTCCAGAGGAGTGGAGAAAGTATTGTATTTGGTCAAACATCTAGATTTGCTCTCTGCCTTTTGCTGCTAGACTTGAGGGTACTAAGAGGAGTTGGAGAAGTCTTAAGAGGCCTCTGTACATCTAAGCTCATGGTTCATCCACCAGTATCAAAGCCAGGGTTCAAGCTTCTCTTTATCTCTAGAGAATCCCTGGACAAGGAACTCCATGCTGCTATGCGATGTGATTAGATTAAAATTTAGCACAAATACCTGGAAATTTTCACAGTTAGTGTGCTCTGGGGCAAGATTTCTCACAGCCCTTCTTGGCCATGACTGAACCGTATGTTTGACCAAAATTTCCCATTTGTCATAATGCTTGATACATAGGTTGGCTTCATCATTAAGTAGGTTGCAGGTAGTTCAGGCCAACTTATATATTCTAAGATCTCAGGTATTTTTGAGATACCATCCCAAATTTCTGGTTTTCAGTATTGCTATTTAACCCTGATTTTTGGTCTGTGCAAACAAAATAAAACTAAAACTAAAACAATTAAACCTCCTGCCCCACAGATCAAACAAAAAAAAGTCAACATTAAATTTTCTCCCAAATGTAAGGATGATTAGTTATTCCAGAGTAAGAATAGGCATAGGGGCTTCAGAACCTTTGTTTATTTGTCTCTTTGACCCACTTCTATTTATACCTCCTAGTGACTCTCTGGAGTTTCTCTACATGTGGGTTCAGTTTCTAGCATGTTTATTGCAGCAGCCGATATAGTTGTTATGGTCAGAACCTGATTCTTTAAAGTGAATGTTGATTCTGCATGGTTTCCTTATCCAAAGTGTCAGTTCTCTTGTCTGCCAAGGCTTTCCTCTGAGGACAATTCATGTCCTATTCCCTTGTGTAGCTTTTGATGGCAGGTAGTCTACTGCACATTGTTTCTTGGAGCAGTAACTTAAAGGAATTGATATAAGGCCCCACAGAGTGATGTCAGTCATGCTTCCTAAGTAAGAAGACCTGGGTTTGAGTCCTGGCTTTATCAGAAAACAGATGACTTTGGATTTGGTGCTATCTGCTGAGATAACTAAAAGAGACTGGGGTAGGGTTGGATGTCCTCAGAATTGAGGGGCTTGTATAAAGTTCCCAATACTATGAGCAGAAGTCTTGCAGGAGACATGGCATTTACTCACTTCTCCTTGTTGAGTCTTGTCCACTGTTGTGCAGTGCTTTGGGGATGTTAATACTCTACCAGGTGTCAGCCTGTATCCTAGATTGAACTTGTGAATGTTTCACAGTTTTCCTTTGTGATGCAGATGTAATTAGAACTGGGCCATTACACCTTCTTCAAATATGCTCATAAAGGATTTTTGTAATCATGGTATTTGGGGACTCTATGGCTCTGAGCAATCAAAAGTGGACCTTGCAGCATACATCATCAAGACAAGGATCCAAGAGGTCACTGGATAAGCTCATCACAGGCAAATGTCAATGCTCAATATATTCTTTTTCCCAAAAATTGTTCTCCACTTGTTATAAAAAAAAAAAATGAGGGGTCCGGGCACAGTGGCTCATGCCTGTAATCCCAGCACTTTGGGAGGCCAAGGCAGGTGGATCATTTGAGGTAAGGAGTTCGAGACCAGCTTGGCCAACATGGTGACACCACATCTCTACTAAAAATACAAAAATTAGCCAGGCATGGTGGTGGGTGCCTGTAATTCCAGCTACTCCGGGGGCTGAGGTAGGAGGATCACTTGAACCCAGGAGGTGGAGGTTGCAGTGAGCCAAGATCATGCCACTGCACTCCAGCATGGGTGACAGAGTGAGGCTGTCTCAAAAAAAAAAAAAAAAAAGAGAGACGGTTTTAGCCTTTATACACTTTTTTAAAAATTCAAGTAAAATACATATAACAAAATTTATCATCTTAACGATTTTTAAGTGTACAGTTCAGTAATGTTACGTATATTCACATTTTTGCGCAACCAATTCCAGCACCTTTCCATCTTGCAGAACCAAAACAACCACTCCCCATTCCCTTCTTCCCTAGCCCTGCCATTCTGCCTTCTGTTTCTACGGATTTGACTACTGTAGGTATCACATACAAGTGGAATCATATAGTATTCGTCTTTCTCTGACTCCCTTATTCCATTATTCCATTTAGCACAATGTCCTCAAGTTTCACTCATGTTGTAGGATGAGAATTTCATTCCTTTTTAAAGTTGAATAATATTTAATTGTGTGATATACATTCTGTTTATCCATTCATGCATTGATGGACGCTCAGAATAGTGAGGCTATGAACATGAGTGTGCAAATATTTCTTCATGACCCTGCTTTCAGCTCTATTAAGTATTTACTCAGAAGTAGAATGGCTGGGTCGTATGGTAATTCTATTTTTAATTTTTGGAGAAACAATCTTACTGTTTTCCATAGTGACTGTACCATTTTGCATTCCCATCAGGAATGCACAAGCGTTCCAGTTTCTCCACATTCTTGCCAATGCCAATGCTTGTTATTTTCTTGTTGTTGTTGTTTGTTTTCGGTAGTAGCCATCCTAATGGGTGTGAGGTGATGTTGTGGTGTTGATTTGCATTTTCCTGGTGATTGGCAATTTTGAGCATCTTTTCATGTGCTTATTGGCCATATACATATCATCTTTGAAGAAATGTCTATTCAAGTCCTTTGACCATTTTAAAATTGAGTTATTTGTTTTGTTGTTGTTGCTAAGTTGTAGGAGTTATTTTATATTGTGGATATTAACCTCTTATAAATATTTTCTCCCATTTCGTAGGTTGCCTTTTCACTCTCTTGATTCTGCCCTTTGATGCACAGAAGTTTTAAATCTTGGTGTCCAATTTATCTATTTTTACTTTTGTTGTCCATGTGTTTGGTGTCATCCAAGAAACCATTGCCAAATCCAGGGTCGTGAAGCTTCCCCACTTCTCTTCTCAGAGTTTTACAGTTTTAGGTCTTAAGTTTAGGTCTTACATTTAGATCCATTTTGAGTTAATTTTTGCACAGTGTTTAGCCTCTATAACCTTTTGAAATGGTTGATATCCTTGAACTTGGCTCACTCCTTTCTCCTCTAATTCTGACATGCTTTTAAAGTTCAGTGAATTTGCCTAAGATCTTGCATGTCAGATTTATCTCCAACTTAAAAGTGTATTTTGGTGACAGCTCCCAAGGGGCTATAAGAACTGGATGAGGCAGGCCCTATACTGCGTGTAACTAAAGGAGATGGTTTCTATGAAAGAGCCTTGAAAAGTATAAAATGATAATCACATGTGCATGGAATAATACTGTTTCTACTGGAAGTACACACCAACCACACTTTTTAATTGATTTCTGTGAAGTGAAGATGGATGGGTATACTTAGGAATTGTGAGATTTAGGTAACTACAGAAGGATGCCTGTGCCAAATATATGATGGGACTAAATGTAATATTAATAAAACACAGGTATGTGCATGTATAATATATATAATATATAGGTATATAATATATATGTATACACACACATACTTATATGTATACTTTTTCGTTTATTGTCTTTCTTGCTTTTTTTCTTTGCCTTCCGTCCTCAATAACTAGCCTGGTTTCCTTGCAAAGGTTCATCTGCTCTAGAGCAAACTGAAATCCAATCAGAAGCAAAAGAACCCCTTTCAATGACCTCGAATACACTGCAGTTTGCATGGAAGGAAATGTAGTAGAAGTGCTCATGTGTGAGCCTTTCCCGGTCTGCTCACATGTCCTTGGCAGGACACTTCTTCCCAGAAGAAGGGATAGGGCGCAGTGTAGAAGCCATATGCTCACAGACATGATGGGAACTTAATTGGATCAGGGACAGGAGAGAGGCGTACTGATTGTGAGAAGTGGTGCTGAGTAGTTGGCAGGTGTGTTTGGGTGTGGGAGAAGAATTTGCATTTGGATAGGTGCCTGGATCTGAGGGTGGAAACTGGAAATTAGATAGGCAGGTGCCGGTGAGATGCAGAGCTAAAGGAAAAGATGGAAAATTGGACTGAGTCATGGAGAAGGAAATTCACAAAAGAAAATGAAATTGTGGTGGTGGAATGGCACTGGAGAGGGGTGTAAGAGAACAGATAGAAAGCCTGGGAAGCAGGAAGTCTAAATGAAGGATGAGAAACTCACCAGGGAATATGGAAATGGGTAGACAGTACTTACACTGAAAAAGAACAATAAAACAAGAATGCAGAAGTGACTGTTACAGAGTAAAATGAACAGCATGCCATCCCCTGTTAGAGGAGGTTATAAGAATATAATAAAGAACAAATTATGACAACCGCATGAGGAGAGTACAAACATATAAAGGAGATTCATAAATGTAGAGATAAGGAAATGGGTTTTATTTATTTATTATTTAAAAGAGAAGAGCAAGAAGAATTTCAGAGCATCTGAGTTTTTCTATATTTTTTTCCAGAATGCACGGTTTTGCCAGTGGTCTTTGTAAAGCTAGAATTTAATTTCCCTTTTCCTCGAGGCATTGACCCTATATGCTGCATTTTCATTTTAATATTTATAATAAAGGAAATATACATCAACAAACATGTATTGCCACATCATTTCCTCTAACATTTTGTTTTGAAGAATATCTTGTGCAAGTATTTATTTTCCTGCCTCAGTATCATAAAGTGTGTTCACTAACTTCGGAGGGTCAGAAACTATTAAAGGGGATGTCACATTAGCATCATGCAGTTTCAGATTACATAGCTGCTCTTATGCTAGTGGTAGGATTATATAATAGAAATTTCCTTCTAATTATGTTCTATGACAGGAATTGACAAACTTTTCTGTAAGGGACCACATAGTAAACACTTTAGGTTTTGCTGGCCATGTGAAGGTACATGGCCAACAAAACTTAACTCTGCCATTGTAGAACAAAAGCAGCCATAAACAAACCAAAAGTGAGTGAGCATGGTTGTCTTCCAGTAATATTTTACAAACATTGAAATTTGAATTTTATGTAATTTTCTTATTTTCTTTTTCTTTTTTTTTTTTTTTTTGAGACGGAGTCTCTCTCTGTCACCCAGGCTGGAATACAGTGGTGCAATCTCAGCTCACTGCAACCTCTGCCTCTCAAGTTCAAGCGATTCTCCTGCCTCAGCCTCCTGAATAGCTAGGACTACAGGTGCATGCCACCACACCCAGCTAATTTTTTGTATTTTTAGTAGAGACAGGATTTCACCGTTTTAGCCAGGATGGTCTCAATCTCTTGACCTCGTGATCCGCCTGCCTTGGCCTCCCAAAGTGCTGAGATTAAAGATGTGAGCCACCGTGCCTGGCCTATATAATTTTCTTATGCCATGAAATATTATTTTTTTTTTTTTAACTATCTAAAAATGTGAAAACCATTCTCGGCTTGCAAGTTGTACCAAAACAAGTGGCCAGTCAGATTTGGCCATAGGTTTTAATTTGCCAACTCATACTTTGTCATACTACAGAGTGATTTCTTGTCATTTCATTTGCTTGTCAGCATTTCTCTTAGTAATTGTTTTCTAATGTTTTGTAAATCAATTTTTCAGCACATTTCCATTTCCAGAGACTCCACTATTTCTAAGAGACATACATTTATTTTCAGAAACACAGAATACGTAACTCTTTTTACACTAGCAGAGGGAATTATTTTGTAAAAGCACAAATTGGGTTTAATTATTAGAGTTATGTCTTCAAAAAATAACTACATTTGAGTCTTCAGAATAAATATGAGAAAATGCCAAATGTAATTCTTGGTTTATAGCCAGCAGTAAGATTTTTTCAGAATTGAAAAACACTAAACTTCATTATTTTAGACTAATCAAAATAGAGTTTAGTAAAAATTTATAATCTAATATCAAGTCCATCTGATAATATAGCTGATTAAATTATCTTCAGGAAATCTAATCTACTTTAATAAAAGATAAGTATGGTTTAATGTAAATAAATGTATTTAACTTACTTAAGGATACTTAAGCATTCTTTATGTTTCTTATAGGAATACGTTATTTGTTTCAATACCATTTTTATATAATTCACTTAACCTATCTGTAAAGAAAGATTTTGATGTCCAAAACAAAGATACAGCTCACTTTGGCTGAGGCTGGAGTATCCAGTCCAGGAGTTTGAGGTTACAGTGAGTTGTGATCGTACCACTGCCCTCCAGCCTGGTTGACAGAGTGACACTCTGTCTCTAAGAAAAACCTGAAATTTATGTGCTAACTTGGAATACACAGTCAGTTTGTAAATTATTCAAATTAAAACTTGATTCAAGCAGAATTCTTTAAAATACTAATTTATATTAATTGACAAATAATAATTGTATATATTTATGGGGTACAGTGTGACATTTTGAGTTATACATACATTGTAAAAAGATGCAATCAAGCTAATTAACATATCCATGTTTTTTGTGGTGAGAATGTTAAAAAAAATCTATTATTTTAGCAATTTTTGAAATATATAATACATTATTATTAACTATGGTCACCATGCAGTATAGTAGATCACTTACACTTCTTTCTCCAAATTTTCTTTATCCAATCCACCACTGATGGGCACCTGGGTTGATTCCACGTTTTTGGTGTTACGAATAGCACTGCAATGAATATGCAGGTACATGCATCCTTTGGGTAGAACTATTTATTTTCCTTAGGCATATACCCAGTAATGGAATTGCTGGGTCAATGATAGTTGAACTCTTTATCTCCAAACGTCTCTCCACAGTGGCCGGACTAATTTGTATTCCTACCATCAGTGTGTAAGTGTTTCCTTTTCTCTGTAGTATGACCAATATCTGATATTTTTTGACTTTTTAATAAAAACCATTCTGACTAGTGTGAGATGGTATCTCATAATGGTTTTGATCTCCATCACTCTGATGATTAGGGCTGGCGAGCATTTGTTTTCACATGTTTCTTGGCCACGTGTATGTCTGCTTTTGAGAAATGTCTGTGCAGTCTTCTGCCCACTTTTTAGTGGGGTTATTTGGTTTTTGCTAGTTGAATTAAGTTTTTTATAGATTCTGGATATTAGACCTTTGTTGGATGCACAGTTTGAGAATATTTTCTCCCATTCTGTAGGTTGTCTATTTACTCCCTTGACAGTTCGTCTTGCTGTGAAATAGCTCTTGAGTTTAATTAGGTCCTACTTAACAATTTTTGTTTTTGTTGTCATTGTTTTTGAGGACTTAGCTATAAATTCTTTGTCAAGACCAGTATCAAAAAGGGTATTTCCACTCAGCCATAAAAAATAATGAAATCATGTCCTTTGCAGCAATATGGAAGCAGCTGAAGGCCATTATCCTAAGTGAATTAATGTAGAAACAGAAAACCAAATACTTCATATTCTAATTTATAACTGGGAGCTAAACATGGGGCACACTTGGACGTAAAGATGGGAACAATAGACCCTGGGGACTCCTATAGGGCGGAGAGAGAGGGAGGCAAAGGGTGATAAACTACCTGTTGGTTACTATACTCACTACCTGGGTGAGGGGTTCAATCATATTCCAAACCTCAGCATCACACAATATACCTTTGCAACAAACCTGCATGTGCCCCTGATGCTGAAATAAAAATTGAAGGAAAAATTTAAATAATAAACAATAAACAAGCAAAAAATACATTTCTGCGGTCTAACTGAAACTGCACTCTTTCATCAACATCCCCCTTTCCACATTCCTCCCTCTCCCTGTCCAGCAGCTCATTGGTAAAAGTGAGTACAGTTGACCTTTGAACTACATGGTTTTGACCTACATAGATCCACTTATACATAGATTTTCTTCCACCTCTGCCACTCCTGAGAAAGCAAGACCAATGCCTCCTTTTCCTCCTCCTCCTTCTTAGCCTATATTCAATATGAAGACAACAAGGATGAAGAACTTTATGATGATCCACATCCACTTAATAAAGGGTAAATATATTTTCTCTTGCTTATGAATTTCTTAATAACATTTTCTTTTCTCTAGCTTACTTTATTGTAAGAATACAGCATATTATATATATATACACACACACACACACATATGCGTACCATAAAAGAAGTGAAAGATCTCTGCAGTGAAAAACTATGAAGCACTAATGAAAGATATTGAAAAGGACACACAAAATGGAAAGATAGCCCATGGTCATAGATTGGAAGAAGTAATATTGTTAAAATATTCATACTACGCAAAGAGATCCGCAGATTCAATGAAATCTCCATCAAAATACCAATTACACTCTTCACAGAAATAGTAAAAACATTGATGACATTTTACTTTTATAGAAATATAAAAGTCCCCCACTAGCCAAAGCAATCCCGGGCAAAGAGAACAAATGCGACAGTATCACACTACCTGACTTCAAAATATACTACAAAGTCATTGTGACCAAATCAGCATGATTCTGGCATAAAACCAGACACATAGACCAATATAACAGAATAGAAAACCCAGATATAAATTTACATATTTACAGCCAATCAATTTTTGACAAAAGCACCAAAAATGCTTTTGTCAACATTGGGGAAAGGACAGATGAATGGTTCTAGGCAAACTGAATATTCATATGCAGAAGAATGAAACTGTACCCCTATCTCTCACCATACAAAAATCAAATCAAAATGAATTAAAGACTTAAATATAAGACCTGAAACTATGAAACTATTAGAAGAAAATATTGAGGGACTGCTTCAAGCCATTGGTCTGGGCAAAGACTTTTGAGTAAGACCTCAAAAGCACAGGCAGAAAAAGCAAAAATAGACAAACAGGATTAAATCAAGATAAAAAGCTTCTGCACAGCAAAGAAACCAGTCAATGAACTGAAGAGACAACCTTCAGAATGGGGACACTATTTGCAAACCATTTAACGAAGGATTAATGACTGGGATATATAAGGAACTCAAACAATAGCAAAAATAATATTTACTTAAAATGGGCAAATGATCCTAATAGACATTTGTCAAAAGACGATATTCAATTGGACACCAAGTATATGAAAAAATGCTGAAGATCACACTAATAATCAGGGAAATAACAAATCACAACCACAAGGACATATCATCGCATCTCAGTTAAAATGGCTATTATCTAAAAGACAAAAACTCTTGTGAGAATGCGAAGAAAGAGAAATGTTAGTACATGGGTGGTGGAAATGTAAATTAATACAGTCACTATGGCAAACACATGGGAGGTTCCTCAAAAAACTAAAAATAGATCTACCATATGAGGTTCTTCAAAAAACTAAAAATAGATCTACCATATGATCCAGCAATCCCTCTGCTGGGTATATATCCAGAAGAAAGGAAATTGTCTGTTGAAATTTGTTTGATAGAAAAAAAAAAAAACAGAAGAAAGATATCAGCATATCGAAGAGATATCTGTACTTTGCATGTTTATTTCAGCACTATTCACAGCAGCTAGCATATAGAATCAACCTAAGTGTCCATCAACAGATAAATGCACAAAGAAAATGTGATATATATATATGCTTAATGGAATATTACTCAGCCACAAAAACAATAAAATTCTGTCATTTGCTGCAACATGGATGGAACTGGAGGACATATGTTAAGTGAAATGAGCCAGGTATAAAAAGACAGATATTGTATGTTCTCACTCACATGTAGGAGTTAAGAAGTTGATTTCATGGAGGTAGGAGGTAGACTGATGGTTACCAGAGGCTGGAATGGGTAAAGGTGAACAGAGGAGGAAGAGAGGTTGATTGGTGAGTACAAAAATACAGTTAGATAGAAAGAATAAGTTCTAGTTTTGATAGCACAGTAGAATGACTATAGTTAACAATAATAAATAGTTTCAAATAGCTAGAAGAAGGACACTGAATGTTCTTAACATGAAAAAAAGATCAGTGTTTGAGATGATGAATGTGCTAATTACGCTGGTCTGATCACTATACATTACATCTACCAAAACATTACTATGTACCTCATAAATGTGTACAATTATTGTGTCAATTATAAAGTAAATTTTTAAAAACTATTAAAAAACTACACTTGATTTTATATTTCAAAATAGCTAAAAGAGATTTGGAAAGTTTCCAGCTCAAAGAAATGATAAGTGTTTGAAGTGGTGATGTCCTAAATACTGTGCATGTATCAAAATATCATGTACACCATAAATATGTACCATTATTATATAGCAATAAAAAATTGAAAAAATATAAACACAAAAAGGAGAGACACATACATATAAAGAAAGCTGTGATTTGATCATTACACATTGTGTGCATGTATCAAAATAATATCACATGTACACCACACCATAAGAATGTACAATTATATATTGAGAAAAAAATTGAACAAATATAAACACAAAAAGGAGAGGCACATAACACATATAAAGAAATCTCGGCCGGGTGTGGCGGCTCATGCCTGTTATCCCACCACTTTGAGAAGCCAAGGCAGGTGGATCACGAGATCAGGAGATCAAGACCATCCTAGCCAACATGGTGAAACCCCGTCTCTACTAAAATACAAAAAATTAGCCAAGCATGGTGGTGCGCACCTGTAGTCCCAGCTACTTGGGAGGCTGAGGCAGGAGAATCGCTTGAACCCGGGAGCCGGAGATTGCAGTGAGCCAAGATCACGCCACTGCACTTGAGCCCGGTGACAGAGCCAGACTCCACCTCAAAAAAAAAAAAAAAGAAAAAAAAGAAAAAGAAATCCCTTGCTGTTTTGTGGGCACTGTCCTGGCTGTGATATCTGGAACCGTGGCATCGTCTTGTGGTCCCATGAAAGGGGACCTAGCCTGCAAGTTTAGGTCAAACCTGTCAAGGAAGGCAGAACGAAAAAATGAAAAGAAAATCGGTTCCTGACTTTGTTGTCCTACTGAATTAAGCAATCCTGAGGCAAGCTTACCTTTGGACTTCCTGTTGTGTGAGATAATACACTTCCCTTATCCTTTAAGTCAGTTGAATTGAAGTTTTCTGTTACATGAATCAAAAGCACCATAAAGAACATATAATTCAATGCTAATTCAGTTTATGCTTTTAAAACATTACTTAACTGATTCTATTATATCTCATAGCAAGAATCAACTATACAACAGATTCTGCACAGAAGAGACTATTCAAAGAGAAAAATGAAATTATATACACGTGTTTGCAATATTTAACTACCTGAAAAGTCTCTGAATTTCTTTAACGCATTTCTGATTCATCCTGGCATGCATACTCTGCCTGGCTAAAGGCAAGAACGTTTTCCACGGGTCTGCTGCCTCACTTCTGCTTTCATCTTTTAATGATGGCTTGTTGCTGCAATCCAGAGAAACAGCACTTACTGACAAAATAGTAGCTTCCCAGTTTCACCTGGGAAAGCGAATACACCCACGTGCTGTGTAAATTGTTGCTTTGAGGGTCAGACCGCTGATTAAAAACAATGGGAAGTCCAAGCTGGGAACATGATGATGCTGTTTGCTGAGGTTGCAGGGCCCTCCACGCATGCTCCACAGCTCCTGCATTGCTCCAGATCTGCTTGGCTACTGAGTGACATGTCATTGACAGACTGTGCCTTATCCAAGGGAGTTAGCCAGAACTCTGATCAGATTCTGCAACTCTTTGCTGGGATTATGTGAGCAACCAGAAAAAAGGTTCTGATAAACAATTGCAACATTCGTTGAATCCTCACCAACCTTAATGTATGAGGTTTAGAAAGACTGGTAAGGGAATGGAGAGAAGCAAAAAGAATGATTTGTAAATTAACTGTATAAACGAATGATTTGTTAACTGTGTAAAGAGTATTATAGGAAGTGTACGTTTGTATAAAGTGATTCTATGAGAGTATCCTCAATTAAACTCAAACTGAGACTCTATTATCCCTTATTTGTATAGAAAGCACAAGAAATTTTGTGAAATATTAAATTGGTCCTCAGATAGGATTGAACAAAGTAGGGGAAGGAGCCTGCCCAATGGATAAGAGAGGAAGTAGCATTATGGCATTATAGAATGCTCACTGGAGAGGGATTCAGATCTTGAATACAACCCTATTTTTTTTAGCTGTGTGATTCTGGGGTAAGTGAGTATATTATCTGTAATATGAACATAATTATACCTGCTACGCCCATCTCACTCGGCCCATGCACTGTAGATGGCATATTTGGCTATGTAGAGTACAATAACCCAAACCCAATTTACCAACAAATTCAAGAGCTGGAGTTTATGAAGTTGTCATTTGTTGGGATTCATTTTAAAGTTTGAAGGTATAGCATTAAAACATAATTCAATAAAGACTAATTTCCAGGCTCAAATGCAATATACTTCGAGAGTGTAGCTTTTTATATTTTAGCATCTTACCCCTAAATGGAACTAAGAATATGTGCAGAGGAAATAGATAGCATTTCTTTATGGTAATATCCTTAACGATAAATTTCCTCACCTGGGCCTCTCTGGTGTGCATTGTAGAACTAAGTTTTGAGTGTCTACTCTTTGGTGAAGGCTTGATATGTAGATAACTTATTCTGCTGATTAAAGTCAGTTCCTTAACTTTAGTTCCAAGGTTAGTATTTTGTTATGAAAATTAAGGAGATCCACCAAAAGACTCCTAGAACTGATAAACAACTTCAGTAAAGTTAAGGAGTACAAAATCAATGTACAAAAATCAGTAGCATTTCTATACACCAGTAACTTTATAGCTGAGAGCCAAATCAAGAACATAACCTCATTTATAATAGCCACAAGAAAAATGAAATGCCTAGGAATACATCTAACCAAAGAGATGAAAGACCTCTACAAAGAGAACTTCAAAACACTGCAGAAAGAAATCAGAGACGTCACAAACAAATGGAAAAACATTCCATGATCACGGACTGGAAGAATCAATATCATTAAAATGATACTGCTCAAAGCAATTTACAGATTCAATGCTACTCCTATCAAATACCAACACCATTTTTCACAGAAATAAACTATTCTAAAACCCATATAAGCCAAAAAAAGATCATCAATAGCAACAGCAATTCTAAGCAAAAAGAATAGAGCAGGGGATATCACATTACCCATTTTCGAACTATACTATACAGCTACACTAACCAAAACAGCGTGGAACTGGTACAAAAACAGACACACAGACCAATGCAACAGAATAAAGAACCTAGAAATCTGCACACCTACAACCACCTGATGTTCACTAAGGTCAAGAAAAGTAAGCAATGGGGAAAGGACTCCCTATTAATTGCTGCTGAGATAACTGTGGCTAGCCATATGCAGAAGAATGAAACTGGGCCCCTACCTTTCACCATATATAAAAATTAACTCAAGATGGACTAAAGATTTAACTATAAGAACTCAGACTATAAACATCCTAAAGAAAACCTAGGAAATACCCTCCTAGATATTGGCATTGGCAAAGAACTCACAGCTAAGCCCCTAAAAGAAATGGCAACAAAACCAAAAATTGACAAGTGTGACCTAATTAAACTAAAGGGTGTCTGCACAGCAAAATAAAGTACTAAACAAACAACTTACAGAAAAAGAGAAAATATTCCCAAACTACCCATCTGACAAAGGTCTAATATCCAGAACCTATAGAGAACTTTAATCAACAAGCAAAAAATAAATAATCCAATTTAGAAATTGACAAAGGACATGAACAGGCACCTCTCAAAAGAAGACGTACAAGCGGCCAACACACAAGAAAAACTGCTCATCATCACTAATCATCAGAGAAATGCAAATCAAAACCACAATGAGATACCATCTCCCATAAGTCAGAATGCCAATTATTAAAGAGTCAAAAAATGACAGATGCTAGTGAGATTGCAGAGAAAATGGAAAGCTTATATAGTGGTGGGCATGCAAATTAGTTCAGCCACTCTGGAAAGCACTTGGAGATTTCTTAAAGAACTTAGAACTACCATTCATTCTAGCAATCCTATTACTGAGTATACATCCAAATTGTTCTACCAAAAAGATGCGCACACTCATATGCTTGTCAAAGCACTCTTCACAATAGCAAAGACATGGAATTTACCTAGTTGCAACCTAGTTGCCCATCAGTGGTGGACTGGATAAAGAATATGTGTTACTTATACACCATGGAATACTATGCAGCCATACAAAGAATGAAATCATGTCCTTTGAGCAACATGGACACAGCTGGGGGCCATTATTCTGTGAATTAAGCCAGGAATAGAAAAGCAAACACTTCATGTTCTCACTTATAAGTAGGAACTAAACACCGAGTGTACATGAACATAAAGATGGGAGCAGTAGATACTGGGGAATAGTAGAGTGGCAAGGGAGTGGGGAGTGTGGGCTGAAAAACTACCTATTGGGTACTATACTCACTTTTGGGTGATGGGATCATCCATACCCCAAACTTTAGCATCATGCAATATACCCACGTAACAAACCTGCACATGTACCCCCAAATTGAATATCAGAAATAAAACGATTTCTATAAAAACACCCCCCCCCCACACACACACACAAAAGAAAATTAAGGAGTCTAACCAGTATTCCTTGAGAAGGTCTGTGTTTGAATCCAGGATTTTCAGCAGAAAACAGCTTTAAGCCCACTCTATCCTTGAAGCCTGTGCTCTGTTGAGATCTCCAGATCTTCAGTTGAAAAAAGAACTTGGCATCACATTTTGGGGCAATATCCAGCAAACCAATGGCATTATAATTTGAATGATGTAGGCTGTGTCTCTTAAAAAGGGGTGGGAGTAGACTACTCTTTAAACATATCAATGGGGCATCATATTAAAAGTGTCAAATTGAAGTTAATAATTTGGT
Source organism: Pongo pygmaeus (assembly GCF_028885625.2). Lineage (NCBI taxonomy): Eukaryota > Metazoa > Chordata > Mammalia > Primates > Hominidae > Pongo > Pongo pygmaeus. The sequence continues at coordinate 18,357,755 of NC_072380.2, read as the reverse complement.
GAAAATTGTGATTTACCAGATTGAGAATTTTACTAGAAAATTCTGGTGGCAAGAGGGCTTTAGCTTAGCTTTATGTAACTTAAGGTGACTAATCAAGATAGTTGTGGATAGAGATCCTACCAAGTTCTAGCTGAGGTAAGCTCCAGGTTGTTCAAATTTAGAAGTAGGGGATCTAGGACTACAGATCGTAGAAAATCCGCCCTCACATACATCAATAGTGGTGCCACAGTCACATTTCAAGTCAGAATCATGCTGAGAGCAGCTTGTTCCCAAATCTACTGTCGTTAATAATCTCAACAGCCACATCCATGGTTTCCCACTGGGTTTTATTGTACTTCAGGTTTTTAAAAAAATAATATAACATTTCTACCAGTAAATGGAATCAATCCTTGGGTGGCTTTGTTTGTATTCTACCTTTGTATTTCCTGGCTAACTTCGCCAGTAGCTTTCTTTTGTTGTTGCTCCTGGAGATCCTTATCAAGCCAAGAACACTGAGGCACAAGTCACATGTTTCTCAACATTCGACAAACAAGGTTGGTTTAAGACTGTTAGTAATTTGATAATAAGAAAGAGGAGAAAGAGTTTTTGGCAGTTGGTTCAGATGAAGATTTTTTCTGTTTGGAAAATGTTACACATCAATTTAGAGTTCTTCACCTTTCCTTGTATTCAGTTTCAGCTCTATTGAGATTGACAGATATGCTGAAAGTGAAATGACCTTTTAGGTGCAACTGAAAATTATATATGGTTATGTGCAAAGAGGAGCTATTTTATGATTCATACAACTGGTCTATAAATCAGAAAGATGGCTACAGTTTCTCCTGGATTTATCTCATCATGTGACATCCAATGATAGTGAATTATGTCTTTGGATGAATTTTGCTAAACATTTTGTCAGATAGTGAAAAACAATTATGCACTGAGATATAGTCTCCGGGAGAATAATTCTCTAATCTATGATAAACTATTGGTAAAGTTTAGAGGGAAGTGGAATCAACTAAAATTATGTAGTACATAAAAGACATTAAAAATGTCCTCCTCCCAAAAAAGAAAATGTTTTCCTTTCAAAGACTTGTGGGATGATTGCAGAGAATCACGTAACTTGAAAGACAATCAAACAAATAAATCAAACAATATTCTAGAATTTATATCAACACTGGGGATGGTGGAAAGATGTGAGAGAGCAGGAGGTGATTGCATTCAAACTAGAAAGTTCAGTCATTTATGAGGCAATGAGCCTTGACCCAGTCCTAAAAGAAATGTTGGAGCAGCATTGATGAAAATGTATACCAACAACATGTATTGGCTGCTGGTGGAAATTGAATTCTACAAAATTTCTGGATAATCATTTGTCAGTGTGGTTGAAAAATCTTTGAACACGTTTCTTTCTCCTAATCTAGTAATTTCGTTTCTCAGAATTTAATTTCATGACCTAATTAGAGACATTTTCACGGATGTTTACTGTAGCACTCTTTATCACAATAAAATGCTTGCAACAAATTAAACATCCTGATTTAGAGGGCAGTTAAATAAATTAAGATACATTCATGGAATCATACTTTGGAGAAAACGAAATGACTTGGGAAAATTCCCAAGTTATCTTAACTTTTAAACCAAGTTAGAGAATGTTTGTAAACTTTACAATCTAAAGTTTGCTAATGAAAAAGTATGGGAGAAATGGAAAAATGATTAGATGGTCATACACTAAACTGTTAGTGGAAAGTGGTGACAGGTTATTTTAATTTTCTTCTTTAGACTTTACTTTCTGGATTTTCTCAATAAATATATTTTACCTTTATAATTAATGTTTAAGAATAATATAAATGTATGAGGAAGTGGGGAAAAAAAAGGTGTGATTGGAAGAGGTGGCAGGAGATTCTTCCTGAGAAGGGGTTATTCCCGAAGCAGGACAGTGTGGCAAAATAAAGACCAGCTTCCCTGAAACCACAGGGTAATGTTGAGGCTAGATGGATGTGCAGTGTAGTGGATTGAATGCCTGGAATACTAGACTCAAGAAATTAGGTTAGGAAACTGCCCTAGACTCTTGCACAGAACAGCATGGTACTAGAACCATAGTTTGTCTGGGAATGTTGTCTCTGTAGCAATATTTGTGATAGTCATGTAAGTAAAAATGCATCCAGATCAAACAGATACTGATCATTGGTCAATTCACTGTGTAAGTGGGACCCATAACTGGAAAAAATAGTTTATCATTGTTTGGTAATTAGTATGATTTGGCTGTGTCCCCATCCAAATCTCATCTTGAATAGTGGCTCCCATAATGCCCACATGTCATGGGAGGGACGCTGTGGGAAGTAATTGACTCATGAGGGTGATTTTTCCCATCCTGTTCTTGTGATAGTGAATAAGTTTCACAAGAGCTGATAGTTTTACAAAGGGTAGTTTCCCTACACATGCTCTCTTGCCTGCTGCCATGTAAGATGTGCCTTTGCCCCTCCTTCACCTTCTGCCATGATTGTGAGGCCTCCCCAGCCATGTGGAACTGTGAGTCCATTAAAGCTCTTTTTCTTTGTAAATTACCCCATCTCAGTTATGTCTTTATTAGCAACATGGAACAGACTAATACAGTAATTTAGAAAACAAAAGTAATATAATGCTATCTATACACTTCTGTATTATTAGGATGTTTTAAAAAAACAAAATAGAATATTGAAGTTTCATCCTGCCCTGATTTGCCTCTTTCCTCCCTCCTTCCTTCTTTCTTTACACAGAATGAATAGCACTATGCATGTTATTCTGTAACATGCTTTTTTTCACATAGCACAACACATCTTTCCAGGTTCAATACATAGAACCTACAGAGGTCATTTCAAGTTAAATTCTGATGCATTTTCTTCTGCATGATAATTTGTCATCTGAACTGAATCAGATCAAAGCTTAGAACTGTATCCCAAATGACCCAGCTCACAAGTGCAGAGTTGGTTTAGACATAGGCCTCCTGACTCAAGCAAACATCGTTTCATCTCCACTAGCTGCTTACTTGCCCCTCTGTGAAAATTACTGTAAGATTAATGTACTAGGTCCTTTCTTAGTACTAAGTTTTCTAAGGCAAGTATGCCTGAGCAACCTGGATTCCTTTATGAGTTAATATTGTCCTCACCAAAGGAAGAAAATAGGAAGGCTCCACACTGTAAAGACAGCTTTGCCAATTTCTCTGTATTCCCAAGGGTTGACCAGATCCCATGTAATGAATAATAAAGGAGAGAAGCCATCCCATAGCTATTAAGACATTACAGTGTTGTGTGTTTGATGACACTCAGACACCAAGAAGGAGAATGGATTCTGTGGACCAGGGCACAATGAAAGAATAAAGCAAAAATAATCACTGCCTTGGCCAAGTTCTCAGAGGAACTGTGCACAAGTTTCTTGCTCTGAGCCAATTCATCATGCTGTTCCTGGGAGATCTTAATTCCATCACTAGCCCAAAATAAGACAGTAAATCAATTCACTATTTCAATGTGAAAAATTTTCCATGGCTCTATCAAGAATTTGGAATTTATACCTTCAAAGTACTTCTTTTTCAGAGATAGGGTCTTGCTCTGTCACTCAGGCTAGAGTGCAGTGGCATAATCATAACTCCCTGTAACCTCAAATTCCAGGGCTCAAGCAACCCTCTTGCCTCAGCTTCATGAGTACCTGGAACTACAGGCGCCCACCATACCTGGCTCGTTGTTTTTTTATTTTTTATTTTTATGGAGAAGGGGTTCTCACTATGTTGCCCAGAGTAGTCTCCAACTTCTGGGCTCAAGTGATCCTCCTTCCTTGGCCTCCCAAAGAGCCGGGATTATAGGTGTGAACCACTGTGCCTGGCCCAAAGTCCTTCTTGAGCTCTGCCTCCCAGCTTCCTGATGAGGCAGGTTAGTATTATGTGATTTGGATACCACAAGGCAAATCTGAGGGTTTGGGAAGTTAAAGCCATGTACCCCAGACTTCACAGATACTCTGCATGGCAAAAACCCAGATGTTTTGGAAAGATGTTAAATGTGTCTTCATACTATATAGACATTTCTTACTCAGGTCTGTCTCAGAAAATCCAAATATCTGCTGTGCACCACTGGTTTTGTTCCTGTGGAGAGGCAGGCATTTCCCATGCCAAAACCTTCTGTTTTACTCTATCACAGAGTGTACTTGGTCCCAGCCTGCCTTCGTGCTCTCTTTATATAGTCAATAGTTTTCCCAGGGACTCTCTGCTGTATTAGTGGAGACACCCAGGAAAGTGATGCTGCCCTTGACCTTGAGTTGCTCACAAATGACTTGAGAGAAAAGTATACATTTTTGTAGAACAATGTACTCAAAAGCATGAATTATTTTAGAGCAACCCACATCTTTATTCCCTTCTAAGACTTCAGGGAAATTTAAATAAGTGGACACTGAGAATGCTGATAAATATTCTTGATATTACCTGTCATGATTTATAAAGAATGTTTTAAAAGTGTATTTCAAGAAGTGGCTTCAGTGCCCATTAAGGCCTTTCTTCATCATAGGCAGTCACAGCAACTACAACATCATATTCTCCTCTCTGCATAAGCTTTGGCATCAGCCGCAGAAGGGTTACCAAGAGTTTGAAACACTGAGTAACTTTGCCATGAGTTCCCCCGACTGTTAAATCATTGCAGAAAGCCTCTGAGAAATGTGCTCAGTACTGGTTAGCAGCTTGTATAGGAATCTCTGTCTTTTCTTCAACAGCTGGCTTCTTAGCCATTGACAGGAATTTCAACATAAATTTCTGAGAAGTAAGTTATGGTAAGCAAAAAATCCAGTAAATTGGCAACATTATACATTGGTCAAAAATCGTAAGAGGTAAAGATTTTTTTTTAAAGGCTGAGCAAATGAAAACCATCACATTTAACAGCCTGCCAAAGAAAACAAGAAAAATTCCTCACAAACCAGCCTTTGCAGTGAGTGAGCACTCATTGAGTGTTCTACTCCAGGTGAAACAGGAGGCACTGACTATTCCGAACGGGAACTTTCAGTTCTGATTCAATTGGATTGCCCAATTAGGACCAAGTTTCTACTTTGTACACATTGAAAAGCAATTTTCCTTTAAAAAGCAAGTAAAAGGAAGAATATATATGAATATTTGTATGAAATTCAGTACACTAACAGATTTCTGTTCTTCCCGAACTTTGTGTATATATATATGTATATACTCTCAATAATTATATACATATGTGTATATATATGTGTATGTATGTGTGTGCATATATTATATACACTTGTATATATTATATATATTTATATATACATATGTGTACATGATATATACATGTATATATCATGTACACATATACATATATTTATATTAACTTTTATATTTATGTAGCATATATATTATATATTCATATATACATATGTGTATATATTATATATTCATATATACATATGTGTATATATTATATGTATGTGCATATATGTATACACATGTGCATATATATGTATACGTGTGTATATATTATATATACATGTGTGTATATATTATATATACATGTGTGTATATATTATATATACATTTGTGTATATATTATGTACACATACATATACATGTATTACTAGTTAATATATTAACTAGTCCTCTGAACAACCAGTGGATTTTCATTCCTAAAATAATACTGTGACAATTTCTATCTTTAAACTTGGTTTATAATTGTCATCACCAACTCCACCATTTCTTAAGAGTTAGACACTATACAATGCAATGTGCGGGAATTAGAAACAGTGTGACAGTCCAACAAGCATTTACAATGCAGGTGGACCAAACGGGCTGAACAATACATTTATTTATTTATTTTCTTACTTATTTTTGAGACAGAGTCTTGCTTCATTGCCCTGGCTGGAGTGCAGTGGCACGATCTCTGCTCACTGTCTCCTGGGTTCAAGCAATTCTCATGCCTCAGCCTCCCAAGTAGCTAGGATTACAGACATACACCACCATGCCCGGCTAAGTTTTGTATTTTTTGTAGAGACGGGGACCATGTTGACCAGGCTGGTCTCAAACTCTTGGCCTCAAGTGATTAACCAGCCTTGGCCTCCCAAAGCACTGGGATTACAGGCGTGAGCCGCCATACCTGGCCAATACATTTATTTTTTAACTTTTCATTTCCTCCATAAGTGATGTCAATGAATTATTTGAGTGAAACAATATGGCCTCAAGGAGTGGAGGAAGCCGACTGTGGGAGTCAGACCAGGTAAGTTGGGAGCTCTGCCAATTTCCATGTGGTTCAGCTTAATTCTCTTAAGTAAGGATAAGATAACTTGTAGGGTTATTGTAAAAATTAGAGATAATATGTGTAACTGCCTATCCTAGCTCCTAATAAACAGTAATACCAAATTCCTATTGCAGTTGAAAAGGTAGAGGAATCACCAAGACTTGGAGGGACAAAAAAGGGGATGGTGTGTGTGTGTGTGTGTTTGTGTGTAAGGCTGTATTACCTAGATGCAGACTAGATCACCACCATCATGGCATCATTTTAGGGATCTCTTTGTCTATAACATTTTCATCTTTATCTGTCATTAGAAATTCCACCATTATATTTTCATTCCAATATAGTGTAGGAAGCCGTGTGATGGAGCAGAAAACCACAGATGTTAGACCCAGGTTGGATTTTTGTTCTATCATTTAATTAAATATGTAGCCTTAGATAATTTACCTTGTTTCTCTGAATCTTGATTTTTTTTCTTTATAAGATTAAGTGATATCAAATTGGTAAATGCTTAGAACAAAACACTGAATAGAAATTATTAGGGAGCAAGTCCAACTTGACTCTACCTGGGAGAAATGATACAGAAAGAGTGCCATCAATGTAGAAAGGGTTACAGCTTCTAGGAAGACTGTCATCAATCCAGCTAAGCATAATGGGGCGTGCAAAATACAGATAGGTGGGGATGGTGTATAAAAATGACTGAGGATGTCAAAGGCCTAGAAAAGAGAGTTTTCTCCCTGGGCTTATAGGAGTCTAAAACATCTAGGACTCACTCCTACCTTCACCTGTGTCATCATTAGCTACATGACCTTCCTTTTTATGCACCATTTCTCAGCTCCTCTTGACTTGTAAAATTAGCATGCCCATATTCAGTTATACAAGAATCACAGAAAGTGAAGAAAGAACCCAGGGGAGAAAGATAAGATACCCTAGGAAGCCTAAAACTCCTCCTAGAATGAAAAGTTAAAGAGCTGGAGACAGAAGGCCACCAATACATGTAAAGCATCAGTGATTTGGACTTTATCATGAGAGAAAAGATGACTTAAGTAGTGGCTTTATGAAGGGAGATCAGCAAGGAAGAGTTCTGTGAGCCTCTTTGGAGGGATTTTCTAACCAGCCCTCGGCATTCACCAAGAAGGACTCTCTGGTTTCAGAGCTCCAACTCTCAGGCTTTATTTTCTGCTGCAAAGGTTGTAGCATGTTTGGCTAACCTCTTATTTCAGCCTGTCTGTCCTCTTGTTGTTATTTTTAAAACTCTGACAACTCTTTACCTATGTTTAGACAGTTCTTTACTATATGAATCTCCCTCTTGCTCTAGGATGCTGAAGACCTTAAGCATTTACTTTCCCAGGTCTATGCCACGTGATCTTGGGTCAGCCTGTCAGTTATCCCCGCCTGGGGTGGCTAGGCAAAGAAGCATGAACAATGAAGCCAGCCACCCCTCTCTGCTACTGGTTGGGATTTTAAGAATGACATCCTTTTTCCAAGGGAAGTAGTAGCAGTGATGCTAGTGTGCCCTGGGTCCAGGGTTGACAGCAGCGGTGTCCTCTTTCTTTAGCCTTGCTTAAGTGATTCGGTACCAAATCTCATCCTAGGACTTGGAGAGTGAGAGGAGAGACCCTGGCTCAGTGGTTTGCAAACTTCAGTGTGTGTAAGAACCATAGGAGTTCTTGTTAAAACTCCAGATATCCAAGCCCCACTCCCTGAAATCTTGATTTCACAGAGTAGGAAAGGGACCCCCAAATCTTCCCTTTTATTAAAATTTATTTTTTATGTTTTTGAGATAGAGTCTTGCTCTATTGCCCAGGCTGGAGTGCAGTGGTGTGAACTCGGCTCACTGCAACCGCTGCCTCCCTGGTTCAAGCGATTCTCCTGCCTCAGCCTGTCAGGTATCTGGGATTACAGGCACACGACCCCATGCCCGGCTAATTTCTGTACTTTTAGTAGAGATGGGGTTTCACCATGTTGGCCAGGCTGGTCTCGAACTCCTGACCTCAGGTGATCCACCCACCTCATCGTCCCAAAGTGCTGGGATTACAGGTGTGAGCCACTGCACACAGCCAAATCTTCCCCTTTAATCAGCACCCAGGAGACATTGATGCAGGTGGTCTGTGGAGGGTCACTTGGGAAACGATTCCTGGCATGATCAATGTGAATGATGCCAAAAGCAGTTAATCTGCAAGTGGATATTTAGGAGGTAACACTCTCCCTGTTTACTCATGAAGGAAATGAAACCACAGAGTTTCATTTGGGAATTATTCTAGGAACCTTGACTCACACGCCAATGCTTTATAAATCCCAAATTCTCCTTATTTGATTTTACAAATCCTGTTGGACTGCTTTGTCTTGTGGAATGTGGCAGCCCAAGATTGGCCAGCAGCGGGTCCAGTCATCTTGTCTTATCTGGATTATGAGTGCCTCTGACTCTCCGAAGCAGTAAATGGTTGCTGTAATTCTATTCTTTTCTGTGGAATCCTTGAGCACAGCACTGTACACAGGTTGCTATGTAAGTTTCGTTCTTGCAAAAGCAAATGAAACGTGGAACATTTAATTTCTTCCACTTGAGCTGCAGTCAGCCAACGTGCTCATTAAAACTCTGCCTCCTTTCATAGAAGCAGATGGAAAAGAGACCTAAGGTCCTTTTTTTTAAGGATGAAAAAGGAATTTCATAATGAGAGAAGCTTAGCCAATACTAAATGCAACAAAATATCCTGAACAGTTGTTTCTGTGACTTGAAAGGCTGCAAACTGTCTCACAACGTCTTTACCAAATAATAATGACAATAAAAAAAAAATCCTAAACTGGAGGGGAGAAACTCTACCTTTCAAGTAACGAAATAGGCTTGGCACGGTGGCTGACCCCTGTAATCCCAGCATTTTGGGAGGCTGAGGCAGATGGATCGCCTGAGGTCAGGAGCTCAAGACCAGCCTGGCCAACATGGTGAAACCCCGCCTCTACTAAAAATAAAAAAATTAGCTGGGCACGGTGGCAGGCACCTGTAATCCTAGCTGCTCTGGAGGCTGAGGCAGGAGAATCAATTGAACCTGGGAGGCGGAGGTTGCAGTGAGCTGAGGTCATGCCACTGAACTCCAGCCTGAGTCACAGACTGAGACTCCATCTCAAGAATAAATAAATAAAGTTTAAAAATAAAGTAATGAAATACAAACTACTTGAACATTCTCAATCCTTCAGGGCTCTAGTATTTATAAATCTTGGGAAAAAATCAAGTACTTTCTGAAAATTCTTTCCTGATCACCATCCTTTTGCTTCCTAAAGCATGCTTACAAAATTATTTTTGGTAGGACATATTTGATAGGGTTCAATCTACCTTTTCAACCACACAAAAATAAGAGGCATAAGGTCTTTTGGGATTTTGCCCCTGTCCCTCTTAATTACAAGCCTCTCCTCAGTCTTTTTCTATGTGAGAACTGGCCATTAGCTAGATATCATCTCAAATGTAGTGCCAGTTAAATGTGGGCATATCAGTACTCCATGTATATTCAATCAAGACAGCATGAAAAAGCCTGGCTTCCTCACCCTCCATCCTTATTCTATGACTGAGGCCACTGTTGGTGTAACCCCTGGGGGAAGATAATAACAGTGAGCAGCTATTGAGGCTTCGGGCATCTGGAATCTTACCATGAACCCCCCAGTTCACCCCTGGCAATCTACACTGCTACAAACATGCAGTCCAGTCAAAGTAAATGACAGGCCATTAAAACTGGTGGTAGTGTCCAGAAAGAACAGGGTTGAGCTTCCCTGCAGGTGAAAGAAGCCAAAGTTCTTGACAGTGGTCAACTTCTACCAAGGATATTTTTAGGCTAATGTGGCTAGAGGTGTTGAGATTTCTCGCTGCTTCAGGTCTTTAGGATCAGTTCTTAGCTTTGCCCAGTATTGTCTAACCAGTGTTTTAAACCAACTGGTCTCTGTTCTACACCAGCTTCCTAAAAACCCTGAGAGATATAACACACATGAGATATCACACACACGCACACAATCTACTTTCAGAAAGGTTTTAGACTCTGTTTTGGGTTAAAGCATGCTCTCTTGCCCCATTCATATGTTGAAGTCCTAATCCCCAACACTTCAGAATGTGACTTTACTTGAAAACAGAATCTTTACAGAGGTAATTAAGTTAAAACAAAGTCATTAGGTAGACCCTGATCCAATACTATAAAAAGGGGAAATTTGGAGATAGACATGCCCGCAGGGAGAACGTCATGTAAAGATGAAGGCAGAGATCAGAGTGATGCTTCTACAAGTCCAGGAATGGCAAAGATTGCCACCAAGTCACCAGAAGGTAGGGAGAGGCATGGTACAGATGACAACACTTTAATCTGAGTTCTAGCTTCCAGAACTGTGAGAAAATAGGTTTCTGTGGTTTAAGCCGCTCAGCATGTGGTGCCCTGTTTGGGGATCCTTAGAAAATTACTGCAGACTCTATTCCATATTTATTTTTTCAAGCTATGAGATTGTGTAATCTATTGGTTGTTTAGGTTGAACAGAATATAATTCAATGGCTTAGATCTTGGAAGGAAGAGTCTGTTCATTATGCTCTTGATATCAGAAATCTGGAACATGTGGCATATTCCTTTGTCCACTGACAGAGGGATGACAAGAACAAAGTCAGAATAAAGTCATTAGGAAGATATCAGTTTCACTAGTGTTTATAAGACTTCCTTATTAGTATCAGTAAAAATCATATCAAACCCTCCCAAGTGCAGAGAATCATGGTGGATTGTTCAGATATGTGGTGTCATACCTAGTTTGGTTAACAGCACCTCCCTGGAAAAGATAATCAAAAAAGCAAGGGGGCACTGATCAGTGCCTCCCAAACGCAGATGTGCATATAAATCACCTGTATTTTGTTAGAATTCAGCTTGATTGACTACCAATTCAGATTGATTTACTAACAAGCTCCCAGGTGATGTTGATGCGCCTGCTCCAGCTGGCCACACTTTAAGTAGCAAAGACATGTGCTAAGTGAGAGCTCTGGCACCTCACAGCTGCCAACAATCTTTGAGGCCTGAGTCAACCGGGCGTGATTTCATGGGTGATATTTCAAATAAGAGTCGCAATGAGAGAGTCTTGAAGGACTTGATATTCCACGCGGGAAAGGTGGGAGCCATGGCAGGTGCATGTAGCAGTGCTTAGGAAGAAAATAGACCCGAAAAAGTGGTGCTAGAGCAAAGGAACCAGGCTGACTGCCGTGGTGAGTGGTTGGAAGAAAACCATGGATAACAAAGATAGAAAGGTATGTGAGTTCAGGTGGGGCAGTTGGCTAGGCTCTGCAACCAGGCAGAGCTGACAAATGGACACTGCAATTGCTTCTGACCAGGCTGGGCAACAGGATGTAGTCCCTGGCCAGGGGGTAACGCTGTTTGGGTTCCACAGTTGAACAGGATCACAGTAGTTGCCCTGAGGTTAAGACAAGTGGCTGCTTGGGATGGATGAAATTGTCTTTTAAGCTTAGTAAAAATGCAGAGTTGGAGTTCTCCTCTCTGCCTAGGTAGGGCCTTGTCGTAGGCTTTGAGGCTGAGCTGAGTGCTGTTTAAACTTCCAGGTGTGATAGAATTAGCCTCTGCTCTGTGCTGAGATGTGCTATGGTGATCATCTCCCTCCCTGAGTGGGGAGGTTTAGGGTGGGCTTTGAGGCCATATTGAGTACTGTTTAAACTTCTGAGTGTGGCAAAACTATCACCTGCGTTTTGCCAAAATGCACAGTGGTGAGTGTCTCTTTCCCTGGATGTGGATTTGGGTAGGGTCTGAGGCAAGCCAGGTAGGACTTGCCACCACTTCTGGGTGGGAGAGATCAGTTTGACTTTGCAAGTGAGCTATGCTGTTTGCTGATGCCTCTGACTCGGCACCATGGCTGGCAGGGACATATTGCTACCACCAATATCTGCATTTTGGTTGCTGCAGGGTCTGCCTCCTTGCTTTGTTTCTACTTTACCTCAGGTGGAATAGCCATGCCATTACCCCCTGAATTCCCCATGAGCTGAGCCCAAAGTGTGCTTCCTGGGAAATGTCTCAGAATGTAAGGGAAGCTGATGTCCATCTCCAGTTCTCTGTTTCCACTGCAGAAACCAAGGGCCCTGCGGAATCATCTCTGTGTAGCGTTATGCTGACTTAGGGCGTGAGGAGGGGTTAGGTGGTCGAAGTGAGACAGTTCCTTCTACCCTTTCAATGCTACCTTTACTCAGGTTTTCTCATCTACATAGGTGTCTCAAGCCTATTCCCATACTTTGGGATTTTCACCAACGTGTTCTTGTCTGTGGTTAGTTGCTAGTTGAACTTTCTGTGGAGGGTAGTTGTATGGTTTGGCTCTGTGTCCCCACCCAAATCTCATGTTTAATTGTAATCCCCAGTGTTGGAGGAGGGGCCTGGTGGGAAGTGATTGAATCATGGGTGCCAACTTCCCCCTTGCTGTTCTCATGATTGAGTTCTCATGAGATCTGGTTGTTTGAAGATGTGTATGTGTAGCACCTCCCCCTTTGCACTCTCTCTCTCTCCTATCAGCCATGTGAAGATGTCCCCGCTTCCTCTTCACCTTCCGCCACAATTGTAAGTGTCCTGAGGCCTCCCCGGAAGCAGAAGCCTGTATAGCCCGCAGAACTATGAGCCAATTAAATCTCTTTTCCTTATAGTTCTCTATAGCAGTGTGAGAATGGACTAATACAGTAGTAAAGCCTAGGACCTCCTATTCTGCTGTGTTGTTGAACATATTTTAGGTGCTCTTAACATACACAAATAAACTATGGAAGGTGCTGGATATACAAATTTCCTTTTTCCAGCCTGAGTGTTGGAAATAGGTTTTACTCTCAGCCTGTGTGAGGTATTAGTGTTGTTTCTCCTAATCCTTTTGGGTTGTGTTTTCCTCAGCCTTAGATATTTTCCTCACATATGTCCACTGATTAGTACTCAGCTGAATAGTTGAAGGCAACCCTCTTGCAGATCTCTCTAGTACTTTGCCCTGAAAACTTGGGCCACTCTGATCTCCCCACACTCTCCACCTTGTATTCTAAACTCAGAGAGTCTGCTGGTTTTCATGTGGGATTCCCATTCCTGCATTTCACACTGGAATCTCTTTCAAGGCATTAAACAAGGCAATAGTAGATACCACCTAATTTTTTAAATGCCTTTCATGGATCTCTCTTCTTTGTTGTCTGATAGCCAGTGTCCTAAAAACTATGCTACATTTTTTTGGTCAATTTTATATCTTTTTCAGGTGGAAAGGCAAATCCTATTACTCCACCTTGGACAGAAGTAGAAGTTACTTAACGCAATTTTAAATTTTATAAAGTCTACTGTGCACTGGCTCTTGAGGGAAGTCGTGTTTCATAAGATGGCTTAGAATTGTATGCTTCTCTGATCTTAGGTCATCTCCCTCTAAACCTACGTTCCCAAGATCCCCCTTCACTATAGGCTGGAAATGCCAAGCCTAACCTACTGCACCAACATACTACATAGTGGACTCAAACACATGTATAAATACACATTAAAATTATTAAAACAAGGAGTTCATGAGTGTTAGAGATAAGAAACAATAGTTCAAGGGAAAAATGATCTATTTTCAAGTGAGACAATGAAAAGTTATTATTTACTTTCCACATAGCCTGACAAAAGCAGTTACTTTCCTCAAGTGACTCAACTATATACTCCCAAAAGGAACTATCTTTCATGGTTTTGTGAATTTCAAAAAAATAATGTAGACAATGATAAGCACACAAACATTATTAGCTTCTAGACAAGGTAAAATTTCTAATAGGTGCTTTTAAAAATCTTTTCTTGTAATTTTTATAAGGTATTGTGATTCTGGTTAATAACACATCAAAGGCCATGGCTGTTTCTTATCCTTTTGTATTCTTATCTGAAAACTTTTTAGACATTTACCTGCTCTGAGATCAGTTACCAAACTTAGAATAATGTTAAAGTGTCTTTTATACAAATGTTTTCCAGATGACTTTTGGATAGCACCAAAGGTTTATACTGGCACCTTGTAAGTCTTGATGGTTTGGTACTTAAAATCTAGGAGAGATGCCACAAATAAATAGGTATGTCTTTTATGTTCCATGTTTTTAATAAGCTCTGACAGTAGTGTTTAAATTACCTGGAGTGGGAATGGATTTAATCCAACAGAAAAACTCAGCCTATTCTTGGATAATATTACATACCTAAATATTGTTAATAAGGATATAATTCAGCTCTTTTAACCTTTTAGAACAGTAGATGCATCATCATTTTTGTGGGGAAATACTAACAGAATGACTGCCAAAAAGTTGATTTCCAAGAATATTAGTTTCCAGATTTCAAATACCTTTCTCAACTAGGGGCAATCATAACAAATATTTTATAGATAAATTAGAGCAAACTTGTACAGCCTGAGGCCCATGAGCTGCATGTGACCCAGGATTGCTTTGAATGTGGCCCAACACAAATTCGTAAAGCTTCTTAAAACATTGAGTTGTTTCTTTTGTTTGTTTGTTTGTTTGTTTTTTTGTCATCGGCTATCGCTAGTGTTTCACGTATTTTATGTGTGGCCCAAGAGAATCCTTCTTTTTCCATGTGGCCCAGGGAAGCCAAAAGATAGGATATCCCTGGAGTAGAGCATTCCAGGAATTTGTCAATGCCCTCACTAATCCAAGTAAGTTCCTGCCCTCAGGGTAATATTGGATCAAATTCTTATGAAATAGTTACATCAAAGGATTAGAACCGTGATGATGGGAGGTCTCCAGTTACCCTCCCCTTTGACATTTACCTCCTTTACCTCTTTATCTCTCCCCATTTCTCTCTCTTCCACCTTGAATCTTGATTTACCATGTGCATTAGTTCTCTATTACTCCATAACAAATTAATACAAATTCAGCATCTTAAAACAGCACCCACTTATTATCTCATAGTTCCTGGGCCAGGAGGGAAGATACAGCTTCAGTGAGTCATCTGCTTAGGGTTTCACGAGGCTGCAGTTAAAATGGAGGCTTGGCTGGGAGATTCTGCTTCCAAGCTCATGATGGTTATTGGCAGAATTCAGTTGCTTGAGGCAATGTCTTTGAGGTCCCCATTTTCTGGCTAGCTGCCATCTGAGTTCTGCTCACAACTCATAGAAGCCATGCTCAGATCCTTGCCACATGGCTACCTCCATTGTTCCTTCACAACACATCAGCTTGCTTTTCAATTCCCCAGGACAATCACTCCTGCTTTGAGTCTCTTTTAAAGGGCTTATGTGATTAGGCCAGCCCACCCAGAATGATTTCCTTTTGATTAAATTAAAGTGAGTAGATGAGGAGCTTTCATTACATTTTCAAAATCCCTTCACCTTTGCCACATCACATAACCAAGTCACAGGAGTGACATGTACCATATTCATCATCTCACCCACCCTCAAAGAGGACTGTGCACACCTATGGGTGGGATTCTCATGGACCATTTTAGAATTCTGCCTGCAACATCAACAAGCCACAAGACTTTGAAAAAACAGCTCTTGAAAAATGCTGTTCTAATAGCTATTGGGATGAGAGTCTGCCAATGTAAGAGGCATGAAAAACTAGAACATTTTCCAGCTGTTTCAACTATAAGTTTCATAGCAATTAGAGAAAAAACCTGAACCAATCTACAAGGACACTTAACTTCTCCTTTCTCCTCACCCTATAAAATTCCAATCCTGTTTGACTCTGGGAGTTATGTGGCCTTCAGCGGTTTTATGATGTGCATTAGCTGAAAAGAAAGCTTCATCCTCTATTTGAGTCACTTAAACTACTTTCTTGTGAAAATGATAACCTATTAGAGCAGCCTACTTTCTTCTATTTGATGATGTTGGTTAGTCATCTAATAAAAATCATAACTAAAACCAGTTTCAGTCTTGTCATGAACAGATTTCTAATCTTCCCTCATACCTAGTCAAAGGTGCCAACTATAAGCTATGTGATAGAAATGGAAACTTCTAGAAGAAAGCAAAAGAAGAATAATCTCAGATGCTTAATGAAAGGACTGAAGCAGATATTCTTGACTTTTGACACTGTAGGAAATAGACTCATGGGCACAGGCTTTCAAGTGTTAGCTAAGATGGTTGACACTGTGAATGGATACTTAACAAACTGCATTAAAGTACATGTGGGACAAGATACTCAGAACTGCTTCAGTCTCCCAAGGCAGTTGAATAAGCAAAGCAGACTGTGTTCTAAGGTCAGCGGAACAAGAGTACAAGAATTGTAGTGATTTATTTTAAAAACATAATTCTGTTTCCTGATAGGCAAAGAAACCCTTTGCCTTTCTTCTTAATGATCCCAACCTTCAATTTAGCAAGCTATACTTATGCAAACTGGAATAGAACTATCTGGTATCTTATTTCAACTGAATGCTCAGAATTCAGAGAAAATATTCTATAATAAATCTAATATAGGTTATAAGCAAATCATTGAACAATGATGACTCTACTAATGAAATTCAGAACAATGATTTTAAAATGGATAAGGCTTTGAAAAATTACCACTACTTCTTGTTGACTGCCATGAAGCTAAATTTTACTTATTCAGCTACTATTCGTAGGTAAACAAGCCTTTTGGTGATAGTACCACTGGTGTAAAATAGCATGATTTTGTGGTATATATGATCTATTTGGATTGTCCATATCTGCAAAACTGCTTATAATAAAACATTATACAAGATGTCTTTACAAAATCTCTTGAATTCAATGGCATGTAAGTATTTGCAAAGATTGAATAGGAATCTTTTTTCATCACTAGGACATACAGTCATGTGCTGTAGGTGGTGGACCATATATGTGACAGTGGTCCCGTAAGATTATAATTCTGTATTATTACTGTACTTTTTCTCTGTTTAGATGTATACTTACCATTGTGTTACAATAGCCTACAGTATTCAGTACAGTAATGTGCTGTACAGGTTTGTAGCCTAGGAGCAATAGGCTGTCTCATATAGCCTAGGTGTGTAGTAGCCTATATCATCTAGGTTTGTGTAAGTAGACTATGATGTTTGCACAGTGACAAAATTGCCTTATGATGCACTTCTCAGAATGTATCCCTATCATTAAGTGACACATGACTGTATTTTGATAAACCAAATTTATAATCAAGACAATGACAGAAATGTCACATTTAAAGGTTGTTCTTAATGAAGAACTTCCCACTTTTAAAGGACAGGAATTATGCTTCATATATGGACATTCTGCCTCAAAGTTCTCCTAGAAATGTGGCCTGGTACGTGAACTATGGCTTATCAAATCCTAGCCTGATAGGCCAGGAACACTGTCAAACTCTGGAGACCTTGAAGAAAGAGGGATTCCTGTACAGTTAGATATTGAAGTTTAAACTTGGTAGAGGTAAATTGGATGCTCATGGACTCACACAAGCTGAGAGGAGCAATGAAAATATTTATGGAAGATTGATGATACAAAAAAAATTACCTTAGGGGTATTACTAGGTCCCAAGACAGAAATTAATTCTGTAGCCTTAGTATTGTGTTATTTTTGTTAGCCATACAGCAAGAATGTTATTATGTATCAGTCAACATTAAAATAATACCATGCAAGAAAACTGCTGAACAAACTTGATTGGTTAAATCCTTGCCTTAGGCTATTAAGTAGAGAGTCTCAGAAAACAAAACTGTTGTCCTGCCCTTGTGTAAGCAAACACAGCTGGGAAAAATCTTATATTCCTAAAAGCTTTTCATTCTGTGAAATGCATGAAGACAGGAAGCTCCTAAAAGCCATCGGTAACAGGGACATTCTCAATGTCATGCTGCCTAAGATCTAATTTTAAAAAAATGAAAATGGATTGAAGCCTTCATGCAGTCACTCATGCCTGCATTCCCAGCACTTTGGGATGCCAAGGCAGGTGGATCACCTGAGGTCAGGAGTTCGAGACCAGCCTGGCCAACGTGGTGAAACCCTGTCTCTACTAAAAATACAAAATTTAGCTGGGTGTGGTGGTGTGCACCTGTAATCCCAGCTACTCGGGAAGCTGAGGCAGGAGAATTGCTTGAACCTGAGGGGCAGAGGTTGCAGTGAGCTGAGATCACAACACTGTACTCCAGCCTGGGCAACAGAGCAAGACTCCGTCTCAAAAGAAGAAAACAAAAAGGCTAATTCAAACATGGTCCTTTATAAATTGTCAACTGCCAAGTAACTAATTGAACTACAAACAGTATCAGTAAACCACACGTATTCTTTCTTCTTGAGGCTAATCCTAAGAAAGAGGTAGGCCTGCTGTTTAACAATGGTGCAGGCAGGGATATATGTGGCATCCAAATCTTCCACCTGCATCTTTCTTCATATTCCCATGCCCAGCTGTGATGGTCAGTAGACAAGTAGATTCAGGGAATTCTGAAAAGGGCATGGTGATAAGGGCTTAGATCACTTTGGGATGGTAAACTGGATCATGCTATTAAGTAAGATACTCTGACCAGCAGAGGAGACAGCTATAGAGGAAGGGACTATAGAATGCATAGTGAAGAGGGGAAAGGATTAGCATCACCAGGAGGTGACCTGGCCCCAAGATCAGCTGCAGTGGGGGCTGGAGTTTGTCGTAGTAGCCTTTATTTTCTTTCTTTTCTTCTTCTTCTTTTTTTATTTTTCTTTCTTTCTTTTTTTTTTTTTTTTTTTTTTTTTTTGAGACAGAGTATCACTCTGTCACCCGGGCTAGAATGCAGTGGCATGATCACTGCAACCTCTGCCTCCTGGGTTCAAGTGATTCTCCTGCCTCAGCCTCCCGAGTAGCTGGGATTACAGGCACCCGCCACCGTGCCCAGCTAATTTTTGTATTTTTAGTAGAGATGAGGTTTCCCTATATGGTCCAGGCTGGTCTCTAACTCCTGACGTCAGGTGATCCACCCGCCTTGGCCTCCCAAAGTGCTGGGATTACAGGCTTATGCCACCACGCCCGGCCTTAGTAGCCTTTATTTTCTAAGGGATACAAAGGAAGAGTTCACTGAAATGTTGGAAAAGCTTATTCCCAAATGTATGTAAAGAAGTGGAATTGAGTGGTGCAAGAGGTGAGCTCTGGTGGACTGGGCATGTGCCAACAGATTCCACTTGAAGGAAGGACTTGCCCAGCTCCTGGAAGCACTGTTAGTGGACAGCTTTTAGCTGAGAGCTCCTTCGGGGTTTGCTGTGGTAGCAAAGAGTCTCATCATTCAAGAGCACTTCTTGGGTCAGTGACCCACTGTAGCAGGTGTAGAAAAGTCCAGACATTTAGTTTCACAGCAAGATAATTCTGATGGGTCATGTATGCCCCTCTGCGACTGTCCGAGGCTTTTTAAGACCAGCAGCAAAGCTCTACATTCCTTCTCTTCAATCCTACTTCTGCCTCATCCGTTCTACAGGTGTGAATGCTTAAAAATATCCTATACACCAAACTCTTTCTCAGCATCTGCTTCCAGAGAGCCAAATCTGCAATGTATATTCAAATTAGGCTCATTTGAGGAGGATTTAATAAAGGGACTCTGTACAAAGTGTAGGCAACATGAAAGGCAGCCACAAGGGATAGTGCATTAGCCCAGGGATATTAACAGGAACTGTT
Organism: Pongo pygmaeus; assembly: GCF_028885625.2. Taxonomy (NCBI): domain Eukaryota; kingdom Metazoa; phylum Chordata; class Mammalia; order Primates; family Hominidae; genus Pongo; species Pongo pygmaeus. The sequence goes on along the minus strand of NC_072380.2, from coordinate 18,338,003 downwards.
ACTACTCCTTGGCTCATAGGGAGTAAGAGAAGAAGAGGATACAGGAACCCAGAAGAAGAGAGTTGTCATGGAACAAAGGCTTGAGAGGAGTGGGCTTCCAGGTGGAGGGATTCAGCCAGAGTCGAATAACTCTGCAAAGAGTATTAGGGAAACAGTATTGAAAACAAAATTTTCTCCCAACATAGAAAACCTCTCTGGAAGGGTAACAGAAAAAGAAAACAGTTTTATTGTTGAATAAGCATTGAGCCAGAACACAGTGTACATCTCAGATAATAAATTACAAAGGTAGAAATCTCATCCTTTTATAAGTCCAAGAACATGCAACCTATTACATGTTTCAAGAGAAACAACTGGTCCTTCAGTAACAGGGCTTGAGAGCACCATTTATCACACATAGTTCATCTTAGATTCACCTGATAACCAAGGTGACCATCTTGTTCACTAATTGGATTTATGCAGAGGAACAACAGATTCTTCATATCTTTATGAGAAAAGATAGGTCTTTTGCAACTTGGAACAAAGCAATCACTGAAGTTCAGCTCCTCCCTGTCACTGAAACCGGAAAATAGGGGTGATATTTTTCTTGATGTTTACGTTTCAAAGAGATGGCTCCCAGGTCCTTGAAAAATATGTTCCTGAGTCATAAAGCTGGGAAGCAGCTTATTTAGCTTCTAAAAAGATGTGCACACATTTCAAAGAGACACAAAAAGAACATATTTTCTAAAGTAAATACTCCAAGGAAAGGGAAGAAGAGGTCTCTTCCCTTATATTCATCCGAAGAAATAAGCCCCTTTTTAGTTTTCATTTGTCTTTTACAAGAGTCAGTAGCACACATACAAACTTGCTCTCCTTCCTTCTAATCTTTTGCTATACTCCTCATTGGCTGAATCTAACTGGAAGCACAGGGCAAGGAAACATGTTAATGAGGTCCATACAGCATGCCTTCCTCAGCCAACAGCAGGGCAGAGATGGGAGGAGAGTGGATCCAGGGGAGCTAGCAGACCTCTGATATTCAGAGGAGCATAGAAGAGGGAGAGGTTTTCAAGATGTGTGAATAAAGATGTCAAATGCTCTAAAGAAATCAAGTGAGATAAGACCTGAAAACATACCCACTGGATTTAAAGACAGATTTATACACGTTTGACTTAAACTATTTCAGTGGAGTAGTAAGAGTAGAAAGCATATTGGGCTAGTTTGAGCAGTTAACAGAATGTCGGGAAGTAGAGATGAATGGAAAGAACTCTTCCAACATGATTGTCTTTGGTAATAAGGATGGAAGTGGTAAAGATGATATTTAATCTACTTTTTAGAATGTAAGACACTTCAGGATGGGAGACACGAGCATGTTTAATCACTACTAAAAAATGTTGTGTTACTGATTGAAGATTTTACTGGAATGGGGTCGTGATTCAGACCCCAAGAGAGGGTTCTTGGATCTCACGCAAGAAAGAATTCGGGGCAAGTTCACAGTGCAAAATAAAAGCAAGTTTATTAAGAAAGTTAAGGAATAAAAGAAGGGCTACTTCATAGAGCAGTCCCAAGGGCTGCTGGTTGCCCATTTTTATGGTTATTTCTTCATGATATGCTAAACAAGGGGTGGATTATTCATGCCTCTCCTTTTTAGACCAAATAGGGTAACTTCCTGACATTGCCATGGCATTTGTAAACTGTCATGGTGCTGGTGGTGAGAGACAGGACTAGCCGGATTTCCTAGGCTAAGAATTCCTAAGCCTAGCTGGGAAAGGTGACTACACCTACCTTTAAACACAGGGCTTGTAACTCAGCTCACACCCGACCAATCAAGTAGTAAAGAGGGCTCACAAAAATACAAATTAGGCTAAAAGCAGGAGGTAAAGAATTAGTCAAATCATAGATTGCCTGAGAGCACAGGGGGAGGGACAATAATCAGCATATAAACCCAGGGCATTCAGGCCGGTGGGGGCAACCCCCTTTGGGTCCCCTCCCATTGTATGGGAGCTCTGTTTTCGCTCTATTAAATCTTGCAACTGCACACTCTTCTGGTCTGTGTTTGTTACGGCTCGAGCTGAGCTTTCGCTTGCCATCCACCGCTGCTGTTTGCCACTGTCCCAGACCCACCGTTGACTTCCACCCCTCTGGATCCAGCAGGGTGTCCACTGTGCTGCTGATCCAGCGAGGCACCCATTGCCACTCCTGATCGGGCTAAAGGCTCACCATTGTTCCTGCACGGCTAAGTGCCCAGGTTCATCCTAATCGAGCTGAACACTAGTCACTGGGTTCTACAGTTTTCCTCCATGACCCACAGCTTCTAATAGAGCTGTAACACTCACAGCATGGCCCAAGGTTCCATGCCTTAGAATCCATGAGGCCAAGAACCCCAGGTCAGAGAATAAAAGGCTTGCCGCCATCTTGGGAGCTGCCTGCCCCATCTTGGGAGCTCTAAGAACAAAGACCCGCCCATAACAGTGGGAGTGTAGCGAGTAAGGACAACCAGAGATCACTCCCATGGCCATCTTGGTTTTGGTGGGTTTTGGCTGGCTTCTTGACTGCAACCTGTTTTATCAGCAAGGTCTTGATGACTTGTGTCTTTTGCCGACCTCCTATCTCATCCTGTGACTTAGAATGCCTTAACTTTTTGGGAATGCAGCCCAGTAGGTCTCAGCCTCATTTTACCCAGCTCCTATTCAAGATGGAGTTGTGCTGGTTCACACGTCTCTGACAATGGCTGGGAATTCAGTTTTTCAGGTTTGTCTGGGGTTTCCTTTGCCCAGAGGGAATATATTCAGTTGGTTGGGGGTGGGGGGCTTAGGATTTTAATTTTGGCTTATGGCAAGCAGGTAGATGATGTTGAGCTAAGCAGATTGAAGAAATTGATTCAAGTTTTATGAACTGGGGAGAGCAAATTAGGGAAATAGTTGGGTTGCCAGGCAATGTGGAAGTCTCGTGGAGCTTGGAGTGGCACGAATCTATGATCTTTCTCAGCACAATATGAAATGAGTCATTTCAGAAAATATGCACTGAATTTAGCTCTCATTGCCCTGATAGGTAAAACAAAAATTAAATGAATTACATAGTTTTCATCTTTTGAAATAAAATAATTTTATTGATAGACAGTTATTTTTGTAATTGAATGCAGGGATGAATCTAGAATGAATAGCTATCTATAAAGGCCATTGAGTAACATATCAGGTAATGTTCTCAGCTCTAGTTCGTGGAAGATAGAGAAGCGTTAACATGGGATTAATTATAATGAAGAAACTAAAGGCTGGGGAAAAAGAAAATGCAGCTGAAGTGGATGTTATCATTAGGAAAAAAAAAAAAACTTTTATTGCCGTGAGCCTTAGGGGGACAAAGGGAATAAGACAGTAAGAGAAAAATGTTAAACTTTAACACATTAAAGACATTTCTGCAAGAGTTTGAAACAAATGTGGTCCAGTGTGTTGCTTTGTGATATTTTGACAACAAATGAAAAGGTTAGCATTTAGAAATAGGTGGTTAACAGATCTGCTAATGCCTCTCTCAAATATCAGATGTCTCAAGTGAGCTTTAGCAAGAGGTGGCTAAACATCAATGCATGCATGGCTGAGTTCTCTGAAGGGTGTCTGCTTGAAAAGTTGACATTCCGTGCTATTGATTTTTGTGTGTGTGTGGGAATAAAAATTTTTGTTCTTGTTTTTTATCATCTCAGCATTATGAAAGTATAATTTATGAATGAAAATTGAATTTATTTATGGCATACAATGTGATAATTTGATATATTTATACACTGTGAAGTGATTAAACCAAGCCAGTTAACATATCCATCACCTCAACTTACCTTTTTTTGTGGTGACCATTTAATATCTATTCTCTTAGCAATTTTCCAGTTTATAATATCTTACTATCAGCCATAGTCACAGTGATATACAATAGATTGCCAGAAATTATTCCTCTAGTCTAATGAAAACTTTTTATCCTTTGACCAACATCTCTCTTTTGGCTAAATGAATGACTTATTTTATGGTAACCTGTAATCCTATTTTGGTCAAGTGTTTTAAACCTTTGACATATTTGATAGGCATCCCAAAATCAACATTTTGCTTCAAAATAAAGTACTTTTTGACTTCTAACTTTGGGATGCTACAGAGGGTGCCTGAAGCATCCAAAAGAGAGATAAACAGGATTATTTGATATGTTAAATTATATAGGAGGCATTGTCAAATAAGAAATGATGTTTAACCTTCAAGTTATATTTTAATGAATATGTTATTAATATAGATTCCAAAATTGTATGGGATTTGTAAAATTCTAATATGTCTGGGTATGTTGTCAGTCATAATTATGACTGATACAGCAACCAACATAATAACATAATGGCTACTATGGTAGATTGTAGGCTGCAGAAATAACCAAATTTCCTTAACAATTGTGTCTTTAACTATGACTGTTTTAAGTCATTTCCACAGTAAATTCCTTAATTCTGATGCAGTTTCTGAAAACTTCACAAGCATGCAAAATCCTAGAATATTGAGTCTTTAAGGAGGTTCATGAAACAGATGGAAAAGACCTTCACAAGCACTCTTAGATACAGATTTCTGATAACTTTAGAATAATATCATTTGGACTGGGTAAGAATTCCTGGAACTGTAATGAAGAGACTGATTGGTTTATAATACTGCTAACCCAAGCAGAACAAAAATTAGTTGAATAGTGAGAAAATACTTTCCCAGATTTTCACACTTAATCAGCCAGTATTGAAACTGTTCAGATATGCAGTTGAATAAACTCCATGGTCCAAGTCAAATTACTTGTGATAACCCATCAGTTATCAGTTCTATGCACCTAAATTGGAGAAACAAAAATTTTAAGAGATGTTTAAGAGGACATAAACTCAATGGTGAGCCTGGACTTATGGAGAACCTGGCTGGCTGCCTTATTCTTCCTGAGTCCTTAAAGTTCTTGTTATTAAAAGCTCTGCATTCTACAGCTGATCATGGAAGAATAAAGTGACCCAAATTAAAAATATATATTGGTATGGTAACTGTTCTAAATTGCTAAAATGGTTTATGACCAGTGTTTGATTTGTCAAACCCATATTCCTGGGAAGACAATAAAAACTTAAGGCACATTTTTGCCACCTGTTAGATCATTTAAACATTTATAGTGGGATTTCATTCATCATTTTCAATGCATGTCTTCTGTTTGCATAAAAGCTTTCCCATGCAAGAGGGCTGATATAACAGTAGCTAAAAGATTATTAGGAAACATGTTTTTCTCATGGGACATTCCTGGAGAAATATCCAGTGATAGAAGTACCTGTTTCACTGGGCAAGTTTAAAACAGTTAAATAAGGTGTTACAGATTCTATAGCATTTGGCAGCTCTAACTGAATTGACTGGATTGCTTTGGTCAAATGTATTGAAAATTAATGACAATCAGATTCACTTCCAGTGTAAAACATAAATTGACATCTTATAAAGTAGTCACTGAAGGGCCTGTGCCCCTAACAATAGGACCTCATGTATTTTCCAATACTAAATTCTGATATAACTCAATGCTGCAAAGCTTTAATGCATTGATTTTTTAATGCTACTGATTTTTATATGTTGATTTTCTATTCTGCAACTTTATGGAATTCATTTATTAGTTTGAACAGTTTTTGGTGGTGTCTTTAGGATTTTCTATGTATAATATCACATCATGTGCAAACAAAGATAATTTTACTTCTTCCTTTCCAATGTGGATGCCTTTTATTTCTGTTCCTTGCCTAATTGTTCTGTCTGGAGCAGTACTACATAGAATAGGATTACTGAAAATGGACATGCTTGTCTTGTTCCTGATCTTAGAGGAAGGCTTTTGGCCCTTTAGTGCTGACTATGAAGACAGCTATAGACATGTCATGTATAGCCTTCTTTGTTAAAATATATTACTCCTAACCTATATTGTTGAAAGTTCTTATGCTCAGGCCTGAGGGAGGGGTGACAAGTTTAATGTGAAACTGTTCTTCATGTCCTCTTCAATGTATGTTTCCTTATTCCTGGGTTACATCCAGGTGCTGCGATCTCTACCCTAGATTTCTTATCTTCTATGAAGGTGGTTTCACATGTGGACAGCACTCAGTAGTCCTATTCTACCAATTTGCTGATGTCACTTTGTCACTGTTGATTGAAGAGAAATCCAAATGCTTCACTAAACAGATGTGTTGGAGGCAAATAGGTCTTTCAGTTGTTAAAGTTTAGAAGGCTGATGCATTCTCCAGCCCACTTACCTGAGGACAGATACTGTTTGTTGAATTCCATGATGGTCTCCTCTTTACCAAAAGTGCTGCAAAAAAACCAAAAAAGACACACACACACGTTTATGTTTAAATTAGTAAATTTAAGCCAAATTTTTGGATTTTACTCCAGTACTTGAGATCAATGGAGAACTTTCAGAACAGGTTGAGGTATACATGTTTGGGCAGGTTAATAATTTGTAATTTCTTCAGATATTTATTCAATATTGAAGATAAATAGGGGAAGGGTGAGAAAAGCTCAGTTTCTGCTCTAAGCAGCTGCTGTGCACAGAAGCAGTGCAACTCTTGCTCATAGCTCATATCCTATACAGCATAACAAAAAGCCTTTAAATTGCCCACACCTTACTCTTGGAAAAGGTTTGCCCTTTGGGGATTTCATTATTTACCCTCTACCGGCTTCTAGATTATCAAGTTATCCCTTCTAATCACATATTACTCTCCCTGAAAGGAATTTGGGGAAATGTAGTTTTCTTCCTTTCTAATACATTTCTTGTGATTTAAAAATATATACCTTATAGATTAGATTGAGACTTTATGGGACTGGCTTTTTGGTCTGATCCTTAATCCAACTCAATTTGGGAACCCATGACAAATAATCAAAATAAAAGCAAATACGTTCCAGCGTCAGTTTATTAGGAAAGACTGGTCTGCATCATACCACATCCCACAATTCTTGTACAAAATCAATAGCAGGATGGCTGTATCGCAGTCCAGGCTGTGATTCTCAAAGGAAGAGGTAGATCCAGCTGAAAGAACCCACACACACAAACACACACACTCCTCATGGTTGAAACTGTGTTTAGTGAAACATAATTAGGAAACATGGCCATTTAAAGGGAGAATGTTTAAGTAAGCTGTTGGTTCCTTGACTTAAAAATTTCATCATAGCCAATGTCACTATGCCAAATTTTGTGTAATAGGCTGTTGGGTTTCTTTTTTTTTTTTTTTTCTTTTGTCTAATTCTTGATTAACACTTGCACCAAGTCACGAGAGTGTAGTAAAATTGGGGCTATTGGAATTGTGCCTGTTTTGGTAGAAGGTGTTTGAGAAGGGAAGTGGGTGTGTTTGCCTTTTTAGTTTTTCTTTCAGAACAGAGCTGCCCACTCACTCCCAAATAAGAGATATGTGGGGAGAAGAGGCATATTTTTACTTGGGAAGATTGTGTTCTCTTTAATGTGCAGGCTATTTCAATGGAAATGATGCCTTGGAAAGGACAATTGTTATTTATAAAGGAAACTCTCTTTAGAGGCAAGATTTGTTTGAAATTCCTAAAATGTTGTTTATGCTTTAGAACATTTCTCTGAGTTTCCAGCAGTCCCTTTTCCTGTTCACCTACTATAAAGGGACCCTGATTTCTTGGTGACTTTTTGAGGATAGTCAGAGTCCTGGACAGGGAAATAATACATTTTAAAATTCCCATTGAATCCTGTATTCTGACTTCATCTTCTTCACCTTAACTCCGTCTGCCACTCAATGCCTTCAGAGCCCAGAGCATCACACTGTGTTTGCTAATGGAGGTCACGGCTCTCCCACCTGCCAGGCCTATATCCGTCTGTGTTTTTCTCAACTCCCTTCTTAGCGGAAAACTTCCTTTATGATTGGTAAGATTCATGGGATTTTGCTGGCAAATGGGAGTCTCTTTGTATTAAAATGTGCAAGCTGTGACTCAAGTGCTCTCCTCTAACAGCAGCTAGAATTTAACAAGCATTTACTCAATTACTGCTTTAAGAATTGTACATATATTAACTCATTTAAGCCTCACAACATTCCTAATGACACTCTATTATTTGCTCCATTTTCAAATTAGGGAAAGGAGGTTCAGAGGGGTTGGGTGATTTGCCCGAAATCAATTAAGTGGCAGAGCTGGGAGTTGAACCAAAGCAGTCAGCTTTGGGGCCTTAACAGGCCATCATGGTGCTGTGCCCTGCTAGTTAATTCCACTCACCCCTGACTGCCCACCAGCTTGCTCCCACAGTACACCCAGGCCAGACCTACTTCCTTGAGCAAGTGGACCATTTCTTCATCTTCACTCTAAGTAGTTTGGTAAAAATCTCGTATTATTTGGGGGCCTGGCCATTTATCCTTCTCCCTTTCTTCTTCCTTTCCAACAATTTGCCATAAGTTCATTCCATAATTCATATCTTCTGGGGAAGAATATCTCTATTGGACCTTCAGCCTAAACTATGTGTTTTCATTCAGTTTGTGCTAGAAAACTGTTGTGATATCAAACCTTTGTCTAACTATTAATATATTTGGTTCCCATTTGGCTGTTATTCTTTACATAGAGTTTCCTCAGGGCTTTACTAGAGAAGCTAGGGGTGAGTGGCAGGAAAGAATTCCTTGGACCATTTAGGAATATTCCTTGATCCTAAACCAGGATCTTTTCAGTAACACAGTTCTTTATCCTAAAGCCCTAACACTGTGAGCCTATATTGGGTTTGAATTCTAGATACTCAAGTCACTAGTTTTTTGTGCATTTTAATGGGGATTTAAATTTATTTATTTACTATTTGCACATCTTAATGAAGATTTAAATTCTCAAAGAAGCAGGAGACAGCATGGGAGGAGCCAAGATGGCCGAATAGGAACAGTCCGGTCTACAGCTCCCAGCATGAGCGACGCAGAAGACAGGTGATTTCTGCATTTCCATCTGAGGTACCGGGTTCATCTCACTAGGGAGTGCCAGACAGTGGGCGCAGGTCAGTGGGTGTGCGCACCGTGCGCGAGCCGAAGAAGGGCGAGATATTGCCTCACTCGAGAAGCGCAAGGGGTCAGGGAGTTCCCTTTCCTAGTCAACGAAAGGGTTGACAGACGGCACCTGGAAAATCGGGTCACTCCCACCCGAATACTGAGCTTTTCCCAGGGCCTTAAAAGACGGCGCACCAGGAGATTGTATCCCGCACCTGGCTCAGAGGATCCTACACCCACGGAGTCTTGCTGATTGCTAGCACAGCAGTCTGAGATCAAACTGCAAGGCTGCAGCCAGGCTGGGGGAGGGGCACCCGCCATTGCCCAGGCTTGCTTAGGTAAACAAAGCAGCTGGGAAGATCGAACTGGGTGGAGGCCACCACAGCTCAAGGAGGTCTGCCTGCCTCTGTAGGCTCCACCTCTGGGGGCAGGGCACAGACAAACAAAAGACAGCAGTAACCTCTGCAGACTTAAATGTCCCTGTCTGACAGCTTTGAAGAGAGCAGTGGTTCTCCCAGCACGCAGCTGGAGATCTGAGAACGGGCAGACTGCCTCCTCAAGTGGGTCCCTGACCCCTGACCCCCGAGCAGCCTAACTGGGAGGCTCCCCCCAGCAGGGGCAGACTGACACCTCACACGGCCAGCCGGGTACTCCAACAGACCTGCAGCTGAGGGTCCTGTCTGTTAGAAGGAAAACTAACAAACAGAAAGGACATCCACACCAAAAACCCATCTGTACATCACCATCATCAAAGACCAAAAGTAGATAAAACCACAAACATGGGGAAAAAACAGAGCAGAAAAACTGGAAACTCTAAAAAGCAGAGCACCTCTCCTCCTCCAAAGGAAGGCAGTTCCTCACCAGCAACGGATCAAAGCTGGACGGAGAATGACTTTGACGAGCTGAGAGAAGAAGGCTTCAGACGATCAAATTACTCCGAGCTATGGGAGGATATTCAAACCGAAGGCAAAGAAGTTGAAAACTTTGAAAAAAATTTAGAAGAATGTATAACTAGAATAACCAATACAGAGAAGTGCTTAAAGGAGCTGATGGAGCTGAAAACCAAGGCTCGAGAACTACGTGAAGAATGCAGAAGCCTCAGGAGCTGATGCGATCAACTGGAAGAAAGGGTATCAGCGATGGAAGATGAAATGAATGAAATGAAGCGAGAAGAGAAGTTCAGAGAAAAAAGAATAAAAAGAAACGAGCAAAGCCTCCAAGAAATATGGGACTATGTGAAAAGACCAAATCTACATCTGATTGGTGTACCTGAAAGTGATGGGGAGAATGGAACCAAGTTGGAAAACACTCTCCAGGATATTATCCAGGAGAACTTCCCCAATCTAGCAAGGCAGGCCAACATTCAGATTCAGGAAATACAGAGAACGCCACAAAGATACTCCTCGAGAAGAGCAACTCCAAGACACATAATTGTCAGATTCACCAAAGCTGAAATGAAGGAAAAAATGTTAAGGGCAGCCAGAGAGAAAGGTCGGGTTACACTCAAAGGGAAGCCCATCAGACTAACAGCAGATCTCTCAGCAGAAACTCTACAAGCCAGAAGAGAGTGGGGGCCAATATTCAAGATTCTTAAAGAAAAGAATTTTCAACCCAGAATTTCATATCCAGCCAAACTAAGCTTCATAAGTGAAGGAGAAATAAAATACTTTACAGACAAGCAAATGCTGAGAGGTTTTGTCACCGCCAGGCCTGCCCTAAAAGAGCTCCGGAAAGAAGCGCTAAACATGGAAAGGCACAACTGGTACCAGCCGCTGCAAAATCATGCCAAAATGTAAAGACCATCGAGACTAGGAAGAGACTGCATCAACTAAAGAGCAAAATAACCAGCTAACATCATAATGACAGGATCAAATTCACACATAACAATATTAACTTTAAATGTAAATGGACCAAATGCTCCAATTAAAAGACTGGCAAATTGGATAGAGTCAAGACGCATCAGTGTGCTGTATTCAGGAGACCTATATCACGTGCAGAGACACACATAGGCTCAAAATAAAGGGATGGTGGAAGATCTACCCAGCAAATGGAAAGCAGAAAAAGGCAGGAGTTGCAATCCTAGTCTCTGATAAAACAGACTTTAAACCAACAAAGATCAAAAGAGACAAAGAAGGCCATTACATAATGGTAAAGGGATCAATTCAACAAGAAGAGCTAACTATCATAAATATATATGCACCCAATACAGGAGCACCCAGATTCATATAGCAAGTCCTGAGTAACCTACAAAGAGACTCAGACTCCCACACATTAATAATGGGAGACTTTAACACCCCACTGTCAACATTAGACGGATCAACGAGACAGAAAGTCAACAAGGATACCCAGGAATTGAACTCAGCTCTACACCAAGCAGACCTAATAGACATCTACAGAACTCTCCACCCCAAATCAACAGAATATACATTTTTTTCAGCACCACACCACACCTATTCCAAAATTGACCACATACTTGGAAGTAAAGCTCTCCTCAGTAAATGTAAAAGAACAGAAATTGTAACAAACTATCTCTCAGATCACAGTGCAATCAAGCTAGAACTCAGGATTAAGAATCTCACTCAAAACCGCTCAACTACATGGAAACTGAACAACCTGCTCCTGAATGACTACTGGGTACATAACAAAATGAAGGCAGAAATAAAGATGTTCTTTGAAAACAACAGAACCAAGACACAACATACCAGAATCTCTGGGATGCATTCAAAGCAGTGTGTAGAGGGAAATTTATAGCACTAAATGCCCACAAGAGAAAGCAGGAAAGATCCAAAATGGACACCCTAACATCACAATTAAAAGAACTAGAAAAGCAAGAGCAAACACATTCAAAAGCTAGCAGAAGGCAAGAAATAACTAAAATCAGAGCAGAACTGAAGGAAATAGAGACACAAAAAACCCTTCAAAAAATTAATGAATCCAGGAGCTGGTTTTTTGAAAGGATCAACAAAATTGAGAGACCACTAGCAAGATTAATAAAGAAAAAAAGGGAGAAGAATCAAATAGATGCAATAAAAAATGATAAAGGGGATATCACCACCAATCCCACAGAAATACAAACTACTATCAGAGAATACTACAAACACCTCTACGCAAATAAACTAGAAAATCTAGAAGAAATGGATAAATTCCTCAACACATACACTCTTCCAAGACTAAACCAGGAAGAAGTTGAATCTCTGAATAGACCAATAACAGGAGCTGAAATTGTGGCAATAATCAATAGCTTACCAACCAAAAAAAGTCCAGGACCAGATGGATTCACAGCCGAATTCTACCAGAGGTACAAGGAGGAGCTGGTACCATTCCTTCTGAAACTATTCCAATCAATAGAAAAAGAGGGAATCCTCCCTAACTCATTTTATGAGGCCAGCATCATCCTGATACCAAAGCCGGGCAGAGACACAACCAAAAAAGAGAATTTTAGACCAATATCCTTGATGAACATTGATACAAAAATCCTCAATAAAATACTGGCAAACCAAATCCAGCAGCACATCAAAAAGCTTATCCACCATGATCAAGTAGGCTTCATCCCTGGGATGCAAGGCTGGTTCAATATAGGCAAATCAATAAATGTAATCCAGCATATAAACAGAACCAAAGACAAAAACCACATGATTATCTCAATAGATGCAGAAAAGGCCTTTGACAAAATTCAACAACCCTTCATGCTAAAAACTCTCAATAAATTAGGTATTGATGGGACGTATCTCAAAATAATGAGAACTATCTATGACAAACCCACAGCCAATATCATACTGAATGGGCAAAAACTGGAAGCATTCCCTTTGAAAACTGGCACAAGACAGGGATGCCCTCTCTCACCACTCCTATTCAACACAGTGTTGGAAGTTCTGGCCAGGGCAATTAGGCAGGAGAAGGAAATAAAGGGTATTCAGTTAGGAAAAGAGGAAGTCAAATTGTCCCTGTTTGCAGACGACATGATTGTATATCTAGAAAACCCCATCGTCTCAGCCCAAAATCTCCTTAAGCTGATAAGCAACTTCAGCAAAGTCTCAGGATACAAAATCAATGTACAAAAATCACAAGCATTCTTATACACCAGCAACAGACAAACAGAGAGCCAAATCATGAGTGAACTCCCATTCACAATTGCTTCAAAGAGAATAAAATACCTAGGAATCCAACTTACAAGGGATGTAAAGGACCTCTTCAAGGAGAACTACAAACCACTGCTCAAGGAAATAGGATACAAACAAATGGAAGAACATTCCATGCTCATGGGTAGGAAGAATCAATATCCTGAAAATGGCCATACTGCCCAAGGTAATTTACAGATTCAATGCCATCCCCATCAAGCTACCAATGACTTTCTTCACGGAATTGGAAAAAACTACTTCAAAGTTCATATGGAACCAAAAAGGAGCCCACATCACCAAGTCAATCCTAAGCCAAAAGAACAAAGCTGGAGGCATCACACTACCTGATTTCAAACTATACTACAAGGCTACAGTAACCAAAACAGCATGGTACTGGTACCAAAACAGAGATATAGATCAATGGAACAGAACAGAGCCCTCAGAAATAAAGCCGCATATCTACAACTATCTGATCTTTGACAAACCTGAGAAAAACAAGCAATGGGGAAAGGATTCCCTATTTAATAAATGGTGCTGGGAAAACTGGCTAGCCATATGTAGAAAGCTGAAACTGGATCCCTTCCTTACATCTCATACAAAAATCAATTCAAGATGGATTAAAGACTTAAACGTTAGACCTAAAACCATGAAAACCCTAGAAGAAAACCTAGGCATTACCATTCAGGACATAGGCATGGGCAAGGACTTCATGTCTAAAACACCAAAAGCAATGGCAACAAAAGCCAAAATTGACAAATGCGATCTAATTAAACTAAAGAGCTTCTGCACAGCAAAAGAAACTACCATTAGAGTGAACAGGCAACCTACAAAATGGGAGAAAATTTTCACAACCTACTCATCTGACAAAGGGCTAATATCCAGAATCTACAATGAACTCAAACAAATTTACAAGAAAAAAACAAACAACCCCATCAAAAAGTGGGCAGAGGACATGAACAGACACTTCTCAAAAGAAGACATTTATGCAGCCAAAAAACACATGAAAAAATGCTCACCATCACTGGCCATCAGAGAAATGCAAATCAAAACCACAATGAGATACCATCTCACACCAGTTAGAATGGCAATCATTAAAAAGTCAGGAAACAACAGGTGCTGGAGAGGATGTGGAGAAATAGGAACACTTTTACACTGTTGGTGGGACTGTAAACTAGTTCAACCATTGTGGAAGTCAGTGTGGCGATTCCTCAGGGATCTAGAACTAGAAATTCCATTTGACCCAGCCATCCCATTACTGGGTATATACCCAAAGGACTATAAATCATGCTGCTATAAAGACACATGCACACGTATGTTTATTGTGGCATTATTCACAATAGCAAAGACTTGGAACCAACCCAAATGTCCAACAATGATAGACTGGATTAAGAAAATATGGCACATATACACCATGGAATACTATGCAGCCATAAAAAATGATGAGTTCATGTCCTTTGTAGGGACATGGATGAAATTGGAAATCATCATTCTCAGTAAACTATCGCAAGAACAAAAAACCAAACACCGCATATTCTCACTCATAGGTGGGAATTGAACAATGAGAACACATGGACACAGGAAGGGGAACATCACACTCTGGGGACTCTTGTGGGGTGGGGGGAGTGGGGAGGGATAGCAGTGGGATATATACCTAATGCTAGATGACGAGTTAGTGGGTGCAGCGCACCAGCATGGCACATGTATACATATGTAACTTACCTGCACATTGCGCACATGTACCCTAAAACCTAAAGTATAATAATAATAAATAAATAAATAAATACAGAAAGAAAAAAAAAAAAGAAAGTCAGCATGGGCCAGGCACAGTGACTCACGTATGCAATCCCAGCATTTTGGGAAGCTGAGGCCAGCAGATCACTTGAGGTCAGGAGTTTGAGACCAGCCTGGTCAGCATGGCGAAACCCCATCTCTACTGAAAAAAAATACCAAAATTGGCCAGGCGCAGTGGCTCACGTCTGTAATCCCAGCACTTTGGGAGGTCAAGGCGGATGGATCACGAGGTCAAGAGATCAAGACCATCCTGGCTAACACAGTAAAACCCTGTCTCTACTAAAAAAAAAAAAAAAATTAGCAGGGCGTGGTGGTACATGCCTATAACCCCAGCTACTCAAAAGGCTGAGGTAGGATAATCGCTTGAACCCTGGAGGCAGAGGTTGTAGTGAGCCGAGATCACACCACTGCGCTCCAGCCTGGGCAACAGAGCAAAACTCTATCTCAAAAATTAAAAAAAATTAAAAACAACAAAAAAGAAAGCCTGTAGGAAGCAAATTGGAGTATCACTCCTACTCATATCCCAAATTCTAGTCACATGGCCCACTCCTGTATGCAAGGGAAGCAGGGAAATGTAGATTCTGTATGGGTACTCTGTGCTTAGCCAAAACTCAGTGGGGATCAAGGGACCCTTTGCTCAAAGGAAGAAGGGGAGAGGATAATATATTGGGAACAGTAACAGCTCTGCCACATTGACCTTTGGCCAGCCATTTCTCCTCTTTAGCCCTCAAGTTCCCACCTATTGCAAAAGAATAGAAATATTTACCTGCCCTATCTCACAGAGCTGCTTGGAGGATAAAATTAAATTAAATACTTCAGTGTTTTGAATTTTTTAGGATTTTTTAAAAGTGCTGTGCTAGAATGCAAAATGCTACAACCACTTTTTAAAAACCTTGTCAATTTCTTATAAAGTTAAACACCTACCACATGACCCAGCAATTCCATTCCTATGTATTTGCCCAAAAGAAATAAAACATTATGATCACACACACACACACACACACAAAGAAGTAGGAGAATGTTTGTATGTGGGCAGCCATCTATACTGATCAGGGTTCTACAAGTCACAAACAACAGAGACTGACTAACGCAAGCTTAGAAGTGAGATTATGAATGACAGGAACTACTGTAGAGCCAGTCTTATAGATAGCCATCAGGAACCAAGAGAGTTTATCAGTTTATTTCATCTCTCTTTCTCTCTCTTGGACCATATGCTTGTTTTTGCTTATCAGCTGCATTCTTTTCTCTCTATGTAAACCAGCTGGTTTCTTTTGCTTACATTTATATTTCATTGTCTCCTCATTAGAAAGGACGTGGATGTGTGACAGCCTCTCTCTCTCTCTCTCTTTTCTCTCTCTCACACACGCTACACCACATATATAGACATATACACACATCATGATCTCTTCATGTTAGTTTCTACAGATAATTGACCCTGTTCTTTTCTGTTTACCAATCCCAAATTTCTAGTCTAAAAACATAATAAATCAAAATTATCTTTTCAAGTCAAACTATAGGCACTGTTGGTCATCCTGCAAATGGACTTTCCTTACACCATTTAATTGGGGAGTTCAGGGAGGGAGCTGTGGTCCTTCCTGCGGTGCAATTCAGAAGGGGTTATGGAAAAGGTCCTTTTTCAAAATGTGTCTAAATCATGTATTTTACTTGTAAGACTATTTAAGATTAAAGTGAAAATATTAGGTGATGGCAAAATAGAGGCTTCTTATTGAATTCCTGTGCATGAAAAGAAAGGTTCCTTCATGGGTATATTGGATATATTCTGCAGCATAGCAAATTATTCCAAAACTCAATGGCTTAAAATAACATTTATTACCTTGCAATTTCTGTAGGTCAGGAATTCAGGTGTGGCTTAGCTGGGGCTTCTGCATCATAGTCTTTCACAAGTTGCAGTCAAAGGGCCAGCTGGGGCTCTAGTTATCTCATGGCTCAACTGGGGAAGGGTCCACTCCCAGTCTCACATATGTGGTCATTGGCAGAACTGAATTCCTCACAGGTTGTTGGACAGAGGGAATCAGTTTCCAGCCTTTGGTGGGAGGCTTCCCTCAGTTCCTTGCCATGTAGGCCTCTGCATAGGGAAACTTAAAACATGACAGCTGACTTCATCAACCTGAGCAAGTGAGAGAGCAGAAGAGTCACAGTCTTCTATCATCTAACCTTAGAACTGACTTCACTTTTGCTAGTATTCTATTCATTACAAGAAGTACACCAGGTCCATCCCACATTCAAGAGGAGGCGATTATACAAGGGCATTGATACCAGGAGGTGGGGATCACTGGAAGACGTTTTAAAAGTCTGCTTACTCCAGTCCAGCCTCTGGTGCCTAATGCTCAGCATCCCTCCCGAATGCAAAATTTATTCTTAAATCCCCCCGGAGTCTAATCCTATTATGAGGAGAAGCCCTGATTTGGGCCCCTTTCCCTTAGAATTGGATAGGTTTGTTTTAAAAGAGAAATTCCTCATCTTCCTAGAATAAATTGAGAAGTTACTATGTAATATTACTTACAAGCAGAGAAATTAACATTCATAAACTAAGAATGTTGACCAGAGAAGACTACAGTAAGACTAATATTTCCGGCCTCACTTTACAGCTTTCCTTCATTTGATGACCGAAAAACCCCAACTTTTATATTTTTAGCCCTCATTTTAGGAACTAAGGCACCCACCAGTATAAGATTAGCTGGAAAATGAAAGAAACACTACTTCTTGCTACTTACTGGAGTATCAAAATTACCTAGCCAGAGTTTCTGCTTTTTCAGTATTGCATTTTTGGGTTAGCCCTGGACAATACCCATCATTCTGTGGGTACTGTGATAGTACTGGGTGATGCTGGTAAGATGTAAGATGAAGGAAAAGTTGGGCAAACTGTAAGGCAGTGCGTTTTACATGCTAGAGAAATTATGCAGACAGTGAGCTTTAAATGGAGTAAGGAATTGGAAACAAAGTGATGGCTGGGAAGGCTTTGGAGAGATGAGAATGGAAGCAAGGCTTGAAGAATGAGTGAAAATTAAGTGAAGAATATGGAGTGACATTACAGGCAGCTGGACTTCCAGCTGGGACAGAGAAGAAGACTTAAATTTTGGAGAAAAGGTTTCACAAGGCACTCAGTCCATGTGCTATGCAATTAGACAGTAAATAGCACTTATTGATAGTGATTCTTCAATGAACAGGTACCACAGGGGATACCGAGAAGTAAATACAAACTCTGATTCTTGCCTTTACGGATGGTCCATCTAGTTGGAAAGATAAGGCATGAGCATATAATAATAAAAGGCTGAAAATAAAAATCCCCCGATCAGTAATATATATAACAAAGGTTACAAGTGTTCGAAAGTGGGAGGAGTTGTTTCTATGATGAGATTTATGGTGGCTTTAAAGAATTGTATCTTCCTAGACTCCACTTGAACCCAGACATGGAATGCTAGGTTGTTTGGACACGTGAGGTGAGATAGTGGTGGCGGTAATGAGTATTTCATATACAGAGAATAGCGCAAGCAAAAGTGACAAGTCAAAAAGAGGCAAGATTTTTGGAGAACAATTTTATCTTGAACATAAGAATTACTTGATTTTGCACAAGGAAATATGACTAAGCACAGTGGGGGTGGCATGTTGAAAAAAAGAAAAAGGACCAATTCAGCCAAAACCAGGGAACACAACCTGGAGTTTCAGTTCTTAATGAATTACGGAACAGAAAGCATTTCCTTTTGTTCTCTTGTAGGTGGTAGGGTGACCAGAGTATTTACCATTGTAGCACTCCCTGCATCTAATTCAGAACTAGACAGGAGCAATGGCTAAAGTGCTGTGTTCTTAAATTGTTGTCTTGGGCAGCTGGGAATGGTATTAGATGATGCTGTTTGGAACTGACTTATTCTGGAGCACAATCAATAAGCTCATCTTCTCCATTTTACTGCTGTTTTTGTGCGCGTAGAAGAATGGGGGTGACTCTCATTTTCCTGTTGTATTCCAGTGATCTTGCAAAGCCAAATTATCATGCCCAAATACATAAAAATTGTCATGAAATAAAGCTATTGATGCAAAGATGTGTTGGTGGTCCCTTGGGCCTCTCTTGTGTTTATTTTGAATTTTTAGTAGTCTTTATGTTATGTCTGACTTTAGCAGTTCCCTTTTGATTCTTTTAATTTGCTGTTTTAATTTGCCTTGCACCACATATGCCCTAATGTCTTGTGTTTAAGTGTGTCATCTGTGGACCAGAAGCATTGACTTTCAGGCCTCATCTAAGATCTAAGGAATCAGAATCTGCATTTTAATAAGTTCTGTAGCTCACTTGTGTGTACATCTGAGCTTGTAAATACTGGTATAATACATCTGAAGTTCCTGCCTGGAGGAAGTACAAATGCAGTGCTTCCCTTGGCCTCCAAGTGCTGCATTAATGATGGGCACTAGTTCCTGCCCTTGAGAATCTCTTGCCTAGAATCATCCGTAAGGGGTTTTGGTGTGCTAGAGAAAGATTAAAAAGTGGATGCTAAGGTAACATGAAATCATGGTAATTCACCATGAGATTCTATAAGGAGATTAATTTTATTTACGTAGGTAGCTTCCACTTTACTCTGCATTTTTCAACTGGACCACTAATCATAGGGTGGAGTTCATCAGGGAATAGGGCCAGCAAAGCACTTGCATTTTTCTGGGACTAATACTTACATATGTGAAAAGCAGGTGCAGCTGGAAGGCAGAGCACCTAGATCTCCAGAAATTAAGGATCGATTTTTACACTGACTCCTATGTACAGACTGAGGAGTGTACACTGACTATGTACACTGACTCCTTTGTCCAGGGCTGAGGCAAAAGCCCAAGAGGGAAATGTAATGGGGCGGGGCGATGGAGGACTTCCACAGTGTACCTTGCTGCAGGGTCAATGCAACCTTAATCAGCCCACTCTGTGATCAACCCATCCCCCATGGGAGTCTAATCTCTTAATGCCAAGTGTTCCCACAGCCTCCAAGTATCCAAACAGCATCTTTTAAATCTAGGCATACAAAGAAACTAGTAGCCCCCCTGCAGTAATAACCATTCACTGTAACCGCTGTCAGCTGCCTCCAAAACTGCAGCCCTCGCCAGTGATTTATCAGCCATTGCACACCCAAAGGATAGTGCTGTCTCACAGCACAAAGTAATTCCTGGTACCGTCAAAAGCCCAAAAGATCAGGGAACTCAGTGCAAAAGAGAATAGAGGTTTGAGACCTGAGAGAAACTATTCATGACCCTTAGGTGTCCATGAGAAAAACACGAGACCCAAAAAGTGGTCGGTGGTATCTTGACTGTGCTCCTCAAGAGGAATCGGAGTCTCTAGAGGTCCCTTTTCGATTCCTCCATGTGATATCAAAGATGGCAAAAAGAAAGGAGGAGAAGTGGAAAGAAATGGAAGAATAGGTCTTAGGCGGAACCAGTTTGGAGAGATTTTAAGTTTTCCAAAAGGCCAATGAAATCTTACCTTTTTTTTCTCAGCACAAATCATGCCAACAGGAAAGGACGTGAACAGAAGGACCAAATGTATAATTAAAAGAGGGTTTCATTCACCTGAAAAAAATTCCCAGAGTACTAACAGGATCCAAAAGAGAAAAAGCAGAAAGACCTTTTGTACAAAAAAAAAAAAAAATTATAGCCTGAATATCAGCTTTTAATTAATCTGATTTCTGATCGTGGAGCTCTTAAAAAAGTTTTTATTCAAATCTCTTATTACCAGGCTTTCACTAGGACAAACAGCCAGTATCCCTGACTTTTGAACCTTCAGAATGAATCAGAACCAACTAAATCAAGAACATGTAAGATATCTCCAAAGAGATGCAAGGCAGTTCCCTCAAGATCCAGAGCCACCCCAAAGGCAGCTCAGAGAAAGGAAAGTTTCATTCACCACCAGTGGGCACAACCCACATTTTTGTCTGGCCATATTTTCCAGGCCACATTCTTCCCAGCTGACTGCACACACAAGCTGACCTTCTAGTGTGCCCTAGCCGTAGAAGATTAAAACAGACAGTCAGTGAGACAGGAAATCAAAAGCTGTCCGTGGAAGGTGAAAGGATCAATAACAAATGGGTACTCCAAAAAGTCAAGAGCCACACAAATATCAAAGCAATTCTTCTTTTGAGTTAAAGGATTTACATCTCCAAGGGATTGATTCCCTGACTTGGATTTGAACCCAGGTTATAGTAGTAAAAGCTAAGAATCCTAATCACCAGGCTATAGGATCAAGTGCCTTTGTAGTAAATCCCACAGAGGATCCAAAGCCAGCATCTGAGCATTTAAAGGATTTTAACTTTGCTTCAGGTCAGCTTTTTGTTCTTTAATTTAGTCAGTAGGCTAATTTCTAAGGCTAGCCATGACATCAACATGTGTCTTTTTAATTTGCTCCTTCCATAAATACAAATGAGGTAATTGTTGACAGAGCTCTCTACACATCTTTGATTTTTTAATTTAGAGATCTTTCTAATTTAAAGGATTCATCTCTTGGCCCCTGATAATTAGAATTTCCAAGGGTGCCCTTGTTCCAATAGTGACTCAATCCAATAAGCCTCTTCATGGAAAGCCCAGGAGGTAATTTTCCAGGTTTAGAGTAAGTTTTGCCATACAAGCAAGAAGTGTTTTTGGAGAGGGCATAGAAGAGGCAGTCCCAGTGACGCCAAAAAAATTTTCCTGCCAGGAATAGGCTAAGAAAGCAAAAGACTCTTGCCGCCTCAGACAGTTAGGGATGGGTGTCTGTGCATACTCCAGTATCCCACAAATTTGTAGAGTGCTGCCAGTATCAGACCTGTTAATCTGTGACACTGGGAAGACCCTCTTGTGATTGGATTTTTCTAGGACTAACCAGGCAAAAAGAGTTGAAATGGTAAAAGCCCATTATGGATAGGACTTATTAAGACAACCACCCCTGAGAGCTTGCCATGTTCAGAACAGAGTGTGCTGCTTAAAATTGGCATGTCTTGGGTTCCCAGGCCTTTTTCAGGTGGACCACTGGATGTGACCTGATCATTTTCTCCCCTGCTTCCTTGCGTGGTAAACGAGAGGCTACTCCTACTTCATCATAAGTTAAGCTCTCAAGGGCATAAGGCGAGAGGAAAACCTCATTCAGTTTCTTATTTCAGTGACCCATTGCAAAGTTTTCCTAAATAGACAATTGTCTGCTCAAAACTGCAAAACTCACCAGTCTGCTGAGCTAGTTTGAATAATGGGTTTATCAGGGTTTTAGACCCATGTTCTACCCTATAGTGTGTCCAGAATTGGTGGGTTCTCGGTCTCACTGACTTCAAGAATGAAGCCGCGGACCCTCGCAGTGAGTGTTACAGCTCTTAAGATGGCACGTCTGGAGTTTGTTCCTTCTGATGTTCAAATGTGTTGGGAGTTTCTTCCTTCTGGTGGGTTCGTGGTCTCACTGGCTCAGGAGTGAAGCTGCAGACCTTCGCAGAGAGTGTTACAGCTCTTAAGGCGGTGCGTCTGGAGTTGTTCTTTCCTCCCGGTGGGTTCGTGGTCTTGCTGGCTTCAGGAGTGAAGCTGCAGACCTTCACGGTGAGTATTACAGCTACACACAGTGTAGACCCGAAGATTGAGCAGCAACGGGATTTATTGCAAAGAGCTAAAGAACAAACCTTCCACAATGTGGAAGGGCACCCAGGCGGGTTGCCACTGCTGGCTCGGGCAGCCTGCTTTTATTCTCTTATTTGGCCCCACCCACATCCTGCTGATTGGTAGAGCCCAGTGGTCTGTTTTGACAGGGCACTGATTGGTGCGTTTACAATCCCTGAGCTAGACACAAAGGTTCTCCACTTCCCCACCAGATTAGCTAGATACAGAGTGTCCACACAAAGGTTCTCCAAGTCCCCACATAGTAGCTAGATGCAGAGTGTCAATTGGTGCATTCACAAACCCTGAGCTAGACACAGGGTGCTGATTGGTGTGTTTACAAACCTTGAGCTAGATACAGAGTGCCCATTGGTGTATTTACAATCCCCGAGCTAGACATAAAGGTTCTCCAAGTCCCCACCAGAGTAGCTAGATTCAGAGTGTCCAATGGTGCACTCAACACACCCTGAGCTAGACACAGGGTGCTGATTGGTGTGTTTACAAACCTTGAGCTAGATACAGAGTGCCGATTGGTGTATTTACAATCCCTGAGCTAGACATAAAGGTTCTCCACATCCTCACCAGACTCAGGAGCCCAGCTGGCTTCACCCAGTGGATCCCTCACCGGGGCTGCAGGTGGAGCTGCCTGCCAGTCCCGCGCCGTGCGCCCGCACTCCTGAGCCCTTGGGTGGTCGATGGGACTGGGCGCTGGGGAGCAGGGGGCGGCGCTCGTCAGGGAGGCTCTGGCAGCATAGGAGCCCACGGAGGGAGTGGGCGACTCAGGCATGGCGGGCTGCAGGTCCCCAGCCCTGCCCCGCGGGAAGGCAGCTAAGGCCGGGCGAGAAATCGAGCGCAGCGCCGGTGGGCTGGCACTGCTGGGGGACCCAGTACACCCTCCACAGCCGCTGGCCCGGGTGCTAAGCCCCTCATTGCCCGGGGCCGGCAGGGCCGGCCGGCTGCTCCGAGTTTGGGGCCCGCCAAGCCCACGCCCACCCGGAACTCCAGCTGGCCCGCAAGTGCGGCGCACAGCCCCGGTTCCCGCTCGCGCCTCTCCCTCCACACCTCCCTGCAAGCTGAGGGAGCCGGCTCCGGCCTTGGCCAGCCCAGAAAGGGGCTCCCACAGTGCAGCGGTGAGCTGAAGGGCTCCTCAAGTGCCGCCAAAGTGGGAGCCCAGGCAGAGGAGGCGCCGAGAGAGAGCGAGGGCTGTGAGGACTGCCAGCACGCTGCCACCTCTCAATAGTACCCCTCTTATGAAAAAAAAATAATACAGGAATATAAAGAAAAAGGAAAGAACTGTTTTTGGAAGGAAAAGGATCGAACAGTATGAATATATCAAAAGTACACGAGAGTCACTACACATAGGACTAGTCATATAAATGTTTTCCTGCCATTAATCAAGTTTGGAGAGGAAAAGGTGAGAAGCTGAGGTTTTTACTGTCTACTCAATGGAATTCCACAGAAACCGGAAGCCTGCCTGGTAAGAAATTTTGCCAGACTTTCCGGCGTTGGGCTCCCTTGACTGCAGCTTCCGGAAGAGCAGAGAGGCTTTGGCAGCCTGCTCACGGCATCAAAACTGAAGGGGCAAAGGGAAAACTTTTCCTTCACCCTCTGAAGATTTGCTGAAAATTAACTGACAAAAGGCAGGTTAATAGGAAAAGAGACATACATGTCAGAGAGATTAACCCTCAAACCAACGGAGTAGAGATTCTTCTATACTCTTCCTCTTAGGGGAAAGGAAAAAGGGGAGGTGTACATAATTTTAGGAGGATAATAAATGTTTTCTGGAGAAGTCAATGGGCCTAGAGAACATACAATGGCCTGGGAAGAAGTCGGGGCCCACAGATCAGACAATGGTTTGTGAGGAAAGTCTATCCAAGTGTGTGGACAGACTTCAGTCTTCCTGTGGTAGGAGTTCAGTCAATGAAAACTCAGGTAAGGGACCAGAAGTAATTGTTTTCTTCTTTGGTGGGTCCAGACTTGAGGCAGATTAAGAACTTTGAGAACAATTTCATCCTGCTCTAGGAGAGAGACAAGGGATTGAGAGAGAGATGGAGAGGCAGGGGGCGGGAGCATTCAGAGAGACCTTGAGGCTTCTTCAGTCCAGCATAGCGAAGCGCCATATTTGGGGTATCAGTTTCTGAGCCCCAACAGGGGAATACTGAGTATCCATCCTCCATCTCCCAGAATGAAGCACAACAGGAAACATGAAGTTAGGACTGTCTTGAGAAGGAACAAACTGACCTTGTGAGAATCACCGTAAACACACCTCTCTAGAGCTGAGGATGCAGTTTGGGAGAGAGCAAAAAATGTTGGAGAGGGTGAGTGAGTTCAGAAATTAGAGGATATTAAAATTGTGTCTGGCAGTCATAGAATAAAAATAGTGTTTGGTAGGAAATAAGGTGTTAAAGTTATGGGGAAGATTGGAAAAGGGAGAGATTACAGTCAAAACAACTCCAAAATGTTCAGAAAGTCAAGGAAGAATATGGAGAGCTGCTTAACTACACAGTGAGGACAAGGAGAGAAAAAAGATATGAGACAGGTGAAAAGAAAACTTGATACATTCCTATGCTTTATCCCCAACATTCATAGAAAATGCCAAAGTTTAAGCCTGGCTGTCTAAAAGAGTAATAATGCTATTGTTAAGAAATAGGAAAGTTAGAAATGGGAGCTAATGTTTTCAAGGAAATGATTAGAAGAGCTACAATGGATGAAGTGCATTTTTGTATTTGAGAAGCTGGAGAAGAATTAACTGGAACAGCCATCCAGAGCTCCTGGAGGCATCCATAGTGCCATTCACAGCCCACCCAGTAAGATGTACATAGATTTAAGTAAAATTAATAAAAAATAGTTGTATTAGTTACATTCTGTTTATATGTATTTTAAGGTATAATAAATTAGGTTGATGGGTAGGTATAGTACTTATAAGGAAATCAAAGGCATACTTAACAGTGGGTAGAAAGACCACTAGAACCATCTCTAATATAAATAGCAAGAAACATTTTCTTTTTACCACAACTACTTGATGTAAATAATAGAATAAATAAAAAGTAAATAGAAAGTAGTTCATGTTTTCTTTTTACTTATGAAAGCAATTAATTTAGTTGTGGAAATTTCAAAGATAAGCAAAATAATCCTGTGAATGTGTTTGTGTATGTGTGTGCATACACGCAATGCTGTAACTTTTATCTCATGGAATATATTTCAGGCATCTTTTTATGTAAATGTTTATTGGTCTAAGAATGCCAAATTTCTAAGTGCAAGATGCTAAGAAACAGAGACATACAGAAGGAAGGGAAAATTTAATCATAGAAGTCATGCTACAGAGTTTAGGCTGATAGTATAATTTTTTTTTTTTTGCATTGACTGTGAGGAGAAAGAATAAGCAAGATTAAAAAGTAAGAAACTTAACCTCAGCAAAGCTTTTCTTACAATAAGTTGCAGATAGTAACTAACCAGATCTTCATCAACACGATGAAAATAAAAAATAAGAAACATAAAAATGAATAAGTCTTTGAGTCTGAAGAGAGAAAATATTTCAAACAAGATCCAGAGTCATGTATGTTCTCTACTGACACTAAGAAATAATTCAAGCATCTGAAACCTATATTCTATTTAAAACTAATATTAGATCAGACAGGATATAACTGCACTGACTAACAAGGCTTTACTGAATTATTAAGAGCTTTGGAGTGAAAGAAATCTGGTTTCATTGGTTCTGCCAGTTTCCATCTATGTGACCTTGGCAAGTTATTCAACCCTGCTAAATTTAATCTGGGAAAAGGGCTGATAGTAATCCTTACCTTATAAAGATGTAGTGAGACTAATTAAGAGAATTCATGAAAAATATTTAAGAAAGTATACGGAACATAGCATTGGCATTACTATAAACAAGCTAAGTAAAATTGAAAATAGGAAGTTGAAAAGATTGGTTGTATCCCCTAAATTCATGGAAAAGCCTCTGGAGGGTAAGACTGTGCAGCATGTTTTATCTATCTTCACACCACTCCTCAGCCACCCCACTCCTCTATGGTCTCTGAGGAATAATAAAAAGTCAGTCATAATGGAATTTATTAAATGGTTAAGGTAGCATCTTGAATTAGTAAGGAAAGTAGGACAAGATATTTAATAAAATCATTTGAGACAATTGAGAAAACTATCCATCTGAAAAAAAATTATATCCCATCTCACTATCCTTCTCCCAGATAGAATCTAGATGGATTAAACATCTAAACATCAAAATCTCTATAAAGGATAATTAAAGAAATTGTACAAGAATGTGGTAATGACCATGAGGAAGAGTAGACCTTCTTAACACAAATACACACACACACACACACACACACACACACACACACACAGAGACACCCAGGCAGGGAGATTCTCTGATGTCCTAGTCCAGTCTCAGTCTTAGGAAAGCCCTGTTTGCCCGGCCGTGTGGTGGGGCTTTCTTGGCATTTTTGTCCGTTTTCTGCTTCTCCCCATAACAGATTAACTCTGCCTTGTATTTGCAGTTGGCCTTGGGTGGAAGTTTTTCTGCCCTTCCCCAAATGGGAACAGACCTGTAATGGTATTGGTAGGGTGTAAAAAAATAATGGTTTTATAGTTTACATGGCTGCTTCTCATTTTAGTGTGTGAGCAACACTCTTTCCATCTGAATGCATTCTAAATTCAGTATGGTTTCTTGTTCCTTCTCTGGGGGACTAATGAGTTTCTCTTCCACCCTTTCCCAAGCTGCAATAAATTTTCCTTTAACTTTATTCTGAGGATAATGCTTTCTGCCTTCTTCCAAGGGTTTAGTACTTTTTCTCCTTAGGAGAGAAGGTCTTAGGCAGAAGTTACATATTTGTGCATTTCCTGTTGGAACCACCTATCCACTCCTGTGCATTTACCCTAATGAGGAGGGCTGTTTCCAGTCTTCCACCCTAATCATAATCTTTTTGATGAGCACCTGTTGAAAACCTGTGGAAAAGAGCATGCAGTGAGGATGGACTACCCTGCTTATGAGGGCACCAGCTGTTAAAAATTGGTAAGCCAGCCCACACCTGGCTTCCAACAATTAGTTAAATGTGTAACTAATTTCCTCTTACCCACTTGCCTTCCACGTTCTGCCACAGGTGAACCAGTCTGCAGGTATAATCTCTGCTTAAGATTCCTTTTCCTCCTGGTCATTTATCTATTTGGTTTACCAACAAATTCGGCTCTCTTATTGGCTCAATAAAGGTTACGATTTTGTATTTCATCTGACTTTTTCTCAGTTTTGGTGTGGAAGTGACACTCTTCCCAGCTTTCTACATTTCAGGCAGAAATAGAAATTCAAAGATTAATTTAAGAAAATTAGTGAATGAGTAAAATGGTACAGAAAGAATACGAATATCATGTAACCGATTGCTCAGCTAAAGATTTGATTTGTGACATTTTTTTTGTTCTGCTTCAGAAAAAGTTAGTTTGATAATCCCAAAAAATACTGAAGAATTCTAGTTTAGAAGAGAATAAGACAAATAGCCCATTTTGTAAAGAAAGAGTTTAATAAAATACTTCATATTTAGAATTTTGAGAAGGAAATGCTGGTTAATTTCCACAGTCATGAATAAACTAAATAGCCAGGGTGGGTGGAGGGAAGAACAGTGACTTTAGGGTCTTTGGAAAGCTGGGCAGCAAACTGGGTTCTACGTTTACTCCTGGGCTTGCTTAGTGTCCAGAGCAATGAGAATATGGGGCTAAAGCTCGGTCACTGCAGCCTGGAGAGACTAGAAATGACACACTGTTAGTGCACCTTAGCAAGGAGAGAGATTGACCACCATCAAAGGACACTGATACTTTCATGTGTTTGGCTGTAGCCCAGAAAGACATTATTACAAAGTGGACCAGTTTTATCAGTCCAAGCATGAAGAAAAACTTCTATCCTGTGGCATTAAGTGGGAGAAATGACAGTAAAGTTGACCGATGTGGCCGCTGTGCTGAAAAAAATTGAGAGAGCATATCGAATTTATCCTTTCACAAGAGGTTCTTCATTTTCCAAACCTTAAGTCATAGTGTATAACAAATATTTAGATAACAGATATGAAACCCTAGAAACTCAGAGTCAAGGGAATATTAGTCCTCTCTTTTCATTCTTACCTGATATAGCCATTTGAAATAACTAATGGGAATTTTACTCAAATAATTATGCAGCTGTTAAAAAGAAATTCATTTTCTGCATTCATCTCTCAGAGGGATCCAATTCATAACTCAGAGCTGCAATTAAAAATTGACATCTTCCGTTTTCTGATTTGTTCTCATTCTCTGACTGTTTCAGAGTCTCCCCACACATCACATGAACCCAAATCACATTCTCAAATTCTGGGCCTAAATGACCTTTGTTCTAGTCTGTGCCCATTCCCACATCCCACGGCTGTTTACTATGCAACACTCATGGGCAACTTCTCTCCATTTACCCCACCTCTTCTATCCTATCTCGTTTGACTCACTCCCTTAATTCTGTAACATTAAAATAGAGAAACGAGCCTCACAGACTTTCTCAGGATTGGATTTGGAAGAGACAAAAGAAGCTGGGGAACGTTCTCTAACAAATGTCGTGCTGGATACACAGGACTTCCTCCACAAATGACTAACACCTCCAGAAACATGTTGATTGGCGGGAAAGCTAGTGCTTCTTAAGGCACTCTCTTCTATTCTTTGTTTTTGCCAAAATTATTGGAAAAAGTACTAAATTTTTTTTAGATATTAACTAATTCTGTATGCTTTAATACTGGTAAGAATCAAAGAGTAGTGAGACTTCAGGCAAGAAGATGGAAGGAAAACAAATAATAAAATAATATATGTGACAGAAGGTTGTTAGAGTTAAAGATGTCCAATAAAGTCCAATTTATTCATCAGATTTATGTTACAAGATTCAATTTTTTGTCAGGTATATTAAACACTCAGAATATTAAATACTGTACTCTATGTTGCCTGCCTTAGATTCATATAACTTGTTTTCTGATTAAGCTATTCTGAAAAAAAATGATTTTAGACATTTAAAAACATAAGGAAATGTTTTTCTAATTTTATTTTTAATTGACAAATAATCGTATATATTTATGGGAAAAATATGGCATTTTGATGCACATTTACATAGTGGAATGATTATATCAAGCTAATGAACACATTTATCAACTCAAATATTTATCATTTTGTGGCAAAACATTTAAAACCTACTTCTTAGCAATTTTTAAGTACATAATGTATAATATCTAAATGTAACTTTGTACACTTTGATCAACATTTCTTTTTCCCTATCCACTCGCTTCCCCAAGCCTCTGGTAAACACCATTCTATCCTCTACTTCTATGAATTCAACTTTTGTAGTTTCTCCATGTAACTGAGATCATGTAGTATTTTTGTCTTTCTGTGTCCAGCTTATTTCATTTAACATAATGTCTTCCAAATTCATCTACGTCATCACAAATCACAGAATTTCCTTCTTTTAAAGAGACAAATCATATTCCATTGTGTATATATACCACATT
Organism: Pongo pygmaeus; assembly: GCF_028885625.2. NCBI lineage: Eukaryota > Metazoa > Chordata > Mammalia > Primates > Hominidae > Pongo > Pongo pygmaeus. Next base: position 18,308,052 of record NC_072380.2, on the reverse strand, counting down.
CTATTTATCTATTTATCTTTTGATGGACACAGGTTGATTCTACATTTTGGCTATTGTGAATAATACTGTAATATACCTAGTTGTGGAATTGCTAGATTATATCATAGTTCTACTTTTGTTTTTTTGAGGCGTCTCCATACTATTTTTCATAATGGCTACACTAATTAAATTTCCCACCAGCAAGGTACACGGGTTCCTTTTTCTCCATATCCTTGTCAACACTTCATATCTTTCATCTTTTTGATAATAGCCATTCTAACAGGTATGAGGTGATATCTCATCATGCAAATGTCTCATTTATTTGTGTTTTCTTGATGATTAGTGATGTTGAGCATTTCTCTATATACCTATTGGCCATTTGTGTGCCTTCTGTTGAGAAATGTCTATTCAGATGCTTTGCCCATTTTACAACTGTTTATTTTCTTACTATTAAATTGTTTGGGCTCCTTATATATTTTGGAGATTAATCCCTTATCAGATGTATGGCTTGCAAATATTTTCTCTGAAGGTAGATTGTCTCTTAGCTCCATTGATTGTTTCCTTGGCTGAATAGAAGCTTTTTAGTTTGATGCCATCCCATTTGTCTGTTTTTGCTTTTGTGTCTGTGCTTTTAGGGTCATTTCCAAAACATCATTGCCCAAACCAGGGTCATAGAGCTTTTTCCCTATCTTTTCTTCTAGTAGTTTTACATTTTCAGGTTTTACATTTAAATCTCTAATCCTTTTGAGATAATTTTTATATACAGTTTCAGATACAAATGGATACAAGTGGATACCAGTTGTCTCAACAGCATTTATTGAAGAGAGCACCTTTTCCAAAGATTTTTTGTTCTCTCTCCTGTTCCATTGGTCTATGTGTATGTTTTTATGCCAGTACCATGCTGTTTTGATTACAATTACATTATAACATGTTTTAAAATCAGGGCTTGTGATTACTGTTCTTTTTGCTCAATATTTGTACTTTTTTCACTCAAGATTGTTTTGGCTATTGGGATTTTATTTTATGGTTCCCTATGAACTTTAGGGTTACTTTTTTTATTTCTGTGAGAAATGTCATTGAAATTTTGATGGAAATTTCTTTGAATCTGTAGATTACTTTGGTTAGTATGAACATTTTAATAATAGTGTTTTTTCCAATCCATGAGCAGAAGATACTTTTTAATTTATTTATGTCTCTTGCATTTCCTTTCATTAATGTTATACAGTTTTCAGGGTTCAGGTCATTTACCCCCTTTGTTAAATTGATTCCTAACTATTTCATTTCTTATAGCTATTGTAAGTAAGATTGTTTCTGTAATTTGTTGGGGGGGTAGTTTAGCATTATTGTATAGAAGTGCTACTGATTTTTGCACATTTATTTTGTATCCTAAAACTTTGCTTAACTAATTTATTAGTTCCAACGCCTTTTTGGTGGAGTCTTCAGGGCATTCTATATATAGGATCATAAGTTTGCAAATAGGATCAGTTTAACTTCTTCCTTTCTGATTTGGATGCCTTTTATTTCTTTTTCTTGCCTAATTGCTCTGACCAGGACTTCCAGTGCTATGTTGAACAGAAGTGGTGAAAGTAATCATTCTGTATTGTATTCAGTCTTAAAGAAAAAGCTTTCTACTTTTTATGATTGAGCATAATGTTAGCTATAGGCATTTCATGTATGGCTTTTATTGTGTTGAGGTAATGCAAAAATATTATTTTTAAATAGCATAATATTTTTGATTGACAAATCATAATTGTATACATTTAGGAGGTACAGTGTGCTGTTTTGATATATGTATACAATGTGGCATGAATAAATCAAGTTAACATATCCATTACCTCAGTTACCTATCTTTTTTTATGGTAAAACATTTTAAAATTAATCTATTGTTTATTTTGAAATATATAATACATTATTATTTACTGTAGTCACCCTGCTATACAACAGATCTCAAAACCTATTCCTTCTATCTATCTGAAACTTTTTACCCATTGATCAACAAGTCTTCATTCCTTCCATCCCCACCCCCATCCCCCTGGCTGGTAACCATCATTCTACTCTCTGCTTCTATGAGTTCAACTCTATTTGATTCTGCATGTAAGTCAGATTTTGTAATATTTGTCTTTCTGTGTATGGCTTATTTAACTTAGCATTATCTCCTCCAGATTCATGTATCCTATTTCAGTGATAGGATTTCCACCCCCTTTTAAGACTGATAGTATTCCATTGTGTGTATATACCACGTATTCTTTATTCATCCATTGATGGGCACTTAGATTGAAGTGAATAGCACCATATCTTGGCTATTGTGAATAGTGCTGCAATGAAAATGAGAGTGCAGATATCCCTTCAACATATTACATTTAGTTCCTTTGAATATATACCCAGAAGCAGAACTACTGGGTCCTATAGTAGCTCTATTTTTAGTTTTTTTAAGAATGTTCACCCTGTTAGAAATAGAAACCACCGTCTTTTTAAAACCTAAACCTTGGGAGTGACACACTATCTCTTCAATTAGTGGCCTTTTTTCTCAGCTTAAGAATGGCCTTTAGCAATCCCTGTAAAGCATGCCTAGTAGTGAACTCTCTCAACCTTTGTTTGTCTGAAAAAGTTTTTATTTCTCCTTTATTTTTTAAAGGCTGCTTTGCTGAGTAAAGTATTTTTGTTTGGCAAGTTTTCTTTTTTTACTTTGGCACTTTGACTATATTATCCCATTCTCTCCTGGCCTACAGGGTTTCTGCTGAGAAATACACTGAAAACCATATTAGGGCTCTTTTGAGTGTGACATGTTTCTTATCTCTGCTGCTTTCAGTAGTCTTTTTTGTCTTTGTTTTTTACTAATTTGATTATGATGTGTCTTGGTTAACTTTTTTCTGGGTTAAATTAGATTGGCAACCTCTGAGCTTTCTGGATGTTGTCGTCTTTCCCAAGATTTGGCAAATTTTAAGCCATTATTTGCTTAAATATGCTTCCCAAGCCTTTTACTCTATCTTCAAGAACTTTTACTATGTGAAGTTTAGTTCACTTGATGGCATTCCATAATTCCTTGAGACCCTCTTTACTCTTTTTTATTCTTTTTGCTCCTCTGATAGGATAATGTCAAACGTCTTGTTTTTGAGCTCACCAATTCTTTTTTCTGCTTGGTCAATTTGCTATTGATATTTTCTATTAAATTTGTTAGTTCACTTATTCTTTATGTCTAGGATTTCCATTTTGCTTTTTATTGTTTCTATTTCCTTGTAAAAAAAAAACCCTCTCATTTTGTTCATGAATTATTTTTCAAATTTTATTTAATTTTCTATCTGTGTGTTCTTGTAGTTCCCAGAACTTCTCTAAGAGGATTAATCTGAATTCTTTGTCAGTCATTTCATAAATCTCCGTTTCTTCTGAGTTCATTACTGGAGCTTTATTAATTTCTTTTGTTGGTATCATATTTCCCTAATATTTTATAATCCTTATGTTTTTACACTGATGGCTGCACATTTGGGGAGACCGCCATTTCTTCTGGCCTTTGCAGTTGCTCTTTGGTGGAGATAGATATTTACTATTTAGTGTAGCTTGAGATTCTGAATGAGCTGGCTGGTAGCAACACTGGGCAGGCATATTTTGGTGTAAGGTTTTGTAGTTGGGCTGGGTCACATCCTATTTTCTGAGGTGAAGTGGTATTGTTGGCTGAGCTCCATGGTCCAGTGAGACCACTGGCTGGACTCTGATGCAAGGTGGGATTGCTCGCTTGGTTTTGCAATTGTCCCTGATGGGGGATATTTGTACATTGTCTTTCCTGGGTAAGCAGTGCTGTTGTCTGGAATTTGTAGCTGGGCATGGCTGTGTGATGGACTCTGAGGCTAGATGAGGTCTCTAATGTTGTTGCTTAGCCATATAGGGTGGTAAGGGCCAGAGCCTATACTCCATGGATATATGTGGACTTGGGCTTGCCTCCTGGTCTAGGGTTTATTAAAACAGAGCACTGAGACTTGGTGGAATCATCACTCTGCAGCTGGGCTTGGGCGAGACCAGATTCTTTCCTCTGTGGGTAATTGCTGACCTACCATTGCCTCCTGGCTTGAGGAAGACTTAAGGAGAGCACTAGGGCTTAGTTAGATCACCTCTCTACTGCTAGGTTTGGGAAAAACCAGATGCTGCCTCTGCAAATCACTGATCTCCAGTTACTTCTCAGCCCAGGGAAGATTTAATGCAAGCACCAGAACTTTGTTGGATCACTTCTTCATGACTAGGGTTGGATAGAGCCAGATGCTCCCTCTGTGGGTAATCACTCACCTAAAGTTGCCTCTTAACCTGGGGAAGGCAATGAAATCACACAGGCTGTATGAGGAAAGCTGGGTAGAGATTTGAGTCTGGAAGACTCATAAACTGTGTTTACTACAGCATGATGCTATTGGGTAGTTTCTCTGGTATGGCGCCTCCACTGGCTAAAATGTGGAACAAGCAGCGAGATTCCTGTGCTGGTCCCTATGAGCCCCATCCTCATTTCTTGTTTCTAACTAACTCCGGGTGGTCTAGCTTTACCAGTACTCCCAATGTGTCTTATGTCATGAACAGTAGTGAGCCTCCTGCAAAGGGTCCCACAATGATGGGGAAGCTACATGTGTACCTCCAACTCACGTTTACCTTTGTAGAAACTGTGGTCTCAGGGGAATTCTCTATAGGTGACTCTCTTCCAGCTTGCGAGAGGAGGAGGGCAGCACACTCAAAGAGAACCATTTCTCTTAATGTTTGATCATGGCATTTCTTGGTTCTGTGCTCCAAGGGGTATTCTGAACCTCACTACTGAATTCTGGGATATTCAGGATGGTATTCCTGCCTTTGGATAGTTGCTGGATGGATTTCTATGGGGTGGAGTGGGCTGCAAAGTCAGATAACTCTCATTCCACCATTGTGCTGCCATCAGTTGAGATACCTTTATTCAAGCATCTGAGCTAAGAATATTCTTAAAATTTTTAGAAATTCCTTAAAAGGAAACTTTCTGAAAACAAACATTGAGGAACAAAGTTTATTATTTTAACGTACTTGTTAGAATATGTTAGAAATAATGAAAATCTGAAGTTGAGCCTCTCCACACATTGGGATACCACCTTAGTAGAAATTTTCTATGGTGAAAAAACTGTTGGAGAAGTTGTAGTTGATATACTGTGGGGTGGATGGAATGCAAGAGATGAAGTGCTCAGCAGCTCCCAACACTGTGCACCTTTTCCACCAAACAGTCTCCCCACTTTGTGCTGCTTGGTTGCTGGCTGCTCACCATGAGGGTCATGCATTCTCTGCATATTTTGAACGTTTTTTAGATCTTATTTTAGGAACAGTCTAGAATTGCACTGTGGTGGAAGCATAAAATGATGAGTATCCCAAGCAAGCTCTAACTGGGTAACCTAACCCAGCAGAAGTGTGGAAGGCCTTCCAGGTACTTGAGGGTAATCAGTAGAACTCAGGGTTTTCCTCCAGTGGAACTCCAAGGTCATTCTTTGTTCTGCTAAAGATGACATATAATGGGGTCTCTCTTCTGTAGACCCTGCCCATGAGAACGTAGACCTTTTCCTTGCATTCTTGTCATGTCCTCATCAGGACAGTGCACACTCAGGTAGCCATTTGAGATGCAAACAAGAATTTCAACATGTACATTCCAAACAACTTTACTGTAAAGTTTGGACTCCCATACCAGTTTATTCCATCCACATTTCTCATTCTTGTACTCTTCCTCCAACCCCTCTGCTCATCAATTCTCAGCCTCTTTTTCTGATTCTTCCCTTCTTTCTGCTTTATAAAAACTGATTTGTAGTGCCCTGACCTTCTTGCCTTATACCAGTTGTCAAATAAAAACAAATCCAGAGTTAGATAAGAAGAAACTCTACTTAAAAAGACTATTGCAATAGGGAGAATGCTCTCATCTCGGAAATCTGCAAACAACTCAAAATTAAACAGAAAAAAATGGCTTTTCTTCTATATGGTGGTGGGGAAGGTCAGCAGCAAAGGTAGGTTGAGTAGATGAGGCATAGTAAGCAGAATGCATGACCTGGTTTGGCTGGAAGTGTCTTGCTGTGGTTAGACAATTCTTGAGATAAGCTGATAAGGGTGCATACTTGAATTGAGAGTAAGGTAAAGTTCAGTGTCCTTTGGGGAAGAGAGAAGCCTCCGTAACGTTTGGTTAAGGCCAAGCAGAAGGTAAGAAATGGGCAATTGTGAATGGTAGTGTTCAGGCAACATCCAACATGAATTACAACATAATATCTAGGGGATTAAGACCCTGGCATTGTTATTTTTTAAAGCATCCTGCGTGACTCCAGGTGCAGCTTCACTACACTACATTAGCTCTACATGAGCTCCCTCAACAGTTTCGCCAATCTGATGTCTTTAACATCATACCATGTATGATACTGATGTCAAAGTCATTATCTTGAGCTGGACTTTCTATCCTGCATTCCAGATCCATATATTCAAATGCCAAATAGATATTAAACTTGGATTTTTCTGTATGCTTCACTTCAACATTTTCTAAACTTGAACCCACTATTTAGCCTGACTCCTCACCTTCTCTCTCCTGCTTAACAATACAACCATTTACCCACTCAGTCACCAAGTCTGAATCCCAAGAGTGTCCCTCAATGCCTCCCTCTCTGGCCTTCTCCACATATGGTTAAATACCAAATTCTTCTGATCCTGCCTCTTAGATATTGCTCTAATCCTCTTCTTTTTCTCTAGTCCCACCAACTCAACCTTGGTTCAGGCTCCCATCTCTTATCTCCTGGACTGTTGCAAAAGTGTACTAAATCATCTCAGCATGAACTCATTTCCACCATGCCCATCCTTCTTTCTTGCACCAGACTTATTTTTTCTATCCAGTTTTCAACAAAAAAAATGCACACCATATAGAAAAATAGGAGAGTATAAACCATACACTGGAAAAAAGCAGGTAACAGAAATGGACTGTGAGAGTGACCAGATGTCAAGTTTGCCAGAAAAAGCCTTCAAAATAGCCATTATTAGCATTATAGCTTGCAAATATTTTCCACCATTCTGTAGTTTGTTTCTTCACTTTCTTTATTGTTTCCTTTGCCATGTAGAAGCTTCTTAGCTTGATGCAATCCCATTTGTCTGTTTTTGCTTTGGTTGCCTATGTTTTTGAGGTCTTTCCCCTAAAAAGTTTTTGCCCAAACCAATGCCCTGAAGCATTTCCCCAGTGTTTCCTCCTAGTAATTGCATAGTTTCAGGACTTAAACTTAGGTGTTTAATCCATTTTCAGTTGATTTTTGTATATGGTGACAGATAAACCTCTAGTTTCATTCTTCCACATATGGTTATCAAGCTTTCTTAGCACCATTTACTGAAGAGACTTTCCTTTCTCCAAAGTATATTTTTGGTGCCTTGTTGAAAATCAAGTTGGCTATAAATGTGTGGATTTAATTCTAGGTCATCAATTCTGTTCCATTGGTCCTTGTGTCTGTTTTTATGCCAGTACCATGTTGTTTTGGTTATTATAGCTTTGTAGTATAATTTGAAGTCAGGTAGTACGATGCTTCTAGCTTTGTTCTTTTTTGCTCAGGATTGCATTGGCTATTTTTTGTGGTTCCTTATAAATTTTAATATTGCTTGTTCTACTTCTGTGAAGAATGTCATTGAAATTTTGATTGCATTGAATTCACAGATCACTCTGTGTAGTACAGACATTTTAACAATAATTTTTTCAATCCATGAGCATGTGATATTCCATTTTTGTATCTTCTTTGATTTATTTCCTTGGTTTTTTTTATGGTTTTCATTGCAGAAATCTTTCACTTTTTTGGTTAAATTTATTATTATGTATTTTATTTTCTTGTAACTATTTTAAATGAAATTTCTTCCTTGATTTCTTTTTCAAATTGTTTACCATTGTCATATAGAATTACAATTTTTATATGTTGACTTGGTATCCTCCCACTTCAGTGAATTTGTTTATCAGTTTTAATAGTTTTTTGGTAGTCTTTTTTTTTTTAATATAAGATCATGTTGTCAGTTCTAATAGTTTTTTGGTACAGTATTTATATTTTTTTAATATAAGATCATGTTGTCTGAAAACTAGGATAATTTGACATCTTCCTGTCCAGTGTGGATGCCCTTGATTTCCTTCTCCAGCTTAATTTATCTGGCTAGAATACAAGTACCATGTTGAATAAAAAGGGGGAAAGTGAGCATCTTTGCCTTGTTTCATATCTTAATAGAAAGGCTTTCCATTTTTCCTATCCAGTATATTGTTAGCTGTAAGCTTGTCATATAGAGCCCTTATTGTTTTGAAGTATGTTCCTCCTATACCCAGTTAGTTGTATTTTTATCATGAAGGGATATGAATTTTATTAAATGCTTTTCAACATCTGTTGAAGTGATTGTGGTTTTTTTTTCTTTGATTCTGTTGATGGAATGTATCACTTTTTGTGTGTACATTAAACTATGTTTGCATCCCTGGGGTGAATCCCACATAATCATCGTGAATGATCTTTTTAATGTGTTGTTGAATTCAGTTTGTTAGTATTTGGTTGAGGATTTTCTCATCTACATTCATCATAGATATTGGCCTGATGTTTTCTTTTTTGTTGCTGTGTCCTTGTCTAGTTTTGGTATCAGGGTAATGTTGGCCTTGTAGAATGAGTTTAGAAGTATTCCCTTCACTTAAATTCACTTCAATTTTTTTGAATAGTTTCAGAAGAATTAGTGTTAGTTCTTATTTAAATGTAAGGTAGGATTCAGCAGTGAAGCCGTCGAGTCCTGAGCTGGTTTTTTGTTTGTTTGTTCATTTGTTTGTTTGTTTTTTATGGGAGATTTCTAATTACAGCTTCGACCTGATTCCTCATTATTGTTCTGTTTAGGTTTTCTATGTCCTCATGCTTCAATCTTGATAGGTCTTATGTGTCCAGGAATTTATTCATTTCTTCCAGGTTTCTCAATTTGTTGGTATATAGTTGTTTCAAATAGTCTCTAATGATTCTTTGTGTTTCTGTGATATCAGTTGTTATGTCTTTTTCAAATATGATTTTGTTTATTTGGGTCTTCTGTTTTTGTGTAGTTAGTCTAGGTAAAAGTTTGTCAATTTCATTTTTTTTCCAAAAACCAACTTTTATTTTGTTGATCCTTTGTATTATTATTTTAGTCTCAATTTCATTTACTTCTGCTCTGGTATTATTTCTTTCCTTCTACTAATTTTGAATTTGGTTTGTTCATGCTTTTCTAGTTCCTGAGGTGCATTTTCAGGTTGTTTATTTGAAGTCTATTTTTTTCATGTAGGCATTTATTGCTATAAACTTTCATCTTAATACTGTTTTTGCTGTATCTCATAGGGTTTTGTATATTGTATTTCCATTTTTGTTTCTTTTAAGAAATTTTAAAAATTGCTTCTCAACTTGTTCTTTGATCCATTGGTTGTTTAGGGGCATGTAGTTTAATTTTTATGTACTTGTATAGTTTTCAAAGTTCCTCTACTTATTGATTTCTAGTTTTATTTCATTGTGATCAGCAAAGATACTTGATGTGATCTTTGACTTTCTAAAATTTGTTAAAACTTGTTTTGCCACCTAATATATGATGTATCCTGGACAGTGTTCCATGTGCTGATGAGAAGAATGTGTATTCTGCAGATGTTTGATGAAATGTTCTGCAAATGTCACTTAGGTCAATTTGGTCCAGGGTATAGTTTGACTGTAATGTTTCTTTGTTGTCTTTCTTACAGGATGATCTTTCCATTGCTGAAAGTGGGGTGTTGGAAGTCCCCTACTATTACTGTACTGCAGTGTATCTGTCCCATTAGATGTATTAATATTTGCTTTATATATTAGGGTGCTCTTTTGGTGGGAGCATATATATTTACTATGTTATATCCTCTTGCTAAATTGATTCCTTTATCATTACATAATGATCCTTCTGTCTCTTTGTACTTCTTTTGTATTAAAGTCTATTATCTGATATGAGTATAGCCACTCCTACTCTTTTTTAATTTTCCTTTCATGGAATATCCTTTCCATTTCTTCCCTGTCAGTCTATTTATGTCCTTATAGGTAAATTCAGTTTCTTATAGGCAGCATAAAGTTGTTTTTTTGAAAAACCCATCCAACCACTCTGTGTTTTTTGTTTTGTTTTGTTTTTTGAGATGGAGTCTCCCTCTGTCACCCAGGCTGGAGTGCAGCGGCACAATCTCAGCTCACTGCAACCTCTGCCTCGTGGATTCAAGTGCTTCTCCTTCCTCAGCTTCCTTAGGACCTGGGACTACAGTCGTGTGCCACCACACCTGGCTAATTTTTGTGTTTTTAGTAGAGACAAGGTTTCACCATGTTGACCAGGCTGGTCTTGAACTCCTGACCTCAGGTGATCCACCCACCTTGGCCTCCTAAAGTGCTGAGATTACAAGCCTGAGCCACCACACCCAGCCCACTCTATGTCTTTTAGTTGGAAAACTTAACTCTTTTACATCTAACACAATTATTGAAGGTAAGGACTTACTCCTGCCATTTTTTTTCTTTTTCTATTTTTCTCATAGTTCCTCTCTTTTTTTCTTTCTTTCTTACTATTTTCCTTTGTGGTTAAGCAACTTTCTTTGGTAGTATGTTTTAATTCCTTGATTTTTATTTGTAGTTGATATACTATAGGTGTTTGACTATAGCTTTTTAATGGCTGAGACAGTTGGTACTGAGAGCAGTTCTCACATGGATCACATTCTGGCCAGGGGGCAACAAGGACTTAATTCCTGGTGGTTAAGTGTGAAGAAAGAGAGCAATGGTCTCAGTTCTGCCAAGAATAAATTTATTGTGCAGCATGAAACAGAAGATCTTCATAACAGTACTTAATGAATCTTCTGAAGCTTAAACTTAAACTATGCTAAAAATCAGGCCTGAGATCTGACTGTGAGAGTAGCAGAGACCGAGCATGAGGTTGTTAGGATGACTTGTCAGGTGGAGGTTTGCCATACTCTGCCAGTCTGGTAGGATACTTGTATAGCTAAGGCACCAGCTTGAAAACAACACATCAGGAGATTGGGGTGCACTGTTAATTACCTACTGCTGAGTAACAGGTGGCTTAAAACAGGAACAATTTATTACTTTGTTTCATTGATTTTGGGGGTATAAGGAACTGGTCTCCAGCCAACAGCTAGAGAGCAACTGAAGCCGGCCAACAGCCATATGAGGAAGTTTGGAAGCAAATTCTCCCCAGATTGAGCTTTCAGATGAACTGTAGCACCCACCCAACATCTTGATTACAACCTCAAGAGAGGCATTGAGCCAGAGCTCTTCAGGTAAACTATACTTGACCTATGGGAACCATGAGGTAATAAATATTGGTTGTTTTAAGCTCCCGAGTTTGGGGATAATTTATTTTGCAGTGATAGTAGACTATGTACTAAGAAACTATTAAATCTAGATTTATGTTTTGTGCAAGCAGCCATGTTTGCTTTTTAGACCAGGTTACGTATCTAATCATGAGGACCAAGAGCTTTAGGCAAAGACTGGACTGGTATGCAGGGAAAGTTTCCTTTTCTGAGTCTTATGATTAGGGTTAGAATTGGTCCAACTCATCCTGTAACCTCATTATGTAAAAGAAGAAAAAGTTGTGTAAATCATGTTATTCTCGAGAATAAGTGTAAAAAGTCATATTTCATCTGTAACGGCAGCTCTGAGCCTGAAGCCAATTAACTGCAGAACAAGATTAACTTCCTGAATGTAGAGAAGATGCTTCTTGAAGCACAGAGAGACTTTTGATGCAAGGCTAGATAGTTGAAGGGATGGGGAAAAGTTGTTCTCTCTACATGAAAAAGTCTTTCAGTTACATTCCCACCCAGACTTATTTGTGTGCATGGAGAACACTTGGACAATCACATGTGTCTTTCTGAAAGAAAAAAAAAAACAGGGTTTAAAGGCCCCATTACTGAGGGGTCATACACTGGCATCAAGAGCATATTCCAAAACCTTCAGAGTGCTTCTTAAAAGTTTTATTTCAATGCCCTTAAAGGCGACGAGGCCCTGTTGCCCATGACTCCACATAGCCCTGTTGCCTCACACATGGCCTGCCTGGGCATTTGCATCGTGTGCTGACAGCCTTGGAAGCTTTTCAGTTGAAGAGCCCTCCCATTGTACACAGTAATTTAGTCCCCATGACTGTACTTACTACTCACAGAGAAATTAAAAAACAAATGAACAAACAAAAACAGAAGAAACAGATATTACAGGTATACACATGTGACCCTTTTATGATATTGGAGGACCAGAAGTTCAGGCATCCAGAATCAGTAGGTTAAACAGAAAGAACCAAAAGAACAGCAGCCAATGTTCCAGTTTGCAAATTAGACACAGCCTTGGCATCATGAAGAAGTAAATAATAATAAAGAGGTAAACTGTCCATCAAACAATAGGACCATAGGTCTAATTTATCATTAAAAAAATGGAGCCAGTCTAATATCACCAGTGGCAGGACTTTCTCATGCAGCCCTGAAAGAGCAAAACGGCAAAGAACAAATCTAAAAAATTAGAAGTAGACGTTTCTTACACTGGCAAGAAAATAATCTTCTTGGTTTTGCCAGGAGAAAAAAATGAATAATATTCAAGTACTTCATTACATCTGGCAATTACAAGGACAGTGAACAGACTGTACTGAGAACATGCTTCTCCCGTGGCCAGTCACACTCCTGTTTTGTTCCTCGCATTAATCTCAATTCATCTTAATCACTTCAAAGTGGGAGAGAGTGGATGATATAATCAGTAGATATTTTTGGAGGGGGTAGTTATAAATGAAGTTTTAATTATACCTAAGGAACAATGATGCTGTTTTTCACAACAAGTACCTGTCTATTTTAATGCTTATACTTGACTTCTCCAGTAAGAAACGGTTGCTCATAATTTGGGTAAAGTCAAAGACCAGCTCCCGTCTCAACACCAGGTTAAAAAAAAGAAAGCCATGGTCAGATTCCCATTTCCAGCAGGACACTAGACCAGACTTTTTTAACAACCATTCCACCAAAACGAATTTTAAGGGCTGGATTAAAACATTCTTTAAAAATAAATTTAAAAGCAATTTCTGAGCAGAAAAGAAAATAGGAAATGTACACCAGTGGAAAACAAAGTGAAAGCAAGAGTCAAGAACAGTCAGTAAGCACTGATGGCCTGAGCCAAACTCTGGGAACCTTGGGCTCCTGTTATTGTCCTGGCTGAGGAATGAGGAGAGCAGAAGATAAGCTTAGAGCACATCCAAGGTGCAGATAGTAATAGAAAACCCTCTCATAAGGCTGGGTTTCCAAATGTTACATCTCTGATGTAGAAGGAAATTAGAAATACACTCCTGAGAAGAGTACAGCAATGAGACTTACCTTCCTCTACTTTGGCAGAGAAAAAGAAATTAATTGTGCAGAGAGGCTGGGCACATTGCCTCACACCTGGAATCCTAGTGAGCCAAGAAGGGAGAAGCCGAGGAGAGAGGATTGCATGAACCCAAGAGTTTGAGACCAGACTGAGCAATATAGTGAAACCCTATCTCTACAAAAAACTAAAAAATGTAGCTGACTATGGTGGTGCCAACCTGTGGTCCCAGCTATTTGGGAGGCTAAGGCAGAAGGCATGACATAATGAACTTCAGAGGCAAAAGTGTAAAATCTGAAAAGTATACTTACAATAATTTAAAACAAGAGACAATTAGATTGAGAGCTGATATCTTCACAGAAACACTTGAATCTAGAAGTTGAGCCATATCTATAACTTCCTGAAATAAAATTTCCTTGTAAAAACATCCATACTTCCCAAAGCAATCTACAGATTCGGTGCAATCCCATTACAATTTCAATATTATTTTTAGCAGAAGTAGGGAAAACATCAGACATTCTTATGGAAACACAAAAGTCCACAAATAGCCAAAACAATCTTGAACAGAAAGAACAAAGCTTCAGGAAGCATACTCCTCAATTTCAAAATATAAAGCAATTGAGATCAAAGCAGCATGGTCCTAGCATAGACACAAGACACGTCTACCAACAGAACAGGATAGAAAGCCTAGAAATCACCTCACGCATATGTGGTCAATTGATTTTTGGCAAAGGTTCAAAGAACACACGCTAGAGAAAGAACAGTCTCTTCAATAAATTATGCTGCGAAAACTGGTTATATAAACATGCAAAAAAATTTTTTTTGATCCTTATCTCACACCGTATACAAAAATGGATTAAAGACTTAAATATAAAACCTGAAACTGGCTGAGGTAACTCACGCCTGTAATCCCACCATTTTGGGAGGCCGAGGTGGGCGGATCCTCTGAGGTGAGGAGTTTGAGACCAGCTGGCCAACATGGTAAAACCCTGTCTCTACTAAAAAAGAAAATACAAAGTGGGTGCCTATAATCCCAGCTACTCGGGAGGCTGAGGCAAGATAATTGCTTGAACCGGGAGGCAGAGGTTGCAGTGAACCGAGATCGCACCACTGCACTCCTGCCTGGGCGACAGAGCAAGACTCTGTCTCAAAAAAAAAAAAGACCTGAAACTGTAAAACTAGTGGAAGAAAATAGTGGGGAAAGCTCTAAAATATTGGTCTGGGCAACAAGTTTTTAAAATAAACCTCAAAAACACAGGCAACAAAAGCAAAAATACACAAATGAGATGGCATCAAACTAAAAATCTTCTGCAAGGCAAAGGAAACAAAGTGAAGAGACAGCTTATAGAATGAGAGAAAATGTTTGTAAACCATACACTTGATAAGGAATTAATATCCAAAATATCTGAGGTACTCAAAAAGCTCAATAGCAAGAAAACAAATAACCCAATTTAAAAATGGGCTATAATCTCAGCTACTCTGGAGGCTGAGGCAGGAGAATCACTTGAACCTGGGAGGCAGAGGTTGCAATGAGCCGAGATCACACCACTGCACTCCAGCCTGGGCGACAGAGTGAGACTCCATCTCAAAAAAAAAAAAAAGGAACATATATGAATGTGTCTAAATCAACAAATAAAAAAAATCTAACCCAATAAAAACAGTCAAAGAAATTGAGTCAGCATCTCACAAATGAAATAGCAGTGTTCATAAGTATATGGAAAGATATTCCATCAGTTCAGTACTCATTAAAATGCAAATTCAAGTAAAATACACACCATATTAATGACACCAGACTAATAGCCATACTTTTTACTTCTGTAAATTAATGTTTTGACATCCATCTAAAAGCCTATTATATACCTCTAAGCAAATTATGACTTACCCACACACATTTGGAGCCCTTAGATGGCTTTAAGCTGTATATGTCATAGTGAACATCAACTTCACAGGCAGACCACTTTCCAACATAGTCAATCTTAAATCTACTTGCCCTGCCTCATCCTACCCTTTCCAAAGAGATCACAATAAAGCTATGTGCTGTGTTCTCTCCAGGAAAATACAAATGTAATAAAACCCTAAAACATTCCCCATGTCTCTCTTGATATGCGTTGGGTCTTATCACACCTTACTCAAGGTAATATGACTACTACAAATGAAAAGGTGAAAAAAAATCTGAGAATTTGGAGTAGAGGGACCCTTGTACAGAGTTGGTGGAGAGTGTGAATGTGTACAACTACTTTGGAAAATAATTTGACAATACGTAGTAGTGCCAGAGAGGTGTACCCCTTTAACCCAGCAGTTCCAATCCTAAATGGAAAGTTGAAACATACCACAGTGGTATTTTTCAATTTTTTAAACTTTTTATTTTATGGCTATACTTTATACACATGCAATCATGTGATATGTCTTATATCTATTCAAAATGTATTAAAACTGTCACTTTTGGAAATTACATTCTGAAAATTAAGACCTCTTCCCTCGCATAACAGATTAAACCAGGAAAAATCAAGAAAATTGTATTTATGTTAGAAGAGCCCTACATGCTTTCAACTTTATTCGATATTTTTTACCTATTCACTTGAGTAAAATCAGTCACTCTGGCCAATTTTTCCTATGAAAATGAAAGACTTGTACCACCTGAGACATTGTAATTTAGTGACAATGTGAGTCATTCTTGTTTTTAAATTGACAAGTAAAAAATGCATATATGGCATTTATGGTGTACAACATGTTTTGTTATGTGTATACATTGTGGAATGGCTAAATCAAGCTATTTAACATATACATTACCTTACATTCCAGACTTTTGTGGTGAGAGCACTTAAAATCTACTTTCTTAGCAATTTTCAAGTGTCGACTATATTATTATTAACTGTGGTCACCCTGATACACAATAAATCTCTTGAATTTATTCCTCCTGTGTAACTGAAATTCTTTGTTCTTTGACCAACATCTCCCCATTCCCTAAAGTCTCTGGTTATCACCATTTTACTCTTTGTTTCTGAGAGTTAAACCTTTTTAGGCTCCACATGTAAGTATCCACATATAAATAGCCACAGGCTGGGACTGACATGGCCATTAAATTATATCATATATATTTAGTTCTAAATAATCCTACTGGCAGCAATTCATACTCAAATTAGTGCCAGTGTGAGTAGGTGTGGCTAACTACTTTGTCAAACATTAAGATATGGTAGAGAATAGAACTGATAAGGTCACTGTGTTCATGGATATTAAACAAACTTTCACAAGTAATTAATGAAATGATTCAAGGAGGGCAAAGTGCCATGAAAAAGTACAGAGAGTAATGAGAAAGGCTTCTAATGCAGTGGGAGGAGGGTAGCAATCAGCTCAGGGATGATTTCCAGGCAGAAAGATCAGCCTTGTGAGGCTTTGGGGGCAGAGGAGAATGCTGCTGTAATTCAGGAAAACATCTCTATGCAAGCCATTAAAGACGTTTTTTATTTTTTTCTTTAGGCACCTCAATTTTTGAATTATCACTTATTTTTTATAAATCCAATATCTCTGACTTACATGGATTCTTCCCATATGCCTTAAAACAGGGGTCCGCAGTCCAACCCCTGGACCCCTACTGGTTGTGGCCTGTTAGGAACCTATTAGGTACGGGCTGCACAGTAGGAGGTGAACTTCGGGGGAGTGAGCATGACCCCCTGAGCTCCGCCTCCTGTCAGATCAGCACCAGGAATTCTCATAGGAGCACGAACCTTACTGTGAACTGCACGTGCAAGGGATCTAGTTTATGACAATCTAATGCCTGATGATCTGATGTGGAACAGTTTCATCCCAAAACCATCCCCCCACCTCCGCCCCACCTCCCCTAACCCCATCCATGGAAAAATTGTCTTCCATGAAACTGGTCCCTACTGCAAAAAAGGTTGGGGACCGCTGCTTTAAAATACTTCCTTGAAACAAATTAATACAATAACAAGACAAACATAACAAGTCAAGGTTATGATCATGTCAACAGATACAGAAAAAGCATTTGATAAAATTAACACCCATTCATGATTTTTAAAAAAACTCAGGAAACCTGGAATATAAAGGAATGTTTTCAACATGATAAAAGGCACCTATGAAATATCTGTAGCCAACATCACACCCGATGGTGAAAGCCTGAATTCTTTTCCCCTAAGATCAGAAAAGAGGGAAGGGTGTCCACTTTGACCACTTATATGCAGCATTGCAGTGGAGTGTCTAGACAGTGCAATAGGGTAAGAAAAAGAAATAAGAGACATACATACTGGAAAGGAAATAATAACTCTTCACAGATAAATTAGTCATCTTTATAAAAAATTCTGAAGAATATGTAATCTAATAAGTGCATTTATGAAGGTCGCAAGATACAAGTTCAACATAAAAAATTAATTTTATTTCTATACGTTAGCAACAAACAATTGGACATTGAAACTACAGATAATACAACTTAAAGCATTAGAAGATTAACAAAATATATTAAAGCATACAGTAAAAACTACAAACCATTGCTAGGAGGAAAGAAGAGCTTAAAGATATGGGGAGATACACTGTGTTCAAAGATTGGAATACTCAACATTGTTAAGATATCATTTTCTTCAAATTTACCTCTAGATGCAATACAGTCTCAAAACCTAGTGGACTATTTGTGTAGAAAATTGGAAATATGTTCTAAAACTTATGCAAAAATACAAAGAATCTAGAATAGCCAAAATAATTTAGGAAAATAACAAATTTAGAGGTTTCACATTACCATGTTTCAAGTGTTACTGTAAACCTACAGGAATCAATACAGTGTAGTATTGGCATATGTATATACACATAGATCAATGAAACAAATAGGAACAAACATGTCCACAAATATGCCCACAATTTTCTTTGTAAAATGTCAGTGTAATTCAACAGAGAACAGACATCCTTCTCAACAAAGGGTGCTGGAAAAATTATCTGGCCGGGTGCAGTGGCTCATGCCTGTAATCCTAGTGCTTTGGGAGGCTGAGGCAGGCAGATCACTTGAGGTCAGGAGTTTGAAACCAGCCTGGCCAACATGGTGAAACACCATCTCTACTAAAAATACAAAAAAATTAGCTGGGCATGGTGGCAGACACCTATAATCCCAGCTACTTGGGAGGCTGAGGCAGGAGAATAGCTTGAACCTGGGAGGCAGAGGTTGTAGTGAGCCAAGATCACACTACTGCGCTCCAGCCTGGGCAACAGAGTGAGACTCCATCTCAAAAAAAAATTAAATATAAATAAATAAGTAGCCCATCAACCAAACAACCTTTTTTCTTATACTCTATCCTCAAACTATACAGAAAAATTAAGTCAAAACATTTCATAGACCTAAATATAAGAGCCAACCCATAAACTTCTAGAAGAAAACGATAGAATAAATTGGATAGATGTATAAATATGTGGATAGATATAAAATAAGATTCAAAAACTACAAGCCATAAATAAATTGATAATTAGACTATATCAAATATTTTAATGAAAGTTTCTGTTGAACATTAGAGTATGAGAGAAACTGAATATACAAACAGAAAATGTCCAGATCATATATAAAAATAGAATTTTGACTCACAACCTACACCAAGCTGCCCTAGTAACCAACTACTATTGACAATTAAAATAAGGAACCAACCCAAATGCCCATCAAGAATAGACTGAATAAAGAAAATGTGGTACATATACACCATGGAATATTATGCAGCCATAAAAAGGAATGAGATCATGTCCTTTGCAGGGACATGGATGAAGCTGGAAGCCATCATCCTCAGCAAACTAACACAGAAACGGAAAACCAAATATTGCATGTTCTCATTCACACATGGGAGTTGAACAATGAGAACACATGGACACAGGGAGGGGAACATCACACACCAGAGCCTCTCAAGGGGTAGGGGGCAAGGGGAGGGAGAGCATCAGGACAAATGACTAACAAGTGCTGGGCTTAAAACCTAGATGACAGGTAGATAGGAGCGGCAAACCACCATGGCACACATATATCCATGTAACAAACCTGCACGTTCTGTACATGTAACCCAGAACTTAAAAATTTTAAAAAAGAAAAACAAGCTAATTTTACAAGTTGGAAAAAAAAAACAAAACAAAACCGGAAGCCAGGCTGCTCTAAGTCAGGCTTACAGAAGACCAAATTGCTATCTCTAGTGACAATGCAGGATGCCAAACTAATAACTAATAATACATTCTATAACATTTGGCTCAGAATGGCCAGGACTTGATTTGTAACTGACAACCTCCCTAATTTTTGTCCCCACTTCCAACTTTGGACCAATCAGAGAAAGCCAAACATAATAAATTGCACAGGATGCCCCATTTCTCCTTAGCCCACCTGCAGCTTTCCCACACCAATGGGCTTCATACAAGGCATACTGGTGCCTTCCCTCTTCCTACTGTAAAGCTTTCCCACTCCTCTGCCTGCCTTTGGCCTCTGACAAAATGCAAGTGATGGTGGCTGACTCCCTTCCAAGCTCGGAATAAAGAGCTTCTGCCCTTTCTAGTTTTGGCGATCTTTCTTTGCTTCCACATATATTATTTCCATTTTACAGAGGAAAAAACGCCCAGAAATGGTAAAAATCACCCACGTTTCTGGGAAAGCCTAGGTGTTTTCATCTCTTTGCTTTGTACCTGGTTTATATTTGTCTACCAGTGAAACTCTTAGTACAAAGAGATTCTCTATAAATTTTGTTTGAACGGCTGATCCTAGAACACATAACAGGTGTGCTGTTCTTTTTTCATTACATTGTAGGTCTACTTAATTTTGTATTAGGTTGGTGCCGAAGTTAATTGCAGTTTTGCCAGTTACTTTGGCACCAACCGAATATATTAATCAGGTTCTTGCAAAAGCCATTACTCCATGTCTTAGTTTTCTTCTATCAAGCTCATGTCTGTTTGCTTCAAATTATGTTTCTTCTTGTTTGTTCATTTTTGCTTCTACCTCAGTAAAAGCCACAGCAATATCTCTTTGCTACCTTTATCACTTGGGAAATGTGTTTACCTGTCTAGCTGTAACAAATTAAGAACAAATTGCCTCTGCTTTTATCATTTGGTTGGTCTTTGTTTAGTTCTACAGGTGCAAGGTAGTGTAGCCTTGGTTCCTGTCTATCCCAGTATGACAGAAAAGATGGAAAACATACTCTTCTCACAAAATACCACGAAGCTTTGGCCTCAAAAATTTCCATTGCATCAACAAAATCAGAAGAGTTAGTGGCAACAAGGGGTTTAGATAAATGCATGATTACCTGGGACTGTAGGATTGCTGAGGAATGAAGTGGTAACCAGTGGCAGCACTGCTGAAGAGCAGGGAAAATTCCTGGTAACATTATTAGATACCCCTAGGGATTCTCATAAATACTTGTTAGAGTTCTTTCCAGGCATAGGAATATTCGAGGGTGGAGATAAGAGCTGAGAAATGTTGATTATTGTTAAAGTGACCGCATTTTCAACTTGGACATTTGGGTTCTGATTGTAAAATAAACGTTTGTAAATGGAATTTTCCCTATTGACCAATAAATACATTCAGAATTGATTTATTTGATTTTTACATTGTTCTCTTTCCCTTTTCCTACAGTAGGCACCTTTCCTCCTATTTCTTCCAATAACCCCATTCCCCATTATCTCATGGAATGGTGGAACCTGGTACTTAATTTTTTTAAGTGAACCTCTTGTTCAAGCATAACATACACAAAAGTACTCAAGTCACAGGTATAAAGTTTGATACATTTTAAGAAAATGAGCATGTCATCAGAACTCTGATATCAAGAGAGTACATCACCAATACCCCAGAAACTTTTTCTGTGCCTCTTTCCAGTCAGTAGCCACCATCCTCAGTATAATCATGATTTGTATGGTTTTCACCTATCTATAAATGGAATTGAGTGATACATATAGTTTGGTGTCTAGCTTCTTTTTCACAACATTGTGTTGTGCACAATTGTAATTTGTTCATTCTCTTTGCTATATAATATTCTGTTGAACAAATATGCCACATTTTAATTATCCCCTTGCTATTAATGTGCATGTGGATTGTTTCCAGTTTGGATCAATTATAAATAGTGCTGCTATGAATATTCTTTTGGGTTTTTTTTTGAGATGGAGTTTCGCTCTTGCTGCCCAGGCTGGAGTGCAATGGCACGATCTCGACTCACCACAACCTCCGCCTCCCAAGTTCAAGCAATTCTCCTGCCTCAGCCTCCCAAGTGGCTGGGATTACAGGCATGCACCACCACGCCCCAATAATTTTGTATTTTTAGTAGAAACAGGGTTTCTCCATGTTGGTCACGTTGGTCTCAAACTCCCAACCTCAGGTGATCCACCCGCCTCAGCCTCCCAAAGTGCTGGGATTACGGGTGTGAGCCACCACGTCAGGCCGAATATTCTTGTATGTGTCTATTGGTTGACACGTGCCATATATCCAAGAACAGAAATGCTGTGGCATAGAGTGGGAGACAGATATTCAGCTTAGTAGATCCTACCAAGATGTTTTCCAAAGTGATTACGCAGTTTTCACCAGCAGTGCATGAAGGTTGCATGGCTCCCCTTTCCCACTAATTCTTTTATTTAAATTTTACTTTTAAATGTATTGAAAATACTTAAGGTATACAACATATTTTGATAAACATAAACATAGTGAATGATTCCTATGTTTATGATTACTAGTCCTTTAAATCTCTCTTAGGAAATTTTCAGTGTACAATACAACATTAACTATAATTATGTGGTTTTAAATTTTTGTTTATTTTTTCGTGACAAGGTCCACTCTGTCACCCAGGCGGGAGTGCAGTGACACCATCATGGCTCACTGAAGCCTCAAATTCATGGGCTCACCCTTTTGAGCAGCTAGGACCACAGGTGAACACCACTACACCCAACTAATTTTTTTAAAGTTTTTGTTTTAGAGATGGAGTCTTACTCTGTTGTCCAGGCTGGTCTTGAACTCCTGACCTCAAGTGATTCTCTTGCCTCAGCCTCCCAAAGGACTGGGATTACATGTGTGAGCCATCGTACCTGGCTGTAATTATCATAGTATACATTAGATCTCATTGTATAATAACTGCAGGATTGTACCCTTTGACCTACATGTTGCTATTTTTCTCCCTTCCCTTCCCTTCCCTTGTTAAACAAAATTTTACCTGTTCCTGTGTATTTGAATATTTTTTAGATTCTGCTTATGAAATCATGTGGTATTTTTCTGTGTCTAGTTTATTTAATTTAGCATAATGACCTCAAGTTTCATCTATGTGTTTGCAAATGGCAGTATCTGCTTCTTTTTTAAGGCTAATATTCCATTATACATATATATATGTGTATATATATATACACATATATATATTATATATATACACTATATATATAATATATATAATATATATATATTACAATTCCTTATTCCTTTGTCCATTAATCTGTCATTTGATAGGGCTATTGTGAATAATGCTACAATAAACACAAGAGCACAGATATTAGTGCAAGGGGCTAAATTCATTTCCTGTGGGTATGTAACCAACAGACAGATTGTTGAATCATATGATACTTCTATTTTTATTTCTCTGACGAACCTCCATACTGTTTCCTATAATGGCTGCAGTAATTTACATTCCTGCCAACATGGTATAAAAGTTCCCTTTTCTCCACATCATGAAGAACACTTGTTCTCTCTTGCCTTTTTGAAAATAGTCATTCTAACAGGTGTGAGTGGTTAGTTCACTGTGGTTTTAATTTATATTCCTGATGACTAATGATGTGGAGCATTTGTTCATAGGGTTATTAGGCATTTGCGTGTGTTCTTTGGGAAAATGTCCATTCGGGTCATTTTTTTTTTCTTGCTATTGAATTGTATGAATTGCTCTTTTACTTTGGATATTAACCCCTTATCAAATGAATGGTTTGCAAATATTCTCTTCCAGTCTACACATTGCCTTTCCATTTTGTTGATTGTTTTCTTTGCTGTGCAGGTGCTTTTTAGTTTGATGTAATGCCATTTATTTATTCTCGCTTTTGTTTCCTGAGCTTTTGGAGTGATATCCAAAAAGTCATTACTAGGCCAACATCAGGGAGGTTTTCTCTTATGTTTTCTTCTAAAGTTTTACAATTTCTGGTTTTATGCGTGATCTTTTATCCACTGAGAGCTGATTTTGGTGTATCTATGTGAGATAAGGGTCCACTTTCATTCTTTTGCCTGTGGATATCCAATTTATCTAACAATATTTGTTTAAGTAGCTATACTTTTCTCATTGTATCTCCTTAGAGGCAAGTCAAAAATTAGCTGACCATATATGTTTGAGTTTATTTCTGAGCTCTCTATTCTGTTCCATTACTGTGTGAGTCTGTTTTTATTCCAGTACCATACAGTTTTGATTAGTATAATTTTGTAATATAATTTGAAATCAGGAAGTGTGATGCCTACAACTTTGTTCTACTTTCTCGAGATTATTTCGGCTATTTGGGGCATTTTGTGGTTTCAAGTGAATTTTTGAATTTTTTAAAATTTCTGTGAAAAATAGAATTGGAATTTTGATAAGGATTGAATTAATATATGCTTTGGGGTAGTATGGCTATTTAAAATATATTCCTCTCCATAAACATGGGACCTATTTCCATTTATTTGTGTCTTCTGTAATTTCATATATCAATGTTTTATACTTTTCAGTGTATAGTGCTTTCTTTTTTTAGTTAAATTTATTATTTTATTCTTTTCTATTGATAGGCAACAACTGTACATATGTTTAGGGTACATGTGATATTTTGTTACTTGCATAGAATGTGTGCTAATCAAGTCAGGATAATTTGCACATCCATCCCTTCAAACATTTAGCACTTCTTTGTGTTGGGAACATTCTACATCTTGTCTAGCTATTTTGA
The DNA here is from genome assembly GCF_028885625.2 of Pongo pygmaeus. Taxonomy (NCBI): domain Eukaryota; kingdom Metazoa; phylum Chordata; class Mammalia; order Primates; family Hominidae; genus Pongo; species Pongo pygmaeus. Next base: position 18,283,879 of record NC_072380.2, on the reverse strand, counting down.
AATACACAATAAATTAGTGTTTACTATAGTCACCCTACTGTGCTATAGAATACTAAAAATTATTTCATCTATCTAACTGTATTTTTGTACCCATTAGTCACCTTCTCTACATCCCCACCTCCTCCATGCCCCTCCCAGCCCTGGTAAACCACCATTCCACTCTCTACCTCCATGAAGTCCACTTTTTTAGTAACCATATTTGAGAACATGTAATATTTGTCTTTCTGTACCTGGCTTATTTTACTCAACATGATGTCCTCCCGTTCCATCCATGCTGCTCCAAACAAGAGGATTTCATTTTTTTCTCATGGTTGTATAATACTCCATTGTGCATATATATCACCTTTTATTTATCCATTCATCTATGGATGGATGCTTATGTTGAAGCAATATCTTGGCTATTGTGAACAGTGTTGCAGTAAACATGAGAGTACACATACCGCTTCAGTAACTGATTTCATTTCTTCTAGATATATACCCAGAAGTAGGATTACTGGAGCATGTGGTAGTCCTATTCTCAGTTTTTGAAGGAACCTCCATACTATTTTCCATAGTGGATCTACTAATCTACATTCCCACCACAGCGTATTAACATTTCCCTTTCTCCACATCCTTATCAGCATTTGTTATTTTTTGTTTTTTTATTTTTAATAATAGTCATTTTAACTGGTGTGAGATAACTCATTGTGGTTTTGATTTGCTTTTCCTTGATGATTAACAATGTTCAGTATTCTTCTTTTATTCCTTTCTGTTTTTGTTTTTTTTTCTTTTTCTTTTTCTTTTTTTTTTTTTTAATAGAGTTTCACTCTGTTACCCAGGCTGGAGTGCAGTGACATGATCATAGCTCATTGCAACCTCAAACTCCTAGGCTCCTCAGCATCCTGAGTAGTTGGGACTATAGGCATGTGCCAAGACACCTGGCTAATTCTTTAATTTTTTTTTTTTTTTTTTTTTTTTTTTTTAGTAGAGATGCAGATCTCACTAGGTTGCCCAGGCCAGTCTTGAACTCCTGGCCTCAAGTGATCCTCTCACCTTGGCCTTCAAAAGCATTGGGATTACAGGAGGGAGCCACCATGTTTGGTCAAGCATTTTCTTATATACCTGTGGGCCATTCGTATGTCTTCTTTCGAGAAATGTCTGTTCAGATCATTTGCTCATTTTTAAAATAAGATCATTTGTAGGTTTTTTTGCTATTGAGTTGTTTGAGCTCCTTATATACTTTGGCTATTAATCTCTTGTCAAATGTAGTTTGCAAATATTTTCTCCTATCCTGTGGGTTGTCTCTTCAGTTTGTTGATTGTTTCCCTTGATTTGCAGAAGCCAGTTAGTGTGATATAATCCCATTTGTTATTTTTGCTTTGGTTGCCTGTATTTTTGAATTTACCCAAAAAAATCTTTGCACAGACCAGTGTGCTAAAGCATTTCTCCTATAGTTTCTTCTAGTAGCTTCATAGCATCAGTTCTTACACTTAAGTCTTTAATCCATTTTGATTTAATTTTATAATTATAATTATAATTAAATCAAAAAATTAAATTACTCTGGGTTCTTTTCTCAGCATAAAAATGTAGAGATTTTCCCAGCACCATTTATTGAAGAGACTGTTCTTTCCCCAATGTGTGTTCTTAATGCCTTTGTCAAAAATAAATTGGCTGTAAATGCCTAGGGTTATTTCTGGATTCTGTATTCTATTCCATTGGTCTATGTGTCTGTTTTAATGCCAGTACCATGCTATTATGGTTATTAAAGCTTTATAATACATTTTGAAGTGAGATAGTGTGATGCCTCAACTTTGTTCTTTTTGCTCAAAATTGCTTTGGCTGTTCAGGGTCTTTAATAGGTCCCTACAAATTTTAGAATCTGTTTCTATTTCTGTGAAGAATGTCATTAGAATTTTGATAGGGATTGCATTTAACCTGCAGATCACTTTTGATAATATATACATTTTAACAACATTAATTTTTCTAATCAATGAGCATGGAATATCTTTTTATTTCCTGTGTCCTCTTCAATGTATTTCATCAATATTTTATAGTTTTCAATGACATATATTTCATTTTAAGTTAAATTTGTCACTAGGTTTTTGTTTTTGTGTTATTATTATAAATGGAATAGCTTCCTTGATTTCTTTTTCAGGTTGTTCACTATTTGCATCTAGAAATGCTAATAATTTTTGTACGTTTATTTTGTATCCTGCAACTTTAGTGAATTCATTTATCAGTTCAAACCATTTTTTCGTAGAGTGTTTGGCTTTTTCTAAATATAATATCACGTCATTTGCAAAGAAGGATAATTTGAATTCTTTCCAGTTTGGATGCTCTTTATTTCTTTCTGTTGTCTAATTGCTCTGACTAAAACTTCCAGTATTACATTGAATAAAAGTGCTGAAAATGGGCATTCTTGTCTTTTTTTCTAATCATAGAGGAAAGGGTTTCAATTTTTCCCTGTTCAGTATGATGTGAGCTGTGTATTTGTCATATATATATTTTTTATTGTTTTAAGCTTTGTTCCTTCCATACCCAATTTGCTGAGAGTTTTTATCACTAAGGGATGTTGAATTTTATGCAATGCAATGCCTTCCCAGCATCTATTGAAATAATCACATGATTTCTCTTGATTCTGTTAATGTGATGTATCACATTTATTGATTTGCATGTATTAACCCATCTTTGCATCTCTAGGAGGAATCCCACTTGATTATGGTGATGATGTTTTACATGTGTTGTTGAATTCAGTTTGCTAGTATCTTGTAGAAAATTTTTTTCATCTGTGTTCTTCAGGAATATTGGCCTGTAGTTTTCTTTTTTCTCTGTGTCCTTTTCTGGTTTTGGTTTCAGGGTAATACTGGCCTCATAGAATTAATTTAGATTTCCTTCTCTTCATTTTTTTCTGAAGAGTTAGATTAAAACTGATATTAGTTCTTCTTTAAATGTTTGGTAGATTTAGTGTGAAGCCATCAAGTCCTGGGCTTTTCTTTGATGGGAATTTTTTTATTACTGCTTGATCTCATAACTCATTATTAATCTGTTGAGGTCTTCTATTTCTTCATGGTCCAATTTGATAGGTTGTAAGTGTCCAGAAATGTATCCATTTCTTCCAGGTTTTGAAATTTGTTGGCGTATACTTGTTCATAATACTTTACAATAATGCATTGTATTTCTGTGGCATCAATTGTAATGTTTTTTTATCCATATGAAGTTTTGTTGATTTTATCTTTTCAAAAATCCGACTTTTCATTTAGTTGATCTTTTGTACTGTTTTTTTAGTCTCAATTTAATTTTTCTGCTCTGATATTTATTATTCCTTTCCCTCTACTATTTTGGGTTTAGTTTATTCTTGTTTTCCTAGTTTCTTAAAGTACATTATTAGGCTGTTTATAGGAAACCTTTCTACCTTTTTGATAGGCATGTATTACTATAAACTTTGTCTTAGTACTGCTTTTGCTGTATCCCACAGGTTTTGATATGATGTGCTTCCATTTTCATTTGATTCACAAAATGTTTAATTTTCATTCTTAATTTACTCGTTGACCTATTGGTTGTTTAGGAGCATGCTGTTTAATTTTTATGTATTCGTACGCTTTCCGAAATACCTCTTGTTATTGATTCCCAGTTTTATTTCATGGTGGTTAGAAAAGATACTCGATATGAATTTGACTTCAAAAATTTGTTGACATAATTATATGGCCTAACATATAGTATATCCTGGACAGTGTTCCATATACTAATGAGAAGATTGTGTATTTTGTAGCAGTTGGATAAAGTGTTTTACAAATGTCAGTTATGTCCTTTTGGTCTAGAATGCAGTTTAACTCCATTGTTTGTTTGTTGATTTTTTGTCTGGATGACTTGTCCATTGTAGAAAGTGGGTTGTTAAAGTTCCCTAATATTGTTTATTGCTGTGTACTTCTACCTTTAGATTTATTTATGTTTATATACTTGGGTACTCCAGTGTTGGGTGCATATATATTTATTATTGTTATATCATCTTGCCATCTTGCTGAATTGATCCCTTTATCATTACGTAATAACCTTTTTTGCCTCATTGTACAATTTTGACTAGAAGTCTCTTTTATCTGATATAAATACAGCTATTCCTGCTCATTTTTGGTTTCCATTTGCATGGTGCGTCTTTTTCCATCTCTTTACTTTCAGTTTACATGTGCTTTATCGGTTACATGAGTTTCTTGTAGACAGTATATAATTGAGTATTTTTTAAAAATCTGTTCAGCTATTCTACATCTTTTAATTTTTTCCATTTACATGCAATGTTATTATTGCTAGATAAAGACACACTAGTGCCATTTTGTTACTTGTTTTTTGGCTGTTTTAATTATTTACTTATTTTTTGAAACAGAGTCTCGCTCTGTTGCCCAGGCTAGAGTGCAGTGGTACAATCTCGGCTCACTGCAACCTCTGCCTCCCAGGTGATTCTCCTGCCTAAGCCTCCCAAGTAGCTGGGATTACAGGAATGTGCTACCATGCCTGGCTAATTTTTGTATTTTTAGTAGAGATAGGGTTTCGCCATGGTGCCCAGACTGGTCTTAAACTCCTGGGCTCAAGTGATCTGCCCACCTTGGCCTCCCAAAGTGCTGTGATTACAGGCATGAGCCACCACACCTAGATTTTTGTTTGTTTGTTTGTTTTTGGACAAGGTCTCTGTCTGTCAACAAGTTTGGAATGCATTGGTGTGATCATAGCTAACTGAATCCTTTAACTCCTGGGCTCAAGTGATCCTCCTGCCTCAGCCTCCTGAGTATCTGGGACTGTCAGTACATGCCATCATGCCCAGGTTTGATTGTTTTTAATTCTGTTCTTCTTCCTTCCCATCTTCCTTTGTGGTTAAGTGATTTTCTCTGGGAGTATGTTTTAATTACTCTCTTTTTATTTTTAGTATATCCATGACAACCTTTCATTTTGTGGTTACTATGAGGCTTACAAAAAATCTTAGAGCTATAACAAGTTACTTTAAACTGATGGAAACAACATTCAGCACAAAGAAAGGAAGCCAATAAAAAAAAGTTTAAAACTCTGCACTTTTACTCCATGCTTCCCATATTTTGACTTTTTGTTGCCACAATTTACATCATTTTATATTGCCCATCTCCTAACAAATTGTTGTCATTATTTTTGGTGGCTTTATCTTTTAGTCTTCATACTAAAGATATTGTGGTTTACACACCACAATTACAGTCTTAGAGTATTATAAATTTGTCTGTGTACTTACTCTCACCAGTGAGTTTTATACCTTCACATATTTTCTTGTTGCATGTTAGCGTCCTTTCCTTTCAGATGAAGAAATCCCTTCAGCGTTTGTTGTAAGACAAGTCTGGTGGTGATGACTTTAGCTTTTGTTTGTCTTGGGGTTTTATCTCCTCTTCATGTTTGAAGAATAGATTTGCTAAGTATAGTATTTTCAATTGGCAGTTATTTTCCTTATGCCCCAACTTTTACACCTTCCACATGAAGGACAGCATCCTAAGCCTCCTGGCTCTAACAGTAGAGGAGACTAGGCATATGTGTTTCTCTAGGTCACAGAACAAAGATGTGGTTTCCAGAGAGTACACTCTCTGGGTGTAGTGCAGAAGAAAAGGCTGGAATGCACAACCCCCATTTTTTTCTCCAGAAGGGGTTTATTGCACTTTTTGTTTGTTTGTTTGTTTTTGACAGAGTCTTACTCTTGCTGCTTAGGCTGGAGTGCAATGGTACGATCTTGGCTCATAGCAACCTCCCCATCCTGGGTTCAAGCAATTTTCTTGCCTCAGCCTCCAAAGTAGCTGGGATTACAGGCACGCACCACCACACCTGGCTACTTTTTGTATTTTTAGTAGAGACGGGGTTTCACCATGTTGACCAGGCTGGTCCTGAACTCCTGACCTCAGGTGATCCACCCGCCTCGGCCTCCCAAAATGCTGGGATTACAGGCGTGAGTCACCATACCCAGCCTATTGCACATTTTTTTAAGTGACTACTTGGCAGCTTCCGTTGAACTTGCATTGGTGAGCTAATGGGGTAGACAAACAGTAACCCTCCAAAAGCCTGAGCTGAAGGATGTCACCTCCTGAGCCTTTCCTCTAGCTCACTCCAGTGATTATTCCAAGTCTACCCATATTTTTTGGAGGTAGTTGGTCCACACACCAACTGCCTCAACTTGTATAGTTCTTATAGAAGGGACTGTCTCTTTAATGACCTCTCACAGAAGGGACTGTCTCTTTAGTTCTGAGAGTCAATGGGGCTATGCATTTCTGAGTGGCCCTAGACACTGGAAACAAATAGGCAAATATGCAATTGAGCCAACTTCTAGTAGCTATCTCCCCCCAGAGTACAACCTAAACACCAGTACAGGCATTTGTCACAGATTCTCTCCCTGGCTTAGTGCAGAGAGAATGGGAGATAAAGGTTCACACTCAGCTTCACCGTAATGATAGAAGAAACTGAAATACACATCCAACACCCCCACATTTCCAGCTACATATAAAGTGTTTGTATTCTACCTTACTTGTCTTGGGGTCTTGACAGGACATGGCACATTCTGATCTCCAAGGGGCCACCAAAAACAGAGACAATAGTTTGGACAAACACAAGTAAGTAGGAGGCATCTTAAGATCTCTGACCAAATGAATTGGCGAGATTATTCTCCTTCACTCATTTAGATTTCATCTGAGAAAAGTTAACATTGCATAGTTAGGGCAGAAGTCATCAATCTGGATGCTAAATATTATATACATCTCCTTCAACATATTCCAGGTTTTTTCCCTATGTGATATATTTTTCTAAAAGATCAATTGCATTGGGTTCCAGGATACTCTTGTGCAGTAAGACTTCCTTGATTCATTTGCACAAAATTGTGCCATTCTCCTTGAGACACATTTTGATCTGGTCAGCGTTTCTTGTCAACATCTGCTCCATAGGCATGGTCCTGGTCAGAAAGTGAAAAACTTATTTCTTCCCAAGAGTACAAGAAGCGACCTGGCATTGCTGCCAGGTAGCAGCAGAGCTGAAAAAGGCCAGTACAGTAAGGAAGATGGCAAGCCATCAAATACTAAAATATATCTTTCATTCTTCCTTCCCACTGAGGCCATGTCTCATTTCTACCTCTTCCTAAGATATCCACCCCCACCAGCATCTCCCAACTTTTAAATTGCTGCATAAAATACCCATGTTACAATGTATCTTGTCTCAACTAAAATTTCTTCATTCTAGTCCCTGCCTTTCTCTTAACCTTATTACAATGATCACACATTGAAGAGAGAGAATAGTGTAAGATCAAGTCTGCAAGTTAAACTATAGTCCTGATACTGGAATCCACAAACAGAAAATCTGAATTATAGATAAGCAAAGATTCAGATTCTGAAGCCCAGAACACACTCTTAGATCTTGGGCGTCTAATATCCTATCAATATTTAATCAAGAAAGAAGCAGGCAGATGACAGGGGTGGGGGGGCAAGCAAGATAGAACAATAACTTTTATTAAATAATGACTTTGTACCAGAAACATTACTGACATTATTAATTGATCCATATAACAAATATTTGTTGGGAGTTTAGTTCTGCCACTGAACTGTGAAAGCATTATTCCCATTTTATGCCTGAGGAGTCAGAGCTACAGATCTAAAAAGTAATTCACTCAGTGTCCACAGGATTTCAACTCAGATCCACACAAGAAAAGCTCATGTTCGTTCTCCTATGACAAAGTGCGCAAGGAAGTAAAGTAATTTAAGAGACAAGAAAGATCAGAGGAAGAGAGCATTGAGGAAAAATTATGTAGCCCCATAATACCCTAAGTCTTCCAAAAAACCACTTTTTTTCAAATTATATTAGCCAACAATGTTTTAATATACTTTATAGACAATAAGTTTTTTTACAAGATTTTATTTACTCATCTACCAATAAAACTTTTCTAGGAACTCAACAATAAACCAACATTAAAAGCTTTCTAGCATAAATCACCAATTTCCAAGGTAACCACAGGCCATCTTTAAAATACATTTATTATTTGAAAAGGTTTGTGGTTATGTTTCTTTAAAAAGCTGTTTAATTATATATGCTGACATTTTTATAGGTGAAATGATTTGATGTCAAAGATTTTCTTCAAAATAAGGTAAGGGTACAGAAGATACATGATAGGTCATTAGCTGATAACTGGTGAGCTGGGTGACAAATAGACAAGATTGTTTTACTCCTTGTTCTAAATAGTAAAAAATCTATCACCATGTTTGGGCACAAGCTTTCTCTCCAAGGAAATATTAAATATATTTTTCAGCACTTTTTCTATTTCTTCCTCATTCAGAGTCTTGAACTCTATCAGATCTGTATTGTCCTTATAATTGAATCTCCTATAGGTGAGGGTGAAGCCCACCAAACAGTGAACCCCATCTGGGGTCTGCAAGGAACAAAATGATTTACTGGTAAACACAGATGCTGGAGATGTCTGCAGGTATGTATTCATAGACTCAAAATCTTCAATTGTTCGAGGCTCAAGAGTAAAGGAGTAGATTTTTCGGTATTTGCTGTCTTCTAGGAGATCACAATTAAGAAATTCTTCATTTGGAATGTACTGTTCCCTTCTGATTTGGTCTAGATACCAGAATCCATTCTCTTCCGTCAAGCGGAAGACGCAAGGCACCTGAGGCTGATCCTTCCCAGAAATTAACTCCAGAGGCTGCCACATTTGGTATGAGCGTCCAAACCCAGCATCGACAATGTAGTTCCTGCCGTCAATGGTGACCTGCAGAAGAAGGTGAATCATGCCAGTGCTGTATTTTTTGGCTGGAGTGCTGTAAACATACCCTCCCAACATCGTGGTCTCAAAACCAATAGAGGTCAGAGCCCAGTACAGAAGATGATTGACCTGGAGACACCATCCACCCCGATTTCTTCTCACAACTTGATCAAAAATGGCCTCTAAGCCTAAGTCCATGGCTTCCCCACAATGGATGTTAAGGTTCTCAAATGGAACAGCTCGGATCTGGTGCTGAAGAATGTCAGTTAATGTTTCCAAGTCCAATTTGTTCCTAGACTTCTTATAGCCAATTCTTTCAAGATATGCTTCAATGTCCATGATCCCCTAAGCAAGGAAAACAAAACGAAAGCAAATCATATTACTTTTACACTTGGATTTGAGTAGGCTAATTATGGCTATATTTTAAACATGTAAAAATACAATGGTTATAAGTATAATAATTATTTCTAGTGCTTTCATTGTATGAATTCCTTTTACACAGATAAGTTCAGTTAATAGTCCAAGAATCCTGTGAGAAATGTATTATGTCTTCTTTCAAGTGTGAGAAGCTGGAAATCAAGATTAAATGATGAGTCATGATAAACAGCTTGTTCATGGTTCTCTTGGTGATTAATGAAAGAGAGATTCCAATTGGTATCCTTTAAAATAGGCTTATAAACATCTTCTGATGTAGGCAGGAGAATCATGCAATAAAGTGTATAGTATCCGTGGTACCTGACCCACTCAATTTCCCTTTTAGCTGAGCCTTATACAAAGTTTCCCGCTCAAAGAACTGTATTGATTCACTCATCCATTGATTGATTAACTCAAGAAACAGTTCACTGAATAGCTATAATGTGTTTCCTACTGATCTAGTGCTTGCTTACTCTCAAAAATCTTATATTTTAGTGGGAGTTGGAGTGACATATATAGGAAACTGAATACATGGATAAAACATGCAATCTGTTAGATTGTAGTAAGTGCCCTGGGAAAACTAAAGAAACGACTCAGTAAGTGCACAGGGAGAGCTCCAATTTCAAATTAGTTGGTTAAAAAAAAAAAAAAAAACCCAAAAAACAACAAAAAAAAACACTCACTAAGATTTGAAGGATGCCAGAGAATAAGGCCTAAGGATATGCGTGAGGAGGATTGTTCCAAATAGGAGAATAGAAAATAACAAGGCCTTAAGCTGGAAACTGCCTTGAGCGTTCAAAAAACATTCAGGAAGCCAGGGTAATTGGAGCACATGAGTGAGAAAGAGAGTGGATTGAGATGAGATCTGACAGGCAACTGCAGCCTTGGAGCTAAGACTGACATTTTGGCTTTTACTGTAAGTGAAATGAGAAATGTAAATGAGAGAGGCCTGAGAGAAGGGTTGTAATTGAGCAATGTTTGCCACAATCAAAGTGATGTTTCTGGATACTGTATAGAGAATAGGCTGCCCATATTGCCCCTTATGGACAGTCACATGAACTAGGTGGGACCAATTTGAACACATATGCTCTAGGACCAGTGCTTGGCTCATGGATAACATATGACCTAAGTAGATCTGAGACTTTATTGAGGAACTTTTGCTGAAACCTAAGCGTGTACATTCTGCTACAAGGTAGAAGCTGGTGGAGTATTCATTCAAAGCTATTGGTGAGTAGAAGCTGGTGGGGTATTCATTCAAAGCTATCGGTGAGAACCTACTGAAGAACAACACTAACAAAGAGTTCACCAAGTTTACCAAGAAATGAAAAACAAGAGAACGTAGAATGAGGAAAGACCTCAATGAAGCCGAAAGCTATCTTTTAACTTTCAGGTAATGTGAACCAAAAAAAAATAAATGCCCCTTATTTTGTTAAATATTTTAGAAAAGGTTTTTTAAAGCTGCCATCATAGAGTCTTAACCTTTTGAGACTTTGATTGTAACAGTGCTGTACAGACCTCAGGTATAACTCTTTTGTAATGTGGCATGGCCTGAGGATGACCTTGTACAAAGGGACCTGCCCCGAGATGAATGGTGATAAGTGGAGCATCTCTTATTTTCCTTTCTCATAACATTTCTTCTATATTCTCCTACTTTTCCTTTCTGACCCAGCTATCCTCCCCATATTGCCAGTTTCCAACTTTCTCTGTTCTTGATGTCTACAACATCATTTCTCCTAAATCTATTAGATTGCATTTCTTCTCATCCTAACTTCCACCAGCACCCTTTCGTAACATTTGGTCAACCTCTAAAGTTCTACCACTCAGAGAGAGAACAAGTTGTATTTAGTCAGACAATGCCAAACCCTCTCTGCCCCCTAACCTAGAATTTGTACTGAGTATGTAAAGAAGAGAGAGAAGCTGATCTAAAAGGAAGAAGGCAGTTTATACATACCTAGACATTTGATTCTTGCTTAGAATATCATTTCTTCTTTTAAGAAATTACTTTATATCTCTTTTATTTGGTATAACTTGTTTACAAGCATTTGTTTTCCTCTTTTTCTTTTTTGTCTCTTATACCCTCTCTGTTCGCCTCCCTCCATCCTTCCCCACCTTTTCTTTTTTTAAGATAAAGTGTTGATTTGGAATTTAGCAACTGCAAGTCCATTTGAAAGAAGTCAGTTTTGTTAGAGGCCTGGATAGAGCAATATGTTGTAACCAAATCACACTTGAACATTCTGTGGCTGAACATAAGAAATTGTGCATTATTAACGTTGTGCTTCAAGGTGGAATGCTGAAAGCACTTGGAAAGTAGTTGCCAGGAGAAGAGCTCACTGAAAACATTATTAGCTTTATATATCCACTTGTAGAATCTCTGTGCAGTGACACATCCCTCCCTTTCATCTTGATCATAAATATAAGACTTAAAGGAGGCAGACTGAACGTGTTTAGGAAGCACACTGAGAGCTCTCAGAAAGGCACTTAATACCTTTCTTAGTAAGTTGAAAGTAGGTTGATCTTCAGTTTTAATCCAGAAGACAGAATGCTGCTTCTTCCTGGCTTGAATTCTAGAAATAAGAGAAAAGACCGTTAGAAATATATAACATGACTTCCTTGAAAACAAAATAATAGTTTTGTAGACCGTAAATTATGAAGATTTCCTAAAAATCACAAAACAGGGAATGGACTGCACAGTAAAGTGAACATTTGAGTTGTATAAGAAAGTGTGTGGAAACTATAACTATGGAGATGGGAGCAACGCTGATGGTGTAGAGCCTTCTGGCTTAAAAACCTGGAAGCTGTGGAAGCCACCAGGAGCGGGGCTTCCACAGCCTCCAGAGGCAACCCAGCAGCTGATGAACTGTCATGAGATCAGCAAGGAAGGGTGAACCAAGTTCCATGCCCCCAATCACTACCATGACATATACCAAACACATCAAAGACCAGGATGTAGTGCTAGCACCTGGTCTTCCTCTAGGTACAACTATAATTGGGCATGTTGAGGCAGATAAACAAGGTAAGGCCCTTAATGTATGATGCTACTCAAAAGAAAGAAGGACCATCTATATACAGAAGATCCGCCGTCAGAGGATCTCTTGTCGTAGTCACCTCCCCTCACCTCCACTAAAGAAAACTGAGGAGTCTGTGAAAGAAAATTAAACTGTGGGACCCCCAAACTCATTTCAGCCAAAAGGAAAAGTCAAGCTGGTAAGTGGGTCATGCAAACCTGTCTCCCCCTTTTGGCTCCTACATAAGATGGCTACAAGATGAAAAGCCACACGCCTCTCCCATATTTTGCCCACAAGGAAACTCCTAGTGAGCTGTTAAAACTTCACCATGACAAACAAATTGGGAGACATCAATATAATAATAAATCATGAGCTTACAACTGCCTTAATCGTCACAGACACAACTACATCTCTGATAAATCCCACCTGATTTAGAAAGCCCATTCCTCAGAGTAATGAAAGAATTAACATGGTGGCTGTGTCTAATAAAATGATCCCATGTTTTAAGTGCAAACCTATACCTTACCGTTCCATCGGGTTCATCTCCCCGGCCGCAGGCTCTAATTGTGTGTGACATGCTCCGTAGGTACCATATGTTTCTTATATGCCCTGGGGCCCCTGTCAATCTTTTGAACTGTGATCTCCTCAACATCCATAATGCCCATATCTTTTTTTCATCAAAACGTGAGCCTTTTTTAGAATTGGGGCCAGGAGACCAAAAATACCGAATTACAAAATGTCCTGATAACGTACCACAATTTAGTGCTAGTGATGTTGAAACATCATCTTGTGGCTGGGAAAATGAAATGCAGACACAGAAGGAAATAATAGAGGAGAAGAGAAAACACCTGAATAAAGAGCAGGAAACAGTAAAACTCCTTTTAGCTTCCCCAATCTTCCTGTTAACAGGAGAAGAGGAACGCTTGCTCAAGGATGTCCCCTCCCACTTATGGTCTCAGTCAATACAGATATAGGGAAAATATTCTCAGCCACTCCAATAGAGGTATAGATAAATCCAAAGAAACCCCTGCCTAGCCTTAAACAATACACTCTATGACAGGAAGCCACAAATGGAATTGCCCCTATTATAAAAGACTGTCTGAAAAGGGGCTCATTATTCCCTGCAAAAGCCCCTGCAACAGCCCCTGCAACAGCCCCATATTCCCTGTAAAGAAACAAAGGAGGAGAAAATGGAGATTTGTGCAGGACTTGAGGGCAATAAACAGTATTGTAACATCCAGGCACCCAGTAGTCCCCAACCCACATACCGTTCTATCAGCTATACTCACTACCAGCCAGTATTTCTCAGTTGTGAATCTCTGCAGTGCCTTTTTCAGTATTCCTGTAGATCCAGACAGCCATATTTGTTTGCTTTTACTTGGAAAGAATGGCAATATATGTAGGCTGTCATGCCCCAAGCGTATACAGAAAGTCCCACTTACTTTTCCCAAATACTAAAAGGTGATTTCGAAGATTTAATTTTTCCCCAGGGCTCAACACTCATTCAGTATGTGGATGACCTTCTCCTTTATCCAGGCACAGCATCTTCCTCCCAGGAAGATAGTCTACATTTACTCAGCCAGCAAGGGATGCAAAGTGTCTGAAGACAAACTTCAGCTGTGCTTACCGAAGTTAAGTATTTGGGGCATATTATCTTGGTCAAAGGACTGAGTGTTAACCCTGATAAAGTGAGAGAAATTTTAGCTTTCCCAATGCCCATCACCAAGAAACAACTTAGAAGATTTTGGGGACTGGCAGGCTGTTGTAGAAACTGGATACCAAATTTCTCCTTTATGGCTCACCCTCCATATGCATACCTAAAAAATGAACAACCTGATCTCATCATGGGGACTCCAGAGGGAAAACCAGCTATATAACAAATAAAGGAAATTCTCACTAATTCCCCAGCCTCACAGCACCAAATCTACAAGTTGCCTTTCTCCCTTTTTATATGTGAAACTGGAGGTACTGCATCCAGGGTACTGACCCAGAAACATGGTTATCATCAGAGACCTGTAGGCTATTATAGCCAACAGCTGGACCCTGTGGCTCGAGGGCTGCCTCCTTGTGTAAGAGTAATAACAGCCATGGCCCTTCTGTACAAGTCTGTTGAAGAAATAATTATGGGTTCCCCCTTACCATTTTTGTGCCACATTCTACTGAGACCCTTCTAAATTCTCATCATACCCACTATCTGTCTGTCAACTGGTTAGCCTCTTATGAAATTTTGCTTTTATCGTCTCCAAATATTACTATTTCCTGCTCTATCATCTTAATCCAGCCACTCTCTTGCCAGGCCCTTCCGACAAGACCCCTCATGACTGTGTTCTGATGACTGACCAATTATCCCCAGGACAGACCTATAAGAGATGCCACTGGATAATGCTGAGATAAAATGGTATACAGATGGGTCTTATTTAAGATGAGAAAATGGAAATTTTAGAGCAGGATATGCTGTGGTTTCCTTACTAGAGGTAACTGAAGCCGGTCCTCTTCCCCATGCCAGATCGGCTCAAGTAGCCAATTTCATTGCCCTGACTCCAGCTTGTCAAGTGGCAAAAGACAAGGCTGCAAACATTTACATTGACAGCCTATACTTTTGGGGTTGCTCATAACTTTGGGATGCTATGGAAAGAGAGAGGATATTTAACCTCCTCAGGGGAACCCATAGAAAATGGGCAGCAAGTATCAGAGCTGTTAGAAGCTACTCTAAAACCAAAACGTTTGGCAATTATAAAAATCCCAGGTCACTCAAAATTAGACACCACAGAAAGTCAGGGTAACCAACTGGCTGAAACCACAGCTAAAAGAGTAGCATCTGAGCCACCAGGTATGTTATGTAAAATGCAGAGTCCTTGCATTTTTCCTCTGCCCCTTTTGTTTATGTCATCTTATGCAAAAAATGCACATTCACTGAGCCAAAGGCCGTGAATGACTGTTTTCCCTACCCAGCTCTTACATGAAAACTGTGCTTCTCGATATCCCATCCTTTCCCCTTTAAATTTGCAGTCCTCAAAATCATCTTCGGAGAAAGGCATAGACCTGTCTCCCAGGCCCACATCCTTAACTTTGGCAAATAAATCTCCTAAAATGATTGAGACTCATCTCATCACTTTCCTCATTTGAGAAATCTACACCAACCGCAGCTGGACATCTCACCAGCCACACCAGATTCAAGCAACAAATAAAAGGTGGAAACAAAGCTATACATACATGAAAATGATGAGAACAAACAAAACCAAAATATTATGAGATTGGGATTAGAAGAAAAGACATAACATGCAAAAGTTACATACAAAAAAACCACAACCAATTCAAGAAGAAAAATAAACTGAAAAAAAAAATTGTACAGGTATCTGGGGCTATGGACCATGTAAAATAAACTCAATAAAAAACAGCTAAAAATAAAGTGATAAAATAATAGTTTTATGAAAAGAAAGATTTCATACCTTAGAATACTAATTAAGGACAGAAATGGGACTAATTAATCAACAGAATGCATAATGACGAACAGAAAGGAACTATATAGATACAATATCATATCACATTGCTTATGTGCAGAAAAGCTTGATATTCCTACTAAAGGCTAATGAAATGATAAAGCAATTAAGATAGAATAAAATAGAAAGCAGTCAAGGACAAGCCAATGCAAAGACAACTGGTGCTTCTGAAGTGGAGAACGCAAAAAGTGCAATAAAAAAATGTATGGCACTATTCACAATAGCAAAGACAGAATCAACCTAAATGCCCATCAATGACAGATTGGATAAAGAAAATGTGGCACTTATACACCATGGAATACTATGCAGCCATAAAAAGAACAAGATCATGTCTTCACAATAGCAAAGACACAGAATCAACCTAAATGCCCATCAATGACAGATTGGATAAAGAAAATGTGGTACTTATACGCTATGGAATACTATGCAGCCACTAAAAAGAACAAGATCATGTCTTTCATGGAAACATGGACAGAGCTGGAAGCTATTATCCTTAGCAAACTAACATAGGAGCGGGAAATGAAATAATGCATGTTCCTACTTATAAGTGGGAGCTAAATGATGAGAATTAATTCATACAAAGAAGCAAACAGCACACACTGGGGCCTTTCACAGGTTGGAGGGTGGGAGGAGGGAGAGGATCACGAAAAATTCCTAATGGGTACTAGGCTTAATACCTGGGTGATAAAATCTGTACAGCCCCCATGACACAAGTTTACCTATATAACAAACCTGTACATGTACCCCTGGATTTAAAAGTTAAGAAAAATGTATGTAAAGATAACTATTTTCCTGAAATGGTGAAAAAATTGAAGCTAAATACAAAAGAGAAAATTCTGGGAAAGTTCGATACAACATGTTTGCCACTGGAATATATTTTTGTTAAATTATTAAAAGTCAAAATTAAAGACAACTACTCAAGCATCTGGCAGAGAAAGAAAATATTTCATGAAAGAGAAAACATCAGGGCAGCAAGAGAATGTTACACAAAAATATCCACTGGTGAAGTAACAGAAGCATATCTTCAAAGTATTGAAGGGAAAGGGTTTGCTCCAAATATTCTGGCTAGTATTTCACTTGATCATAAAGGCAACATGAATATAAAGGTAATATCAAACATAAAAGAGCTTGAGAAATGCAATAACTGAGCTATCCTGATAGTTTCGGTTTCATGGCTGGTGAACAAGTAGATGAATATGAAAACCAAAAAGTAGAGAGGTCACACTAAAGGAGTGTTGGTGAACACTGACTCCTTTCAATGCAGAACAAAGAGTAGAAAAGTTGTAAGAGTTATGGCTTTTGAACGAGCCATTTTGGTTTATATGGAGATAGAAATACGACGTTATGGCCAGGCGCGGTGGCTCACGCCTGTAATCCCAGCACTTTGGGAGGCCGAGGCTGGCGGATCATGAGGTCAGGAGATAGAGACCATCCTGGCTAACATGGTGAAACCCCGTCTCTACTAAAAATACAAAAAATTAGCCGGGCGCGGTGGCGGGCGCTTGTAGTCCCAGCTACTCGGGAGGCTGAGGCAGGAGAATGGCGTGAACCCGGGAGGCGGAGCTTGCAGTGAGCCGAGATAGCGCCACTGCACTCCAGCCTGGGCGACAGAGTGAGACTCCGTCTCAAAAAAAAAAAAAAAAAAAAAAAAAAACGACATTAAAAATTTGATCTGAAGATCAAGAAAGATCTTCAGAGTCTAGGAGAGTCCAGTCCAGTACTGTCAACACTGGAATTGTTAAAAGATAATTTTTTAGGCATGACATTTTTTAAAGTTTATTAGAACAGACAGCAATTCATGAGCCAGGCAGCACCAGAGCACAGGTGGCTCAATGCTCTGCTGAGGAAAGGGGAGGGCAGGAGAGAAACTTTTATGAAATGTTCACAGGAGTGAGACAAAGAAAAGCTATTTGGTTGGTTAGAGTGAAAAGTCCCTAGTTAGTTGACAGTTTCTAATTAGTGAAGTGTCTAGTTTTCTACAGTTTACTGGTAAACAGTAAAATGAATGAAAATGAAACCACAGGAGTCACCCAGTCTGAAGGCCCACCAATGAAAAGATTTTTAACAGAACATATTCTGGTTAAATTATTGAAATGTAAAGGCAAGATGTATCTAGGTATAATAAAATAAGGAGGGGTAGCGCTTGAAGGTAATTGGAGAGTGCATTCCCTGTCTAAAGTTTTTTAGACAAAAAACATTGAAAAAAATATTTATATACAGTGACTCAGATGAGACCCCTTAGACCTATTGGGTCTTGGCGCAATGGCTCACGCCTATAATCCCAACACTTTGGGAAGCCGAGGCGAGTGGATCACTTGAGGTCAGGAGTTCGAGACCAGCCTGGCCAACACGGTGAAACCCCATCTCTAATAAAAAATTAAAAAAAAAAAAAGCCAGGTATGGTGGCACATGCCTATAGTCCCAGCTATTTGAGAGGCTGAGGCAGGAGAATCACTTGAACCCGGGAGGTGGAGGTTGCAGTGAGCTGAGATTGTGCCACTGCACTCCAGCCTGAGCAATAGAGTGAGACTCTGTCTGAAAAAAAATAAAAACCTATTCGTTTCCACCATAGGTACAGAAGGGCATAAAATAGAGCCTGCTCAGGGTACCTAAGAAGGAAGACGGGGCTGGCTGGCAAGGATTCAGGACTGGTGTTAGCGCAGAAAGAATACTTTCAATAACTTACCTGGATCCCTTCAGATCTCTTTTACCATCTGGCAGTGCCCCTGGCCTGCCTTCTGTGTTCTTCTACATTCGGACCTGTACCCTAGACTCTCTTTGGAGGACTCCCAAGGGCTCCTGAAGCTGCTTTGCCTTCCTTTGCAGAGAGTAAGAGGTGCCAGGGATTTATGTCCTGGCAGGGCAGTGCTGGATCAACGACTTGGAGGAGGTGTGGAAAGCCTAGTGCCCTTGCTTTGAGTCTGGACACATCTTAGAGTTGCAGTTCACATCCAGGCTGCAGCTGGGGCTCTCCCAGCACTTCCTTCAGTCACACGAACATGGATTCTTGTCTTGGTATCTGGTTTGGGAGAACCTGACTTAAGTCACCTTTGTGGACATTTTGGAGAACTGTGTAAAAGAAAGGTAAGATATACAGAATGAGGCAACTTCTAGTGGGTCCTGAATGTTGAGCAAAATGCTGGTGTTTTTCTGCAGAGTTCATGAATGTTGTTTAGTTGAAGGATCAATATCCAACAGTTGACCAACTATTGTGATTTATCACTATGTCACTTGGCACTTCAATAATCACATTCTTGGATTGGTACCCCTGGAGAGCAGGTTGATAAGCAGAACTCATTGTTCAATTCCAGGTCTCTAGAATCTATATATGTTAAATATACAGCAGTGGTTTTCTTTTTCCTTATTGCTAAAGAAACCTTTATTCTTTCTCTTAAAAAAGTTATAAACAAGAGCCCAACATAGAAGAATTAAAAGCAGATTAACCCAGAGGTAGTCTGCCTATGAGATAGGGCTGTTAGGCCTTAAGGCTACAATCAGCACAAGTACAATTGTGGACTGAGATAAAATCATCTACACCTGCTGCATAGATTTCTGGCATTAATGATTAGAAGAATTACAAGGAGAGCCAATGAGTGGCTTTTCTTTCTGTGTTTTTTCTTTTCCTTTCTTTTCCTATTCCTTCTCTTTGCTTTTGTCTCTGCCAGCATGAAAGAAGGGCATGGAATCCTCACTAAATTGACACTACAACCTAGCCCCCTCCTAAGCCAGCTCATTGAGCCTCTGGATGAAAAGGGGTTGCTGGACTAGCCACACCCAAAGACCATCATTCAACAGTTGTTCCTGTCCAGAAGGCCACTCACTGCTCCCATTTAATGCCGACTGGGGCCAGGCAGGTGGTGGGGGGTACTTGCAGCAGGCCAAGAATGCAAATCTAAAGAAAAACAGCTGCCACTGCTGAAGATGGCAAAGGCCAGACGAAATAAGTCTCTGGGCAGCGTGCAGGTAGAAAGTTGACAGTTAAAAAGTTCCTTTTGAGGAGGAAGGTGGTGTCACCTGTTTTGTGTTTCAATCATTCAAGACCAAACAGTATGTCTGATTTTTTGTTTGTTTGTTTTCTAATTAGAAAAGAGCAAACAAGTATACCATTGTAGTAGGCATCGTGTCAGAGCATGGGAGCAGCATCCAGAGTAGAAAGCCCATTGGGCCCTCAGCTCCTGGGGCTGTCTGTCTAGGCCAATCTCCTCTCTTCTGTGGAATTTTGCAAGTCCATGTTCAGGGGGTGATGCTCTCAGTCTGACAGTAAAGGAGTTGATTTTTTTGTCATTCATGCCTCCTGGAGACCCTCTCCACTAAGCGTCCTTCGGCCATAATAAAACTTCGTCTCTGGTGTAGTGGCTCACGCCTGTAATCCCAGCACTTTGGAAGGCCGAGGCAGATGGATCACTTGAGGTCAGGAGTTCGAGATGAGCCTAGCCAAGATGGTGAAACCCCATCTCTACTAAAAATACAAAAATTAATCCCATCTCTACTACAAATAGAAAAATTAGCCAGACACGGGGGCAGGTGCCTGTAATCCCGGCTACTCAGGAGGCTGAGGCAGGAGAATCACTTGAACTCAGGAAGAGGAGGTTGCAGTGAGCCGAGATCACGCCACTGCACTCCAGCCTGGGCTACTGGGCGAGGCTCTGTCTCAAAAAAACAAAAACTTCCCTCTGGAATTCCCATAGGCATTGCAAACAACAGAATTCAATCTTCCTGGACATCCAGGATCATTAGGGGCTTTTTACCAGCTAGTGCAAGAGGAGCAGGAATTATTACAAGCTTGCTGCCTGTAGGACTAACTGGGTCCTTTGGGACACACGCCACTGGGGACAGAGGACAGTGAGCATCACTGTTACAAGTAACCAAGAGGGAAATCCTGTTGAGAAAGTTGCCTTAAACACATTAGCTATCTTTTAATACACGTATTTAATCCTCACAACAACTCCTTTAAGTAAGTAGTATTCATAGCTCCATTTTACTGAAAAAGAAACTGAGTTTTAGGGAAACTAAGTGACTAGGCCAAGTTCTCACAGGTATAAAGTGGCTGTGACTCTAAACACAACAGTTTGAATCAAGGACCTGTAACTGTCACCACTAAGCTATGGAGTAGTGACAGCATTAGCTTCCAAGTATGTGCCAGCCACACTTTCTGAACAACCTTATACTTGAAATGTAGACATCGTGTAGAATCTACTTTCCTGTACTCACACTTGAGATAGGATTAAACCCCAATTTCAAAGTATGCTGCAAGTCCCTTACAGAGTTCCACTTACCAGGTTATTTCAGCCGGCAACCAGGAACTAGACTGAATGCAATCCTCCCACATCCGAGGTCTATGAGGAAGTGCTCTCACTTCCACAGTCTGCAGGGGAAGTGCTCTCATTGGATGTCTAAGTGGCCCCGCCCCCAGAGTCACATTTAGGTTACCCCAGGGGGCCCTGGGAAATGTAGTTGCAGGGCCTCAGGTTGCTCCTGTGGACCCCTTATTCATATCTTACCATAAAAAAGGGTGGAGGGTTGTATTGTCCAATTATCCCCATGTCACCAGCTGGGAGGACTGTGCTCTTGTATTTCACCTGGTTCCTGCTCTCTGGGAGCCTGACACTAGATGTCCCATGTGTGATGTGGAACGTGAGAGCTTGGAACAGGTCCAGGAAAAGCAGACCTGGTAACCTAGAGGAGGCAAAAGAGGAAGATGGAAGGCTTTAATCACACTCCAAGTTTATGGCATACTTTCTTCATCAATTCCCATTAGACCTCTTTAAAAATTTTTTCTTCCTTTCATCCATCATCCTCATTCCCACTGGCCTCTCTACGTGAAGGCACTGGGCAATGTGTCTGAAAGAGTTCCATGTGTGTGGTATGAGGGTGATATATGTCATATGGCTTTGTTTATGCTGGTGTTTTTTATTTACATTCATGTTGTTGATCTACAACTCTTGCTGTTTCTTATGCATTTTTCTCTATACAACATAATTTTTGTTTCTTTATTGACACCTGATATACATGTTTACAGGGTACAATGTGATGTTCTGATACATGTATACATTGCGTAATAATCAAATCATGATAATTAGCACATCTATCACTTCAAACATTTATCATTTCTTTGTTTTGAGAACATTCCACGAGTGAGTGTTGCCTTGTGCTTCGGCACCTACTGTTCTAGAACATGCCTCTGGCATCCTGCCACATGAACTCGGGACTCTATGGGAAGGCTTTCTCTTGGCATTTCCTCAGGCAGGCTAGATAGACTTGAAAACTATGGGTCTGGGACCACTACTCAGCCCAGGATGATGGGAGTTGGAGGCTACATATCTTTGTGCTGTACCTGGTCAGGTGGAATTACTCTCAGGCTTATATAACACTGCCTCCTGGTGTTGTCCAGTGGAATTATGCTCCCTTTGTTCACAGGTAACTTGCCAATGATGCACCCTTTATTGATTCTCAAACTGCCCTGGTCTCACTGTCCCACTCCTGCACTGGTACGTCCTTAAATCATCTCCCAAATAATCTACCTGAATGCAAATCCTTGTTTTAGGGTCTGGCCGAAGGCCACTTTAGTTAGGTGGTTGTGAAGTGGACTGGAACTTGGATTCCTCCTGCTGAGGTAGCAGATTTCCCTCTGACCCAGGGCGGGGGTCTAAATGCTCCCTCTGTGGCCTCCAGCCTAGAATCAAGGGCCTTGAGGCTCTGCCCAGTGCTGTGTTCCACTGCAGTGGGGTCAGCACTAGGCTCCAATGCAAAATCCCACACTAACATTCCTTTTACTTCCTAAGGAGGTAGATCCTGTCTTCGCACTGTGCTGCCTGGGCTCCTGAGGATATTTGTTGAACTTGATGTCCCTGCAGGGGAATGAGTACTGGAAGGTTCTATTTGGCCACCTTGTTCCACCCTCTATTTTATTCTTTTTCATGCTATTGTGATGGATTGTGTTTTCCTGATTTCTTTTTCAGGTAGATCATTATTGGTGTAAAGAAATGCAACTGATTTTTGTATGTTGATTCTGTATCCTGCTACTTTACTGGATTTATTCTAACAATTTTTATGAAGTGTTTTGAGTTTTCTGTATGTAGGATCATGTCATCAGTAAATAGAAAAAATTTTACTTTTTCCTTTTAGGCTTATTTTTTACTTCCTTTTTTTTGTTTGTTTTTGTTTTTTTAAGTCCTGGGGTACATGTGTAGGATGTGCAGGTTTGTTACATAGGTAAACGTGTGCCATGGTGGTTTGCTGCACCTATCAACCCATCATCTAAGTATTAAGCCCATTATGCATTAGCTATTTTTCCTGATGTTCTCCCTCCCCACGCCTCCACCCTCCTCACCCCAACAGGCCCCAGTGTGTGTTGCTCCCCGCCCTATGTCCACGTGTTCTCATTGTTCAGCTGCCACTTATGAGTCAGAACATGCTGCATAGTATGGCTGCATAGTATTCCATGGCCTCTATGTACCACAGTTTCTTTGTTTAGTCTGTCAATGACAGGCATTTGGGTTGATTCCATGTCTTTGCTATGTGAATAGTGTTGCAGTGAACATATACGTGTATGTATCTTTATAATAGAATGATTTATATTCTTTTGGGTATATACGCAGGAATGGGATTGCTGGGTCGAATGGTATTTCTGATTCTAGGACTTTGAGGAATTGCCACACCATCTTCCACAATGATTGAACTAACTTACGCTCCCACCAACAGTGGAAAAGCATTCCTGTCTCTCTGCAGCCTCACTGGCGTCTGTTTTTCTTGATGTTTTAATAGTCACCATTCTGACTGGCAAGAGATGGTATCTCACTGTGGTTTTGACTTGCATTTCTCTAACGATCAGTGATGGTGAGCTCATGGATAGGAAGAATCAATATTGTGAAAATGGCCATACTGCCCAAAGTAATTTATAATTTCTATGCTATTCTCATCAAGCTACCGCTGACATTCTTCAAAGAATTAGAAAAAAACTATTTTAAAATTCATATGGAACCAAAACAAGAGCCTGGATAGCTAAGACAATCCTAAGCAAAAAGAACAAAGCTGGAGGCATCACACTACCCAGCTTCAAATCATACTACAAAGTTACAATAACCAAAACAGCGTGGTCCTGATACAAAAACAGACACATAGACCAATGGAACAGAATAGAGAACTCAAAACTAAGACCACACATCTACAATCATCTAATCTTCAACAAACCTGACAAAAACAAGCAAAGGCATAATAATTCCCTATTTAATAAATGGTGCTGGAAGAGCTGGCTAGCCATACACATAAAATTGAAACTAGACCCCTTCCTTAAGCCTTATACAAAAATTAAGTCAAGATGGATTAAAGACTTAAATATAAAACCCAAAACTATAAAAACCCTAGAAGAAAATCTAGGCAACAGTATTCAGGAAATAGACATGGGCAAAGATTTCATGATGAAAACATCAAAAGCAATTGCAACAAAAGCGAAAATTGACAAATGGGGTCTAATTAAACAAAAGAGTTATCTAATATCGTGAAAATGGCCATACTGCCCAAAGTAATTTATAATTTCTATAATTTCTAATTAAAGCAAAAGAAACTATCATCAGAGTGAACAAACAACCTACAGAATGTGACAAAATTTTTGCAATCTATCCATCAGTCTAATATCCAGCATCTATAAGGACCTTAAACAAGTTTACCAGAAAAAAACAAGCAACCCCATTAAAAAGTGGGCAAAGGACATGAACAGACACTTCTCAAAAGAAGACATTTATGTGGCCAACACACATATGAGAAAAGGGCTTATGCACTTTTTATTTTTTTTCTCGACTAATTGCTCTTGCTCATATATCCAGTCCTATATTCAATAGAAATGGCACGAGTGGGCATCTTTGCCTTGCAAAGATCTTAGAGGAATAGCATTTAGTTTTTCCCACATTAACATTAATAAGTTTTTGAGGTGGGGGGGCAAGATGGCTGCTAGATGCAGCCAGGTAAAACAGCTGCCACCAAGGGACCAAGATGACTGGTATACTCCTAGCAGATCTTCAGAGGGAAGGCACTGAAAGTGAACAGAGGGAACACACAGAAGCTGGACTGAGAGGGGGAAACCTGGGAACCCTACATGGGGCTACCGCATACCTGATCTTGTCCCTGTGCCCCAGCAGCTCCAGGCGAACAGGTGAGTTGAACTGGTGTGGAGCAACTCACTTTCACCACAGTCTCTGGAACTCCAGCAGAAGGAGACCCTTCAGCCACCTTAGACACAAGTTGGCAGGGAGAGCTGCTTCGAGAAGAAGTAGGGGGCAGCAAACCAGCTGATGTGGAGCCCAGAGGGTTTCATCCAGGAGCATCTGTAGCAGAGCATGGCCAGGGATGGCCATCACCCTAGGCTCCACTTGCTCCCATAGGAGCCTTTAGCCCTTGGAGAAGTGTCAGTCCTGAACTCTGCAGGGTGGGCTTGCCCATCAAATAGGGCCAGTCCAACCTGAGCACCCCTCGGTCTGCTGGCCTCTCCCAGGGCCCCAGCCTGGCCACACCTGCTTGCAGGGCAGCCTCAGATGCCCTGGGGGCTGCATCGTAGCTTCTGCACTGGCACACTATACCTAACCTGCAAGGAGCTCCAGCATGGCGGCCCCCATGCCTACGCACCAGCCTGCATGCACCCTCTCCACACTGCAGCTTCCCCAGGGCCCAGTACAACTCCTCACATTGCTTTGCTGGCATGTGTGAGAAGGTTTTGCTTTCCTTGATCCGCCAGTGGGCAAGTATGTGTGTACCCTGCCCTGTCACTGCTGTGGCGGGAGTACAGTCTGCCCCACTTCTCCCTCCACCAACCATCATTGCAGATGGAGCCTTGGCAGGCACAGAGCCAGCCAGCCCTGCCCCTGCCAGTGCCGCACTCTTGTGCTAACACTGCTGAGGGAGTGAAACTAGGCACAGAGAACAGTGGATCCTCACCTGCCCCGAACAACCACTCCTGCTTACAGGGCACAGAGAAGGCACACAGACCTGTGTTGTCTGCCAGCACCCTAACCCCAAGCCAATACCACCACCAGTATAACCATGCACACAATTGCAATCAGGCTTCTCCACCAAGCTCCCACCCCCACATCTGCATTGCCTCCACCACTATGATGAAGGGAGGCAGGCACTCTGGCACTTGCTAGCACTCTGCCTCAACTGACAAGCACGCAACCTACCATGCTGCCACTACCACTGCTGCTGGCACGTGTGAGCAAGAATGGATCTTGCTGTAACCGCACTATGAAATGCTTTGGCTCACACCACCCATTGGAGTGTAGTGACCATTGGTCCAGAGTACCTCGGACCCGCCCCCAACACAGTGGATACCTAACCTCAAGGAGCCAGAGGACAAAGTTAGGGCTCAAGACAAGTCACCCAGAGTTACAGCATACAGTCCAGAAGTTGGGAGCTGAGCACTGGCCCACTAAAATCTTCTAGAAATGAGGTAAGTCACCTCATTGCACTTTATACCACAATCAAAACTTTATGGTCATCAAATAGGATAAAAGGATTTCTAAGAGTTAAAACAACATCCTCATGTCTTTCTTATAACCTTCTTCACCAAAAATACATCTTTCTTTTTTTATACACTTTGTATGTAGAATCGATTCTCTTATACCTAATAGTTTTAATTACATATATTGACTACCATTTTAACTCTTAGAAATACTAATTTCCAGTGAAAAACATGGGAAGTAATTTTGAACTGTTTATATCTGTATTCGTATATAAAAATCAAAATTTTTAGAAAGATGTTTCCTCAATTTTTTGTATATTAACAGATTGAAATATATTTAGTTTTCTATATCATATTAAAAATAAAATGCCAAAGTATATAAACTTATGTTTAATAAGTAATGTTTCAGTTTTTAAAGTTACTTAAATGGCTCAGATATTTGATGATTACCTATTACTTAGTTTAACATAACATGACTTTATGTTATTTTTTATTATTTTAAAATATTATTTTAAGTTACTGAAAAGAATTTTGAAACTATGACACACTCCCTACTGACTTCCCTACTCATCCTGGGTCCCAGGTACCCATGTGCACCCAAGTGAAGCGGCTACACTCTCTGGGGTATATACCCTGGCATTTGTTGTTATGTGTGGAGAAAGAATTCAGGACACAGATACATGTGGGTGAGTTAAGGAGTGGAAAGTTTAATAAACAGAAGAATGGATATGGAGAGCAGCTCTTTGCGAGAGAGAGAGAGAGAGAAAGACATCCAAAAAGTCGGGGAGGCAGCGGACTGCAGCCGATTTTTTAGGCAGGCAGGAGAAAGTGGTGTCTGATTTACACAGGACTCACAAATTGGTTAGATCAGGTATGACGTCTACATAGCACATGGGGAAAGCTTGTTGCCCCATCCTAATTTTCTTATGCAAATGGACTTTCCAGTTGATTGGCACCGTCTTGTCTGCTCCTTTACAGTACATGTGGCTGGCAGAGAAGGGAAGATAGAGCCACCATCTTGAATGTGTCTAGCCCATATTTCCTGCCAGCATTCACCCGTGCAAGCTCCCAGCCTGCAGGCTGTTCTTTGTTAGAATATGATTTGGGGCTGCTTTTCATTAAAAAGGAAAGCCTTACCTAGGACTCCCATACCCTTACTATCTGCCTAAGTAATTTCTTCTTAACTCCTATATCACAAGGATGGCCATAAAGGGTAGGGCCCATTTGGGTCTTGAATGTACACACCAATTGTAGAGCTCACAATGGAGGACAGAGATGTGAGGATAATGTCTGACCCTTCCCAGCATAGCCAGGAGGCACAACTGGGCCAGCGAGAACTCCACATATGTCCCCAGGCCTCACTGTGGCCATTTGTTTAGAGCCTGAAATCTAATGGCTCCAAGACATAAGCTCACAGAAAAGTCAAAGAAGTATCAAAAATGTCACAGAAGCAACATTTTGTGGCCTTAAAAATCTAGGAGAGATAGCCTAAACTCATCTTACCAGTAGATCTAGGTGAAAATGCCTTAGTTATATTTAACTCTGATGATTCTGAAGACATTTCTATTTTATTTTACCAACAACGTAAAAACTAGTTTTATTTGCCCAAAATTACTAAAGTCACATGACATAAAAGGCATCTGAGGTCCTTTCTATTTTCCTGACGTATTTTATTTCAGCATTTACTTTTTCTTTAAGCCAATTAATTACAGCTCTTTCATATATTTGGGTAGTGAAATGTACATACATACAAGCATATAAACATACAGACATACAACAGAAGCAGATCTTATAGTGAGAGCTGGAGCCAGCTGGACATCCTGGGTAGAGTGAGGACTTGGAGAACTTTTGTGTCTAGCTAAAGAATTGTAAATGCACCAATCAACACTCTGTAAAAACGCACCAATCAGCACTCTGTGTGTAGTTAAAGGATTGTAAACGCACCAATCAGCACTCTGTAAAAGCAAACCAATCTGCACTCTGTATCTAGCTAAAGGATTGTAAACACACCAATCAGTACTCTGTAAAATCGACCAATCAGTACTCTGTAAAATGGACCAATCAGCACTCTGTAAAATGGACCAATCAGCAGGATGTGGGTGGGACCAAATAAGGGAA
Organism: Pongo pygmaeus; assembly: GCF_028885625.2. Lineage (NCBI taxonomy): Eukaryota > Metazoa > Chordata > Mammalia > Primates > Hominidae > Pongo > Pongo pygmaeus. The sequence goes on along the minus strand of NC_072380.2, from coordinate 18,255,673 downwards.
TAACAGCTGGTCATCCGAGCCAGCAGGCAACCTGCTCGGGTACCCTTCCATGCTGTGGAAGCTTTGTTCTTTAGCTCTTCACAATAAATCTTGCTGCTGCTCACTCTTTGGGTCCTCACTACCTTAACACTCACCGTGAGGGTCTGTGGCTTCATTCCTGAAGTCAGGGAGACCACGAACCCAACAGGAGGAACAAACAACTCTGGACGCACCACCTTTAAGAGCTATAACACTCACTGCGAAGGTCTGCAGCTTCACTCCTGAAGTCAGCGAGACCATGAACCCACTGGAAGGAAGAAACTCCAGAGGACACATCTGAACATCTGAAGGAACAAACTCCGGACACACCATCTTTAAGAGCTGTAACACTCACCGCAAAGGTCCACGGCTTCATTCTTGAAGTCAGCGAGACCAAGAACCTACCAGAAGGAATAAATTCCGGACACAATAGCTTTATAAGGTTCTTCATTTGACAGTTTTCAAATAGTTTCCCTTCCCGCTTTAGACTATCAATCTCTTGATTGCCTGTTCAGTTCCCCAAAATAATTGTTAGCTAGGCAACCCTAAATTTGCACTTCCAAAGACATGACTCACAGGTTAAAGTTTGTATCTCAAAGGCACAGAACTTAGATTTAAAACCATTATTTGCTGAGACAAAGAAGGACATAGGTAAAGGCCCAGTCAACACAAGCTTGCCAAGAAAAATATCTTAAACAAAGATAAGGTTTGTTATGTGAATATTAAGTCAATGTCTTCATCCTACAATTTCTAATGGTTTAGGAGCAGAGAGAGAGAGATGCGCTTACAAATGGCGATTTCTTTTATAGACATAAATTTTATTTACAAAGAGTTTCAAAATGGCCAACTAAATGTCAGAAAGTTGTATTTTGGAAACTGATTGAGCTTGATATGTGGTCTTTTCAACTTAGCTTGTTTATTCATGAGATTACTGACTTCAAGTTGGAGTCCTTTGATGTATAGGGCAAGGAAAGCATTTGCAGCTTCCAGGGCTTCATATGTGTGTGAAAAACAGCCACGGCTGGAAGGTAGAACACTTAGATACCCCCAAATCAAGAATCCCATTTTCACACTGAATCCTAGGTCCCCAAAAAGAGGGAAGCACCATGAGACTAGACAGTGCAATGCTTCCACAGTGTACTCCACTGTCAGAACAGCCCCCTGAGGCTGCTGACCAACCCAATGCCAGTCAGCCCACTCGGGTCAGCCCATCCCCTATGGGAGTCTTATCCCTCATTGGCAAGCATTTCTATAGCCTGCAGGTGTCCAAACCATGCTTTTCTTTCTTTTCTTTTTTCTTTTTTTTTTTGAGAGGGGCCCTGAGAATCTCGAATACTCAGTTAATGTTGCTACCAGCTGAGATTAGGAAGTTAAATGCAGGACCCAGGGAGGAGAAAGAGGCAGTGTGGGACCATATGATCACTGTCCTGGATGCCTGATTGCAGTGAGGGTCTTCTCTTCCCTTCCGAATGAACAGCCTAAAATTAATACTTATTATAGTACTTATTTTAATTACTATCTTAGCCCTAGGATTGGCCTATGAATGAATCCAAAACGGAATAGAATGAGTTGAATTGGTAATGAGTTTAAACCAAAACAAATGATTTTGACTCATTAAATTATGATTACTCATAATTACTAAATGCCTTCTATCTATATGAATATCACCTCGGCCTTCATTACATCTCTAGGAGGAATAATAATTTACCGATCTCGTCTAATGTCTTCACTTCTGTGTCTAGAAGGCATAATGCTGTCAGTATTCATCATGAGCATACTTATAACCTTGAATTTACATTTCATTTTAGCATCCATATTACCCATTATCCTTCACAGCCTGCAAAGCCACCATAGGCTTAGCCTTACTAGTTATGGTCTCCAACACCTATGGCCTAGACTACCTATAAAACTTAAACCTTCTTCAGTGCTAAAAATTATATTTACCCTGAAGGGAAGACCCTCACTGCAAATGGACTTCCAGGAGATCCAATATCAAGGTCCTGAGTGTTGCCACCTCTGCTGTTCTCCTAGGTGAATAGGGCTGGATCCCATCCTTCCTCCAATATAAACGAATGAAGGGATCTATCACATATGCCTGATACCTACATATTACTTAATCAATCCTGTACAGAGGTTTAATTTTTTTATTATTTTTTAACTTTTATTTTATGTTTTGGGTGTATGTTCAGGTTTGTTAGATAGGTAAACTACATGTCACAGGGGTTTGGTGTACAGGTTAGTTCATCACCCAGGTAATAAGCACAGTACCTGAGAGGTAGTTTTTCAATCCTTACCATCCTCCCACCCTTTACCCTTAAGTAGATCCCAGTGTCTGTTGTTCCCTTTTATGTGTCCATGTGTACTCAATGTTTAGCACCAACTTATAAGTGAGAGCATGTGGTATTTTGTTTTGTGTTCCTGTGTTAGTCTGCTTAGGACAATGGCCTCCAGCTCTAGCCATGTTGCTGCAAAGGACATGATCTTGTTCTTTTTTATGGCTGCATAGTATTTCATTGTGTATATATTTTTTAATCCAGTCTATCATTGATGGGCACCGAGGTTGATTCCATGTCTTTGCTATTGTGAATAGTGCTGCAGTGACCATGTGCATGCATGTGTCTTTATGGTAGGATAATTTATATTCCTTTGGGTATACACCCAATAATAGGATTGCTGGGTCAAATGGTCATTTTGTTTTAAATTGTTTGAGAAATCACCAGGCTGCTTTCTACAGTGACTGAACTAACTTACATTCCCACCAGCAGTGAATCAGTGTTACCTTTTCTCCACAACCTGATAAGTGTTACCTTTTCTCCACAACCTCGCCAGCATCTGTTACTTTTTGACATTTTAATATTAGCCATTCTGACTGGTGGGAGATGGTATCTCATTGTGGTTTTAATTATTAGTGATGTCGAGCATTTTTTCATATACTTGTTGGCCGTGTGTATGTCTTCTTTTGAAAAGTGTCTGTTCATATCCTTTTCCCACCTTTTAACATGGCTGTTTGTTTTTTGCTTGCAGATCATGCTTTTCTTATCTAAACGCACAAAGAAACGAGTAGCCCCCAGCTGTAATAACCACTCATTGTAAACGATATGAGCTACTTCCAAAACTGCAGCCCTCACCAGTGACTTATCAGCCATCACACACTCAAAGGTCATGTTCTTTCAGAGTCCAAAGTAATCCCTGGTACTACTCCCAAAAGCCAAAGAGTTCAGGGAACTCAATTCAAGAGACAGCAGAACTTTTTACTGAAGGGAAACCTTCCAATGATTCTTGGAACTCCACAAGCAAGACAGAAGACTCCTTAAAGGGGACGGATGGCACATTTTTCTGTGTTGCTTAAGGGGTCTCAGGGTCTCTAGACGTCTCCCCTAGATTTTTTTCATGTGATACCAAAGATGGCCAAAGGAAGGAAGAACAGGCATGGAAGGAAATGGAAAAACAAGTTACAGAGACAAAAATCACGCCAACAAGAAAGACGCCAAATATAAAAAACTTTTTTGTTTTGTTTTGTTTTGAGACAGAGTCTTGTTGTGTCGCCCAGGCTGGAGTGCAGTGTTGCAGTCTCGGCTCACTGCAACCTCCACCTCCTGGGCTCAAACGATTCTCCTGTCTCAGCCTCCCAAGTAGCTGAGACTACAGATGTGCGCCACCACCCCAAGCTAGTGTTTGTATTTTTGGTAGAGACGCGGTTTCACTGTGTTGGCCAGGCTGGTCTTGAACTCCTGACCTCAAGTAATCCACCTGCCTCGGCCTCCCAAAGTGCTGGAATTACAGTCGTGAGCCACGTCACCGGGCCAAAAAAAAATGTCTTAAAGGAGATTTCAGTTGACTAAAAGCAGAAGGCCTTTTTTTTTCCCCAAAAAAAGAGAAAACACTATATCCTGAATATCAGCTTTTAAGTAAGCTGACTTCTGACCATAGAGCTCAGAAAAGCTTTTTTCTCTAATTGCAAGTCCTACTCAAGTTGTTTTACTTTCACATCTGCTGCAAGCTGAGCTTCCATCACCAAACAGGCAGCCTACAGAAGTGACCATTTCACTGGGTGGTGCTCTCACTACAAAAGGAAATGGTCACCACATGAGGTGAGGGATATGCTAATTAGCTTTATTATGATAATCATCTCACAATGCATATATGTGTCAAAATATCACATGGTACACCTTAAATATATACAATTTTTGTTTGTCAATTATACCTCAATACTACTGGGGAAAAATAAAACCTTTAAACACTGAGCACAGTTGAAAACTTTGCAATGACACTTAACTGACACAAGTTCGATTTCAGTTTTACTTTTCAGAAATAACGTGTATTGCTGGAAAGAGTGATTTAACCTCAATACCACTGAGAGCTCTTGATACTCCCTTTAGGAATCCTAATTTACTACAAGAGTAATTCTCTGATAGAAGGGGATTTAAGAATCTTATGTGGGTAGGAAGGACTATTGTAGTTGAACAAACCCCATTCATAACTCAGTGACTTACCCTGAGGGATGAGTGTAGGTAACTGGAAGATATTAACTTAATGATCATCCTCTCTCATAATGTTTTCCTCTGATTGCATCAAAATTTATGCTTTCAGTAGAGGGCACCTCACATGAATCTTTCATGTTTCACTTCATTGATTTCTCTGATTCTGGAGGAAGAAAAGCAGATTTTTTTGCCTAGATTGGAAAGTCTCTGCTATTAATTTCAATTCAAGGAAATGGTCCATAAGTTTAAAATCTATCAATTCTAGAAGTTCTATAAGGTATGGTATCTCTAAAATTTGTTTTGGGTGTACTTTTTTATTTATTTTTTGCCTTTGCTAGCAATTTTAGTAACTATATTCTTTCTAAATTATTTTGGCATCCTTTGTTGTCTCATCCTACATAAATAAATGATTTTAGTTCTTAGCCTTCCTAAAAATAATTTCAACATCTCAAAAAAAAAACAAAAAAGTATAAACATACTTCCTGGAACCCATCCCTCTAGTAGATCCCCCTTCGTGTCTTATTGGTCAGAACCAGGTCACATGCCCATCCCTGATAATCAACTGCTGACAGGAAATGGGATTACCGTGATTAATCTAGTCTAATCAATATTTACTCCTAAACTGAGAAGAGGGTACCCTTCCCTGAATAAAATGAGGTTCTGACAGCAAGAACAATGAGAGAAAGAATGCTGTTTAGACAAACCGCCACACCAACTTTTAAGAGTTTCATCAGGACCCTAATGAAAGTGTAGAACATACCAGTGTTTCTGAATCTCAGCACAACTGACACTCCGGCTGGATGAGCCTTTGTTGTGAGGGGCTGTCGTGTGCATTGTTTAGCAGTATCCCTGGTCTCACCCACTAGGTGCCAATAGCACTACCTAGTGGTAACAACCAAAAGTGTCTCCAGACACTGCCAATGTCTGTTAGAGGTGGAGAGATCATTCTTGGTTGAGGATCACAAAATTAGACCAAGAAGCCTACTGAGTTATCCCCCGATGGCTGTATGGTGTCTTTATGTACTTCAATGCATTTAGTAAATTATAAAGTGGGGATAATAAAAAAATCTGTGTCACAAAATTGCTTAAGAATTGACATGGTTTGGTTCCGTGTCCCCAACCCAATCTCATCTCAAATTGTAATCTCCACATGTCAGTGAAGGGACTAGGTAGGAGGTGATTGGATCCTGGGGGTGGTTCATGGATCATGGGGGTGGTTTCCCCCATGCTGTTCTCATAATAGTGAGTGAGTTCTCATGAAAGCTGATCGCTTTAAAACCATCAGGTGAAAGGTGCCTGCTTCCCTTTTGCTTTCCGCCATGATTTTAAGTTTCCTGAGACCTCTTAGCCATGCTTCCTGTTAAGCCTGCAGAGGTGTGAGTCAATGAAGCCTCTTTCCTTCATAATTTCCCACTCTCGGGTAGTATTCTTTATAGCAGTGTGAGAACGGACTAATACAAGAATTAAATGGAAATTGATGATAGTGCTTGTAAACTCTGACATCACATACAGATATTAGTTTTCATTATTATTGATTTTTCTGTAGTTCTAAAATTTCCTTTAATAACCTTCCTCTTTCTTAAAATAATAAAAAGCTAGGACAGTCAGGTGTTTCTAAATGTAATGATGCACCTTCCCTCCCTGCTGGTTATTTATGCATTTATCATTGTCATCTTTCTAACCTTCCCAGAAGAGAGAGAAAAAATACTAAGAGCTTCAAGAATTTATCACTTTCTCAGATTGAAATGCAGCAGAAATGCAAAGAAGTAACAAAGTCAGATGTATCAGTAATAAGTACAGCATCGTCATGAAAAATATTGAGTGGAGATAGTTTAAGATCCTATAAAGCGTCTCTTTTTGTACTGAAGTGTTGGTCTCTCATCATCTGCTTTCATGTTTGTCCTGTGTTTGGTGGGTGGCTTTTATAGAGGCACAAATTAGTTTTTTTTTTTTTTTCTTTTTTCCTCATGTGTTCATCCCTACTTTAGTCATTGTGCTTCATAGCCTTTGAAGGCTCGGGTGAAAGAGACTTCAAGATCTCATTATTCTTGGGGCATTTATTCAGAACTTTAATTACATTTCGTAATTTCTCTCTTTAAAAGTTGTATAAAGTTGGCTGGGTGTGGTGGCTCACGCCTGCAATCCTAGCACTTTGGGGGTCTGAGGCAGGAGGATCACTTGAGATCAGGAGTTTGAGACCAGCCTGGGCAACATAGTGAGACCTTGTCTCTATTTAAAAAATAATAATAAAAGTTGTATAAAGTGTAATGTTTTAAAATTGCTGTATATTTATTAAAAGTTTCCAAAGCTTTTTTTCTGTAAATTAATCCTTGGATCCACCATCTATTTATAAGACAAACTTCACCTCTGTGTACCCCATAAAAGCGCATCATACATGTTTGTGGTATGTCAATTCTGCAAGCCATCAAGGTCTTTTTTTTTTTTAATCTAACACCAAGAACTTCTGAGTGTGTATATTTATGTGTGTGTGTGTGTATAACTGGTAGGTCGAAAAGATCTGATCCCCATCAGGTAGAATGCAAGGAGGAGTTCCTGAACACGACTTTGAAAGTGAGCCTGGGTTTATGGGCTCTGAGTGCAGTTGATCCTAGCTCATTACACCTAGAAAAAAGCTCAGGAGGACAGACCACAATATTTTAGACTCTAACTCTTAGTAGTGGGATTGTGTGGCACTTTAAAATTTCTTTATATCTTTATGTACTTTCCAAATTTGTAATAATATACAGGAATGGCATTTTGAATCAGAAAAAAAAGTAAGTCTACCAGTCAGCCCCCATAGGATTACACATATTATTTGGAAGCAGGAAGCATATACAGTTATCTGGACATGGGTCCAAACTTCCACCAAGGGCAGCACGACTTTCTTCCTTTGTCCAGCTACTACAGGTGTTAAGGGAGCCTAGAAATTGATGGGAAAAGTCAGAAGTTACTTCTGAGCATATCTAATTACCAGGTAAATTACAGTCACTTTCTGACTTTAGAATGAGGCTCCTTAGCCCTATTTGAATGTTCTGTTTAGGGACTGCAGTTCTGGAAACAATCTGTGCTTTTGACCTCTACCTCCTTCACTCTCACTGACCAGAAGTAGCTATGCCCTTAGGGACTAGTGTGGTGACCTGCAAATTTGAAACAGAAATCTTAGAGAGATTCTGCATACATGGCCAAGCATGATTTGAAGCCATGTGTTGTCCTCCATGTTCACGGGATACTTGTGTCTCCTGTGCAGAGGCTCCTCGTCTTGAGATGATCCCCTGTAACTCCAAGGGGAAAGTCCTTGACCTTACTCAGCAAACAGAGATTTGACCATTTTCTGGACCACTGCTGAAACTGCTAGCAATTTGGATGACGTATTAGTGAGAAGAGGGTCTGGTCTCTGCTCCATCTGAGAACACGCAGGTATCCATCTACTAGAAACCAGCACAATTACTCCTATGCAGAGCCTCAGCTAGGAGAGAAGACGAGGAATCCAACAAGAGAAACATACACATTCCTGCTGCCTCTGCCTTAATATTCTTTTTTTTTTTTTTTTTTTTTTTGAGACAGAGTCTCACTCTGTTGCCCAGGCTGGAGTGCAGTGGCGTGTCTCAGCTTACTTCAACCTCCACCCCCGGGGTTCAAGCGATTCTCCTGCCTCGCCTCCCAAGTAGCTGGGAATGCAGGTACCTGCCACCATGCCTGGCTAATTTTTGTATTTTTTAGTAGAGGCAGAGTTTTACCATGTTGACCAGGCTGGTCTCAAACTCCCGACCTCAAGTGATCACCTGCCTCAGCCTCCCAAAGTGCTGGGATTACAGGTGTGAGCCACCGTGCCCGGCCAACCTTAAGTCTCCTGCTCAAGGGCCATGCTTTATATTGTGTCTACGGGGCCATTAAACTCTCTATATGGAGATAACAAACCTCCACCGTCACAAGTGGATTCAACAGATATGACTTGGTCCTGGTGCTAAACATCAGTGAGAAGAAAATCTGAGAAATCCTGATTGGTATCATAGGCAGAGATCATATACGTGACTAAAAAGATTTAAATCGCTGAGGCTATGCCACCTCACCCTCTCCCCTACAGGCACATCACTAAAGTAGTCACTCTTCAAAGAAAATGCCCGGTGCAGCTCCATGCACTACTGGTTAATAATCATGTTTTGTGAAAAGCCTCAGCATTGCTCTGCTGTGCCACACCAGTGGGTCACCACGCCCCCACCTCCAGTGAACACAAAGCAGGCTCGCCGTCCGGTTGTCCCAATTCCGTTCAGCCCTAATCATACCCCAGTCAGGATCTGGCTCCAGGGAGCTATACATCAAGCCAGTAACAGTTAGGATGTCTACTTAAGCCACAGGATCCACAGGTTTGAAAGAGGACGTTATGGAGATGCATGCAACTGTGTATATTTTTGTTTTTAAAAATAGCAGGTTTAGGCTGGGCGTGGTGGCATGCCTGTAATCCCAGCACTTTGGGAGGCCGAGGCAGGTGGATCACCTGAGGTCAGGAGTTCGAGACAGCTTGGCCAACATGAATGAAACCCTGTCTCTACTAAAAATATAAAAATTAGCTGGATGTGGTAGCGGGCACCTGTATCCCAGCTACTCAGGAGGCTGAGGCAGGAGAATCGCTTGAACCCAGGAGGTGGAGGTTGTAGTGAGCTGAGATCATACCGTTGCACCCCAGCCTGGGTGACCCCAAGAGTGAAAGTCCATCTGAAAAAAAAAAAGCAGGTTTACACGTAGCATTATTACAATATCCCGTTTTTCACAGGAATTACATGATAGAAGGACTGTCTCTTTAAGGACCTGGTTCTGTGTGTTTTTGAAAAGTATCTGGTATATATATATAATTTTTTTTTTAGACAGAGTCTCACTCTCTCACCCAGGTTGGAGTGCAGTGGTATGATCTCAGCTCACTGCAACCCCTGCCTCCCAGGCTCAAGCAGTCTTCTTGCCTTGCCTCCCAAGTAGCTACAGGAGGTCCAGGTGTGAGCATCACTTGAGCCCAGGAGTTGGAGACCAGCTTGACCAACATAGGGAAACCCCATCTCTACAAAAAATTTTTAAATATTAGCCAGGTGTGGTGGCATACACCTGTGGTGCCAGCTACTTGAGCGGCTGAGGTGGAGGATTGCTTTAGCCCAGGAGGTCAAGGCTACAGTGAGCCGTGATGGCGCCACTGCACTCCAACCTGGGCGACAGTGAGAGACCCTGTCTCAAAGAAAAAAAAAAAATTTCTAATTCGTTAGATCTTAACATCTGGAAAATCTTAAGAATGTAATTTTCTCTTGTGAAACGCAAAAATCTTAAAAAAAAGAAACAGGCTTTTATATATAAAAGTTTTTATAAAAAAACTTCAGAGGTTTCGTTAAACTAAAAACACCACTAATTGAAAATCAAAGGCAGTCTATAAAACCTATTATTTTGTTGTGTTCTTCTCATACTGTAGACATATTCAATTCAGTCAGCATTTAATTACATACAGGTCAGAAATGCTCATTTGAGCCTGATCTTAATTAAGGATTTTTATGAATGTGGAAGCCTTTAATATTTGATCCATAGTTCTAAAATATGTATTATTATACAGGGTATCAGTATATTTATTGCCTATCTTTTTTTTCTTTTTTTTTTTTTTTTTTGGACAGAGTCTTGCTCTGTCACTCAGCGGGAGCACAGTGGTGCGATCTCGGCTCACTGCAGACTCTGCCTCCTGGTTCAAGAGATTCTCCTGCCTCAGCCTCCCGAGTAGCTGGGATTACAGGCATGTGCCACCACACCCAGCTAATTTTTGTGTTTTTAGTAGAGATGGGGTTTCACTGTGTTGGCCCGGCTGGTCTGGAACTCCTGATCTCAGGTTATCCACCCACCTCAGCCTCCCAAAGTGCTGGGATTACAGGCATGAGTCACTATGCCTGGCCCTGTTTATTACCTCTCTATATATTTACTTATTTATTTTTGATTCTTAAAGTATGACAACTTGATGTCAGAGCCAGCTTGCTTTCTTTGTCCAAGACAGAAGGCATAAATCTGGCCTCCTGCATCAGAGCTCCATATGCTATTTCAGCAGTGGGTATCACCACCAGGTCCTGGATAGCAGCTGCTCATGGCTTCTAGGTCTACAGCTGAAAGAGGGAAGCAGCTGAAAGAAGTATTAAATCGGTTTTCAGAGTCAGTCCTCAGGAAGGTTTTATGTGTCGGCTAATAAACATGAAAATGAATGCATGTAGGGTAAAGAGGAAACACTCTTCTCATCCAGTTTAAAGATGATAACTAGAATGATGTCACACTGTATGTGGCCACAATTTAAATACTCTAGGCTGTGTTCAAAGCTGCCCAGGACTTCATCAGTGAATGCCACCTCCTCTAAAATTATGCTTTGCATTAGACATACAACCCAAGGACACACACTTTCACACATAAGTGAACAGAAAAAGTTCTGAAACACTTAATTAAACTTACAACAGTAGCCTGAATAATTATTGTGGGCAAGTTACCTCTATCATCTCCATTTTGTTCTATGTATAATGGGATTAAGATCATCTCACTCATCAGGTTCTTATAAGAGCTGAATTAAATTAAAACACGTATATTAGAATATAAAATGTCAATAGCAGGCTGGGTGTGGTGGCTCACGCCTGTAATCCCAGCACTTTGGGAGGCCAAGGTAGACAGATCCCTTGAGGTCGGGAGTTCGAGACCAGCCTGGCCAACATGGTGAAAACCCATCACTACTAAAAATACAAAAATTAGCCAGGTGTGGTGGCACGTGCATGTAGTCCCAGCTACTCAGGAGGCTGAGGCAGGAGAATCGCTTGAACCCAGGAGGTGGAGGCTGTAGTGATCTGAGATCATGCCATTGCACTCCAGCCTGGGCAACAGAGTGAGACTCTTGTCACAGAATAATAACAAAATGTCAATACTACATAACAGTTCTCCTAAACAACAACCACAGAACTCTGTGAAGTTGCTTCTAAGCTTCACAGTCATCATGCAGCTGGAACACAGTGTAACCAGCCCGTACTGCAAGGGAATTCGGAGAGAAAAGACAAGAAACAACCACATCACAAAGCAAATAAACAAAAGCCTTCTACCTATAAAAACTGATCAACTTTTCAAATAATCACTTCCCAGTCCCCTCGAGATGCTAATGTCTGGGGTAGAAAAATATGTCTTTAGTATATTCCTGCTAGCAGTGAAGATTTGGTCAACTCTATGTTGCTTGTATTATAGCGTTATGGGGTTTTTGACCATGTTTATTGTATCACTACACACGCTTTTTCAAAGTACACTGTTATCTGATATGCCTCCCCCAGAGAGTATTGCTCTCTTTTCCCATCTTGTACTACTCTCCAAATGAGAGTTGCTGATACCCGCTACCTTGCAGGAATGATTAAAGCAGATTACAAACATAAAGTAGCTAGCACAGTGCCTGATCAATAAACGTTATTATGAGAGGAACGGAGAGAAAAGTTGGAAAAAATAATAAAGTGAATAAAATTGCTGCCATAAAACATGTGTTTTTCAAGTTTGAAATCCTCAAGGAACCCCTAATGCTACCCAAGGAAAAAAACTGTAGCAAATTATCTGACAACTTTGATGAGTGAATAATGCATTTTATGTGTTGTAATCAATATTTCTTACTGAGATCTCTAAGTAAGGGACAACTACTCTGCAGATGTGATAGGCAAAAAATACACTGATTTTTTTTTCTTTCTTTCTTTCTTTCTTTTTTTTTTGAGACAGAGTCTCTCTCTGTCACCCAGGCTGGAGTGCAGTGGGACAATCTGGGCTCACTGCAATCTCCACCTCCCGGGTTCAAGTGATTCTCCTGCCTCAGCCTCCTGAGTAGCTGGGGTTACAGGTGTGCACCACCACACCTTGCTAATTTTTGTAGTTTTAGTAGAGATGGAGTTTCACCATGTTGGCCAGACTGATCTTGAACTCCTGACCTCATGATCCACCCGCCTCAGCCTCCCAAGTGCTGGGATTACAGGCATGAGCCACCACGCCCGGCCTGATGTTTTTCTAAAAGTAGGTATATCTATTACATATCAATGAAAAAATTAAATTTCATTTAAAAAAGCTAAAAAACTAAAAAAGCCACTATTTTTTACTTTATATTAAAGAAAAATTCAAACATACACAAAAATAAAGATATGTATAATCAAATGCCACTTGCCTATTTCCCAATTTTAATAAAAGTTGATAAAATCAACTTTTTTTTACTTAAACCTGAGTCAAAAGCTAATAAAGTTATAACTAAGACTTATTCATTTATAAATGTATATTTTGTCCTCCTCCCCCACACTGGAATATCTTAAACAAATGAATGGTTATTTCTTAAAATGAATTTTACCTTGATAAAAGTCCAAAAAAAATTTTGTCATTAGTATCAGAGATAACTGGAGGAAGTCAAAGTTGACATAAAGCTGTTTAATGAATGGATTCCAGAAGGTGGGCTTGGGCAGACATAGAAGAAAAAATGTTGCTTTCTTACAGTTATAATGTTTTCAGGTATGTGTCTAATTGTTTACTTGTGAAATCACATACATATAGACTTTCTATTATGCTATTTAGCGTCCTCTATTTATAGCATTCTGTTTTGCTGAGGTACAAAAAGTAAAAGTATATTAATTTCTAGAACTAGTATGTATTATGTAAAGATGAATTTTAACTTTTTTAAAGAAGACAACATAGCTTTATAAAAATGGAACCACAAAACAATAATGCTGTCTCATGTGACATAAAACTGTGTGTGTGTGTGTGTGTGTGTGTGTGTGTGTGTTTGTGTGTGTTTAAAATACAAGATAATAGCATACAAATTGAGAGGGAATAAATGGATTAAAAGTAGCAATTTCTTTCAGCGTCTGTTAATCTTTTAGGTTCCGGGGTATATGTGCAGGTTTGTTATATAGGTAAACTCATGTCACACGGGTTTGGTGTACAGATTATTTCATCACCCAGGTAATAAGCATAGTACCCAACAGGTATTTTTCCTGATCCAGTTTTTTTCTGCCACCCTCCACCCTCAAGTAGGCCCCAGTGTGTGTTATTCCCTTCTTTGTGTCCATGTGTTCTCATGATTTAATTCCCACTTATAAGTGGGAACAGCTGTATTTGGTTTTCTGTTCCTGCATTAGTTTCCTAAGGATAATGGTCTCCAGTTTTATCCATCTTGCTGCAGAGGACATGATCTTATTCTTTTTTATGGCTGCATAGTATTCCAGGGTGTATACATACCACATACACATTTTTAAAAGCCAGTCTACCATTGATGGACATTTAGGTTAATTCCATGTCTTTGCTATTGTGGATAGTGCTGCAATGAACATACATATGCATGTGTCTGTATGGTAGAACAATTTATATTCCTTTGGGTATATACCCAGTAATGGGATTGCTGGGTCAATGGAAATGCTGTTTTAGGTCTTTGAGGAAGCACCACACTGTTTTCCACAGTGGGTGAACTAATTTATACTCCTACCAGCAGTGTATAAGTGTTTCCTTTTCTCCACAGCTTCACCAGCGTCTGTTATTTTTTAATGTTTTAATAATAACCACAGTGACTGGTGTCAGATGGTATATCATTGTGGTTTTTTTATATATACAAAAGTTTATTCTTATATTTACAACAGTTCCAAGACAACACTTTATTCCAGCTATAGGTGGCAAAAGATGTTATGGCGGGGAATACAGATGTTTAAGTACAAATGAAATCAAGGGTCACCATCTCCTCAGGCACAAGGAACAGCTTACTTTTTGCCAGATTTCTTAATTTGACCTCTAGCCAGGGGCCCCTTCCCTGCAGCCTTCACTTTTAGCTCCTCGAGTTTCTTCTGCTCCTCCTTGCAAATATTTTCTCTCATTCTATAGGTTGTCTGTTTACACTATCGATAGTTTCTTTTGCTGTGCGAAAGCTCTTTAGTTTAATTAGTTCCCATTTGTCAATTTTTAGCAATTAATTTTAAGCTTTGTTATGGGAAGGGGCATGTTGCGACCTGTGAAGCAATCACTGAAAGGATAATAAGACAGGAAAAACTTCCAAACAATGGAGAAAAGAAAAGGATTAATAAAAATATTCAACTGTTCTAAAAGCAAAAATGAATCAAGTACATATGGGAAAATAAAAATACAATAAGACAATAGATATAAACCTAAAATAGCAGTTGTGTTAAAGCATTTACAAAATAAATATTGTCAAATTAGATTTTTCAAAAACTACTCTATGCTACTTACATATGTGTAGCGATATTAAACCCAAGAAAACAGGAGGCTTGAAAGGAAAAGAGTGAAAACATTAACAACAACAACAACAAAAAAAGAAAGATGGTGTAGCTACACCAGTATCATACAAGCTAGTCACTAAGATAAAGGCATTATGAGAATTAAGAGGAGCACTTCATAATGACATTAATTCATTTGGAATTATAAAATTCTAAATGCACAATCATACAGTAAAACATCAAGATAAATAAAAAAGAACTACAGGAAGAAATAGACAAACCTATAATCATAATGGGAAATTTCAATGCCTATCTTCTACTAGCTAATACAATCAATGCACAAAAAATCAGTATGAATAGATTTTTTAAAAACATGGCTAACAAACTTGACTCTCATGAACATACGTAGAAAACTTCACCCAAAAACATGAAAATACAAATGTTCCCAAACGTGTAACGCAAGTGTTAACCAGTTCCAAAGGATTGAAATCATACGTACTATGTGCTTTGACTACAATGCAATTAAACTAGAAACCAATAACAAAAAGAGGACTAAAACTTTCTAAATATTTGTAAATTTAGAAAGACACTTATAACTAAGCCAAGGATCAAAGAAGAAACCATGATAAAAATACAAAATATTTTGAAAGTATAACAAAATGTAACATATCAAATTTTTGGGACATAGCTGAAGCAATACTTAGAGAAATAATTTATATGCATTTATATGAATTTTAAGCATACATAAGAAAAGTAGAAAGGGTGAAAAATAACGATCTAAAATATCTAGCTCAAGAAATGAATAAGAAAGTTGTGAATTAAACCCAAGGAATTTTAAAAGCAGAATGAATGAAAAGAATAAAGATAGCAGAAATTATGAAAAAGAAAACAACAACATTAAGATTTGTTTTTTTTAAAGACTAGTAATATGGATAAACCCTGATGAGACTGACCAAAAGACAGGTACAGAGAGGGAACACACAAAGACCAACAATATAGGATTGAAAAGGGGAATTTTGTCACAGACTCAGAGGCAGTAAAAAAGAAAATTACACCACATTATGACCAGTATTATGGCAATAAATTTGAAAATTTTGGTAAACTCAACACATTTCTGAAAAAATATAATGCATAAAACTGTCACAAGAAAAATAGAAATTCTAAATAATCTTGAAACTATTAAAGGAATGGAATCTATAATTTAAAAAATTCATACAAACAGAACATCCGGCCTAGATGGCTTTGCTGGTGAATTCTAGTAAATATTTACAAAACTTTTATAAACTTTTCAAGACAATAGAAAAAATAAGAAGTCTTCTCCTAACTTCTTTTATGAAGTTAATCTAATATTGATACACAAACTTGATAAGGACATTCCAGAAGGAAAAATCACAGAACAATCACTCCTGAAACTGAAACAAGCACTCCTGAAACCTGAAAAAAAATAACATTTAAACATCTGTTTAACCAATGTTTAGATTTGCCAGCAACATCTAAAAAAGATAGTAGCCCAGAACCAAGTTGAATTTATTCCAGGAATTTGAGATAAGCTTACTATTCAAATATGACTGTACATTTGATAAAATGTCATAGAATTTTGCACAAGCATGCATTAGAAAAATGAGTGCATGCAAAAACTGATGAAATGTTCTAGAGGCAAGTAGAATGCAGGATCTGCATATGGTAGAAAGTGGAAGGGCCAAGAGAGAAAGCCTGCTCTTGAAAGCTCTATTTGCAACAGCATTAATCCATTCGTAGACTGGAGAGGCCTTATGACCTAAACACCTCTTGTTAGGCCCTACATCCCACTACTGTTGGATGGGAGATTGTTTCAACATGAATTTGGGAAGGGACAAACATTCAAATAATAGCATTATTTAAAATGCTGTTATAAAACTATTCTTGATTATTATGTATTGACCTCATATTCAACAACCTTGCTAATTACACTGATTAATTCCAGTAATTTGTAGATTAAATGGATAAAAGAAAGCCAAGTGTTATTCATCAAGAAAATGGGAGAATGATCCCAAAGTCACTTTGGAGGTCTTCAAGGCTGCCCCTCTAATCACAGGCCCAGAGCTTTTAGGGTCTTGTGGGCAGAACGGTTTTGGATGATGGGCCCAGGGTACCCTCCATGGGCTGCTCTCTATCAGGGCTGTCTGAGGACTCTGATCCATGCATTCTAATGCAACTCTCCTTGGCCACACCTAGTCTTCCAGAAGGCAGATTGTAAACCTTCGAGGCATCTATGTGGTTCTAATTCTGCAGGCTTACATAGTGCCAGAGCTGAGGAGGCATGACTTTCTTCAACTAGACTTCAAAGGATGTTATAGCAAGTCATGGGGCCCAGGCAGAGACTTGTCACAGGAGTGGGGCCACCACAGAGAGTCTTCATCAAGGTAATGCCTAGTGAAGCAATGGGAACAGGGACCCCCCCACCCCACCCCGAGACCCTGAAAACATAGAGCCACCAGTATAGATTGCCAGCCTGGGAGAGCACAGGCATGAGACTCCAACTCATGAGAGATGCTGTGTGGGTTGACCCCAGCAAAGTCATAGGGGCAGGGTTGTCTCAGGCCTTGGGAGCCCAAAGAAAGTGTGTCTGAAAGGCAGGCCATAGAGTCAAGATTTTTTTCCAGGCCTTAAGATGTAAGGCCCTATTGGCTTTGGAACTTGAAACCTGCTACCCCTTTCTTCTTGCCTATTCCTCCCTTTTAGAATGGGAATGTCTATCCTGTGCCTGTCCCACCACTGTATTCTGGAATCATATGAATAAATAGTTTGATTTCACAGGTTTATTGTGGGAGGGGATTTGTCTCAGGATGAATCATGCTTCAGTCTCACCCACCCATATCTTCCGTTCTGTAAGGGAACACAGAAAATGATGAGCCATTAATCTACGAAGCTTCTTCTGACTCCTCACGGCTGTTTATCTCTAATGGCCTTTAAGACACTACATGGGTAAGGAACTTCTTCTGCCGGCTTCTTCTGAATATCTGCCTACAAACTCCTAAATCTGCAAATTATCTTCCATTTAGATGGGACTCTGGACTTTGGACTTCTCGGGGCTATTGCAAAAGTATTTTATATGCGAGGATGTGAGTTTTGGGGGACCACAGGCGGAATGCTGTGGTTTAAAATGGTTTGAATGTTTGTCCCCTCTCCAAGTGATGTTGAAATTTGCAATGCAAACAGTATTGAGAGGTGGGGCTTGATGGGAGGTGTTTACATCATGATGGCAGAGCCCTCATGAATGGATTAATTGCAATTGTAAAAAGGGCTTTCAAGAGTGGGCTCTCTCTTGGTCATTTTCACCTTCCACCACATGAGAATTCAGCGTTCTTCTTCCCTCTGGCTGGTGCATTGACCTTAGTCTTCCCAGTCCTCAGAACTATGAGCCAATACATTTCTGTTTATAAATTACTCCGTCTGTGTTATTCTGTTATAGCAGCACAAAATAGACTAAGACAAAAATTAATTTAAAACAGACTTTATAACAGCATAAACAACATCAAATAAATAGTAATAAATCTAATGATAGATGCTTAAGATCTTTATGCAGAAAATGATTAGACATTATTTAGAGACATTTTTAAAGTCCTAAATAAATGAAGATTAGATAGAAATTAATGAAAACATGTAATTTATTCCTGTTTATCAGTATGTTCAATGAAATCCCCATCTAAATCCCAACACTTTTTGAGTGAAAATTGATGAGTTAATTTTAACATGAATATTAAAATGCAAATAGTCAAAAATAGTAAGACAGTCTTAGAGAAGAACAATGTAGGGAGAATTGCTCTGCTAGATAGCATGACTTATTTAGCTCTAGAAATCAAGATTGAAAAATAAGCTAAGGAAATAATAGAGAGCTCAGAAATGACCCACTCATGTGGACACCAAATTCATGACAAATATGACACTGCAAAGCAGTGAAAAGAGTTTCTATTTAAAAATGAAGCAATCTGTAGCTCACACCATAAGCAAAAATCAATCCTAGGTGGATTGTAGACCTAAAAGTAAAAGGTAAAACAATAAAGCTTCCAATAAACAGCAGTGCAGAAAATCTTCATGACCTTGGGCTATAAGAAAATTTGTACACAAAATGCACTAATAGTATGTATAAGACATAAAAGGCACTAATTATATAAAAAGACTGATACATTGGAATATTAAAGAAATGTTGAGTTTCAAATATGGGGAGCAAAATAGCTGAACAGGCTCTCTGTCAATCATCCCCCCACAGGAACATCAAATGGAACAACTATCCTTGCAAGAAGACACCTTCAAAAGAGCTAAAGAAATCAGATGAGGTATCACAGTACCTGGTTTTAGCATAATAACAAGAAAAGATACACACTGAAGAAGGTAAGAAAGATAATCACTCATTGCCAAAACCACCTCTCCTCAATCCCAGGCACCATAGAGAGGAGAGAGACAATTCCTGCTTGGGAAAGGGAATGGGAAGTGGGTATGGGAATTTGTATTGGAATTTAGAGTCAGGCCTGCCACAGTGCAACACAGCACAGGCAGAGCCCCCACAGTGCCTGACTCCAAACCCAGGGAGGGAGAATTTAGACCTTCCCTGGGACAGAGGAGAATCCACTGCCCCAGTTGGAGGAAAACAAGTCCTGGCCTGCTTCACCACTAGCTGACTGAAGCAGAAACATTTAATAAAATACAACATCTCTTCATGATAAAATCTCTCAACAAACTGGATATGGAAGGAAAATATCTCACAACAATAAAGGCTATATGTGACAACCCGCAGCTAACATCATACCAAATGGAGAAAAATTAAAGCCTGTGCCCTAAGATCTGGAACAACACAAGTATGCCCACTTTCACCACTTTTACTACTTTTATACATATTAATAGTAATAGAAGTTGTAGGCAGAGTAATCAGGCAAGAGAAAGAAATAAAGGGCATCTCAATTGGAAAGAAAGAAGTCAGACTATCCTTGTTTGCAGATGACATGGTGTTATATTTAGAAAAACATAAGGACTCCACAAAAAACTGTTCAAATTGATAAATTCACTCAAGTTGCAAGATGTAAAATCAACATTTAAAAATCCATAGCATCTCCATTTTTTTTCTATTTCTGTGAAGAATGTCATGGTTATTTTGATAGGGATTGCATTGAATCTGTACTCAGCCAATAGCCAATTGCAAAAAATCTTAAAAAGAAATTAAGAAAGCAATCCCATTGAATCCTACTGAATAGCCACTGTTTAAAATTTTAGGCATAAGTTTAACCAAAGAAATGAAAAATCTCCACAAGGAAAATATAAAACATTGATGAAGGAAATTGAACAGGACCCAAAAAATGGAAAGATATTCCATGCTAATGGATTAGAAAAATTAATATTCTTAAAATGGCCATACTACTCAAAGTGAGTACAGATTCAATGCATTCCTATCAAAATACCAATGACATACTTCATAGAAATAGAAAAAAAATTCTAAAATGTGTATGGAACTACAAAAGACCCTGAATAACTAAAGCAATCCAGAGCAAAAAGAATATAACTAGAAGCATCACATTATCTGTCTCAAATTATACTATAAAGCTATAGCAACCAAAGCAGCATGGTATTGGCATAAGAACAGACACATAGACTAACGGAGCAGAACAAAGAACCCAGAAATAAATCCACTACTCCCAGCCACCTCATTTTTAAAAACTGATACATTATAATTACGTATGTTTATGAGGTATAACTTGATGTTTTTATATATATGTGTTGTATAATGACCAAATAAGGTTATTTAGTGCTACCATTACCTCATGCACTTATTATTTCTTTATGGTGAGAACATTCAGAAGCCTCTTTTTTAGATGTTTTGTACTATACTATATCTTAATATAAGTTGTCACCATATTGTGCAATAGACCTCAAACTCATTTTATGAGGCCAGCATTATTCTAGAATCAAAGCCAAATAAGGACACTACAAGAAAAGAAAATTACAGGCAAACATTCCTAATGAACATAGATTCAAAAATCCTCAACAAAATACTGGAGCAGAACAGGTGCTCAATAGATCTTTGTTTCTCCTTCCCAAATCCACTATAGGCTTCATGCCTGCTTGCCTTTGCTTGATCTGTACTTTTGGACTGCAAAAACCATTTCTCAACCCCTCAGACCCTAGTCAAATAGCATCCCCCTTGCCAAAATTCATTTTCCCTTCAACTAAGTGTGAAATCCAACTCTAGCCCTAATTTTCCTAACTCAACACCACCCTGATGTCAGAATCAAGTCCACTCATCAAGCCCACCCAGGCTTGGTCCAGAACTTTGCAACTGGCAGTCCTCAATGATTTTTGGGGTTTCAGTGAGTTCTCTCTAGCTCTCCCGATTCTCCTTCTTCCTTGCTTATCTACACACCATGTCTTTCATGCCTCAGTACCTTTCTTTAAATCTTACCTGACCCCTACTGCATAGCACACTCTCTCCTCTGACTTCTTACTATGCCCGCCCTCTGCCTAGTCTGTAATTTGGGCCATTAGTTATTGTTGCCTTATGACATCTCCTCTATTATTCTTTGTATATCTTGTTAAGTTCCTTAATATTTAATCTTTCCACACTGCAAATCATTAGAGGCAGGCAGGAACAGTGCCTTCCTTGTATTTCTGTGTGTCTTTCATGAGGCTAAACACAATGCTGTGCATATGAGTGCAAAATAAATATTTGCTTTGATTTGGTTTGTGATAGCACATGTGTAGATCTATCCCTAGGGCCCTAGTACTATGACTGACTGAAGAAGTATGCTTCATGCTCTGATTCTCTCTCCCATGCCTCTGAAACTTGATCCCTTACAGACATTTCAGAACGCATGTACGATTTTTCTGGGGTGTGCAGACTCCAGCAGGGACTGCTACTCATGCACCAAAATCGGTTCTACGCTTATTTCTGTGCACA
The DNA here is from genome assembly GCF_028885625.2 of Pongo pygmaeus. NCBI lineage: Eukaryota > Metazoa > Chordata > Mammalia > Primates > Hominidae > Pongo > Pongo pygmaeus. The sequence goes on along the minus strand of NC_072380.2, from coordinate 18,234,026 downwards.
TTTCAATATGCCATTTCTTAGCCCTTTGCTGTAGCACATCACTGACACTGAGATAATTGGAAAAAAGTGAAAGTGATGCATGCCACTTCCAGGCTGGTGCCTCAAAACCAAGGTTCTCAAGAGGATGCTACTAATTTGAGTGGCCATAGAAAATGCTCCAAAATTTCAATTCTACCTTAGACCAGTTCCCTAAAATCAGGTATTTCATTCTCTCTCTTCGCTGTCTACCTTTTCACCTTATCTCCTGCTATTATCAAATGAATGATTATGTAGTATTACCACATTGAGGATATGAAGAGTGTCCTGGGACTGGATGTGCCAAATGACTAAGACACAATCCCCACCATGGAGATTTTCCCAATGTTTTAGGCAAGGAACAGACACCAAATATCAGGCAAATACTGTGCAATAGATGGAGAGATGTAAGAATAAATTGGCCAGGACAGAGTGAGGAAGAAGACAAGAGAGAAGGCTGGGCATACAGTGGAATATAGAGGGATAAATGTTGACTAATTAAAGGCACGCAGGAACAAGAAGGATAAGTTGAAAATGTTGAGAAAAGGTATTCTATAGAGAAGGATTTGTAGTGTTTGGAGGACAACACTAGTTTTTTAGTGATGTTGAAGTGTAAGGTGAAAAGAGAAGTCTAGAGGAGTAAGTGGTATTAGACTCGAAAAGCTTGTCAGCTAAACTCTAGAATTTGAACAGAGAGAAAACTCTGAATGGAGCCCATAGAAGTCTCTATTCAAAACCTGGCATTCCTTCTCGTAACACTCAATCATCTGTTAGGGAAACTGGTCACAGTCCTGATATTTTATTTACTCTTTCCTCTCTCAAAGGAATATGACTCAATTGTCCACAGTATGGATTTGCTGAAAGCCTTACAATTCTATTCATCTGTCACTTAAACGGAAAGAACAGTGATAATTTTCACTAGGAAAACTTGATTCATGAGCTCTTCAGCTATAGTTCACATCTCACTGAGCACTGTAATTCTCTGCTCTCTACACATCCTGGCCAAAGTAGCAAAACTTCCAGTGAAGACCCAGAAATAGAACCTCAATCCAGGTTCTGTGAGTGAAGAGATATTGTCTCTTTTGTTACCAAGTTGATGCTAACTCAGCCCAGAAATAAAATAGTATATCAAAGCCAAACATTTTAATATACAAGAAAATCCACATTAAAGCTTTATTCTCTTTTGACTTATGTTCAGTAGCTTAATATTCTGAAGACCAGCTTGACCAGAAGGAATGCTATCTAAGAAGTCACCACTGATTATTTTCTATCAAGTAGCTACAAATCCAGAAGAATATGCAAAACAGTTGCTAAGCAGAGGTTCCTAGAAACATACAGTGTGAGTTCTTGTATCTCCTGCTCTTAAGTTTGCCTCTGGTGGTTTTATTTCTTCCCTGCAGTGTCAACTAGCACTTGCCATTTCCCATCTCCCTCCCCCTGTCCCATGACTCCACTCCTGTGACCTAATAATGCCTTTTAGCTACATTAGATTAATTGCACCATTTGTTAGAAAATCCAGGGAGGGTGTAAGCAGAGAGAAAGTTAATAGCTGACTCAGGTATTTCTCACTGAATCTTAATCCCATGTGTTCAATACTGTGAAAATCAAAGGCTAAGATAACCTCAAAACTGGAAGGGTCCTTAAGGCTATATTAAATAAAAGGTGCCCAAAGTCACTTAGCTAATTAGAAACATTCATCTTCTAAGCTGACTTTTGGATCCTCCTGGACAATGATACACATGTTAATGAAGTTGCAACCTGAGTAATCCAAAACTTAAAACTAAGACTTCTATTCATCTGATTCCAGCTAAGGAAAAATGATGAGCAAATCTGAAAGGTCAACATAAACATTATTGTTTGGCTTTAGGACAGTGGGATACGAATATCTTTCCTCCCACCGCATTTATTATTAACACATGTATCCTCATTTCTAAAATGAGGGAAAAACACTAACCCGTTATTATATACAATGGAATTTCATGTAATACCTAATAGTATTTATGGGTAATGACAATGACACCAAATAAATATAAGCTGGGAATTCAGGACTTATAAAAATAAAGCAATTTTCCCATTATTCTTATGTCAGAAGCAATTGCTTGTAAATTGTACAATTTTTAAACACAAACTTTTTGGACTTAGAAGATAAGTCTGACTAATCCTCATATAACTATATAAATAAAACTTTTGGGTTAATATCAAAGATCAAATCTAAGTTAATTCATTGTGTACTCCAAAACCTATTCAATGTCTTTTAATATTTACTATTCTTGGAATATAGTGGGATAGGTAAAAGAGGGAATAAGAAAAGATACTGTAATTCTGAGTATTAATTCTTATTCATTGGGAAGAGACAGATGAGGAAGGAATAAGTGAGGCTGTCTGTTGATAAAATTTTACATATAGAAAACCCTGAAGATTTCACCAAAAAAACTGTTAAAAGTGATCAGTTCAATAAGGTGCAAGTTATAAAATCAACATGCAAAAGTCAGTAGTGTTTCTATACACTAACAACAAACTATCTGGAAAAGAAATTTTAAAAATAATCTCATTCACAATAGCGTCAGAAAAAATACTTAAAAGTTAACCAAGGAGGTGAAAGATCTCTACACTAAAAGCTATAAAACATTGATTAAAAAAATTGAAGATGACACAATAAATGGAAAGATATTCTGTGTTTATGGATTGAAAAAATTAGAATTGTTAAAATATCCATAATACCCAAAGCAATGATTTACAGACTCAATACAACTCCTTTTAAAATTTCAATGTTTTTTTTTATAAAAATAGAAAAAAAATCCTAACATTAATATGAAACCACAAAGACCCTGAATAGCCAAAACAATCTTGAGGAAAAAGAACAAAGTAGAAGGCATCACATTTCCTGATTTCAAAAATATTATGAATCTATTGTAAAACAAAACAAAACAAAACAAAAAAACAGCATGGCACTGGCATAAAAACAGGCACCTCAACCAATGAAACACAATAGAATGCCCAGAAATAACCCCAAGTGTTTATGGCCAATTGATATTTGACAAATGTGCCAAGAACACAAATTGAGAAAAAACAGTCATTTTAATAAATGGCATTCTTCTGCATGTGGATATACTTAACTCACACTCATATGCAAAAGTCAACTCAAAATGAATAAAATACTTAAACGTAAGACCTGAAACTGTGACACTACACAGTTAATGTTCAATACTATGAAAATCAAATTGGGGAAACTCTCCATGACATTGGTGTGGGCAAGATTTCTCGGATAGGACTCCAAAAGCACAGGCCACAAAAGCAAAAGTGGACAAATTGGGATCACATTCAACTCAGAAGCTTCTGTACAGCAAAAGAAACAACTAACAGAAGTAACAGACCACCCACGCATGGGGAGAAAATATTCACAAGCCATACATCTGATAAGCAACTAATATCCAAAATATATAAGGAACTCAAACAACTCAATGGCAAGAACACAAAAAACATAATAAAAATGGGCAAAGGATCTGAACAGGCATTTCTCAAAAGAACAGAAAGGAATGGCTAACAGATACATGAAAAATGCTCAGAATCTTTAATCATCAGGGATATGTAAATTTAAAACATAATGAGATATTGCCTCACATCTGTTAAAATGGCTATTATCCAAAAGAGGAATGATAAGTGTTGGCAAGGATCTGGAGAATAGGAAACCCTTGTATGCTTTTGGGAACATAAATTAGTACAGTCATTTTGGAAAAAAGTATGAAGTTTCCTCAAAAAATCTAAAAATAGAATTACCATATGACGCAGCAATTCCACTCTGGATATATATTTAAAGGAACTGAAGTTGGTATGTTGAAGACATGTCTGTACTCCCATGTTCATTTCAGCATTATTCACAATAGCCAAGATATGGAAGCAACATAAGTGGCCATCAAGGATAGTATGGATAAAGAAAAAATGCTATATTACACAATGGAATACTACATAGCCTTGAAAAAGAAGGAAATTTTGTCATTTGTGACAACATAGATGGAGCTGGAGAACACTGTGCTAAGTGAAATAAGCCAGGCATGGAAACAAATACTGTATAATCTTACCTGTCTGTGGACTCAAAAAAATGTGATCTCATAGAAACAAAAAGTATAGAGGTGATTACCAGTAGCTAGGGGAGAGGAGGAGGGATGGGGAATGGAAAGATGTTGATCAAAGGGTACAAAGTCTCTGTTAGACTGGAGGAATAAGATTTAGTGATTAGTTGCACTGCATTTTGACCATAATTAATAATAATGTATATTTCATAATTGCTAAAAAGAATAGATTTTTAACATTCTCATCACACCAAAAAAATTAATAAGGTGATAGATATGTTAATTACCTTGATTGACTCTTTCTACAATGTATGCATAGATCAAAACATCACACTGTACCCCATAAATGTGGACTATTATTATTTGTCAATTATAAATAAATATTTAAGAAAACTAAAACTTACTCTGTACAAAAAAATTAAGGAATCATGAATATGATGCAGAAATATTGAACTTAATAAAACCAGGCAGCAGGAATATAAGAAGGTCAACACAGCTTTGTACATACTTGTTCTGAGATTCTGTTGCCCAGAGGTGTGGGGAGACCATAAACCCCTTGAGGACTGTGTATGTTTTCTCTCATTCTTCTTAGTGCTATATAAGCATGAGAGTTAGCATTTGGGAGGTAAAAGGGTTATATCGATAACCCTTTTCTGTAAAAGATGGGGCTTAGGCTTGTGTGCTGAGGTTTGCCCAGAGTTATAGAGCTAGAAAAAACCCTGGGTTTCCCGACTCCTTATCTGATGCTTGCTAGTCTCATGCTTGCTACCTCTGCTACACAAATAAATAAATATTATTACAGGGAGAAATCACAATAACCGCCCTCTAAAGCTGGGTTCTCCAGGGCATGAGGACTCCTCCGGATTTTGAATTATTTGTTAAGTTGAAGGTCTATTATGATGGAGAAAATGTAATACTTTTCTGTATGTGTTTTTAATGGGATTTGACCTGTGGTGACTTCCTCTGAGAACTTAAGAATTTTCCGGCCATCCTTGAATATCTTTATGAAGGTAGCTTTAAAACAGTAGGAACTTTACAGAGGAGGAAACTAAGGGGTGAGGTGACTTCTGGAAGGGATAACAGTGAATGAGTGGAAAGCTGAAATAATGATGTGTTTAATCTTCATTAGCAAGGGCAGGGACTGAATGTGTCCAGAGGAAATATGGCTTGCTGAGAATGTTCTAATCAATCATGGTGGATGTAAGTCTAGTCACTGAACAGCCTTACCTCACAGCTTTTCCCTCACCCTGGGAAACAGACATTCATGCGGCTTATCTAGTCATACACTTGCTCAGATATTGACAGCAATTTATTTTATTGCAAAATGTTCAGTTTCTTCTAATCATCTTTTTCTCTCTTCTTAGTGACCCCAGGGCACTAGTGAGCCATTCATCACACACAGAACCTCACAAGGACGATGATTCACACACACATCAACAAGCTCTGTCTCTGTTTCTTACTTTGTCCATCTCAATAGACTGTCTTGAGATATTCTTAGTTAGATTAAAAGTGGATATGAAAGGTTAGTCTGTCTATTCACTCCTTTAATTGCAATGAAACTATAACATGGGGTGCATATTATTTGATTTTTAAAATGTCAATAACATTGTTTCAAGGCTATTCTCTGATGTTATGGGGTAGTCAAGAATATTTGCTTGTTAAAAGGAACCACCCATTAGGGACCAGGCATTGGATTAGGATGCTATATTTTTAAATAATCGCAACAAATCTATGAGGTACATAATCTTATACCCATTCTGTTGGTGAAGAAACAAGACTATACAACAAGAAAGTGTCAGAACTGAGATGTGGAACGTGCACTCTCCACTATCCACACTGGGCTCCTAAGCACTGGGAAGAGGTGAGACTATTTTCTGTGCCTCAGTGTTATAATGTTGGCCATCCGCAACTGCCATCCCAGTTAATTAGAAAGCCCTTTATGTGTCTCTGGGGCTGAATGTAGGTGCACAGCATAAGCACATGAGTATCCACAACAGCCTTGCTTTTCCTCTGTGTAGTGATGTGTTGGAGGTTTTTTAATAAACAGGACGATAAAAGAACATTCATTCCATGAGGTGAAAAACAAGAGGGACCTATTGTAGAAGACAGATGGCAAGAATGAAAATGCCAGATAGTATGAACTCATTTGAGGAACCAGACACCCTGATTCTGAAGTCCAAGTTGCAGGTGCACCCATGTGCCTTGACTGCAATAAGGATCAAAGAAATGTGATGTATTTCTGCTCATATACTGTGCTGTGCACACGAGCATTGTGTGTGTGTGTGTGTGTGTGTGTGTGCATCTCTGTGTGCACGTGTGCTCTAACAGGGCACAGCCAGGAGAACCAAGTCAGAGAAATCTACAGCAACAGTAGCACTGTTCTCTGCCTGACAACAAAACACCATGGAAGACTCGCCCCCAAAGAGGGGTCCTGGGCTCTCCGTGAGAACAGACTGAGGATGATAAAATGTGTGCATCTAGCCTCACATGCTTTTGTTCTTTCACAGGGGCACTGCTCAGAGGCACTTTTCAGATACAACAGCTCATTTTGGAATGTCTCCCTGGCGGGTGACCTTGAAGCATCCACTCAAGTTCTTTGGGGGTATAATTTGCTCCATCTAGAAATTCAATAAAATTGAAGTCAATTTCTCAAATATTTATGAAACACTAATTATGTGCACAGCAGTGTATTAAATACAAACCATGAAAGATGTAGAGATTAATAAGCTGTAATCTTTCAAGGAGTTAATTTTATAACAGAATTAAGATATTTATCTGAATAATGATAGTAAAAGGCTGAGTGTTAAGAGTCCTAGTTTACCACTGAGCTGAGGGAATGTATTGGTAGAATTTGAACCACCAGAATAAAGGGTGTTCTGCACAGAGAAACAGCGTGGGCACGGGCTAGGGGAAATGGCATGTATTAGTTTTGACTGGTACATGGATTGCATGAGGGGGAATAAATGACAAGCCTGACTGCAAGGACAAATTATATGGTGGACAGGGATGGAGAAAGAATCAACCCAGCTGGTGATCAGAAGGTCACCGATGACTTTCCCAGCAGGTGTTTTGATGAAGCAGTGTGATCAGAAGTCAGTTTGAAAAGCTAAAGTTGAGGAAAGTGGCATGTCGGGAGGTAGAAGCAGTTAAATGTCGTTAAATGTCAACCAGTCTTATAAAACGTGTGGAGCTTAAAAGTTTCTCTTGTAACAGCATACACTGCCTGCTATTTTCTTTTTCTAGTGTTTGGCCTAAGACCCAATAACATAAAGCATTAATTCCTGATTAGCTAGTGGAGACTCTTATAAATCAACACAAGTGGTTGCTAATTCTGACGCTACACTCACACAATTGCAGTTTTCACTGTTGTCCTTAGAGGTAGAAGAGCCGCAGTATTTAAGTACATTTCAGTGTTTTAAATGACGATTAGAAGACAAGAATTTCATAAGATGTTAGTCTGTTTACTGAAAGACGGTGAGTTAGCCTGGAATTCAACAGGCTTTCCGTAGCATGTGGAACATGCAAGAAAAATTTTTCCCAAAACTGCCTCAGAGAAGATCACCACCAATTTGGTAACCACTGCTACTACTTTTAAATAATTAGGTTATGGCTTAGCTACTGGGTCTAATTGCAGGCTATAAGTTAATATGTTTCAGTCCCTAAAGGAAATACTCCTTGTTGCATTTATAGCTCAGAATGTTCCACAGTGTTTCTAAATAAACTCTGCAGTCTGGTTTGTCCTTTTGTCTGCAGAATTGTGTAACAGACCAATCACGTGTGTTTTTTTTGCTTTGTTTTGTTTTCTTTTGGAGGTTTTTTGTTTTGTTGGCGCAGAAATACCTTAGCTATTAGGAATTAAATGTAAGAGGTTTTCAACAATTCCTCCTAGCTCTTTCTGGCAAAAAGGTAATTGAGGAAAAAGGTTAACAGATTCAGAAACTTGAGGTAAAAACATGTAGGAAGAAAAACAGGGTTAATTTAGTCAAACTCCACCCCTCTTTCTTCATGTCCTTAGTCTGTTGCTTAAGCTTTTTGTTTGCCTTTTGCAAAGAATCTTTTAAGGAGGCAATTTGGATTAATTTAGTCTTGCATGCCTCCAGGTACCAATTAAAAAATACATCCCAGTATTTTGGGGGGGGTGGTTCTGATCTCTGTTTTTTCTGGACATGCCTCGCAAGTAAACAATTCTGTCCAAATTAAATGTCACCATTGTGGCCACTTTAATTCTAGTTTACGTTTAGAAAGGCTAACTCTACCTATCTACAGAGCCCAGTTGAGTTCTGTCTGACCCCGTCAGACTGAGGCCTCCCTGTAGGACTGGGTCCTGTTTCTGTCATGATTCTCAAATGCTCCGTCAAGCACAAAACCCTGGATTCAAAAGCCGAAAAGATCAAAATTACCTACCCCAAGGCCTTTAACTGGATGCAATCTAGTTATCTGTTGAATCCAATTTGATTTTGAACTGTTCAGACTCTAACTTAATCAGATACCTGGCCTCTTAACTGAATCCAATTCAGTAAAACAGGAGAAAAAAGAAAGGAAAAAAAAGGAGAGAGAGAAAAAGGAACAAAGGTTGCTCAGATAAACGTGGAGAGCTCAGAACACAAAATAAGTGGAAGTCAGAATCCCAGAGAGAGGCTTACCCAGCAATTCAGGCTCAGAAAAGAAATTGCTGGGCTCATTGGGCCCTGGAGGGCACTTACACAGTTGCTTTCTGTTCCTGGGGCGGTCACTGGAAGTTCAGATCCTGTCGACTGGGTCAATCTGATAAAGAAAAATCCAAGTTAAATTAAATTTAACAAACTTTATTTGAGCAAGAAAAGGATTCTAGAACCAAGCAGCCCTCTACACTGAAGATGGTTCAGAATGCCCCCACCTCCAATGAGGTGAGCTACATTTATAACCAGAGAACAAGCAATGACATAAAGAGACTACCTGATTTGTGCAGTTTGGCCTAGGCTTTATTTCAGCAGAATGTGTTAGTTTTCAGCCTGGGATCACTTGGTTACAAGGGTAAACCTCTAGGTTAGGTTACAACTTGTTTACACATCAACTAAGGTAAAGTTCACAAAGTAAGGAGACCAACTGGGGACAAACCTTATTACCCAAGTACAAAGGACACTTTGAGCCAAACTTAATCTAACACTGTATTTAACCCACCGAAGACTTCAACAAGGAAAAAAAAAACAATACTTTAGCTGGTGTGGTAGTGTGCACCCATAGTCCCAGCTGCTCCGGAGGCTGAGGTGGGAGGATCGCTTGAGCCCAGGAGTTCAAGACTGCAGTCAGTTAGCTATGATTGCACCACTGTACTCCAGCCTGGGCCACAGAGCAAGACACTATCTCCGAAAACTGAAAAATTGTAAAAATGTATTCCTTCTGTCTAATTGAGGCTTTGTACCCTTTGACCACCATCTTCCCATTCCCCCCACATCCCCTGCCAGCGTCTTTTGATCACCATTCTACTCTGTTTATTTGATGTTGATTGTTTTAAATTCTACAAATAAGCGAGAATTTGCTATTTGTATTTCTGTTTCTGGCTTATTTCACCTAGTGTTCTCCAATTCCATCTGTGTTGTCGCAGCCTTTCTTTTTTAAGGCTCAATAATATTGCATTGTGTCTACATACCACATTTTCTTTAACTATTTTTATCTGCTGATGGACATTTAGGTTGATGACATAACTTGGTGAATGTGAACAGTGCTCCAATGAACTTGGCAGTGGTAGACATCTCTTTGATAAACTGATTTTAATCTTTTGGGTAAATACCCAGCAGTGGGATTAGTGGATCAAATACTAGTTCTATTTTTAGTTGTGTGTGCTTTTTTAGGAAATTCCATATAATTTTCCATAATGGATGTATTAATTTACATTTCCCCCAACAGTATATAAAGGTTCCTTCTTCTCCACTTCCTCACCAACACTTATCTTTCATCTTTTTTATAATAGTGATTCTGACAGGTGTGAGGTGCTATCTCCTTGTGGTTTTAATTTGCATCTTCCTAATAATTAGTGATGTTGAGCATTATTTTGTATATCTTCTGTTGGCCATTTTATGTCTTCTTTTGACAAACGTCTGTTCAGGTCCCTTGCTCATTTTAAAATTGGATTATTTGTTTTCTTTCTATAGAGTTGCCTTAGTTCCTTATATAATTTGGATATTAACTTCTATCAGATTTTTGGCTTACAAATATTTTCTGCCAATTCATAGCTTGTTGCTTCACCCTGTTGTTTCCTTTTTTGTGCAAAAGATTTTTAGTTTGATGTAATCTTATTTGTCTACATTTGCTTTTGTTGCCTGTACTTTTGGGGTCAAAACTAAAAAATCATTGCCTGGACCAATGTCATGTTTTCTTCTGGAGGTTTTATAGTTTCAGTCTTATGTTTCAGTGTTGAATCTATTTTGAGTTTATTTTTATATATGGCATGAGATAAGGGTCCAATTTCATTCTTCTGCATATGCATATCCAGTTTTCCCAACACTATTGATTGAAGAGATTGTCCTTTACCCACTGTGTGTGTGTGTGTGTGTGTGTGTGTGTGTGTGTGTGTATTTTTTTTTTTTTTGAGACAGAGTCTCACCGTGTTGCCCAGACTGGAGTGCAGTGGTATAATCTTGGCTCACTGCAGGCTCTGCCTCCCAGATTCAAGTGATTCGCCTGCCTCAGCCACCCAAGTAGATGGGATTACAGGCATGCAGTACCATGCCCGGATAATTTTTGTATTTTTAGTAGAGACAGGGTTTTGCCATGTTGCCTAGGCTGGTCTCGAACTCCTGAGCTCGAGCAATCTGCCCACCTCAGCCTCCTAAAGTACTGGAATTAAAGACATGAGCCAACCACGCCCTGCCAACACATTGTATATTCCTGGCACATTTGTTGAAAATCAATTAATAGTACATGTGAGAGTTCATTTCTGGGCTTTTCCTTCTATTCCATTGGTCAATTATGCTATTGCCATGTTGTTTTAATTACCCTTGCTTTGTAGTATGGTTTTAACTCAGGTAGTGTGATACCTCCAGCTTTGTTTCTTTTGCTCATGACTACCTTGGCTATTGATGGTTTTTTGTGGTTCCATATAAATTTGAGGATGGTTAAGCACAGCACGTTGATTCACATCTGTAATCCCAGCACTTTGGGAGGCCAAGACAGGAGAATTGCTTGATCCCAGGAGTTCAAGACCAACCAGCCCAGCAATAAAATAAAACCCTATCACTACAAACAACAAAAAAAATTAGCCAGGCATGGTGATCCATGCCTGTAGTCTCAGCTACTGAGGAGTCTGAGGCAGGAGAATCACTCAAGCCCAGAAGCTCAAGGTTATGGTGAACTACAATCATGCCACTGTGCTCCAGCCTAGGCAATAGAGCAAGACCCTATCTCTTAAAAAAAAATTAGGATTTTTGGCCGGGTGCGGTGGCTCACGCCTATAATCCCAGCACTTTGGGAGGCCGAGGCAGGCGGATCACGAGCTCAGGAGATCAAGACCATCCTGGCTAACACGGTGAAACCCCGTCTCTACTAAAAATACAAAAAATTAGCCAGGTGCGGTGGTGGGCACCTGTATTCCCAGCTACTCAGGAGGCTGAGGCAGGAGAATGGTGTGAACCTGGGAGGTGGAGCTTGAAGTAAGCTGAGGTCGTACCACTGCACTCCAGCCTGGGTGACAGAGCAAGATTCCCTCTCAAAAAAAAAAAAAATTTTTTTTTATTCATTTGAAAAATGACATTGGACTTTTGTTAGTGATTGAATTGAATCTGTAGATTACTTTGGGTAGTATGAACATTTGAACAATATTTTTTCATGGATTGGATTGTCTTCCAATTCATGAAGACAAAATATCTTTTCATTTATTTATGTCTTCTTGAATTTCTTTCACTAAAATTTTATAGTTCTCAGTATACATGTTTTTATCTCCTTTGTTAAATTTATTCCTAAGCAGTTTTTATAGCTATCATAAATGTGATTGTTCTTTTGATTTCTTTTTTGGAAAATTGATGGTTACTGTATAAAAATGCTGGTGATTTTGGTGTGTTGATTTTGTATTCTGCCACTTTACTGGATTTGTTTATTAGATCTAATATTTTTGTGACATCTTTAGGGTTTTGTATGTATAAGAGAATGTAGCTTCAAACAGAAATGACGTCGCTTCCTCTCTTCTGTTTTGAATGCCTTTTATTTCATTTTCTATTCTAATTACTCTGGCTAGGACTTCCGTTACTATGTTGAATAGAAGTGATGAGAGTGGGCATTATTCTCTTGTTCCAGATCTTAAAGGAAAGAATTTCAATGTTTTGCCATTGAGTTTAATGTTAGCTGTGGGCCTATAATATATTGCCTTTATTGTGTTGAGGCACATACCTTCTATTCCTAATTTGTTGAGAGTTTTTATCATAAAAGGATATTGAATTCTTTAATGCTTCTATGTCTAATGAGATGATCTATGGTTTTTGTGCTTGATTCTGTTAATGTGGTATATTACATCTTTGATTTGCATACGCTGAACCATCCTTGCATCACTTCATCATGGTGAATGATCATTTTAATGTTCCATGGAATTTAGGTTACTAGTATTTTTTTCAGGATTTTTGCATCTATGTTTATCAAAGATATTAGTCTATAGTTTTTTTTTTCTTTTGGATGTCCTTATCTGCTTTTGGTATTCAGTATAACTCTTGCCTTGTAAAAAGAATTTAGAAGTATTTTCTCCTTTTTGACTTTTTGAAGAGTTTCTGAAGGATTAGTATTAGTTCCTTTTAAAAATGTCTGGTTAATTTAAATTCTGAAATTTAGCAGGGAAGCCATCAGGTCCCGGCTTTTCTTTGATGGGAGACTTTTTATTACTGTTTTGATTTCATTGCTCATTGTCTGTTCATGTTTTGTATTGCTTCATGGTTCAATAGGGGTAGGTTGTATGTATCCAGGAATTTATCCATTTCTCCTAGGCTTTCCAATGTGTTGTCATACAGTTGTTCATAATATTCTCTAATTATCCTTTGTATTTCTGTGGTATCAATTGTGATGTCTCCTCTTTTGTCTCTGACCTTATTTATTTAGATCTTTTAAAAAATTTAGTCTAGCTGAAAATTTGTTGACTTTTTTATCTTTTCAAAAAGCTAAACTTTCATTGATCTGTGTATTGCTTCCGTACTCTCAATTGTATTTATTTCTGCTCTGATCTTTATCATTTCATTTCCTTCTGCTAATCTTGGGTTTGGTTTGTTCTTGCTTTCCTAGTTTCCTTGAGGTACATTGTTAGGTTATTTATTTGAAGTCTTACTGTTTTTTTGATGTAGGCATTTATTGCTATGAACATCCCTTGTGGCACTTCTTTTGCTGCATCCAGTAGATTTGGTTTATTGTATTTCCATTTTAACTTGCTTTAAGACAATTTTAATTTTATTCTTAATTCTTCATTGACCCCTTGATTTTCAGGAGCATGATTTTTAAATTTCTCCATATTTGTACTGTTTCCAAAGTTCCTCTTGTTATTGATTTTTATTTTTATTCCATTGTGATCTGAGAAGATGCTTTATATGACTTTGACTTTGTTGAGGCTTGTTTTGTGGCCTAAAATATGATCTATCCTGAAGTATGTTTCATGTGCTGATGAGAAGAATGTATGTTTGGTATCAGTTGGATGAAATGTTCTGTAAATGTCAGTTAGGTCCACACGGTAAAGAATGCAGTTTAATTCTAATGTTTCTTTGTTAATTTTCTGTCTGGACAATCTGTCAGGGTGGGGTGTTGAAGTCTCCTACTATTATTGTATTGCAGTCTATCTTCATTTTTCTATCTATAATATTTGCTTTATATATTTGGGTGCTCCAATGTTGAGTGCATATACATTTACAATTGTTATATGTTCTTGCTGAATTTATCTTTTTATCATGTATAATGGCCTTCTTTGCCTCTTTTTACAGTTTTTGATTTGAAGTCTATTTTATGTGATATAAGGATAGCTACTACTGCTCTTTTATGTTTTTCATTTTTCATTTTTTCACTCTCTGTGTTTCTATAGACGAAGTTGGTTTCTTAGAGGCAGCATATAGTTGGATCTTTTAAAAAATCTATTCAGTTACTATATTTCTTTTAATTGGAGAATTCCATTTTCATTCAATAGTATTATTGATAGGTAAGGAGTTACTACTGCCATCACATTATTTTCTTTCTGGTTGCTTTGGAAGTCCTCTTTTCTTGTCTTCATTTCTTACTGTTCTCCTTTGTGGATATGTGATTTTCTCTCATAGTACGTCTTAATTCCCTACTTTTTATTAATCATGTATCTATTATAGTTTTTTGCTTTGTGGTTACCATGAGGCTTACAAAAAGACATCTTATAGTTATATTATTTTAAATTTATGACAACTTATCATTGATCACAAAGTAAAGAAATAAGCAAAGAAAAAAACAAAAGTTCACACTTTGACTTCATTCCCTCATCCCACATTTTGACTTTTTATTATCTCAATGTATGTATTTTTATATTTTTAAATCTTTTTTATCTCTTAAAAATTGTTATAGTTTTTATTTCGATAAATTTGTCTTTTACTCCTCATACTAAAGATATAAGGGCTTTACATACTACGACTATACTATTAGAGTATTCTGAATTTATCTGTGTATTTACTTGTGAGTTTTATTCCTCCAGATGTTTTCTTGTTGCATGTTAGCATTCTCTCTTCCATATTGAAGAAGTAGCATTTTTGTAAAACAGGTGGTGGTTATGAATTTCCCCAGTTTTTGCTTGTCTAGGAAATTCTATGTGTCTCTTTCATGTAAGCAGGATAGCTTTGCTTGGTACACTATTTCTGGTTGGTAGTTTTTGTCCTTCAGCATTTTGAATATGTCATCCTACTCCCGCCTAACCCATAAGTTTTCCACTGAGAAGGCTACTGTCAGATGTATCAAAGACCTTTTATATGTTATGTTTTTGTTTTCTCTTACTTATTTTAGGGTCCTTTTTCCTTGATCATTGAGAGTTTCATAATTATATGACTGGGGGTAGTCTTCCTTGGGTTGAATCTGCTTGGTGACTTTAACTATCTTATACCTGGTTGTTTATATCTTTCTCTAGGTTTGGAAAGTTTTCTATTATTACTTTTTTGAATAAACTTTCTATTCCTATCTTATTCTCTACTCTCTTTTTAAAACTAATGCCTTAACCTCACCCTTTTGAGGCTATTTTCTCTATCTCATAAATGTTCCTCATTCTTTTTCATTCTTTTTTGCTTTTTTCTCCTCTATGTATTTTCAAATAGCCTGTCTTTGAGCTCGTGAATCCTTTCTTCTGCTTGATTAATTCTACTGTTGAGACCTCTCATGTATTTTTCACTATGTCACTTGTATTTTCAGCTCTAGGATTTCTATTTGATTTTTGAAAATTATTTCAATCTCTGATGAATTTCTGTGATGTTTCTGAATTGCTTCTCTGTGTCTTATTGAAGTTTATTAAGCTTCCTCAAAACAGCTATTTTGAATTCTCTGTCTGAAAGGTCACACATCTGCATCTCTCCATGGTTGGTCACTGGTACCTCATGGTACCACTGCTACCTTTTGGGTGAGATCATAGTTCCCTGAACATCCTTGATGCTTGTGGACATACACTGATGTCTGGGCATTACAGACTTAGGTGTTTATTTTAGTCTTCATAGTCTGGCCTTGTGTATACCCATTTGTCTTCAGAGTGCCTTCCAGAAATTCAAAGTAAACTGGCTGATAAGTTATCTAAACCTGTAGTCACTGCAGTCATTACAGCACTGGAGAGTGCCCTAAGACCATATATGCCGTGATTCTAGTGCAGACTCCTAGATATTCAGTGCTGATAGACTTGGAGAACGGGAAGAATTCCCTGAGTTCCTAAGCAAAGTTTCTTGCTAACTTTCCTTTCTTTCCCCCAAGCAGAAGGAGTCTCTCTGTGCTTTGCTGCCTGGAGTTGGGGAAGGGCAACAAAGACACTTCTGTAGCCACTAGAGCTGGCCCAAAGCTAGGTTGCATCTGAAGCCCATGGCCTTCCAGACCAGTACTGCAGTCACCCAAGGCCTGCAATCATTTCTGCCTGACTACCACTGATGTTTATTCAAGGCCCAAGGCTACTTTAGTCAGCTGGTGGTGAAGCCTGCCAAGACTTGGGTTTGTCCTGCTTGAATGGCGGATTCCCTTCAGGCCAAGGGTGGGTCTAGAAGCACCATACTGGAACAATTGCATGAATTCAGATTTTGAGGTTCTGCCTAGTGCTGCATTGTTCTGTGGTGAGCGGGGCTGGTCCCTTCTACTTTTTCCTCTCCTTATTCAGAGCAGAAGGATTCTGTCTCCACACTGCCCTGCCTGGTGTTGGGGAAGAGGTGACAAGAGTACTCCCATGACCCCCACAGATGGTATCACTCTGGGTCATACCACAAGCCCACAGCCTCCCAGAACAGCGCATCACTGGGGTTTACCCAAGGACCATGATTGCTATAGCTTGGCTACCACTGAAAGTTATTCAGGGCGGGGCCCAAGGCCACTTCAGTCAGCTGTTGTTAAAGGGGACTTGTACTCAGGTTTCTCCTGATAGGGTAGCAGATTTCCGTCTGGCCTGGGGCAGGTCTGAATTCTTCCTCCATGGGCACTGGCCTGGAATCAGGAGCAGTGGAATTCTTTTTTTTTTTTCTTTTTTTTTTTTTTAGACAGAAGCTCGCTCTGTCACCCAGGCTAGCATACAGTGGTGCCATCTTGGCTCACTGCAACCTCCACCTCCTGGGTTCAAGCAATTCTCCTGCCTCAGCCTCCCGAGTAGCTGGGATTACAGGCGCCCACCACCACACCCAGCTAATTTTTGTATTCTTGGTAGAGACTGGGTTTTGCCGTGTTGGCTAGGCTGGTCTCGAACTCCTGACCTCAAGTGATCGACCTGCCTCGGCCTCCTAAAGTGCTGGGATTACATGCGTGAGCCACTGAGCCTGGCCAGTAGCAGTGGAATTCTGTTGAGTGCTGTGTACCACTGTGGTGAGATTGACACTGAGTTCCAATGCAGTCTCCCACTCACTTCCTTCTCTTTGTCTCAAGTACATAGATTCTCTCACTGCAATGCACTGCCTGGGGGTGGGGTAGAGTGGTATAGGTAATGTAAGACTATCCTTCCTATCTTCTTCAATGTATCTTTTCTTGTTATTATGCAAAAGTCAAGTAGTACAATCTCTCACCTGATTTTTTAGTTTTTGTGAAGGTACTTTCTTGTTTAGATAGTTGCTCATTTTGATCTTCCTTTGCAGGGCTGGTGGGGGTACTCACTGGAGGATTCTATTCATCCATCTTCCATTTGCTTTATAGTGTTGAATAATATTCTATCATCTGTATGTACCACAGTTTATCCATTTACCTACTGAAAGGCATCTCAGTTGCTTAATGTTTTGGTAGTTATGCATAAACTTGCTATAAATATTTACGTTCATGTTTTTATGTAGACATAAGTTTTCAACTTCTTTGGTTAAATACCGGTGAGCACAATTGCTGGTTCATAAGGGAAGAGTATGTTTAATTTTATAAGAAACCACCAAACTGTCTTCAAAAGTGGGTGTGGCATTTTGCATTCCTATCTGCACTGAGTGAGAGTTTCTTTTGCTCCACATTTCTGCCAGCATATGTTGTTGTCAGTGTTCTGGATTTTGCCCTTTCCAGTGGATGTGCTGTGGTATCACCCTGTGGCTTTAATTCACACTTCCCTGATTATTATTCATATTCTTGTTTGTCATCTGTATATCTTCTTTGGTGAGATGTATATTAAAGTCTTTGGCCCATTTTTAAAATTAGCTTGTTTGTGTTCTTATTTTTTTATCTGATAGATCTTTTGCAAATATTTTCTCCCAATCTGTAGCTTCTCTTTTTGTTCTCTTGACAATGTCTTCTGCAGAGAAGAAGTTTTTTATTTATTCATTTGTTTATTTATTTATTTATTTATTTATTTATTATTATACTTTAGGTTTTAGGGCACATGTGTGCAATGTGCAGGTTAGTTACATATGTATACATGTGCCATGCTGGTGCGCTGCACCCACTAACTCATCATCTAGCATTAGGTCTATCTCCCAGTGCTATCCCTCCCCCTTTCCCCCACCCCACAACAGTCCCCAGAGTGTGATATTCCCCTTCCTGTGTCCATGTGTTCTCATTGTTCAATTCCCACCTATGAGTGAGAATATGCAGTGTTTGGTTTTTTGTTCTTGCGATAGTTTACTGAGAATGATGATTTCCAATTTCATCCATGTCCTTATCATTTTTTATGGCTGCATAGTATTCCATGGTGTATATGTGCCACATTTTCTTAATCCAGTCTATCATTGTTGGACATTTGGGTTGGTTCCAAGTCTTTGCTATTGTGAATAATGCCACAATAAACATACGTGTGCATGTGTCTTTATAGCAGCATGATTTATAGTCCTTTGGGTATATACCCAGTAATGGGATGGCTGGGTCAAATGGTATTTCCAGTTCTACATCCCTGAGGAATCGCCACACTGACTTCCACAGTGGCTGAACTAGTTTACAGTCCCACCAACAGTGTAAAGTGTTCCTATTTCTCCACATCCTCTCCAGCATCTGTTGTTTCCTGACTTTTTAATGATCGCCATTCTAACTGGTGTGAGATGGTATCTCATTGTGGTTTTGATTTGCATTTCTCTGATGGCCAGTGATGGTGAGCATTTTTTCATGTGTCTTTTGGCTGCATAAATGTCTTCTTTTGAGAAGTGTCTGTTCATGTCCTTCGCCCACTTTTTGATGGGGTTGTTTGTTTTTTTCTTGTAAATTTGTTTAGAAGTTTTTTATTTTAATGAAGTTCAGCTTATCAATTCTCTCCTCCATGGATCATGCCTCTGGTGTTTCACTTAAGAAGTCATCACCAAACCCAACGCCATCTAGATTTTCTTCAATGTTACCTTCTAGAAATTTTATATTTTTTTGTTTTACATTTAAATCTGTGATCCATGTTAAGTCAATTTTTGCAAAGAGTGTGAGTTCTGTGTCTAGATTCATATTTTTTTCCTGTAGATTGTCTGAACACCATTTGTTGAAAGGTTATCATTTCTCAATTGATTGCCTTTACTCCTTTGTCAAAGATCAGTTTGCTTATATTAATGTGGATCTATTTCTGGACACTCTATTCTCTTCCATTGATCTATCTGCCAATTCTTTTGCCAATACCACATTTTCTTGAATACTGTAGCTTTCTAGTGTCTTAAAGTAGCACAGCATCAGTTTTTAATTTCTTCATATAAATTTTAAAATGAGTTTGTTGATATCTGTGACATAACTAGCTGATATTTTGGTGGAGAATGTAATAACTTTGTAGATCAAGTTGGGAAGAACTGAAATCATTACAGTATTGAGTCTTACTCTCCAGGAACATGAAATATCTATTTATTTAGTTCTTCCTTGGTATTGTTTATCAGAGTTCTATAGTTTTCTTCACATAGATCTTGTACATATTTTGTTAGATTTGTACCCAAGTATTTTATTTTTGTATGCTAATATAAGTAATATGACATTTTAAATTATAGATTCAATTGTTCATTGCTGGTATATAAAAAGGTGATAGCCTTTTTGTATCAACCTTGAACCCTACATCCTGCTATAATTGCTTCTTAGTTCCAGGAGGTTTTTTGATAAATCATTTTGGACTTTCTACATAAACATGTCATCTGCAAAGGAAGATAGTTTTATTTTTTTTCTTAATCTATATATCTTTTCCTTTCATTCATTTTCTCATTGTGTTAGCTAGGACTTCCAGTATGATAAATGGTAAAAGGGAGTATCCGTGCCTTTTTCTTGATCTTAGTGGGAAAGCTTTTTCTTGATCTTAGTGGGAAAGTTTCTCACTACCAAGTATGTAAATTGTAGGACTTTTGTAGATATTCTTTACCAAGTTGAGGATGTTCTCTACTATTCCTAGTTTACTGAGAGTTTTTATTATGCCTGAGTGTTGGATTCTGACAAGTACTTTTTCTGCATTTATTGATAAACTAATGATTTTTCTTCTCTGTCCTGTTGATGTGATGGATTACATTATTGATTTTCTAATATTAAACCAGTCTTGCATAACAGGGATAAATCCTTCTTGGTCATGGTGTATAATTCTTTTCACATTGTTGGAATCTATTTGCTAAAGTTTTGTTGAGGATGTTTGTGTCTATATTCATAGAAAATCTTGGTTTGTAGTTTTCTTTGCCTTTAATATCTTTATCTGATTTTGGTATTAGGTTAATATTGGGCACATAGAATGAGTTAGGAAGTATTACCTCTGCTTCTATCTTCTGAGAGAGATTGTAGAGAATTGGCATAATTTCTTTCTTAAATGTTTGATAGAATTTAAGAGTGAATGTATCTATGCCTGATGCCTTCAGCTTTGGAAAGTTATTACTGATTCAGTGCTTTTAAATATATATATATTTAGGTTTATTCAGAATGTTTATTTCTTTTTGAATGAGTTTTGGCAGATTGCACCTTTCAAGGAATTAGTACATTTCATCCAGGTTATCAAATTAGTGGGCATATATTATTCATGGTATTCCTTTCTTATTATTTTCGTGTCCATGAGATTTGTAGTGATGTCTCCTACTTCATTGCCGATATTACTCATTTGTGTCTTTCCTCTTTTTTCTCAGTTACCTTGGCTAGAGCCTTATCAATTTTATTTTTCTTTGTAAAGAACCACCTTTTGGTTTCATTGATTTTCTTTACTTATTTCCTGTTTTCAATCTCATGTAGTTATTTATTTTCTTCTGCTTCCTTTGGGTTAATTTGCTCTTCTTCTTCTAATTTCCTAAGGTAGAAATTTAGGGGATTGATTTTACATCTCTCTTCTTTTTTAATATAGGTATTTGATGCTATAAATTTCCCTCTAAGCACTGCTTTCACTGCATCCTACAAATTTTGATGATAAATTGAGCTTTCATTTTCATTAAGTCAAGGTTATAAATACAAATCATTGTCCAGATCAACACCATGGAGCATTTCCTCTCTGTTTTCATCTAGAAGTTGTACAGTTTTAGGTCTTATATTTAAGGCTCTGATTCATTTTGAGTTGATTTTGGTATATGGTGTGAGATGAAGGTCTAATTCAGTCTTTGACATGTGGATATCCACTTTTCTCCACACCATTTATTAAAGAGGTAGTCCTTTCCCTCATTGTATTCTTGGCATCTTTGTCAAAGTCAATTTGGCTGTAAATGTGTGGATTTGTTTCTGGGCTCCTTACTATGTTCCATTGTTCTCTGTGACCATTTTTATCCCCTTTTGATATTTTGTTTTTTGTTTTGTTTTTTGAGATGCCGTATTGTTCTGTTGCCCAGGCTGGAGTGCAGTGGCACGATCTCAGCACGCTGCAGCCTCCACCTCCTGGGTCCAGGTGATCCTCCTGCCTTAGCCTCCCAAGTAGCTGGGACTACAGGCGCCTGCCACCACACCCAGCTAGTTTTTGTATTTTTAGTGGACATGGGGTTTCACCGTGTTAGCCAGGCTGGTCTCAAACTGCTGACCTCAGGTAATCTGCCCACCTTGGCCCCCCAAAGTGCTGGGATTATAGGCATGAGCCACCGCACCCAACCTGATATTATTTTGATTACTAAGGCTTTATAGTAGATTTTGAAATCAGGTAGAGTGATGTCTCTAGCTTTGTTCTTTCTATTCAACACTGCTTTGTCAATCCAGAAATTTTGTGGTTTTACAGAAATGTTAGAATTATCTTTTCTGTGTTTGTGAAAAATTTCATTGGAATTTTGGCAGGGATTGCATTGAATTCGTAGATGGCTTTGAATAGTATAGAATATTTTGCAATATTCTTTCTTCCAACACGTAAACATGAGAATTCTTTGCATTTATTTGTCTTCGTTTTTATCAATGTTTTATAGATTTCAATGTACAAATCTTTCACCTACTTGGTTAAATTTATTTCTAAGCATTTTATTTTTGTGGCAATTATAAATGAGATTTTGTTGCTAGTGTAGAAACACTACTGATTTTTGTATGTTTGTTTATTTTTCTAAAACTTTACGGAATTTATTTTTTAGTTTTAACAGTTTTATAGTGAAGTCTAAAGTGTTTTGCCCGTATAAGACATTGTCATCTGTGAACAGAGACAATTTAACTTCTTCCTTCCTCATTTAGATGTCTTTTACATGGGTTTGGGTCATAATCCCAATAGACAGAATCCAAACATTATAATCCCTAATGCTGAAATCCTTAAAGATCAAAATCTCTAAAGTCTAAAATTCTTAACATCTAAAGTCCTGAAAATCACAACCACAGGATTGTTAGGCAGAAATATTATTTGCCTTTGTCCTTTTGAAGAAAAAACGGGTTTCAGTTAAATTCCCAAACCATAATGACAGATTTGGAATTAGGTGCAAGCAAAACTTCTAAAAGTGAATTTCAATGTGTTATCAATAAAGTTGGTTTTTTCAATTCAGCACAGTACACTTGGTGAAAAATTCAGATGAGTGAATTGGCCATGTAATATGGCAACGATGTAAACTTCGGTTTAAAAATGCATCATTTGCCTGAGTTGGCATTCCTTTCAGCTGATGACATCCCAAAAGCTTTTAATAAATTAGCCCCATTTGCCTGAAGAAGCCAGTGAAGTTACTGACTGGTTTGAAAATAATTATGTGCAGGGCAGGTAAAAAAACACTTACACAGTGGTGTTGTATTTAATACCAGTATTATTTCTACCAAATTTGTGGTCTGTATAAAAGGGCATGCAGAATGGTTTCTGTGTGCCCAAAACAACAGAGAAGCATGGCATAGAAGATGAGAAAATCTAATACGGAATGCTGATGTCAGCAGATGTTAAAGAATTTCAAAAGAGCAGGACCACATAGAAAATGAATATGAATGTTTTT
The DNA here is from genome assembly GCF_028885625.2 of Pongo pygmaeus. Taxonomy (NCBI): domain Eukaryota; kingdom Metazoa; phylum Chordata; class Mammalia; order Primates; family Hominidae; genus Pongo; species Pongo pygmaeus. The sequence goes on along the minus strand of NC_072380.2, from coordinate 18,211,066 downwards.
CCTGAGGAAAAGCATGTCCAAAAAGGAAAAAAAAAGTAGTCATTTATTGTGTTGCAAGACTTCAAATATAGTTAATGATTATGAAATTTGACCAACTCTTATGGACAATCTTCATGCAATTGCCCATAATCTTTTTTTTTTTTTTTTTTTTTTTTTTTTGGTGTGGTGGGTACAGGGTCTCACTCTGTCACCCAGACTGGAGTGCAGTGGCACAATCTCAGCTCACTGCAACCTCCACCTCCTGGCAATTGCCCATAATCTATGCCTTTAATATACTTTTTCTTTTTAGCTTTTTTTTTTTTTTTTTTTTTTTGCTTTTGGCTTTTCTTTTCCTTTTTTAAGTTTTTTTCCATTATTTTAGATTGTTATCATTATTTTTTACAATTCACTATGCTTTGTATTTCACTGTCACATCACTTCCAGTATGGGAAGTATAAATTGTGTAAAGACTTTTAGAAAGTTAATTTATTTTATGCGTTTCTTGCAAGTATGACTTCATGAGGGTGCATTTATACAACGTAGACTGTGTGTAAGCATTGTGCATGTAGATAAAAATGTTGAAATCATCAATAAATGAAGAGATGTCCTTTTGTACAGCTGCATTTGTGAAAGATAAAATTTTTTGAAATCTTGGCTCTTTGGGCAACTGGTGCAGTGGTGATGTATGGTGACACATTGTGTTTTTTTTTACAAATTTCTTCAAAAGACTTAGGTTGCTTGTCACGTTATTTCAGATGACTGCTGTTATAAAGCTAGGTGCACCAACTTACTATTACCAATCATAGTGATATGCATTTATACATATCAACTTTGATTTATTTCTTTATGAATATGGTTTATCTGCTCATAACCATTATATCCATGGAATGTCATTAGTATATCTGAGTCTTTATGCTTGCAAAAACATATATGTTATTATTGCCTATTTTATTGTACAAAGTATCCTAGAAAATGTTCTGTCATATTATATGTATTTCTTAAATAAAACCCCTATTAAAAATTAAATAAGTATCTCTTAAATAATTTGTGTTTTTTTTCCAGAATCATATTTTTGGGATTTTGGTCTTTCAGGATTGTGAGTTATGGGATTTTAGACTTTACAAATTTTGATCTTTCACAATTTCAACATTTGGGGTTTTGGTGTTCTGAATTGTGTCTTCCAGGATTATAATTGGCTCCCGTTTTGTTTCTTTCTCTTCCCCAGTTTCTCTGACTAGAATTTCCAGTACTGTGTTGGATAGAAGTGTCAAGAGTTGGTATCCTTGTCTTATTCTTGATCTTAAAAGCTTTCGCTTTTTCATTGCTGAGTATGATGTTAGCTGTGGGCTTGTCATATGTGAGCTTTATTGTGTTGAGGTACAGTTCTTCTATACCTAATTTGAGAGTTTTTAACATGAAAGGATGTTGATTTTTGTCAAATGCTATTTTTGCATCAATTAAGATGATGATATGTTTTTGCTCTATTATGTTAATGTGGTACATCACATTTATTGATTTGCCTATATTGAACCATCCTGTATCCTAGAAACAAATCACATTTGATGATAGCGAAGATTCTTTTAATGTGCTATTGATTTGAAGTTCCTACTATTTCATTGTGGAATTTTGCCTGTATGTTCGTCAGGGTCATATGCCTGTAATTTTATTTCCTTGTCTGGCTTTTATAACAGGGTAATGCAGACCTCATAAAATGATGTGAAAGTATTTCCTTGTTTTCGATATTTGGAAGAGTTTGAGAAGGAGTGGTATTAGTTCTTCTTTACATATTTAGTAGAATTCATTAGTGCCACCATCAGAGCCTGAGATTTTTATCCTTTTATTTTTAGTTGGCATGTAATAATTGTACATATTTATGAGATACAGAGTGTTATTTGGATATGTGTATGCAATATGTAATGATCAAATCAGGAAAATTAGCATATCCATCACCTCAAAGAAGTATCATCTCTTTGTGTTTTGAACATTCAGAGTCCTCTCTTCTAGCTTTTTAATAATATACAATTAATTATAGTTAACCATATTTACCCTACAATACTACATAGCAACATAACTCCTTCTTCCTATCTAGATATAATTTTGTATCCCTTAACAAACCTCTCCCCATCCTTCCCTCCCCTGACACTTCCTAGTCTCTAATAACCACAGTTCTACTCTGTACTTTCATGACTTTAAATTGTTAGCTCTCACATGTGAGATAATGTGGTATTTATCTTTCTGTGCCTGACTTATTTCACTTAGCATCCTCCAGGCTCATCCATGTTGCTGTGAATGACAGGATTTCATTCCTTTTATAGTTGAATAGTATTCCATTAGGCATATAGTATATACCATATTTTTTAATCCATCTGTTGTCGGATATTGAAGTTGATTCCTTATCTTAGCTATTGTGAATAGTGCTTCAGTAAACATGGAGCTGGGGTGGGGACAGGGTGAAGATAGTCCTGTGCTATTCTGATTTTCTTTCCTTTGAATAGATTTCCAGTGGTGGGATTGCTGGGTCATATAGTTGTTCTACTTTTAGATTTTTGAGACACCTCCTGCCTGTATTGCATAAGGTCTGTACTACTTTACATTCCCATCAAGAGTGTGCAAATGTTCCACCTTATCCACATCCACACCAGCATCTGTTATTTTTTGTCTTTTTTAGAATAGACGTTTTAACTGGGGTGAGATGATATCTCGTGGTTTTGATTTGCATTTCCCTGATGACTTGGATGTCGAACATTTTTTTCCAATATCTTTGGCTGTTTGTATGTCTTTTATTTTTATTTGTATTTTTTGAGGAATGTCTATTCAGTTCCTTTGCCTGCTTTTTGAGCAAATTATGTGGGTATTTCTATCAAGTTGTTTGAGTTCCTCGTATATTGGGCATATTTGCCCCTGGTTACATGAATATTTTCTCCCATTCTACAGATTGTCTCTTCACTCTGCTGATTGCTTCCTTTGCTGTGGAGAAGCTTTTTAGTTTGATATACTCCTTTTTTATTTTCTTGACTGTGCTTTTGAAGTCTTAGTTATAAAATCTTTAGCTAGATCAATGTCCTGATGCTTTTTCCTACGTTTTTGCCTTGTAGTTTTACAGCTTAAGGAGTTATATTTAAGTCTTTACTCAATTTTGAGTTGATTTTTATATATGGTGAGAGATGCAGGTCTAGTTTTATTCTTCTGCATGTAGATATCTAGTTTTCCTGGTACAATTTATTTTCTGCTTCTATAAGTTTGACTATTTCAGATACCTCATATAAGTAAAATTGTGCAGTGTTGTCCTTCTGTACTGACTTGTTTCAGTTATGTCTATCCATGTTTTTGCAAATAATGGACTATCCTTATTTCAGGCTAAGTACCACTCCATTGTATGTATATACCATAATCTCTTATCCATTCATCTGTTGATGGACATTTAGGTTACTTCCGTATTATGGCTGTATTAGTCAGGGTTCTCTAGAGGGACTGAACTAACAGGATATATATATATATATATAAATGAAATATATAATATATAAATAAAGAGGGGTTTATTAAGTAGTATGAACTCACGTGATCACAAGGTCCCACAGTACGTTGTCTGCAAGCTAAGGAGCAAGGAAGCCAGTCCAGGTCCCGAAGCTAATGAATTTGGAGTTCAATGTTTGAGGGCAGGAAGCATCCAGCACAGGAGAAAGATGTAGGCTGGGAGGCTAAGCCAGTCTAGCCTTTTCATGTTTTTCTGCCTGCTTTGTGTGCTGGCTGCTGATTAGATGGTACCCACCCAGATTAAGGGTGGGTCAGCCTTTCCCAGGCCACTGACTCAAATGTTAATCTCCTTTGGCAACACTCTCACAGACACACCTAGGATTAATACTTTGCATCCTTCAATCCAATCAAGTTGACACTCAGTATTAACTATCACAATGGCTATTGTATATAATGCTGCAATAAACATAGGAGTGCATACATCTGTTTGAGATCCTGATTTCATTTTTGGGGAATATATACCCTGGAGTAGGATTGCTGGATCATACAGTAATTATATATATATATTTTTAGGAAGCTTCATACTATTTTCCATAGTTCACACTAAAATTATGAATGATTTTGGCCAGGCGCTACAGCTCACATCTGTAATCCCAGCACTTGGGGAGGCTGAGGCCAGTGGATCATTTGAGCTCAGGAGTTTGAGACCAGCCTGGACAACATGGCAAAATTTTGTCTCTACAAAAAATACAAAAATTATCTAGGCACAGTGGTACACAACTGTAGTCCCAGCTACTTGGGGGGCTGAGGTGGGAGGATCGCCCAAGCCCAGGAGGTCAAGGTGGCAATGAGCTATGGTCACACCACTGCACTGCAGCTTCGGTGATGGGGTGAGACACTGTCTCAAAAAAAAAAGAACGATTTTAACAGTACAGTAATACAGTATCAGCTATTTGTCTTTACATTTACCTTTATAAAGTGAGTTTATACTTTCATATACTTTTATGTTATCTTTTAGCATCCTTTTGTCTCAACCGTTACCTACTTTTATGTTGTCATTTAGCATTCTTTTGTTTCAACATGAGAACCTCTCCTTAGCATTTTTTTTTGAGACAGATGTGATGGTGATGAATTCCCTTAGGTTTTATTTATCTGGGAACATTTTATTTTATTTTATTTTATTTTTATTTTGAGACTAGGTTTCCTCTGTTACCCAGGTCAGAGTGCAGTGGCATAATCTCAGCTCACTGCAGCCTCAACCTACTAGGCTCAAGCTATCCACTTAAGCCTCCTGAGTAGCTGGGACTACAGGTGCACACCACAATGCCTGGTTTATTTTTGTATTTTTTGAAGGGGTGAGGGTTCACCGTGTTGCTGAGGCTGGACTCAAACTCTTGAGCTCAAGTGTTCCACCAGCCTCAGCCTCCCAAAGTGCTGGGATTACAAGCATGAGCCACCATGCCCAGCATTATCTAGGAAGATCTTTATTTTCTCCTTCATTTTAAAAAGACAGTTTGCTGGGTATAGAATTCTTGGTTGCCATTTTTTTTCCCCTCTTAGCCCTCTGAATATATCATCGTTCTCACTTCTGGACTGCAAGGTTTTGGCTGAGATATCCACCGACAGTCTTATCAGAGGCCCCTTTTTTATTTTTATTTTTTGAGATGGAGTCTTGCTCTGTCACTCAGGCTGGAGTGCAGTGGCGTGACCTCAGCACACTGCAACTAGAGGTCATTTTTATGTGATGGGTCATTTCATATAAAGTGTGCTTTCTGTTACTGCTTTCAAAATTTTCTGTCTTTGACTTTTAAAGATTAATTTAGTTAATTTTATTGATGCCTAATAATTATAGATATTTATAGGGTGCATCTGATATTTTGTTACATGTATACAATGTTTAGTGATCACATAAGGGTCATCAGGACATCCATCACTTCAAATATTTATCATTTCTTTGTATTTGAAACATTCCAAATCTTCTCTCCTAGCTATTTTGAAATATACAATAAATTGTTCTTAACTATAGTCACCCTACTGTGCTATCAAACACTAGAACTTATTTATTCTATCTAACTGTATTTTTGTGACAATTCAATTATAACATGCCTTGAAGCAGACTTCTTTGGGTTCTGTTTGGTGTCTGTTTGGGTTCTATTTGGTGTCTTTTGAGTTTCATGAGTCTGGATATCCATTTCCATCCCAAAGTTTGGGATTTTCTTGTCATTATTTTCTAAAATAAGCTTTGTGCCTCTCTCTCTCTCTCTTTCTTTCTTTTTTTTTTTTTTTTTTTTTTTTGAGATGGAGTCTCGGTCGCCAGCTGGAGTACAGTGGCATGATCTCAGCTCACTGCAACCTCTGCCTCCAGGGTTCAAGTGATTCTCCTGCCTGAGCCTCCTGAGTAGCTGGGACTACAGGCACATGCCACCACACCCAGCTAATTTTTGTATTTTTAGTAGAGATGGGGTTTCACCATGTTGGCCAGGATGGTCTCAATCTCTTGACCTCGTGATCCACCCACCTCAGCCTCCCAAAGTGCTGGGATTACAGGTGTGAGCCACCACAGCTGGCTGCCTCTCTCTCTTTTTTCTCCTTCTTAGGCTCCCATAATATGTATACTGGTTTGCTTGACAGTGTTTCATAAGTCTCTTAGGCTTTCATCACTTTTTTTTTTTTTCTTCTGATTAGATCATTTCAAATGACCCATCTTCAAGTTCATTGACTTTTTTTCTTACGCTTGATGAATTCTGCTGTTGAAGCTCTTTATTGAATTTTCAGTTTAGTTATTATATTCTTCAGCTCCAGAGTTTCTGTTTGTTTATTATTTACTTTTTTTTTTTTTTTTTTTTTGAGATGGAGTCTTACTGTCTCCCAGCCTGGAGTGCAGTGGCGCAACCCTGGCTCACTGCAAGCTCCACCTCCCGGGTTCACGTCATTCTCCTGCCTCATCCTCCTGAGTAGCTGGGACTACAGGCGCCTGCCACCATGCCTGGCTAATTTTTTGTATTTTTAGTAGAGATGGGGTTTCACCATGTTAGCCAAGATGGTCTCAATCTCCTGACCTCGTGATCTGCCCACCTCGGCCTCCCAAAGTTCTGGGATTACAGGCATGAGCCACCGCACCCGGCCATTATTTACATTTTTTAATCTCTTTGTTCTTTTTCTCATATTGTTCATGTATCATTTTTCTCTGATTTTGTTTAGTTGTTTATCTATGTCCTTTTGTAGCTCACTGAGCTTCTTAAGATGATTATTTTAAATTGTTTATCATGCTATTTATAGATCTTTATGTCTTTAAGATTGGTTACAGAAGATTTATTTTGTTCCTTTGCTTGTGTCATATTTTTCTGATTCTTCATGTTCCTTGTAGCTTTGCATTGGTGTCTGTGCATTTAAATAAGCAGTCACTTTTTCTAGTCTTTACAGATTGGATTTAGCAGCAGAAAACCTTTAACAATCAGTCTGGCTAGAGATTTTGTGAATCTCTCGAAACTATTTTATAAATGTACACATTCTGCTTCTATCTCCTTTGCCTTGGGGAGAAGTCTCAGAATTGTGCTTCTTCTTCCAATTCTGCAGAGTTGTGCTGGATGCTAAATGCTGCCTTATCCTTTTCTCTAGTACAGTGCATCGATATGCTAAAGCACTAGGTACAAGCTCAACTTCCCTTCCTCTCCCCTGAAAAGAAAATTCAGGATTGTGTGCACTTCCCCAGTTGCATGCCAGGTACTGAAAGTCATCCTCTCCTTTTTCCTAGGGCAGTGCACTGAGATGCCAGGATGTTGGGTGTAAGCTCCACTTCTCTCTATCCCTCCTGCAGAAGTAGTCTCAGGATTGTGTGACTTCTTCCAGTCTTGCAGAACTAAGCTGGCTGCTGAGATACGTGTTGTCTGCATATCTGTGACATCTGCAGAAATGCATACCATCTGCTAAGAACTGTGACATCCACTGAGATCCTTGCCACTGCTAGGGGCCATGCTTGGTGCTGGGGGTTGTGCCAGTCACTAGGGACTGGACTGGCAGCTGCAATCTGCCCTGGCAGGTGTGATCAGCACCAACTGCAATTAGTGCAATAAGTGCTGGCAGCTGCCACCCATGCTGGATATCCAGCGCTGCATGGCTGTCTGGAGTTGCAGGCTTCTGAAAGTCTCATCAGTTGCAGGGAGACCCACCAAGGACTGGGAGTTGTGTGCTAGATCCATGAAGGCTGCTCTTAGCTGTATGGGGGCTGTTGGAGGCCATGTGGCTGCTGGCGCCCTCAATGGCTGTTGGAGGCCATGCCAAATGCTGAGAGCTACCTGTCCCAAATCTGTTATTAGCTATGCATAGGTATTCCAACTATGCTGGATCCTTCAGTCCTCTGCGTGAGTCAAGACAGGAGCATTTCTCTTGGGCCAGTGCCCTACAAGGTGGGGATGTTGGATGCACTCTCACTCTCCTTTCTTCTTGGAAGAAATGGTGGGCCAAGTGGATCTCTCTCAGTGGTGAGCTGTGCCAACTTGAAGGAGGGAGAAATGTGGGCAAAGTGAAACTGCTCTTCCTACCTATTTCAATGTGGCCATTCTTGGTTCTGTGCTCTTTTAGGATGCTGCAACTTCTACACTGGATTCTGGTATTCTCACAAAGCTGAAATGTGTGCTACAAGAAGGGATACAGATATCCCTATTCACAGACAGCCTGAGTAGGTGAGAACTCAGTCTGGAAACATGTACATTGGACAAGGGACATAAGAGAACCATCTTCCTGGACAGTATAGGAAGAAATAAAGGTCTATAGTAGAGCCTGGAATGGAGAAGGAAACATGAGATTAGCAGTTATTAGATCCCTTTCCTACCTCAAATTCTCTCACTCCTCATACGTCCATATGTCATGCTCATATGTCCACTGCACATCTTTGTGCATCCTTCTTCTGGTAAAAATACCTTTTCTCTGTTTCCTCTTTTGCAAGTCGTATAAGTCTTCTTACTTAAGATCCAGTTTGTATGTTGTTTCTATGACTCTCGTAATGGAGTTGCTTTCTTTTCTTACTCCCAGAGTCTTTGTATACATTTTTACTATAGAAGCAACCACACTTTGGTATAACCATTTACAAGTTTTTCCACTATTAGAGATGGTACGTTTTATGTCAAATGTTGTCAATATCTATCTGTGGGATCTGGGCTAAGTGGTATTGCCTCTTCGAGTCTCAGCCTTCTGTGTAGGATAGCAAAGATATACTCATTGATCCCTCAGGGGCCTTCCAGCCTTATAGTTCTAGTTGTTAATTCCATGGCCCTTTGATCTATAGAAAAACAAGTTGTGCGCTTTAAGTGGCTAGTTTTATGTGTCTTGTGCCATTAATAAGGTCTCTATGGGAGAAAGGCCGAAAGCAAACACCAGAGGACGGAATTCTGAGGGATTCATATGGGGAAGGAGAAATTGTTCTTGGTGCCTCCAAGTAGTGCCAACAGAAAGCCATGCAAATTACAGAAAGTCACATATGTTTTCTGGTTGCCAGCTATTCCAAACTGTGCTTCCTTTGTAGTTGGTAAAATGTACACACTTCAACTGAGACACAGAGAAATACCTTTCTAAAAAGTTGCCTATTTCTGAACTCAATTTTTTTCTGCAACTCTTATTACCAGTGGCACTGATTTTTCTCCAAGTTATTGTATTTATCTTTGCCTTAAAATTTGTATCATTTATGTCAATATTTAGCCAGCTTCACAACAAATTGACTCAAACTATCCATTTGAAGTATTAACTCCTTATTTGGGCTATTCTTCTCTTTCCCTTTTCCTCTTTCTCCATAAGATGGCATTTGGAAGCAGTGGGAAACTTACATTTAACATCATAGGTGATCAGGGAGGGTATCTGGTCTGTATATATACTGCTGTTGACCTCTGTTCTAATGTCTGACATCATTTGATCTTTGAGCACAGACTCTTTATTTCAGCATCCACTGGTCTTTGGAATCCTGTGCTATAATCGCTTAAAATATGGGTGCTCCTTCCTGGTGTTTTAGGCATAATGCTGGCATCTGCTGATGATGATCATGTACTTTGCTGTTACCTCCAGTTCTGATGTTCCTGTACCTTGCACCCTTGACATTTTGACCCCAGGTATATCTCCCAGTTGACTACCTTTTTCAGCACTTCCACTTCCATCTCACAATTAGTTTAACTCTCAACTGTTTGTCTGACTCCACTTGAGCCTTAAGATGCCACCCTAATGTCCACACAAATGCGGACCTCCATCAGCCACCTCTGGCTCATCTAATATCATGTTGGGTCATACTGACACACTCTGGAGAAATGGAGCACCAATTTTGTTGTTCTAAAACCTCCTCTCAACCAAATATATTTAGGTGATTCTATTTTATCATTACATTTTCCCCTTTCTTAGAAATTTTTTTTGCCATTTTCCGGGTGTAAAAGCCTCAATCTCCTACTCTAGTTTCAATGGTTTAAGGATTGCTGGGAATTGAGGGGGTGGAGAATCTCTAAGGGCATCAAAAGGGGAAAAAATGAGATATATTTCAAAATGTATTACTCTACCATAGTTAGAGAACATGTCTGTTTAGGTGAAATCATTTTTTCCTTTTTATGTCCTTAATTCCCACATTACCCTTAGCTCACTTCAAGCTGTACAGGGTTGCAAACTCAAGCATATTTGAATTTGCCCCCTCCAAAAGGTCACTGAAATACAGAGAGACAGGGATTAGGGCTGTCACTCACTCCTGTCAGAATTCCCAGTATGCCTATATGAAGACAAAATTCCAGGTTAGATAGTGGGAGTATTCAGCTTTGAGTTTCAATCAACGCAGAAAATTAGTCAGTTTGTTCATCATTCAGATTCAAGGTGACTGGGTTCAAGTTTCTTCCTTATTTAAGCCCAGAATGACAAGCTGCCTCTGGCTTCTCACCTTTCCTCTTCACAGTCTGTGGGCTTAGTTAAAATTGGTTTCTTCAAAGTGAAAAGAATAAAGAAACCTTGGATGAGGCTGTTAGAATATTGATCCTAAACTTTAGGAGACAAGTAAGGATAAAGGTAAAAATCTATTAAATTCCAACAACCCTTCCCCAGGTAATTCAAGGTCTTTGTTTTTAGGGAAATTTTTTTAAATTCGTGTTCTTCATTTGTAGTGGATAGAGATAATACAGAACTATGTTTAGTGTCTGATGTCATGAAATAAGACAGAACCAGAGAATGACCTATTTTATGCATATTTCATCTGCAATATCTTGGTTCCATTGTAGCTAAAACATTGGACAATTGCTTTGGACTTCTCAGCATCCAGTCATTCCTATCTGGAATGAATTTCAAAATGGAGAAGCAGGTCCAACATTATACACTGGAAGCTGAAGGCTGGGCAGCTGTTCTGTCTTGATGATCATGTGGCAGCTAGGAAGGTGGACGTGAGACCTAGACTCAGCCAATCTGATGCTACATTATGGACTTTGAATCCTGAAGAGTAACACAAAGAATAGGGGTGTCTTCTTGTGGTGACTGTGATGGATCTAGGGTTCTATAATGTGGCTGAGAGTGTGGGGAGGGGCACAGCCCAGCAACAGTGGTTCTGAGGGTCCAGTGACCCAATCAAGCTCTTTCTGTGGTATGACTTTTAGTAAATTTTGTCTCCTTGTATGGTTGCCTTATTGCCAAACCTCCCTATCAATTTTAAAATTTTTGGATCTCCTTATAAGAAATTACTTATCTGTTTAAATAAGCAGAGTTAATATAGGTGGTTGCAACTAAGAAGCCTGGCCGGTGCAGAGAAAATAAGCCCAGGGTAAAATCCACCTCTCCGCTCATCTTCGTCTTTCAGGGACCTGATGTCTGCACACAGCAGCCTGGCATCCTAGCCATTCAGACAGGTAATTGACTCATGCTTAATTCTTTGAAATATGTCTTAAGAGGTACACTGGCAACTGTGATCACTATGTAAAGTTGTTAGGGATGTTGGAGGGTCTGCAAACCAGAGAGTCTGAAGTAGCTAGGAATATTGCAGAAGAGATTTCTGTCTATGAGGCTACAGCCCACAATTTCTCCCGTATACTCCTTTGTCTCTCACAGTTTCCATTTCTCAAGGTCATCAATCTGCTAGATGGTACAGAGAAAATGATGCCCCAGGCTGGGCACGGTGGCTCATGCCTGTAATCCCAGCATTGGGGAGGCCGAGGCGGACGGATCACCTGAGGTAGGGAGTTTGAGACCAGCCTGACCAGCATAGAGAAACCCCATCTCTACTAAAAATTCAAAAAGTTAGCCCGGTGTGGTGGCGTGCACCTGTAGTCCCAGCTACCCGGGAGGCTGAGGCAAGAGAATTGCTTGAACCCAGGAGGCGGAGGTTGCAGTGAGCTGAGATCACACCATTGCACTCCAGCCTGGGCAACAAGAGTGAAACTCCGTCTCAACAACAACAAAAAAAAACAAAAAAAGAAAGAGAGAGAGAGAAAGAGAGAAACAAGGAAGGAAGGGAGGGAGGCAGGAAGGGAGGGATGGAGGGACATCGCAAAAAAAAATGCACCTTAAGGGACCAATAGATATCAGCTTCCCTGTGACCCCATCTAGGGTGGTATTTACGTTTTGAATAAGAGAGCAATCTGATGATGATAGAGTGATGTCAATCCAAGGTTGGAAATTCTGTCCATGTGACGAGTGAGCATGGAGGCTTTCTTTATGCATTTTGGACCTATCCATCCATATCCATTTCTAGGGTCTAGGTTCCCCTTGGGTCTGTTTCTGTGGACAGTTTAAACATTATGATAAATTTTTCTAGCAGGTATCGGGAAAACTGAAAGGTAATTACTTCTTGATGGCTAGACAAAAGAATTCAAGTGCTGTTTATCTCAGTGTTCTTCTCTTTTTTCTTGCCAAAAATTCAAACAACCCACCGTTAGGTACTGTTACCAGAAAAAGCATTTGTTACTCTCAAGTGTTTTGTTTGTCCCCTGATGAGAAAAAGGACTATTACTTTAAACTCTTGCTCTTTTTTTGTAGAGGTTGTATTGTAAGTAACCGGCAAAAGGGTCCGGCTGCCCACTGCTTGCAGAGAGAAGTCAAAAATAATAATGAGTTGTAATAAGAGGGAGAAATATTTTATTATTAATGCTAGCAGGGGAAGAGCAGAAAAAAGTTCCACTCTCCAATTTGTGGAGGGAACATGGGTTTTTAATGAAAGGGTTTGGAATGCAGAAGAAGGAAAGGGGGCAGGAGGTGCCAGGTGGTGTGACTTGCTCTGTTGTCTTCTTAAATTATTGTCCCAATTGGTGAAGGGGCTGGCACCATTGTGGATCCTGCCAGGTTATAAATTAGTCACTCTTCAGCCAGGTGTGGGTTCCATCCTCAAAGTAATGTTTTGTTGAAGAAAGAATTCCAGAGGTGACTGATCCCTATCAGAATCTGACTGCTGAGCTTCTAAGGAAATATGTGACCAGGTAAGAGAACATGGGCCGGGCCGGGCATGGTGGCTCATGCCTGTAATCTCAACACTTTTGGAGGCCAAGGCAGATGGATCAGTTAAGGTCAGGAGTTTGAGACCAGCATGGTTAACATGGTGAAACCCCGTCTCTACTAAAAATATAAAAAATTATCTGGGTGTGGTGTTGTGCACCTGTAATCCCAGCTAGTCGGGAGACTGAGGCAGAAGAATCACTTGAACCTGGGTGGCGGAGGTTACAGTGAGCTGAGATTGTGCCACTGCACTCCAGCCTGGGCAACAGAGCGAGACTCCATCTCCAAAAAAAAAAAAAAAAAAAGAGAGAGGGTATGGTATGTGCTTAACAAGCACATAGGTGAATAAATGTGCATAAAGCACGGGCGTATAGCATGAGAAGGGGAAGGGAGTAGAGGTTCACAGCCCACTCTGAGGCTGTACTTTAAGATGAGCAGTAACATACATGCAATTTATCTCAAAGTTATATCTTGAGACCGGAAGGAGGAAGAGGAAAAAGGAAAGAAGAAAAAAATAGTTTAAAATGCAGTTTGAGGCTTAGCTGCTAAGCTGCTGGTTACAGTATTGAAGAACCTTTACATGTGGTTGCTCATCGTTATCTGATTCTCCAAATGACTCCTGAGTAAATGGCATTTACAGCGTGGCCACAGACACCACGTAAGCATATTCCCCCTAGTGTTACGTGAGGGTATTTCGTCTAATTGTTGCGTTTAGTTCTGGTAACAAGTAAGCAAGGGTCATTGTCATAAAATTGTCAGAGGCATTTGAAACAGAGCAACTGCATCTTGAATAGGATCTGTGTAAAATAAGGCTGAGACCTACTGGGCTGCATTCCCAGATGGTTAAGGCATTGTAAGTCACAGGATGAGATAGGAGGTCGGTACAAGATACAGGTCATAAAGACCTTGCTGATAAAACAGCCTGTGGTAAAGAAGCTGGCCAAAACCCACCAAAACCAAGATGGCAAAGAAAGTGACCTCGGTGGTCCTCACTGCTCATTTTATGCTAATTATAATACATTAGCATGCCAGTACTAAAATACTTCATAAACTTATTATCATCTGGAAACCATCAAGATGACTTCATAAGGCATAATTCAAACATCTGTAAAAACCATGATTTCCAAGGTCATATAACACTTGAGTTAGAAAAGATGGATGGCTGCTGGGAAACAGAATAATTGGTCGAACAAGTTTGTAGGAATAAGCTGTTCTGTAAATGCTGGAAGACAGTCCCATCAGCACCAGGACAGTTTACAGATGCCATGGCAAAACCAGGAAGTTATCCTGTATGGTCTAAAAAGGGGAGGAACCAGGCGGCACAGTGGCTCACGCCTGTAATCCCAGCACTTTGGGAGGTGGAGGCGGGTGGATCACGAGATCAGGAGATCGAGACCATCCTGGCTAACGCTGTGAAACCCCATCTCTACTAAAAATACAAAAAATTAGCCGGGTGTGGTGGCAGGCGCCTGTAGTCCCAGCTACTCGGGAGGCTGAGGCAGGAGAATGGCGTGAACCCGGAAGTCGGAGCCTGCAGTGAGCCGAGATCGCACCACTGCACTCCAGCCTGGGCGGCAGAGTGGGACTCCGCTCAAAAAAAAAAGAGGAACCCTCAGTTCTGGGAATTGCCCATCACCCATCCCTTTCCCAGAAAACTCATGAATAATCTACCCCCTGTTTAGCATATAATCAATAAATAACTATAAGTGTCCTTAGTCCAGCAGCCTAAGCTGCTGCCCTGCCTATGGAGTAGCCATTCTTCTTTTCCTTGACTTTCTTAATAAACTTGCTTTCACTTTACTCCGTGGACTCACCCGAATTCTTTCTTGCGCAAGATCTAAGAACCCTCTTTGGGGGTCTGGATCGGGACCTCTTTCTGATAACAAAATTAGAACTGCTAATAAGGATCTGATCCTCTTCCCTGGCAATTTAGTTTTAACTTCTTTCCAAGAGATTATCAAAATAAAAGATAATTAGGTAACTAAGATAAAATATTTCTGATGTCTGTAGCACTGGGGTCTTGTCTAAGGTGGTTTAAAATTATTCTTAGAAGAAATACAAAATTAGGAAATTAGAGTTAAAAGAGGCTTTAGTTAAGGGTCCTATAATCTCACTCCCTAATTTAACGTTTCTAAAAACCAAGAACCCAAATGAAGGAGTAACATGATGTGAATAATAACGAATACTCTTAGTCCAGCGCTCTCGCCACTATATCAAGCAGACGGAACTATTGTGTTGTTTACATATGTTTGCTTAGATGTTTACACAAATACTTATGTACGTGTAAATGGATAAATACAAATATTCAAAGGAGAAAGATAAGCAAGACAACATTCACAAGAAAATGTGACATCTTCAGGACCCATCAACCCAGTACTAAAATACTTTATAAACTGATTATCATCTGGAAACCGTCAAGATAACTTCATAAGGCATAATTCAAACATCTGTAAAAACCATGATTTCCAAGGTCATATAACACTTGAGTTAAAAAAGATGGATGGCTGCTGGGAAACAGAATAATTGGTCCAACAAGTCTGTTGGAATAAGCTGTTCTGTAAATGGAAATTATTTCCTCTGATTTTCAAACTGCTGGATAAGGCTTCATTTTTTTCAACTATGTCTACTGACATCTAGTGTTATGCTTAGTTGGTTGCAGGTACATATCTAGGAAATCTGCATTGGAGAGCTGGGTATTAAACACTTACCCATGAAATGACATTGGGAGTATCAGCTTTTCACTACCTAGATTTCTCTACACTTGTTCACACTGGGTGAAAGTTATCATTGTTCTATTTGCCTTTCTCTGTTTTGTAAATAACGTCTGACAAAAGGATTTAGAGAAAGGGGTGATACTGTGCCTTGATTTGTTTTGCTGATGAATAATTCCCTTCTCAATACACTTCAAGCTTAGTTTTCTAGTGTTGATGATCTCAGGTAGCACATGTTATCCTTCTTTTACTCACAGCCTCCTGATTTATGCGGGCTTGTTCGTTCAAATATGAGTCCTTTTCATTCTGTTGTCTCCTTAGTGAAGGGACAAGAAATCACTGAAATATAGAACTAGAAAGAATTTAGAATTATGGTGTCCAGTTCCCCTCATTAGTGGAAAAATCAAACTCTGTAAAAATATTTTAAAGAGGTTTATTCTAAGCCAATGCATGACTGCAGCCCAGGGAAAACACAAACCCAAGAATCCTTGAGTAAGTGGTCCTGAAGTGGTGGGATTACAGTTTGGTTCTATACATTTTGGGAGACAGGAGTTGCAGGCAATGACATAAACCAGTACATAGAAGGGATACATTGGTTCAGCCTGAAATGGCAGGACATCTCAAACCGGGAGGCTTAAAAGTCATAGGCGTGTTGAATATAAAAATGTTCTAGGGATAAATGCTTGGTGCCACAAAGTGAAACCAGCACTCAGGCAAAAGTCTTCTCAGCAAGGTAGTTTACTTCTGCAGAAGGGTTCCACTGATGTCAATCAAGACCGCAAGAGTACACTGAATAAAGGAGAGCAGGGGTTTTTTATCTCTGACGTGTAGTCCTTACCTCTGTGTCATTCCCCCACGGACTGGGGTCGGACCGCACAATTTGAGCTGAGCCAATTGACTACTTGCAAATGTTTTTCTAAATATGGAAGGGAAGGGGAACGTGAGGTACAGTGGTGAAGTGTGTGAGACATGAAGTTTCGGGGGAACAGTGGGTGCAGATAATCAAGGGAACAGATGTGAGTTATTGATTAGAGCTGATGGGAAGCAGGTAGGCTGTTTACAGTAACTAGGGGCAAGGAGGCATGTAGAACGAGAAAGTTGAGTTCGAGAACAAAGGACAAGGAAGTTACCAGGTTAACCTTTGAAGAGAGACTGATTCATTGTATCTTGCAGGTGGATTTTAGGGATTCTTGAGTTGACAACCTGTTGAGAAAGTTAGGCTATTGTCTAAAGACTTGAAGTTAGTAGAAAAGAATAATTGGGTTAAGATAAGGTGGTTGTGGGGGGCAAGGCCCTTGTTATGTAGAGAAAGCCTCTTAGGTGGTAGTCGTTAGAGAGACTAGACTATAAATGTCTCTTTTCAAGCCTTTAAATGTGTCAGGTTCTAAGCTAATCTCTCCTAGATCCTAGATCATGGAATGACCTAGAAAGGGAAGGCCTGGCTGCATTAATGGGCCTTCTGTACAGATGCAGATTTCCCCCATAAAAGAGAACTTTGCAGAGTCATTTCAAAATATGTCAAAGAAATATATTTTGGGGTAAAATATTTTTATTTCCTTCAGAGTTTGCTATCTGTCATGTGATGTTATACCAGAGTCAGTTTGGAAAGTAAGCCATATTATATCAGGATAATAAAAACCCATTTAGCAAGATTTTATGGTTAGTAGGGTATGACTTGACTTTGGCTTTGCATGGCCTTAGGCCTTGTTTTTAATTTGGTATCCATTTGCCACACAGATTCTGTTTTGTGAGTCTTATTGTCAGAGGCGTTTAAACCAGAGCAACTCCATCTTGAATAGGAACTGGGTAAAATGAAACTGAGACCTACTGAGCTACATTCCCAAATGGTTAAGGCGTTCTAAGTCACAAGATGAGATACGAGGTCAGCACAAGATACAGGTCATAAAGACCTTGCTAATAAAATAGGTTGCAGGAAAGAAGCTGGCCAAAGCCCGCCAAAACCAAGATGGTGATGAGAGTGACTTGTAGTTGTCCCTACTGCTACACTCCCACCAGCTCCATGACAGTTTACAAATGCCATGGCAACAACAGGAAATTACTCTATATGGTCTAAAAGGGGAGGCATGAATAGTCCACCCCTTGTTTAGCATGTAATCAAGAAATAACCACAAAAATGAGCAACCAGCAGCCCTCAGGGCTGCTGCGTCTATGGAGTAGCCATTCTTTTATTCCTTTACTTTCCTAATGAACTTGCTTTCACTTTACCGTATGGATTCACCTTAAATTCTTTCTTGTGCAAGATCCAAGGACCATCTCTTGGGGACAGGATTGGGAGCCCTTTCCGGTGACATTAGGATCTTTATTTTAAATTTAATGCTGGTCACTCATGCCTAAACTCCAAAAACGAGGGGGTGTGACAAGGCCTATTTGACATCCCTTCCCATCATGGCTAGGAATTCCATTTTTCAGGTTTCTCTGGCTTTCCCTTGGCCAGGAAGGGGTCTGTTCAGGCAGCTGGGAGACACAGGATTTTATTTTTGGTTTATACCCTGTTCTTTTTTGCACTGGTGGAGGCAGAGGATAAGAAAGGTTGTGGCTTTCTCAGAATTCATAGCTGATAAGACCAACCTCAGAATAAGAAATTTAAACCAGAAGAAAAATTTTTTGATCAATTAGACTGACTGATGAGAAAACCTGGACTGAGAAAATATAAGTATCTTATCCCAGCTCATTCAGCAGACTCGAGGCAAGACCCTGCCTCACATCCCTCTCTGCTACACCACACTGCCTCCTTCACCACCCAAAAATACAAGAGTGGAAAAAAATCACTTTTCTTACTTCTGAATATTAGACAAAGGAGTACATTGGAATGGGCAAGTTGTGACATGCTAAAACCTATGCAATATTTTATGCTCTGGGCTTTTCATATCCTCATGTGGGCTTGCAGTTAATTGGAATATTCTTCTCTGTGAGTACAGGCATACCTTGTTTTACTGCACTTTATTGCACTTCACAGATACTGCATTTTTTTACAAATTGAAGGTATGTGGCAACCCTATGATGAGCAAGTCTATCAGCACCATTTTTCCAATAGCATATGCTCATTCTGTGTCTCTGTTTCAGCATTTTTTAGCAATAAGGTATTTTTAAATTAAGATATGTATTTTTTTAGATATAGTGCTATTGCACTCTTCATAGACTAACATACACTGTAAACATAAATGTATATGCACTGGAAAAACAAAAAAAATTGTCTGTTTTGCTTTATTGCAATATTTACTTTATTGCAGTGTTCTAGAACCAAACCTGCAATATCGCCGAGGTATTCCTGCACAGAGTAATTGATTTCCCATCACTTGTTGAGTGTTTGTACAGTCACATGGTGGAGGTATTTACCTTGTTCCTGGCTTTCATTTGAAAGCCTTTAGTATTACCAATTTGCAAGCTTTTAAAGGTTATCAAGAAAGAACTTTGGTCAATTATCCCTCAAAAGATTTTTCCCTAACTTTTAGCAGTTATGTGTAGTAATTTTACTTCAAGTAAAAAGAAAAGAAAGAAAAACTTAAAACATAACAATAACAACAAAAAAAGGCTGATACTGCACTACTGTCTTCCTGAATATTTTTCGTTGGTTTTTCTTCTCTTTTGTACCAGATCTTGAAGGCTGCCAGGAGTCACTACTTGCTTTGAAAAAAAAAAAAAAAGCTTCTCTCACCTCCTCTGTGCCACTAGGTGGTTTCTGGTTTACACCTGGAAGCCTCTCTATATCTGTGAGCTCTCACTTTGCCCTTTCATTTGCCTGGGCTTGAAAACTCAGAATTCATTAATCACTCTACTTGATCTGGTAACAGCTTTAAAAACAGAAGGCTAGAGAAATGGTTTTCCAGAAAAATGAAAAGGTTGCAATTCCAACAGAGAATGGGAAGGGTTCCCTGCCTCAGAGAGGAGAGAAGGTGTACAACAGTATTACTAAGCAGCAAGTCACTAGATGGCAGCTACCCTTTACTATTTAAAGAACCAGAGTGAATATTTTCTATTTTAGAAAGTGGATTTTTTGCCTATCTGAGGAAGACATTATAGCATCTAGCACTTGATGGGCAAGGCAAAAATGAAGCTGCTTGTCATTGTGATTATAATGCATGTACCACTGCTTTTCCTTTCACCCGTGGCTTGGTACAGCTTTATTTTCAGATGCTCTGGTTAATTTGACGTTTTTATTGACTGGTTATTTGCTTTTTTAACTCCATAGAGGTTACTGATTTTCAAAGGATTGGGAGATACATTAAACAATAAAACTGTTGGATATGTTTTCTCTTTTAGGAGATTCTTGAAGATCTTGCCATATGTTTTTGAATGATGACTCTGAACTTTCACATGAGAGAAGGAGACTGTGCTATACTTTAAGAATACTGCCAGTCTCAGTTGATATACTTGCTAGTTTGTGGCTCATTTATGTAACCAGTGAGTATGCATTTATATGTTAAACATGAGGGGCACATAGAAATGAATCAAACCTTGTTATTTAGTTATTTATAAACTATTTGGGCAGTCTCACCTTTTAACTAATTCACTTTTCTGTCAGTTATCGTGAGTCAAACATAAAGGAACAAGACACGTAGACTACAGAGGGAAAAATAATAATTGGGAACTGGAGGACATCTTGGAGGATGGCATGTAAGATCATATCTGTTTAAGAATGATATAAGGGTGGCTCACACCTATAATCCCAGCACTGGGAGGCCAAGGCTGGCAGATCACCTGAGGTCAAGAGTTCAAGACCAGCCTGGCCAACATGGCGAGATCCCCATCTCTAATAAAAATACAAAAATTAGCTGGGCATGGTGGCACACAGCTGTAATCCCAGCTACTCAGGAGGCTGAGGCAGGAGAATCACTTGAACCCAGGAAGCAGAGGTTGCAGTGAGCCAAGATCGCACCACTGCACTCCAGCCTGGGCAACAAGAGTGAAATTCCATCTCAAAAAAAAAAAGAATTATATAAATGGCAGTGGCATCCTAAGATGTAACTGGACAATAGAGCACATAGGGACATATAGATAAGGGAAATTATAAATAAATCTCTAAAAAGATAAGATAGAAAGTTGAAAATATTCTTTGTTCTCACTGGATCATAGACCTTAAGGGAAGGAAACAGATATGTCATTTTTAAGGAGTTCAAACTTTACGTCTTATCAGTCATTTTAATAAAGTTATATAAAAAGTGTTTCTGAAAAATAGAAAATCATAAAGGTGCTTTGGCTGCTTGCATGTGGGCTTATGTGAATTATACTTAAATGAAATATGGTGCAGTGGATGGCATCTGACTTCATTGCCCCATTCTTTTTGTTTTTTTGTGTTTTGGGGTGGGGGGGGCGGTTTGAGACAGAGTTTTGCTCTTGTTGACCAGGCTGTAGTGCAATGGGGCAATCTCAGCTCACTGTAACCTCCATCTCCCAGGTTCAAGTGGAGCGATTCTCCTGCCTCAGCCTCCAGAGTAGCCGGGATTACAGGGGCCCGCCACTACGCCTGGCTAATTTTTGTATTTTTAGTAGAGACGGGGTCTCACCATGTTGGCCAGGCTGGTCTTGAACTCCTGACCTCAGGTGATCCACCCACCTCGGCCTCCCGAAGTGCTGGGATTACAGGCATGAGCCACCACACCTGGCCCTCACTGCTCCATTCTTATCTTGAAACAACGTTTTCCTACCTGCAGTCACCCCAAAACTCCCTCACCCTATAAAAGATACATATTTATATTGTTTTTATTGCCATGAATTTTCTCCTATGCATATCTACCTAAATTACCTCTTTTTAGCTATTTACTCCGGTCTCTCAGGCTAGGTAAAGCCTGCCATTTTGCCCAAGCCTGGGTAATTTATAAAGGAAAGAGGTTTAATGGACTCACAGTTCAGCACGACTAGAGTGGCCTCAGGAAACTTACAATCATGGCAGAAGGGGAAGCAAACATGTCCTTCTCCTGTTGGGCCTGTTGGCATTTGTAAACAGAAATATCTCACAGTACATTGGGAGACCTTGACCGGGGACAACTTGGCTGAAAGTTCCTGGTCCTATCTCTGGGGACTAAGGGAAAGACTAGGCTTACAATTTGTGCTGAGCACCTCTTCATAACTCTGAATTATTCGGGTGACCTTTCAAGAACTGAAATTAAACCCCATTTACAAAAATTAAACACTCCCTTTTCCATCTAAAAAAAGGAATGTGCATTCTGGAGATACTTGTTGCCTGG
Organism: Pongo pygmaeus; assembly: GCF_028885625.2. Classification (NCBI taxonomy): domain Eukaryota; kingdom Metazoa; phylum Chordata; class Mammalia; order Primates; family Hominidae; genus Pongo; species Pongo pygmaeus. The sequence goes on along the minus strand of NC_072380.2, from coordinate 18,189,264 downwards.
CAACAAAATGCATACTTCCTTCTCCTTCAGGGAACTGCCAAAAAAGATATAAATGCTAGGAAGAAAATTGGCCATAAAAGAGAGTCAATAAAATAAATCTGGTGATTCTTAGAGTAGGAGGAGAGCAGATTTACAAAATTTGCATGTTTGTGTGTATGTGTGTGTGTCTGTTTCTGTGTGTGTGTGTGTGCTCATGGACTGGGTAGATGGACAGCATGAGATAGAAACAAAACAGTCTACAGGATGAATTTGTTTATTCATTCTATTGTGGAATGAATGGAAATAGGCAGGTATAATCAGAGGGTTCCTGCTTTAGAGAAGTGTAGTGTTAACCATCTGTATTAGTCCGTTCTCATGCTGCTAATAAAGACGCGCCCAAGCCTGGGTAATTTATAAAGGAAAAAGGTTTAACGGACTCACAGTTCAGCATGACTAGAGTGGCCTCAGGAAACGTACAATCATGGCAGAAGGGGAAGCAAACATGTCCTTCTTCAAGTGGTGGCAGCAAGGAGAAGTGCCAAGCAAAAGGGGTAAAAGCCCCTTATAAAGCCGTCAGATCTCATGAGAACTCACTCACTATCATGAGAACAGCATCAGGGTAACCCACCCATGATTAAATTACCTCCCACTGGGTCTCCTCCCACAACACATGAGGATTATACAAACTAAAATTTAAGTTGAGATTTGGGTGGGGACACAGCCAAATCATTATCGCCATTCTCCCAAACCACTAACTATGCAATCATTTGAGGGAATAAGGGGGAAAAGAAAAGAGTAACAATGATGGAAAAATATGACACTTTTTATTTCTATTGTTTAAGAAACTAAAGCATGGAGAGGTTTACCTACTTGAAAAAAGTCAGATAACTGATAAGTGGCACAGCTGGTTACTCTCTCTTACTTAAAGAGTACTTTTAATGTTTCAACAGTCACGTGCACACCCCTCCACCCTTCTACACCTCCTTTTTCCCCTGGAGAAAACTAGCTTCCCTTGATTGTATCTCATATACACTTTTTTATTGTGGTAAATTATACGTAACATACAATTTACCATTTAAACTATTTTTAGTCTACGGTTCAGTGACACTAAGAACATTCACATTGTTAAGCAACCATCATCACTTTCCATCTCCAGAACTTTTTCATCTTCCCAAAATGAAACTCGCACCCATTGAAAAACAACTCCTCCCATTCTTCCCAGCCCCCAGCCCCTGGAAACTGCTATTCTATTGTCTGCCTCGATAAACTTGACTACTCCGGTACCTAATAGAAGTGGAATCATACAATATTTGTCCTTTTGTGCCTGGCATATTTTCACTTAGCATAATGTCTTCATTATGCACCAGATCTTGAAGGCTGCCAGGAGTCATTGCTTGCTTTATCCATGTCAGAGTTTCAAAGTTTATCCATGTCAGAATTTCCTTTCATTTTATCTATGTACCACATTTTGCTTATCCATTCACTCATCTACAGACACTTTGGTTGTTTTCACCTCTTGGTTATTGTGAATAGTGCTGTTATAAACATAGGTGTAATAGTATCACTTCAAAAATCCTGCTTTCAAGTCTTTTTTATTTATACACAGAAGTGGAATTGCTGAATCCTATGGTAATTATATAAAAATATCTATGTTTTAGGAACTGCAATACTGTTTTCCACAGTGACTTCACCATTCTCTATCCCCACCAACACTGCACAGGGTCCCACTTTCTCTATGTTTTTATGAATATTTGTTATTTTCTGTTTTTGATAGTAGCCATGTATCTTTTTTTAATCTTTTTTGTGGTTTTATCTTTTTGTGGGTTTGATTTGCATTTCCCTGATGATTAGTGATGCTTAGCATCTTTCGGTGTGCTTGTTGACAATTTGTATATCATCTGCAGAAATAACTGTTCAAATCCATTGCTCATTTTTGAATCAGGTTGTTTTATATTGTTGTTGCTTTTAGGAGTTCTCTAAATGATAGGGACAGGAGGGAGAGAAATTCTGGGAGGGCATGTCCCCGATGAGGGTCCCACCCTCGAGCCTGAAACTGCAGCAAAAAGTGAGAACTTACATCCCTGGTTTCCTGCTCGAATGTTACCTTTTCCACAACCACCCATGGCCTGCCCTGCCCCCCAATCCTGTGCCCGTAAAAACCCCAGGCTCAGCCAGCAGAGAGAAAAGAAGCATAATAGTCTCTAATGAATCTTTGTATTTCTGTGGTCTCAGTTATTACATCTCCTTATTTGTTTCTGATTTTACTTATCTGAGTCCTCTCTCTTTTTTTCTTAGTCTAGCTCAAGGTTTGTCCATTTTATTTTTTTAAAAAGCCAACTTTTCAGTTTTCTTGATTTTTAAATTTTGTTCTCTCAATTTCAGTTATTTCTGCTCTGATCTTTATTATTTCTTTCTTTCTACTAATTTTGGGTTTGGTTTTAGCTTGCATTTCTAGCTACTTTGGGTGCATTGTTGTTTATTTAAAGTCTTTCTACTTTTCAATGTAGGCGTTTATTGCCATAAACTCCTCTCTTAGTATTGTTTTTGCTATAGCCCATAGATTTTGGTATGTAGTGTTTCCACTTCTATTTGTATAAATAAATTTTCAATTTTCTTCTTAATTTCTTCATCGATTTATTCATCATTCAGGAGATGTTTAATTTCCATGTGTTTGTGTAGTTTCCAAGATTATTTTTATTGATTTCTAATTGTATTCGACTTTTAAAAATTGAGACTTGTTTTGTGGCCCAAAAGGTGGTCTATTCTGAAGTATGTTCCATGTGCTGATGAGAGGGGTGTGTATTCTGCAGCAGTCAGGTAAAATGATCTACAAATGTCAGTTAGGCCCATTTGGTCTAATTTTGGTTTCACTTTGATGTTTCTTTGTTATTTTTCTGTCTGGATGAACCTCTTCATCATTGAGTCTGAGGTGTTGAAGTCCCCTACTATTATTGAATTACAGTCCATCTCTCCCTTTAGAGCTATTAATGCTTGCTTTATATTCTTTGGTATCCCAGCATTGAGTGCACAGGTATTTAGAATTGTTATATCCTCTTGCTGAATGGACCTCTTTAACATTATATAGTGACCTTCTTTGTGGTTTTGTGTTTTTTTTACAGTCCCTGACTTGTAGTCTATTTTATCTGATATAACTTTAGCTACTCCTGCTTTTTTTTGGTTTCTGTTTGCATGGAATATATTTTTCCATATTTTCCCTTTCAGTCTGTATGTGTCTTTATAGGTGAAGTGGTTTTCCATTAGGCAGCATATAGTTGGGTCATGTTTCTTCATCCATTCAGCCACTCTATGTTTGTTTTTTTTTTATTTCAATTGATTTGGGGGGAGCAGGTGGTGTTTGGTTACATGAATATGTTCTTTAGTGGTGATTTCTGAGATTCTGGTGTGCCCATCACCTGAGCAGTGTACACTGTACCCAATGCGTGGTCTTTGTCCCTCACTACCCCACACCCTTTCCTCCCCGAGTCCCCAAAGTCCAATATATCATTCGTATGCCTTTGTGTCCTCATAGCTTAGCTCCCACATATGAGTGAGAACATATGATATTTGGTTTTCCATTCCTGAGTTACTTCACTTAGAATAATAGTCTCCAGTCCCATCCAGGTTGCTGCAAATGCCGTTATTTTGTTCCTTTTTATGTCAGAGTAGTATTCCATGGTATATGTAAACAATATTTTTTAATATACTTGTTCATTGGTGGGCATTTGGGCTGTTTCCATATTTTTGCAATTGCAAATTGCGCTGCTATAAACATGTGTGTGCAAATACCTTTTTCGTATAATGACTTATTTTCCTCTGGGTAGATACCTAGCAGTGGGATTGCTGGATCAAATGGTAGATCTACTTTTAGTTCTTTAAGGAATCTCCACACTGTTTTCCACAGTGGTTTTACTACTTTACATTCCCACCAACAGTGTAAAAGTGTTCCCATTTCACCACATCCATGCCAACATCTACTATTTTTTGATTTTCTGATTATGGCCATTCTTGCAACAGTGAGGTAGTATAGCATTGTGGTTTTGATTTGCATTTTCTTGATAATTAGTGATGTTGAACATTTTTTCATATGCTTGTTGGCCATTTGTATATCTTCTTGTGAGAGTTGTCTATTCATGTCCTTAGCCCACTTGTTGTTTTGTTCTTGCTGATTTGTTTGAGTTCTTTGTTGATTCTAGATATTAGTCCTTTGTCAGATGTATAGATTTTGAAGATTTTCTCCCACTCTATTGGTTGTCTGTTAACTCTGATAATTATTTCTTTGGCTGTGCAGGAGCTTTTTAGTTTTTATTATACTAAAATTATATATTATACTGAAATTATATATTTATAATAACTTTTATTATTATTGATGGGTAACAACTTACTACTGACATTTTCTTATTTGTTTTCTGGTTGTTTTATAATCCCTGTCTTCTATTCTTCCTTTCTTCCTTGTGGTTAAGTGATTTTCTATGGTCATGTTTGAATTCTTTGCTTTTTATTTTTAGTGTGTCTATTATATGGTCTTGCTTTGTGGTTACCGTGAGATATGACAAGTTTTTTGGTTTTTGTAGTTTTTTGAGATGGAGTCTTACTCTGTCACTGAGGCTAGAGTGCAATGGCACAATCTCAGGTCACTGCAACCTCTGCTGCCCGGTGTTCAGGTGATTCTCCTGCCTCAGCCTCCCAGCTATCTGGGATTACAGGCACCCAACACCTCGCCTGGCTAATTTTTGTATCTTTAGTAGAGATGGGGTTTCACCATGTTGGCCAGGCTGGTCTCAAACTCCTGACCTCAGGTAATTCACCCGCCTCAGCCTCCCAAAGTGCTGGGATTACATGCATGAGCCACCATGCCCAGCCAATAAGTTATTTTAAACAGATAACAATTTATCATCTATCATGAAGAAAAGAATAGAAACAAAGGAAAAACTGAAAAAAAAAACTCTATACTAACTTAATCCCCACAAACACATTTTACTTTTTTTGTCTTAATATATATTTTTTTATATTGCCTGTCTTATAATAGGTCACTGTAACTATTATATTTTTGATAGATTTGTCTTTTAGTCATCATAATACATTAAATCTTGAATTATACCCTACAATTACAGTATTAGAGTATTCTGACTTTGTCTGTGTACTTGCTTTTACCAATGAGTTTTATACCTTCAAATGTTTTCTTATTGCATATTAGTGGTATTTTTTTCTTTCAGATTGACAAACTCCCTTTAGTATTTCTTGTAAAACATGTCTGGTGGTGATTAATTCCTTAGCTTTGGTTTATCTGTGAAAGACTTATCTCTCCTTGATATTTAAAGGATATCTCAGTTGACAGGGTTCCCCACACTCCCTTCATCACTTTGAATATGTCATCTCACTCCCTCCTGACCTCTGTGGTTCCTTTTGAGAAGTCTGTTGCCAGATGAATTGGAGCACCGTTATTTGTTATTTGCCTCATTTCTCTTGCTGCTTTTAAGGTCTTCTCTTTGTCCTTGACTTTTGAGAGTTTGATTATTATTTGCCTTGAGTTAGTTTTATTTGGGTTAAATTTCTTTGGTTAGCTTTGACCTCCTTATACCTGGATATTTTTATCTTTCTCAAGCTTTGGAAAGTTTTTTTCTAATTATTTATTTAAATAAGATTTCTAAACCTGCCTCTTTTCCTACTTCCTCTTTAAGGCCAATAAATCTTAGATTTACCCTTTTAAGGCTATTTTTTCAATCTTATAAGTGTTCATCATTCTTTTCCATTATTTCTTTCGTCCTTACTGTGCATTTTCAAATAGCCTGTCTTCTGCTCCCTAATTCTTTCTTTTGTTTGATCAGTTCTACCGTTGAGACACCCTGAAGCATTTTTCAGTTTGTTAATTATATTTTCCCACTCCAGGATTTCTGTTGGTTTCTTTTTTGTTTTTTCAATTTCTTTGTTAAGTTTCTCTGATAAATTTTTTAAATTCCTTCTCTGTGTTTTCTTGAAGTTCATTGAGCTTCCTCAAAATAGCTATTTTGAATTCTCTGTCTGAGGGGTAACATAACTCTGTCACTCCAGGGTTGGTCACTGGCATCTTATTTAGTCCATTTGTTGAGGTCATGCTTTCCTGGATGTTCTTGATGCTTGTGGACATTCATGGATGTCTGGGCATTGAAAAGTTTGGTATTTATTCCAGTAATTGGTGTCTGGCTTTATTTTTACTCATCCTTCCTCACAGGGCCTTCCAAGCATTCAAAGGGGACAAAGAGTTGGGTTCCCTAAGCCTGCATGGTCACTGCAGACATTCAAGCACTACAGAACACCTTAAGCTCAGGTATGCTGCAACTCTTGCAGACTCCTATATACCTAGCCCTGATGGACTTGAGGAAAATAAAAAAGAATTCCCTGTGTTCCCAAGTAAAGTTTCTCACCCTCTTCCCTCTTATTTTCCACATGGAATGGTGCTGGACTATTTGGAGCTGGGGCAGGGGTGATGCAAACACTCTCATGGCTACCATAGCTGGCACCATGCTGGGTCACACTCGAAGTGCACAGTGTCCCTGACCAGTACAGTACCTTGGCATACCCAAGGTCACATCTGCTACTGCCTGACTCCTACTGATGTTTATTCAACACCCAAGGTCACTTTATTCAGCAGGTGGTGAAGCTTTCTAGGACATGGGTTTGGCCCACTAAGACAGCAGATTCCCTTCTGGGTCTGGAAGCACCATCTAGGAGCAATGGCCTAGAATCGGGAGCTGTGGGACTCTGCCCAGAGCTTTGTTTTACTGTGGCTGAGCTGGTACCCAATTGCAAGACAATATTCCCTGTACTCTTTTCTCTCATTTTCCAAGTAGAAGGAGTCTCTCTCCACACTGCTGTGCCTAGAGTCAGGAGAAGGGTGACACAGGCAATCCCATGGCTGCCATACCTGGTGTGATGCTGGGTCACACCCCGAGCCTGCAATCTTTGAGACCAGTACCAGGGTTTGCCCAAGGTCCACAGTGCTATGGCCTTGCTGCCACTCATATTTATTCAGGGCTTGAGGCCACTTCACCTAGCTGGTGGCAGAGCAAGTTGGAACTTGAGTACCTTCTGTTGGGGCAATGGATTACTCTTTGGCACAGGACTGGTCTAATTTCTTGCTTTGTGGGCACTGGTAAAATTCTACACAATGCTGTGTTCCACTGTGATGGGGTGGCACTTTGTGGCACTTCTCTCTCTCTCTCTCTCTTTTCATGCTGTACTGCCTGGGTCTGGAGGGAGGGTAGTGTAGGCAATATAAAACTGTCCTTCCTACACCCTTCAATGTTTCTTCTCTTGCTATAATGCAAAAATCATGTACTATGTGACCTCTCACCCAGTTTTTTAGTTCTTATGAAGGTGTATTATTGTATGGGTAGTTGTTTAATTTTGTGTTCCTATGGGAGTGGGGGTAAGGAGGACAATTGCTTAAGGGGTCCATTTGACCATTTTGCTCTACCTGTCTCCAAAGAGCATATTTGTGACTGTTAATTCATTGACTGAAAGAAAAACAATGGTATATTCCATTATGTCAGTGGCTCCGAACATTTTCTGGATTACAAATATCTTTGAAAAATAGTTAGATATGCACACATGCTCTTGAAAGTGCCTGCTTATACATGCATGCATAAACACCTCCCTACACAGGAAAATATACGTATTTTTAGGACTTTTTTTTAACCCGGCCAATGTCTATTGGCAAGCCTCTGTCCTGATGCGCAACATCAAATGCCTTGTGAATGCCATGAGTTTCTTTCTGGTCTCTTCTCTTCCTTTGCTTTTCCTTATTCCTCACAGAGAAGCCTCCATCTAGCAGCCATATTTTTTTCTGTAGTCAAACATGAGCTGGGCTCCAGGCAAAAGGTAAATAAAAGCATAAACTGACTACTAGGCAAATGTATAGACCACGTTCATTCAGTGGTGGTTCTGATTCACTTGTAACCTGAGCAATTGGTATAAACACAGAGATAGAGGCTGTAGTTTCCAGAATAGAAATAAAACCTACATACTGATGTAGTTTATGCATAATGAGTTGGAGAAAGTTGGCACTGAAAGGCACGGCAGCGCTCTATTGCCTAACACTCCCCACTTTATACACTAAGATCCAAACAAGCAGAGTGACTTACTCGTGGTGAAATAGCTAGTTAGTGGCAGAGCGAGGACTAGAACCTGTTCTGCTGGTTACTGATGGAGAGATTTAATACATAAGCCATCACATATGTGACTAACCTTCTGAGATACTTAATGGTTTATGAAAAACACAAGATGTCATGAACATGTATACAGATTTAATTTTCTTTAAAGATACAGGTCATCATTTTAATTTGCGCTTACTGGGGATTCACTACAGTTATACAGAGAGTTATCCCACAGTTACAAGGGAGATTAAAAAAAATAGCAAGTCACAGTAACAGCATAGAGTGCTGACAGACGTCTAACAGAAATAACACTGTGGTTGTCCCTTCAACAATGCAGAGATTAGGGGCACCAAACCCCCAAACAGTCGAGACTGTATATAACTTTTGACTCCACCACAATGTAGCTATTAAGAGCCCACTGTTAACCATAAGCCTTACCAATAACATAAACAGTTGATTGACACATATTTTGTATATGTATTGTATACTGTATTCTTACAATAAGATAAGCTAGAGAAAAGAAAATATTATTTCAAACATCAAGAGGAAAAGAAAATTTACCATTTATTATTCATTAAGTGAAGTGGACCATCGTGAAGGTCTTCATCCTTGTCATCTTCATGTTGAGTAGGCAGAGGAGGATGAGAAAGAAGAGAGATGGGTCTTGCTGTCTGGTGGGGGTCTTGCTGTCTAGGGGTGGCAGAGGCAGAAGAAAATCCACATGTAAGTGTGCTCGCGCAGTTTAAGGCCACATTAAATATCTTTTATACAGTTGTATTTAGTGTACAATAAACAATAAAGTGCTGAACAATGTTTCATCGAAATAACACTATCCTTATTCATTCACCCAACCAGCGCTACTACAAGCATATTTCCATACAATGTAGGCGATAGAAATTACACTCTACTGATTTATTGAGCCACATAAGAATGTTACAAATGTCATTTATGTATTTGTATTTCCAGTGTATAACATGGCACAGAGAGAGCAGTACATATGGTTTCATGAAAATAACATTGGTTCATTACACAATTATCTCTTAACACAATTTACATGTGTCTCTTTACAGAGATTATACAATCAGTTCAGAATGCTGCGAATAGTGTTTCATAGATATGACAGTATATTGATTCATTCACACAACCAACATGCTTAGAAACATCTTTTACTCGTAAAATTTTATGAAGTGTATAACGTTCAGCAATAGTCCTGAACAATGAGGTTTACAGAAACGACGTTATGCTGGTTTATGCACACAAATAGCAGTCTTAGCAACATCTTTTACACATGTATCATAAAAAATGCATACCATGCAGCAAGTGCTGAACTCAGTGCTTCATAGAAGTAAAACTGATTCATCCACACAAGTTGACCTGTTAGAAATTCCTTTACACATGTGTCCTTTACACAGAATGTAAAACATGCGGCAAAGGGAACGGAACAAAGTGCTTCGTTAAATAACATGGGACTGATTTATTTATTCAATTGACACTCTTAGAAACACATTTACACATCTCCTTTAAAAGTGTATAATGGGGCCAGGTGTGGTGGCTCACACTTGTAATCCTAGCACTTTGGGAGGCCAAGGTGGGCAGGTCACCTGAGATCAGGAGTTCAAGACCAGCCTGGCCAACATGGTGAAACCCTGTCTCTACTAAAAATAAAAATAAAAAATTAGCCAGGCATGGTGTGGCGGTGGGCACCTATAGTCCCAGCTACTCAGGAGACTGAGGCAGGAGAATTGCTTGAACCTGGGAGGCAGAGTTTGCAGTGAGCCAAGATCTCACCACTGCACTCCAGCCTGGGCAACAGAGGCAGAATCCATCTCAAAAAAAAAGTGTGTAATGGGCAGAAGAGTGCTGAATGCATGATTCTATGAAATAAAATTCTGATTCAGTCACATAACTGTATTTCATATGGTTTGGATATTTGTCCCCTCCAAATCTCATGTTGAAATGTGATCCCCAATGTTGGAGGTAGGGCCTGATGGGGACTGTCTGGGTCATGGGGGCAGATCCCTCATGAGTGGCTTGGTGCTATCCTCATGATAAATGAGTGAGTTCTTGTGTTGCCTTCACATGAGATCTGGTTGTTTAAAAGAGCTTGGCCCCTTCTCCCTCTCTCTCCTGCTCCCACCCTCACCCTGGGATGTGCTGTTCCCCCTTCACCTCTGGCCATGACTGTAAGCTTCCTAAGGCCCCTCACCAGAAACTGAATAGATGTTTGTGCCATGCTTGCACAGCCTGCAGAACCGTGAGCCTGTTAAACCTCTTTGCCTGGCCAACACAGCGAAACCCCGTCTCTACTAAAAATACAAAAACTAGCTGGGCATGGTGGTGCACGCCTGTAATCCTAACTACTTGGGAGGCTGAGGCAGAAGATTCCCTGGAACTTAGGAGGCAAGAGTTTGCAGTGAGCAGAGATTGAGCCACTGAACTCCAGCCTGGGTGACAGAACAAGACGCTGTCTCCAAAAAAAAAAAAAAAAATGGAAAAGAAAAGAAAAAAAACCCTCTTTGCTTTAAAAATTACGCAGCGTCAGGTATTTCTTTATAGTAGTGGCAAAATGGCCTAGCACAGTACTCTTCAAAATATTTTTACGCATGTATCTGTTGCGAATGTATAGCCTGAAGCATGGAATACTAAATGCCGTGCTTCACGATGATACCACCATACTAATCCATTCCTACCACCGGCATTCTAAGTGTCTTTCATACATGTGCCCTAGCGTATAAAACATGAAGCACAAATTATCAAATACAGTATTTCAGATATAAAATGGCCCTGATTTACTTAAAATGAGTACTTAGAAAATACTGAACACATGGCTCTCTAAAGAATGTATAGCAGGCAGCACAGAGTGGTGAACACAGTGATTCAAACAAATTATAGTGTCTGATTCATTCAGGTAAGTAGAAATCTTAGAAACATCTTTTAAACATGTTTGTTTAGAGAATGTATAACATGTAGCAAAGAGTCTTCCAGACACTTCACGGTACTGATTCATCCATACAACTAGTGCTTTTAGAAATACCATCATACAGCCGGACGCGGTGGCTCACGCCTGTAATCCCAGCACTTTGGGAGGTTGAGGTGGGTGGATAACAAGGTCAAGAGATCGAGACCATCCTGGCTAACACAGTGAAACCCCATCTCTACTAAAAATCCAAAAAAAAAAAAATTAGCTGGGCATAGTGGCGTGCACCCGTAGTCCCAGCTACTCAGGAGGCTGAGGCAGGAGAATCACTTGAACCCGGGAGGTGGAGGTTGCAGTGAGCCGAGATCGTGCCACTGCACTCCAGCCTGGCGACAGAGCAAGACTCCATCTCAAAAAAAAAAAAAAGAAAAAAAGAAAAAGAAGTACCATCATACACATCTTTTGTTTTTTTAAAAACAGGTCTCGCTCTATCACCCAGGCTGGAGTGCAATGGTATGATCTTGGCTCACTACAGCCTCCACCTCCCAGGCTCAGGTGATCCTCCCACGTCAGGCTCCCGAGTCGCTGGGACTATAGGCGCGCACCACCACACCTGGCTAAATTTTGTATTTTTTGTAGAGATGGGGTTTCACCATGTTGCCCAGGCTGGTCTCAAACTCCTGGACTCAGGCAATCCACCCACCTCAGCCTCCCAAAGTACTGGGATTACAGGTATGAACATGTGTCTTTACACACCATTCAGCCCATACTGAACAGAGTGTGTCACATCAAAACACTTGATTCATGTTTGGTCCACACAGCAAGCATTCTCATAAACGTGATTTATGCATGTCTCTTTAGAGTACATAACAGGCACAACAGATGGAAATACAGTGTGTCATGGAATCAATTGTGCACCCCCACAAAATTCATATGAAGTCTCAAGCCCCAGGGGATCAGGACGTAACCATATTTAGATATAACCATACTGGCTGGGCATGGTTGCTCATGCCTGTAATCCTAGCACTTTGGGAGGCCGACGCAGGCAGATTACCTGAGGTCAGGAATTTAAGACCAGCCTGGCCAACATGGCAGAACCCCGTCTCTACTAAAATACAAAAATTAGCTGGGCGTGGTGGTGGGCCCCTGTAATCCAAGCTACTTGAGAGGCTGAGGCAGAACTGCTTGAACCTGGGAGGTGGAGGTTGCAGTGAGCAGAGATGGTGCCACTGCACTCCAGCCTGGGCTGCAGAGTAAAACTCTATCTCAAAAAAAAAAAAAAAAAATCAACAGCAACAAAAAATGGTATAACCATATTTAGAAATAAGTTTATAAAGAGATGATTAAGTTAAAACGAGGCAGCCAGGCCTGGTGGCACATGCTTATGGTCCCAGCTACTTGGGCCGTTGAGGTAGGAAGATTGCTGGAGCCCATGAGGTCAAGGCTGCTGTGAGCCATGCTCTCACCACTGCACTCTATCCTGGGTGACCGAGCAGGACCCTGTCTCACCAAAAAAAAAAAAAAAAAAAAAAAAAAAAAAAAAAAAAAAAAGGAATGAGGGTAGAGCCCTAATCCAATAGGACAGGTGTGCTTATCAGAACAGAAAGAGACACCGGGAGTTAGCATGTACAGAAAAGCAGCCATGTGGGGACCATCTGCAAGCAAGGAAAAGAGGACTCAGGAGAAACCAAATTGTCAGCACCTTTATCTTAGACTTCCAGGCTCCAGAACTGTCAAAAATGAACTTAAGTCTCCCAGGGTATGGTGTTTTGTTAAAGTGACCCTAGCAAACTCATGATGATTTTGGTACTGGGAGGCAGAGTGTGGCTGTAACAAAGTTCTAAAAATGTGGAAGTAGCTTTGGAACTGGGTAATGGGTGGGGGTTAGAAGAGTTTTGAGGTACCTGTTAGAAAGCGCAGATTACCCTGAAGAGATTGTTGGTAGAAATGTGGGTGGTAAAAACCATTCCGATGAGACCTCAAGTGGAAAAGATGAGTATCTTGCTGGAGAATAAAGGCGAACCTTGCTACATAAAGTGGTAAAGGCTTGGTTGAATTGTGCCCTAGCATTTTGTGGGAAAGTAGAATTTGTGATAAACTTGGATATTTAGCTGACTTAGGAGATTTCTGAGCAAAGTATTAAAAGTGTGGCTTGATTTCTCCTTACTGCTTATAATAAAATGTGGGAGAAAATAGATAAATTGAAGGTATTATTAAGCAAAAAGGAACTAGAACTTGAAGACTTGGAATATTATGAGACTACTCATATTTCAGAAAAAAAATAAAGTGATTTCTGAAAAGAACACCAAGAATGTTGCTGGAAAATCACCCAATAATTAGATTATGGGTGTGACTCATAGATCTACTTAGCCATCTCAGCAGAAGCCAGGAGAGGGATGGGGCTATACACTGACAGCTTGGACCAAAGAGGACAGAGATGGTACACAATGAAAGACAAATGTCAGATTTCTGGGATTGTAAAGGAGGGAATGCTAGAGTTGTGAACACGTGTTATCCTTCAAGCAAAGAAAAGAATGACTCTGAAAGTGATTCCGAGATTAGCAGGGCTTCAACTACCACCACAAGCAAAGACAGCACAGAACCAGGGGTTGAGGTTGTCACCTCCTTGGGTTCAGCAGTCCAGGTCATCACCATCTAGGTCCTCAGGGCAGGGCTGTCATTCAGGCTTTGGGGTTGGGGGCGTTGCCCTGGGCTCTCCTGGGAGGGTTGCCAACCAGGGTGACAGGAGCAGGGTTGCCGCCCATTGTCACAGAGGCAAAGCTTCCTCCCCACTGGGCCAGAAAGGTGGGACTGCAAACACAGTGTGCTCAGAAGACACAAGATCAAACCAAAGATAATTATTCTTGAGTCTTAAAAGCTAATGACATTTTCTGACAGGTTTCGGAGTTGCTTGAGACTTGTGGCCTCTCTCTTCCTTCCAATTTCTGTCTTTTAGAATGGGAATGTCTGTCTTATGCCTTTCCCAGCACTGTATTTTGAAAGCAGATAACTTGCCTGATTTCACAGGTTTATACCTGGAAAGGAATTTCTCCTCAGGAGACATCATCCACACTAGATTTAGATATTCTGACTGAGTCTCACCCACGCTAGATTTAGATATTCTGATAACATTTTGAACATAGATTTGATGCTGAAATGGGCTGATACTTTGGAGTTTTGAAATGAGGTAAATTTATTTTGCATATGATAAGACCATAAATTTGGGTGCCCAGTAGGTAGAATGTTATGGAATGAATTGTGTCTCCATACAATGTCTATGTTGAGATCCCAAACCCCAGTACCTCAGGATGTAACTGAATTTTGAAGATAAGGTCTTTAAAGAGGTGAATAAGTTAAAACGATGCCATAGAAGCCTAATCGGTGTCCTTATGGAAGAAGAGATACCACAGGTGCACCTGCACAGAGGAAAGCCACGTGAGGACACAGTAATAACACAGCCATCTGCAAGCCCGTAAGAGAAGACTCAGGAGAAATCAGACCTGCCAACACTTAAACCTCCATCCTCCTGACCTGTGAGAATATTAATTTCTCTTGTGTAAGTCTCCCAGTAAATTATATTTTGTTATGTCAGCCCTAGAAAACTAATACACGGTGTTTTGCAGAAATAATATTATCCTCATTAATTTAAGCAAATAGCATTGTTAGAAACATGTTTATACATGTGTCTTTAAAGCGTGTGTGACATGTGCCAGGTGCTGAACACAGTGTTTCACATATATAACTATCTTAATTCTTTCATGCAATCAGCAGCTTTAGAAACATTTTTTTAACAAGAATGTATAAATGCAGCACAGACTAGGAAACCCAGTGTTAGGCAGACAAAACAGTATATTCTGACTCACTCAGGGAAAAAGAGCTCTTAGAATCATCATTCACACTTATGTCTATGGAGAGAATATAATGTGCAGAACAGCGTGCTAAACAAAGTGCTTCACAGATTATCCTGATTCATTAATGCAAATAGAACACTGAAAAATCTTTTAAATGGCTGGATAGATATTGGATAACCTAAGGTATAGACTGCTGAACAAAGCATTTCACTAAAAACACAATTGTGATTCATTCACACAAGTATTCTTATATTTTGTATGTACATGTCTCTTTGGAGAGCATGTAACATGCTGCATAGACTGGTGAACCCAAGGATAGACAGAAGAAACATTATCCTGATTTATTCAGGTAAGAAGAGCTTTTAAAATCATATTCTGAGACTTTGCTGAAGTTGCTTATCAGCTTAAGGAGATTTTGGGCTGAGACAATGGGGTTTTCTAGATATACTATCATGTCATCTGCAAACAGGGACAATTTGACTTCCTCTTTTCCTAATTGAATACCCTTGATTTCCTTCTCCTGCCTAATTGCCCTGGCCAGAACTTCCAACACTATGTTGAATAGAAGTGGTGAGAGAGGGCATCCCTGTCTTGTGCCGGTTTTCAAAGGGAATGCTTCCAGTTTCAGCAAAGTCTCAGGATACAAAATCAATGTGCAAAAATCACAAGCATTCTTATACATCAATAACAGACAAACAGAGAGCCAAATCATGAGTGAACTCCCATTCACAATTGCTTCAAAGAGAATAAAATACCTAGGAATCCAACTTACAAGGAATGTGAAAGACCTCTTCAAGGAGAACTACAAACCACTGCTCAAGGAAATAAAAGAGGATACAAACAAATGGAAGAACATTCCATGCTCATGGGTAGGAAGAATCAATATCATGAAAATGGCCATCCTTCCCAAGGTAATTTACAGATTCAATGCCATCCCCATCAAGCTACCAATGACTTTCTTCACAGAATTGGAAAAAACTACTTTAAAGTTCATATGGAACGAAAAAAGAGCCCGCATCGCCAAGTCAATCCTAAGCCAAAAGAACAAAGCTGGAGGCATCACACTACCTGACTTCAAACTATACTACAAGGCTACAGTAACCAAAACAGCATGGTACTGGTACCAAAACAGAGATATAGATCAATGGAACAGAACAGAGCCATCAGAAATAATGCCACATATCTACAAGTATCTGATCTTTGACAAACCTGACAAAAACAAGAAATGGGGAAAGGATTCCCTATTTAATAAATGGTGCTGGGAAAACTGGCTAGCCATATGTAGAAAGCTGAAACTGGATCCCTTCCTTACACCTTATACAAAAATCAATTCAAGATGGATTAAAGACTTACATGTTAGACCTAAAACCATAAAAACCCTAGAAGAAAACCTAGGCATTACCATTCAGGACATAGGCATGGGCAAGGACTTCATGTCTAAAACACCAAAAGCAATGGCAACAAAAGCCAAAATTGACAAATGGGATCTAATTAAACTAAAGAGCTTCTGCACAGCAAAGGAAACTACCATCAGAGTGAACAGGCAACCTACAAAATGGGAGAAAATTTTTGCAACCTACTCATCTGACAAAGGGCTAATATCCAGAATCTACAATGAACTCCAACAAATTTACAAGAAAAAAACAAACAACCCCATCAAAAAGTGGGCAAAGGACATGAACAGACACTTCTCAAAAGAAGACATTTATGCAGCCAAAAAACACATGAAAAAATGCTCACCATCACTGGCCATCAGAGAAATGCAAATCAAAACCACAATGAGATACCATCTCACACCAGTTAGAATGGCAATCATTAAAAAGTCAGGAAACAACAGGTGCTGGAGAGGATGTGGAGAAATAGGAACACTTTTACACTGTTGGTGGGACTGTAAACTAGTTCAACCCTTGTGGAAGTCAGTGTGGCGATTCCTCAGGGATCTAGAACTAGAAATTCCATTCGACCCAGCCATCCCATTACTGGGTATATACCCAAAGGACTATAAATCATGCTGCTATAAAGACACATGCACACGTATGTTTATTGCCGCATTATTCACAATAGCAAAGACTTGGAACCAACCCAAATGTCCAACAATGATAGACTGGATTAAGAAAATGTGGCACATATACACCATGGAATACTATGCAGCCATAAAAAATGATGAGTTCATGTCCTTTGTAGGGACATGGATGAAATTGGAAATCATCATTCTCAGTAAACTATCGCAAGAACAAAAAACCAAACACCGCATATTCTCACTCATAGGTGGGAATTGAACAATGAGAACACATGGACACAGGAAGGGGAACATCACACTTTGGGGACTGTTGTGGGGTGGGGGGAGGGGGGAGGGATAGCATTGGGAGATATACCTAATGCTAGATGACGAGTTGGTGGGTGCAGCGCACCAGCATGGCACATGTATACATATGTAACTTACCTGCACATTGCGCACATGTACCATAAAACCTAAAGTATAATAATAATAATAATAATAATAAAGAAAAAAATAAAAAATAAAAAATAAAAAAAAATAAAATCATATTCACGCTATGTATATAGAGAGTCTATAACATGTAGGGCACAGTGGTGAACAATGTGTGCCACAGAAATACCACAGTAACACTGTCTTGATTCATTCATCCCACTAGCACTCTTAGAAATAGCTTTTATACATGGCTTTTAGAGGGCATATAGCACAGAGTGCTTGATATGCTTTGGATCTATGTCTGTATTAGTCCGTTCTCACACTGCTATAAAGATACTACCTGAGACTGAGTAATTTATAAAGAAAGAAGGTTTACACCATGGCCTGTGTATACCTTTGTAACAAACCTGCACGTTCTGAACATGTATCCCAGAACTTACAGTATAATAATTTAAAAAAAAAAAGAAGCAAGGAACAAAGACTGAAGAAACAGCACTGGATTTCTGGAACTCTGAGATCTCACACTGAGAGATGGTGCCTGAAAGTGAAGCAATTAATACTGCCTATAGAGTCCATTCACAATAACACACTCATCCATTCTTAGACTCTCGGTGAAAATTCTGCAACTGTCTGGATTTGCACATTCAGTTTCCTGTATTCAAAGAATAGATATGTGTGTAGCCTTGGAGAAAATTTATTTTTCCCCAGACTTCAACATTGTGTAAATGATACTGATAATGGAAAGGTTTTCTCAACATACTCATTTCAGAAATACCAGAAACATTCTCTCTTTTGAGAAATAATAATGAAAAAGGAGAGAATGGCCTTCCTAAGGTGTTAGTAATCTAAACTCTAGTGAAAGTGATTTCTAAGTAACTGATTAACAGTAATAAAATGGTTTCATTGGTTTAAAAAAAAAGAAAAGAAAGGAAGTTTAATGGACACCCAGTTCTGTATGGCTCGAGAGGTCTCAGGAAACTTACAGTCATGGCGCAAGGTGAAGGGGAAGCAAGGCACGTCTTACGTGGTGGCAGGAGAGAGAGTGAGAAGGGAGAGGTGCCACTTATCAAACAACCTGACCTCATGAGAACTCTGTCACAAGAACAGAATGGTGGAAACAACCCTCATGACTGAATCACCTCCCACCAGGATCCTCCCTTGACATATGGGGATTATAATTCGAGATGAGATTTGGGTGGGGACACAGAGCCAAACCATATCAGTGTCTCCACCAAATCTCATGTTGAGTTATAATCCCCAGTGTTGGAGTAGGGGTCTGCAACACTGATTTGTTGAACACAGTGTTTCACAGAAATAATCCTGTCCTCATTCATCGACAGAGCAAGCATTCTTATAAACATCTTTTATCATCTCTTTTTAGAGAATGAATAACATGCAACTCAGGGTACTGGACACAGCAATTCTAGGAAATGAGACTAATCTGATTCATTCAGGCCAGTAGCCTTCTTACAATAATCTTTTACATTTGAAGTACAAATTGGTGAATGTAGGGTTTCACGAAAATACCACTATCCTGATTCGTTCACATAACTAGCAATCTTAGAAACAACTTATATATATCTCTCTCTCTCTAAGCACAGAATGTTCTCAGTATTACACAGAACAGTATCCTGATTCATTAAGGAAAAAGAATTCTTAGAAACATATGTTATACATGTTTCTTTACAGAAAAACATGTATTTTTAATATGTGCTTGTGTAACATGCATCACAGGTGGTAAACATTGTGTTTCACACAAATGACACTATCTTGATTTATCTGATTCATTTATACAAGTAACAGAAATAAAACTATCCTGATTTTTAGAGCAGTGTTACTAAATGCTGTTGGAAATGTATTTTAAACATGTCTGTTTACAGAACATATAATATGCACCTCAGAGTGCTAAAGAGAGTGATTCACACAAGTGACACTATCTTGACTCATTCTGGAGCAAACATTCTTATAAACATCTTTTGCTCATGTCTCTTTAGGGAGTGTATGTCATACAGCAGAGTGGTGAACCCAGTATTATACAGAAAGAACGGTGTCTTGATTTGTTCGTGTAAAAGGAAACCTTATGGCTGGGTGAGGTGGCTCACACCTGTAATCCCAGCACTTTGGGAGGCCGAGGCAGATGGATCACCTGAGGTCAGGAGTTCAAGACAAGCCTGGCCAACATGGCGAAACCCTGTCTCTACTAAAAATACAAAAAATTAGCTCAGTGTAGTGGTGGGGATTTTGGCGGGTGCCTGTAATCCCAGCTTCTTGGGAGGCTGAGGTAGGGAGAATTGCTTGAACCTGGGAGGCAGAGGTTGCAGCGAGCCAAGATTGTGCCGCTGCCCTCCAGCCTGGGTGACAGAGCAAGACTCCATCTCAAAAAAGAAAACCTTAGAATCATCTCTCACACATCTATGGGGAGTGTATACATGCAGTAGAGATTGGTGAGTACAAATCTTTCAGACAAAAAATAATATGCTGATTAATTAGCATATTAGACACATCTTTATATTGGTGAATGTAGGGTTTCACAAAAATAGTTGTGTCTAATATGCTACACACAACTAGCATATTAGACATATCTTTAACAGATGCCTCTTTTAGAAAATACACAACATGCAGCACAGTGTGATAAACATAGTATTTCACAAAATAACGCTAACGGGCCAGGCGCGGTGGCTCATGCCTGTAATCCTAGCACTTTGGGAGGCCGAGGTGGGAGGATCACTTGAGGTCAGGAGTTCAAAACCAGCCTGGCCAATGTAGTGAAACCCCATTTCTACTAAAAATACAAAAAAATTAGCCAGGCATGGTGGTGCACACCTGTAATCCCAGTTACTCACGAGGCTGAGGCAGGAGAATCGCTTGAACCCAGGAGGTGGAGGTAGCAGTGAGCCAAGATCGTGCCACTGTACTCCAGCTTGGGGGACAGAGTAGGACTCCATCTCAAAAACAAAACAAAACAAAACACAACACTATCTTCATGCAGTCACATAATTACATTTAGAAACCTCACTTAGGGCCGGGCGTAGTGGCTCATGCCTGTAATCCCAGCACTTTGGGAGGCTGAGGCAGGCAGATCATGAGATCAGGAGATCGAGACCATCCTGGCTAACACGGTGAAACCCCGTCTCTACTAAAAATACAAAAAATTACCCGGGTGTGGTGGCAGGCGCCTGTAGTCTCAGCTACTCGGGAGGCTGAGGCAGGAGAATGGTGTGAACCCAGGAGGCGGAGCTTGCAGTGAGCTGAGATTGCGCCACTGCACTCCAGCCTGGGCGACAGAGCAAGACTCTGTCTCAAAAAAAAAAAAGAAACCTCACTTAGAGCACTCTTGGAGATGTGTTTATACATGTCATTATGTCATTAGAGTGTCTGTAACCCGAGGCACAGTGTTGCAGAGCAATTGCACATCTTGATTGATATTCACATCCAGAATTAGTATTCGCAACTTTCACACATAGCTTATTAGCATGTAGAGCATGCAGCACAGAGTGCCCATTACAGTTTTCCCAGAAATAACCTGATCTTGATCCATTCTTGCAAATCACATTCTAAGACTCTTCTTTTATACATCTATATTGACAGAGCAGATACCATGAAGCACAGATCTATGAAAACAATGTTACAAAGCAACAATGTTACAAAGCAACAACCGAAACCTGATCTTTTCACACAAGTGGCTCTGTTAGAAATATCCTGATACAAATATCTTTAGGGAAGGGGTGGATAGTTTGATGAGCTGGGGATCTGGGGATCTGGCTAAGCTGACGCAGCACTTTAGGTGCAGGTGTAATGGGTCTGGCAGAAGTGAGCTGCACATGCATGAGTCTCCTGAAGATTGGCAGTGATGCTCAGAAAACCTAGGGCCTAGGACCCAGGTCCATGGCCAGCATTGGTCCTGGTGATCAGTGCAGGCCTTCGTGTTGCCAGGCTCAGGTGAAGATCTACAGTGCCTGCAGAAAGCACAGTTTCACCACTTACAAAGGGGATAAACAAAAATGCAGGCTGGGCGCGGTGGCTCACGCCTGTATATCCCACCACTTGGGGAGGCTGAGGCAGGCAGATCACATGAGGTCAGGAGTTCGAGACCAGCCTGGCCAACATGGCGAAACCCCATCTCTACTAAAAAATACCAAAATTAGGTGGGTGTAGTGGCATGCGCCTGTAATCCCAGCTACTTGGGAGGCTGAGGCAGGAGAATCGCTTGAACCTGGGAGATGGAGGTTGCAGTGAGCCGAGATAGCACCACTGCACTCCAGCCTGGGCAACAGGTGAGACTTCATCTCAAAAAAAAAAAAAAAAGTGCATATGCACATAACACACACATGCCAGGGGCCAGTGGGTCCTCCCGATGGGCCAGCGGGGATACTGGCAGATAATGCCTCAAGAAGATACTTTTGCAGTTCTTAGGACCCTTTCTTCAGGTGACTGTCAAATCATGGAAGTGCCTTCTTCTCCTGCCAAACCTACCGTGACCTCCCTTTGGTGGAGTAGATGTCCTGTCTACCAAAGCCCCCCCATCAGGTACTGTCTTCTTTTGCCACTGTCAGGGGCAATGTTCTGGTTGGGACGGATGGCTTGGGGGGTGCAAAAATCAATGGGAAGGGCTGTATAAAATATTAACGTCTAAAAAATGTATTCCTCCAATTAGCAGTCTTAGAAATATCTTTTATACATGTGTATTTCGACAGTGTATAACAGGCAGCAGAGTGAACACAGTATTTTATTGAAAAAACTATCGTGATTCATACCCACAAGTAACATGCTCAGAAACTTATTTTATACATTTGTCTTTGGAGAGTTTATAACATACAGAACAGAAAGGTGAGCATAGCATTCCATTGAAATAACACAACCATGATTACTATTTGCAACGGCCACTCTAAGAAATATCTTTTATATATCTGTCTTTGGTGAGTGTATAATATACAGCATAGAGTTTTGAGCATGTGTTTCAATGAAACAACATGAACTAGATTCATGTGTGTTGTACGATTTGGGGGACCAAGTGTCATCTGAACCATTAGGCATCTGTGTTCGAGGGAAAACAAGAAAGAAAGAAAACAAAATAAACAGTGTAACTTCTAATGCATCAGCTGTCAAGAGACCATTTTTGGGAGTTGGGGGTATAGTGGTTACCTAAGAACTTTGACATTCAATTTAGGAACTCATTGCTCCCACATTTCTCCGTTAGAGGCCAAAAAAAAACAATTACTAATGAAGAATATGACTGAGACCTTCTCATGGGCGACACAGTCCAATCTTTGGGCAACTCAATGTGCCTGTAGGGGGAATCATCAAATAAATATTTGATCTGCTGTTAAAACAACAAAAGCCTTACAAGTTAAAGATGAAATATCCTGCCTGGGCAACACAGCAAAACCTCATCTCTACAAAAATTAGCCAGGCGTGGTGGCCCACTCCTGTAGTCTCAGCCACCTGGGAGGCTGAGGTGAGAGGATTGTTCGAGCCCAGAAAGTGGAGGCTGCAGTGGGCTATAATCATGCCACGCACTCCAGCCTGGGCAACAGAGCAAGAACGACCCTGTCTCAAAAAACGAAAGTTGAAATATGATTTGCATACTTTTTAAAAATTCTGTTAAATAGAAAGACAAACATTGCATGTTCTCACCAATTTGTAGAACCTAAAAATCAAAATAATGTAACTTACGGAGATAGAGAATAGAAGGATGGGTACCAGAGGCTGGGAAAAGTAGTGAGGGGCAGGAGGGAGGTAGGGATGGTTAACGGGTAAACCCTAAAGACTCATCCAGAAAGCTCCTGGAAATGGTAAATGAATTCAGTGAAGTTTCAGGATACAAAATTAATGTACACAAATCAGTAGCTCTGCTATACACTAGCAGTGACCAAGCTAAGAATCAAATCAAGAACTCAGCCGCTTTCACAATAGCTGCAAAAAAATAAAAAAATACTTAGGAATGTACTTAACCAAGAAGGTGAAAGACCTCTACAAGGAAAACTACAAAACACTGCTGCAGGAAATCAGATGACACAAACAAATGGAAACACATCCAATGCTCATAGATGGGTAGAATCAATATTGTGAAAATGACCATACTACCAAAAGCAATCTACCAATTCAATGCAATTCCCACCAAAATACCACCATCATTCTTCTGCCTGACTTCAGAATAATACGCTACGAAGCCATAGTAACAAAAATCATGGTCCCAGCTTAAAAACAGACAAATGCACCAATGCAACAGATTAGAGAGCTCAGAAATATATCCATGCATTTACAGCCAAGTGATTTTCAACAAAGGACCCAAGAAGACGTAATAATATTCTATTGTATGTATATATATTTAGGATTTTCTAGATATACAGTCATGCCATCAGCAAACAGTGACAGTTTGACTTCCTCTTTACCGATTTGGATGTGCTTTATTTCTTTCTCTTGTTTGATTGATGTATATACATACCCATGTACAAATGTAAGGCTCAAAGTGATAAAACTGTCAGAAGAAAACACAGGAGAGATGCTTCAGGACATTGGTCTGGAAAAAAGATTTTATAAGACCTCAAAAGCACAGGCAAGGCTGGGCATGGTGGCTCACACCTGTAATCCCAGCACTTTGGGAGGCCAAGGCGGGTGGATCCTCAGAGGTCGGGAGTTCAAGACCAGCCTGACCAACATGGAGAAACCCCATCTCTACTAAAAATACAAAATTAGCCAGGCATGGTGGCACGTGCCTGTACTCCCAGCTACTTGGGAGGTTGAGGCAGGAAAACCCGGGAGACAGAGGTTGCAGTGAGCCGAGATTGCGCCATTGCACTCCAGCCTGGGCAACAAGAGCGAAACTCCATCTTTAAAAAAAAAAAAAAAAAAAAAAAATGCACAGGCAAAAAAGCAAAAATAAATGGATTATAGCAAACTAAAAAGCCTCTCTGCACAGCAAAGGAAATAGTTGACAAAGTGAAAAGACAGCACGAAGGATGGGAGAAAATATTTGCAAACTACTCATGTGACAGGAGATTAATATCCAGAATATACAAGGAACTCAATCATTTAAACAGCAAATAAATAATCCGGTTTAAAAGTCAGCAAATGATCTAAATAGACATTTCTCAAAATAGGACCTATATATGGCCAAGAAATATATTTTTAAAATGCTCAGCAACATCACTAATCATCAGGGAAATGCAAATCAAAACCACAATCAGATATGATCTCACCCTGGTTAGGATGGCTAAATTATCAAAAATACAAAAAATAAATGCTAGCAAGGGTGTAGAGAAAAGTGAATTCTTACACACTGTTGGTAGGAATGTGAATTAGTACAGCCACTATGGAAAACAGTATAGAGGTTCCTTTAAAAGCTACAAATAGGGGCCAGGCACGGTGGCTCACTCCTGTAATCCCAGCACTTTGGGAGGCTGAGGCGGGTGGATCACTTGAGGTCAAGAGTTCGAGACCAGCCTGGCCAACATGGAGAAACTCCATCTCTATTAAAAATACAAAAAATTACCAGACGTGGTGGTGAGCGCCTGTAATCCCATCTACTCGGGAGGCTGAGGCAGGAGAATCACTTCAACCTGGGAGGCAGAATTTGCAGTGAGCCAAGATCGTGCCACTGCACTCCAGCCTGGGTGACAGAGCGAGACATTGTCTCAAAAAAAAAAAAAAAAAAAAAAGAATTCCATATGATCCAGCTCTCTACTGGGCATTTATCCAAGAAGAAGGAAATCAGTATATGAAAAACATATCTGCACCCCCATGTGTTTTGCAGCACTAAATTCACAATAGCCAAGATATGGAATCAACCTAGGTGTCCAGCAGATGAATGGATAAAGAGAATGTGTCATATATACGTAATGGAATGCGATTCAGCCATAAAAAAGAATAAAATTCTGACATTCACGGCAACATGGATGAAACTGGAGGATAGTATGTGAAGTGGGATAAACTAGGAATGGAAAGTTAAACACCACATATTCTTACTCATGTGTAGAAACTGTAAAAAAAAAAAAAAGATGATCTCATAGAACAGAGGATACCAGAGGCAGAAAAGGTTGGAGGCAAGGGGGTGACATGCAGAGATTTATTAAAGGACACAAATTACACCTAGATAAGAGGAATAGTTCTTGTGTTCTATGGCACTGCAGGGTGACTATAGTTAGTTAACAATAATATACAGTTTCAAATAGCTAGAAGGAGGATATTGAATTTCCAAACACAAAGAAGTGATAAGTATGTGAGATGATGAATATGCTAATTACCTTAATCTGATCATTATATATTACATGTATTACAACATCAATTTGTACCCCATAATGAACAATTATTATATGTCAATATTTTAAAACTTTAAAAAATTTTAAATATTTTAAAAAGAAAGAAAAATAGTAAGTACACAGACAAACTCAGAATACTATAACACTGTAATTGTGGTATGCAGTCCACTTATAACTCTAGAATGAAGACTAAAAGACAAATCTATCAAAAATTACAATAGCTGCAGCAACCTGTTAAGAGACAGGCAATATAAACTTGTAAATTGAGATGACAGAAAGTGAAAATGTTGGTGGATGGAATTAAAGCCTAGAGTTTTGAAGTTTTTTCTTTGTTTGATTGTTTTTATTCTTTTCTCTGTGATCAACAATCAGCTGTTCAAAATAATTTATTATATCTTAGATGTTTTTGTAAGCCTCATGGTAACCACAAATCAAAAGCCTTCAAGAAATACACTAGGGGGAGGAGCCAAGATGGCCGAATAGGAACAGCTCCAGTCTACAGCTCCCAGCACGAGCGACGCAGAAGATGGGTGATTTCTGCATTTCCATCTGAGGTACCGGGTTCATCTCACTAGGGAGTGCTAGACAGTGGGCGCAGGTCAGTGGGTGCGCACACAGTGCACAAGCCGAAGAAGGGCGAGGCATTGCCTCACTCGGGAAGCGCAAGGGGTCAAGGAGTTCCCTTTCCTGGTCAAAGAAAGGGGTGACAGACGGCGCCTGGAAAATCGGGTCACTCCCACCCTAATACTGCGCTTTTCCGATGGGCTTAAAAAACGGCGCACCAGGAGATTATATCCCACACCTGGCTCAGAGGGTCCTATGCCCACGGAGTCTCGCTGATTGCTAGCACAGCAGTCTGAGATCAAACTGCAAGGCAGCAGCGAGGCTGGGGGAGGGGCGCCCGCCATTGCCCAGGCTTGCTTAGGTAAACAAAGCAGCTGGGAAGCTCGAACTGGGTGGAGCCCACCACAGCTCAAGGAGGCCTGCCTGCCTCTGTAGCCTCCACCTCTGGGGGCAGGGCACAGACAAACAAAAAGACAGCAGTAACCTCAGCAGATTTAAATGTCTCTGTCTGACAGCTTTGAAGAGAGCAGTGGTTCTCCCAGCATGCAGCTGGAGATCTGAGAATGGGCAGACTGCCTCCTCAAGTGGGTCCCTGACCCCTGACCCCCAAGCAGCCAAACTGGGAGGCACCCCCCAGCAGGGGCAGACTGACACCTCACACGGCCAGGTACTCCAACAGACCTGCAGCTGAGGGTCCTGTCTGTTAGAAGGAAAACTAACAAACAGAAAGGACATCCACACCAAAAACCCATCTGTACATCACCATCATCAAAGACCAAAAGTAGATAAAACCACAAAGATGGGGAAAAAACAGAGCAGAAAAACTGGAAACTCTAAAAAGCAGAGCACCTCTCCTCATCCAAAGGAACGCAGTTCGTCACCAGCAACGGAACAAAACTGGACGGAGAATGACTTTGACGAGCTGAGAGAAGAAGGCTTCAGACGATCAAATTACTCCGAGCTATGGGAGGATATTCAAACCAAAGGCAAAGAAGTTGAAAACTTTGAAAAAAATTTAGAAGAATGTATAACTAGAATAACCAATACAGAGAAGTGCTTAAAGGAGCTGATGGAGCTGAAAACCAAGGCTCGAGAACTACGTGAAGAATGCAGAAGCCTCAGGAGCCAATGCGATCAAATGGAAGAAAGGGTATCAGTGATGGAAGATGAAATGAATGAAATGAAGCAAGAAGGGAAATTTAGAGAAAAAAGAATAAAAAGAAATGAGCAAAGCCTCCAGGAAAAATGGGACTATGTGAAAAGACCAAATCTACATCTGATTGGTGTACCTGAAAGTGACGGGGAGAATGGAACCAAGTTGGAAAACACTCTGCAGGATATTATCCAGGAGAACTTCCCCAATCTAGCAAGGCAGGCCAACATTCAGATTCAGGAAATACAGAGAACACCACAAAGATACTCCTCGAGAAGAGCAACTCCAAGACACATAATTGTCAGATTCACCAAAGTGGAAATGAAGGAAAAAATGTTAAGGGCAGCCAGAGAGAAAGATCGGGTTACACTCAAAGGGAAGCCCATCAGACTAAGAGCGGATCTCTCAGCAGAAACTCTACAAGCCAGAAGAGAGTGGGGACCAATATTCAACATTCTTAAAGAAAAGAATTTTCAACCCAGAATTTCATATCCAGCCAAACTAAGCTTCATAAGTGAAGGAGAAATAAAATCCTTTACAGACAAGCAAATGCTGAGAGATTTTGTCACCACCAGGCCTGCCCTAAAAGAGCTCCTGAAGGAAGCACTAAACATGGAAAGGCACAACCGCTACCAGCCACTGCAAAATCATGCCAAAATGTAAAGACCATCGAGACTAGGAAGAGACTGCATCAACTAAAGAGCAAAATAACCAGCTAATATCATAATGACAGGATCAAATTCACACATAACAATATTAACTTTAAATGTAAATGGACTAAATGCTCCAATTAAAAGACACAGACTGGCAAATTGGATAAAGACTCAAGACCCATCAGTGTGCTGTATTCAGGAAACCCATCTCATGTGCAGAGACACACATAGGCTCAAAATAAAAGGATGGAGGAAGATCTACCAAGCAAATGGAAAACAAAAAAGGCAGGGGTTGCAATCCTAGTCTCTGATAAAACAGACTTTAAACCAACAAAGATCAAAAGAGACAAAGAAGGCCATTACAGAATGGTAAAGGGATCAATTCAACAAGAAAAGCTATCCTAGATATATATGCACCCAATACAGGAGCACCCAGATTCATAAAGCAAGTCCTGAGTGACCTACAAAGAGACTTAGACTCCCACACATTAATAACGGGAGATTTTAACACCCCACTGTCAACATTAGACAGATCAACGAGACAGAAAATCAACAAGGATACCCAGGAATTGAACTCAGCTCTGCACCAAGCAGACCTAATAGACATCTACAGAACTCTCCACCCCAAATCAACAGAATATACATTTTTTTCAGCACCACACCACACCTATTCCAAAATTGACCACATACTTGGAAGTAAAGCTCTCCTCAGTAAATGTAAAAGAACAGAAATTATAACAAACTATCTCTCAGATCACAGTGCAATCAAGCTAGAACTCAGGATTAAGAATCTCACTCAAAACCGCTCAACTACATGGAAACTGAACAACCTGCTCCTGAATGACTACTGGCTACATAACAAAAAGAAGGCAGAAATAAAGATGTTCTTTGAAACCAACGAGAACCAAGACACAACATACCAGAATCTCTGGGATGCCTTCAAAGCAGTGTGTAGAGGGAAATTTATAGCACTAAATGCCCACAAGAGAAAGCAGGAAAGATCCAAAATGGACACCCTAACATCACAATTAAAAGAACTAGAAAAGCAAGAGCAAACACATTCAAAAGCTAGCAGAAGGCAAGAAATAACTAAAATCAGAGCAGAACTGAAGGAAATAGAGACACAAAAAACCCTTCAAAAAATTAATGAATCCAGGAGCTGGTTTTTTGAAAGGATCAACAAAATTGATAGACCGCTAGCAAGACTAATAAAGAAAAAAAGAGAGAAGAATCAAATAGATGCAATAAAAAATGATAAAGGGGATATCACCACCAATCCCACAGAAATACAAACTACCATCAGAGAATACTACAAACACCTCTACGCAAATAAACTAGAAAATCTAGAAGAAATGGATAAATTCCTTGACACATACACACTCCCAAGACTAAACCAGGAAGAAGTTGAATCTCTGAATAGACCAATAACAGGAGCTGAAATTGTGGCAATAATCAATAGCTTATCAACCAAAAAGAGTCCAGGACCAGATGGATTCACAGCCGAATTCTACCAGAGGTACAAGGAGGAACTGGTACCATTCCTTCTGAAACTATTCCAATCAATAGAAAAAGAGGGAATCCTCCCTAACTCATTTTATGAGGCCAGCATCATCCTGATACCAAAGCCGGGCAGAGACACAGCCAAAAAAGAGAATTTTAGACCAATATCCTTGAAGAACATTGATGCAAAAATCCTCAATAAAATACTGGCAAACCGAATCCAGCAGCACATCAAAAAGCTTATCCACCATGATCAAGTGGGCTTCGTTCCTGGGATGCAAGGCTGGTTCAATATACGCAAATCAATAAATGTAATCCAGCATATAAACAGAACCAAAGACAAAGACCATATGATTATCTCAATAGATGCAGAAAAGGCCTTTGACAAAATTCAACAACCCTTCATGCTAAAAACTCTCAATAAATTAGGTATTGATGGGACGTATCTCAAAATAATAAGAGCTATCTATGACAAACCCACAGCCAATATCAAACTGAATGGGCAAAAACTGGAAGCATTCCCTTTGAAAACTGGCACAAGACAGGGATGCCCTCTCTCACCACTCCTATTCAACATAGTGTTGGAAGTTCTGGCCAGGGCAATTAGGCAGGAGAAGGAAATAATGGGTATTCAATTAGGAAAAGAGGAAGTCAAATTGTCCCTGTTTGCAGACGACATGATTGTATATCTAGAAAACCCCATTGTCTCAGCCCAAAATCTGCTTGAGCTGATAAGCAACTTCAGCAAAGTCTCAGGATACAAAATCAATGTACAAAAATCACAAGCATTCTTATACACCAACAACAGACAAACAGAGAGCCAAATCATGAGTGAACTCCCATTCACAATTGCTTCAAAGAGAATAAAATACCTAGGAATCCAACTTACAAGGGACGTGAAGGACCTCTTCAAGGAGAACTACAAACCACTGCTCAAGGAAATAAAAGAGGATACAAACAAATGGAAGGACATTCCATGCTCATGGGTAGGAAGAATCAATATTGTGAAAATGGCCATACTGCCCAAGGTAATTTACAGATTCAATGCCATCCCCATCAAGCTACCAATGACTTTCTTCACAGAATTGGAAAAAACGACTTTAAACTTCATATGGAACCAAAAAAGAGCCTGAAATGCCAAGTCAATCCTAAGCCAAAAGAACAAAGCTGGAGGCATCACACTACCTGACTTCAAACTATACTACAAGGCTACAGTAACCAAAACAGCATGGTACTGGTACCAAAACAGAGATATAGATCAATGGAACAGAACAGAGCCCTCAGAAATAACGCCGCATATCTACAACTATCTGATCTTTGACAAACCTGAGAAAAACAAGCAATGGGGAAAGGATTCCCTATTTAATAAATGGTGCTGGGAAAACTGGCTAGCCATATGTAGAAAGCTGAAACTGGATCCCTTCCTTACACCTTATACAAAAATCAATTCAAGATGGGTTAAAGACTTAAACGTTAGACCTAAAACCATAAAAACCCTAGAAGAAAACCTAGGCATTACCATTCAGGACATAGGCATGGGCAAGGACTTCATGTCTAAAACACCAAAAGCAATGGCAACAAAAGCCAAAATTGACAAATGGGATCTAATTAAACTCAAGAGCTTCTGCACAGCAAAAGAAACTACCATCAGAGTGAACAGGCAACCTACAAAATGGGAGAAAATTTTTGCAACCTACTCATCTGACAAAGGGCTAATATCCAGAATCTACAATGAACTCCAACAAATTTACACGAAAAAAACAACCCCATCAAAAAGTGGGCGAAGGACATGAAGAGACACTTCTCAAAAGAAGACATTTATGCAGCCAAAAAACACATGAAAAAATGCTCACCATCACTGGCCATCAGAGAAATGCAAATCAAAACCACAATGAGATACCATCTCACACCAGTTAGAATGGCGACCATTAAAAAGTCAGGAAACAACAGGTGCTGGAGAGGATGTGGAGAAATAGGAACACTTTTACACTGCTGGTGGGACTGTAAACTAGTTCAACCACTGTGGAAGTCACTGTGGCGATTCCTCAGGTATCTAGAACTAGAAATACCATTTGACCCAGCCATCCCATTACTGGGTATATACCCAAAGGACTATAAATCATGCTGCTATAAAGACACATGCACACGTATGTTTAATGTGGCATTATTCACAATAGCAAAGACTTGGAACCAACCCAAATGTCCAACAATGATAGACTGGATTAAGAAAATGTGGCACATATACACCATGGAATACCATGCAGCCATAAAAGATGATGAGTTCATGTCCTTTGTAGGGACATGGATGAAATTGGAAATCATCATTTTCAGTAAACTATCGCAAGAAGAAAAAACCAAACACCGCATATTCTCACTCATAGGTGGGAATTGAACAATGAGAACACATGGACACAGGAAGGGGAATATCACACTCTGGGGACTGTTGTGGGGTGGGGGGAGGGGGGAGGGATAGCATTGGGAGATATACCTAATGCTAGATGACAAGTTAGTGGGTGCAGCGCACCAGCATGGCACATGTATACATATGTAACTAACCTGCACATTGCGTACATGTACCCTAAAACCTAAAGTATAATAATAATAATAAATAAATAAATAAAAAGAAATACACTAAAAATAAAAAATGACAAACCATACTACTAGAGAAAACCACTTAACCACAATGGTTAAGTGGTAAGAAAGGAAGAGAAGAGTTACAAAACAACGAGAAAAGAGGTAACAAAATGGCAGTAATAAGTTCTTACCTGTCAGTAATAACACTGAATGTAAATAGACTAAATTCTCCAATTAAAAGATATAGAGTTACTGAATGGATACAGAAAGAAACCCAACTCTATGCTGTCTTAAAAAAAAAAAATCCTCTTCACCTGTAAAGACACACATAGACTGAAAGGGAGAGAATAGGAAAAGATATTCTATGTAAATCCAAACCAAGAAAGAGTAGGAGTAGCTGTCCTTTCATCAGGTAAGACAGACTACAAGTCCAAGACTATAAGAACAGGCAAAGAAGGGTAACTATGTAATAATAAAGGTGTTGATTCATCAAGAGGTTAGAACAATTATAAATATGCACCCAACACAGGTGCACCCCAGCATATAAAGAAAACATTAATAGATCTAAAAGGAGAGGGAGAGTGTAAGACAATATAATAGTAGAGAATTTCAATACCCTACTATCAGCAATGGACAGATCTTCCAGATAGAAAATTAACAAAGAAGTAATCAGCATTAAATTCCGCATGAGACCAAATAGGCCTAACTGACATTTATGGAACATTTCAGCCCAACACCTCAGAATACACATTCTTCTCATCAGCACATGAAACATTCTCTAGAATAGACCGTTGTGAGGCCACAAAACAAGTCTCAGCAAATTCAGAAGTCAAAATCATATAAATTATCTTTTCTGACCACAATGGAAAAAAACTAGAGATCAGTAACAGGAAGAACCTTGAAAACTACACAAGCACATGGAAATTAAACAACCTGCTCCTAAATAATCAATGGGTCAATGAAGAAATTAAAAGAGAAATTATTACAAATGAGTATAAGAATGCAAAATACCATAATCTGTGGAATACAGCAAAAGTAGTGCCAAGAGGGAAGTTTATAACAATAAACACCCACATCAAAAAAGAAGAAAGGTCGAGCGTGGTGGCTCACACCTGTAATCCCAGCACTTTGGGTGGCCAAGGTGGGTGGATCATTTGAGGTCAAGAGTTTGAGACCAGCCTGGCCAACATGGAGAAACCCTGTCTCTACTAAAAATAAAAAAAAATTTACTGGACGTGGCTGCAGACGCCTGTAATCCCAGCTGCTAAGGAGGCTGAGGCAGGAGAATTGCTTGAACCCTGGAGGCGGAGATTGCAGTGAGCCACCATCGTGCCACTGAACTCCAGCCTGGGTGACAGAGCAAGACTCTGTCTCAAAAAAAACAAAAAGAAAAAAAAAGAAAACTTCAATAAACAACCTAATTATGCACTTCCAGGAACTAGAAATTCAAGAACAAACCCGATCCAAATTTATCAGAAGAAAATATTTAATAAAAATTAGAGCAGAAATAAATGAAAATGAGGCTACAAAAATACCAAAGATCAATGAAACATAAAAGTTGGTTTTTTAAAATGACAAACAAAATTGACAAACCTTTAGCTAGACCAACAGAGGGAAGAAAGAAAAGAGACAAAGTCAGAAACAGAAAAGGAAACTTAACAACTAATACCTAGGAATAAAAAGAAGCATTCCAGAATATTATCAACAACTACACACCAACAAATTGGGAAACCTAGAAAAAAACGGAAAACTTCCTGGACACATTCAACCAACACATACCAATATTGAACCATGAAGAAGTAGAAAATCTGAGGATTTCAATAATGAGTAACAAGATTAAAGCCATAACAGAAAATCTCTGGTCCAATGAAAGCCCAGGTCCTGATGGCTACACTGCTGAATTCTACCAAACAGTTAAAGAATAACTAATACAAATGGGATATTCTTTTCTATCACATTGTCAGGCTGCAAATTTTCCAAACTTTTATGCTCTATTTCGCTTTTGAAACTGAATACCTTTAACAACACCCAAGTCACCTCTTGAATGCTTTCCTGCTTGGAAATTTCTTCTGCCAGATACCCTAAATCATCTCTCTCAAGTTCAAAGTTTCACAAATCTCTAGGGCAGGGGCAAAACGCCACCAGTCTCTTTGCTAAAAACATAACAAGAGTCACCTTTGCTCCAGTTCCCAACAAGTTCCTCATCTCCATCTGAGACCACCTCAGCCTGGATTTCATTGTCCAAATCATTATCAGCATTTTGGTCAAAGCCATTCAACAAGTCTCTAGGGAGTTCCAAACTTTCCCACATTTTCCTGGCTTCTTCTGAGCCCTCCAAACTGTTCCAACTTCTACCTGTTACCCAGTTCCAAAGTCACTTCCACATTTTTGGGTATCTTTTCAGCAGTGCCCCACTCTACTGGTACCAAAACAATATCACATCCCTGAAGGGATTGTGGAGATTAGTGCCACCATCAAGGATTTAAAAGATGCAGGGGTGGTGATTCCCACCACATCCCCGTTCAACTCTCCTATTTGGCCTGTGCAGAAGACAGGTGGATCTTGGAGAATGACAGCAGATTATCGTAAGCTTAATCAAGGGGTTACTCCAATTGCAGCTGCTGTACTGGATGTGGTTTCATTGCTTAAGCGAATTAACACATATCCTTGTATGTGGTATGCAGCCATTGACCTGGCAGATGCCTTTTTCTCCATTCCTGTCGAGAAGGCCCACCAGAAGCAATTTGCCTTCACCTGGCAAGGCCAGCAATATACCTTGGCTGTCTTACCTCAGGGGTATATCAACTTTCCGGCTTTGTGTCAATCTTATTTGGAGAGAACTTGATCACGTTTTGCTTCCACAAGATATCACATTGGTCCATTACATTGATGACATTATGCTGACTGCATCCAGTGAGCAAGAAGTAGCAAACACACTGGACTTATTGGTGAGACATTTGTGTGCCAGAGGACGGGAAATAAATCCAACTAAAATTCAGGGATCTTCTACCTCAGTAAAATTTCTAGGGGTCCAGTTGTGTGGGGCCTGTCAAGATATTCCTTCTGAGGTGAAGGATAAGTTGCTGCATTTGGCCCTTCTTACAACCAAGAAAGAGGCACAATGCCTAGTGGGTTAGAGGCAACAGAATCCTCATTTCGGTGTGTGACTCTGGCCCATTTATCGAGTGACCTGAAAGGCTGCCAGTTTTGAGTGGGGTCCAGATCAGAAGAAGGCTCTGCAACAGGTCCAGGCTATTGTGCGAGCTGCTCTGCCACTTGGGCCATATGACCCAGCAGATCCAATGGTGCTTGAGGTGTAAGTGGCAGATAGGAATGCTGTTTGGAGACTTTGGCAGGCCCACATAGGTGAATCACAGCGGAGGCCTCTTGGATTTTGGAGCAGGGCCGTGCCATCTTCTGCAGATAACTCTCTCCTTTTGAGAGACACCTCTTGGCCTGTTACTGGGCTTTGGTGGAAACTGAATGTTTGACTTTGGGTCATCAAGTCACCACGCGACCTGAACTGCCTATCATGAACTGGGTGCTTTCTGACCCATCTAGCCATAAAGTGGGTCGTGCACAGCAGCATTCCATCATCAAATGGAAGTGGTATATACGTGATTGGACTTGAGCAGGTCCCGAAGGCACAAGTAAGTTACATGAGGAAGTGACTCCACTCCTCATCAAGTGGTGCCCATGGTCTCCACTCCTGCCACGCTGCCTCCTCTCCCCGAGCCTGCACCGATGGCCTCATGGGGAGTTCCCTGTGATCAGTTGACAGAGGAAGAGAAGACTAGGGCCTGGTTCACAGATGGTTCTGCACGATATGCAGGCACCACCCGAGAGTGGACAGTTGCAGCACTACAGTCACTTTCTAGGATACCCCTGAAGGACAGCAGTGAAGGGAAATCTTCCCAGTGGGCAGAACTTTGAGCCGTGCATCTGGTTGTGCACTTTGCATGGAAGGAGCAATAGCCAAGTGTACAATTATATACTGATTCATGGGCTATAGCCAATGGCTTGGCTGGGTGTTCAGGGACTTGGAAGAAACATGATTGGAAAATTGGTGGCAAAGAAATGTGGGGAAAAGATACGTGTATGGACCTCTCTGAGTGGTCAAAAACTGTGAAGATATTTGCATCCCATGTAAGTGTTCACTAATGGGTGACCTCAGCAGAGGAAGTTTTTAATAATCAAGTGGATAGGATGACCTGTTCTGTGGACACCGCTCAACCTCTTTTCCCAGCCACCCCTGTCATCATCCAATGGGCCCATGAACAAAGTGGCCACAGTGGCAGGGATGGAGGTTATGCATGCGCTCAGCAACATGGACTTCCACTCACCAAGGCTGACCTGGCTACAGCCACTACTGAGTGCCCAGTTTGCCAGCAGCAGAGACCAACACTGAGCCCTTGATATAGCACCATTCCTCAAGGTAATCAGCCAGCTACCTGGTGGCGCATTGATTATACTGAACCTCTTCCACCATGGAAAGGGCAGAGGTTTGTCCTCACTGGAATTGACACTTACTTTGGATATGGGTTTCCTTATCCTGCACGCAGTGCTTCTGCCAAGATTGACATCTGTGGACTCATGGAATGCTTTGTCCACTGTCATGGTATTACACACAGCATTGCCTCTGACCAAGGCACTGACTTTATGGCTAAAGAAGTGCAGCAGGGGCTCATGCTCATAAAATTCACTGGTCTTACTATGTTCCCCATCATCCTGAAGCAGCTGGGTTAACAGAACGGTGGAATGGCCTTTTGAAGTCGCAATTACAATGCCAACTAGGTGACAATATTTTGCAGGGCTGGGGCAAAGTTGTCCAGAAGGTCATGTGTGCTCTGAATCAGCGTCCAATATATGATACTGTTTCTCCCATAGCCAGGATTCACAGGTAAAGTTGTCCAGAAGGTCATGTGTGCTCTGAATCAGCGTCCAATATATGATACTGTTTCTCCCATAGCCAGGATTCACAGGTACAGGAATCAAGGGGTGGAAAAGGAAGTGGCACCACTCACCATCACCCCTGGTGATCCACTAGCAAAATTTTTGCTTCCTGTTCCCACATTACATTCTGCTGGCCTAGAGGTTTTAGTTCCAGAGGAAGGAATGCTGCCACCGGGAGACACAACAAAGATTCCATTAAACTGGAAGTTAAGATTGAGACCTACAAAACAATGGTAAGAAACATCCCTCAAAAGCATGTTCTAAACACTTGCTTAGAGAGTTCTCCTTTGGAGATAGTTCTATTCATTGAAAGAAAATAGTATATAATGCATCTCCAAAGAAGCATTTTTAGATTTAGCTTTTAAATGTATATATGGAAACCCATCAAAATTAGGTCTTAAAAACAAAGGTAAGAAACATCCTTCGAAAGTATGTTCCAAACACCTGATTACGTTTTTTTCTCTCTGAAAAACAATTCCATTCACTGAGAGAAAAAAAGCACATGTTTGTTTAAAGAAGCTGGGATATCAAAATTTAAAAAGCTTCTGCACAGCAAAGGAAACAACAAAACAAAAAGACAATGTACACAATGGGAGAACTTTTTCGCAAACCATATCTTGGATAAAGGGTTAATATCTAAAATATATGAGAAACTTCTGCAACCCAATTGCAAATAATAATAATAATAATTGGATTAAAAATGGCTAAAGGTACTGACGAGACATTTATTTAAAGAAGTCATACAAATGGCCAACAGGTATGTGAAAAGGTGCTTAACATCACTAATCAAGAAATGCAAATTAATATCACAATGAGCCAGGCGTGGTGGCTCATGCCTGTAATCTTAGCATTTTGGGAGGTCGAGGCAGGTGGATCACCTGGGTTCAGGAGTTGGAGACCAAACTGGCAAAAATGGTGAAACCCCATCTCTGCTAAAAATACAAAAAAAATAGCCAGGCATGGTGGTGGGTGCCTGTAATCCCAGCTACTCAGGAGGCTGAGGCATGAGAATCGCTTGAACCCGGGAGGCAAAGGTTGCAGTGAGCCAAGATTGCACCACTGCACTCCAGCCTGGGTGACACAGCAAGACTCCATCTCAAAAATAAAAATAAAAAATAATATAATAAAATCACAATAAGGTATCACCTTGAACCTATTAGGATGGCTTTTATCAGTAAAAAATGAAAAGATGGCTGGGTACAGTGGCTCATACCTATAATCCCAGCAATTCGGGAAGCTGAGGCAGGTGGACCACTTGAGCCCAAGAGTTTCAGACCAGCCTGGGCAACACGGCAAAACACTCTCTCTACAAAAAAATACAAAAATCAGGTGGGTGGCTGAGGTAGGAAGATCAGTTGAGCCCAGGAAGTCGAGGCTACAGTGAGTCATGATCATGCCACTGCACTCCAGACTGGATTACAGAGCAAGATCCTGTCTCAAAAAATATATAAAAATTTTTTTAAAAGATAATAAGTATCCCTGCAGTTTCGGAGGCCAAGGTGGGTGGATCACGAGGTCAGGAGATCGAGACCATCCTGGCTAACACAGTGAAACCCCGTCTCTACTAAAAATACAAAAAATTAGCCGGGTGTGGTGGCGGGCACTTGTAGTCCCAGCTATTCGAGAGGCTGAGGCAAGAGAATGGCATGAACCTGGGAGGTGGAGCTTGCAGTGAGCCGAGATCGCACCACTGCACTCCAACCTGGGTGACAGAGCAAGACTCTGTCTCAAAAAAAAAAAAAAAAAAAAAAGATAATAAGTGATGAGGTTGTGGAGAAAAGGGAATCCTAGTACACTGTTTGTGGAAATATATTATTGATTCAGCCTCTATGAAAAATAGTGAGGAAGTTCTTTAAAAAAACAAAAAATGGAACTACATATGATCCAGCAATCCCATTTCTGGTCATATAACTAAAGGAATTGAAATCAAAATCTCAAACAGATATCTTCACTCCCATGTTCATTGCAGCATTTTTCACAATAGCCAAGAGATGGCAATGACATAAATGTTCAAATGAATGAATTTAACACAATGGAATATTATTCAGCCTTAAAAAATTATGAAATCCTGCATATTTTCTACACTATGGATGAACCTTGAAGTCATGCTAAGTGAAATAAGCCAGATGCAGGGGGACAAATGCTACATAATGCCATTTGTGTTAGGCTGTTTTTGCATGGGTATAAAGAAATACCTGAGACTGGGTAATTCATAAGAAAAGAAGTTTAATTGTCTCAGTTCTGTGGGCTATACAGGAAGCATGGTGCTGGCATCTGCTTGGCTTCTAGGGAGGCCTCAGGAAGCTTACAATCATGGCAGAAGCAAAGGGAGAGCAGGCATCTCATATGGTGAAAGCAGGAGCAAAAAGGAGAGAAAGTTGGGGGAAGTACCA
The DNA here is from genome assembly GCF_028885625.2 of Pongo pygmaeus. Taxonomy (NCBI): domain Eukaryota; kingdom Metazoa; phylum Chordata; class Mammalia; order Primates; family Hominidae; genus Pongo; species Pongo pygmaeus. The sequence goes on along the minus strand of NC_072380.2, from coordinate 18,149,906 downwards.
CACACTGTTAAATGACCATATCTCACAAGAACACACTGTCATGAAGACAGCACCAAGCCATGAGGGATCCAACCTGTGAGCTAAGCACCTCCCACAAGGTCCCACCTCCAGCACTGGAGATTACAATTCAACATGAGATGTGGGCAGGGCATCCGAACTATATTATTTCTTCCCTGGCCCCTCCCAAATGTCCTTCTCACATTCATTGCAAAATAGAATCATGCCATCCCAATAGTCCCCCAAAGTCTTAACTCATTTCAGCATTAACTCAAAAGTCCAAAGTCTCATCTGAGACAAAGCAAGTCCATTCCACCTATGAGACTGTAAAATCAAAGACAAGTTATTTACTTCCAAGATACAATGGGAATATCGGCACTGGGTCAACATTTCCATTCCAAAAAGGAGAAAGTAGTCAAAAGAAAGGGAATACAGGCCCCATGCAAGTTCTATACCCAGCAGGTCAGTCATTAAATCTTAAAGCTCCACAATAATCTATTTTGACTCCATATCCCACATCTAGGGCACACTGATGAAAGGGGTGGACTCCTATGGCCTTCGGAAGCTCTGCCCCTGTGGTTTGCAGGGTTCAGCCTCCGTAGCTGCTCTCATGGTTTGTTGAGTACCTGCGGCTTTTCCAGATGCAGGGTATAAGCTTCCAGTGGCTCTACTGCTCTGGGGTCTAGAGGACAGTAACCCCTTTCTAAGAGCTCCACTAGGTATTGCCCCACTGGAGACTCTGTGGAGGCTTCAGCCTCGTGTTTCCCCTTGGCACTGCCCTAGTAGGAAGCTCTCTGTGAGTCTCTGCCCCTGCAGCAGACTTCTGCCTGGGCGCCCAGGCTTTTCCATACATCCTTTGAAATCTAGACAGAGGCTGCCATATCTCTTTTATTATTGCATTCTGTGCACCTACAACTTTAATACTATGTGGAAGCTGCCAAGGCTTAGAGCTTTCACCCCCTGGAGCTATGGCCTGAGCTATATTTGGACTCCTTTGAACCAAGGCTGGAGGCAGAACAGTGGGAATGTGGGGAACAGTGTCTTCAGACTGAGCAGGGAAGTGGGACCCTGGGCCTGGCCTATGAAACCATTCTTTGCTCCTTGGCTTCTAGGCCTGTGATGGGAGGGACTGCCATGAAAGTCTCTGAAATGCCTTCAAGGCCTTTTCTCCATTATCTTGGCTATTAGCACTTGGCTCCTTTTCTCTTGGCAAATTTCTCTAGGAAGCGGTTACTTCACAGCCTGCTTGAATTTCTCTCCTGAGAAAAAGCTTTTTCTTTCTGTGCCACATGTCCAGGCTGCAAATTTTCCAAACTTTTACACTGTGCTTCCCTTTTACAATGTAAATTCCAACTTTAAATCATTTCTATGCTCCTGCATCTGAGCATAGGCTGTAAGAAGCAGCCAAACCACATTTTAAATACTTTGTTGCTTAGAAATTTCTTCCCCCACATTTTGAATACTTTGTTGCTTAGAAATTTCTTCCCCCAGATACCCTAAATCATCACCCTCTAGTTCAAACTTCCACAGATCCCTAGGGCATGAACAGAATACAGCCAAGTTCTTTGCTAAGGCACAACATGCATGACCTTTGCTCCAGTTCCCAATAAATTCCTTATTTCCATCTGAGACCTCATCAGCATTGACTTCACTGTCCTTATCACTATCCAGCATTTTGGTTACAACCATTTAACCAGTCTATAAGAAGTTCTAAACTTTCCCTCATCTTCCTGTCTTTTTCTGAACCTTCCAAATTCTTCCAACCTCTGCTTGTTACCCAATTCCAAAGTCGCTTCCATAATTTCAGGTATAGTATTTTTATATCAATGCCTCACTCCTTGATACCAATTTTATGTATTAGGCCATTTTTGCATTGCTATAAGGAAATGCCTGAGACTAGGTAATTTATAAGAAAAGAGGTTTAGTTGGCTAATGGTTCTGCAGGCTCTAGAGGAAGCATAGCACCTGCAGCAGCTTCTGGGGAGGACTTAGGAGGCTTACAATCATGGCAGAAGGCAAAGGGGGAGTAGGGATCTCATATAGTGAAAGTAATAGCAAGAGGGAAAGAAAGGGGGGAGGGTGTGCAACACAGTTTTACATGACCAGATATCATGAGAACTCACTATCACAAAAAGCACCGTGCCATGAGGGATCTGGCCCCATGATCTAAACACTTCCCACAGGTCCCACCTCCAGCACTGGGCATTGCAATTCAACATGAGATTTGGGCAGGACATCCAAACCATATCACATTTATATGATGAATCTAAAACAATCCAATTTATAGAAGGTGAGTAGAATGGTGGTTGCCAAAGGCTGGGAGAAGGGGAAATGGAAAAGTGTTAGTCAAAGGGTACTGATACGGTTTGGCTGTGTCCCCACACAAATCTCATCTTGAATTATAGCTCCCATAATTTCCACATGTCATGGGAGGGCTCCAGTGGGAGGTAACTGAATCATAGGGACAGGTCTTTTCCGTGCTATTCTCGTGACAGTGAATAAGTCTCATGAGATCTGATGGTTTTATAAAGAGGAGTTCCCCTGCACACACTCTCTTGCTTGCCGCCATGTAGGATGTGACTTGCTCCTCTTTGCCTTCTGCCGTGATTGTGAGGCCTCCCCAGCCATGCAGAACTGTGAGTCAAATAAACCTCTTTCCTTTATATGGAAATAATAAAGGTATTTCTTTATTAGCAGCATGAAAATGGACTAATACAGGTACAAAATGTTGTGCATACAAGATAAATAAGTCCTAGAGATCTACTGTACAGCATAGTGCCTATAGAAACAATACTATATTGTATGCTTAAAATTTTGCTAAAATGGTAGATCTTATATGAAGTCATCACAAAAATAATACTACTAAATAAGAGGTCAGGAGGAAACTTTTGGAGGTGACAGATAGGCTTATGGCATAGATTATAGTGATTGTGCCATGGATATATGCTAATCTCTGAACTCACCAAGTTATATACATTAATAATGTAAAGATTTTCACATGTCCAAAATAACTTTTTAAGGATTATTTTTTAAATGACATGAGGAGGCATTGAAAATACAAGCCGCATTCTGGGAGAAGATATTGGCAATACATTTAACTGGTAAAGGATTAGTATTTATGATACATAAAGAGCAACTGTGCATGAGTTACAAAGAAAAAAATAGCTTAATTTAAAAAAATAGGCCAAAACAAACAGGTGTTTTAACAAGAGAAAACATGAAAGCCCATAAAGATATAAGTAAATATTCAGCCTTATCAACAGCTGTGGACTGGTAATATTTAACAACCGGTCCTCCAATGTGAGGAAAGCCCTGACTTGTAGTATTTGCTTATTTCTGTGTAGTAAATATCATAGACTATTCAAGTTACTAGTGTTAAGAGCCAACTTCAACACCCAATACTTTAATAACTAGGGAACTGCAAAATAAAGCTTCAATGAGATAGCATTTGCAGTCACCAAACTGGTAAAAATTTAAAAGTCAGTTGAAACCAGAGTTGGCAAGAATAGGAAACAATGGGAACTCTCATCCATTGTTTGTGGTAGTAAGTGGGAGTCATCACTTTGGTTGATTATCTGAATACTCCACAAGTCATAGATTCCACTTTTTTGGACTTTTGCATTTAAGTTATGGACTCAATGTTGGTATCCAAGAGTAGATTTTATCTTTCCTATGTGATTCTGGTAAAAGAAAGTAAAGGGTTGTGGTTGGCTTAGCTGTGCTTCCTGTATCTTTACTAGAGCAAAAACAAAACTCCAGAAACTTTAGAGCCTGGAGAATAGAGAGAAAACCTATCTCGGACATAGTCTGAGATAAAAACCTAATCCCCAAGGTATCTCACCCTTAGGTCTTTGACCTAACCCTTCTTCCAGAACCCACACTTTTTCCAATGCCCATCACATTAGAGACTTTTTAAATATAGGCTGGAGAGTGAGAGTACCATTTCTATGTATATAAAGATAGCAAGAGAGAGAAAGAAAAAAATGAAAGAAGTGTGGTTGAGGAAAGAAAAAGTCATGTTAGAACGTGAATGCATTTTTCCACAAAGCACTGTTATTTAGAGAGGTCAGTTTCTCAGCTCTAAAAATAGTCAATAAATCAATCATCAACGTGTTTATTATGCACCTATGCTATGTCAGGCATTGTGCTAGATATTGCAAAGGTGGTGATAAATGACATAGACATGATCTCTGTCTTGATAGAGTTTACAGATTATTAAGGAAGTCAGACATTAAACAATTCATAAATGATCAATCAAATAATTATAAGTGTGCAAAGTACTGAAAAGGAAAATTACAGGATATTTGAGAATTGACTAATAGGGTGAACAAACTTGGTTTGAAGAAATGTAGGCCAGGGAAGTCTTCCCTAAGGAGGACAGGAGTTAAGCTCAACTCTGAGGGATGAGTAGGAGTTATAAGTGTGAAGACTCACATAGGAGAAAATATTCCATGCATTGGAATCCTGTGAGCAGGAACATTGAGATAGGAGACAGCAGGGTGTCTTGGAGGAACTGCTTTTTGGCTGGAAGGGAATGAATGATGAAGAGTGATTAAAAAAAAAAGAAAAAGAAAAAGAAAAAAGAGGCAGAGAGGAAGTCAGACCCAATCTGCCTTCTCAGCAGAGCCTTTGGAGCCAGGTTGAGAAGCCCATAAGAGTAAGGGGATATCATTAAAAGGCATTAAGCAGGGAAGTGATATTATCAGATTTGCATTTCTAGAAGATCATTCTGGTTGCAGTTTAGAGGACGTTTTGAAGAGTGAGAGGGTCGACGTAGGAATTTACTGCAGTGGTAGATGAAAGAAATGATGGTAGGCTAGACTAGGGTGTCGGCAGGGAGGGTGGAAAGAAGATGAGATTTGAGAGTTGTTTAAAACAATTAACTGTCTTAATGATTAGAATTAAATGTAGGTGATAAAGGAAAGAAGGAAGTCAAGGCAACTTCTAAATTTCAGGCTTGAGTATAAAAGTAGATGGTAATGCTATCTACTGAGATGGAGGATGAGCAGATTTGAAAGGAGGGAAAACTGATGAACTCAGTTTCTGACTTGTCTCAAGTCACCTATCAAATGCCACATAAATAAATCAGACACAGAATCTGGACACAGAAGTCTTGGGAGGGAATGAAATCACCCTGGGAGACAATGTAGACTAATACAAGTTAGAGAGGACAGAGACCAAGGATTTCCAACACTACTGTGATTTAGTAGAGGAGGAGGTGGTGAAAGACTGTGGAAATGAAGTCAAGGAAGGGTGCAGAAAACCAGTAGCTGGAGCATAATGGAAGCCATAAAAGGGAGGCTTTTTAAGGAAGAGGAAGTCATCAATTTTATCCAATGTACTGAAGGATCTAATAAAATGAAAATTATCTTTTGCCTTACAGAGCTCACTGGGTACCTTAGCAAGAGGATTTTTGGCAGAGTTGTCGGTGCAATATCCAGATGGAGAAGTATTGGTGGGTGAGTTAGAGGTGAGGAAATAAATATAATAAAGTCAATTTAACACTTTTAAACTTAAAGCAACAGTAATAAATGCAAAATATTTTTGTATTATATAGACAGGGTAAGTTTTTATTTTGCCAAGCAGAATTTTTTTAATTCTACCTACTAGTGCCATTATTTTATTAAAAAGCATTCAATTTCAGAAAAATAGGAAGGATATAAAAGAATAATGAACACTCTTCGGGAGAAAATAGTAACCTTAATCTGACTCATATCTGTAACTTGCTATATGAGTAAACATGGACTACATTAGCTTATTTTTTTCTTATTTTGCCAAAGACACCTAAAAATATCTCCCGATGGTCTTATAGTCCATGGATCAGTATTTGGGAATTTCCAGTGTAGTTTTGTTTTCAGAACTTTGGCTATGAATGAGGGAGAGTGAGGTTAATAACAGGATCCAAGGAAGACTTTTTCTTAACATAGGAGAGACTTGAATATATGTAAATGTTAATATCAAGAAGCCAATAGAAAAGAAGAGGCTGAAGATGCAAGAGAGAGAAGTCATAGTTTATGGCATGGTATTCCATAAAAGGAAGAAGAAATTGGGCTAAAACAGAATGGGCAACCTCTGCATTGTAGCAGGAGAGAAATAGAAAAGTATAGAGATAGATGTAGACCATACGTAGACTTGACGGCAGAAAATTGAGGCAATTCCCTTCTGAAATTTACATTTTCTCCATGAAGAAGAAGACATGGTAATCTAACAGCAACAGAAGAAATAATAGACAAAGTTTCGAGAAGATTTCAAAGAGTTAAGAGAGATAACATGCCTGAGAATTACAGATTTGCTGCATAGTATTGAGGGCCCAGTAGATTGTCTGCCATAAATTTATAATGACACGAAATCTGCTGAGTAGAAGTCAATAGTCCAGGTGTACGTATATAGAGGATATAGATAGTTGTATTCATCCAGGGTTGGGGTTTTACAGAATGGGCAATGAAAGGACAAAAAGGGAGAAAGTTTAATATATTGGGAAGTAAGTGGTTAAAATGGTGGCCCATGGAACCTAAGCTGCAGAGGAGAGGAGAGGAGAGGAGAGGAAGAAAGCAGATAGGTTGATGAAAATAGAAAAATCTATTGGAGGAGAATATTTCCCTGACCCCTTTGCAGGACTCGCGACAGGGGTGCCTCATTTACTCTGCCTGCCATTCTCAACTCCTCACGGGATGCAGTGCACCAGCAAACAAGGCAGGAACTGGAGTGCACAAGCACTGGAACCAGCCAGCCACTTTGGCACCAGCGGGATCAAACTCCACTCACTCGGACCCACTGTGTTCCACCCCACAGGAGGGAACACACAGGTAAGTAGGTATAGGAGCTAGAGCAAGCGCTTTTGGGCACCAGCAGAAGCAAACTCGGTACAGACCCCACAGCAACATCCCAGCAGGGTGCCTGCAACTCCTGAAGTCCCAGAGGGTGTTACAGTGCTCTTTCAGCTCTGCCACCCGTGGACAGCTTGAGTGTTAAAAGCTCAGTGGGCCCTCTGCTCTTTTGCATGAGGTCCTGCCCTCCTCCGGTGAGGGCAAAGGGCCAGTGTGACAGCCTTTTGTATCGCACTGCTGGTTCCTGAGCTCTTGTCCAGCATCCAGGAGAAATAAGGTCATACAAACAAATTGAAGGATGGCAAATGCAGTGAATTTTATTGCCGATGAAAGTGGCTCTCAGCAGGAAGGGGAGCTGAAAAGAGGATGGGGCGGTAGGTAATCTTTCCCTGGAGTCCACCCATCTCTGGCTGCATTCTTCTCCAAAGTTATGTCATCAAGCTGTCCCTCTGAAATCCAGCTGCTTCTCTCTGATGTCCAGCTGTTTCTCCCCTCTGCTGGCTGAGTCTGGGGTCTTTATAGGCACAGGATGGGGTGGGGCAGGCTATGGGTAGTTTAGGAAAAGACAACATTCAAGCAGGAAAACGGGAATATAAGTTCTCACTTTAGGCAGTGGTTTCAAGCTTTTCAGCTTCAGGGTGGCGCTTCGCCAGGGATCTTCCCATCTGCCTAGAATTTCTCTGCCTCCTGCCTCTATCATTGTATCACTATCAAAGAACAGATATAATTGGGTGAAACATCTAGAAAGCTAAGAAGTCTATACTCTAGATACAGCTGTTTGTGTGTAAGATAGGTAACTTCCATTCTAGTCTTTCCTTTTTATAGACTACTTTATATCTGAATTTTATGGCTTACGTAAGGTTTTATGATCTGACCTGGAAATTTAGTATAAGTGGTGAGGTACACGCCTCAAAATTAGAAAACAGGCATAGTTGCATAAGCTAAGTCTCAGCTTTCTTATCCATAAGATGGGAATAATAACAGCACTTACTTTATATTTGTAGGAAAAATGCATATTGACTTTCTAACACCCAACTTGACATCTGGAAAATAATTCATTTGCATTCTGGTAACTTATTACATTATTTCAGACACTACTTGGGTTATGATATCAATGCAGTTATTTTTTAGGTAGCTCATTTATTCAATTAATAGTCATTGAGTGCTACTACATGCCAGACATTGCTCTAGCTGCTGACAATATGGCAATAAACAAAACAAAAATCTCTGTCCTTATGGAGCTTGCATTCTAGTTAGAGGGAGACAGATGCTAAACAAATAAAAAATAAAATATGTACTACATCAGGTGGTGATAGTGTTTGGAGCCAGGTGAAGTAGAGTAAGGAGGATAGGGAGTATGTTCTGAGTCCTACCTTATATCCATCTTATATATAATGCTATAGGAAGGCCTCACTAATAAGGGACCACTCAAGCATTTGGGTGTGCCACATGGGTATCTTGGAAAGAACATTCCAAACAAAGGCAGCAGTAAGTGCTATGTCCCTCAGGGACAGTATATTTGGCACGTTTGAAGTCCAGAAAGAAGGCCAGTGTGATTGGAGCACTGTGAGAACACAGGAAAGTGGTAGTATATAAGATGGGCCGGTTGGATCAAAGTACCCTTGTGGTCTGTGATGAGATCATTGACTTTAGGCTGGGCATGGTGGCTCATGCCTGTAATCCCAGTACTTTGCAAGGCCAAGGTGGGTGGATCACCTGAGGTCAGGAGTTCAAGACCAGCCTGGGCAACATGGTGAAACCCCAACTCTACTAACAATATAAAAATTAGCCAGGCATCGTGCACACCTGTAATCCCAGCTACTCAGGAGGCTAAGGCAGGAGAATCGCTTGAATCTGGGAGGAGGAGGTTGCAGTGAGCTAAGATCGCACTACTTACTGCACTCCAGCCTGGGCGACAGAGCAAGAATCCATCTCAAAAAAAAAAAAAAATCATTGACTTTAATTCTGAGTGGGGTGGGGAGGGCAGAGTCATTGGGGGGATTTGGGGGCCAGGAGTGACATGCTCTGATTTTTTGGAGATTAGATGGGGTTAGGAGAAAGCAGAGATACCAGTGACAAGGTGACTACAATAATCCAGATGAGAGTAACCTGGAAGAAAGCAGAAGTTGAAAGTGGTGAGAAGTGGTCAGATTCTGGGTATCGTATATTTTGAAGGTAAATCTAATAGGATTTGCTGGTGCATTGAGTATGTGGTAAGAAAGATAAAAATCAAATTGACTTGTAAGATTCTTTGGCCTAAGCAAACTAGAAAGATGGGATTGCCATTTACTGAAATGGGGAAGATTTGGGAAAGGGACAGTGTATATTGGGACAGAGAGAACATAAGTTCCTTTTTAGACATGACATATTAAGATGCCTATTAGGTATCCAAAGTAGATGAGTCTGAGACGCAACTACATATAAGAATCTAAATTCAGGGGACAGGTCTGAGCTAGTGACATAAATTTGGGAATCACTGTCTGAGTCCATTTGTGCTGTTATAACAGTACCTGAGATTGGGTAATTTATAAAGAACAGATATTTATTTTCTCAATTTTGGAGGTTAAGTCCAAGATCAAGACCACAGCCTCTGGTGCAGCCTTCTTACTGTGTTCTCATCTGGTAGAAGAAAAGCAAAAGATGCCAACTGTTTGGTGAAGCCTTTTTATTTTTATTTTTTGAAGTGAAACACAATTTTATTTGTTAATTAGCCATTTATGTTTTCTCTTTTTTATTTTACTTTAAGTTCCAGGATACATGTGCAGAATGAGGTTACGTAGGTAAACATGTGCCATAGTGGTTTACGGCACCTATCAACCCATCACCTAGGTATTAAGCCTCACATGCATTAGCTATTCATCCTAATGCTCTCCCTCCCCTCGCCCCACCCTCACAGGCCCCAGTGTGTGTTGTTCCCCTCGCTGTGTCCATGTGTTCTCATTGTTCAGCTCCCACTTATGAGTGAGAACATACAGTGTTTGGTTTTATGTTCCTGTGTTAGTTTGCTGAGAATGATGGCTGCAAAGCCTTGTTCTTTTCTTTTTTGGGTGGGGGGATGGAATCTTGCTCTGTTACCAGGCTGGAGTGCAGTGGCATGATCTTGGCTCACTACAGCCCCTGCCTCCCAGTTTCAAGCGATTCTCCGGCCCCAGCCTCCTGAGTAGCTGGGACTACAGGTGTGTGCCACCACGCCCAGCTAATTTTTGTATTTTTAGTAGAGACAGGGCTTCACCATATTGGCCAGGCTAGTCTCCAGCTCCTGACCTTGTGATCTGCCTGCCTCGACCTCCCAAAGTGCTGGGATTACAGGCGTGAGCCACCGTGCCCGGCCGCGAGGCCTTTTTAATAAAGGCCTTAATTCCATTCATTAGGGAGGAACCCTCATGACTTAATCACCTCTTAAAGAAGGCACCTCTTACTACCAGCACACTGGCAACACCTGAATTTTGGAGGGGACACATTTAAACCATAGTTGTCATCAATATTCAGATGGGACTAAAGTCATGAGAGTGAATGAGGTCACATTAAGTGGTAAGCATAGATAAATAAGAAACAATGTCTGATGACCAGGCCCTAGGGTACTCCTACATATAGAGATCAGTTGATGAGGAGAAACCAACAGATGCTATTCAAAATGTGGCCAATGAGTAATGGAAGAATCAATAGAGTGGTACCCCAGAAGCAAAATGATGTAAATATTCCAATGTGTAAGATATGACCATGGAACTGGGTATTTGAGGTAAAATGGCATCCAAGAACATTTTCAGAAGTCAGGAAACCAGAATATTGGAAAGATTGTCTTTGTGGATGCTGAAATCACCAAGAATGTTGCCAAGAGTCACATTTAAAAGAGTGACAGTGAGTCAGGTGTCAAAACCTGCAAAGAGTGAGGAGAAGCAGGGGACCCCAGAGGTCTACAGATAACTACAGTGTGATGGCAAGTCAAGTAATTCTGAATGTTCTGGAATGTTGAAGTTTCCAAGCCAAGTAATTCTGAATGTTCTGGAATGTTGGAGTTTCCAAGTCAAGTAATTGTGAATGTTCTGGAATTTGAAGTTTCCAAGTTAAGTAATTGTGAATGTTTCGGGTGTTGGTAACAATTAGGTTGGCTATATGAAAGTGTTAATATTCAAATACATTTTATCTACGAAAACGGTAATTTCATATCTTCAACCAAATAGAACGTGTAAAATATGCTTCAGTTAAAGCTGCCTTTATAAGTCTATATATATAAGGGGACTTCAAAAAGTCCATGGAAAATGCATGCTATAAAAATAACTATGTATGATTTCCAAATTTGTTTGCACCAAAATAAACTCATACTATCTTACTGTAATATGTCTCAAAGGATCTAGCTGGAGGTAATAGGAAGGATAAATCGTCAGTCAGAAAAAAGTCCCTATCTGAGCAACACAAATTCTGTAAAATTGAAGCAAGAATATCAAGTTTATGGTAAAGCTTGGGTAGAAGAACAGTGAAATCACTAATGCTTTACAAAAAGTTTATGGGTACAATGCCCCAAAGAAATCTGCAGTTCACAAACAAATAACTCAATTTAAAAAGGGATGAGACAACATTGAAGATGAAACCCACAGTGCCAGATCAATACATCAAGTTGTGAGAAAAAAATTCATCATCTTCATGCCCTAATTGAAGAGGACTAACAACAGCATAAATAACAGCCAACAGCACAGACATCTCAACTTGTTCAGCTTACACAATTACAAGTGAAAAATTATAGTTGAGCAAACCTTCCACTCAATGGATGCCAAACCCATTACACTCAGATCAGCTGCAGTCAAGAGTAGACCTTTTAAATGGACATTTTAAACAAGTGAGATCAGGATGCTGAAGCATTTATTTGAAGAACTGTAACAGGATGGCTTCACCAGTAGGATCCTGAATACAAGGCACGATCAAAGCAATGGCTTCCAAGAATTGCAAACGTTCCAGTCAAAGCAAAAGCAGGCCAGGCCAGGCGCAGTGGCTTACACCTGTAATCCCAGCACTTTGGGAGGCCAAGGCAGGTGGATCACTTCAGGCCAGGAGTTTCAGACCAGTCTGGCCAACATGGTGAAGCCTCGTCTCTACTAAAAATACAAAAATGAAGCCAGGTGCAGTGGCTCATACCTGTAATCTCAGCACTTTGGGAGGCCAAGGCAGGTGGATCGTTTGAGGTCAGGAGTTTGAGACCCTCCTGGTCAACATGGTGAGAGCCTGTCTCTACTAAAAATACAAAAATTAGCCGGGTGTGGCGGCACACACCTGTAATCCCAGCTGCTCTGGAGGCTGAGGCATGAGAATCACTTGAGCCTGCGAGGCAGAGGTTGCAGTGAGCCGAGATGACACCACTGCACTCCAGCTTGGGTAACAGAGCGAGACTCCGTATCCAAAAAATCACAATAAAATAAAAATGTAAATATAAAAATACAAAATTAGTCAGGAGTGGTGGTACATGTCTGTAATCCCAGCTACTCAGGAGACTGAGGCAGGAGAATTGTTTGAACCTGGGAGGTGGAGGGTGCAGGTGCAGTGAGCCGAGACTGCACCACTGTGCTCCATTCTAGGTGACAGAACAAGACTCTGTCTCCAAAAACAAACAAACAAAGCAGTCAAGAGCAAAGATCATGGCAACATTTCTTTGTGATGCTCAAGGCATTTTGCTTGTTGATTTTCTGGAGGGCCAAAAAATGACAACATCTCCTTATTATTAGAGTATTTTGAGAAAGCCAAAGCCTTAGCAGAAAAATGCCCAGGAGATTCACCAGAGAGTCCTTCTTCACCATGACAATGCTCCTGTCCATTCCTCTCATCAAACAAGGGCAATTTTGCAAGAGCTTCCACAGGAAATCTTTCTGACTTCTTTTTTTTCCTAATCTTAAAAATTCTGTAAAGGGCACCCATTTTTCTTCAGTTAATAAAGACTGCATTGACGTGGTTAAATTCCCAGGACCCTCTTTTTTTAAGGATGGACTAAATGGCTGGTGTCATCGCTGACAAAAGTGTCTTGACCTTGATGGTGCTTATGACGGGAGGCTGAGGCAGGAGAATGGTGTGAACCTGGGAGGGGGAGCTTGCAGTGAGCCGAGATTGCGCCACTGCACTCCAGCCTGGGCAACAGAGCGAGACTCCATCTCACAAAAAAAAAAAAAGAAAAAAAGTTTATACTTTTTATCCTTTAACTTCATCTTCCATGAACGTTTTGAAGTCCCCTTGTATATATATTAGTGTTATATTCTTTTTCGGTTGCAAACTCCCTGAGATCTGGAATTTGTATTTCACTGCATGTGTATCTTCCATAGCACCTAGTAATCTGCTCTTCATTTAATGGCCATTTAGTACTTTCTATACACACATTATTACTATAATTGTTATTGTTGGCTTCTGATGTCATTTCAGGGTGACTGTCATACTCTTCACCTTTCTGAGCTGGGAAACAGTTGAGAAATATACACAGGCGTTAGAAATATACACAGATTAGATTCTGCTTTCTTGCTCATTAAGCTGAAACAGAGAAAACAATTTTGACCTGAGGCCAAAATGGAATTTCAACACCTTCTACTTTGGAATGAGCTTGTGTACTCAGTCATTAGGCAAATGCAAATGACTTTTTAGGGGCACAGCCAATTTCTAACAGGAGGGGAGTGAGCTGAGGGCAGGGTGAGGATGGAGGCGTAGGGACCGAATGTGCACCCTGGTGGCAGGAGGTGCTTATAGGCACCATTCCTTGACTACCTTCTCTCAACATCTCCCAGAGCTCTCATTTTAGAGTGCTTTCTTCCAAATCTTCACAGCCATTACGTTATAACGTCATGATTTTAAAGTCTGCTGGTGATGTGCCACTTTGGGAAGATGTGGTCAAAGGCAGCAACTACTTTCACGTCCACTCTTGTCATCCAAGGCTTGCTGCAGTAGGATTACCACTGTGGGCAGGCAGATCTACTACTGTGGGTAGGCAGATCTGAATGAGAGCGCCAGAAGAGAGGCCAGGCCACGCACGTTCTGTGACCTTTTCAACTATTTACCAATTAGATACATCTCTCCTTCCCTAGGGAGACATGAATGGAGGAGATTGCAGAGAAAGGTGGACGTTTTCTCCCAAAAACATCTGACGCTAGATCCAGGTTTTCTGACACCTGAATCTTATGCAATTTGAGTGGTCCTCCTTAAGGAAAAGAATACAAAATTACAAGTATAAAATTTAGTAAAAGGCTGGGAAGGGGCATGAGCAAGTGAAGGTACTAAAACTTAAACTTCATAGATTTGTTGTACATCCTCTTCTCAACAAAGGAGAAATGTCTATTTTCATGTGTGTATCAGTTAGGATGCTCTCAGATACAATAATTTAACTTGTAAGCAAACCAACTTGTCCAAGATTCAATAACAGAGTAGTGGCTGATGTAAATGAAGAGTCCAGTTGTTGGACAGGATCTGTGGTTGGTTGATCTAGCATCTTGGCAATGTCATCAATGACCCAGTTTCTTTCCATCTTTCCACTGTGTAGTCCACAGTATCAATTTCATCTTAGGCGGCTCCCTTCAGGTTTATAGCATGCATGCCAGCAGCAATGGGGATTCCTAGCTTCCTCTTTCATATTAGAAGAGAGAAGACAAGGCCAAGCATGGTGGCTCACGCCTGTAACCCCAGCACTTTGGGAGGCTGAGGCGGGTGGATCACCTGAGGTCAGGAGTTCGAGACCAGCCTGGCTGACATGGTAAAACCTCGTCTCTACTAAAAATACAAAAAATTAGCTGAGCGTGGTGGTGGGCACCTGTAATCTCAGCTACCTGGGAGGCTGAGCAGGAGAATTGCTTGAATCTGGGAGGCAGAGGTTGCAGTGAGCCAAGATTGGGCCACCTCACTCCAGCCTGGGCAACAGAGCTAGACTCCATCTCAAAAAATTTAAAAAAAAAAAGAAAGAATAGCATTACTGATTCCCAAATGGATGATGTTGAAGTTGTTTATACAATTGACATTCAGAAATATATTCCATGCTATCAGTTTTTTAGTTTTTATAATTCTTCAGGTGAAGTAAATGAGCAAGCATTACTGATTCCCAAATGGATGATGTTGAAGTTGTTTATACAACTGACATTCAGAAATATATTCCATGCTATCAGTTTTTTAGTTTTTATAATTCTTCAGGTGAAGTAAATGAGCAAGCACTGAAGAAAATATTATCAAATTCACAAAGAATGTGGTAGGTTGGTACAAATTCCGTCGTCATTCAGATCAGATCATGACATTTAGAGACAGGCTGCTTCACAAAAGCTTGCAGGAGCATTTTTCAAACCAAGACCTTGTTTTTCTGCTATGAACACCAAGTATAATAACAGAAAGCCGCTCTACTCATTGACTGGAACATGCCTTATATAAACCTCGAAAAGGACTTTTTCACAGGGTACCTTTAGTGGTTGCCAATCTGGGCATGTCTGAACAACTAGGTTATAAAACTGTATCAGGTTCCTGTATGTC
This sequence comes from Pongo pygmaeus, assembly GCF_028885625.2. Taxonomy (NCBI): domain Eukaryota; kingdom Metazoa; phylum Chordata; class Mammalia; order Primates; family Hominidae; genus Pongo; species Pongo pygmaeus. The sequence goes on along the minus strand of NC_072380.2, from coordinate 18,134,607 downwards.
CACTGGTTTTAGCCGAGCTGTACAAACATACAGCTCTAAATTTTTTTGAAGAAGATGGATCCTTAAAGGAGGTACATAAGATAAATGAAATGTATGCTTCATTGTAAGAGGAATTAAAGAGTATATGCAAAAAAGTGGAAGACAGTGAACAAGCAGTAGATAAACTAGTAAAGGATGTAAACAGATTAAAACGAGAAATTGAAAAAAGGAGATGAGCCCAGATTCCGGCAGCACGAGAGAAGAGCATCCAAAAAAGACCCTCAGGAGAACATTTTTCTTTGTCAAGAATTATGGACCTTTTTTCCAGATTCTGAATTTCTTCATTCATGTGTTATGTCTTTAAAAAAATAGACATGTTTCTAAAGGTAGCTCTAACAACCACCACCATCTCGATGTAGTAGACAATCTGACCTTAATGGTAGAAAACACTGACATTCCTGAAGCTAGTCCAGCTAGTACACCACAAATGGTTAAGCATAAAACCTTAGACTTAGCTGACAGATGGCAATTCAAGAGATGACGGTGGGCGGATCACGAGGTCAGGAGATCGAGACCATCCTGGCTAACACAGTGAAACCCCATCTCTAATACAAAAAAATTGGCTGGGCGCGGCGGCTCACGACTATAATCCCAGCACTTTGGGAGGCCAAGGTGGGCGGATCAGGAGGTCAGGAGATAGAAACCATCCTGGCTAACATGGTGAAACCCTGTCTCTATTAAAATACAAAAAATTAGCCAGGCATGGTGGCAGATGCCTGTAGTCCCAGCTGCTTGGGAGGCTGAGGCAGGAGAATGGTGTGAACCCAGAAGGTGGAGCTTGCAGTGAGCTGAGATCACAGCCTGGGCTACAGAGGAATACTTCGACTCAAAAAAAAAAAAAAAAAAGAGTGATCACGGCTGTTAGACACACAAGACAAACCATCTAAAACAGGTACTGATAGTAGTAACCAATAAAAAAGCATCCAAAATAAGCAGCCCAGAAACAGATGAAGAGATAGAAAAGGTGAAGGTTTTGGTGAATACTCACGGTCACCTACATCTTGATCCTTTTAACCTTAAAAGGAGATTTTTTTTAATTTGGCTGATGGGTAAAGCCAAACATTTCCATTGTTTTACTAGGTTGAGCTACTTGCAGTAATACAGGTTAAGTTCATTTGTTTTTACTATGTTCACCTGTTTGCAGTAATCCACAGATAAGTCTTAGTGCATTTATTTTACAAAGTACTTTTTCAAACATCAGATGCTTTTATTTCCAAACCTTTTTTCACCTTTCAATAAGATGTTGAGGGAAAGGCTTACACACATTCTTTAGAATTGGAAAAGTGAGGCCAGGCACAGTGGCTCACAGCTGTAATCCCAGCACTTAGGGAAGACAAGGCAGGATTGATTGAGGCCAGGAGTTAGAGACCAGCCTGGGCAACATGGTGAGACCCATCTGTATTAAAAAAGAAAAGTATTAGAAAAGCTAGAATAGCCTTATTTTCGCAATGTGGAAATAAATTTATATGAAATTTATCTGCGTCATTAAAATTATCCTTAAGTGATAATTTTTTAGATGTACATTATGGCTAGAGTTGCCAGATAAAATGCTGGATCTCATGCAGTACATTTGCAAAACATGATCTAAAATTTAAATTTGTCCTACATTTGTACTTGCTAAATCTGGCAGCCTTAATTATTACACAACTATAATGCAACACAAACAGTAATCTCTCCCCTAGTTTAGAGTCCTTTGCACGAAATTTAGCAAATCCTTAATTTTGAGTACAGTACAAGCCTGGTAATCCAGTGTGTTTGGGATAGGCTGGTGGAACTCAGAACTGATACATATATACATACATGTCTATCATATTAAATGTCTATTAGGTGTAAATCATCTTTTTATGTAAAAGACACTACTGGTTTGAGGATAGACTTGTCTAGGAATATTTTGTCCTCCTGTGACAGCATCACTATGCATCCCAATGTAACATTTCTACAAAGGGAAGATCTCTTAACCAGGCATACTTAAATTTGCTAGTTAGAAAACCATTCTGAGCAGTTTTAACTCCACTCAGTTGAATGGTGTATTACATTGTATGAGCTATTTGTGGACCAGATATTAATGACAATCACACAGAACCACTTCTATTCAACATATGTAAAATGTGATGAGTGTTAACATTTTAAATAAGCGATCTGCTTAATGAACATTGATTGGTATGAAGGGGAAGTGTCATTCTTTACCTCACTCCAGAAACACTTTTCTATCCAAAGGTTGGTTTCAGTCGGTATTGGCATCATATGACCACTTACTATAAAATAAGTTTACTGGTGGTAATGTGATAGAATTTATTCCCTATATCTGATGTTATAAACTTTAGGGTCCCTGAAATACGCAGGATCCTTGAATGTAACTGGCATAAACCCTGTAAAGAGATAATTAAAGTTCTTGACAAAGCATAATGAGCAAAATTTCAGCTAGCTCAATTCAGTTGTTGAGGTGCTCTTTCTTACCCAGTATTTGAGCTCTCTTAATTGCTTTTGTCATTTGTTTCTTCCCACAAAGACCTGTAAACTAAAAAGCTTCCTTATTCATAAAAAAGTCCATTTTTAAAGTTAAAAAAATGTTTATTTCTCAAACTGAAACATTATTTATCTATCTCTTGACCTTTTAGTACACATTTTTGTGTATTCGGTTTTACTAAATCAAGTCAAACCTGTTCCAGGTAATGTGATGTTATACATGATAGGTTTCATTTAGGTTGGGGTGGCTAAGTTGCAATACTTTTAAATCAAGGCTCCACCTCAGGAACCTAGGAATGTTAGGTAGGAGATTAGGAAGTCCACAGCTTGCCAAGAACTTCAGCTATTCCATAAACAATCTGATTATGTATCCCGACTCTTGCACACTAAACAGGTTATCCAAGTCTTGATGCTTTTGTGCAGTATGAACCACCCTTTCCGTGGACATAATCATGCATTTGTACATTTAAATACCATTTTCTATGAACAGATCAGTATGCCAAAAACCACTGCAAAGTCCCCTACACACACCTTGCCTTGACTTTCTGTACATTTCTAGTATTAAAGAATGGTGTAGGCAAAATAAAAAAAGATATATGTGTAAGAAAAAAAAGACATGCATGAAATGGTTTAATTTTAGGGAAGTAGATTTACATTTTATCTGAAAAGAGTATCAATAATATATAATAGACCTTTGAAAGTTAGATGCATAGTTCTACGAAAGTGGTGCCTAAGAATAGTATGTCAGTTGACAAATTTTTTCCATAAAGAATCTGATTTTGCTAGACTACCTAATCACCAATTAACATCCTCCAGTAGGGAAAAAAATATGCTTGGTGACATGTTTAAATCGCTCTCAAGAGTACTGAAGATGAACGATCTTCCAATCAAGTAGCTATTTGATTCAGTAATAACAACTAAAAGATGGGAATCCTCTTCTTGGCACACTTATTTTAAGCTCCAAGGTAATTCCATAGATTCAACATTTAACACGTATATTCAATATTACACATTTTTTTCCGTAGTGAAATGGGTCTGAATGCCTTACAGAATTTGCCCTGCTCTCCTTAACTAAATACTTTATCTATTAATACTTCTTTCTTCTTTTCCCCTTGTTCTTTCTGTGCCAGACCCACACACGTCTGCTGTAACTGAACATGCCAGGCACATTCTCCATTTAAAGCCTTTTAACAGCTGCTGTCTCTGCCTAGAATACTCTTACTTGGGCACACACAAAACTAGCTTCCTGGCCTCCCTCAAATGTCTGCTCAAACTTCACCTCCTTAATCATATCTATCTGTCCCTCTTATTTAAAATTGTGACTCTACCACTTCAGATCTCCACACTTGATGCCCCTGGCCTCCCTTTTTCTCCACAGCATTTATCACTAACATCCCATGTAATTTTCTTAGGTATTATGTTTATTGCCCATTTCTCACCTAGAACATAAGCCTCGGGGTGGAAGAAGTCTGTCTTTTTGTTGTTGTTCACTGCTTATCCCCAGTGTCAGGAGACATGCTTGGCACATTGTAGGTCCGCAGTAAAGATTTTTTGAATTCATAACGAATATTTCTACCATCTGCTAGCTTACTGTTCATGCAGGAGCTCAAATGTGCTTTAAGCATGTGGTATGTTTCAAAAGTCAAACTTCCTTAAGGAGAACACTGTCATCTTCTCCTTTAAAAAAAAAATAGGAAAAAAAAGCAAAACAAAACATCACCTTCTCATTTCCCCACCTCCAACAAAAAGAGTGTTGAGTTTTCTAAAGAAATAATACAAATGGATAAAACTGCAATTTGTTGTTCTTTCTCTCACATGCAAAAAAAAAAAAGAAAAAAAAGAAAAGAAAAGAAAAAGAAAAAATACACTGAGATTTCGGCAGCGTGCTGAGCTTCATCAAAGCATTAAAACAATGCTGCTTGAGGCGTCAGAGGCTCAACCAGGAAGTGCAACCCAGAGGGCAGGATTTCCTGCTGGACTTTGAAATCCAACCCGGTCACCTACCCGCGCGACTGTGTCCACGGATGGCACGAAAGCCAAGCGAGTCCCCCTGCCGAGCTACTCGCGTCCGCCTCCTCCAAAGCTGAGCTCTGCTCCGCCCACCTGAGTCCTTCGCCAGTTAGGAGGAAACACAGCCGCTTAAAGAACGGCTGCATCAGGCTAGGAGAGAAAGCTCGCGGGTCCCACCGGGCCGCCTACCCAAGTCTAAGCGCGCTTTTCACCGAGGCCTCAATTCTGGGATTTGGCAGCTTTGCTGTGAAAGCCCAAGTGGGTAACCAACAGCCTGGAGGACCCGTGTGGATTCGATTCTCTCTCACTCCTCGGCCACTCAACTGCTCCTTGTCCCTGACCCCGCGGTGGGGATGAATAACTCAACTCATTTCGGGCCGCTTTCCTCAGAGGGCAAAGATGGGTCAGGGTGGGATGTTACATTGATGTTGAGACTCTTTGGATCCGTTTCGTGGGTACCGAGGACGCCTGGTTACGCGGGACAGACTGCACCCGCCTGTTAGAGGCGCCCCAGCGAGGCGGTTCGGGTGAAGCTCCCGGCCCCACCCACGGGGCGGGGCTCCGGCTCGGTCCGACCATTGCCCGCGGTGGGGGAGGGGGATGGATCACGCCACGCGCCAAAGGCGAGCGCGACTCTCCTTCTGCGGGTAGCCTGGAAGGCTCTCTCTCTTTCTCTACGCCACCCTTTTCATGGCACTGAAAAGCCCCGTCCTTTCCTCCCAGTCCCGCCTCCTCCGAGCGCTCCCCCCACTGCCTGGAATGGTGCGGTCCCAGGTCGCGGGTCACGCGACGGAGGGGGGCGTGGCCTGCCCCCGGCCCAGCCGGCTTTTCTTTGCCTCTGCTGGAGTCCGGGGAGTGGCGTTGGCTGCTGGAGCGATGCTGGGCCGGAGTCGCGTCGCCTTAGTCCTCCTGGCTGCCGCCGTCAGCTGTGCCGTCGCGCAGCACGCGCCGCCGGTGAGTGAGCTTGAGCCGAGGCGCGGAGAGGGGCGTGCAGGTGCGGGCGCGGATGGAGGCGCAGGTGTGGCGGCGCGAGTGGGTACAAGGAACACCTCGTGCTGGGCAGCGTCTTTAAGGGGGTCTGTGGTTTCATGCACAGGGGTGTGGGTGCAGAGCGGGCTGGCGAACCCCGTCCTCGGTAGATTCGGTGCTATCTGCAACTAGAACACCTTTAAAGGAAATCCTAATCTCTGCAGGATACCTGGGTGTGATTCGCACATTCTCAAATTTGAGTGAGTGAACTTGAATAACCAGTTCCAGGCTGGTTACATTTTGAAGTGTTTAAATAAAATAAACACTTCAAATAAAACATTTCAAAATAAAACATTTTGAAGTGTTTAAATAAAATGTTCCGGTGGACCTGTGTGCATTACTCAATCAAGGACAGACTGCCTGATGGTCAGGTGCTTTCTCCCGAAGAAGTTCAGGAGCTCAGCTCAGGATACTGCAGGGCCCTGGGAAACGCTGAGTGGTCCCAAGCCTGGGCGGTGCGAGCAGCCCAGAGCAGGCCCCAGAGGGCCCCCTGTGGCCTTTTGCACCCAAGTCATGGGATCGCCTGTCCCGTGGCTCTTTCCCACGAGCAAGTCACAGGGCTACGGACTTCCTAACTGCAAGAGACAGTGAGGGACGAGCGTGACTCTTTCATTTTATAGAAGAGGAAGTAGACCTAGAGTGAGAAAATACTTAGCCAGAGGTTACACTATTGTTTACTGAACATGCGTAACGCCTGAGCCTCTTGACGCCCAGTACTCTTTCATAATTCATTTCTTTATAAAGCAATCAGACTGCGTTTGTCTTTGCCAACAGATCGGATAAGTAGGAACCTGGCGCGTCTGGCCTGAGGCTAGATAGTGATGGTCTTGAATAGTTTAGGTAGGTTATTGAAAGTGGAAGCAAGATGTACATTCTCTTCTTTTACACTTGTAAGGAGAAATTCTTTAAAATCATGGTGGGATATGATTTAGCCATTAAAATTGATATAATGTTCAGCAGATAAAAGTAGAATCCAGAGTAGTATATACAGTTTTTCCTGTAATGGGAAAATACACAGAAGATATATGTGGACACTATTGAAAGGCCTTAAAATAAAATTGCTCTATTGTGGGTAGGGAATTAATTTGCTTGAGGGTAGTTGGTATTTTGGGAATTCTGAAAGAATTTGATACTTTGATACTGTCAGGCCCTTCATTCAAAGACCACCAGGAACACACCATGAGCTGAACAAATTGGGTTTAGTGTTCTTTGAGGCAAAGGAGAACACACACCATGAGTGACGGTAGGTTATAGAAAAAAACCTGTTACAGAATTTGAACTTTGGTTGCATGATTTGGGGTAAGACTGAGGAACCGGGCTTTGCTGTAGATAGAATGCTGTTAGAAGGTGGGGCAATTCTATGACTGAGTAAAGAAGGAACAGCCATTCTGTTTAGCAAGAGAAGGGGATGTTTGGTGTTTTGTGCGTTGCAGGTGCCCTTGTTTTTGTCTGTTCTTAGACAAAATCCTCAAGTGGCATTGCTTTGTCTTATGGTGTCATGTCTCAGAATAATCTTATCCGAGGTAGGTATCTGTGAGATTGTTGATGTCCAGGAGGAAAACAGAGCTTACCTGGCTGTGAGTGTCAGATCGGCTTGTAATAATATTGAAGGATAGCTATGGGACTCAGAGCAGTTTCAGGTGTTGGAGGCTGTTTTTTCTTCTTTCTCAATAGCTTTATTTATTCTAGCAAAAGTATTTTGAGAGCTATTTTCAGAAGAAGAATCAACAACCTCTCAATGGATATAATAGTTCTTATCTAGAACAGCGATTATCAAAGTCTAGTCTGGCCACTGGTGTCAGTTTGGGAAGCTGTTTTCACAGGTTTTCAATGAAACTGGAAAAATAAGAATGCAAAACTAAAATTATTAATTTAGAATGTTAATCTTTAGTCTGACTGTATGGACTTCAAGTTTTCATTGTTGCTAACATGTTCTTAAAAATTAACGGCAGAGGTAGATGTTATGTGCATGGAATTTGTTTTGTTTTAACGTCTCCATTTGGCAGAATAAAAATTTGGACCGTCCTGTACCAAGGCCTCATTAATTTTTTTTACTGGCCTGGAAAATCCTGGGATCCATGGACTGGAGGACCTTCAGAACCTTACAGAAGTTCAGTGACTTCATTCTCTGAGAAGAATAAGCAGTTTTTCAGTTGGAGTCATTATATAATAAACTAGAGCCTCATGGTAACAAAAGATATTTCAAAAGTACTTTCTATAAATATTAATAATGAGAACCAGCTTTAAATTGGAAACAAGTCGGTTGATTTAGAACATCTGTAAGGATTTTTTGTGTGTTTGTTTTTGAGGCTTTTCACAATATTCATGTGTTAAGGTCCTCCTGAGTTATTCTTCATTATTGAATTTTTTAGGAGTCTATTAAGAGATGGTGGTGAAGACAGTGGCACAAGAAATGTCTGGAGAGATAGCGCCAGATGACATCATCCAGGGCTCTATAGACTCTTATTAAGGATTCAGAAATTTATCCTAAAAAATGGGAGGATCTGGAACCAGCCAATGGGAGGCCATTAGATAGTTTTAGACAAGATAACATTTTTACTTTAAAAAGATGAGTCTGGATTGGAGGGCAGCAAGGGTAGATATGAGGAGACTAGTCCAGAAAATAAAACAGGGTGCATTGAAGGATGTGGCACCAGGGGTGAGGGAGAGAAGTAGATGTTCTAGAAAAAAATCAGGAGGGTGAATGAGCTGAAGGAATCATTGGGTGAGGATGAGGGAGTGAGGTGTCAGCGTGACCTACACATTGCTGAAGTGCTTCGCTGGGCGAATGGTGGCATCAGTTCCAAGGAACATGGGGAGGGGAAAGCTTGGGGGCTAAAGAATGAGGATCATTTTCATTTGGGGTGTATGTTAAATTTCAGGTGGCAGAGAGACATCCAGCAGGCCACTCGGACTGGCACTCAGAAGAGAGACACTAAGAGTCACTGGCATAATGATATTATATTTGAAGCCCTTGGAGCAGATGAACTCACCTAGAAATAGGATAGAGAAAGAGAAGAAAAGACAACTAGGCAAAGGCTAAGTAACTTGCACATGTATGTGTCAAGAAGAGGAGAAATTGCCAAAGTTAAAACAGGACAGGCTGGGTGCGGTGGCTCATGCCTGTAATCCCAGCACTTTGGGAGGCCAAAGTGGGCAGATCACGTGAGGTCAGGAGTTTGAGACTAGCCTGGCCAACATGGAGAAACCCTGTCTCTACTAAAAATACAAAAATTAGCTGGGCATACTGGCTCACGCCTGTAGTCCCAGCTACTCAGGAGGCTGAGGCGGGAGAATTGCTTGAACCTGGGAGGGAGAGGTTGCAGTGAGCCAAGATCGTGCCATTGCACTCCAGCCTGGGCAATGAGCGAAACTTCGTCACAGAAAACAAAAACAAAAAAACAGGAGAGTAAGTGGAACAGGAAGCTCAGGGAAGAGACTGGGACAGGTTAACTATGTTGAATATTATTGAGATGTCAGTAGTATTATGATATTGGGCAACTGGAGGTCATTGGTCACCTCGGCTAGAGCAGTGTTGCGGGCAGAAAATAGCTTGCAGTAGGCTAAGGGTGATTGGCAGGAAAGGAACTAGAGGGGAGAGATGGCTGCTCTGCGTAATAAGTCTGACCCACTTCATAAGATGTGCGAAGATGAAACATAATGGCTTAGTAATTAATTGCCGAAGTAAACTTGTAAACTCATTTTTATGCATCAGCTTCTCATACAAGTTAACAGCATATGTCAACATTGTTGACATTAGCTATTGAATCAGCTTTAGCAATAATTTTCACGCAGTTGCCGGAAATCTCATAGACCCCGTCTGGCCTAGGAATTTATTGCACTTCATCTGCTTTTCCCTACTTCTCCCAAAGAAGGAACACACAGGTGTAATCCATTCACTTATTCAACAAATACTGCTTGCCTACTATGTGCCAGACTCCTAAATGCTGGGAATGCGTCAGCCAATGAGATAGATGAGGTCCTTCCTCTCATGGAGGGTTTATTCACATTCCTTTGACCTAAGTATCAGTAGCGTATTAGGATGCCATCCCATCAAAGCCCAGAAGACAAGTGAAAACATTTTCAAGCTCATGTGAATTGTTATACACGTGAGAAACATGCCTCTTTGTATTCAGTGTTTCTGCTGAGTTGTACATAAGAGGACATTATAGGAAAAACTTGTCTGCAAAATAGTTGTTGATGAATTCAAGAATTGAATGAATGAAAAATTGTCTTGCTAGAGTTGTTTGGCTTCTGATGGGTATGAACACTGACATGAGGTATGTAATCTTAGATTATCTTTCATTGTCTCTTTCTTAGTATTTCAATAAGACAAGCACACAAGGGCTTTCTGGACTTTTAAAATTCATTATTCGAAGCATACATTATTTCATTGAGGGTCTCCTAATTCTTTCGGGCTCAAATATTTTAAGGAACTGTACAAGTTATGCCATTTTTTAAGGTTATGGAGCTTTCATTGAAACCTTAATAATGTTCTCTTTATATTTTTGTTTTTTTAAGAATGTTATGTTCAGTAGCTCTGTAATTAATTTCTCTTAATGAATGGGGAGGACATTCAAAGAGGCTTAAGTTTCTATCAAATAACCAGAAAAATTAGAGAATTTGCTAACCCAAGCAGTCTTTTAAAAGCACTTTCCAGAGTTTCTTTTTTTTTTTTTTTTTTTGAAATGGAGTCTTGCTCTGTCTCCCAGGCTGGAGTGCAGTGGCACTATCTCGTCTCACTGCAACTTCCACCTCCCGGGTTCAGGCGATTCTCCTACCTCAGCCTTCCGAGTACCTAGGATTACAGGCGCATGCCACCCAGCTAATTTTTGCATTTTTAGTAGTGACAGGTTTCGCCATGTTGGCCAGGCTGGTCTTGAACTCCTGACCTCAGGTGATCCACCCACCTCAGCCTCCCAAAGTGCTGGAATTACAGGCATGAGCCACCATGCCTGGCCCAGAGAGTTTCAAATGCATTGAAATATCAGATTTTTACCACTTATCTTCACTCTTAGGAGACCACTGGGGGGCAGGGAGAAAGGTAGGGAAGGGCAGGGAGAGAGAGAGAAAGAGAGGTACTGTGGGGAGAGGGTTAGAGAGAATTGATTTTAAGTTGGATTTTGTTTCCTGTGATAGGGTGTAACATAGTATACCATCCAGACCACATAATCTCTCTTCCTATTATCTGTTTCTAATCTTTACCTATCATCTATTTAAGTTTTTACCTACCTTAATAGAGTTGTCTGTTATTAAACTGTGTATAAACTTGGGGATAGTAAGAAACTTTAACATTAAATAAATTCATTATAATTCTGTTTTAGGGCTACTCCTGGGTTTTGAAGCTGTGTCTCCCTGTAGAATTATTTTTTGAGGGGCAGGAAGTAGCTCTTTTTTCTACCCTACCCCTAAAACTAAACTTTTTGCATAAATGACTTAGGCATTCATGCCATGTGAGCCCCTGAAATACTGTAGTCTCATAGCTGCTAACTTTCTTATTTTCTCTCACATTTATCCTATTTTCTTGCAGCCAGGTTCTATGCCAATTTCACGTTTGTTTATTGAAACCAAGAGTGGTTATCAACCTCAGACTCCCAGATGTATTGTTGCTAGCTTGCTCTTTAGTTCTTACCTCTGGGGCAGGTCACATTCTCTCCTAATACTAGACAGAGCATTTTCAAGTTTGCTCACAGTTGTCTAGTAAGAAATGTGCCTGTAATTTGATGTTTATTTTGGCTTTGGAACCCAGGGCGTGCAAATGTAATTATTAGGGAGGGATAGGAGTCATTACATTTCACTTAATTTGCCAAGTTGATTCTAGTGATCATCAGAAGCCCTGAACTAAGCGCAGATTATTCTGTTAGGAATTAAATTGAGGCATTGGTTTTATTATCTCTGTGGGAAGCTGTTTGATAGAGCAGGGAAAGCCATTGACTCTGATTCTGTCAACAGCTGTGTAACTTTCTGCAAGTCACTAATGGAGCAGGGTCTTACGTCCACAACATGATTATAAAATTAAGCATTTGGGTTAAGTACCCATCACAGTATTCCCAACTCATAGGAAAACAATGGTCAGATAAACAAGAAAATATAAAACGGAGTATCTCCTCACAGCAGAATTTATTTACGAATTTTACAAAGTAAAATTAAGCTGCAACCCAAATAAGTCTCTTAAGTAGCTCATTTATTAGCAAAATAAGGAAAGCCATTTACCAATGGTGGGTTTACTAAATTGTATTCAATTGTAGCAGCAGAAGTATTGTGTCCAGGGAAAATGAAATTATTTTATGTGTCATTAAATGAGAACCCTTTTCCTGGACTTTGGGAGGAACATCAATATCAATTAAAGAACAAGGCATGTGATTTTGAGTGATTTTTCTTGACTCTCAACATACCGATAACTGATCAGTTGTTGATATTTATTAGATGATCAGTGCCAAGTTTGAAGTGACTGAAGAGTTAGCCTCTGAATCATCTGTATAAAACAACTATAGGCATGGATGTTTTCAAAGAAGTTGAGAAAATAATGATTCAGTATAACCTGGAATGGAATCTGCTAAGATGTATAAAAATTGACAGTGGTAAAAATATTTGTGAGTAGAAAAAGGCTGAGTTGAGCAAACTCACAAAACTTGTGAACATGCAAGATGTTTAAAGCTCATGGTTATTTATTATAGTATTCCTTTTCAGATACTTTGTGGAAAATATTGGAATCTCACATGTGTTATTGAACCAGCAGTATAAACCATGAACTTCATTTGCTCTTGTGGATATAACCATCATCATTTCTGTGAATTTTTATCAGAAATAGAGGCCGGATATCCTGATGTCTCTTGTGACAGGGCCATTAGATAGCTTGCTAGCTATAAAGTTTTGCAGTCTTTGAGTTCACAGTTGAGACTGAAGTTTTTCTAAACAAGAGCTGCCCGCAGCCACTATTATTGAAGACGAATGGCTTTGGTAATTAGCTTTTGCTACAGACTTGATATTGTTTCTTAATGAATTCAACCCAAAATTACAAGACAGAGCCACACATCTATGAGAAACTTACAGTGTGGTAAGGCAAATTTGACGCTAGTGTTTGAATCACAGGTAATGTCAACCTACTTTATATATTCCCATTGTTACCAAAAGTTAAAACAAGATGCTAGACCTCCATTCTTACACAGCTTTGCATCAGATACATTTTCTGAGCTCAAGCTACAGTTCCAAGAGTTTTCTGAGCTCAAGCTACAGTTCCAAGAGTTTTCTGAGCTCAAGCTACAGTTCCAAGAGTTTTCTGAGCTCAAGCTACAGTTCCAAGAGTTTTCTTACCTACTCTACTTTATCTTATTTTGGATTTGTACTTTTTTAAAACAATTATTTAACTTTCACAGAACTGGTTCTCCAGAGGAAAAGAGATAAAGACACTTGATATGTTGAATGAGTAACAAAAGAATCATAAATCTGTGTGGGCTTTTTTTGATAAGTTTAGGAGAAGATTCCATTTTGCCACTAAGCTTGGACAACTCCCCGTAAAAGAGTCTGTTCATTCATTGTCTCAGGCAGTGACCTCAGTGTTGGGGGCCGTCCTCACCTCAAGGAGCACAGAGTCTGGTATTGACGAGGAACACAAACAAATGATTATAAAGCATTGTCATAAACATGTTGACAAGCATGTGCACAAATGCTGTGGGAGTATAAAGGAGGGCATGACTGTTTTCATATGGAAGATAGATGAAGACTTCACAAGAAAGAAAATGCTTGAACTGAATCTTGGAAGTTAGAACCAGCAGTTCACCAGGTAGGGAAAAGGCATTCTAGCAAGAGGGAATAGCACAGGCACAGGCATGGAAGGGTGAGAGATGACAGGAAGTGCCTGCATATGGCTATAAATACTAAGGGGAGTGTCAGGAGATGAGGCTGGGATGGTAAGTTACGGAAAGATGATGAAGGGCCCTGTGCTGTGTGCCCTGAAAATCTGGTTTGGGAGGCAAATCCCAGGACAGGTTGCAATACACATGGCTGATAAGTTCACATAATACATCCTATCAGGTCATTTACTTTTAGTGCTAAGTCACCCTCTCTAACACAAACATTTTCCATCTACTTTGTTATATTTGTTCGTTACTCTATATATTTGCAATATTAGAGCCAAATTATAACACCTAGCACTTTTGCAAATTGAATTGAAACTGAAAATCCACTTAATGGTTTAGGATTTTAGAAGTTTTCTTGGAAGGAAAAAACTTATTTTAAGAGGCATTGAAATGGTATAAAACAGCAAAATCAGACTTGATGTTGTCTTCACAGATTGTTAACTACTTTTGAAATTGCTTATTCCATTAGCAAGCATTTGTTATTTTCTGAAACTTCATTTTCTTTGCTTTTTAGTGGACAGAGGACTGCAGAAAATCAACCTATCCTCCTTCAGGACCAACGTGAGTAAACATCAGATGATGAAAACTGCCTTTGACCTTTGTGAAGTTTTTTCTGTATGTAATAATTGCTCATAAACTAATGATAGTGAATAAAATCTTAAGTTATGTTTTCCATTCCGAGACAGAGGCTTGTTTCTCAGATTTGTGTATTATGCATTTGGCTGAGAACTTGGACAAATATGAAAATATCTTCTGATTCAAATGCCTGTCGCTAGACTATCAAAATCATCGGAAAGAAAAGGATTTTCAGCCAGGCACGGTGGCTCACGCCTGTAATCCCAGCACTTTGGGAGGCCAAGGCAGGTGAATCCCGAGGTCAGGAGATAGAGACCATCCTGGCTAACAGTGAAACCTCGTCTCTACTAAAAATACAAAAAATTAGCCGGGCGTGGTGGCGGGTGCCTGTAGTCCCAGCTACTCAGGAGGCTGAGGCAGGACAGTGGTGTGAACATGGGAGGCGGAGCTTGCAGTGAGCTGAGATCGCACCACTGCACTCCAGCCTGGGTGACAAAATGAGACTCCGTCTCAAAAAAAAAAAAAAAAGAAAAGGATTTTCATTCTCCACTAAATTCTCCTGTCTACCACGAAGTGTTTTTCTCATCTTTGACAAATGTAAGGGCTGTATTTGAAATGACCTGTGATTCTCTATGGTGCCTGGATATAAACCACCAAATTATATTGTAACAAAAAAGCATAGGACCTCATATGTGAAATGTTCTCAAAATAAACCTTGGCACGACAAAGCTGTCGAGGATAAAACAGGATTGGAACACCTAAGAGGAAGACCAATGTCATGATTCAGTGTGTTTAACATTAATATTTTTAGTCTAGATTTTGGTCTTTCCAAATCCTCAGTGTTTAAATGAGCCTGTGAGAAAGCCATAATAACAGCTCACAGACCCAGAGGGTACAGAACAGAGAAAAGAAGGAACAGGTATAGGGAGTGGTGATCTTTTTCTCCTACACTGCCCTTTCACTGAAAGTAGCCTGCTGTTTGTAGGGGGAAACAGTACAACTCTATCTAGTGATATCAAGATGACATTTTCAGTTTCTGCAACGTTCCAAATTACTTACGTTGTACTGCTGTTGTCTAAACGATGTATTTTAAATAGCCTCTGTCCCAGATAGCGTGAAACTGTAATAAACTAAATTCTTTTGACTTACTCGCCTTTATGTAGAAAGAGGCCAGTATTTGGTAGGAAGCAATTTAGAGGTAACCAGTTTGGATGTTGTTTGGGGCCAGTGTTCATTCCAGCTCTTTCTTCAATGGCCTGCTGTCTGAAAGTCTTCTTTTCTGTCATCACTGGCATCATTCTGGCCTTCAGTGACATGTCTGCCTTACTGATTGATTATGTCTTTCTGCTGGTCTCACTGCCCCGATTCATTGAACATTTAATGAGGTGCCTTCCATGTTTGAGGCCGTTTCTACTCCCGTTTAGGTGCACTTTACATGTGTCTATAAATTGAATGCCCTGCAAACCATAAACCTTTCCTGACTGGGCATTTCACTGATTCCTTATTGCCATGTGCATATGAGTGTGTGTCAACATATGTGCATACATACCCACATGTATACATACATATATACTCCTAAACACATACACATGTATACATGGACATAACGTGTATGCTTCTTTCCTTGCCTTCATTTTTTCGCTAGGTTTCTTTTTACCTCACTAGCCTGCTTTCCTACACAAAAAGCCTCAGCTTTGCTCTTATCCTTCTCCTCTCTCAACTCTATCAATGGATCTTGAGATTTAGGAGATAAGTGTGGTATTTGTGTACCTTTGAATGACAAACAGACGTCCTGTTCCTTTGAGATCATCCTTTTCAATTAAGTGCGTAGATTTGGGCAGCATCCGTGCGCAAATATGAGGAAAGAAAAAGAACCTGTTTGGCCAGCATGACTAGTCAAATCAGTGCTGGAGATAAAGGAACTGATAGCCAGATCACCCCTGAATCCATCTGAGTCCTATTCAGCATTTCTTTCCCACTGCTCACGGGGTGCCTAGCACTTGCTCTCTTATTTGTATATGTGTGTGTTGTGTCACTTGGACTAGTTTCCATGCCACCTGGGTAGCCATGTGGGTTCAGGCGATGTTGCTGATATTATGAATGGCATGGACATTGCAAACACTAAGTCTCAAAAATGATGAAACGATATTTCTTGTGTGCGGTGAAGTAGGAAAATAAACTGTGATAACTGCCATTGATTGAATACCAATGCTGCTAAGTGTTTTTTTTATTTTTGCATTTTTCATATAGTGTCTTCCGTGCTGTCATAAGGTGGATACTCTTTTATTCTTATGGGGATATTGAGGCACACAAGTTAAATACTGAAATGTTTTAGAAAACTGTTTAACAAGAGGTAAAATGTGCAATTATGGCTAAGCTTTAGTCATTAAAATAATTTGGTTTATTAGATAAACTAGTTCTCTCGAGTTCTAATTAGCGCAGGTTTGATGGTAGAGAGGTTTGTGGGGTCTCATCATCCCCACTTCATTGTAATCCCTTCATTGTCTGTTGTGTTGTGTTCATTCCCTCTCATCGCCTCTCTGAGATCCATGAGCCTACCCAAGACTCTAGGCTGAAACAGAATCAGGAATTTATGGCGGATATAGAGGCATGATTTGGGATTGGTTGGATGTTATGAGGTGAGGAGCAGCTGACTGGAGTTCATAGGGACGACACGCATAGCTCCAACAGGCCACTGAGTTATCTTTGCTACTAGACATAGAAATCTAAATGCACACTTGAAGGGAGAGGGGAGACTAGTAACACCTGCCCATAATATGGGGAACAATAATTACTTACTGAATTGTGGGACAAAATTTTACATGTGAAATTATGGTCCGTCAGAAATGGAATTAATTTGTTGTGATGAAAAGCTTTTTTCTAGAATATAAGTATTGTAGTATTTCATGTAGATGTCAGCTCCTAAGAAAATGGGGAACTTGAAAATGCTTTGAGAAGAACAAAATTCGTTCACTATGATTTTGTTTAAATGTACGTTTCCAAAATTGAGTATGCTTTTCTTTTCTGTCTAAATCACAACCTGAATGTCTGCTAGTTAGCAGTTTCATAAAACCTCATACATATACCAGGGCCCGTAGTTACACAGCATTATTTAGAGAACCAAGTAATTATTTATGACAGTGGAAATATAAATAGAACCACAGTTCATGACTTAGGTCATAACCCATCCCCAGCTATGGACATAAGTCTAGATAACATTTCTATTTAGGAGACTAGTATCATTGTGGCACATAGCAGAGTCACCCTGCCAGTCTCAGGAGCAGATCAGTGGAACAGATGATGGTTATTTTTAGGCATAGGTTTATACTGATAAACCACTAAATGGCACACCCTTAAAAGCTATTTCAGTTTAGTAACCGGGGCCAGAAAATAATGTTCCTATAGCAACAAAAATAGTTGTAGAATTCATCCACCAGAAATATGACCCAGCTCCACTGATAAGTGACTGGATGTTGCTTTATCCTCAGAAATTACTGCACGTAAGTTAAAGAGTAGGAAGTTGGAGAGAAAGGATATGACAGAATACAGCTTGGGCTTGGACTTTGTACAGAAAAATGAGAAGAGAAGAGGTGTATAGTAGGGAAGATTAGGATGGCTGACAGAATCATGAAGGTTCTTGAAGCTGATCATGGGAAGATAATATATGTTGCCATCTGGGGCTTAGAAGGTGATCCTCCTGAAGGCAACACTGGAGACAATGGTTGGGCAATAGTGTTACATTCTCTGAGAGAGAATTCTGAAACTGGAAACCAGTTGGAGAATTGTCTAGAGCCTAGACTAAATCTTTGCAGATATTTAGGAGAAAAAAAATGGCAGGTATTTCCCGTCAGTGATAATCAGGTTAGAGCTCTTAAGCCATAGTTGATTTTTTCATAGAAAACCAATTCACATGAACCTTCCCTAGTAGATCATTCTATTCCAAGATTTCTGTGACCACTTATGATTGTGTTCTCAACCTAGAAGCACTAGGTAGAGAATGAACTTTCTTTCCAAATTTTGGTTTGGGTAACCAAATTGTACACTGTTGTTAAGACTATGCCTCTCATATATCCTTATAGATGTATCTAACTGACCTTCACAAAAAACCCTTTCATCATTTCAAGATGATACACCTCTCATTACAGGTACAGAGGTCCAGTTCCATGGTACACCATAAATCTTGATTTACCACCCTACAAAAGATGGCATGAATTGATGGTTGACAAGGCACCAATGGTATGCTATGATGCTTAAATCTTTTATTTCTTTATTTTTATTTTTTATTTTATTTTATTTATTTATTTTTATTGATTGATTGATTTTTTTGTTGTTGTTTTGAGACAGAGTCTCACTCTGTCACCCAGGCTGGAATGCAGTGGCACAATCTCAGCTCACCGCAACCTTCGCCTCCTGGGTTCAAGCAATTCCCCTGCCTCAGCTTCCCGAGTAGCTGGAATTACAGGCACCTGCCACCATGCCGGCTAATTTTTGTATTTTTAGTAGAGACAAGATTTTGCCATGTTGTCCAAGCTGATCTCAAACTCCTGACCTCGAGTGATCCTCCCACCTCGGCTTCCCAAAGTGCTGGGATTATAGGCATGAGCCACCATGCCTGGCCATATTTTTTATTTTATTTGTTTATTTTCCCCCCAAGGACCGTGAAGATTCTGTATTAAATCTTTTACTTCTAACTTTATTAAATATTATTGTATTTTTAAAAGAACACTTCATGAAATTACCCACAGAATAGTTTAAAATTGTGCTTTTGATACCTTTCTGCTGTATACGTTAAGTGACAGCAGAGGAAAAGAGTTCATTCCTCTATAGCCTTTGTTCTTTTTTTGTAAACTTTACCTTTGTTTCTTTCCCTTTATGTCATCTCCCTTCATGTAAATATTTGAGAATCAAATTCACTTTAAAGATAAAATTAGACTTACTGTATTAGTATATTAATCGAGGCCAGGCACGGTGGCTCATGCCTGTAATCAATCCCAGTACTTTGGGAGGCTGAGGCAGGCGGATCACCTGAGGTCAGAAGTTCAAGACCAGCCTGGCCAACATGGTGAAACCCCATCTCTATTAAAAATACAAAAATTAGGCCAGGCGCGGTGGCTCATGCCTGTAATCCCAGCACTTTGGGAGGCCGAGGCGGGTGGATCACGAGGTCAGGAGTTCGAGACCAGCCTGGCCAAGATGGTGAAACCCCCGTCTCTACTAACAATACAAAAATTAGCCAGGCGTGGTGGTGCATCCCTGTAGTCCCAGCTACTTGGGAGGCTGAGGCAAGAGAATCACTTGAACCTGGGAGGCGGAGGTTGTGGTGAGCCGAGATCGTACCATTATTGCACTCCAGCCTGGGCGACAAGAGCAAAACTCTGTCTTAAAAAAAAAAAAAGTACAAAAATTAGCTGGACATGGTGATGCACGCTTGTAATCCCAGCTACTTGGGAGGCTGAGGCAGGAGAATCGCTTGAACCTCGGAGGCGGAGATTGCAGTGGGCTGAGATGGTGCTGCTGCACTCCAGCCTGGGTGACAGAGCGAGACTCTGTTTTAAAAAATATATATATATGTATATAATATGGGTAAGCCAAAAGGTAATCTTGACAGCATTTCATTATGTCTTTTAGTAAGCATTTTATTTATTTTTCAGCTAAAGGTTATAGTGAATTCTCTGAAGAATATGATAAATACATTCGTGCCAAGTGGAAAAATTGTGCAGGTGGTGGATGAAAAATTGGTAAGAAATATTATTTCCCACAATAAATGTTAAGCACATAGAAAATGCACTGGTATTTATTTAAAGGCAGAATTCAGCAACCTCTTTGCAGGGACCTGGGCAAACCTGCATGAATCTAGCTCACTGTCAGAACTTCAGAGGGACTTAAATTTGGGGAATTGGTAATATTAGGGTAACAGCATAGCAAATTATGGGTTTGTAAGAGGGGATGGGACTACATTACGACATTGGGCAGATAAACATATTTCATCTGGGAGTGTCGTATTTCCTTCCCTTTATGTGAGTTCACTATTGAAGACTTGGTTTTTTTTCTTAAGTATCTCAGGGACATCCAGAGATTTTTTTTTGTAGATGTGATCAAATGACATACTCAGCCTGGCCCCATATTCTGCAGAGTTCCTCAATAGCTCTGACCCTGAAACTCATTTGGGCTGAGTGTTTCTGTGCAATCACAAAACCATTTCATTTTCATCCTGATCATGCAGGAAGACTCCATTTCTCAGCCCCGTTTTTGTTTACGCAGAACCAATGAAACACCTAGGGCCTGGCCCCTAGAACTGTTAAAGGGATCCTCATTGCTCTTGATGGCAAGTTTTGGGTATTAATGACATTTGGGGTTGGGCAGCTTTTTTTTTTTTTTTTTTTTTGAGACCTCATCTCACTCTGTCGCCCAGGCTGGAGTGCAGTGGTGTGATCATAGCTCACAGCTGCCTTGATCTCCCAGGCTCAAGTGATCCTTCTGCCTCAGCCTCCTGAGTAGCTGGGACTATAGTCACGTGCCGCCACACCCAGCTAATTTTCTGAATTTTTAGTAGTGACGGAGGCTTGCTATGTCACCCAGGCTGGTCTCCCAACTCCTAGGCTCAAGCAATCCTCCCACCTCAACCTCCCAAAGTGTTCTCCCAAAGTGTTGGGATCATAGGTGTGAACTGCCATGCCCGGCCTGGGTTGGATGTTTCTTTGTCGTGGGCTTGTCCTCTACATTTCAGGATGCCCAGCCTGGGGTGGGTATCTCTTTGTTGTGGGGCTGTCATGTGCATTGCAGGATGTTTAGCAGCATCCCTGGCCCTTACCCACTGGATGCTGGTAACACCCCCTCAGTTGTGACAACCAAAAATGTCCTTAGATATTACCGAATCTCCCGTGGTCAAGAATCATTGCCCTAGCGGCTGAGTGCTCTGGCCACATCCTCCCTATGACACTTGTACCTGCCAAGCACCAAACCCATTATCCCTCATGTTCATGCTCTCGGAGCTTTTGTTTCAGGCTATCCTTTATGTTCATACTTACCGGACTTCCTCAAAACAAAAAATGCTGGCAGGAGCGAAAGAGGATGAGGTCCCCACGTTCCCCATATGCCTTAATCTCCCCTCTACTCTGAATGTTATCAGGGAGGGCAACATTGCAGAGTGTTTTTGTGCCACGCCTTGGAATCGGACAATACTGGGTTTTAAGGCTGGATCAGTCACATACTAGCCGTGTGTCCTAGGGAAAGTTTCTTAACCTATGAAACCTCAGTTTTCTCATCAGGGAGAATAATAATTACTAATATATATTTCATATGGTGGTTGTAAGGGTTAAATGACATACTGTGTATAAAGCATAGTGCTTGGATGTAATAAGTGTTTAATAAATACCCATTACATCACATTTGTTTGTTAAATGGCTGGAACATTCCACTTGGGGAATGCTTTGAGTTCCTAGGGGAAAAAAAAATAATATGTTTAGGTGACATTACATATAATTACCAAGTTGGTTAAAAAAATGAGATTCGTGAATTTTAAGCACATTATCTCAGCAAAAGGCTGTGAACTGAAGTTGTGGTCTAGATGTTAGTAGTTGCCATTGAGAATAAATATATGATGTCCACCACTGAATTTGCTCAATGTCTATGGTTTGCTAAAAGAATGCAGTTACTTCATCTTAGCTGAAGATCAGCCATTAACCATGACACAGAGCTATGGATACAATAGTTAAGGTTTATCTCTGTGAGTGTGGGAAGGAAATGGTAAGAAGAGTATATGCCAATGGCTAGAGGGTGAATTCGGGCAGAGAGACAAGGAATGCTTGTTATGATGTTTTTGTGGTGTGGGTCAGGTTAGGTCATCCAAGTGGAATTACTCTCGTTCCTGCCTTCTCTGGAGAATGATGGAAAAATAAGGGAGGAAAAACAATCTGAGAATCTGGTCTCTGTATAGGGGCCCAATATTCAGTATTACATAGAATCTTTTTATAAATACGTGATGTAAAAATGCTTTAAAAAATAATTCCTATCACTTATTGTGATAGCAGTATCTAGAACAAATGATATGTCAAAGAACTAGATTTCAAAACATGCTTTTATTATTATATTTGTTTATATTATATTGTATATATTTTATTATTATTATATTAAATGCTTTTATTAATATATTTGTTTTCCAGCCTGGCCTACTTGGCAACTTTCCTGGCCCTTTTGAAGAGGAAATGAAGGGTATTGCCGCTGTTACTGATATACCTTTAGGTAAAGTTCACTTAGAAGCTTTAAAAAAAAAGTAATTAAATTCTTTTATAAGTTTCCATTGAGGTGTGATATACATACAGCAAAGTGCTCAGGTCTTAGGTGTACAGTTCAGTGAAGCTTCAGAAATGCATGCATGCATGTAGCCATGACTCAGATCAAGATACGGAAGAGCCTAGCACTCCACAATGCTCCATCATGCCCCTTTGCAGAAAATACTGCCTCCTCCAGTAAACACTATTCTGATGTCATCATAGATTAGTTTTGCCTCTTTGTGAACTTTGTATAAATAGAACTGAACAATATGAACTGTCCTGTGTGATTTCTTGTATTTCATTATGGGTGGTGTGCTATTGTATCAACGGAGTATTTGGGTTGTTTTCAGATTTGCGATATTAACAATAAAGGAGTTATAAATATTGTAGTACATTTGGGGGTGTTCTATGTACTCATTTTTCTGGATATATACCTAGGAAGTGAACTGTTGTGTTATAGAGTAATTGTATGTTTAGCCATGTAGATTCTGCCAAACGGTTTTCCAAATGATTCCAGCAGTTGACAATCAGCAGAGTATGAGAGTTTCAGTTTTCTCCACTTGATAAATTCTTCTCTTGGTAGTGTCAGTGTTTTCTTTTTCCTTTTTTTTTTTGATAGTGTCAGTCTTTATTTGAGCCTTTTTGTTGAGTGTCACAGTGTCGCATTTTAGTTTCAATTTGCATTTCCTTGATGACTAATGAGATTGAACAGTTTATTGACTTGACTTGTTTTTTTTTTGGTTTCTTTGTTTCTTTTGGAGAAGGGCTTGTGAAGGTCTTTTGCCCTTTTAAAAATTAGACTGAAGGAATTCTTTACATACTTTGAACATAAGCCCTTTGTCAGATATATGGATTCTGAATATCTGCTCCCAGTCTATGACTTTCATTTTTATTCTCTTACTGGTGTCTTTTGATGAACAGAAATTTTTAATTTTAGTGAAGTCTAATATCTCAGTCTTCTCTTTTATGAGTAGTGCCTCTGTATCCATTTAAGGAATCTTGGCCTACCCCAAAGTCATATATATGCTTACATATTTTCTTCTAGATGTTTAATGTTTACTTTTTACATTTAGGCCTATGATCTATTTTGAAATATTTTTGTATATACTGTGACTTACGGGTCAAGCTTCAGGTTTTTCTCATATGGTATATCCAGTTAGTTAAACACCATTAATTCAAAAGGCTATCCTTTCCTCAGCAAATTGCAGTGGTGTCTTTGATATAAATATACAATACATGGATATACACACACACACACACACACAATGTGTATCTGTATATACAATCAGGTGATAGTATATATGTTGTTTTGTTTGGGGAACTATTATTAAGTTTCATTTACATATTTGTCTTTTTGTCTTCCCTTGTATCAATACTATTTTACCTCAGTTACTAAAGCTTTATAGTAAGTCTTCAAATTAGGTAGTATAATTCTTCCAACTTTGTTTTTCTCAACATTTATTTAAGTTACTGATTTCTCTGAGCAGTATCTTTTATTTTCAGGGAGAAGGCCTTGCATGTCATTCATTAAAATTATTCTTAGATATTGATGGTTTGGGAAGTTATTTTTAAAATTTCAATTTAAGCTTTATGGCGTGTAATGAAAAAGATTTTCCCCACGACCTCAAAAGTCTTATCTTTAACGTAGCAAAGCAGTAGTGTCATTATTTTAAATAGCCAATAGTACCTTCATTTTATAAGAGAGATGATTGAGAATTTGTGAAAATCAGTAGTATTTATCAACAAAAGTGGCTAGTTTTGTGTGCTGCTTCTTTAAAAATATGATTTAAAAGATAGCATACTGGAAATATATACTTGCTGCCTTTATGAAAAGCAAGTCTAATTCCTTTATTATGTAAAGAACTCTAGCAACTCAATACCAAATAGAAATACCTTATGGATTAAGAAGAATAACATGATGTATAAGTGGTGTAAATTTATAGAATTATTATAAATTATTGTAAATTTATAGGATTATTATAAATTATTGTAAATTTATAATAAAATAACTAGAATTTCACCAAATTAGAAATTTAATGGAAATAAAATAAACATTGGATTTGGGTGAAAAAAACATGTTGAGCTTAACATGTTAATGTTAAATGGGACAGAAATACAATGTGTTCCTACCTTTGAATTAAATGCTAAATAGCAGTATTATACATTTTGGGAAAATATTCAAAAAATAAAATACCCTAGAATGGAGTTTCTTGGCAGCTCTGTACTAATTTTAATAGTTCTTGAATCTCCTTTTTCACTTTAGAAATTTTAGTCACACTTTAAAAATCTGGGCAAAATATATTTCCAGCAAACAGCCAAGAGCCAGATGTATTAAATGATCATATTCACGCTCCCAAAAGAAAATTCAAAATGAAGCATGTTGATAAACATTTTGGACGTGATGTTGGAGAACAACTGCAACCCGCCCAGATGTTCAGCTCGCCCAGAGGCTGCCTCCTTGGTGACTTGTTTCATCTTGAGTCTAGAGAGTCCGGTTTGGGGAAGAAAACCACATCCAGCCGGCCGTTCTAGCACAGCCCCACTGGCCAAAGCACACACTCACACAATGAAAACACTTAAACTTTTTCTTAAAACAAATTTTTCTCCCATTGTCATGGTTCTGTATATTAACACAAAATTTTCTTTTCTTTTCTCATAGGAGAGATTATTTCATTCAATATTTTTTATGAATTATTTACCATTTGTACTTCAATAGTAGCAGAAGACAAAAAAGGTAATTGTGCCCTGAGGGAGGGTGGGCAGCATGAAGCACTACATAAAGAAAAATCTTCTAAATAAAATTAGAACTTCTAAAATTTGGGCTTGCTATGTAAATTCTGTGTTGTGTTGCATACGGCTTTTTATTTCTTGGTAAATTTTTGTGATTGTACTGAAAATTTTCCTTATTTTCAGACTACTATACTGCCTATTAAAGTTGATTTCAGACATGCAAAAAACCTGGAAGAAATGTTTCAGGGCTAGAAACATTCTTCTTTTCCTCATAGTCTACTTATACCCATCCACATGATTTGATAGAAGTGCTCGCAGGAGGTACTTCCTTATCTTCGTGTATGTCATGACAGCTGTCCTTTTCTTGAGGCCCAGAACACACATTCTCCCATCCTTTCCCAGCCAGGCAACCCAATGGATACCAGCCTCACTTTCCCGTATTTTTCCTGACTGGTTCCCAGAGTACAAAGCACAGGACAACTTCGTCAACTCACCCTGGTCTTCGACATATACTCTGGGTATAAATCTGCCTGTACCTTACCCTTGAGATGTCCTGCTCTAGGGGACAATGCCTGAACGGAAACATTTGATGAATCACAGTTATTGAGGCTCAGATTTCTCTGTCCTGGTAGAACCATGTGATAGTGAACTAAAACATGACCATCGATTCCTTTTCCCATATTCTGATCTTACCTGGAAACCCGTGCTCTCAGATTTTGTGGGGTTATCTGGCAGATTGACAGTGACAACAGTCCCATCTGGTGAAGGCTTAGGATATTAGGATGTTTCTTACTTCTTATTGTTTGAAGAAACAGTTGTGAATATAAATTAATCAAAATTAGAGGCCAGGCACAGTGGCTTACACCTGTAATGCCAGCACTTTGGGAGGCCGAGGCGGGCAGATCATCTGAGGTTGGGAGTTTGAGACCAGACTGGCCAACATGGTAAAACCCCGTCTCTACTAAAAAAAAAAATACAAAAAAAAAAAAAAAAAACTAGCCGAGTGCGGTCGCACGTGTCTGTAATCCTAACTGCATGGAAGGCTGAGGCACAAGAATTGCTTGAACCTGGGAGGCAAAGGCTGCAGTGAGCTGAGATTGCACCACTGCACTCCAGTCTGGCCAACAGAACGAGACTCTGTCTCAAAAATAAATTAATTAATCAAAATTAATTGTCCAGCTTTGATTTAGAATCTTAACTGCTATTACACGTCTCTTCTGTCTACCTTCAAAAAGGTCATCTAATACACGGGAGAAACATGGATTTTGGAGTATTTCTTGGGTAAGTAAAAAACACAGGGTCAGGCATGGTGGTTCACGCCTGTAATCTCAGCACTTTGGGAGGCTGACATGGGTGGATCACGAGGTCAGGAGTTCAAGACCAGCCTGGCCAAGATGGTGAAACCCCGTCTCTACTAAAAACACAAAAATTAGCCAGGCATGGTGGTGGGCATCTGTAATCCCGGCTACTCGGGAGCCTGAGGCAGAGAATTGCTTGAACCTGCGAGGCGGAGATTGCAGTGAGCCGAGATCGTGCCACTGCGCTCCAGCTTGGGATACAGAGCCAGACTCCATCTCAAAAAAAAAAAAAAAAGAACACAGAACTGTTTCGTTCTGTAGGAAGAGTAGATTGTATTACATTGATGATAAGTAAGTCCCAAGTCACACCCAAAATGTGATCATAAGTGAAGATAAATGGATTACTTGAGTGTTGAGACAAGAGGGACATGCTCTTCTATTTTATGTGTCCATCTTTACCTTTCTGAAAAAATAAGAATGTTGTAATTAGCATTCTATGTTTGAATCTGAGGCTCACTATTTATAAGCTGTGTGATGATGGGAGAGTTACCCGACTTCTCTGAGCCTCAGTTTTATCATTGGAAAACAGAATAAATGTACCATATTGTAAAGATCTTGTTAGGATTGATCGTGGTGACTCGGTAGATAAAGCTCCTAGTGTAATGCCTGGCCCTCATCATCATGTTCATCATTATTATCACTGTGTTTCTGAAATGTCACTGAAACGTGTCTTTTATAGGTGGAACATAAATAATGATACCTGGGTCATAACTGAGCAACTAAAACCTTTAACAGTGAATTTGGACTTCCGAAGAAACAACAAAACTGTCTTCAAGGCTTCAAGCTTTGCTGGCTATGTGGGCATGTTAACAGGATTCAAACCAGTAAGGAGTCTGTTGTTACATAATTATACAGGTAGCTTTTTGTCCTATTACTGTTACGTAAAAGTTGAAATCTAAGAATATGAGGACCTAAAGGGAATATGAAGCCCCATTTCACCCCCTTGTACTTGTCAGTATGAGATCTCGTGGTAGAGAAGAGTAGAAAGGAAATGGAGGTTTCTGAGCCTGTTCTGGGATAAAGAGCATGTGGCCGGGTGTCAAGGGCTCGGAGTCACAATCTGATTTCTAGTCCTGGGTCTTCCGCTCACTTAGGCAAGTCAGGCATTCATTCTCTGCCCTTCAGTTTCCTGTCCAAAAAGCGTTGCCAGTGGTACCCCACCTACTTATCTCACATACTACAATCAAAAATGCTTCGAACTTTTTAAAAAGCCTTGCATGGTTTTGATTTATTTTTGCCTTCCCCATTACCCAAGCTAGGCCTTTATATCCCACTCCGAAGTACAGTGAGCGACAGGGCCTTAAAGCGCATGGTTGATGTTTCTGACTTCGTTGCTTTGTCTTTTTCTCAGGGACTGTTCAGTCTTACACTGAATGAACGTTTCAGTATAAATGGTGGTTATCTGGGTAAGTAGAGCATTCTCAAGTGAAATGGGAATCTCAGAGCTTTTTTATGAGGAAGGCTGGACTGTGCCTTCTGGTTACAAAGTCCAACCTCTTCCGGTTCCCGACTGGTTACAAAGTCTAACCTCTTCTGGTTCCTGACTGGTTATATTAGTCCAGCCTCTTCCGGGTCCTGACTGGTTACATAGTGTAACCTCTTCCGGTTCCTGACATTGTGTTCATCTCTTCCAGGTGTTCTAGAATGGATTTTGGGAAAGAAAGATGCCATGTGGATAGGGTTCCTCACTAGAACAGTTCTGGAAAATAGCACAAGGTAAAGTGTTTCGTTGCTTTACTATTAAATATTTATTTTAAATTACTCATATTAAAAAATAAAAATGTTTGTCAAGCTCCAGCTTAACAATCCTTTGAGGAACTACTGCAGAATTTCTTAGGTGAACCTCTGACACTCATGTGGAATTATTCATGTTTTCTTTGTGCAGATTGTGTGTTTTATAGCAAATAAATGAATTACTTAAAAAGCACTAGGGATACTGACATTATGAAAGGCACCTGTGAATATTTTTGGTGTACAGAAAAAAAATCACCCACACACGAAAGAACAATCATACAGTAAAATCTTCATTTAAATGGTAGTACAGACCAGGCACAGTGGCTTATGCCTGTAATCCTAACACTTTGGGTGGCTGAGATGGGCAGATGACTTGCACCCAGGGGTGTGAGACCAGTCTGAGCAACATGGCAAAACCCTGTCTCTATAAAAAATAGAAAAATTAGCCAGGCATGGTGACACGTGCCTGTAGTCCCAGCTACTCAGGAGGCTGAGGTGGGAGGATCACCTGAGCCCAAGGAGGTAGAGACTGCAGTGAGCTGGGATCAATCCACTGCACTTCACCCTGGGTGACAGAGTGAGACTCTGTCTTAAAAAAACAAAATAAATAAATACAAAATGTAGTACATATTAACCTGTAAGTTATATCTTGCCTTGGTATAGAAATCTTACAATAGCAAAACTGCCTTTCCTTCATTCAGCCAGTACTGCGTCCAAATAAATGGGCATCAATCCTGTTTTTAATACTTCCCAGGGAATAAGATTTAATGTTAGCAGTGTTCTTTGATAACCCACTTCAATTTTGAATAGTCCTAATTTTCAAGAAGGTTTACTTTCTATTCTCTAAGTCCTGTATACTGTAATATTATTTCCCTTTGTTCTGTTGTTGAGTGAAAGGCATGGACAGTGAGGGTGAAAATGATCTCTTGAGGCCACTTTGTTTGTCCTTCAGATTAGAGGGGCTTCCTAAGATTCCCACTTCCCATCTCAGTGTTCACCATACACAGTCAGGGATTGCTTTTCCCAGTGTCATTGCTCACCATCCTTTTTTAAAAAACACATTGTGGCTGGCCGTGTTGGCTCATGCCTGTAATCCCAACACTTTGGGAGGCGAAGGCAAGAGTATCGTTTGCACCCAGGAGTTCGAGACCAGCCTGGGCAACAGAGTGAGATCCCATCTCTAAAAATAAAAACAAGTAAATAACACATTCCTTAGATACTTGTTTTCCTTTAGTTTCTACAGAGCTAAACATTTCCATTCTAAGTCATCTAAAAATGTTTCCCACCATCATCCTCAGCAAACTAACACAGGAACAGAAAACCAAACACTGCATGTTCTCAGTCATAAGTGAGAGCTGAACAAAGAGAGCATGTGAACACAGGGAGGGGAACATCACACACCAGGGCCTGTCGGGGAGTGGGGTGAAAGGGGAGGGAGAGCATTAGGACAAATACTTAATGCATGTAGAGCTTGAAACCTAAATGATGGGTTGATGGATGCAGCAAACCACCATGGCACATGTATACCTGTGTAACAAACCTGCACATTTAGCACATGTATCCCAGGACTTAAAGTAAAATTTAAAAATAAATAAAGTTATTTACTAAAATAAAACGCTTTATTTTTCTTTTTAAATGTTTCTGTATAGTTATGAAGAAGCCAAGAATTTATTGACCAAGACCAAGATATTGGCCCCAGCCTACTTTATCCTGGGAGGCAACCAGTCGGGGGAAGGTTGTGTGATTACACGAGACAGAAAGGAATCATTGGATGTATATGAGTAAGTAGGTTTGTTAAAGCAAAAGAAGTGGAAACAAAAGCATACACTGATAAACTTCAGATTTTAAGGCATGTAGCCTAAGAGGGAACCTCTCTTTTTGTATCTAGACTCGATGCTAAGCAGGGTAGGTGGTATGTGGTACAAACAAATTATGACCGTTGGAAACATCCCTTCTTCCTTGATGATCGCAGAACGCCTGCCAAGATGTGTCTGAACCGCACCACCCAAGAGGTACCTTTGCAGGGTCATCTTTAGAAAGAAACTGTTGCTATGAAAGATTCTCTTGGTTCTGGCATTTTTCTTTGGCCTTCAAGTAATTTATAAACCTCCTATTTTTCATAGTATCTCTAGCCACTCTCCACTGATTTTTTGTTTTGTTTTTTTTTAACTTAAAGAGCAAAATTGTGCTGTACTTTCCCTTTCTGGTTCTAATGCTGGATACCACTCTGAAGTTGAATAACAAACAGGCAAGAATTTAAAAAGGGGAAGGAGAGAGAGGAAAGTAATCCATTAAAACTGTTACCTGTGTTTCTAACAGTGACTCCCATGGAAACTCTACTGTGGGGATGGAGGGGAGGTTGATTAAAGAATGTCTTGGTTTCTAGTGACCCATGTGTGTATATAAGGCTGTTGGCTTCTGTATTTAACTTACTGAACAAAACTATTTTCTTGTGTTTTAGAATATCTCATTTGAAACCATGTATGATGTCCTGTCAACAAAACCTGTCCTCAACAAGGTATTTTAAATGTTATATGTATATTTGCCTTTTAGGGAAAAAATTTGGCCCTACGTTTTATCTTTCTCTGTTATCTTTGATCAGTTTGAGCACAGAAGTTATGTTCAGCTTAGGACTGATTTTTTATTAAAAAATGTTTTTGTGTGGCTAAAACTGTATTTTGGAATACAAGAAAGAAATTGATCACTGAGGCTTGATAGGTCGGAGTATTGTTTATAGCTTTATTTACATAGCATTTGAATTAAGTCTAGCATTTTACTCTTATTGGTATCTATTAAAAATCTCACACTATATAACTAACACCTAAATGTCAACAAAACAAAGCCTGAAGTCCATTTTCAGACAGAGCTCTGTGTCTTGGTGGGTTAGGGTTTCCCTTAAACTTTACTACATCTGTTTATCTTTTCCCTACACTATAGATTTAAAAAAATACAAAAAGTTTCCTAATCATCCCACCACTCGCTAACAATCATTCCCTGAACGTTCTGAATATGCCCCCCTAATTATCCCATTTGTTCCTTCTTTTCTTGGTCCTTTTCCACAGCTCTCCCTAAAGTAAACATGCCACCTTTACCCTGCCAGGACAAATCCCTCTGGCCTTTAGCATCCGGGTCATCCTGGCTCTCACAGGAAGCCTGCCTTCAGTTCACGGGCCCTGCCATACTTGCGTTTTGCCTATACCATCTTTGAGCAAGTCACAATCTTGTGACTTGTGTTTGGGTGTGTGCCTTGTGATCTGGGTGCCTGCAGTTTCCCCCGCTGTATTGGAAATGCTTTAAGGATAGGGGTAGCCAAAGCTCCACGGTTTTTACTCCATAGGACACCGGCAGGCCTCCCAGGACTGCCAGCTGTGCATCAAGGAGGGTTAGGGCAGTCCTAAAGCATTGGGGATGAAGCAATGTGCTGTCAGGGATAAGCTCCTATAAGGAGTTGGAGATTCTTTCCTGAGCCTGTGTATATGCATTACCTGAAACAGTGATCCTGTTGAAGTTGTTTGCTTTAATTATTTGATGAGACTATAGCTAATTTTATATGATTATACTATAGTAATATAAATATATACATTATGTAACATGCTTTGCATATATTAACATAATTATATTTTTTAATATTAAATAACTTCTAAAGCAAATTCTACAAGTATAGAAATGCTAATATATATCAGAACATCTCTGAATTGAAAACGTCCTTAAAGTAAAAATAACTTTTCTTTCAGCTGACCGTATTCACAACCTTGATAGATGTTACCAAAGGTCAATTCGAAACTTACCTGCGGGACTGCCCTGACCCTTGTATAGGGTGGTGAGCACACATCTGGCCTACAGAATGCGGCCTCTGAGACATGAAGACACCATCTCCATGTGACCGAACACTGCAGCTGTCTGACCTTCCAAAGACTAAGACTCAGGGCAGGTTCTCTTTGAGTCACAAGCTTGTCTTCCTCCATCTGTTGACAATTGACAGACTTTTTTTTCCCCCCCATCAGTTGATTTTTCTTATTTACAGATACTTCTTTAGGGGAAGTAAAACAATCATCTAGAATTCATTGAGTTTTGTTTCACTTTGACATTTGGGGATCTGGTGGGCAGTCGAACCATGGTGAGCTCCACCTCCGTGGAATAAATGGAGATTCAGCGTGGGTATTGAATCCAGCACATCTGTGTGAGTAACGGAACAGTAAACACTCCACATTCTTCAGTTTTTCACTTTTACTTACTATTTGTATGTTTTTCTGTATAACAGCCTTTTCCTTCTGATTCTAACTACTGTTAAAATTAATATGTCATTATCTTTGCTGTTATTGACGGCAATATAATTTTATTACATATGATTAGAGGGATGAGACAGACATTCACCTGTATATTTCTTTTAATGGGCACAGAATGGGCCTTTGACTCTAAATAGCACTTTTTGGGGTTCAAGAAGTAATCAGTATGCAAAGCAGTCTTTTATACAATAATTGAAGTGTTCCCTTTTTCATAATTACTCTACCTCCCAGTAACCCTAAGGAAGTTGCTAACTTAAAAAACCGCATCCCAGATTCTGTGAATTTAGTACATAAACAAGTCAAAGACTTGTGGAAAATAGGAAGTGAACTCATATTTTAAATTCTCATAAGTAGCATTCATGTAATAAACAGGTTTTTAGTTTGTTCTTCAGATTGATAGGTAGTTTTAAAGAAATTTTAGTAGTTACTAAAATTATGTTACTTTATTTTTCAGAAATCAAACTACTTATGAAAATTACTAATAGAACTTGTTAACCTTTCTAACCTTCACGATTAACTGTGAAATGTATGCCATTTGTGCAAGACCATGTGTCCACTTCATTTTGTATAATCACAGTTGTGTTCCTGACACTCAATAAACAGTCATTGGAAAGAGTGCCAGTCAGCAGTCATGCACGCTGATTGGGTGTGTACATCTGTGTTGGTTTGGAGGTGGGGGGTTATTATCAAGAAATACAAGCTGAGCATCGTATCTGAATTAAATAACAAGGGTTATGTAAGTGGGTTATTAAATATGACTAAACGGTCACAATCTTACTCTTACATGACTAATACCACCTCTTAACCAGATACTATCAACCCAATTTGCAGGTGTTTAAGGCAGTTTTTCCCCCAGATAGGTGGTGCTTCCACAAAACTTTAGTGATTCCAAGATTACTTTAGTGAAACAAGAGGAATTATAAGAGGATTTACATTAAAATAGGATTCAATTAATGAAAAAAAAAACTTTACTCAGATTTTCTACCTCTTATAAAAATGAAGTCAGGTAAACTTGATGTATTTTTTTGTTAATGTAATAACCTTTGATATGCCTGATAATAAAGAGGTGAGATGCTAATTGTTTCAGACCGGTTTCTCAGGAGTAAATCAAAGTTTACAAGAAATAACAGGTATTAAGATTTTAGGAAGTAATTGTTTAGTGGTAAAGCAGTTTTAAAATAGGATATACAGGATGAGCCTATTTATATAACACTTTATACATGTACTTATGCATAACTAGATACACATCTAGAATATCAAAAGATGACTGGGAGGATATTAACCAAAATGCTGACTGTAATTCCTACTGGATAATGGCAAGTGCTATTTTAATTTTGAGAGGACAAAACTTAGTAGCCATTGGACATTAATGAGACTCTATTTTTAGAAATACTGTATAAAAATAAGGTCCAGGTTGGATCCAAACCATGGGCTGTATCTAATTTCCCTGCAAAGTTTTCAGGAGTTTGATTTTGAATGGAAGGCTGAATCCTACCTGTATTCCTTCACACATCGAGCTCCTCAGTCAATCATCTTAATTAGAGCTCCTGCTTATCCATTTATGTACCAGGCCTCGTGATTGATAACACGCTTGACCTAGATTACCTCCTCAGCAAACCCCGGTATCACTTGTAATCACACTTGCCAACCACGGAACAAAGGGTAACTTGCTGAAAGTTGCATTAACAGAAGGGCTTAGAACCAGGGTTTCAGCCAGGTCTGTCCAACTCCTGTGCTCTTATGACACCTGAATTCTTAAACTTACAAGTAGGATTGAGAAACAGCTCTGTCCTGTGAGACCCACACTTCTGCTGTCATGGACCAGGCTACCGTGCTGAGCCTGGACACCACTGTGTCACTGCCTTTTACTTGTTCTGTGTCAATTCTTAGTGTTCCCATAGGGATCAGAAACCCTTTGGTGTTAGGAGCTGACTGGTCACTTGTTTTTGACTACCCTGAGTCTGAATCGTGCTCAGCTTGTGGGCAACGCGTTAAGAGCTCCTCAGTCTTTCTGTGGCTGTGACCCAGGAGTACGTGAAAAATATGAACAGTTAGAAAATTTATAAAAAGTCACTATAAAACCTCACACAGTCATTATTTAAGTTAGTCTCACAAAGTGAGGGATAGTTTTTGTTTGTTGGTGACAATTTACAAAATACTTGCCAGCTTAGCATCACATATAACAGATGTGGACAGCAGGCTCCAGACCACACTGAGCTGCATGCTGGCCCCGTCTACAAGCCTGGGGAAGTGTGGCTGGGCTCCTCAACCTTCATACCTTGTGGAGGTTGCTCAGCTCACATGAAAATCAGTCCTCTCTTTTTCCCTAGGGCACTCCCTCCCTCTTGTGTTGATAAAGTGGGTTTCCCAGCCAGGTGGCACAGGGGATACTAGACTGGTGTGTGTTGGGCAGTTCTCTGTGGCGGTTCTGGACATCTTCAAGGATGCTTGTCTAGGCAGAGGACAGATTTGTTTCCTGACTACGGTAATAAAGATCATCGTCTACCTGTAGGGCAAAGGTTGGATGAGTTGATTGGACAAGCAGCCCGTCTTATAACTCGAGGGGTTTCCTGAGCTTGGGGTTCCTCAGCTGTGATACAGATGATACATCATAAATTGGGTTGTCATACATCACCTCCTTGGGGGACTTGGGGGGGGTGGCAAATGGCATTCCCAGAGTAATACAGTCCTTTGCCTTTGACCCAGGAGTCTGCCAGCATCCAGGAAGCTGTGGCAGGCTTGGTCATTAGCTTGCAAGCAGGGTAAAATCTCAGGCCCTTCACAGTGCCTCAGCCTTGGGGCAGCTGGGCAGGGTCTAGGCATGCCAGCCCCCAGGCTGCCTCCCACAGCCCCGGATTCCTCTGGGGCTCCTTGAAGGGCAGACTGGGACAGTGATATGGTTTGGCCCTGTGTCCTCACCCAAATCGCGTCTCGATTTGTCAAGGGAGGGACCAGGTGGAGTTGATTGGAGCATGAGGGTGGTTTCCCCCATGCTGTTCTCCTGATGGTGAGTGAGCTCTCACGAGAGCTGATGGTTTTAAAGTGTGGTGCTTCCTCATTCTCCGACTTGCTTCTCTCCTGCTTTGTGAAGGCGTCGTCTGCTGCCCTCTTGCCTTCTGCCATGATTGTCAGTTTCCTGAGGCCTCCCCAGCCATGCAGAACTGTGAGTCAATTAAACCTCTTTCCTTTATAACTTAGCAGTGCGAAAACGGACTAATATAGACACAGCGGGATAGACTGCACCTGTCTGTGGTCTCACAGGCTGGGAAGGGAGGTGTGGGGCATGCGAGGTATGGAGAAAGTTAGTAAAAATCACTGGCCCTGTGGACCAGAAGAGACCTGGGCCAACTAGGTTTTGCCTCTGTCAAATACAAAATCCACATAAAGAAACCTAACCATTCAGCCCTCACTGGGGGCCCTCCCGATTGTTTTTCACCAAGACCCAAACTTGGCTTGGTCGTCCCGGTCCTCAGTGGCAGCAATAACACCTGGAACTTGTTGCTCCCATTGCAAGGTTGAGCAATAGCACCTGGCCTGCAGATCTCACAGGCGAGCGGCCTGTGGCACAACTGGAGTTTATGTTCCAGGTGCGCAGAGCCCAGCACACATCCCCGCTGCAGAGGTGGGAGGGAGGCGCAGAGGCACTGCGGGCTCCTGGTGGATTCAGCTCCAGACAGCAGCCCAAACATTTACTTCACATGTATCTGATTCCTGTGTCCATTTGTAGCTGACAGGCCAATTTGGAGGCATCTCAGCTGGCTGCCTATGACTGTTGTAACAATTGCAGTGCTTTCTGCAAAATAGGGCATCGTTATTTTAAAATACTTGATTGGAATTTTTTTTTTTTTTTTGAAACAGAGTCATGCTCTGTTGCCCAGGCTGGAGTGATCCAGTGGCGCCATCTCGCCTCACTGCAGCCTCCACCTCCCAGGTTCAAGCAATTCTGCTTCATCCTCCAGAGTAGCTGGGATTACAGGCACCCACCACCACGCCCAGCTAAATTTTGTATTTTTAGTAGAGATGGAGTTTCACTGTGTTGGCCAGGCTGATCTCGAACTCCTGACTTCAAGGGAGTCAGTCGCCCGCCTCAGCCTTCCAAAGTGCTGGGGTTACAGGCATGAGCCACCGCGCTTGGCCGATACGGCAATTTTGATTGAATTCAAAACTCTTCCCAAAATAATTTAGTAGTACATGTATCAATGAAAGTTAAAAAAAAAATTAGTTTTCAAATATAATTCCAATTTCTGTAAATCCTTGAATGCTTGTACAACACTGCTTTAAATGCATCACTCAATTAGGCATACAAATTGATCCTTAATGATTTTTCAAAAATTTGAGGAGTTCATAAAGTCTTGGCCAAGAATTGTGTATAACGATTTCAAATAGAAAACAGGTTATAAAAACATGTTAAGAAAATGGCCAGGCTCTGTGGCTCATGCCTATAATCCTAGCACTTTGGGAGACAGAGACGGGTGGATTGCCTGAGCTCAAGAGTTCAAGACAAGCTTGGGTAACATGGTGAAACCCTGTCTCTACTAAAATACAAAAAATCAGCTGGGCAAGGTGCCAGGCATCTGTAATCCCAGCTACTCAGGAGGCTGAGGCCCGAGAATTGCTTGAACCCAGGAGGCGGAGGTTGCAGTGGCCGAGACCATGCCACTGCACTCCAGCCTGGGCAACAAACTCTGTCCAAAAAAGAGAAAAGAAAAAAAAAAGTCTATAGTTTTGCATTTTTTATGTGTAATATCTCCCCTGATGCTTTATCTTCTGTTCATTACTTAAATATTTCATAATTAATGTAAAGAAAATGTAATGAATTTTTCACCAAGTCCATATATCCCTTCTCGTTTACAAACACTATCCTTTTCAGTATGTACTGCGACATACAAACAGGCCAAAAGATAACAAATCTCTCATTGTTTCCATTGCTTCATCACCAGCCTGGGTGACCAGTGACACATGACTTAACTCCTTGCATCCCCATATCTGCCTTTGTAAAATGAGGGTTTAGATCCAATTTTCTCTAAGGATTCCTCTAGCTTGATAAATCTAGATTTAAATTGAGTCTCAGTTCCACAGGGAATCCAGTAGCAGCTGACACCCAGGTGTGGTTGGACTCGTCAGAACCGTTGTAGTCTTTGTTAGTCATACACATGCATGGGTGAAATCCAGTCAAAACTTTCATATCAAGTATTTCAAAATGATGCTCTACTTGGCAGAAAGCACATGCAGTTTGGGCAGTCATGGGCAGGTAGCCAAGATGCCTCCAAAGTGGCCTGTGAGCTGCAAATGACATTTTCTACATGTATAACATATACAAAATATGATGTATATTTTAGTAGAGACGGAGTTTCATACATATATACAATTTATATATACACGTACATATAATTTGTACACACACACACACAGATTTACAGTAAATATGTTTAAATTTGAAATCATAGTACCTGAGTTCAATGCCAACCCTCATTGAATGTCAGAAAAACATAGTAAGGCTGGGCATGGTGGCTCACACCTGTAATCCCAGCACTTTGGGAGGCCAAGGCAGGGGCATCACATGAGGCCAGAAGTTTGAGACCAGCCTGGGCAACATAGTGAGACTTGATGTCCACTCAAAATCAAAAAATAATTAGCTGGGCTTTGCAGCGTGCACCTGTGTCCCAGCTACTCAGGAGGCTGAGGCGGGAGGAGCACTTGAGCCTGGGAGATGGAGGCTGCGGTGAGCTATGACCGCGCCACTGCACTCCAGCCTGGGTGACAGAACAAGATTCTGTCTCAACTAAAAAGAAAAAAAAATACATTTACATTATGCTCTATGATAGTCTAGTGGCCTACACAAATTCTGCTCTTCCCATGTTGTGGATACGAAATAATGAGGCAGGGTTGATAGCATTATTTCAAAATCTTATAAGAGGTAGCAGTACTAAGAAGTCAACTGCAAGGCCATGCATGTCCAAGGCTGTGTGTGGGTGAGTGAAATCTCCTTATGCCAAGGAGCCACAACCAAGGGGAAATTACTTGATGCATATGCCAGTTCTTGCTTTTCACCTGCTCGGTACAATGGACCATACATATCAGCAAATGAAATAAGTAAGACTTTTCATCTTAGTTACTAAGAAAAAGTATTCCTTGGTAAAGCAAACACCCAGTGATTGGCTCTGTTATTAGATAATTAAGTTTACTGTCTTACTATAGAAAATCAAGTTTCAGTAGTTGAGTTTCATTATATTTTTGTTTCTGACTGTTACAGTTGCTGGGTGGGAACAATGTGGAAAGTTTTCACTTGTTTGCCTTCAAGGGTACTGACTTCATAATATATATATACATACACACACATACATACATACCACGGTTTCTTTTATTTTTTATTTATTTATTTATTTATTTATTTTGAGACAGAGTCTCGCTCTGTCGCTCAGGCTGGAGTGCAGTGGCGCGATCTTGGCTCACTGCAAGCTCCGCCTCCTGGGTTCACACCATTCTTCGGCCTCAGCCTCCCCAGTAGCTGGGACTACAGGCACCTGCCACTGCGCCTGGCTAATTTTGTGTGTGTGTGTGTGTGTGTGTGTGTGTGTGTGTGTGTGTGTGTGTGTATTTTTAGTAGAGATGGGATTTCACCGTGGTCTCAATCTCCTGACCTCGTGATCTGCCCGCCTCAGCCTCCCAAAGTGCTGGGATTACAGGCGTGAGCCACCGCACCCGGCCCACAGTTTCTTTATCCACTTGTTGATTGATGGGCATTTGGGTCGGTTCCACGATTTTGCAATTGTGAATTGTGCTGCTATAAACATGCGTGTGCAAGTATCTATTTCGAATATGACTTCTTTTCCTCTGAGTAGATACCCAGTAGTGGGATTGCTGGATCAAATGGTAGTTCTACTTTTAGCTCTTTAAGGAATCTCCACACTGTTTTCCATAGTGGCTGTACTAGTTTACATTCCCACCAGTAGTGTAGAAGTGTTTCCTGATCACCGCATCCATGCCAACATCTACTGTTTTTGATTCTTTGATTATGGCCATTCTTGCAGGAGTAAGGGGGTCTCACATTGTGGTTTTGATTTGCATTTCCCTAATCTTTAGTGATGATGAGCATTTTTTCATATGTTGGCCATTTGTATATCTTCTTTTGAGAATTGTCTATTCATGTCCTTAGCCCACTTTTTGGTGGGATTGTTTTTTTCTTACTAATTTGTTTGACTTGGTTGTAGATTCTGGATATTAGTCCATTGTCAGATACATAGATTGTTAAGATTGTCTCCCACTCTGTGGGTTGCCTGTTTACTCTACTGACTGTTCCTTTTGCTGTGCAAAAGCTCTTTAGTTTAATTAGGTCCCAGCTATTTGTCTTTGTTTTTATTGCAATTGCTTTTGGGTTTTTGATCATGAAATGCTTGCCTAAGCCAGTGTCAAGAAGGGTTTTTCCAATGTTATCTTCTAGAAGTTTTATAGTTTCAGGTTTTAGGTTTAAGTTGTTAATCCAACTTAAGCTGATTTTTGTATAAGGTGAGAGATGAGGATCCAGTATCATTCTCGTACATGTGGCTAGCCAATTATCCCAGCACCATTTGTTGAAAAGGGTGTCCTTTCCCCACTATGTTTTTGTTTGCTTTGTTGAAGATCAGTTGGCTGTAAGCATTTGAGTTTATTTCTGGGTTCTCTATTCTATTCCATTGGTCTATGTGCCTATGACAAATTTATTTAGAAGAAATATTTTCTTATCTTTTCATGCTTTGCTTTAGATATTGCTACAAACTTTATTTAATAGTAATTTTAAATTGTGACTAGTAAAGTTATGTGAACCATGTACAGCAAAATAAAGGATGTCATTTAGACTTGTTTGCAGAGATAGCACCTTAAGCTTCCATTAGATCTGTTTTTATCAGGTCATCTTATCTCTGAGCTACTTGACACTTTATCTGTCTCATCAGGTACAATCATTTAAAAACCATTGAGCTAGGTTATCTTAAAATTTTCTTTAAAATATGCAAGTAATATATTTATATTTTTTGATAAAACATTTAACAAAATAAACAGAAGCCTCCCCTTTACTTCACTCTTCCAAATTCCACTTCCCTCCCCAGAAGTAACCTCTTACCCATATTCTGTTTGGCTCTGTGTTCATGTTTGTTTGTTTTTGAGATGGAGTCTCACTCTGTCACCTAGGCTGGAGTGCAGTGGCATGATCTCGGCTCATTGCAACCTCCGCCTCCTCAGTTCAAGTGATTCTCTTGCCTCAGCCTCCCAAGTAACTAAGATTACAGGCACTGCCACCATGCCCAACTAATTTTTGTATTTTTAGTAGAGATGGGATTTCACCATGTTGGCCAGGCTGGTCTTGAATTCCTGACCTCGGGTGATCTACCCACCTCAGCCTCCCAAAGTGCTAAGATTACAGGCATGAGCCACTGCACCCGGGCTGTTTGTTTGCTTTGAGAAAAGGTCTCACTCTGTCACCCAGGCTGGAATGCAGTGGCACAATCATGGCTCACTGCAGCCTCAACATCCTGGGTGCAAGCAGTCCTCTCACCTCAGCCTTCCGAGTTGCTGGGGCTACAGGAATGCACCACCATGCCCTGCTTCTTTTTATTTTTTGTAGGGGCGAGGTCTCATTATTTTGCCTAGGCTGGTCTCGAACTCCTAGGCTCAAAAGATCCTCCCACCTCAGCTTCCCAAAGTGTTGGGATTACAGGCATGTGCCACTACACGTGGCTTTTGTTTTTCATTCAACAGTATGGACCTCTTTGCATGTGACTGTTTATAATTTTTATCATCTTTTTTAAGTGCTTTGAAGGATTCCAAAGTATATCGATGGACATTTAGTTTGTTTTCAGAGCTTTGTAGTTATAAGTAATGCTGCAGTGAACATCGTATGTTTACATATCTAACAGTTTATATAATAGATAACAGATACACATAAAGAATAGATGTGGTAGGTGCACATTTATTTTGTAAGATACTACTGAAGTGCTTTCCAAAGTGTCTGAATCACTGCACACTCCCAGCAGTGGGGAGAATGCCTTTTTCCCCAGACACTCAGAAACAGTAATTACCATAGCTAATGAATCCATGACATCAGTGCACACACTTGGAAGAGTGAGAGGATTACTCTATTCCCATCACCGCGTTCATTTTCACAGATTCCTAGGGCACCCTGCAAAGATATTCCTGGGGAGATGGGGCCGACAGGGCTCCAACCCTAATCTGACAAAGGGTCCATTGTGACTACTGATGCACAGGTGCCTGTGTCAGGGCACGTGAAAGGAGAAAGGACATCAGAACAGAGAACCCTCTAACCTGGGAAATCTGATCTGAAAGAGTAGCGAAAAAGAATGTGATTGTGACTCCCACGTTAAATACAAAAGACTCTTAGCAGTTGCCCTATGTTCCAAGCCACTATTTTTGACCAAGATCAAATCAATAGCCTGTAACCCATATACTTCATGTTGAGTTCAACCAGCTCACCACTGAGTGAAAACCATGGCAGGCACTCTACTGGGCTGGCTAAGAAACAGCCCCTTCCCTGAAGGCTCATACAGCCCAAGACGGTAGTTAGGAGAGTAAATCACTCAGTGGGATTGGCCATGATGGGAGTTGGCACAGGGTAAACACAGAAATGAGAAACTGCAGCCCAAAAGGGAGGGCTGGAGAAGAACAAGGCCTTGAAGAATGAGCAGGAGTT
The DNA here is from genome assembly GCF_028885625.2 of Pongo pygmaeus. Taxonomy (NCBI): domain Eukaryota; kingdom Metazoa; phylum Chordata; class Mammalia; order Primates; family Hominidae; genus Pongo; species Pongo pygmaeus. Next base: position 18,092,565 of record NC_072380.2, on the reverse strand, counting down.
CAATGGATAAAGAAGGAAAAAAGTGGTTTGACTGACAGAGAAAAAGAGTGTATATGAAGCATGGAAGCATGAAACAGTACGACCAGTTTGGAGAACTACAAGTTGTCAAGTGCTTGCAGCAACACAAGGTTAGAGAGGTCAACAGATGGGTCCAGGGATCTATAATTGCCATTTTGTAAATCAAATCATGTTGGAAAAATAAATTTACTTAACATTCACACTACCCTCTTGGTTGCTGAGTCACTGAATTCCAGAAGCCTCTGGGGACAACAACTCATTGTAGCAGAGGAACAGGAAAAAGATGCTACTCTGTCCTCATAGTTACTGGTTAGAGACAGAACCAGGCTGAAGCTACCCACTGGTCTTATTCATAAGGGCAAGATGAGGTTCTGTGAACAGTTCTCCATGTAGTGGTCTTTGAATGCCATCCTAACTGCGTATCCAGGGGACTGCTTTTAACATGATTGCAATCTTATAAGTACAAATGGGCCAGCACCCTTCTCCATATCCTTTCTAACCACCTGCAACTCAGTAAAGAAACGAACTCTGCAACTCCCATTTATTCATTCAACAAAGTATATAGGCAGAAAAATGTCATCACAACGTATGCTTCCAGGCAGGATGAAGTAACAGGAGTCAAATTCACCTTCTACCTGATACCACAGAAAAACCAGACAAAATATATGAAATGAAGGTTTTTAAGACATTGGACATGAGATATCTGAAAGGTGGGAAATGAGGAGAGCCCTGCTTGCCCCAGCCTACTGCCTGGAGAGTTTGCATGCCATGGAGCAGAAAGAGGGAGCAACGGCAGAGCCTGGGGTATCTCTGAAGTGTGATGGAGCTGGGTGGTAAGTAGCAAAGGCAGCTAAAGATTACAGGGCAGGGGCTGAGAGTGGAGAATAGCTATAGGAATACAAAAATATCCACACCCAATAATGTAAAATATACAATATCTGGCATCCAATCAAAAGTTGCCAGGCATACAAAGAAGCAGAAAAAGATGGTTCCTGATGAGGGAAAAAATAAATTCATGAAAATCAGCCAGAAATAACACAGATGATAGAATTAGCAGACAAAGATGTTATAACATTTACTCTAATTGTACTCCAGTGCTCAAGAAGCTAGAGGAAAGATTAAGTTATAGAAACATGGTAGATATGGAAAATACTCAAACCTAATAAGGGACAAATATGAAAGCCATACAGCTAATATCATACTTAATGGTGAAATACATTTCTCCTAAGATTGAGAACAAGGGATTGTTGCCCACTCTTACTACTTCTATCAACATTGTACTGGTTGTTTCAGCCAGTGCAACCAGGCAAGATAAAGAAGTAAAAGGCATCCAGATTGAAAAGGAAGATGTAAAATTGTTTTTTTTTTTTTTGAAGATGACATGATCATCTATGTAGGAAACCTTTGGAATCTACAAAAAATTTTCAAAATTACTAGAATCAGTAAGTGAGTTTAACAAGGTTGCATGATGCAAGATCTCTGTATAAAATCAATTATATTTCTATCTTCTAGCAATGAATAACCAGAAATTGAAATTCAAAACAATACCATCAGCGATGCAGGAAACTCTTGTGAGTTTGCAATAGGCAGAATAATGACCCCCAAATATGTCCATGTCCTAATCCCAAGAACTTGAGCATATGTTACCCTACATGGCAAATGGAACTTTGCAGATGTGATTAAGGACCTGCAATGAAGGAGATTTATCCAAGTGGACCTAATCTAATCACATGGATAGCAGATAATTTTTTTCTGCTCTGTCAGAGGTGTGACTACTGAAGAAGGGTTGCAGTGAGACGCAATTCTGCTGACTTTGAAGATGGAAAAAGGAAGCCATGAGCCCAGGAATGTGTGTGGCCTCCAGAAGCTGGAATGTGCAAGGAAATGAGTTGTCTCCTTGGGTCCCTAGAAAGGAAGGCAGACCTGCTAACACCTTGATGTCAGCCCATGTGAGCCATGCTGTAATTCTAATCTGTAGAGAACTGTAGGATAATACATTTGCTGTTTTAAACCACTAAGCCTGTGGTGATTTTTTATGGCAGCAATAGCAATCCGTATAGGATAAATCTGCAAATTATCTGTAAATCCTACACACTGAATACTATAAAACATAGCTGAGAGGAATTAGACAAAACTTAGAGCTATCATGTTCATGGAAGACTTGATGTTGTTAAGATGAAAATTCTCAAATTGACCTATAGACTCAAACCAATCCCAAACAAAATTCCAGCAGATTTTCTAGTAGAAATTGCTGGTTCTAAGGTTCATACAGAAATGCAAAGGACCTAGAATAGTTGAAGAAATCTTGAAAGTTGAAAAGTTGGAGGACTTATACTACCTGATTTATTATAATAAAGTTATAGTGAGGAAAACAGTGTGCTAATGGTATAAAGACAGACAAATGTATCAGAATTGAAAAGAGTCCAAAAGTAGATCTGCATACATAATATAGTCAATTGATTTTCAACAAAGGTGCAAATGCAATTCAGTAGAGAAAGGATAAGCGTTTTCAACCGTGATGCTGGGGCAACTGGATATTCAAATGCAAATAAATGAACATTAATGAAAACCTCACACATATACAAAAACTAATTCATAATTGATCAGGCTGGGCACTGTGGCCCACACTTGTAATCCCAGCACTTTGGGAAGCCAAGGCAGGCAGCTTGCTTGAGCCCAGGAGTTCAAGACCAGCCTGGGCAACATGGCAAGACCCTGCCCTACAAAAAATTAGCCAGGCATGGTGGTGGCATGCTTATGGTCCCAACTACTTGGGAAGCTGAGGTGGGAGGATCACTTGAGTCCAGGGAGGTTGATATGGTTTTGCTCTGTGTCCCTACCCAAATCTCATCTTGAATTGTACTCTTATAATTCCTACATGTTGTGGGAGGGATCCAGTAGGAGATAATTGGAATCATCGGGGCGGTTTCCCCCATACTGTTCTCATGGTAGTGAATAAGTCTCATGAAATCTGATTATTTTATCGGGGGTTTCCGCTTTTGCATCTTCCTCATTTTCTCTTGATGCCGCTATGTAAGAAGTGCCTTTTGCCTTCCGCCATGATTCTGAGGCCTCCCCAGCCATGTGGAACTGTAAGTCCAATTAAACCTCTTTGTCTTCCCAGTCTCAGGTATGTCTTTATCAGCAGCGTGAAAATGGAGTAATACAGAGGTCGAGACTTCAGTGAGCCATGATCGTGCCAGTGCACTCCAGCCTGGGTGACACAGCAAGACCCTGCTACAAAAATTAAAAACTTTTTTTAATTGATCAATGAACTATAAAGCCTCTAGAAGAACACAGGGGAACATCTTTGTGACCCTGGGTTAAGGAAAATTTTCTTAGATATAATGCTAAAAGCATGATGCTTAAGAGGAAAAAATTAATACATTGGACTTCATCAAAATCAAGAGCTTAAGCTCTTCAACAGGCACCAAAAAGAAAATGAAAAAACAAGCCTCAGAGAGAAAATATCTGCAAAACACTTTATCAGATAAAGAACTTGTATCTATAATACATATAAAACTCACAACTCAAAAATAAGAAACTCAACAACCATGTTTTTAAAATGGACAAAGTATTTGGACACTTCACCAAAAAAATATATGGGTACCAAAAAATAAGAAAACAACTGGCGGGGTGAGATGGCTCATGACTGTAATCCCAGCACTTTGGGATACGAGGCGGGTGGATCATGAAGTCAAGACCATCCTGAGTAACATGGTGAAATCCCATTTCTACTAAAAATACAAAAAATTAGCTGAGCATAGTGGCATGCCCCTGTAGTCCCCGCTACTCGGGAGGCTGAGGCAGAAGAATCGCTTGGACCCTGGAGGCAGATGTTGCAGTGAGTCCAGATTGTGCCACTGCACTCCAGCCTGGGTGACTGAGTGAGACTCCGTCTCAATTAAAAAAAAAAAAAAAACTATTTTTTTAATGCGCAAAATATTTGACTACTTCAAAGACAATATATAGTTGGTAAATAAGCACATGAAAAGAAGTTCAATATCATTAGTTATTAGGGAAACACAAGCCAAAACCATAATGGGATACCACTACACATGTACTAGAATGTCTAAAAATTGCAAAGACTGATAATACAAAGCACTGGCAGAGATGTGGAGCACTGGGATTTTCCAAGTGTAAAGGTGGAATAATGTAAAATGGTACTTTGGAAACAGATTAAGCAGTTTCTTTTAAAGTTAAATACACACACTTAGCATATGATAAAGCCATTCCAATCCTAGGTGTCTACTCACGGGAAATGAAAGTATGTCTATTCAAAAAAGTGTACAAAATTTTTCAATAACAGCTTTACTTGTAGTAGCCCCAAACCAGAAACAACCTAAATATGCATCAAGCGATTATATCCATACTATGGAATATTATTCAGCAATACAAGGCAATGAAGTATCAGTACTTGCTACAACATGAGTGAATGTCAAAATATAAGGCTGAGTGAAGAAAGCAAGACCAAAAAACATGTATACTGTATGGTTACATTTAGATAAATTTCTAGCAAATGCGAACTAATCTGTGGTGACAGTCAGGGGTTGTCTGGAGATGGGGTTAGGTGGGGGAAAGGTGAGAGGGAGGGATTACAAAAGGGCATCAGGAAACTTTTGGGGACGATAGGTATGTTTATTATCTTGATTGTAGTGACAGTGTTACATGTGTCAAACAGCAAATTGTACATTTTAAAGTATATTTGATTATATGTCAATTATCCCTCAATAAAAGTGTGAAAAACGTATTGAGAATACATTCAACAATACAGATGTTTGGCTAGGTATTGGAGATACCACGTTGAACAAAAAAGACAAGGCAAGGTCTCTGTCTTCATGAATTTTAAGATATTAAGCAAAGAATCTTCCCTTCCATTTCTTTCATCAGTTTCCACTTCTGCCCACATACTTGTTTTCTCTGGTGATTTTTTATTGTGTGACAGAAGCAAACTTTTATCACCAACAGGATTTCTTAAATCATCGCCTCAGGTAAGGGTTGCTAGAGTTGGTTGATCTAACAGTTTGAAACTAGAGTTTGCAGCTATTTGGAATAGGATGTAGTTTTCCTATTTCTGTTTACAGAGAAAGTTATAATCATTTTTGTGCTTAGAAAAAGCCCATTTTCCTCAGAAGAGCCAGCACTGGGTTATAACAAAGGCTCAATTCAGAGACATCTAAGAAGACATTAAGAAGAGTATAAATGTGTTCTTTGGCTACAGGTGAAGAGGCTGGATATTCTATTTCTAGTTGTGGTTTCCTCTTTTCCCTGTGAACCTTGGGGTTGGGTGTGAGGGGATGTGAGTGGTAACTAATGGCAGGTCTGGGGCAAGAGTAATGAGTATCTATAGGATTGACTCAGGTGCTAAGGCAAATTCCTTAAACATACTGGGGTGCAGAATGGTTTGTATCAGTATGGATATGCACACAATCCACCAAAAAGTGGCTGATTACAAGATCGCTGAGGCATTCATAGGCTTTATGTTTTTCTTTTCTTTTTGAGACGGCGTCTCCTTCTCTCGCCCAGGCTGGAGTGCAGTGGCATCATCTCAGCTCACTGCAACCGCCGCCTCCCAGGTTCAAGCGATTCTCCTGCCTCAGCCTCCCCAGTAGCTGGGATTACAGGTGCCTGCTACCACACCCGGCTAATTTTTGAATTTTTAGTAGAGATGGGGTTTCACCATGCTGGCCAGGCTGGTCCTGAACTCCTGGACTTCAGGTGATCCACCCACCTCAGCCTCCCAAAGTGCTGGGTTTACAGGCATGTGCCACCATGCCCAGCCCACAGGCTTTGAGTCCTGGCAACAGCTACTCTGGACTTGTTGGCAGCATCACCGTGAGCACTATGAGCAGGTAGGCAACCCACTGACTGGAGTGGAAGAGTTGGCGGACTGTGCCAATACTTATTCCTTTTCTTAAAATTTTTGTGTAGTATTTGACACATCCAAAAGCATATAAGTAAGTTATAGCTAAACCATGAAGCACAATAATGAAACAACAGTATCAAACCCACTATCAACTCACTCACACTGAAATTACCATGTTTCTTCTCATGCCTTTCTCATTATTCTCAGAGGGAATCACTGTCTTAAATTTCATCTTTAGCCCTTCCATGCTTAAAAAAAAATCAGTGCATATGTATATATTCCTTATCCATGTATTAGTTTTTTTTTGAGCAATATGAAGATAGAATCATACATACATAATCTTCTGTGACTGCTCCTTTCTTCAACATTGTTTTTAAGATCTGTCCATATTCTTACTATAGCAAAATTTATCAATCTTTCATGGATTGTTTTTGTGTCTAAGAAATCTTTTCTTACCTCAAAAGTAAAAAGTCTTCTCATGTATTTTCTTAATCAAATTTTCTCTTTCACATTTGTCTTTAATTCACATGGAGTTGGGTTTTTATGTATGATGAGAGACAAGGGAGATAATTTTATTCTTTTCTACATGGATCATCACTGAACGGCATGTAGTGATTAGTTCCTCCTTTACTGCTCTGTAACATCCTCTGTCAAGTATAAGACCTTATATATGCTTGAGTTCCTTCCATTATTCAGTTTGTCCATCCCTGGACCTAGGTATACTCTCTTTAAGCACTATAGGTTTATGATAAGATTTTATATTTAGTACGGCAACCACTGCCCCTTCGTTGAGTTCTTTTGCTTCCAAAGTATCTTGGCTATTTGGGGGCATTTGATACTCCCTATTACTTTTAAAATTAATCAGTTCCTTGAAAAACTATGTTGGAATTTTGATTTTTTTTCCCCCAAGCTTTATTTTAGAATTGGAGGGTACATGTGCAGATTTGTTAAAAAGGTATACTGTGTGGTGCTGAGGTCTGGGGTATGAAGGAATCCATCACCCACATTGGGTGAGCTGAGAACCCAATAGGTAGATTTATAGCCCTTGATTCCTCCTGCTCTGTCCCTTCTAGTAGTCCCCAGTGTCTTTTTTTCCCATCTTTATGTCCATGTGTGCCCAGTGTTTGGCTCCCACTTAGAAGTGAGAACATAAAGTATTTGATTTTGTTTCTGCATTAGTTCACTTAGGATAACAGCCTCCAGCTGCATCCATGTTGCTGCACAGGACATGATTTTTGTTCTTTTTTTATGGCTTCATAGTATTCCCTGTTGTATATATACCATATTTTCTTTGTCCAATCCACTGTTAATGGTCATTTGGGTTGATTTCATGTCTTTGCTATTGTGAATAGTGCTGCAATGAACATACAGGCACATGGGCCTTTTTGGTAGAATATTTTATTTTCCTTTGGGTATGTATCCCATAATGGGATTGCTGGGTTGAATGGCAGTTCAACTGTCAGTTCTTTGAGAAATCTCCAAAATGTTCTCTACCATAGCTGGACTAATTTACATGGACTTTTGATTTTGATTGCATTCAATCTTTAGGTCAATTTGGGGAAAACTGAAATCTACACATTATTGAGTTGTATTCTCAAAATATATTGTACATCTCTCCATTTATTGAGATCTTCCTTAATGACTCAGAAAACTTTATTTGTCCATCTTTTGTGACATTTATTTTTATCTTGTATTTGTAAGTTTCAATTTTAAATAACTTTCAAAACATTGCTTATTAATTGCTGATGTATAAAAATGATTTTTAAATTATCACCTTATATAACACAATTTTGCTAAACACACTTTTTCAAATGATTTGTCTGTAGATTTGGATTTTCTTTGTTGACAACAAATCATCTGTGAATAATGGCAGTTTTTTTCTTTCCAAATTCTTACACATTTTTTCTGCCTGACAATGTTGGGTAAAACCTGTAGTACAGTGTGGAACGTAAGTTATACTTAGGGGCATTCATTTCTTTTTCATGGTTTTAAAAGAGATTGTGTCTAATTTTTTAAACTGCAGTTAAAGAAGTTCTCAAATCAATGAGGGGCATAGAGTCTAGCAATGGAATAGAGTTCCACATATATGCTCTTTCCTTCATCCTTTCTCTTTTAATTAAAGTGCCAGGGAAGAATGATGGTAAGGGTGGGGAAGTAGACTAGTGTGTGAGTTGATATACTATTGACCACTTTCATTGCATTTCTTCTCAATAGTGGCCTGATTACTTTTTTCTCTGTTACCACCCTTTTGAACTTACCCTTATTTTACAATTAAACTAGTTGCCATGACATTTCCCAGTGGAAGTAGAATGTAGAATTTTTTTAATTCCATTGAAAAGCCACTATCAGAGTTATTGCCAGCTATTATAATATTAAAGACCTTCAGTAATTATAATGTAAGTTCAGAAAGATTTCAAATTAACCTTTTCCTCTACCCGAACTTCTTTGTATAATTTTTCCTTGATAAGTCTGCTGCTTTGCTGATTTGATACTGCATTCCACATAAAAAGGATCTTCTTACTTGGCATAGAGACAGCCTTCAAAGGGCTTGACCAATCACTGATGTCCTACTTAAACCTTGTTGGAAATAGTGTCATTGGAAAGTTTACAAAAATTTATATGCCCCCCACCCCTACCCCAGCCTATCTATCTATCTGTCTATCTATCTATCTATATATATATATACACACACACACACATATATATGAAGAAACTAACCCTCTAAAAAATAGCAAATAGGAAACAGCACTGTTTTAGGTGGAAATGTAGGCAGACGATGGTGGCTGAACATTTTGATAATATTGTAGGCTATTCTCTGAGCTCCCATTTGATCAGAAAATTGTACACGGTCAAAAATTACAGACACTTATACTATTCTTTCTCCTCTGCCCTACTCAACCAAACTCTGCAGTTACAGAGAAATACTGAGGGCAAGGTTCCATTCATCTTTGAGGCCAAAGTGTTGATAAGGTTGGCTCTGCCCTATACCCCTCTCACATCTAGGATGCTCAATAACAATAAATATTTTGTGAACACTTGGGATATGTGGCTATTTGGAGAGGTAGACAGAGTAGAAACCATTTGCTTTGAAGAGTTGACATCAAGTTGTTTTTGTTTCCCTTAAGCTAGAGGTTCATTGAACCACCAGGCAGTAATAATGGTGGTGATTTAATAACAGTTACCCTTTTCTAGAACAACAGTGTATTTGGAAAAATCTACCTAATCCTTTCCCTTTTAACATATCAGTATCTGACACTGAAATAAGCAATGCTAGAATACTGTGGATAGCTAATGTACAGCAAATATTAGGACGACTGAGTTATTATCCTAGTGGTAAATGTTGTAGGCAATAATACACAAAGCTAACAAATACTGACCACCAACTCTGTGCCAGGCCCTGTTTCGTTGCTGGGGATACAGTGTTGAACAAGTTTGACTCCTTAACAAGGAGAGACAGATGTGAATATACTAATCATGATAGTTTCAGATGGTGACAAGTATAGGAAGAAAAAAAAAAGACAATGATGGGATAGAGAATAACTGGAGGGTGTGAGGCAAATTTGATGGAAACTACAAACTCACATAGGCTCAATGAACCCCAAGCATGACACACACATCCACATATACACAGGCATATCATATTCAAATTGCTGAAAAGTACACATTACACAGAGAAGAAAAATAACAGCAGACTTCTTTCCAAAAAACTATATAATGTTCATGGATTGGAAAACTCAATATTGTTTACATTTCCATTTCCTCCAAATTAATCTATAAGATCAATGTAATTCTAATAAAACTCCCAGCAGGTTTTTGGTTTGTGAAAACTGAAATTGAAAATGCAAAACATGAAAATGAAAAGAACATAGCCAAAAATGTCTGTGAAAGAACAAAGTTAGAGGACTTATGTTTCTTTCTCTTTCTCTTTCTTTTCTTTTTTTTTTTTTTTTTTGGTGAGCAAGATGAAGACAAACTTTATTGAGTGTTAGAACAGCTCAGAGGAGATTTTTTTTTCTGTATCCCAAGTCATCAAGCAAGGACTTACGTTTCTTAATTTCAAGACTTACTATAAAGCTATAGTAGTCAAGACAGTGTAATACTGATGTAAGAATAGACATATAAATCAACAGAACATCACAGAAATTCCAGACATAGAGCCACACATATATGGTCAATTGATTTCCACAAAGGTAACAAGACAATAGGAAAAGTCCTTTGAACAAATGAAGGCACTGGATTTCTATACAGGAGAAAAATAAAACCTGATCCTTACCTCACACCATACCAAAAAAAATTACTTAAAATAGATGATAGAGCTTAAATATGTAGGACAAAGAATTATTATCCATATATTTTATATATATAAAGATTCTTAGAGCTTAAGATATTTATTGTTAGGATTTCTAGCAATTAAATTGCTATGCCAAAGACTGTATCTTGAACTTTTTAGTGCACGTTGCCAAACTATACAGGTGGCATCAATTTTTCTGGATCTTTTAGTGGGAAATTAGGGCACGGGTCTCTTTCCAGAAACCCTTAGGAGATATTCTTAAATTTGACTAACAGCCCAGTTTTTCTGAAGGTTTTCCAATGATTACTTTAAAATCTATTGTTGTATGTTATCATTAGATTCACTGCATTTTAAACTTAAATTTCATGTTAATTTCAAATTATATCAATCAACTAATATGACTTACCTATTAGCAGACTTGGAATAGATAAGCATATATTTGCATTTTCTTCAGCTGAAACTTTTCTCTCGGAAAAGTACTATTACAGGAATATTCCACTGTTTTTGTTAAAACTGTTGAAGCAGAGAAGAATCCATTTGCCATAGTTAAATAAGATGTCCAATCCTTCTAGTAAAACATACTGATGACCTTGAATCTCTCTTCGAAATACTCAAATTTACTTGTTTATGTAACAGATATTGAAAAATTTCTACATTCCAGGATCTGCTTAAAGACAAGAAATATTGCAGTGAACAAAGCAGAGAAAAATTCCTACCCTTAAAGAGCTTACATTCTAACTGAGGGGGTGGAGAAAGACATAAAATGAGTAAAATATTGTTAACTGTGGATAAGTAATATGGAGAAAAATAAGCCGAAGGCAAGAAGATAAAAATAAATTGTGGGGAGATGCAATTTTAGGTTGGATACATAAAGAAGATTCACTAAATGTCTGCCATAAAAATATCTGAGGAAAGAACATTCTAAGTAGAGGTAACAGTAAATGCAAAATGCCCTGCATGCGTTGATGCCTGGCAGGTCTGAACAACAAAGAGGTCAGTGTGACTGAAGCACAGGGAAAATAAGAAAGGAAGAGGTAGAGAATTGTCCTGTAGGGCCTTCTGAAGTAATTTTTGCTTTTACTTGGAATAAAATAGGAAGCTACTGGTATCATCTGAACAGTATCACTTTGGTTGCTGTGCTGAGACTAGATTATAGAAAGTCTGGGAGGTGAGGGGTCTGGCCATTAGGAGGCTATTACAGGAGTCGAGGCAAGAGGTAAGAGTGACTTGAATAAAGATGGCAGTGGAAGAGGTAGTGAAAACCAGTTGGATTCTACTTACTTTTTAAAGGTGTAGCTGACCATATTTACTGAAGGGTTGGATGAACGGTTTGGGAGAAAGAGTTAAGCCGCAGACAACGCCAAGGGGTTTGTCCTAAGACAGTAGAAGGATGGAATTGGCACTTACTAAGATGAGAAGACTAGAACAATCAGATGTGGGGCAACCAACAACTCCGTTTTAACACGTCAATATCTAATATCTATGTGAACCTTAACATAAACCTTAACATACTTCCATATGAATTTTTTGAATCTTACCATACAGAAATACTCTAATGCCAAGGGTGGCAAACTAACTTAAAATATCATTTAGTTGCTTACTTTTAAGGTTGGAGAATGGACTACAATAACTGACTAGTTTTTCAAAGCCTAGGAGTGGGAAGAAAAACAGTTTATAGTATCCTTCTTCTGTGTTGTCGACTAAGTAACATGCCCCAAGAAGACTTGAGGAACAACAAGAAGTCCCTGGTTGTTTTTTTTTTTTTTCAGGCAGTGCCACCATGCCAAGAGAAGTCCAGAAACCTCCCAAGTCATAGAAAATGGACAAAAGTTGGGGTCACCTGAATCCTTGTAATTTAATCCCAATTTTGTTACAAAATAAAGAGTTACTATGGTTTTTCACTTTCTTATTCGCTGGGACTTCAATAGACACCAATAATTATTTGTAGAATTGCTCATTCACTACTTTCCATTTTTAATTCTTTTCATAAGTCTTCCTTTGAAAATGCTAAAAGCATCCTTGGATCTAGGATAATTCTTCCTGCATTTCACAGATAGGAAAATGAAGAACAGCAGGGTTTTTGGTTTCTTGCATTGTGCATTTCCAAATGTCATAGAAACCCTATCTCTATGTTGCTTTATTATAATACTGTCCAAATATTGTCTGGTAAGGAATTGTAGGTTAAAACCAAAAGCATTCTAACATATATCTAATGTATATATGACTGCTAATATTGATAGAAGAAAAAAATTGAACTATATAATGTTACATAAATTGAACTTTTGAATCCTGATAAGCCCTGGAATAGTATAGAACTTTTCTACATAAAAATTGAGACTGACCACTGAAACTACCAGATAACAGGTTTCAGAATTACATGAAATACAAAATACATATATTCATTTGGCTAGAAAACACCACCTGAAATATGCCTTTTTTTTTTTTTTTTAGCTATTATATACTCAAATTCAATGGAATTCGATGGGCCACAAAAATAAGTTATTAGTGATTTCTCTATTGAATACTTGTGTAATATAAATTTGACAACTGGTGGTGGGGGAATACAGAGAAAGGTAAGGAAGGGCAGAAAAAAAAGGCATAATTACATAATCCAAGGTAAATTTGAAAATCACAATACAAAAAGCTATTTGAAATACTGATTTTATAACTTAAAATTCATTATTTGTGTCTTAAATATTTTGGGGGGTAGAGGGAAGAGTGAGGGAATAGAAAGATTGGAAATGGCAAAGCTGACACTGGGGGGAAGCTGCACATCTAAGATCCATTATAATGAAGGCCCTTTAGTCTCTGTCACCTAAGAAAAGGAAAAGCTACAAAAAAAAGTATATAGCCAGAACATGTTCACAAAGGACACATAGAAGCAACTGTGTGTTCTGGTGGTCAATCAGTGTTTAAAACTCTGCCCTGGAAATTGATTTACTGATATGTTGGTTAGAACATTGAAAAGAAAGCAAAACCACTCCATGTTGAGCGTCCCAAACCCAAAGATCTGAAATGGTCCAAAATGCAAAACCTTTTCAGTGCTGACCTGATGCTCAAAGGAAATGCTTACTGAAGTATTTCGAACTTTAGATTTGAGATGCTCAACCAGTATAATGTAAATATTCCAAAATCTGAAAGAAAAAAAAAATCCCAAATCCAGAACCTAATCCATACTGAGTTGTCTTTTTTCTCCAACATAGGTAATTTGTATAGCACTTATACTCAAAACATTCTTATAAGCATTATTTCATTGAATAGAATAACCTATACCTATTCCCAGTCTAGGGCAATTCTGAATAGAACTGTGAGACAATAGCTGATGGTCACAACTAGTAAGTGAAATTTTTATAAATAGCAATGGAGATGGGATAACTCTAAATTTGTATCCATAGTCTCACTAAAAGTGAGGTTTAACACAAATGTTAACAACTGCTAGTGTGAAATGACATAGCTCTTTGCATCTTTCAAAGTATTTTGTGATCTGATCCACAGAAAAGCTCTAGGCAGGAAGCTATTTATTAAAGGTGAGGATTCCTAGCAAAATATTGTTTGCAACTATATGATTTGTTTTAAAATTAATCATGTGATTTGTTACACCTACATATGGGGGACAGACAACTGACTACACTTTGGAAAAGTCTTAAGGCAAGAAATACATTTAATATGTAAAAGAGATATAATAGAACTCTGTGGCATAGAAACTTTATACTGTGATTAGTTTTTAAAACAAGGACATCAAGAGCTCTTTAAATTGCTGCTCCAAAATTTATTTTGTAACAGATTTTTCTAAGCCTATAAAGGAGAAATGAACTGGTAAAATACTTAGAAGTGTACATATATATATGTATATACACACACATACACATACACAGGCTGAATATTGTTCATCCGAAATGCTTGGAAATAAGTCTTTTGGATTTTGGATTTTTTGAATTTTTGACTATTTATATTTACTGGTTGAGCATCCCAGATATGAAAATCCAAAATCCCAAATGACCCAATAAACATTTCTTTTGAGGGTCATGTCAGCACTTAAAGTTGTGGATTTTGGAGCATTTCCAACTATGGATACTGAATCTGTTTGTGTATACGTGTGTGTGTGCGTGCTTGCGTGCATCAAAGTCTTTTGTAGGCACAGAGCTCCCTTCTGTTTCTTAATTTTCAGAAAATGATACCAGTGAATCTGAGGAAGAAACCAGACATGTAAAGACAGGGACTGGAAGAGTAACAATTAGAGTTGTGCAACAGGAAATGCTGGCTCTTCCAGTCAAGGTGACTTGGAAACTTTGTTTGTATAGTGAAATAAGGGAAATCTAGAGTCAATCTCTTTTTGACAAACAAGGACTTCATGTCTAAAACACCAAAAGCAATGGCAACAAAAGCCAAAATTGACAAATGGGATCTAATTAAACTAAACAGCTTCTGCACAGCAAAGGAAACTACCATCAGAGTGAACAGGCAACCTACAAAATGGGAGAAAATTTTCGCAACCTACTCATCTGACAAAGGGCTAATATCCAGAATCTACAATGAACTCAAACAAATTTACAAGAAAAAAACAAACAACCCCATCATAAAGTGGGCGAAGGACATGAACAGACACTTCTCAAAAGAAGACATTTATGCAGCCAAAAAACACATGAAAAAATGCTCACCATCACTGGCCATCAGAGAAATGCAAATCAAAACCACAATGAGATACCATCTCACACCAGTTAGAATGGCAATCATTAAAAAGTCAGGAAACAACAGGTGCTGGAGAGGATGTGGAGAAATAGGAACACTTTTACACTGTTGGTGGGACTGTAAACTAGTTCAACCCTTGTGGAAGTCAGTGTGGCGATTCCTCAGGGATCTAGAACTAGAAATTCCATTTGACCCAGCCATCCCATTACTGGGTATATACCCAAAGGACTATAAATCATGCTGCTATAAAGACACATGCACACGTATGTTTATTGCGGCATTATTCACAATAGCAAAGACTTGGAACCAACCCAAATGTCCAACAATGATAGACTGGATTAAGAAAATGTGGCACATATACACCATGGAATACTATGCAGCCATAAAAAATGATGAGTTCACGTCCTTTGTAGGGACATGGATGAAATTGGAAATCATCATTCTCAGTAAACTATCGCAAGAACAAAAAACCAAACACCGCATATTCTCACTCATAGGTGGGAATTGAACAATGAGAACACATGGACACAGGAAGGGGAACATCACACTTCAGGGACTGTTGTGGGGTGGGGGGGAGGGGGGAGGGATAGCATTGGGAGATATACCTAATGCTAGATGACGAGTTGGTGGGTGCAGCGCACCAGCATGGCACATGTATACATATGTTACTTACCTGCACGTTGCGCACATGTACCATAGAGCCTAAAGTATAGTAATAATAATAATAATAATAATAATAATAATAAAAGAAAGTTGGACAGGCCTGGTGCGGTGGCTCACACCTGTAATCCCAGCACTTTGGGAGGCAGAGGCGGGTGGCTCATGAGGTCAGGAGTTTGAGACCAGCCTGGCCAACGTGGTGAAACCCAATCTCTACTAAAAATACAAAAAAAATTAGCCAGGCACGGTGGCAGGCGTCTGTAGTCCCAGCTACTTGGGAGGCTGAGGCAGGAGAATAGCTTGAACCTGGGAGGTGGAAGTTACTGTGAGCCGAGATTGCACCACTGCACTCACGCCTTGGCAATGCAGCAAGACTGTCTTTTAAAAAAAAGAAAAAAAGAAAAAAGTCAGACAAGAAACGAATCAGTCTATTTTTGAGTAAATGTAAGAATGTTCTCTCTAGAGTATACATGTTATTCATGCTTTTTATTTGCTGTATTTTATGATGCTTTGACATCTTTAAATGCTTGCTGATCAAAGAGGAACCACCCCATTCAGGGTCTCTCTCTCAGCGATAGCAAAGGGCTCAGCCAGGAGCAGGTCTTTCATACACATACCTATCAATCCCAAGTCTACAGCCCCAACCACACTCCTTATCTAATACTTGCACACCAAGCCACTATTTATCCATCCTAAATCATCCTAGGACAAGGTCCCAGAGAATCAGACACCATCCTTATGGCCCACCGGTATTACTCAAACTAGCCAATCTTAAACCATTTACGCTACCCCGCCTGGCATTTCCTAAGGAAATCTCAATAAAGGATCTAGCTAGTCTTCCCCCTTGCTCCTGTCTTATGCCACGTGACCGAAACTTGGTGCTTTGCCGATGACCCTATATAGCATGTGGTAACCCAAGCTCTTCTTTCCTTTGAGACAGAGTGTTGCTGTATCACTGAGGCTGGAGTGCAGTGGCATGATCTTGGCTCACTGCAACCTCCACCTCCCGGGTTCAAGCGATTTTCCTGCCTCATCCTCCTCAGTAGCTGGGATTACAGGCATGTGCCACTACACCTGGCTAATTTTTGTATTTTTTCGTAGAGACAGGGGTTTGCCATGTTGGCCACACTAGTCTTGAACTCCTGACCTCAGGTGATCCACCTGCCTTGGCCTCACAAAGTACTGGGATTACAGGTGTGAGCCATGGCACCGGCGGTAACCCACTCTGAAGCCTTTGAGTATAATAAACTTACTTCTTTCAAGCTTATTCTTCCTGTGGCCAGTGACTTCTATCATACCATTATTCAACATATACTTTTTTTTTTTTTTTTTTTTTTTGAGACGGAGTCTCGCTCTGTCACCTAGGCTGGAGTGCAGTAGCACCATCTCGGCCCACTGCAAGCTCCGCCTCCCAGGTTCACGCCATTCTCCTGCCTCATCCTCCCGAGTAGCTGGGACTACAGACACCCACCACCACACCCGGCTAATTTTTTGTAATTTTAGTAGAGACGGGGTTTCACCGTGTTAGCCAGGATAGTCTCGATCTCCTGACCTTGTGATCCGCCCGCCTCGGCCTCCCAAAGTGACATTTAAAGCTGTCAAGCCACCATTGTGGAATAAATTCTAAAACATAAATGAGTATGTGAATTTAAAAGAAAATACAACTCAGGGTTGTATACAGGATATATATTTATTAACAGTGAAAAAGCATTTACCCAAAGTCAACGTTACAAAATACAAAGAGTACCTCCACACTCTGGCCAGCTCATTATTTTAGGCATTATCTCAACCTGCATAAAGTTCTCTCTCACTCATTTTGACCTTTTCTCCCTCTCTCTGTAACCAAAATTTTTAACTTCAAAATTAGGACAAATAGGAATACTGAATGCCTAACCCTTCAGCAACCGTTACTAGAGAAAACAGATTAAATAAATATATCTGCTCTCAAACTCTAGATATTTTAAAACTAAATTATCTACTAAAATAGAAAAACAATAGACTTAGATTAATAGCAGCTGTAACACAAGTCAAATAAGCAATTTTGATAAGGTTCGTAGGTACTATGGTAATAACTAAGATATAAATACAATTTTTCCACTTTAATATGCATGCAGAGAGAGAGAGACAGTATGTAAGGCTTGGCTTGAGTACCAAAACAGTTTTTACCCTTTCCTGCTTAAAGTCGAGAAAATAAAGAATTTGAGTGTGCATGTAACATAACTTATTGTTCCAATTTCCCTGAAGTTAGAGCACCTGGATAAGAACTCCGAATTCTGAATTGGTAGTTTTCTGAATAGGTTTTATTAAAGTTGAAGATACACTGTCTTCCATAATTTAAGTAGCAATACAGTAAATGTCCTCGTAGGGAAATCCTCATTTAATACTCCTTGAATGGACATTACACTGAGGTATACAGCAAGTTAACATTTTTTTTTTTTTTGAGACAGAGTCTCACTCTGTAGCCAGGCTGGAGTGCAGTGGCATGATCTCGGCTCACTGCAACCTGCAACCTCCACCTCCCGGGTTCAGGCTATTCTCCTGCCTCAGCCTCCCAAGTAGCTAGGACTAGAGGCACGTGCCGCCTCTCCCAGCTAATTTTTTATTTTTAGTAGAGACGGGGTTTCACCATGTTGGGCAGGATAGTCTCGATCTTTTGACCTCATGATCTGCCCGCCTTGGCCTCCCAAGATGCTGGGATTACAGGAGTGAGCCATGGCACCTGGGCAGCAAGTAACAATTTTAAAGGAATACTCTCAACAAGTTCTTTTTTTATGGGGTATTTCAGTTGTTAACAAAGTTAAAATACTTATTGGAACTAATTCTTCGTATTTTATTTGAGGAAGAATCTATAAGGTTGACTTACTCATTGTTGACTGGTTTTCTGAAGGCTTACTGGGTATATGGACAGTTTGGGATAAAAAGTAAATCACTTTTCAAAAGCTGACTTAAAGTCACATAAACTTTCAATACTTCACCTGCAAATCTGCTTCAACCTCACTACACACAAAAGAAACTGCTATGCTTTGGCTTTAAATTACCATCTCAATAGGCAGGTTTTATCTGAAGGCATATAGAATCTTACTATTTTATTACAGAAATTTAGTTGTATTTATCCCCACTTGAAAAAGTTAAGTTTTTCATTTAAAATTAACCACAATGTTACTTCTCTGTGCAGAAATCTCCCTAATTATATAAAGCTTCTTTTTTTTACTTTTAGTCTGAGGCGATGTAGATAAATATTTTCCAGAATTTCAAATCCTAACAAACAGATAATGATGTAAGTTAAGTTCTAGATACTGAGAACCTATGTTCTAAACTTATTATCCAATTTCAATGGATTAATAAATATTCTATAATAACTTCATAGGTATCCTGGATACCTTGATAATCTGCCCTATTCTTGCACAGGAATAGGACCTGCAGGTATCTAAAAGAACATCAGACCCAACAGCAGCAACACTGGCATTATTTGGAAGACTGGCCTAATGGATGGGCTTTATAACAAATAATATATTTCTCTAACTCTTAACCATTGCTCTTCTCTGAGCAGCCTAAAGTTACACAAAACATTGACTTGCTGTATAGAATTCAACATAATTTCCAAAAAAGATACTTTATAGATAAGTCCAAACTTTATTTAAAACTACATTTTAAATTCGTTACCAAACATCACAATGGGGAAAAAAATCAAGACCCAAAAAAAGAAGGGGAAAAAAAAAACCCAAAAAAAACACAGTGTGTCAAGGCTTAAATCTGTCCAGAATTCAGTTTCTGATGTTTTAAACTACCATGGGGAGAAATGACCACACCTATCAATAAAGCAGTGTCAAACTAATTTACATTTTTATACAGATCAGATGTTTATTTAGTATTGTTTTCATATATGCATTGAGTATGTAAGGACAGAGTTAGATGAGCCTCTGAAGACATCTCATACACTCTGGGCTCCCACCGTTTCTGAAAAACAGAATAATAATGCTTTATAAATTACTTATCGAATTACTAGAATTTAACATTGTTCTCTGTCATTAAAGCTTTTACTTTTAATAGAAGGTTATTATAAAAGAAATCCTAAGTTAGCTTGCTAATACAATTCCCTAATAGCACACAGTAAAAAAAGAATAGGTGAGGTTTCTGATTCAACAAGGCAGACTGAGCAGATACTTCGTGTCTCTCTAAAAACACTCCACTAGGAGAAGAAAACAACTATAGAAAAGAATAAATCTAGACCAACAAAAGAAGACTGGTTGTGAGAAAACAGAACAGGGGATATCCACAAATTACCAGAATGCTCAATGCATATGGAAGCATACGCAATGACAGTGGAGGAAGCTGCAGCTCAAACACTTGCAAGAGGCTGCAGCTGAGAAGGGTACCATATTCTAACAGGTAGAAGTGGGCTGAAAACTGAGAAATTAACTGAAGGTCTGATATCTGAAGGGTCTTTCCTTCTCCTCACTCCATTTCCAGGAAAAACAAAAACAACGAGATATCATGTGATTTTCATCAACTGATGAACTGATGGAGAACAACAAAAAGAAAACCCTTTGATCCCGATGCAAGAAATATTGAGTGGCTCCAGAGCTGTGTTATCAGACTCATACAGAAAATCTGAGACTATTGCTTGGCTCTACAATGAATGATATTTATATAGAAGCATCCTCAGAGAAAGTATAGAACCATTTAATTATATTACAAAAACAAAATGTAAGTGTATATAATAGCCTTAGTAACGTAAGAATATGGGTAAAACTGAACAGAGAACCAGGAAGAAAGCAGAGGAGCAGCAGCAAGGGATAATGACCAAAGTTGATGAACAAAATGCACATATACTTAACCAAAATAGAAAGTAAAAAATAGAACAAAGAAAAATAATATGAACACTGAGAGGAGGAGGAGAGAGAGGTAGGGCTAGATACACACTTGTCATCGGGTAGAAAAGAGGTATTATCTGCATCTTAAAAACTAAGAATCATAATATTTATAGTCTCCTAAAGACCTAAAAATCAATAATAAAAAGTAGGTTTTTGGGTTGGGCACAGTGGCTCACGCCTGTAATCCCAGCACTCTGGGAGGCCGAGGCAGGCGGATCACGAAGTCAGGAGATAGAGACCATCTGGCTAACTTGGTGAAACCCCGTCTCTACTTAAAAAATACAAAAAAATTATCCAGGGGTGGTGGTGGGTGCCTGTAGTCCCAGCTACTTGGGAGGGTGAGGCAGAAGAATGGCGTGAACCCAGGAGGCGGAGGAGCTTGCAGTGAGCCGAGATCACACCACTGCACTCCAGCCTCGGTGGCAGAGTGAGACTCTGTCTCAAAAAAAAAAAAAGGTGGGTTTTTGCTATTTATAATATTTTTGTACCTTTCTTAAACCATGGGCATGTCCACATTTTTTTTTTTTTTTTTTTTTTTTTGAGACGGAGTCTTGCTCTTTCACCCAGGTCGGAGTGCAGTGGTGCTATCTCAGCTCACTGCAAGCTCCACCTCCTGGGTTCACGCCATTCTCCTGCCTCAGCCTCCCGAGTAGCTGGGACTACAGGCACCCGCCACCGCGCCCAGCTACTTTTTTGTATTTTTAGTAGAGATGGGGTTTCACCGTGTTAGCCAGGATGGTCTTGATCTCCTGACCTCGTGATCTGCCCGCCTCGGCCTCCCAAAGTGCTGGGATTACAGGTGTGAGCCACCGTGCCTGGCCAGCATGTCTACATTTTTTAAAACTAAAGATTTTAATAGAAAAAAAATTATCTGACACTGTTTTATAAACAGTTGAACTAAAATTCTTACAGAATTATACTTTCTTTCCAGTATTTGGCTTAAATCTCCCAGGTTACTAGTAGCATATTTAAAAAATAAAACACAACAGTAGTATGAAGATTCAATGATTTTTCAATATGGTAAGATTTAAATTGATAACTCTTACCAGGTTCTTTTAGTATCTCAGAATTTCCAGCTAATTCTTCAGTCTGCATTTCACATATTTCACCAGATAAATGGTTTTTCTGTTCTTCTTCTACCATTTTCTTCCTTAGATCTGCCTTTGGAATGAAAATTAAAAATACAAATCATTTTTCATTTTAACAATATTTGTTATGTAAAGACAAGTTTAATTAAAGACAGCCAAATACCTCTGAATATATTGTCAGTTTCAGTGGTAAATCTTCAACTTTTACAAAATCTTCTTCATCAGACTTTTGACTTATATTACCAGATTCTGCTTCCTGTAATGTAATGGAAAAAAAAAACACATACTCTAGATCCAAACCACAGTCATCCATGTGAAGAAATAGTGAATTATTTTCTCAGTAATTCTATCATATTTCGTTTTCTTCTACATTCAGCTCTATGAATAATTTAGAAATATGCAGTTCATAGGACAAGCTACATATCACAGCTGTGAAACATACTGTCAAGCTGTTACCATTTTGTCAAAAAAAAAAAAAAAAAAAAGGCGGGGCAGCAGTTCATACATGCTGAAGAAATAGTTACAACCAAGACTGAAAACAGAAAGACAACTCTTGTTTTTTCATATGTTTACTGAACACATGAGAGCTGTACCCAGCAGAATGTAGGTAACCACTTACAAACTTTTCAATATATCAACTCTGATGGGGCTCAGTTAGAAAGCTGACGTATGAATTTAGTAACTATCTTTTGTGATCACCTCAAACTGTTTTTCCTAAACTTGAATTCTTTTTTTTTTTCCCCTCCTAGTTCTCCCTTCTGATTTTTAATAGTATCACAATTCTACCAATTATCCAAGTAGAAATCTTAGGTTTTTCTTCTTCTTGCAGTATTTCTCACCCTGCTCCTGTTCAGCTCATATTTCATACTTATATAATAGTAGATCCCCCAATCTAGCTTGATAGTATATGCTATAGTCATCAGATTAATCTTCACAGCCCATAAATTTGACCATTTCACTTCCTTGCACAAAAACATTCAGTAGGATCCCTGACTAAAATTCAAATTCAAGAGCTTTTATAATCTACCTTTGACTTAATTTCAATTAAATGTCTTCTATGGCAACTCTAGACAATGATCAGGTAAGAATAAATCTAACCGGTAATTTTCGGAGTTTTAAATGTATAATTGTACTCGTAGTGAGGCAAACAAAAGAGTTAAAAGAGTTACTGTTTGTACTAATGTTTTTCAAAGATTATAAGCCCCCTTTCTAAGAAATTATGGAATCGTAACTGTAAATGTATATTTAAGAAGAATTTTTTTTTTTTTTTTTTTTTTTTTTTTAAGACACAGGGCGGGCCTCACTCTGTTGCCCAGACTGGAATGCAGTGGGGGCAATCATAGTTCGCCATAGTCTAGAACTCCTGGGCTCAAGTGATCCTCCCACCTCAGCCTCCTGAGTAGCTAGGACCACAGGCATGCACTATCACGCCTGGCTAATTTTTAATTTTTTGTAGAGACAGGGTAATCTTACTATGTTGCCCAGGTTGGTCTCAAACTCCTTTTAGTTCTTTCCAACAAAAGCATTGACTGGAAATGACCCAAGTTAACTTTCACTTATGTTTGCAATTCAAGGAAGATTAAGGCTGTTTTAAAGGCCTTTGTTTTATGGGGGTTTTGGTCAGGTATTTTCAGGCCTGATCTCCATTTTAATTTTGCTTTAACAATTCCCTTCTTTTGGCTGCCCTCTCAGCTTGAGGGTGGCCAAATGGAGTAGCATTATCCTGTTAACCACTACTGACGCAGAAGTTGGGATGAAAAGTCAGGTAAAGTTGTTATCATCAAAAGTTATGTTGGGATTTAGTCATGCAGCCTCCATCAAGTTTACACAGTGTTAGCTTCCCTGATGGCAGTCATCTGACGTGTGAGTGGCTGCTGGAAAGCATTTAAACCCCTTGTGGGGATATAAAGCACAAGGGAAGAAAACACAGTAACTGTAGCAAGAACTTAAAGATCCCTCTAAGCAAAGATTCCCAGGGGCCTAAAATTTAACCAACTAAATAAATAAATGGAGGAGGCCTTGCTTATCTGATAAAAAAAATTCTGATTTATTAAGATCTTTTGAATTTGGGGCAACAATATCTAACTAACATAAAAACAATACGTTTCACCCAAAGCTCATCCCTGTGAGCAGCTAAACTTCTACTGGAGTTCCAGTGAGGCCAAATGACTCATCTCAGATTGTATTGCTTGAAGAGTATCGAAAGTATCATTAAAACTTTTTTTCAAGGGTTGCTGAAATATCCATAAGTGATTTTTCCAATTCAGAGACTGCCAGCTAAAGAAAAAGCGATCTTACGCCGAGAACAAAATCTAGAACCCCTTCATATATTCGAGTTTGGGAGATCACAGGGAGTTCTTTTTTAAGGGGTCACTTCATGTACAAACAACCCCAGATTAAGAATTTCACTACCATTTAAAGAGTCCTATCTGGTCATTTTAGGTAGGAAATAGCCCAAACCACAGTGTCCAGACCGTGTAGGTGAAAACATCTATATATTTTGTTGCCATACAAGATGAATAATCCAGTATTACTGAGAGAAAGGGGCAAAGGAGATCCTTTTACCCACCAACTGGGAATGATGTGATTGTCACGGTTATTCTCTGTCATATCTGCATCTGCATACTGCCAGGTAGAATGGTTATGATTTAAATAGAAAGAGGAATAAAAAACACTTCTATGTATTACATATGGTACCATCGCCAAATAAGGATGACATGTTTCCTTTTCAAATATGCCCTGAATATTGACCTTAAAAATACTATTGTATATAGTGAAACTACAGGGGTATTCCATTTGCCTCTAGAGTTTCCTTTGAACCAATGTCACTTTCAGTCAGTTCTCTACTAATAATAGTCAAGGGTATTATGGTGAAGTTCTGATTTTAAATATGTGTCATTATATAGGACAGCAGTCTCCCTAATTTGTGTTAAACCAAAAAGTCTGACTGCATATAGGGAGACTGGAACCCTGGCTAGATTAGGCCCAGTTCCATTAAGGTTTTCTGTCCATTGTGATAAAATTACCAGCAATAAAATCAATAGTAGTTACAGGACATACCTTTGCTTCTATAACTTCTTCCCAGTGCCAAGTCAGTCAACTATAAATATCAACCAACCTGCTCGGGGAAGGATACCAAACCTTTTCATAAAACCAACTGCTCACCCAAGTGTGTGTGGGAGTAGATTTCGGTATTAATTGTGATTCCATTCATCTATGAGTACATGGCCAGCAATTGCTTTGGTTGAGTGAGAGTGGCTATTCTTTGAACATCAGACCTTAGAGGATATTCTGTTTGAGTAGGAAAAGTTTCTAATAAAAGTTTGAACATTTTGTGTTAATGCAAAACCAAATGAAATCTTTATGAGAAAAGTTAAATGTAGTCTTGTTTCGTTGTGGTGGGAAGTTGTTTACTTCGTGATGCCACCTGCTCCTAGGGAAGGCTTTCCCTTATATATCTTTAAGTCACCTATAGGTTGTCAAGTCCAAGAGTCTAAGGAAGCTCTCTCTACTTGAGAGAGATGGACCCAAGGCTCAAAACCCTGAAGCTTTGCTGCATTGTAAGCAGTAAGAGCTGTCTGCTATAGTCCTTTCCAATGAGGCTCAAGGGCAATTTTTCTCTGCTGTTGTTTCCAAAAGATCCAATCTCCACGTTCTAAGTTATGGAAGCCAGTCATAGATCAACATTGGTAGGCAGTTCACAAAAAGCCTTCTTCAGCTGGTAGAAATAGACTTTTGCATAATCCATTAAGGTCTTAGAGTATAGAGTCATTTCAGAGCTAACAAATACCGGTGATACATGCGGTTCTAGTATTAAAGGCATAGGTCTTACAGTTATTTCATAAGGGGTCAAATTTGTGTTCTTCTGTAGGGGTTGATGTAATTGCCATTAGGGCCAGTGGTAAAATTTTTGGCCAAGGTAATCCAGCTGACAATTTAGCTAACTTTAGTTTCAATATACCATTTGTCCATTCAAGCTTTCCAGAAGACCGAGGATGACAAGGCCAATGGTAGTGCCACCGAGTTTGAAAATCCTGTTTATTTGATAACCTGTTCAGGAAAATGAGTTCCCTTATTACTGGAGATCTCTCCAGAAAAGCCCCATAAAGGAAATACATTTCCTAAGAATTTTTTGCTACTGTTGTGGCATCAGCCTTTCTATAAGGGTAAGTCCCAGTCTATCCTGTAAACAGGTACACTACCACAAGAATGTACTGATACCTCAATGAGGGTGGCAACTGAATGAAATCCATCTGCAGACCTACATATGGTCTAGCAGGTGGTAGAAATCTTAAGGGTCTTTCTGGCTTTATGAGTTTGACAAGCCACACTGTTGTAAGCCATTTCTGCTTTCATAATCTGAAACGTTTTTCTTCACCATGATGGTTTGTAGAGTGCAGGGCCTTTAATAATAATGGCAGTTTGAAGGACTCAGAAAGGACCAGCTGGCTGTCTGGGCCTTCAGTGAGTCCTTGTTGAGCATGAAATTTGCAACCTTTAAGATTTCATTTTCGTTGTTTCAACTCAAGTGCACAGCACTGTTTAATGAACAAATTATCCTGAGTGATTTGATCTTGGTCAATTCTGTGGAGTTCATTCAGAATGCATATTTTGTCAATTTCAGACTTGGCCATAAAAGTCCACACATGCATTTCCTTGATACTCGGGTTCAGTCCTATGAGCATGAGCATCATTTTTATTAAGAGCTACTTGTGAGGGCAGCAGAATAGCTGAAAGAAGCTCATCTGGCAGAAGTCCAGTACTGATGGGGGTTCCACTACAAGTGAGAAACCCTTTGTTTCCACAACATTCCAAAATCATCACTCACTCCAAAGGCATACCTATTATCTGTATAAATGGAAACTGACTGGCATTTTGCTATATGGTAAGTCTTAGATCACGTAATTCTTCGGGTTGTCCTGACTTAAATTGAGGAAGAGTTCCCTTTTCTATTAGTTCATACTGAGTTGTTACAGCATGTCCTGCTCAGTACTTCTCCTCTACAATTTTTTCATAGGATCCATCGATAAAATGTATTTATTCAGAATTATTTAATGAAGTTTTCCATATTTCAATGTGAGGAGTCAATAGTTATGATACCACACACACACAGTTTTGGTCTTCCTATTGTTTGGACAGAGGGAGCAAAGTGGTAGGGTTAAGCAGACTGACATCTGAGATAGAGATTAGAAGGTGACAGGAGAAGGATTATCACAAAATGTTAGTCTACTTATTAAGACATGTTGGATCTGGAAGGTAATGAGTGGAAGGTAACGAGCTTTCAACTCATTTCAACTCATGACTGGAAGGTAATGAGCTTTCAACTGCATGTGAAACTTGTAGGTAACATTTAATTCCCTAATACTAGGTCAGATAAAGTTTCTACCAATTTAGCTGCTGCTGTCACTGCTTTTAGATGGTTTGGATATGCTCTGACAACTTGATTAACTGTAACCTATAATAAGCAATGGGTCAGTAGCTTCCTCCACGTTTCTGAGTAAGGACTCCTAAGGATGGATTATCACATTTGATAATCACAAAGTGAAAGGTTTTAAATAATTTGGGTATCCTGAACCTGGAGGGGGTTATAAGGCCAGTTTTATTTTATTGAAAGCTTGTTCATAATTATCTTCCCATGGCAAAGCTCTGGGACAGAGATTTTTCTAAGTTCAGGCAAGGGGGAAGCCAGCAGAGAAATCTGGGATTCAAGATCTACAGTATCCCATAAGACCAATCAACTCCCTTAACTGCCTTAGTTGTGGGCCTAGGGAACCCTTGGATTGTTTTTATTATTTCAGTTAAGAGGAAAATTCCCTCTGCAGTCAGATCATGTCCTATGTAATGGACCTTTACTCTACAGCAGGGATCTGCAACCCCCAATACCAGTCCAGGGCCTGTTAAGAACCAGGCTAAACAGCAGGAGGTGAGTGGTGGTGGGAGCCAGCGAGCCAAGCTTCACCTTTATTTAAACCTACTCCCATCACTCACATTGTCACCTGAGTTCTGCCTCCTGTCAGATCACTGGCGGCAACAGATTCTCGTAGAAGCCTGAACCCTATGGTGAACTGCTCATGCCAGAGATCTAGGTCGCGTGCTCCTTATGAGACTCTAATGCCTGATGCTGTGTCATTATCTCCCATCATCCCCAGATGTGACCATCTAGTTTCAGGAAAGACAAGCTCAGGGCTCCCACTGATTCTACATTGTGGGGAGTTGTATACCAATTTCATTATATAACGTAATAATAATAGAAATAAAATGTACAAAAATGTAATGCATTTCAATTATCCTGAAACCATCCCCCTTACCCCAGTCCATGGAAAAACTGTCTTCCATGAAACCAGTCCCTGGTGCCAAAAAGGCTGAGGACAGCAGCTCTACAGAACTAAAGTTTTGCCATTGAGGCCTTATGTCCCTTGTAAGCTAAAAGTATAAGATTATCTACATATAGACAGAATACAATTTCTACGGAATTGTAAGGTTGACAGGTCTTGGTATAATGTCTGAGAAAAACAAGATAGAGCTTCAGCGAACCCCTGTGGCACTGCAGTCCAAGTATATTGCTGGTTCTTCCAGGTACAAGCAGAGAACTACTGGCTTACTAGAATAATGAAAAAGGCAGAGCAAAGATCGATCACACTGTGAACCATTTAGAATCTGTAGGCACATTAGATAACAAAGGGTTAGGATTTGGAATAGCAGGAAATCTTGGATTGACAATTTTATTTATTGCACGTAAGTCTTGAACAAATCTCCAACTTTGTCATATATATATATATTTTTTTTTTTCTTTTTTTTTTTTTGAGATGGAATTTGGCTCTGTGGCCAGGCTGGAGTGCAGTGGCGCGATCTCAGCTCAATGCAACCTCCACCTCCTGAGTTCAAGCGATTCTCCTGCCTCAGTCTCCTGAGTAGCTGGGACTACAGGTGTGCATCAGCACGCCCAGCTAATTTTTATATTTTTAGTAGAGATGGGGTTTCACCATATTGGCCAGGATGGTCTCAATCTCTTGACCTCATGATCCGCCCACCCCGGCCTCCCAAAGTGCTGGGATTAAAGGTGTGATGGATTTTTTAACTGTAGGATTAGAGTATTATAGAGACAAGTACAAGGAATTGTTTTATTAAATCCTCTATAATTGGGTAAAGCCCTTGGATTGCCTCTGACTCTAGGGGGCATTAGGGCAATTTAGGCAATGGCTTGGAATAATATATTTGGATTTTTATAGGCTTACCACTTTTAATCTTCCCTTTGTCAGTTGAGAAGCCCACAAACATGTGGGTACTTCAGAAAGGTCTAGGTTGGTATGAGTGAGTTTCAGTATCATCAATTCCTGCTTGTAGGAAACAGAGCAGTTCAGGTTTAGAAGGGTCAGGAAGCTCTAAAATTAACTTTCCTTCCAGAGAGAACTTTATGTGCCCTCTCAATTTAGTGTCATATTGTAGGAAGGTATGCTTTTCTGAGACTAGTCCAAGTGTCATTTGGACTGGTTCACAGAGGATTCTCTGAACTTGATTGGAAACGTGAAATATTTTCTTTCCTCCAAGGGACTGGCTGATTTATTAGGATGGGGTTGAAAGCGGATAAGGTATCCACCAACACTGTACATGACTCCCACTGATGCTGATCTTAGTTTCCCCATGTTTATTTTATGGAGAGTAACATACCAGAGAATCCCTTGATGTCCCATTGGTGTTGATTATTGTCTTCAGAGTCAAACCCTTGGGAACTTTTTTTTTTTTTTTGAGATGGAGTTTTGCTCTTGTTGTCCAGGCTGGAGTGCAATGGCACCATCTTGGCTCACGACAACCTCTGCCCACGGGGTTCAAGCGATTCTCCTGCCTCAGCCTCCTGTGTAGCTGGGATTATAGGCATGTGCCACCACGCCTGGCTTATTCTGTATTTTTAATAGAGACAGGGTTTCTTCATGCTGGTCTTGAACTCCCGACCTCAGGTGATCCACCGGCCTTGGCCTCCCAAAGGGCTGGGATTACAGACGTGAACCACTGTGCCCGGCCCAGCCTCGGGAACTTCATCTAATGAGGAAATAGTCTGGCCCAACACGGGTAGGTCCATTAGAGGACTGGTCAAGCATGGACAATCTTTTCTTCAATGGCCTGTTTACAGACACTGATTTTTTTTTTAGTTCTAACGTTCTCTCAAAATGTCCAGCTATGGTGACTAATTTAGCCGTATCAGTGACTTGCCATCCAATCTTGTGTTTTTTAATCAAGTCACCAGACTCTAGTCAAGAGACTATTAATGAATAAAACCATAAAAACCATTTCAGTTCCCGCAGGAAATACTCCCTGCTGTATTTTAAGACCAGAATGTTTAACGAATGAGATTTCCAATCTAGCCGTGTGATCAGAAATAGATTCAACTTTTTGGACTAGTCAATCTTGTGGAAAGACCATGGGATAGCTTCTAGATGTTTTCCAGTTGTTTTTGTAGCATCTTTTGGGCTATCCACAGAAGTAGCTCTTAAAGGGATGGCAATACTCTTCTGAGGCTTATGCCATCCTGCCGTAGTCATCCATTAACATGCTTCCCCAGTGGCTAATATCATGCGTAGAAACTGACAAAAATCAGGAAGCCCAGGATCATTCTAAATCTAAATTCCTCAGCAAACTGTTTGTTTTGGATTTTCCTTGGGATTTGGAAAATCTTTTGGTATGGCTCTGAGTTCAGCTTTTGACCCAAAAGTAATAGTAGTTACAGTAGCCAGACCTCGGTGTCCTGGCTGAGAGTCTAACTAAGCAAAGCATTAGCCTAACTTCCTTTCTGTCACGTCATCCACAGTGAAAGGGTAATTGTGCAAAAGGATTAAGATGACTGAACAAATGGGTTAGTGGACTCAGAATAATTAGAGGAGGATAAGCAGAGTAAGAGGTCAGAGTGAAATCACTCCCTACATATAATTCATTTTATTTTTGTTATCAATTCATTGCTTAAGCTTTTCATCTGTCTTATTTGCCTTTAGCAAGGAATCTTTTAGAGAGGCAATTTTGGAATTATGTCTTTTAGAAGCCTGTATACAACAATCAAAAACTGCTTCCCATTGTTTCTGAGGCGTTTAGGATCCCTTCTTTTCTAATGTCCCCATAAACAATTTTATCTAGATTAAAACTTCTCCACTGTAACTTTAACTCTTCTCTGGTAAAGTGTAACCATTTCTCTAGAAAGGCATAGTTTCATGTTCATAATTTCTAAACATAAGATTTGCTAGAGTTCTAGAAATGTTCATAATTTCTAAACATAAGATTTGCTAGAGTTCTAGAAAGAGGGGTCCCAGAGTCTTTAGGTGTTAATGAACCCATAATACCCTATCTTTCTAAACTTCACCTACCTGAGGCTGCCAACTGGACCCAGTCTAGTTACTGTCAAACATCTAGTTCGACCTCTGGATCCAGTAAAAAATAAACTTACTCGGCTGGGCGTGGTGGCTCACGCCTGTAATCCCAGCACTTTGGGAGGCCAAGGCAGGCGGATCACAAGGTCAGGAGATCGAGACCATTCTGGCTAACACGGTGAAACCCTGTCTCTGCTAAAAATACAAAAAATTAGCTGGGCGTGGTGACAAGCGTCTGTAATCCCAGCTACTCGGGAGGCTGAGGCAGAGGAATCACTTGAACCCAGGAGGCAGAGGTTGCAGTGAGCCGAGATCGCACCACTGCACTACAGCCTGGACGACAGAGCGAGACTCCGTCTCAAAAAAAAATAAAATAAAATTACTCAAATAAACTCAGAGAGCTCAGGACACAAACTGTGGAGCCTGAAATCCGAGAGGGACTTACCCAGGACCTCCAGATGCAGCGAGAAAGCAGTGAGCACAATGGACACCTTTTGCCTGGTTCCTCGATGCTTCCAGAGGCCACAGGGGGTCTCTTTCAAATCCTACTCTGACACCAAACTGTAAAAGACAAATCTGAGGCACAATAAAATTTTAGAGTTTATTTGAGTAAGAAGCAATTCAGGAACTGGGAACACCAGACCAAAAGAGATTTAGTGTTCCACTGACAAAATATCAGAGGAAAGTATTTATTTGGAAAAATGTGGAAGTAAAATAAATTATTTGCTTGGCTTGCAATTACAAAATTGTCTTTTGTCAGGTACCTTCTCAGAAAGTCCCTAGTCACATATCCATATGTTAGGGGGCTACTTACGACAGGCTGGGGTTAAGCTTTGGTTCTAACATAAGCATTTATCAGAAACGACCCAAGTGAAGTTTCATTTATGTTTGCAGCTTAAGCAAGATTAATTACTTTAAAGGTTTTTGCTTTCCTCTGCTCAAGTATTTTTCAGACCTGGGCTTCACTTGAATTTTCATTTAGTACTATCATGAGTACAGATTTCCTAGTTTTTTCTTAATTTTTTATTTATCATTCACTGTATAAAGATTCTGTTGTCAAACTGTTTTTATTTCCTATCCCAAGTGTAAACCTTTAAGTTTATTGAAAATTTGCAATATATTCTAAACAGATGAGAAGAATAGGTAGTGTAAAGGATAAACGACGATTCATGTATCATTACCACTTCAGATCCGAATTTAAGATGAACTCTTTTTATCTCTTTGGTTCTCAAAATTATAAAACATAAAACAGCATGTGGGTTTTGAGATGGTCATCTTAATTCACTATTACCCTTCTGCTAAAGTTTAAGTGTGAATTAGAAAAATGTTCCAACATGTTCTAAACCTAAACACGAAATGCTTTACATGTCGAGAATGCTAATCTGAAAATGAAGAAATATGTACAGAAATGAAAAGTAAAAATATTTGGAAATGTAAATGATACATACATAGTCATTCACTAACACTGGAGATTCAGTATCAGGACTTCCAGCCAGAGAGCTTTCAGGAGTTTCCTGAGCAGATTTAACTTCTTTGACTCTAGGCACTAACGGTTCCATTTCAGGTAAACGTAACGGCAAAGGGTTAGGCTGTTGAGTTGAATCAACAGTAGCAGGTGAGTCCTTATGGGCAGCACTATTTAAAGGTTGCTCATCTTCCAAGATATTGAGGTAACAGGGTTTCACAGGAGAGTTATCTTGGTCATCTGTCATCAAAAGAAAGTCTTAACATTAGTGTAATGCAAAAAATGTTAAATTTTACTCTCTATTATACTAATGAAGACAATATGCCTGAATAAGAGCAATCAAGATATTTAAGACCAAAAAGAAAAGGCAACTACAAATTTTCCTTATCAATGGTTCCCAAATTTAGTTGATGAAAATCACCTGGGAGCATTTTAAGACTCAATTTCTAACAAATTAGGACTTTCAGGAGTAAGGCCTACAAATGAGTATTTTTTTTAAATCTCCCATATTTGTATCTAAAGATGCTCTTGACAGAATTTTTGTCTGTGCAGGTAAATATTTGTCACCTTTTCTTTATTGTTTATAGAAACAGATTCTTATGTTTTCTACAAAGGATTTATAGGGAGAAGAAAAATATACATCAGGTCCAAAGTACTTTCAAACTAAGAATTTTAGTGTTTTCTGTGTGTGTGTGTGTTTTTTTTTTTTTTTTAGCTTTTAAGCAAACAAAGGAAATTATCTTAAAATCAAAGACTTATTTAGATTTCTTACTTTTACTAGTGGCTTCTTGTTCCAATGGGACATTTTTGCTTTCTGCTGTCTTTTTAAAGTCACGTTGTAGGACCTAGAAGGGAAAATGTTTTAATAGCAGGGCCTGAAATATATGGTCACTATAAAAGAGATGATTACTAGTGTGTAGTTTTTGTTCAACCCAAGACCTTCACACAAAGAAATTTAAAAGTATCTTCTAAAACTATTTCAAGGAGGCAGCTTTGGTTGTGAATTCCAGATGGCTAAGTTAAAGGATTTCCTTGTTGCCTTAAAAACACACAAAATAATACAACTGGAATACACAGACTGCACTGTTCATTTTTTTTCAGACTCTAAAAGACACAATGCAGACAAGAAGGGAATGAAGGAAGAAGTGACGGGAGGAAGATGAACAAAGCTAAATGCCTTCAGCAGGGAGAGGGAACAAAACCTGAGATTCACCTCATAAACTGTAAGTAACAGATCTGGAAAGGAAGACATATGATGTTGAGGCAGGAGCTGAAGATGAAACGGTGGTGGTAGTGTTTAAGGAAAATGTGCCTACGTAGGTTCTCTCCTCCAACCTCAACAGAAAATGGCAGATTATATTTTAGAGAAATTAAACTAGTGAGCCCCAGACCTGGGGCCACTGGGAGTAGAGGTGGAGACACAAATGACACAGTAAAGTATCAGATTGGTGTAGAAGTAATTGTGGGTTTTGCTATTGAAAAATTACTTTTGCACCAACCTAAATAGAATACTGAAAACAGAATAATCTAGTGCATGCCTGTATAACGGTGGGACCTCAGCCCCATTCCCAATCTAGCTTCAGAATACCAGCAGCCAAGCTCCTATACTCCAGGCAGGAGGACACTGAAGGACCCTAATTTGAAGAATCTAAACCATCTCAAAGAAAAGACCAATAGATACTGACATTGAGAAGTTTCTAGGAACATGCTGGCTGTCTCCCCAAATGCCCTACCTGCAGTGAAGCCCAAAAGAACCTTAACTTGCTTTTTGATGTATCATTGTTCAATATAAACAACCAAGGTTCAGCAGACATTTGAAAACAGAAGATAATGCTTCTGTGAAATAACAGGGCACTATAAAAAAGTAACAATCAGAAAAAAAGAAAAAGTGTTCACAAGTTAAAAATATGACAGCTGAAATAAAAATAATTTCATACAAGTGTTAAAGTCAAAGCAAACCAAAAGATAAGGAAAAGAGGAGAAAATCAGAAGATCAATTCATGAGTACTAATAATATCTGATAATATTAATTACAGAAGGAGAGAAAAGAGAAAATGGTGTGGCAGTAATAAAGAGAATTTAAAAATTTACCAACTTGAAAACAATCACTGAGTATCCACTGCAGATAATGAAAAAAGACCCCAACAAGGCACATCACAGTAAAATATCAAACTCCAGAGGAAAAGATCTAGACTAGGTAGGAAAATAACATATAAAAAAGTACCCCCTCATCCATAGAGTGTATGTTCCACAACTGTGGATAGCACCAAACCCCATTTATACTGTTTTTCCCCATACATACTTATCTATGATAAAGTTTAATTTATAAATTGAGCACAGTGAGAGATTAACAATAACTAATAATAGAACAATTCTTTTGTGCTTTGGGACCATTAAATCAAATAAGGGTTGTTTGAACACTGTGATACTGCAAGTCTATCTGCTACCCCAGATGGCTATCAAGTGATTAACAAGCAGGTAGTGTATACAGTGTAGACATGCAGGACAATGGAATGATTCACAACCCAAATAGGAAGGAGCGGGCCGGTGTGAAATTTAATCACATCACTAAAATCAGTGTATAATTTAAAACGTATAAATTATTGGATGGGTGTGGTGGCTCATGTCTGTAATCCCAGAACTTTGGGGGGCTGAGGTGGGAGGATCGCTTGAGCTCAGGAGTTTGAGGCTACGAGCAGTGAGCTACAATTACACCACTGCACTCCAGCCCAGAAGACTGAGCAAGACCCTGTCTCTAAAACAATCATAAAAAATAAACTGGTATTTCAGATTTTAATAAGCGTATTAATGAGGCTTGCATTCATGAAAGCTGAAAATTTACAAGGATCTACTTTGATTAGTTAAAATAAGGCTGATGGAAGTGTGTCAATCAATACGGAAATACCTGTTCATCATGTTCATTTTCTTCGGTAGCTTCAGTGTTAGCCTGGAGGGAAGTCTGGACATCCACAGGGCCTTCTTCAAATTCTTCCATTTCTTCATCCTCATTTTCATCTTCTCCACTTCCATAATTAGTTAAAGCCTGAGTTTCAGCTTTAGACAAATCTAAGTTGATTAATACACAATTTTTAGTAAATTTCAGCACATAATCTTAACAATAGCTACCACTTATTGCATTCCCGCATGGCACAGATGTTTTATATACAATATCTGAAATCCTCAAACAGTATGTATTAAAAACTTACAGTGCAGAAAGTCCAGATAATTTAGTAAGGGTCACAGTGAAATTCAAAATCAGAGTTATTTGACACTTAATTCTACACTTGTTACACTCCACCGAACTGTTCCAATAAATGACCTACAAAAAAACTAAAGTATAAAGATAGTACAGAGCCTTTAAACTTACTAATAGACACTGGACATCCTTCACTTTCTTCATCTTCCTCTTGATCAGAAATATCAGATCTTACATTTTTGGGACCATCATACACCTCAGATGTTTGAGTCTGCTTAACTGTTTCAGTTTCATCCTTGTCCTAGACACAAAAATATTTGAGTAATTAATTCCTTAAAGTACATGTGTAAAGGTATATAGTAAGTCTATCTTATTAATAATGATCATTATCTAATAAAAAATACAAAGAACCATTTTTGATAATCTAGTTTTATTTTTAAAAGAAAAAAGTCTCAGAAAAAAGGTCATTTTGATGATACAGTCTGCTTTCAAACATTAAGGTAAAAGCTGTTAAAATGATTTTTTATTGTTTCAAAAGCATTATTTTTAGGCTTTTTTTTTTTTTTTTTGAGGCAGAGTCTTGCTCTGTTGCCCAGGCTGGAATGCAGTGGCATGATCTTGGCTCAATACCACCTCTGCCTCCCAGGTTCAAGCAATTCTCCTGCCTCAGCCTCCTGAATAGCTGGGACTACAGGCACACGCCTGGCTAATTTTTGTATTTTTAGTAGGGACGGGGTTTCACCATGTTGGCCAGGCTGGTCTGGAACTCCTGACCTCGTGATCCACCCGCCTTGGCCTCCCAAAGTGCTGCGATTACAGGCGTGAGCTACCGCGCCCGGCCATATTTTTAGGCAAAAATTAATTAGCACATACTTTGTCTTCATCATCAATTTCTCCAGCAGGTGAGCCATGATCTTCAAGAATCCTTTTAGCCTTTAAAACAAATCAATTACACAGAATTTAGCAATAGACTTAGATACATAATTTAGCAATTCTCACGTCTCAGCCTCCCGAAGTACTGGGATTATAGACCTGAGCCTGGCCTGTATTACTTTCTAATCATTTATTATAGTATCATGCTGTTTTATTTTCATCAAGCTCTTAGCAATGTCTGAAATTTATTTATATCCAGAAAATAAATATCATGAAAAGTGTGAAATGGACAGCCTGACTTCGTCTACTTTAGATTCTAAGAAAGAAGAGCCATCTTTTTCTGTTTGGGTCTTGGCTTGTTTCCTTCTCATAAAAGAGGGTCAGGAAAAGGGTACACATCTAGGGAAAAGGCTTCCTGGTATGCCTCAACTTGAGGCAGAACAGTCATCCAATCTCACATGTGATCAAAATTAATTTGACAAGGTAGAACAAACTACAGGGATGTAAAACCAAAGCCCTAACTAATAAGCATTTGTGTTGACTGGGAGTGACCTCTGGGTAATGCATATTCTCGAAGAATCTATAGGGATCAATAATAGACATGGCAGGCAGCTGGCACTGGCCCAGGACCAGATCCCAAGTCCTTCTCTCATCTTTCAACACCTGAATACAGGACAATAATGTGAACTGGTTATCTGACAATGTACATTTAACATCAATTCCTGTCTGCATTCCTGATCTTTAGCAACTGCTGTTAGTCCTCAAATTCCACAAGTGACTAGCATATGTAATGACTTATAACGTGATTAACCGGTATTACTAAAAACAACGACTTTTGCTGAGGTAAAATGTGATTTCAGTTAATAATAATGATCAAGAACTGTATTTATGTGCCAATTATCCTAAAATCAAAATGAACGTTATTTACCTCTTTGGCATAAGACTGTATCACTCCAGCTGCTTCTATTTTCCTTTTGCATCTCTGTTTAACAGTTATACTATTATTATCCAAATCTTGCATAAGCTTAAAGAAAGCCAATTCATTGAACAACACTTCAGATATCTCTACAAGAAGATCTTCTCCACAGTCTTTCAGTTTTCTGCCAGCAAATTTTGCCAGTGAATCCTATTCAAAGATAAACCAAATAATTTTTAAAGATAGTAAACTTCAATTATAGAATACTATTACTTTTAAGTACTGAAAAACTTAAAACTAATGTTTATGATTACTAAGGAAAGACAGGTTAGTGTTATTAAAGAATACTGCTATATTACTAAGTAGGAATGTTGCTAGTCCTGCTTAAAGAGTATATAGAAGGGAAGGACATATATGGTCATCTATATTTAGTCCCTATTTGATGTAACTGCTGGGCACGAATGAATTCAGA
This sequence comes from Pongo pygmaeus, assembly GCF_028885625.2. Classification (NCBI taxonomy): domain Eukaryota; kingdom Metazoa; phylum Chordata; class Mammalia; order Primates; family Hominidae; genus Pongo; species Pongo pygmaeus. The sequence goes on along the minus strand of NC_072380.2, from coordinate 18,054,804 downwards.
CAGGGATTTCTAATACCAGAAAGTTCCCTGACAGTACAGGAGATACAATATATACTACAGTAATAAATAGTAAGTGCTATGAAAGGAAAAGACAAAATCTTCCACCTCTAAATGTACCATTAGAATACTTTTAAAGCTTCCTCCTTTACTTAAGACAACCATTCTAATTTAAATTTTTCTTCAAAAGTAAACTTTAGCTCTAGTCAAGTTGATATATAGGATCATGTAAAAGAAAATAGGATTTCAAGACCCTCTACATTTATTATGTCAAGGAGGAAGTTAAGCCCTGGCAACTTGAACGTTGGTGATTTCTCCTTCTTAGACAATACATTAACTCTCTTCCTCACTGTTCTTGTTCTGTAAATGACTAGGAAAGATCAGAGACCAGACCTCCTGCCTTCCAACCACTGATGTTTGTTACAGATTAACTGCCTCCTTTACTGTCCTGTACCTAAGTCAATCAGGGGGCAGAAAAGACTCATCTTCTACCTTTTCTGAAACAAAAACATCACCTCAACTAATCAGACTGTTGTAACTATGCATTAAAGCCTTATATAGAAAGATGCTGAAATTCTGTTAAGCTTCCCTAAACTCTGTCCACATAAATTAGCAGTCCCCAACCTTTCTGGCACCAGGACCTGGTTTCACAGAAGACAACCTATGGTTGGGGGAAGGTTTCGGAATGATTCAAGCACGTTACATTGACTGACTGTGCCCTTTATTACATTGTAACATATAGTGAAATAATTATACAACTCACCATAATGTAGAATCAATGGGAGCCCTGAGCTTATTTTCCTGCAACTAGATGGTCTCATCTGGGGGTGATGGGAGACAGTGACAGGTCAGGAATTAGATTCTCATAAGGAGCATGTAACCTAGATCCCTCACACATGCAGTTCACAGTAGGGTTCACACTCCTACGAGAATCTAATGCTGCTGCTGATCTGACAGGAGGTGGAGCTCAGGTGGTAATGAGAGCCATGGGGAGGGACTGTAAATACAGATGAAGCTTTGCTCACTCTCCTGCTGCTCACCAGCCTGGGGGTTGGGGACCCCTGATATAAATGATCCCAAACTTCTGATGTCTATTCTTTGGAATCTGTAAACTTGTAAATCATACAAGTATAAACTCTTACCTGTAATATACTTCCAAGTTGTTTATGAAAGAACTTTACAAACTCTTTGCTCTCATCATTTTGCTGGGTAAGGGTCAAAACCATGCGCCTTACTGAAGTCAGAAGCTGCGAGGAGCATACTTCATCCATGTGCTCCTGAGAAAAATCCTAGTTGGTTAGAATATAAACTTACCTATTGTTTAAAAAAAGAAAATCAATCCATATAATATAAAATGTTAATTTTTAATTTTCTTGCATAGATGCTCCTCAATTTTCAGATGTTTGTTTAGAAATATCCATTCATAAGAAAAGCCAAACTCCTACTTTATTCACACATATTGAGAGGTTTGGCAATTTTGACCCACGAAAGCAGATGATGGCCAGTAAAAGAACTGGCTGATCCAGTACTTTTCAGCACTTTCTTTCTGTACCTTTCTGTACCTTAAGAAGAACTATTCATACTAGTTTCCATTTTGCCAATCTTTCTGTTTTCAGTTCAGTTAATTTCAAATACTCTTACAAGCATACTCACCTTGTACCCAATTCCCTATTATTTTCTAACTCAGGGTTTCTCAACCTTCGCATTATTGACATCCTGTGCATTGTAGGATATTTAGCGTCATCCTGGCCTCTACCCACTAGATGCCAGTAACACCTCCTCCCTACACCACCTCGACAACTAAAAATATCTTTAGACACTTTGAAATGTCTTGAGGGTTAACATCACCCCCAACTTTCTTAACAAATCACTTCAGTCAAGTGTCTCTTCTTAAACTTCCTTAAGAAGCATGTGTGAGCTACAAAATAATATGAATCATGGTTAACTTTCTGAGGTTGAGTCCATAAATCATCGATATCAAGTAATCTCAAGGTTCTAATCCTTCTTATTCTACTAAATCCATTTAAGCAAATCCTATAACCTTTTCTCAGTTCAGTTTTCTCCCCCACCATACATATCTATAAAATGAGGGCGCCAAACTAGATGTTCAAGGTCCCATCTCAGTCTTAAGCTCATTTAAAATAACGTATGTGTCAAGACAGGTGATTTAAAAAAACAAACAAAAAAAACTGTCCCTGTCTGCAGAGAGTCAAATACTAGTGCAGGAGTCAGATATGTATATAAATAATCACTATAAGCTCCGTGCTGTCTGGTAGATAACACTTTTTTAACTGTAGGTATTCTTATTTATCACAAAATACAGTGGCTCACAGGAGACATTACTTACTGAATAAATAAATATTTTTAAAAAGCACCCACTAGGTGCTCTAAGGAGCTGTAGGAGCATACTGGAGGCAACAACAAATATTTCTGAACAAATATTTCTGAAGAAATATTTCAGCCAGGCAGAAAAGAGTGAAAGTATTTTACATCTTGGATAGACAAGACAACTTGTACAAACAGCTAATATGTGAAAAAGTAACAATAGATACAGAAAATGTTGAATAATGTGCAGTGAATGTACCTAGATGGAGAGCAGCTAGAGTGGGAAAGCACAACAGACCCAGCAGTGAAGTCGCTTGAAGACTAAGGAGTTTGGGTAGGATACGGCTTAGTAAAAATGCACTTCATGCCTATTACGACAGGTAGTCTAAGCAAAAGGTAAGAATATGAATTAAGGTTATGCTACCAGAAAGAAGAAAGTGAAGTGAAATTGATGACTCTGAGGAGGAGAATACATTTTTGACTCACTAGTGATGCCATAAAGAGAGTCAAGAAGTCTAACTCAGGTGACTGGGTGTAATGCTGCCTGGGTATAATTAACAAAGAAGTTCTACAGTCCTACAAAAAAAGTCAAGATCTGAAGTGAAATGAGACATCATAAATAATTAAAATCAGATTATTAGTTCTACTCTGTTTACTGTCCTCAGACACTTTTTGAAATGCTAAATTAGTATTTATTATTTCATTTCCTCATGAAATGAAATCACTTAAATCAGGGCTATACAGGTAAAGTGAGGAGGAACAATTTAGATTTTACACAAGGTGACAAGATAAGTGTTGTGATTTAGGTAACTCTAGATATGCTAGTAGTGCTTAAAAGGTCAAATGGAAAACCTATTAAATGAGTGTCACTAGCCACTTTAGCCAACTAAAATACCATTAATATTTCCTAATATCTTAGACATTTAAGAAAAATCACTTTTAAAAAATGTAATTCTTTTAAATTCAAGACTTTTTAAACATATCACAAACTCAAGATGATTTCTATTTCGCTCAAGTATTAAATATTTTATTGTATAACGGTTTCTGAGCAGATAGCATGTAACTTACGTAACTCTTCCATCAAATCAGACACAAAAAAGTAAAAACAATCAATTTCCTAACTGAAGGCTGCACTCCCTAAGCATAAAGATAAATCATTTAGGCTTTTTTTTTTTTTAACCCTTATAAAGTAACTGTACATATCAAATAAATATTACTACAAGTATACCTATTCGTTTTTAAAAGACATGTTTACAAGTATTTATTGTACTATTAATGCTAAAATAAAAGTATAAAAGCAAAAAGGTAACACTTTAGGCCTAAGATGAAAGCAAGCAGTAACTAAGAAAATTTAAACCAATTCACTTGAGGCAATGGTTTCAAACTCTGAGATAAATATCTATATAAAAAATCTATATTCTTAAAATTTATAAGTATATTCTTTTATGGAAGGTAAATATATACATATATTTATAAGTAACAGGAAATAAATTCACAGAACACTTGGTAAAACTGATGTGTTTATGCCTTATCCCTCAAATTCTTTTTATCCAGTATCTTAAGTACTTCTTGGCTGTAGGTACTATGAGATACTACTCTAGGGGGGAGATACAAATAATTATGATCCTTTGTCATAAGTCTATAATGAAGGCATGAATCCAGTATCTCAGGAACAGTGAAGAGAGGAAGGAATTCTGCCTGTAAACACATGCAATAACACTTGGGCTGGCTCCTGAAAAACAGGAGAAACTGACAGAGAAAGAGGAGAAGGTCATTCTAGGTAAAGGACATAATGTGGGCGATGTGCCTTTTTCAATAATGTCAAGTAGGACACAAGGCTTAAGAAGCCAGACCAAGCTGTAAAAGGTTTTGTGAGTGATATTGAACCTGGTCTTTATCCTATGGGCCAGTTGTTTTCACACTTATAGCGTCTAAAGAGCTCAACTACAGTTGAGGGTTGAAGAGTCCAGTCATTTATTAATTCATTAATGTTTACTGAGTGTCTACAATATGCAAGTACTATTTTTGGACAGTGACCAAAAGAGATTAACATCTCAGACATCATGGATCTTGTATTTTAGCATGGAGAGGCAGACAAATATTACATAGGTTAAAGGTGGCATGCAAGCACTAAGCAGGTAAAGGATAAGGCAGAGGTTTACTCAGCAAAAGTTAACATTTGACCAAACAGCTGAGTTCAAGAAAACAAGCCACGCAGGTAGGTATCTGAAGGAAGAGCATTCTAGGCAGAAGTATTAGCAAGTGCCAAGGCCTGAGAAGTGCTAACAACTCTAGTAGGAGAGTTGAAAGTTTAGAAGCAGCAGCAAAAGGACAGTAAGGCCATTTAGGAACTGTTGCAATTGCCCAGAACAAGGCTAAGTGTTTCTGTTTTTACATGGAATAATCTGGACACTATCAGCTGACTTTTTCCTCTCAGCTGCAAAGTCAGATACAGAGAAAGCAGTTTCTACAGGTACTTTCTCAAAGATCTCTCTTCTCTCAAAACATTCCTAAAAAAAGCAATTACTTCTGCTGAGGGAAGAAATATATTGGAAGCAATTCTCTGTGGTACATGTCTTACAAAGAAAAGTATGAGTACATTATAAGAAACTAGCCCAGTGACAACGTATTTTGTAGTTTACCATATCTGGATGAAAAGAAAACGATTACTTTCCACTTCTAATTGTTGAAATTTCCATTTTAAATTAGAATGTAATGAGTGCCATCTCAGAAAGAAGTCCTGTCTTCCTATTCCATTTGTTGTACATGTCTCCATCTGCCCTGATCAATGTTATTAAATAAAATTAATAGTACTGCTTACCAGTCTGATACTATCAATGTTGATGGGAATATAAACTGGTTAGTTTCTCTGAAGAAAAATTAGCTTGTCTCAAAAGCTTTAAAAATGTTTATGACCTTTGAACTAAAAATTTTATGTCTAAAAATTGTTTCTAGAGAAACAGATTATCTTCAATCACTGAAGAAGTGTTTGTAATAGTGGAAAAGAAACCAGAATAAACACAAATATTTAACAACAGGCACTGAAAAAATAATTAATAGAAAATTGTATTTTATGACTACTTGACCTCATAGCAGCCATCAACATAACTAACTCCTTGCAGTCCTTCTTGGTCAACTCTGGCTCTGCTTTTGTACAACTTACAAATGCTGAATCACCTGGTCCCACATCCCAGTTGAAGGCCCCTTTCTATTCTCAAATCAAATGCCCTGGCTTCAGGCAGCAGCTATATGCTATAATCTACCTTATGTCTATCTCCAGCTGTGCCTGGAATTAGCTGAGTAACCAAATGACTACTTGACCTCTCTACGATTGTCTAAAAGACAGTTCAATTTTAAAGTCCAAAATAAAACTCTTGGCTGGCACGGTGGCTCGAGCCTACAATCCCAGCACTTTGGGAGGCCCAGGTGGGTGCATCACTTGAGGCCAGTGTGGTCAACATAGGGAAACACCATCTCTACTAAAAATACAAAAAACAAGCCGGGCATGGTGACAGGCACCTGTAGTCCCAGATACTTGGGAGGCTGAGGTGGGAGAATCGCTTGAACCCAGAAGGCAGAGGTTGCAGTGAGCCGAGATCGCGCCACTGCATTCCCGCCAGGGTGATAAGAGTGAGCCTCTGTCTCAAAAAAAAAAAAAAACCCCAAAAAACAGAGCTCTTCATCTCCTTCTCCCAAGCCTTCTTCATTTCAGTAAATCGTATTTCCTCCCAGCCAGTTTTCTCTTTCCCTCGACACTCTAACCATTAGTAGGACCTACTGATTTCCTAACTATATCCCAATTATGTATTTCTTTATCACCACCCTTATCTAAGCCGCTATCATTTCTCTTCTGGTCTCACTGCACTCCTGATCCCCTTATAATCAATTTTCTAAAAACAAGCCAGACTTTGTTTCTCTGCTTAAAACCTTCTAGGAGTTTCCCTTCAAACTCTGAGCAAAGTCCAAACTTCTAATCATGGCCTGTAATATTTTATACAATTAGCCCTTGCCTCCCTTTCAACTTAGTCTCATACAAATATCCTCCAACCATATAGGCTTTCCCTCTAGTTCCTTCAACATGCAAAGCTAATTCCTACCTTAAGGCCAGTGCACTGTCTGGAATGATCCTGGTTTACACTGGCTCCTTAGTCACGTATCTACTTAAATGTTCCCTCATTAGAAGCTTTCCCTGATCATCCAATATAAAACAGACACCACCATATGGCCAAATTTTAATTCTGTGCATGGCCTGTATCATTAACTGATAAACAGTTACTTATATGTCTTTTATTTACTTATGTTATTTCAGAGTGTATTCCCACTCTAGCATGCAAGCTCCATGAGAGCAAAGGCCTTGTTCACTGCTAGGTCTGCCAAACCTGGCATTAAGTAGGCATTTTATAAATATTTTGGAATGAATGTTGTGGATCCATTACAAAAAAAGGCAGGGGTGGAGCAAGATGGCAGAACAGAAGCCTCCACCAATCATCTTCCCCTTCTGGAACACCAAATTTTAACAACTACACACAAAAAAAGCACCATTATAAGAATAAAAACCAGGTGAGCAATCATGGTACCTGCTTTTAACTTTGTATTGCTGAAAGGGACACTGAAGAGGGTAGGAAAGACCTTCTTGAATTGCTGACGCCACCCCTCCCCCAACCCCAGGCAGCAGGGACTGCAGCAATGCAAGTGACTCCTTCTGCTTGAGGAGACGAGAGCAAGGAGTAAAAAGGACTTTGTGTTGCATCTTGGATACCAGCTCAGCCACAGCTACAACAGGGCACAGGCAGAGTCGTGAGGTCCCCATTCCAGGCCCCAGCTCCAAGATGACATTTTTAGACACACTCTGGCCCAGAAGGAAACCCACTGCCTTAAATGGAAGGACCCAGTCCTGGAAGGATTAATCTTGGCTTAATCTTAACCTGCTGACTAAAGAGCCCTTGAACCTTGAATAACTGACAGTGATACCCATGTAGTATGCCATGGGCCTTGGGTGAGACTCAGAGATGTTCTGGCTTCAGGTGAGATCCAATGTATACTGAGCTGTGATGGCTATGGTGAAAGATTCCTTCTCCGTGAGAAAAGGAGAGGAAAAAGGGGACTTTGTCTTGCGCCTTAAGTACCAGTGCGATCACAGTGGGGTAGAGCACCAAGCAGGCTCCTGGGATCCGCAATTCAAGAACTTGGCTCCTGGACAGCATTTCTGGACCTGCCCTGGGCCAGAGGGGAGAGCCCACTACCCTGAAGGGTGAGTCCCAGGTCTGGCAGCATTCACCATAAGCTGACTAAAAAGCCCTTGGGCTTTAAATGAATATTAGCAGAACTCATGGGCCAGTGGTCGTGGTGGTAGCCACCAGGAGAGACTCCTCTGCCTATGGAAAGCAGAGGTAAGAGTGGGAAGGACTTTGTCTTGTGGTTTAAAGGCCAGCTTAGCCACAGTAGGACAGAATACCAGGTAGTTTTCTAAGCTCAAGGACAGTATCTGTGGACCCATTAGGGACCTGGGGGAACTCACTGCCCTGAAGGGAAAGACACAAACCTGGCTGGCTTCCCCACCTGCTAATGGTAGGAGCCCTAGGGCCTTGAGTGAATTTAGGCAAATTTAGGTGGTAGCCAGGTAGTGGTTACAGAGGGTCTTGGGCAAGCCCCAGTGCTGTGCTGTGCTGGCTTTAGGTATGACCCAGCACAGTCACAGTGGTAGTCACCAAAGCGGTGCCTCCATCACCCCATCTCCATCCAGCTCCAGGCATTTCAACACAGAGATTCCATTTATTTGAGAGAAAGTAAAGGAAGAGAACAGAAGTCTCCGCCTGGTAATTCAGAGAATTCTTCTGGCTCTTATCCAAAATCACCAAAGTGGTATACCTCTATGAGTCTGCAAAAAGCACAGTGTTTTTGGGCTTGGGACCCAAGTCCCTTTGAATACCTGGAAAGCTTTCCCAAGAAGAATGGGCACAAACAAGCCCAAACTGTGAGGCCTACAAGAAATACGTAACTCTTCAATGCCCAGACACCGACAAACATCCACAAGCATGAAGACCATACAGAAAATCACCACCTCAACAAAGGGACCAAATAAGACACCAGTGGGCCAATCCTGGAGAAAGAGAGATATGTGACCTTTCAGACAGAGAATTCAAAATAGCTGTCTTGAGGAAACTCAAAGAAATTCAAGATAACACAGGAAGGGAATTCAGAAATTTTTTTTTTTTTTTCAGACAGAGCCTTGGTCTGTCACCCAGGCTAGAGTGCAGTGACACAATCTCGGCTCACTGCAACCTCCACCTCCCGGGTTCAAGTGATTCACCTGCCTCGGCCTCCCAAGCAGCTGTCATTATAGGTGCGTACCACCATGTCCAGCTATTTTTTTTTTTTTGTATGTTGTAGTAGAGGCGGGGTTTCACCGTGTTGGCCAGGCTGGTCTCAAACTCCTGACCTCAAGTGATCACCCCCCTCAGCCTCCCAAAGTGCTGGGATCACAGGTATGAGCCATAGCGCCTGGCTGAGAATTCAGAATTCTATATTCATAGATAAATTTAATAAACAGATTGAAATAATTTAAAAGAATCAAGCAGAAATTCTAGAGCTGAAAAACACAACTGACATACTAAAGAATGCATCAATCTCTTAATAGAATTGATCAAGCTAAAGAATTAGCTTGAAGACAGGCTCTTTGAAAACACACAACTTGAGGAGACAAAAGAAAAAAAAGTAAAACACAATAAAGCGCACCTACAGGATCTGGAAAATAACCTCAACAGGACAAATCTAAGTTATTGACCTTAAAGAGGGGGTAGACAGAGACAGAGGTAGAAAGCTTAATAACATTCAAGTACAAGAAGGTTACAGAAAACCAGGATAGTTTAATCCAAATAAGACTATCTCAAGGCATTTAATAATCAAACTCCGAAACATCAAGGATAAAGAAAGGACCCTAAAAGCAGCAAGAGAAAAGAAACAAATAACATACAATGGGGTTCCAATATATCTGGCAGTAGACTTGTCACTAGAATCCTTACAGGTCAGGAGAGAGTGTCATGACATGTTTCAAGTGCTGAAGGAAGAAAACTTTTACCCTAGAATAGTATATCCAGCAAAAATATCCTTCAAACATGAAGGAGAAATACCTTCCCAGACAAAAGCTGAGGGATTTCATCAACACCAGACCTGTCTGACAAGAAATACTAAATACTTTATTTCCATCTAAAAGAAGACATTAATGAGCAGTAAGCTATCGTCTGAAGGTACAAAATTCACCAGTAATAGAAAGTACACAGAATATTATAACACTGTAATTGTGGTGTGTAAACTACTCTTAAGTGGAAAGACAAAATGATAAACCAATCAAAAATAGTAACTACAACAACTTTTCAAGACATGGTACAATAAGATATAAAGAGAAACAACAAAAAGTTAAAAAGCAGGGGAACAAAGTTAACATATACATAAGTTTTCATTTTGTTTGCTTGTTTGTTTGTTTATGCAATCAGTGTTATCAGTTTAAAATACTGAGTTATAAGACAGCATTTACAATCCTCATGGTAACCTGAAATCCAAAAACATACACATAACAGATACGAAAACAGTGCATGTTAAAAAACAAGAAAAGCATGAGCAAACCAAACCCAAAATAGAAGAAATAATAAAGATCAAAGCAGAAATACATGAAAGTGAAATAAAATACAAAAGAGCAACGAAACAAAAAGTTGCTATTTTAAAAGATATATAAAATTGGCAAACCATTAACCAGACTAAGAAAAAAAGATAAAAAACCCAAATAATATCAGAGATGAAAAAGGAGACATTACAACCAATACCTCCGAATTCAACAATACATTAAAAAGATGATCCATCATGACCAAGTGGGATTTATCCCAGGGATGCAAGGATGGTTCAACATAGGTAAATCAATCAATGTAATACATCAGATCAACAGAATGAAGGACAAAACCCATAGGATCATTTTAACTGATGCTGAAAAACCATTTGATAAAATTCAACATCCTTTCGTGATAAAAGCCCTCAAAAAACTGGGTATAGAAGAAACATACCTCAACATACTAGAAGCCATATACAACAGACCCATAGCTAGCATCATACTAAATGGGGAAACACTGAAAGCCATTCCTTTATGATCTGAAACACAACAAGGATGTCCACTTTCACCACTGTTATTCAACATAGTACTGGAAGTCCTAGCTAGAGTAATCAGACAAGAGAAAGAAATAAAGGGAATCCAAATTGGAAAGGAAGAATCAAATTATCCTTGTTTGTATATGATATATATATAATCTTATACTTGGAAAAGCCTAAAGACTCCACAAGAATACTATGAGAACTGATCAACAAATTCAGTAAAGTTGCAGGATACAAAGTCAACACACAAAAATCAGTAGCATTTCTATATGCCACCAGTAATCTCATTTACAACAGACACAAGTAAAATTAAATACCTAAGAATTAACCAAATAAGTGAAAGATCTCTACAATGAAAACTATAAAACACTGATGAAAGAAATTTAAAAAGACACAAAAATGGAAAGATATTCCATGTTCATGGATTGGAAAAATCAATATTGTTAAAATGTCTGTACCCCCCAAAGCAATCTACAGATTCAATGCAATTGTGATCAAAATACCAATGACATTCTTCACAGAGAAAAAAGAATCCTAAAATTTATATGGAACCACAAAAAAAGCTCAGAATAGCCAATGCTATCTTGAGCAAAAAGAACAAAGCTGGAAGAATCACATTAACCTGCCTTCAAATTATACCACAGAGCTATAGTAACCAAAACAGCGTGGTACTGGCATACAAACAACAGAAACACAGACTGATAGAACAGAACAGAGAACCCAGAAACAAATCCACATAGCTACAATAAACTCATTTTCAACAAAGGTGCCAAGAACATACATTGGGGAAAAGACAGTCTCTTCACAATAAATGGTGCTGGGATAACTGGATATACATATGCAGAAGAATGAAACTAGACCTCTATCTCTCACCATATACAAAAGTCAAATCAAAATGGATTAAAGACATAAATCTAAGACCTCATACTATGAAACTATTACATGAAAACAGTGGGGAAACTCTGCAGGACATTGGTCTGGGCAAAAATTTCTTAGTAATACCCCACAAGCGCTGGCAACCAAAGCAAAAGTAGACAAACGGGATCACATCAAGTTAAAAAGCTTCTGCATAAGAAAAGAAACAAACAACAAAGTGAAGAGACAACCCACAGAATGAGAGAAAATATGTGCAAACCATCCATCTAACAAGGGATTAATAACCAGCATATATAAAGAGTTCAAACAACTCTATAGGAAAAAAATCTAATAATCTAATTTAAAAATGTGCAGAAGATCTGAATACACATTTCTCAAAAGATGACATACAAATGGCAAACAGGCATATAAAAGGTGCTTAACATGATCACAGAAATGAAAATCAAAACTACAACAAGAAATCATCTCACCTCTGTTAAAATGGCACTTATCCCAAAGACAGGCAATAATAAATGCTGGCAAGGATGTGGAGAAAAGGGAACTCTCATACACTGCTGGTGGGAATGTAAATTAGTACAACCCCTCTGGAGAACAGTTTGGAAGTTGCTCAAAAAACCGAAAATACAGCAAGAGCTACCATATGATCCAGCAATCCCACTGCTGGGTATATACAGAAAAGAAAGGACATCAGTGTATTAAAGGGGTATCTGCACACTCATGTTTGTTGCAGTACTGTTCACAACAACCAAGATTTGGAAGCAACCTAAGTGTCCATCAACAGATGAACAGATAAAGAAAATGTGGTACAGACACACAATGGAGTACTATTTAGCCATAAAAAATAATGAGACCTTGTCATCTGCAACAACGTGGATGGAACTGGAGGTCATTATGTTAAGTGAAGTTAGCCAGGCACAGAAAGACAAACTTCATATGTTCTCACTTACTTGTGGGAGCTAAAAATTAAAACAATTTAACTCATGGAGATAAAGTGTACAAGGAAGGTTACCAGAGGCTATGAAAGGTAGTAGGGAATAGGGAAGATGGTTAATGGATACAAAAAGTAGTTGGAACGAATGAATAAGATCTATTATTTAACAGCACAACAGGGTGACTACAGTCAATAATTTAATTATATATTTTAAAATAACTAAAAGAGTATAACTGGATTGTTTGTAACACAAAGGTTAAATGCTTGAGGGGACGGATACCCCATTTACCATGATGTGATTATTACATATTGCATGCCTATATCAAACTATTTCATGTACCCCATAAATATACACACCTACTATATACTCACAAAAACTAAAAATAAAATAAAGGTGATAAATCCTGAAAAAAATGCAGTAGAAAAATAATGATCTGGAAAGAAGTTTATGATATAGTAAATGAAAAAGGCGGAATATGCACATGTGTACAAAATATTACTGAAACGTTCACAGAATGTTGGTAGGGTGAAAAAATTATGGGTGACAGCTTTTTTTGTTGTTGTTTACCTATACCATTGAACTTTATCACAATAAGGTCTTTTGTATGAATTAAAAAACAAAACACAGAAAGTTTTGTTTATTTTTTAAAATAATTGCTTACCTTCAAAAAAGGAATGACTTCTTTCATAATTGCTTTAATTTGCCGGTCCAGCTGCTGAGTATCAATTCTAGGACATGGGATGGTAGAAACTTCACTTACAGGTTGTTGTGAACTATGATTTTCAATAACGGGAGTTTCTAATTTTTAAAAAGAAAATACATTAGCATAACAAAGCCTATTATATATACATATACGCCTTTATGTTGAAATTTGAAAAATATTAAGTTTGATGATTTTATGCTAACATAAATAATAAAAAGAAACATGTTTGTAGTTTTAGCACCCCATCAATTAAAATAAAGTAGTAATAAAACCACTATTAGATATCACATATTTAAATTTTTTGCATAGAATTATTATTACTTCTAATCAATAAAAAATATACCTTCAAAATCTAATACCTGAAACCAAAAAATTCTAGAAGATAACACTGGAAAAACCCTTACAGACACTGGCTTAGGCAAAGACTTCATGACCAAGAACCCAAAAGCAAATGCAACAAAAACAAAGATAAACAGATGGAACTTAAACTAAAAAGTTTCTGCACAGCAAAAGAAATAATCATCTGAGTAAACAGACAACCCACAGAGTGTGAGAAAGTCTTTGTAAACTATGCATCTGACAAAGGACTAATACCCAGAATCTGCAAAGAACTCAAACAAATCAGAAAAAAAAAAAAAAAAATCCCATCAAAAAGTGGGCTAAGGCCAGGTGTGATGTCTCACAGTTGTAATCCCAGCACACTGGGAGGCTGAGGTGGGCAGATCACTTGAGACCAGGAGTTCAAGACCAGCCTGGACAATATGCTGAAATCCCATCTCTACTAAAAATACAAAACTTAGCTGGGCATGGTGGCACATGCCTATAATCCCTGCTACTCGGGAGGCTGAGGCATGAGAATCACTTGAGCCTGGTAGGCAGAGGATGCAGTGAGCTGAGATTGTGCCACTGCATTGCAGCCTGGGCAACAGAGCAAGACTGTGCTCAAATTAAAAAAAAAAAAAAAAAGTAGTCGTAGTAGGCTAAGGAATATAGACAATTCTCAAAAGAAGATACACAAATGGCCAAAAAACTTTTTGGTGATGTTGAGTGAAAAAATGCTCAACATCACTAATTATCAGGAAAATGCAAATCAAAGCACAAACTACAATGTGATACCATACTACTCCTGCAAGAATAGCCGTAATTTAAAAATAAAAAAATAATAGATGTTAGTGTGGATGTGGTAAAAAGGGAACACTTTCACACTGCTGGTGGGCATGTAAACCAGTACAACCACTATGGAAAACAGTATGAAGATTCCTTAAACAACTGAAAGTAGATCTACCATTTGATCCAGCAATCTCACTACTAGGTATCTGCCCAGAAGAAAAGAAGTCATTATATGAAAAAGATACTTGCACGTGCATGTTTATAGGAGCACAATCTGTAGTTGCAAAATATGGAACCAGTCCAAATGTCCATCAATCAACGAGTAGACAAAGAAAATGTGGTATATGTATATTTGTGTAGATAGATATATTTATTTATACACCACAGCATACTACTTAGCCATAAAAAGGAACAAAGTAATGGCATTTGCAGCCATCTGGGTAGAGTTGGAGACCATTAATCTAAGTGATGTAACTCAGGAATGGAAAACCAAACATTGCATGTTCTCCCTCATAAGTGGTAGCTAAGCTATGAGTATGCAAAGGCATAAGCAGGATACAGTGGACTTTGGGGTTTCAGGGGAAAGGGTGGGAAGGGGGTGAGGGATAAAACAATACACACTGGGTACAATGTATACTTCTCAGGTGATGGGTGCACCAAAATCTCAGAAATTACCACTAAAGAACTTATTCATGTAACCAAACACCACCTATTCTCCAAAAACCTACTGAAAACAAAAATATATACCTTCTAAATCATTAACTGTAGTACTTGCACCAGCACCATCTCCAGCCTCAATAATCCTGCAGGTGCATCTCATATTTGAGTTACTTTCAGCCTCAGTCTTCATACGCTCATATTCCCTCATTCTGGCTAATGCTTGATCTAAGTGAATCACAGTGTTACCTACATTTGGAACAAAAATATTTTTTGAGTATGTAAAAGTGAACTTTTTCATATATTCCTCAAAATGCACTAATAAAATGTCCAAACAAAAGGAAGGAAAATTAGCTTTAACAAGTTCTACACACTATACTACTTGAGCACTTTATTTACATTATCACACTTATTTAATCCTTAAAATAATCCTGTATAGTAGATGACATTACTTTCATTTGCAGAAAACTTAAGTAACTTGCTCAAGGCTTCACAGACAGTTCAATGTAGGAACAAGGATTTAAACTTAGTTATCAAACTCCGAAGCCCATATTTATTTCATTACATTTTGTTGTTTCATTTAAACAATACAAGTAAATTCCAAAATGTCATGCAAATTCCGATGAAAACAATGCAACCTAAAACAAGCAAATTAGGTAAGAAAAAGGCCTATCAATGAAATTTCCCAATTCTATGTCTACTTCAGACACAGCTACTGGTGCAGGGTTGTAAGAAAAAAAAAATACCAGTAAATGAGAGAAAATACGAAGGAGTCAAAGTATTCTGGCAACTCAGAAAGGGAGGGACAACCTAAGGGGAGAGGGTTAGCAGGCCACACGGTAATTTTTCTCTGTAATGGGATGAACTCAATGTAGACCCAAATAAGCATTTACTTAGAGGTCAGCTAAGGCTCAGAGTCCTCAATAATTACAATAAGCAAAAGGAAGACTTTTGTTCTGGCGAACAGTAGAAATGTAATGATAGGGCAGGGCTAAGTCCTTTTCTTTATAGTGGAAAAATACCTTTGAAATAATCTAAGTCTTCTCTTCATCACGTGAACAAACACTAGAGTAACAGGACATTACATTATTTTATCAACTAAGCACCCTGGATGGCAGAATGACTGAATTCTCAAGTTATCTCTGATTGGCCACAGTCTAGAAACGTATAAAGTATCTATATATTTTTCTTTTCCTTAAATTTCCTTTCCAAGTCTAGGACTCGAGTTTTTTCTCCATTGCAGCTAGGCAACCCTCTAAACCTTTGTTTTACAGCTGATGGGAGAGGGGGAAAAAAAAAACCCAAACAACAAAAAAAAAACCAACCAAAACCATGTGCTATGCCTGAGAATTACTTGAGGTTTTCACTACAGGTTATTTAAGAAATCTGACTGCTTAACTCAAATTACAAAGTTAACATTTTTATTAAAAATATGATTAGATGAGGCCTGAATTGTTCCCATGAATTAACTAAATGACCTTAAACGGTGACCTTTCCTTTAAGGAAAAGGAAATTAACATTTTCTGAACTCAAGCAAGTAAGTTACATTATATTTTCACAAGAACATAGCAAGATAGGTTAAGATTCCCATTTCCTTAGTATATGCAGAGTCAAAAATGTTGGATGATTTGCCCACAGGGTTAAGAGTCAGAAGATCCTTGATTTTAGACTGATAGATAATTAAGTCCACATTCTTTCAACCACACACACTTCGC
Source organism: Pongo pygmaeus (assembly GCF_028885625.2). Classification (NCBI taxonomy): domain Eukaryota; kingdom Metazoa; phylum Chordata; class Mammalia; order Primates; family Hominidae; genus Pongo; species Pongo pygmaeus. The sequence goes on along the minus strand of NC_072380.2, from coordinate 18,038,350 downwards.
TAGGCTTGTTTCCTTATCAACGCCAGTTCAAAGACTGGACCAGATCAACTTAAAGTTGTTTCTAAGATTATAAAAAATTCTGCTTACCTAGATCATCTGTTGCAAAAGGCTCAAAATTTGATGATACAGACAGGACACTAACATTATCAGCATCATTTTGCTCACTTATTTTATGTGCTTCTCTTTCAAAGTTCTTCTCAAAAGTTTCCTAAGTTACAGTAAAACAAACAAAAATCACTAATACTTCTTTTAAGAATTTCATATTAATAATCTAACAGATAACTATTTACATAAAACTGTACACTTAAAAGATATTCGTAAGTTTCCTCAGTATTCTGTCCAAACAAGATAATATAACCAAAGTTATTAAACGCTGAATACAGAGTCACAGAGAACAGTAATATAAGTAGCCTTGCAGAATACTTATTATGTAGATAAACATACACAAAGACAGCTACTGATTAAATTCTAATTTGGCAAAGTTAACATTTTAAATTATTTCTATACTCTCAGGGACATTCTCCTATCTCCAAATGCTAACAATGTCTAGTAGCTTACTCTACCTGGTTGTCTCACATCAGAAAAAAAAAAAATCACAACATAATTTGCATTTTTTAAAAATAAACTTTATTGAACTATAATTTATATACAATGCACTCAACTTTAAATGTACAGTTTGATGAGTTTTGACAAATGTATACACTCATGTAACCAGATTCCCTAAAGATAAAGACCATTTCCACTGCCCCAGGACGTTTCTTCACAACCCTCTACAGTCATTCTCCACCACACCCTACTCCTGATTTCTATCACTGTAGATCAGTTCTGCTGGTTGTAGAACTTCATACAAATGGAACTAGCCAATATACACTCTTCATTGTCTGACTTCTTTCACTTAGTATGTTTCTGAAATGAATCCATGTTGTGTGTTTCAGAAGTTCATTATTTTTTAATGGCTGCATAGTATTCCACTGTATAGATATACCACAGTTTATCCATTTATCTCTTGATGCTTCAGTTTGAGGCTATCATGACTAAAGATGCTATGAACATTAATGTGCAAGTGTTTTTGTGATGCATATTTTCATTTCTCTTGGATGAATACCTAGAAGAGAAATTGCTGGGTCACATGCCACATTTATGTTTATAAGCAACTGCCAAACTGCTTTCCAAGTGGTTGTGCAATTTTACATTCTCATAAGGACTGTGAGAGTTCCAACTGTTCCACATTCTCACCAACACTTCTTATTGTCAATCTTTTCATTTTAGCCATTCTTGATGTGAAGTGGTATTTTCTGTGGCTTTAATTTGCATATTAGCCATTCATGTATCTTCTTTCATTAAGTGCCTGTTCAAATCTCTTGCCCAGTTTTTACTGAGTTGTCCTACAACTGAGTTGTAAGCTTTACACAGTCTATATATCAGACAGTTGTCAGATATATATACTGGGATTATTTTCCCATAACAGTATCTTTTGAAAAGCAGAAAATTCCTATTTTTGTCAAGTCTAATTTATTAATTTTTTCTTTTATAGTTAGTGCTTTCTCTGTCCTAAGAAAACTTGGCCTATGTCAAGGTCATAATTTTCTCCCATTTTCTTTTAAAAGTTTTAATAGTGTTGGCTTTTACAAGACTTTAGGTCATTTCAAATTAATTTTGTGTATAGTGTGATGGTGGTAGGGTGTCTCACTTATATTTTGATTATGACATTTTACAGTTGTGTTCTTTCCCTTAACTATTGATCTTTTTAAAGTTTCCTATCTTCAATTATGAAATCAAAGATTTGTCCCTGATTAAAGGAAATTTAGATATTAAGGAACATATTTTAGATATAGGAAAACCATTTTTTTCCTCTTTCAAGTAAGACTTGATGTGCTTCAAGTCTTTAAGACAGATGTGCTTTTACCATTTTATTATCATCAGGAGCAGGAGACACAAAGTGTGTTTTCTCCTTCCTAAACCTCAATGTCTCCACTCCATCCTCCTTGACTTACAACTCCCAGATACCCAGTTTCACTTTCATTTGTCTCTTCCCTGGGCAAGAGAGGTATCTCTTACACATCTTAATATACGTTTGTAAAACCTCCAAAAATGAAGCTCAAGAAGCATAGAAGCATCTAGAGAATGAGGCTCTAAATCTGTCCAATACAAAAAACACCACATGGCTATTTAAATAAAATTTAAAATTTAGTTCCTCAGTCACAACAGCTATACTTCAAGTACTTGCTAGCCACATGTAGCTAATGGCTACAGCATTAGACAATGCAGACATAAAACAATTCCATCACTATAGAAAGTTCTACTGGACACTGCTGCTTCAGATCTGTGAGTATCAACACTGGATATTGTGGTGCTGCTGACTAAATGGCATTAGTAAAGGGAAGATGTTGACCTTAATGCTGAATTTAAGTTTTGGAAGAAATATCAAAGAACTGATTTAGTTACTTAATTAAAAGTAATACTAAATACAATTACTATCCCAAGTCCTTACTTATCAAGTAGTACAGCACCTTTAAATTTCATTTAACTTTAAAACCTTCTTAGGTTAACTTTATCCTAAACTGTAGCTCAACTTTCAAAATGTGCTATCGATGGTGCAAACCAATGTGCTCCAATCTCTTAAAATAAATGGAAGTAATGCTGCCTGTATGAAACTTGGATAAAAGTGAAAGCACTGGAATTAAGGATATAAAATTATTGAAAAATACGTCTAGGAATGGAGACTGTTCATTCTCTCTCAAGTGATTTCAATGCCCAATAAACGTTAATATAATTTAACATCTATTTTTAATGTATTCAAGCAGATCGCATTTCATTTCCCACAAAAAGGAATACACAATTTTCAATTAGTTATAACAATCCAAAGGAGCAAACACTGACACTAATTTACATTTCACATTGCAAAGTTAATGTAGTTTTTAGACACAGGTTTATGTTATAGTACTAAAGGAGTCAGAGTCCAGTGGGAAAACATTTTAAACAGAAAAGATGAGCTGGGGAAGTATTATTTTAAACACGAGTAGAAGTCAAAGAGCAAAAATTCAGAAAAACTCAGAAATTACTGTATCTGAAGAGGCAAGACAATCCTTTGAGAAAACACTGGCTTCAGAAAAAACTTAGTATTAACACTTCAACAAAAGGCAGAAACAGTAACTTCCAACTCTCTACCTATAGCTGATATTTGCTAAATCAACTATGGAACTCTCACCCACGTATCTCTAGGTGCTAGAGCTGTCATAAAAAAGGAATGTATTTGCTATCCCACGACCACATGTAATATTTTACAATAAAATCAAGGCCTGAACCTTGAAATAGGTGATTCCGAAACACCTAGCACATTATCTCCTCAGTATACTAGCAGTTTTATCACTGTTATTCAATCAACGATGTGCTAAGTGCTATTTGGAGGACACAGCTTACTGAATTTATACCATTCTCCTTAGCACTCTTCTCCATTTCCAGGTCCTTTTTACTCTATTCAAAATTTTCTCCATCAATTAGAATACATTAAATTACAATTTTTTTCCTAGAAGACTTTCTTTTGTCTAGGCTTTTTTTTTTTTTTAACCCAAAGACCTGATTTATCCTGTATTTATTCATTCAAGCGTTTTTACTATAATCTGATTGCTGTCTGTTTTACTGAATGTCTTAAATAAATACAACATACATTTGCAAATGTCTTTTAAGAGTCAGCCCCTATATTGGGTAATAACAACATAAATATGGCTATCTCAGACCTCATAATCTATCATACATACATAATTTTTGGTGTTTGCTACCATATTTTGATTGCATATTATATCTCGCCCTCAAAATAAAATAACACATTATACCCAAGTTTTAAAAAAAGCTGAAAATCAAATATATTAGGTCTACCTACAATTTGACAATGACCTATTTAACTTTTATTTACTGCATACTAAAATTATATCTACAATTCACTAATCATTATCAGCTTACATCATCAGTAGTAGCAAGGCTTTCACTAGGAGTAAGTTCTGAGTTTGATGCTATCCAAGTACCAGAGTTTACTGACTTTACATTTTCTCCTTTTTCATGGCTCTCAGAAATATGTCTGGATACTATGTCCTAAATAAGAAAATAAGATCATCATTTATATAAAACATACATGCTTAATCATTCATTTATATTACAGATTCAAAAATAAAAGCAGATGGAAGGAAAAATGTACTCTTTCTACCCTCACAGGTTAAGTGTGAGGAAGTAGACAAAACACTGAAAAAGTACTCAAAAAAATACTTTAATGCTACTTAAGCTATACAAAAATTTTAAATAAAATGTCAAGAAAGCACATAGAGAACAGATGAAAATTCACATGGTACATGCTTCAGTCTAAGACAGCAACCAGAGATAATCATGAAGAAGGTGTTAATAGGGTAGGAAAAATTATGTTAGGTACCAGATACCTGCAATGCATATAAAGCCCTCTGTCTCAAGTAGTCTGTGTTTAGTAGCTGAAGCTCATGGAAGAGTTCAATAAGAAAATGTGGACGAGATTCATTTTGAGAAATTAATGTAGCTACTTCAGAATAAATAGTATCTCGCAAAGCTTCAAACATGGAAAAATCACTCCCAGTTTCTGGAATACATAAAAGACCAGAAAGTTAATATTGATGAAGTACCTTCATGACAACTTTTATTAGCTAGTATCATTACTCTCAGCTTTAAATTATCTAAAAATTTTATTTTAGACAATTCTATTTCAGAGCTTTTAAAGTAGAAAAGACGTTTAATATTACCAAGATAAATAAAATCTTCAGATATCAAGATATGCATTTTATACTAAAAATAAAATTTTAATGAATAACACTACCTAGCGTTACTAAGAACCATGTTTATTTCTGATCATATAAAATATACAGAAAATATTATACATTTTATGGGAAAAATCAGTGAAAATCTTTCAACACTTAGAAATAAGCTAAGTGCTAATTTCTTTTTTTGCTTTTGCTAATATGAACTTCATTACAGAAAAGGAAGTTTGTATATTCTGTTAATGTTAAAAAGAATAAACTGAATGCTGCCAATGAAAGCTACTAGATTAAGGTCTATCCAGTATAGTCTACTAATTATCAAATCTCATACATCACACAGAAAAGTGCTGTGATGATGAGTAACCAAATCTGTAACCTAACATAATAGGTCAATTTCACCACTGTGTCTTATCTACATACTCAGTGTATATTGGAGCAGGCAAGTGACCCGACTGAAGTTTTCAGTTTCACAGAATCTAGGCATCACTCTATTATTTAGCTACAATTCGGCTATATTTACTTGTTGATAACACAAAATTATTATACTCAAAGGTATCCATTTAAAATGTTGAGTATCTTAATATATTGCGCTTTCAAATAATTACACAAGATCATAAAAACTCATTTTTGTGAGAGGGATAAGAAAATGCAAAAAGAATGTGCTCTAATAGAAAAATTTTCCACTACTTGGCTAATAATTTAGTATCTTCAGGTCTCAATTTCCACAAGCATGAAATAATAACATTACTAATATAAGATATTAATAGAAAAATATATTAATTATATATAACAATAAATATGCAACTTCCCTATTTTGCCTCAGTTACAGGTATAAAATCAAGTGATACACTAAAGTTCTAGTAGTTTTAAAGTATGAACTATTACAAAAATGACACTTATTATAACAAGCAGGAACCAAAACTATCTCTGTAAGCAATCTCTTCTAATGGGAAAAATCCAGGTAAAAAGAATTTTGATATGCAAACTTTCATCTTATATACTATATTGCAGTTTAATCATACTTAATTTAAAAAATTCATTTCAAAGCTATAACTGTTTAATGACATATTTAATACCTCTGTATGTGATAAAATTATCAATCTAAATTGCTATCATTAAAAATTGAATTATTCTCAAATAATGAATATGCCGTTTAAACACAAGCTTCATTCCCCCACCACTTCTGCAGTCAAGAGGTGGAAAGTTTATGCCAGTTTCTCCTCCTGAACTGAAATTGATTAGCTTTGGCTGGAAAAATCCCTAATCTTAATCAAGTTTCTCTAATTCCATCTTGTTTTTATATCCTATTTTCAGAGTTCTTTCTTTTCAAAGTGCCACTGATATATTCAGCTTTGTCAGTTCTGGGTCCTTGTTTTGTATCTTTAGATTCCCCTAAAGGTTCCACTCAAACTGGCTTTTACTTTTCATTCATGTAAAGCTGCAAGAGGAGTTAAAAAAAATATTTACAACTCTAAATCATAAAGAACCACATTTAATGAGAATACTTATATTAGAGACTAAAATAGTATTTGGGAATCTTTGTAATTTCCATGATCTTTATTTATCACGTCTTTGCATGTAATCGTTGTTTTGTTTGATGACTTATTTTTCTAAGATGTTGACTGAAAAGGAAAGATAAACTATAAAAGTAACTATATTTCTAGGTCTAAGAAATATTAATACTTTGAAGAAGTACAAAATAACCTCAAATCAAGTACTAAACCGTAAAAAAGGTTTCTATTACCCTTATGAATGTGTTAGGTTACATACACTAACAGAATATGAAAACAAAAGCAGCCAATTTTACCAAGAATTATAAATGAATGGGTTCAGAATTTTATGAATATAAATTATCTCTTACAATAGTCACATAACACATATACTCTAAGCTAAATTTAAAAAAGAAAAAAATCAGAACAATAAAACCTTTAGGACCAATGGGAAAAAATTAACAAAAAGTGGACACCAAAACTACGCAGATTGTTACCTGGCGCTTCATTGCATGCATTTCTGTTAGACTGCTGTAGTATTCTCCTAGCATGTGCTGTAGGAAAGGGCAGACATAAGGATGAACATAAAATGTGTATGAGTAGTAAAGACAGGGTCTATAACATGAATAAGTGAATGAAAAAAAGAAATAAACAAATTTCTTTAAAATTGTTTGCCTGAACTAAGGCTTATGCTCTACTTAAAAATAATCTCAAGAAAAAAAATCTCAAAAGGTTTGCTATAAACGTATATTAAGGCGACCGATGATGACTATCATAATAAACTTCATTTTTAGAAGCATACACATCAAGGTGAACCTCCCACAACACCCACGGGAGAAGAGGACTGCGTAATTTAATACTAGCAGTCATATTAGGCTATACTCTAATAATCATATGTTATGAGTACAGTTACAAAAAGTAACATGCCTTACATGCTATAAAGAATTTTAGGGTAATGATTAAAACTAAAAATAAATCTTTTCAGGGCTGGGCGTGGTGGATCATGCCTGCAATTCCAGCACTTTGGGAGGCCGAGGCGGGCGGATCACGAGGTCAGGAGATTGAGACCATCCTGGCTAACACAGTGAAACCCTGTCTGTACTAAAAATACAAAAAATTAACCGGGCGTGGTGGCACGCACTTGTAGTCCCAGCTACTCAGTGGGCTGAGGTAGGAGAATCGCTTGAACCCGGGAGGCAGAGGTTGCAGTGGGCCAAGGTCGCACCACTGCACTCCAGCCTGGGTGACAGAGCGAGACTCCGTCTCAAAAAAAATTTTTTTTTAAATCTTTTCAGAATGTAAATATGTAAACTTGTGTGTATTTATATATGCAAACATTTTTTAATTCACCAAAATTCAATCATTATATTTCACTAAGTAACAGTAACAGGGACTGAAGTACTATGTCCAATTATTATTTAAGTAATTGATACTCAGTTTATTAAGACTTTCAGTTTAGTGTCCTTTTTTGACCTCTACCCGACTGTTTGTTTTTTGAAGATACCACTATTTGGTAGAGAGTAAAAGGAGATGAAAATTATAAAATTTTAGTACAATTCTGGGTTCAGGAGAATAGGACTGATATTTTTGCAGAAAGGAACACAGACTTAACAGAAGCCCAGCTTCTAAGTTCAGCTTTACCATTTCCTAGCAATGTGAGCTTGAGAAATTCATTTCAAAATGCAAACAAATGTGATGTTTCTTTTCTGATTACAAAATGATAAATGTTCATTATGAGTTTAAAGATGATAAAACCACTATTAACATTTTGGTGCATTTTCTTCCAGCCTTTTTGCATTCAAATTTTTCTTTACACATAGTTGAAATCATACTGTTGAGACAACACTAAATCTTAATTTCTTTTTTTTTTTCCCCTTTGGTTTTCTTAGGATGGATTACTACAAGTACAATTACTGGATTAAGGGCATGACTTCTGAAGCTTTCCAGAAAAGTTGTACCCATTTACATTACTGAGCCTTTATGAGTACTGAAAAACAAAACAAAAGTTCCCTCTTTGACCATGTTTCCTCTGAAAAATGGAAATAAAACCAACTCAGCATTATGAGGCTCAAATAATGGAGCATGGTACAAAAGATAGCTGCTATTATCATTTTTAAGCAAAAAACGCATGCATTTTATACTAATGTCAATGAAAGCTACTAGATTAAGGTCTATCCACTATAGTCTAATGTCATGTTATTGCTTCTCTCTCTCCATATTTCTTTGAGTTACTCTTTACAAATTAGGAAACTACTGGTGCTTATTTAAGTATTATCTGCTGCCAAGGGACTCAAAAAAGTGACAAACAGGGAAATACTATAATAATGTGATTAAGGCAACAAAATAGGTTTACACAAGCTACAAGGAAAACAGGAGAAAGGGGAAACTATCCTAGCTTGGATCAGAATGGAGTTCCAGAATTAAAATTGTATTAAGAATCCAGCAGAGAAATGAACTTATAAAAAAGGCAGAAAGGACTTGAGATAGAAAAACAGCTACCAAGAAAAGAAAGAATGTGATAGCTATACAAAAACTTCAGTTCAGTGCCACAGAAAGAAAAAAGTTCAAGGCAGAGTGTGTTGAGAAATGAGTCTGGAGAGGCAGGAAGGAACCAAATCCCTGATGGCCATGTACGTTCCATGAAGGCATTCAGACTTTATCCTGCAGGCACAGTGAGCCAAAGGATTGAAGCAGGGGATGACTTGATTTCATATCTCATTCGTAATCAGGTAAGATTTTCAGAATTTGAAATGAGGAGTTCCACAATTGTAACTATCCTTTGTTTAGAATTTTATTAAAATGTGTCCAAAACTATTAAATAGCATAACGAAAAATATTTTCAGTTTTTATTTTTCAGTATCAAGGAATGTGTACTATAATTTCCACTATAAAACCTTCCACATGATAGATATGTGTGAAACACCAATTTTAAAACCTGCTTTATTATAGCTTTTCAAATCTAAGCTGAAAACCTCCTTATATTAATGCAAACCAAAAAAGAACATACCTGAAGATATTTCTGTAGACCTATTACATTTTATTATTTTTTCCAGTTGCTCATGATTCTTTCTGCTGAATACTTTTGCTTGAACAGGCTCTTCAGTCTGGGCTGAATGTCTGTTCCTACTTTTGCAAGGTTCACATGTGCTAGACATACTGGCACTTTCATACCCTTGAGTAAAAAAAGTGACAACTGTTATCAGTTGCAGCTAACTCAAACTAAAAGGGAAATTGGTTTCCATTGTGTAACAGTACAGGTAACTCAATTTAGAATGCTAGGAAGGCCTGGTATAAATAGAATACAAAACAGTAAATATGTCTTGGAGGTATCTTTGCAATACCCTTTGGAAGCATGAGCTAACAGTAATAAATCTAACCTTCACTGTTCTTTGATACTCATCTTAATGAGTATATTCCAATTCGAAGTATATGGCAGACCTTACATGACCCCAAATCTCTACTAGAATTCCAAGTTAGCAATTTTTAATATTAGGAGACATAAGAATCACATCTGATATATACAAATATCAATTACAGAGGGAGAGTAGTCAAATACGTTTGCCTTTCTTATTATCTTTTATGTGACATGACTTGGTTTAAAAGGTCTTACCCACTGATAGGTTATACATATATTCTATAAAATTTTCAAGTTTTTAAAATATTTTGGTATATATACAAGGTAGAAATTCCTTTTTTTTTTTTTTTTTTTGTTCCACATGGATAGATGGCTATACCTACCCTCTTTCCACTGAATTAAAATATACATTGGTCAATACATTAAATTCCAATATTTCGGTTTTATTTTTGGACATTTTATGTGTTCAACTTAGCTATTCCAATGCCATTTTTATTCATTTAGAAACACAAGTTATACAGTATGATCAAATATCTGCTAAGGCAAGTCCCACTAGCTTCACTTTTTTCTTGACTATTCTTGGCCATCTGTCCTTCCACATAAGCTTTGTTGTTGTTGTTGTTTCAATTTTAAAAACAATCTCTGGGGACTCAAAATGGAATCAAATTAAAAGTATGTATTAATCTGAGGAGAAATAGTATTTAATAATCTTACACATTTCCATCTTAAGAACATGGTTATGTTTTTATATTTGTTCAATCTTTCTGATGTTCTTCAAAAATACTTTATAGCTTTTTATAGACCTAGTACTTTCCTTGTTAAATTTGTTCCTTACGTTTCACACCCCCCACTCAAACACTTTGAGTACTACTATGAGAAAAGCATTCCTCTCCACTTTCATGCTACTGGATATTACAATAGAGAAAAATATTCACACACTTATTCCATAACCAGCCACTTTAACAGTTTACCTTGTAATTCTAGGAGCTACTTTCCAGTATCTCTTGGGCTTTCTTAGTATACAAAAATGCCACTAGAAAAAAACACATAAAACTTGCTTCCTTCCTTTTCCAATATTTATTACCATTATAATTCCAATTATTTGACATAATGCTTCCCAAATAATGGTAAATAATGATGGTGGGACAGAAGGAATCCCTGTTTAGTTCCTAATTGAGATAGAAATATCTCTGGAGTACTTTCATTTACAATGGTGTACACTGGCTAACAGTCTTTATTACACTTAAATAACTGCTTTTTTTTTTTTTTTCTTCTCTTTTCTGTTGAGACTGAGTCTCATTCTGCTGCCCAGGCTCAAGTACAGTGACACAGTCTTGGCTCATTGCAACCTCCACCTACCAGGCTCAAGCAATCCACCTGCCTCACCCTTCCAAAGTGCTGGGATTACGGGCATACCTGCCTTCTTATACCCATTTTACTTCAAATTCTCATGAGACTAGCTTCTATGATTATTTGTCCCTTTGATAGAATAAATTATGTTGACAGATTTCCTGGTAACAAATCATCATTACATGTCTGAAATAAACTCTAGTGTTGATAGTCTAGAAATCTTTTGATAATGGCAGATTCAATTTGCTAATATTTTATTTTTACTTTTGAATTTATATTAGTGAGACTGATCTACTGTTTTCTTTATTAAACTGTTCTCTCTCTTCATCTTCCCCTGTATAAAGGTCTCTATTGTGATTCATAGGTTGTTTCTTTAGTTTTCCTCAGATAGGATAAACTAGTATCTCCTTTTCATTCTGACATGTGGAGGGTCCTTTGGCTAAGTACAAGGTTCCTGAGTTGCAGTTCTTTGTCAACTGTGTAGCATCATTCCACTTTTTTCTACTTCTGCTTGTGTGGTAAGGAAGATTGCCTGGTGTCGGTTTGGTTCTTTTTCTTTGTATGCAACTTGGTCTTTCATGTGGAAGCTTAGAGGATTTTTACTTTTTCCTTGGAATTCAGGGATTTTGCCAGACTCTGCATAGGTGTTTGTGTGTTTCCCTCACTTCTCTCCTGGCTAGACAACAGTCAGCTGTTCTGATCTGCAGTCTCAAGTCTTTCTTCATCCCATCTATTATTTAGTTATTGCTTGTCCACCTGTTTTGTTTTTTTTTCTCCTTTAGAACTTCTTGTAAGCCTCTAATTGTCTTCTCTTGATTTTATCTGTTAGTACTTTCATTCCATTTAATGACATAATTCTTCCCCTTGATTTTCTAGGCCAGTAATTTGGAACTTAATAGCACGTGTCCTCTTTTTCAAATAATCTAAACATTAAAACTTAAAGTCATTTTTTTCTAGCTCTAAAGAATTTGTTATAATTCAGTCTGCTTATGTGCCCTTATTATTTTGTTCAAGTGTATTTGTTCAATATTTTGTTCAATAATTCTATTTTCACTAGGTTTTGCCTCTTCCAGTGGTCTACTTCTGTTTTCTCCCTGGTAACTAGGTCCCTTTTATAAGCACTGTTATATTCACTGGCCTAGTCATGACTCTCACCTTCTCTTAAGGCTGGACCAAAATGCTGGATAGCTTTAATGATGGCAAGATGAGGGTGCGTGGAAGTCTCATTCCTGTAGTCAAGCAACATTTTCGCTAGCAAGTTGTCAGTCCCTCATCAAGACAATGAGAGGAATCTTCTCTACTGCTTAGTCTCTTCAGCTGCAAAGACTAATGCTCTCCCATGTACAGGGTTAAGGAGGACTGCCACCTACTTACTCAATAACCTTTCTGCCAACTAGTAGCTTGCAGTAGCAAAACATTGCTACTCTTGGGGGTAAGGGGAAGGGTCAATAGTAGGAGGAATTGCAAGGATCTCCTCCAACATAGCTTTCTGCAAGAATCATGGAGATCTGACCATGCTCCTGACACTCGAGGAAAAAGCCAGCAGACCCTAAAGCCCTGCTTCCATCTTCCAGATCACCGCAGGTCTACTAATAACAAATAATTTCCCCAAATATTGTCAATTTATTATCTGTGATATCCCATCTAGATTCAACCCTCCCTCTCTATTTCCAAGGCCATCATGTAAGACTTCATCATCTCAACGTTAGGTTCCAGGTTTTTTCACTGGTCTCTCAAACTAAAGTTTAGCCTCTGCCACCCAGTCTGCATGAAATTTACTGAAAAGAGAGACCTCTTGATTATTACTGATCTTAATATAAAACCAGCAATAAAGGATATGAGTGCCAAAAGTAATACGTAAAATGACATGACTGGTAGTACTATTGCTCATTTAATAACATACAATGATCTAAAGAAAAAGATTTTAAGTATGTTATTCTAACATGAACATTTATATAAGTGAAATTAAACATTTAAAGGCTGTTACTATATCACATGAAAAGTGCTGAATAAATTTTAATCAAAATTAAAATACAGGTAATGTGGCATATACAAAATTCTCAGTGGGGAGTCCCAATAGGTACTTTAAAAAGGAATACATACAGTCATCCTCCAAAATAGCTGAAACTGTGAAGAGAAGTAGGCTGTAATTATTAAGATGCTATGAAAAGAGAAAAAAAAAAACTATGGTTTTATATACGAGTCCCAAATTAAAAACATCAAAGGCTAGATTTCCAAAGTTAAGGTACTAATGTGTGACTGATGAGAGATAAGGATGTTATCTCCTATGCCACTTCACCACTCTTTCCCCTTCTCATTGTGTTTTTCCTCAGCATGAGGGGGTGACATTAGTAGAAGAAACAGTACTTCTACTTGGGCCTCCACTGAAGGGAAACAGATCAGCCATGGCACTCTGGAGACCTTGCACGTGTCCAAAGAGCGCAGAGAGGTTAAGGTCTGAATCACAGTGCAAGCTGTCTTGGCAGAAGGCCATGGAATCATCCTGGAACATGGACAAGAGAGGCTTGTGAGAAGTTGCTACATGGATGGACATTTTCCACTCACCTCTCTCTCGCCCCAGGATGCTTCTGTCAGCAGAGTTTCCCATCTCCTCTCAGGTTCTAATGAAACATGAGATCTTTCTTCCTCACCCTTGTAGGGTACATTCACAGACTAAACAGGCTTAGCTGCAGTATAACAATGATTCCTCAGCAACAGGGTGTCCCACCATTCAAGGGACAATCGTTAGCCAGTCCCTTTTATTTCGGTGTCACTCTTTTCAAGTGTGAGACAAGGGGCACAGAGAAATGGCACCTTGGACTACTTTTTTCTCTGCCTAATTAATAACTGTCTAAATTCAAAAAGTTTACTGGTTGTTTACCAGCCAAATCTGTCAGGCTTTGCCTTGCCTAATGTTTCACATCCATTTCATGTCCATCTTCATTAGTGAGCAACAGGAAAGGGAGGAAGGAAGAAATGAAAAGATTCAAGGACAGTAAGAACCCAGAAGGCAGTACCTTAACAGTTCTATCCAATTTTCCAAGAAAAGAGTGAAGAAAATCTTGGCTCCTACTCTCTGATAATATCAGAAGAGTATAGTGTAACCAAATTATAGGTCTGATAACAGAAAAACTCAGTAAGGCAGAAAATCACCTTCAACTCATAAGGTCTAAGTCTGAACTCAAGTTTAAAAGATGATTATTACATAATTTATATATTCTTACCTCGTACACAATATCTATTTTCACATATAAAGACCTTCTAAGGATTAAAACACGTTACCATCATGGGAAACAAAGTTATATGAGATTTATCAAGCTCCTTCTGAAAGAATGTCAACATGCACAAAAAAACACATATATATTTGGATCAGTCTAGTAAGTATGGGACAGTATAACTGGCTGTACCGTATCTCGCAAGACAGCAATGTAATTCCCACTATGCTGAAATATCTGTCATATCCGTTCCCAATTCCTCTCATCCTGCTTGTTCCCCACTCTATACTTTTCTTATTGTAGTAACAATTTGAAAGGCTTTCTAAACTTTTCCCCACCCACCTCTATTTACCACTTCCTTTAAGATACAATAAAAATCGGCCAGGCGCGGTGGCTCACACCTGTAATCCCAGCACTTCGGGAAGCCAAGGGGGGTGGATCACCTGAGACTGGGAGTTCAAGACCAGCCTGACCAACATGGAGAAACCCCGTCTCTACTAAAAATACAAATTTAGCCGGGTGTTGTGGCGCATGCCTGTAATCCCAGCTACTCAGGAGGATGAGGCAGGAGAATTGCTTGAACCCAGGAGGTGGAGGTTATAAAGACACAGTAAAAATCCTTTTTTCTAACAAATCTTGACCATTCCTATAGCACAAAAGGAACAAAAACCACATAAACCAGTGGTCTAGTTCAGTACTTTTCAGACTTTCACGTACATATCTTCATATCAAAAATCTTGCTAAAATGCATACTGAAGAAAAATACATACTGATTTAGTTGGCATAAGGTGAGGCCCAAAAGCACGCATTTCTAATAATCTCCCAGATGATGTAATGCTGCTTGTCCACAGTTCAGAGTTTGAATAGCAAGGATTGAGCTAATTTGATTTTACCCCGTATTACTTTGGCTCTGCTATGTATAGTTTGATTCTGCTATCAAGCCTTTTATTTGTGTGTGTGTGTGTGCCTTAAAGTGCGGCACTCACTGACAGGTGGTCTTGAATGCTTGTTGAGCAAATGTGACTGTACGTTTCCAGCAGGTATTTTTATACTTCAATATGAAGGAAAAGAGCACAAAGATCAGAATGTCAATCTTTGTCTTGAAGTTAAAAGGTTGAATTATACATTTGGAAAAGTAATTCCCCAGAATAAAGGGGTTTCAGAAAAATTAAAACATACCAATATTTCTAGGGTTAGGTGGTCATAGCCATAAATTAGCTAAGGTTCCTGTAAAATCTGCTACTTGAAGTGTAGTCCACAGACCAATATTGGCAACACAAGAGAGTCTGCGGGGAAGGCAGACTCTCAAGTCCCTTCCAAGCCAAATGAATCAGAATCTGCACTTAAACTGTATTCCTAACGAGATTCGTGTGAAACTCAAATTTATGAAGTATTGCCCTATCAGATTCAAATTAACTATTTGAATGAGACAATGCTGAAATTTAAAATGTCAGCTTTTCTTCATTTGTTTATATGACAAAGAGCATCTTTGTGAGGGCAAAGCACTAGGAAATAGAAAGTTCTGAGTTGCCTAACGGCCCTGTCTCAAAATGGCCATTATCTACTTAAATCTTCTCTGGTAGCACCAATAGTAATCTTGGAAAAGCACAGTAACTTTCTGAATAGCTTCAGATTACCAATTAATTTACCAAATAAACCAGCTTCTCCCAAACCTTTACAACCAGAAAATTACTTCAAGGCTGATAATGTGTATGCTAAGAAAAATGTCACCCCTTTCACTCCTGTTCAAATTTGCTTTTTAAACCGTCAGATTCTTCACATGGGGTTCAGGGTAGGAGCCAAGGACTTCAAGGATAGATGAATTACAGAAATTTTTTTAAATGGGCCAATATTCTCTTGTATCTGTGGTTTTCATTATCCAAACCTTTTTCTAAGGTTTCATTATCCAAAAGTGATTAAGATGAAGGTTGCCAAAGTTTACAAGTGTATCTTCTTACTACAGGATTTCTCAGAGCCTTTACTATACTTGTATGTGTTGTGAACTTCCAAGAAAGGGAGTTAGCAATGTGCAATGCATTTCAAACTTTCCTGATTATAAGCCTAGAATACTTTGTTCTTAAACACCAATTTTTTTTTTTTTTTTTTTTTCAGACAAAGACTTGCTCTGTCACCCAGGCTGGGAGTACAGTGGCATGATGTTGGCTCATTGCAACCTCTGCCTCCCAGGTTCAAGCGATTCTTGTGTCTCAGCCTCCTTAGTAGCTGGATTACAGGCACGCCCACCACGCCTGGCTAATTTTTGTATTTTTAGTAGAGATGGGGTTTCACCATGTTGGCCAGGCTGGTCTCAAACTCCTGCTCTCAGGTGATCCACCTGCCTCAGCCTCCCAAAGTGCTGGGATTACAGGCATAAGCCACCGCACCTAGCCTTAAGCACCAAATACTATCTCCTTAAACTCAGAACAACCTTTCAAGGCCATAGCCCATCCTTTGCAAACATAAAAAGAATATTCTTCAGCTGTAACACTGCAGATCTTAGCTAATGAAACTATTTTTAACCTAGTACTACACTTCAGTAAATAATTCAAAAATCACAGAAAACCTATTTTTGTAAGAGGTATGACTAACACCATGAAGAAAACTTAAAAAAGTTTTTTTAAAGAACTTTAATATGACACTCAATGGCAAGACTAAGTAAAATATTGAGTTTACTTCCAGAAGGACTTAAGCCAGCCTGTTTTAAAACTGGTTTTATCTATATGATATTCAAAAACTGCAATGTATTTAGAAGCCCACTATTCTTTAAACGAATCAATCAAGAATCCATCTAAAAGTCACGACCAAAGAGTTGGATGCAGGATCCGATACAATAGCAAAAGAAAAAAAACAGTAAACGTGGGCATTTTGGCAATTTTTCATTAATCTACAAAATCAAAGCTTTAAGAAGTACAAAAAATAAATGCCATGTTTTACATTAATCCAGAAAATTAAACTCTATTTCAAATGTTATTTTGTAAAAAAAAAAATTATATATATATATAAAGGTAACTAAAAATGACTGTTCAACTAAGTCTAGAACAGCACCTGCACATCTAGCCTTACTGAAACTATATATATGTCAACATGTCAAAGTAAGATTACCAACATTTACACTGATCAACATTCAACAAATTTCAACACTTACTGATGTTTTTAACTCTGCTTTTCAGCTGAGTAGAATTCCTCTTCTTACTTTTTGACTTGGGAGTTTTATCTTTAGATGCCAGGCTGGCCTGTGCAGATGCTTTTCTTGTCTTGAATGTTTTAGTCACTGTTGTTGGATCTACTGGATCAGGCATACTGCTAAAGCTTTCCAGTGATTCTTCATCAAACTGGCGTCTTCTTCCGTTTGTATCTAATTGATTTTTGCGGTTACTATTTGTAGATTTTTCTACAGACACTGCAAATCCAGTCTTGATAAATGGTTTCTCTACTTCACCTTCTTGTTCATATAACCATGGTGTCCTACTGCTTTCCACCTCCTCTTCAGGCAGTTTTTTATTCCTTACCAATGAAAACAAGTTTTTATAAGTTAATAATTACAGTTTACAAAAACTCCAAATACACTGAATTTATAGTCTACTCCTGAGTAGATTTAGGTGAATAAAATTGTCAACAGGCTATAAAAATGTTTTCACAAAAATACACATTAAATATGCAAATATCACATAAGCTAAGGTACTAAATTAGTTTTAATTCTGGACCCATCTCACTAAACCACTTTTACTGGCAAAAGTTCCTTATCAAAGATCTAGCATTTGCAATGGAAAACAGTGGGAAAGAAAAATCAGGCTAGCTGCAGTGGCTCATGCCTGTAACCCCAGCACTTTGGAAGGCCGAGGCAGGAGGATTGCTTAAGCCCAGGAGTTCAAGACCAGCCTGGACAAGATGGTGAGACCCCGTCTCTACAAAAAATTTTAAAAATGAGCCAGGCACAGTGGCATGTGCCTCCAGTCCTAGACACTCAGGGGGCTGAGGCAGGAGGATCCCTTGAGCCCAGGAATTCAAGAAGGCAGTGAGCTATGATCGTATCAACTGCACTCCTGCCTGGGTAACAAAGTGAGACCCTGTCTCTAGAAAAAACAACAAAAAGAAAAATCAAGGGAGGATGGGATATACAAGAACAAAAAATTGGAAGAATGGCTCAGAAAGAGCTATAGCAGAGGGCTTGGGAACATACATGGACTTGTGTTCACCTAAAGCAGTTCAAGTAGAACCAGAACTTGGTGAAAACAATTGGTCATTCAATTAGCAATTTATTTCTCCACTCCTTAAGTCCGTAGTTCTATTAGTCTACTGTCATTTCCCAAATTTTATCTGCTGAACACTAGCATCCCTTAATATTTAATAGGCACTCATCGGTCATCTAGGTTGGGGAGAAAAACACACAAAACAAAGTTAAACAGGTCTGTAAAATATCTCCGAACTTTTAATATGCCAACGTGCTTTATAAATCTCTTAAGAGTGGTAGTGAGCAACAAGTCCAAAACTTTATCACAGAACCTAGCACAAACAACAACACTGCTCCTAAGAATAGTCTGGGAGACAGTGACCTATAGGATTTAACTCAAGACAAGGGTTAGAAACCTGTAACTTACAGGCCAAATTCAGCCTGCTGCCTGTTTCCATATGACCTGAGAGCTAAGAATGGCTTTTATATTCTTAAATAGTTGGAAGAAAAAAATTAAAAGAAAAAAGTTTGTGACAAATGAAAATTATATGAAAATAAAATTTCAGTGCCCATAAATAAAGTGTTATTGGAGAACACAGCCATACTCATGTTTACATATTGTCTACGGTTGCTATTGTGCAAAACTGTCACAGATGAAAGGCTACGATAAACACTGTATGGCCAGCAAGGCCTAAAATACTATCTAGTCTTTTATAGGAAAAGTTTTCTGACCCCTGAATAAGACTACAGGATTTTATCTGACTTTTTATCTCTAGTCATTTAATTCCATGAAATTACAATAGTTGAGATTTTGGGAAATGAGGTCTAATCTGAAGTAGGCCAAATATCTAAAATAATATTAGACATTCAGATCCATCCTAAAAATGATATAAATAATTTAAAACCAGAGTAACTTTTTACTATCAATTATACAAAAAACATGGAAAATAATGAAGTAGGAACATTCTAGTAGGAAGGTCTATTCACCGAAGCTTTGAATAAATGTTTACTGCTTGTGATGGATATTCATTCAACAATCATTTCTGAATGGCAACTGTGAACTAACACTGTGTTAGGCTTCTGACAACAGAATACCTTTATAGAGCAACATGAGATTTAACAGGAAAAAAACAGAACAACTAAAGAAAAGGAGTCAACAAAGTAATGGATGTTAATCATAGGATTCCTAGTGGTGAATACAAAGTTGGAATTCTCAGTTATTGGTTAATCAAGTAAAAAAAAAAAAAAATCCCAGTTAATGACTCAGTAATTAAACAGTGTCAAAATGCTAATATAAGAGCCTGAGACCTTCCTAATCACATAGCTAAAGAGAACTATAATGTGAATTATATATATTTTTACAGAGTAGGAAAGACAATCAGAGAGAGACATCTGACAGACTAGGTTCAACGGAGCCAACCTTTCACACTGAGTCAAAAATTGTGTTTCAGAAGAAATCCTAAATATGATTAATACCATGCATCCTGAAAACTTATGAGACAAAAGTTGTTTTTATAATCTAATAGTACTCAACATTATATTTGAACAGGCTTTAGGAAGTGATTCTAATCAAGAGCTAGGAATCAAAAAAAGGGATCATCATTTAACAACTATCTTCTAGCAGTTAATATTAGTTTCTAGCCCTAAGTCATTGAACAGCAAACTGCTTTAACCTTAAAGACAGGTATCAAATCAGAGACAAAATAAATCCTATGAGTTATGCCACATCCTTCCAAACTGAACTTTTCGTTTACCAGGGTTACCAGGAAGTATCTGGCATCTCATCTACTGATACGTCAAAGTTTCATATTTCCAACATCATTAAGCCAAATCATCACAAACGTCCTCCCTAGTTGTGTTTTCGAATTACACATCATTAGATGTAATCACAAAAGTGAATGTTTAAGCAATAAAAGACTATGTTTACAATCAGGTACCTTGGTTTCTCTGCTCCAATAGAGGAACTGCTTTCAAAAGGTTTTGGAAAAGCCATATATTCTGTTTTTCCTGAAGAATTCTGGGTTAAGGGTTGCTGCTGTTCACTGGGTGTAGAGATATTCTGAGAAAAATCTCCGAAATTAGAAGGAAATAAAGGGCTGAAATTCATACCTAATCAGTAAAAGCAATGGGTAAGAGAAAAATAAATAAATGTCTTAAGCTTTAAAATGAAATTAAAAGACAGTTTTAATTAAATATGTCATTCAAATCCACCAAAACAAAAAACTGTTAATTAAAAAAAAAAAGCTAATATTTATCCAATCACTGTTCACAGCTCAGGCCACTATGTTTTAGGCACTGGTCAAAGACAACTAATAATCCCCACTACCTTAAGAGCTAAAAGTTAGAAATAATAGTACCTGACATTTATCAATTACTGGGTGACACACTCTACTGCAGGCACTTTACATGTTATTTGGTTTAATACTTAAAACATTATAAAATAGATACTGCATTCATTTTACCAGTGAGAAAATACGGGTTAGAAATCAAATGTCTCATAAATGAAAAAGATGGCTAGATCTCAGGTCTGTATGACTCCTACGCTTATGTTGTTCCTACTCTATTTTTATTGGGAAAGTAGAATACAATTAAATTCTTACCAAATACTGTTATGTATCAGAGGTATTTGCAAGAGGCTACTAACAACGTGGGGGGAAAGAGACTGGGAAGGTTTCACAAATATTGTACTGTTAAGAAGAATGAAGAGCCTTTATATAGAGTTGGTGTGGGTATGAAGTATATTTTAGTAAAAAGAGCATTTGCAATTTCTTATTACTTAAAAGTCTACTCATGTGATGTTTGCTGCCAATATTAATTGACACCCAAGAACTAAAAAGCCTGTTAAATTTTTTATGCCACTGTCTTGAAAATCCTATTAAGAAAAAACACTGTGGTGTGTATGTGTGTATATATATATACATATATATATACACACACACACACATACATATACACACATATATATACGCACACACACATATACATCCATATATATACACATTGCTGGGCATAACACTGTAATATATATATATAAGAAGTATTGAGTACATATATATTGTGATTATATATACATATTCACAAAGCCTTCTCAACCTTTTTTCTCCTCCTATATTCCCTTCCAACACCTTTAACTCCTCCTCATGATTCACCTCATATAATCGGTCACTTAACTTATTCACTCTATCTCTATAACGTCTTTCAGTCACTCCTTTTTCTTGATCCCTACTGACAAGGCCTAAGGCCAGGCTATCATTCTTTCCATATTATTATGACAGCCTTCTGTTCACCAGCTAAATCTTCCACTCCTTTCCTCCAACTTCTCCTGAACACTTTCACCAGTGTAATCTTTCTAAAATATAAATTTCATGTTATCCCTTGCTCAAAGTCCTTCAATGGCACCCTCGTCCGCAATATAAAACCTAAGCTTGTTTGCACATCATAAAATCTCTCTGCCACTCTTCAACCACATCAATTACTCTTCCCCTAAATACTAGCCACACTTAAATACCTCTAAATTCCCTGAGTGATGTACTATTTCATTGCTTTATAACTCTAAGTGGTTCTATTTATTAGAAAGCCCATTCATTTCTAATCTCTCTGGAAATAAATTCTATTCATTCTTTAGCTTAAATATCACCTCTTTTTTTTTTTTTTTTTGGTGGGGGAACTGATTTGCTGACACTTCCCAGCGTTTGCACTACTGTTATGGCACCCGTGGCACTGTACTAATAGCACCCTCACTAGACCCTGAATTCCTTAAAGGATCAGTGTTACTCATCTTTAGATCCCAGTAACTTACATAGTGTCTGGTACATAATGAGTGCAGAAAAAAACATCCAAAGAAAAGCTTAAGCTAAATGTACTCTCCTTTAGTCTGTTAGTATCCCCCTAACAAGACATGGTACTCCTCTAGAAGAGCACTGTCTTATTCATCTCTACTCTCCCAGCGTTTTACACAGTGCCTAGTATACAGCAGCCATTGAACAGGTTAATTCTCTTTCCTCTTAATAAATAGTTGAAGCAATCATTCCTAAGTAGTTTACTTAATTTCATTAGCAACCATATTATTAAAGTTTGGTTTAAAAGAAACAACGTAGGCTGGGCGCGGTGGCTCATGCCTGTAATCCCAGCACCATGGGAGGCCAAGGCAGGTGGATCTCCTGAGGTCGGGAGTTCGAGACCAGCCTGACCAACATGGAGAAACCCTGTCTCTACTAAAAATACAAAATTAGCTGGGCATGGTGGCACATGCCTGTAATCCCAGCTATTTAGGAAACTGGGGCAGGAGAATCCCTTGAACCTGGGAGGTGGAGGTTGCCGTGACCCAAGATCATGTCATTGCACTCCAGCCTGGGCAAGAAGAGTGAAACTCCACCTCAAAAAAAAAAAAAGAATATAGAAAAGAGTTTGTAACTTTCTTTGCAAACATTTCCTACCCCATTCCAAAAGAAAATGTTAAAACATCTAGGCAACAGACAAATTATGTTCTCAAACACTTTGCTTTTATTTATTTTCCCTTTAGGTTAAGTTACCTACCTGGTGCAAATGATGAAAAGTTAGTAAATCCAGGTATATTGAAGAGATTTACAGGCTGTGTTGGAAAGCTGAAAGGACAAAATAAACTGGGAGAAGGAGGGTGCGACGCACTACTGCCTCTTTCCTTGCCTCCAGGTTTTTCTGGATGCTGATTTTGCTGGCGCATAAGTTCATTTAGCATTTGTTTCAACCTACAAAAATTTAAGTCAGTAATCTAAGAATCAGTTATATTACCATATATATAAAGTACATTCAGGAAGAATACATGTAAAAAATGATTCAAAAGCATGCAGACAAACTGCTCTGTAACAAATACGTGCTTGCTCTATAAGGCTTAATTCAATAACTTTCCCTCTGGAACAAGAAATGAACTTAGTACTTCTGTCCGACAGTCGGTAAAACTGTAAGAAACTCACTTTTTTGTTTGTTTATAGCTTCACTGTAGTACAGTTTACACACCATAAAATTTGCCAAAATGTAAGTGTAAAATTCAATAACATAAATTTATAAAAACAGAAATCCATGGTATTAAAAGGAAACATTATGTAAATCACCACTTCTAAAATTCTCAAGGGAAAGAGAATGTCCAAATATGCAATTTGGTCTTGCTCTTTTCTCCCAGAAGCTAACGGTAAAACCTCTGCTCAATGTTAGCTCTTATACAGTCTCAATACTTCTAAGAAACAGATTACCTCTGAACATTATTCTGTTGCCATGTTAGCTGAGTATAGCACTGGTTCAACTGGTGCATTATGAAGTGTACTTGAGGAGATGCAACATTGCTGGGCATAACACTGTAAGGACCCGTGAGAAGAGTTTGTAGCAGACAAGACAGAGTCTATTGAAAGAAAATGTTTGTTAATAGTTACTGATGACTTGAGAAAAATTTGTATTGCTTCAAAAGTTATAAAAATAGAAGAAAAATATACTTTCATAGCAAATTTTACCTGCTGGTCTTGCATCAAAGTCTGACAAATACTGACACTAAAATCAAGCTGTTTCTTTAGCTGATTGATTTGTTCTTGCCATTGTTCTTTCTCTTCTACATAAGAGAGCTCTGACACCCAACGAAGGTTTTCTTGCCGTTGCATGCTGATATTCTGTTGCCTTGTCTTGGCTAAAGGACGATAATTTTCATCTGCCGAAAAAGGGCAATTGTTCTTCCACCTAACACAAGATTGAAAGCATTAAGTCATACATAATAATTTGGTTTTTAAAATATAGCAATAAACTCTGATACTGAGGCCTATGGGCCAATATTCTCTTTTAAATTCAAAGAACATACAAAGTATTAAAAAATATACAGGGGGGAGAAAGTCCAGATCTTTAGCTTTGTACAATTATTAGTTTTCATTAGTCTCCAGTCTTTTTCATGTATGTTTTTACACAGAAGTGTCCATATAATTAAGTATTCTGCAAAATAAAAATATTTATTATGTCACAAGTACTTTTCCATTCTTCATGCTTTAAGTTCAACCACATAGTACTTCACCAAGTGGAACTACTATATCTACTTCACCATCTGTTATTCGTGAAGAAATTTTGTTATAATTATTAGTAACAATGTAATAATATCTTTGTTGGCAGACCCTTTTCACTATCTACAATTTGTTACTTTTGGTTAATTCTCAACAGCAGGAGTGAAGACTGATCCAGTTTACCTGGATCTACTGGAACAACATTCTTGTGGTATAATAAAATATCTATCTGTTCTTTGTGCCTGGTTCCTAGCACAGAGTTCCTAAAACCCTTGGGATCTCCCAAGTGATAGTGTCTTTTTTTATCCATAACAAGCCCCTTTCAACCAGATCTGAATTTTTGCTAATAAGACCAATCACCAACAGTCAACAATTTTATCAATTGCGCCTAAGCAATGAAATCTCCTAAAAAACCCTAAACAGAATTCAGGCAGCTTCTGGGTCACTGAACACATCAAAGTGCTGGGGAGGGTGGGACACACAGAGGAAACCATGGAGGCTCTGCACACCTCCCCAACCCATACATTGTCCTAACACACCTCTTCCATTTGGCAGTTCAGAATCCTTTATAAGAAATGAATAAACATTAAGTAAGTGTTTTCCTGTATTTCGTGAGTTGTTCTAGCAAATAAACCTGAAGGGGATTGTAGGAACTCCCAAATTTCTAGCCATGTTGCACAAAAGTGTGGGTAACGTGGGGACCAAGCACTTGAAATTGAAGTCTGAGGTGAGGGCAGTCTTACCGAACTGAGCCCCTTAACTTGTGGGGTCTGCACTAACTCTGAGTAGTTAGTGTAAAAATTGAATTGA
This sequence comes from Pongo pygmaeus, assembly GCF_028885625.2. Taxonomy (NCBI): domain Eukaryota; kingdom Metazoa; phylum Chordata; class Mammalia; order Primates; family Hominidae; genus Pongo; species Pongo pygmaeus. The sequence goes on along the minus strand of NC_072380.2, from coordinate 18,013,170 downwards.
ATTGTAGGACACTCAGTTGGCTTGGAGAACTGCAGAAGTGCTTGCTGTCAGTCAAAAAGACCTGAGCCTCTTAAATTAAGCACAAAATTAAAATACTGAAACTAACCTATTTTTAGTTTCCTTTCCATTGTAGGAGTTATGATTCACACTGTTAGAAGGATACACAGAAAAGTCATCATTGGAACTGGCATCTTGCTCTTCTTCCTCCTCTTCATCTGTCCGAACAATTCCTTCAGAAAGGTAACCGTCTTCATCTCCTTCTTCATCTAGTGCACACTGGGTAGACCCTCCCCAAGTTGCCATCGTTCTAGTGATTAAGAGACATAAAAAAGATGTCATTCTGGAGACAAGCTAAATACTCTGCCACCTACTATGCACCAGACATTGTTTCAAACATAAATATACACGTCTGTATATAAAATTTCATTTAATCACAATAACTATGCTATGGGTGGCACTATCCCTATTGCTGTTATACATAGAATATGTTTAATTTGCCTTCCTCAAAACAATTCTTCAAATAAATTTAAATAATCATCATATCCCCTGGGACTACTTCCCAAAGCTAAACTACCCTTAACATTTCCTTGAGGGAGTTTTCAAGATCAGTGCCGTTCAGCAGAACTTTCTATAATTATGGCAATCATCTATATCTGTGCTATCCAATATGGTAGACGCTAGGTACACATGGCTACTGAGCACTTAAAATGTAGCTAATATGACTGAGAAAATAAATTTTTAATTTCATTTGATTTAAATTTAAATAACCACCTATATCTAGTGGCTGCCATACTGGACAGCAAAAATCCAGACCAATGATTCTGAAACCAGATGCTCATCAAAACTATCTGAAGAACTCTGTAGAAGAACAGATGTGTAGTACCCAGAAGAGAATAAAATATTGTAAATATAGTCTGATCAGTAAAATGCATATTGGGACTCCAAGAATAGAAGAAGTTCATCTGAGAAGAGAGTAGGGCTTGGTGCAAAATTCCAGAAATGCCATCTGAGGATATCAAAAAGGAAGGTCATAAACCTAAATTTCAAAATTTTAGATATGGATATTACTATATAGCTAAATAATTCACTGATCTTATAGACGACCAACTCTTTTAGAAATATTCTAAATATGGACATTTTTAAACTGAAATCCTAAAAACTAAATTATTATTATAATAAAATGTTTTAAGATCCTTAAGAACCTTACAAACAGCAGATAGTCAATTTAAGCAAAAAAGGGCTTATATCTGGCCTGACAGAAAAGCACTACAAAATATCAAGCATTTTCTTTTTATAAACTTAACTAAGAAAATAAGGCTTATACATATAAGAAAATCTGTATCACCATTTGATCAAGTGCCATAGTAATTTAAGACAAAAGAGAAAGCTGATGCTACGAGAAGTCAGAACAGAAAGTGGCTGGATTCAGTTAAACCGGGTCACAAAGGTGGTAGTTAAACAGTAGCCTCACTGAAATAGCAGGTTTGTGCTGTGGTGTAGAGGAGAAATGGGGCTGCCTAGCCTACAGGTCAATCTTTGGCAGGTGACATTTTTAGATAGTGATTTACGCAGCTCTCTTACTTTTCTGTTCTACTTTGCTGAGGAGTACATAGGTTCTCAGATCCATCACTTCTCAATGACACAGCCACTGGAGATGCAGTTTCAGCTAGACCTTGCCTCCTCTGATGTTCAGCCATCAGAGCTTCAAGCTGCTTTCTTCTCTGTCGCAGCTCTTCCCTCAACATTTCATGTCTTCTCATTTCTGACCACAACTATTTTTTTTAAGAAACCAGAGTTAAGTAAATATTTGGATTTGCTGTAGCCTAAAAGAGTAAAAAGACTACTAGTATCGTCAGTATCAACAAAGCTTTCTATTCTCATTCTCTCCTTTTCACACTAACATGTCCACGAAGGTTAAAATAATAATATAGTTATGATTACAAAAAAAGTAGCCGATTTTTTTTTTTTTTTGAGACAGAGTCTCACTCTGTCGCCTGGGCTGGAGTGCAGTGGTGTGATCTCGGCTCACTGCAACCTCTGCCTCCCAGGTTCAAGTGATTATCCTGCCTCAGCCTCCTGAGTAGCTGGGATTACAGGCGCCCACCACTATGTGCAGCTAATTTTTTTGTATTTTTTAGTAGAGATAGGGTTTCACCATGTTGGCCAGGCTGGTCTTGAATTCCTGACCTCATGATCTGCCCACCTCAGCCTCCCAAAGTGCTGGGATTATAGGTGTGAGTCACCACACCTGGCCTATTAATAGAAACAAGTAGAACTTAAATATACTTCAGAAATTATTTAGGAAAAATTATATTTTCTACAAACTACATATAAATAAAATGTCAAAGGATAGGTCTTTCTAACTGAAATGATTACTATTTGCTGCAACTACCCCCTATATATTTCTGCCAAATATTTACTAACAAAGACAGAGTGAGGCTCTGTCTCAAAAAAAAATCATTTTTAAAAGGTAATTACTTTTTAGAAAAAATTATTTAAAACTTTTCAATTAAAGTTTAAAAATTAAAATGTTTTGTCTTTTTTATATTATAATCTATTACATTTTTGTGTCTACTAAAAAAGGCACAAAGCAGACTACCATTTACAAACATGTTTCAAGGATATTCAGTTTCCTTTCTTAAGATGTGCCTACTGAAGAACAAAAAAAAGACTAACTCAGGAACAAGAGAGTACAATTTACAATACCTCATTATCTACTATTGAAGAATCTTCAGGCTCAAAAACAGATTTGCTTGTACTGGTCTCGTGTTGATTAACAGTTGGGGTTGAAGTAACAGCTGGCATATATTTTTTGGTTGGACAGTTACCCACACTAGCAGCTGACAGCTAAAAAGGAATTCACAAAAAAAGTTATGAGGAATTAAAGCAATTATATTAATTTCATAAAAGCAGTTAAATATGGCACTAAGGCTCTAGTGCCATATTTAATCTGCTATCAGACCCTGATTGCCATCATCATCCGAAGGTAACTTGAAATAAGAAAACAAAGATGAAAACACGAGCTGAGGTTGACAAACACAAGCCCTCAGGAACAACAGAAACAACAGGGATAAAACATAATGGAAAATTTTGTATACTTAACCCAACTTTGCAACATATTTCTCTAGAGATTATTTAGATTGGAGATAAGGAGAGAAAAAGGATTAGAT